>NC_087274.1:405000-1605000 GCF_015220805.1 Pogoniulus pusillus | reverse complement strand
CTCACTCCTGCTTCCCTGAAGTTAACACCAGAGACTGCTGCCTGCAAGAGCTGGCAAGTGGAAGCTGTGCTCTACAGGAGATCCAGACCCTGCCTGAACTAGGCTTGGCTCAGTGGAAGCTGGGCAGGTTTCTCATCTGCTCAGTGACACAAGCCAGGGCCAGAACACAACCAACAGAGACCTGTGCATTGGTCTCGGTCACCTCAGACACCACTGCCCACAACTACAGAAGAAACCTTAGAGCAGCAAAAAGGTGAAGCAGCTGGAGCTGTGCAGATGTGTCTAATCCACAGCACGGGGCTCTGAGCTAGCCCTTTCACCTTCAGTGATTAGGCCTGAGCCCCATAAATGGCTCTAAATTCTAAGTCTGGCAGAAGTATTTTGCTAATAATAAGCCATTAATCCTGGCAGGCTGAGAGCGTCTGAATCTAGGTGCACACACTGGAGCGGCATCAATCGGCGCAGTGTGTCTGGGCAGTGCAGGCACTCCTTGTTAGTGTAAAGAAAGAGCAGTTTGTCCAGCAAGCACAACAGCAGCTGAGATCCCTGGTGATTGATACCTAAATGTGCCCTAGTGAAAATACTGGGATGGAGCTGAAGAAGCAGGCACAGCAAAGACGTCATGGGGGCGGAGGGAGGAGAGATGGAATTGGCCACAACAGGAAATTCCTTCTCCTGAGTCTTCCAACGAGCTGACAAGATGGATTTCATCCCTGCAGGTAACAGGGCCTTTATGTTTCATCTTCTCCAGCATCTGTAGCCACTCCCTACGCATGCTGAAAAATGGCTCTTGGTGTTCAGGCCACTTCTCTGCTCTCTGTTAGTGCAGTTTCCCATGCAGCACCCACTGGTGCCAGGGCTGGTGTGCAGAGGTCACTCTGCAGTGGAGGAATCCTTTAGCAGTCACAACTAGCACAGAATCCCAGAATGGCTCAGGTTGGGATGGATCTCAGAGATCCTCTGCTCAAACCTCTCCACCACACTCAGGGACACCTCTCAACCAGACTCAGCTGCTCAAGGTCTCATCCAACTTGGCCTTGGACACCTTCAGAGGGGAGGCAGCCACAGCCTCCCTGAGCAGCCTGAGAGTCTCATTGCCCTCAGACTGAAGAACTTCTTCCTCAGCTCCAGTCTCACCCTGCTCTGCCTCAGCTTCAAACCATTCTCCCTTGTCACAGAATCACAGAATTTCTTAGACTGGAAAAGCCCTTCAAGCTCATGGAGTCCAATCCTTAGTTTCACACTGACAAGCCCTTGACTAAACCAAATCCTTCAGCACAGCATCTACTGGCTCTGAATTGCTATGGCTGGAAAGGACCACCAGGATCAGCTTGTCCTGTCTCCAGACCCCCCCAGCACAAGTCCCTCTGCAGCCTTCCCGCAGGATCCCTTCAGACACTGGCAGCAGCTCTGAGGTGCCCCTGGAGCCTTCTCCTCTGCAGGCTGCACCCCCCCAGCTCCCTCAGCCTGTGCTCACAGCAGAGCTGCTCCAGCCCTGGGAGCATCTTTTTGGCCCCCTCTGGACCCACTCCAGCAGCTCTGTGTCCTTCTGCTGCTGGGCACAGCAGAACTGGATGCTAAGTGCTTTATCAGGAGCCTTTCACTCCAGAGCACCAATGATATTGCTGTTAGAAACTGGCAGAAGCTCATGGATGTCTCAGGCTTTAAGCTGAAGAACCTATGTTTAAAAGCTTTACAATGCTGGCAAGGAAAGGAACATTTTCTGCTGTAAATGTCAGCCTCACACACAGTGACAAGGAAAACTCAACTAATTTTCCTGTTTGGTGAAAATTTCAGGCTTTGGGTGCCCAGCCAAATGTCTGTCTGAACCTCTGAGCTCTGACAGCCTGGAGAACAAGTTGGAAGTTTCAGAGCAACAGATTTCTACCATTTGCAAACTGTGAAAATCTGGGCTATAAAACTGACAAAGTTTGGCCTGGATCCTGATTTCCCAGCTCAAGAAGGTGAGCATCAATGCAGCAGGGAGCCACACAGCTTTGGGACTCCTTACTTGAGTCTCTTTTCTTTAACCACTATGAAAATAGAATTATAGAATCATAGAATCAGGCAGGTTGGCAGAGAGCTCCAAGCTCACCCAGCCCAGCCTAGCACCCAGCCCTGCCCAACCAACCAGACCATGGCACTAAGTGCCCCAGCCAGCCTTGGCTGCAACACCTCCTGCCACGGCCACTCCACCACCTCCCTGGGCAGACCATTCCAGTGCCAATCACTCTCTCTGCCAGGAACTTCCTCCCAACAACCAGCCTGAACTTCCTGAACCTGCCCTGGCACAGCTTGAGGCTGTGTCCCCTTCTTCTGGTGCTGGCTGCCTGGCAGCAGAGCCCAACCCCACCTGGCTACAGCCTCCCTGCAGGCAGCTGCAGGCAGCAATCAGCTCTGCCCTGAGCCTCCTCTGCTGCAGGCTGCACACCCCCAGCTCCCTCAGCCTCTCCTCACAGGGCTGTGCTCCAGGCCCCTCCCCAGCCTTGCTGCCCTGCTCCAAACACCTTCCAGCACCTCAGCATCTCTCTGCAATTCAGGAGCCCAGAACTGGACACAGCACTGCAGGGGTGTCCTGAGCAGTGCTGAGCACAGGGGCACAAGAACCTCCCTTGTCCTGCTGCCCACACTGCTCCTGAGCCAGCCCAGGATGCCATTGGCTCTGCTGCCCACCTGGGCACACTGCTGCCTCCTCAGCAGTTCCTCTCTCCCAGCACCCCCAGCTCCCTCTCTGCCTGGCTGCTCTCAGCCACTCTGGCCCCAGCCTGTAGCACTGCCTGGGGTTGTTGTGGCCAAAGTGCAGAACCCTGCCCTTGGCCTTGTTCAGTCTCATCCCCTTGGCCTCTGCCCACCCATGCAGCCTGGCCAGGTCCCTCTGCAGGGCTCTGCTACCCTCCAACAGCTTCACAGCTGCTCCTAGCTTGGTGTCATCTGCAAACTCACTGATGCTGGACTCAATCCCCTGCTCCAGATCATCAATGAAGATATTGAACAGGACTGTGCCCAGCACTGGTCCCTGGGGCACAGCACCAGTGCCAGCTGCCAGCTGGATGTGGCACAATTCACCACCACTCTCTGGGCCCAGCCCTCCAGCCAGTTCTTGACCCATATCAGAGTGAATCTGCCCAGGCCAGGAGCTGCCAGCTGTGCCAGGAGCTGCTTGTGGCAGACAGTGTCAAAGGCTTTGCTGCCATCCAGGCAGACTCCATCCATACCTTCCCCACATGCATCAAGCAGGAACTGGATGATAAAAGGAGCTCAGGTTGGTCAGGCAGGACCTGCCCTCCCTAACCCCATGCTGGCTGGGCCTGAGCCCTTGGCCATGCTGTGGGTGCTGTGTGATGGCACTCACCATGGCCTGTTCCATGACCTTTTCTCTCCTATGCAGTTCAATCTGGCATACACCTATCCCCAAACAAACTTTTTCTGTCAATGATGTAGAAGTTTAGGGTACACCAAACCCCTGGGAGGCAGATCAGCCTGTCCCCAAAACGCCAAGGGAAATGCTCAGGTGCCTGCCTCAAGTGAGCCATTTTTGACCTTAGCAGTTCTAGTTACAATTACAGCACTTAGCCAAGGGGAAAGAGATGACTGTGGGACCTCAGAAGTCCCCTCCTCTACCAGCAGCCCTTTGAGGGACAAACGCTTCAGAACACCAAGGATTACATGAGAAAAACCCAAACTTTCTCCACTCTCCTCACACTCAAGGATTGAATTTTCATAGTGGTTAGCAAATAATTCTTTTTACCACTTCTTCCTAACATGCCTGACCAAATACACCACGTAAAGACCTCCCCCCACACAGGATCAGGCAGACTAGGAGGGACTAAGGCAAAATAAAACAGCACACAAAAAACCTAGGCAGAAGTATATAAGTTTTACAGCTCCTCTACTCAGTCAGATGCAAACTGGGGTGGTCTGACAGCCATCAGTGATTGTCTCACAGAACACAGAACTGAAACCACAGAGCTGCTGACAGCTATTTTTATACTCCCACCCATACAACTTTGGTCCTGGCTTCTCAAAGGATGCTGAGCTGTCCTCAGCTGAACCTGCAGGAGCCCTCAAGTGTCCCCTTTTATGGATTGTGTTTCCTTTGTGTTCAGCCAGATGGAAACTTGGGGGGGGGGTGGGTGTTTCCAGCTTCTCAGCCTGGATTGCAAGCTGGGATTTGCTCCTGTCTCCTCATTTATTTGCATTTCACTTTTGGCTGCACTGGGCTGCTCAGGAACTCCCTGCAGATCACCCTGGGATGCAGATTTACAGCACACCCAGCACTCTGCAGTAGCTCCCTGTGCTGATCCAATCACCGTAGCCCAGGTCCTTAGGCAGTGGAGTAAAGGGGCTAGCAGTTCCTGCAGCTGCTGCCTGTGCTAATACACACTCTGACACCTTAGCTTCCTTGGCAACAGCTTTTCTGTCAGCTGTTAAGTGTTTTGGGGGACATTTCAGCAGTATCTGGAGACAGGTATACGATGTGGCTGCTGCTGCCTGGCTTTACAGGCTAACAATCTGCTTACCCCATCTCAGACTTCAGCCTTTAAGTGGAGTGAATCCCAAAAGACAGAGATCTCTAAAGCTGGTTTCAAATCCTTTCTGTTCAGCAGAACAAGCTCTGGATTTAAGAACAGAACAGAATCAACAAGGTTGGAAGGCAAACAGAGTAGAATGGAATGGAATGGTTCAGGTTGGAAGTGACCTCAAAGATTACCCAGTTCAAACCCCCTGCTATTGGCAGGGACACCTCCCACTAGAACAGGTTGCTCAAGGCCTCATCCAACCTGGCCTTGAACACCTCCAGGGAAGAGCATTCACAACCTCCCTGGGCAGCCTGTGCCAGTGTCTCACCACCCTCACCCCAAAGAACCCTTTCCTAACAGCCACTTTCAATCTCCCCTCTGACACTTCAAACCCATTCCTCCTTCTCCTCCTCTCATTCCCAGACCTTGTCAATAGTCCCTCCCCAGCCCCCCTGCAGCCCCCTTCACAGCCTGCAAGGCCACTCCAAGCTCTCCTGGAAGCCTTCTCTTCTCCAGGCTGCAGAGCCCCAACTCTCTCAGCCTGTGCTCAGAGCAGAGCTGCTGCAGCCCTCTCAGCATCTTGGTGGCCTCCTCTGCACTGGCTCCAACCCTTCCATGTGCTGCTTGTGCTGGGGGCTGCAGAAGTGCCCCCAGGACTGCAGGTGGGGTGTGAGGAGAGCAGAGCCAAGGGGCAGAATCCCCTCCCTTGCCCTGTGCCCACACTGCTCTGGCTGCAGCTCAGCACATGGTAGAATAGGGTAGAATAGAGCAGAATGAGCTTCTGCACTCTCAGCACTCAGTGCTGTCACACAGTCGACAGAAGCCACTAATAGTGGCTGTAGTAAAGCACTCAGTAAGGACTTTGCAAAGCTGTCCCTTCCTGATGCAGATGTAAGCAGAGAACAGGAAGCCACCTAGTATGGATTTCACCTGCAGGCTCATGTACAAACTGTTTCAGTATGGAAAGGAAATGTTTTATCCGATTTACACTTCCAACCCTGAGTTGATTTGGATTTGGTTTTGTTTTAATTGTCTGCAAGAATTTCCCTGCTCCCACCAAGAAGATTCCAGTAAATGTGTGCATAAGACCATGGTGTTTCTCCAGCCTTCCACACTCAAACACTGTGCACATTGCTCTGAGGCACTCACAAGTGTCTCTTCTCATCTTGTTGGCTGTCTGAAATGGGCTATGAAAGGAAGTAGTTCTTCGGCACCAGGATGGTGAAACTCTGCAACAGGCTGTCCAGGAGGCTGTGGATGCCTCCTGCCTGGGGGTGTTCAAGGCCGGGCTGGATGAGACCTTGAGCATCCTGGGCTGGTGGGAGGTGTCCCTGCCCATGGCAGGGGGGTTGAAGCAGATGAGCTCTGAGGTTCCTTCCAACTCGAGCCATTCTGTAAATCTATGAACCACAAAACTGGGAACCTTCCACCCACTGCAATCTGGGACATTACACCTGGCCAGCTATTGATAAATATCCTTCCAACTCTATAGAACAGAGCCCTGAACAGAGACCAGAGCTTCCAGAAGCAAGGAAAAGTCTGGATCTTGAGAAAATTCCTCTTGTTTTTGCATAACAGACCCACAGATAGAATGGCTGCACTGGGAACAACAACCAGATTGTCCTCTGCAGAGATCCCCAGCATGGGAGACCTTGCATCAGAGAATCAGGCAGCGTTGGAAGGGACCACGAGGAGCAGCCAATTCCAACCCCCTGCCATGCCCAGGGACACCCTACCCTAGAGCAGCCTGACCACAGCCTCAGCCAGCCTGGCCTCAAACACCTCCAGCCATGGGGCCTCAACCACCTCCCTGGGCAGCCCATTCCAGCCTCTCACCACTCTCCTGCTCAACAGCTTCCTCCTCACCTCCAGCCTCACTCTCCCCACCTCCACCTTTGCTCCATTCCCCCCACTCCTGCCACTCCCTCACAGCCTCAAAAGTCCCTCCCCAGCTTTTTTGCAGCCCCCTTCAGATGCTGGAAGGCCACAAGAAGGTCCCCTGGGAGCCTCCTCTGCTGCAGCCTGCACAGCCCCAACTCTTTCAGTCTGTGCTCACAGCAGAGCTGCTGCAGCATCTCAGCATCCTCCTGGCCCTGCTCTGGACAGAGAATATAAAACTAGAGTAGTTTTACAGTATATAAATATCCATTTTATGTAATTATACAATTATCTAAATATGAATTGTAAATAGAAATAAATGATTCTACCTACCTATATTCTAGTGTCTGTAACACAGACTATAAAACTAGAAATACTGAACTACAGAAACACAGAACCAGAGTATAAAACCAGCTTAGTGCCACCTGGAACCAGGGCTTGCATCTTGTGAGTGTCTGTGGTGCTGCATTCCAGCTCGTGGGGGGAATCCACACTACTCCAGCTGGGAAGACTACACTTGGCAAGCTGAAGGACACAAACCTGTGTCCCCACTACAGCAGCCAGCATCACACATTTCTACCATACGCTGCAGTTGGTCAGCTAAAACCACCTAATTAAAGCAATTATTCTAGGCTTTAATTGTTTATTTTTATTACTGGTGAAGCTGAGGCTCGACAAAGCACTTAGCAAGAGAATATTTTCCCTTTCAGGCTTTCAGTATAAACAAGGCAGAGGCAACAGCAATGGGAAGGACTGAGAGTTGTGTGGCTTTGGGTAGGGTGGACACTTGATTAGCAGCTGGCACTGCTTGGTCCCATTCTGGTGTCTGTCCAATTCCAACCTTTCAAGGGAAAAAAAACCCAGCCAGTAAAGTAGGGCTGAGCTGCTTCAGCTACTCTGCTGGCTATGGGAAATGTCAGGAGTCTCAGCCTGAAGATGTCAGAGTTTTAGGAAGACAAAATAATAATAATAATAATAATATTAGCAGGTGCCTAAATGAGCAATTGAAAGTAGCTCTGCTCAGCAGCCTGTGAAAGTGAGCTCCAAGATCATTCAGCTCAGCTACAATGCCACTAAGAGCAGAGGCTATGGGATTATCATAGCATCATAGAATCAACCAGGTTGGAAGAGAGCTCCAAGCTCACCCAGCCCAAGCTAGCACCCAGCCCGGGCCAATCAACCAGACCATGGCACTAATGTGCCTCATCTGGTCTCCTTTTGAACACCTCCAGGCACAGCAACTCCACCACCTCTCTGGGCAGCCCATTCCAGTGCCAATCTGACAACAACTTCCTCCTCACATCCAGCCTAGACCTGCCCTGGCACAGCTTCAGCCTCTGTCCCCTTCTTCTGCTGCTGGCTGCCTGGCAGCAGAGCCCAACCCCACCTGGCTACAGCCTCCCTGCAGGCAGCTGCAGGCAGCAATGAGCTCTGCCCTGAGCCTCCTCTGCTGCAGGCTGCACCCCCCCCAGCTCCCTCAGCCTCTCCTCACAGGGCTGTGCTCCAGGCCTCTCCCCAGCCTTGCTGCCCTTCTCCAAACACCTTCCAGCACCTCAACATCTCTCTGCAGTGGAGGAGCCCAGACCTGGACACAGCACTGCAGGGGTGTCCTGAGCAGTGCTGAGCACAGGGGCACAAGAACCTCCCTTGTCCTGCTGCCCACACTGCTCCTGAGCCAGCCCAGGATGCCATTGGCTCTGCTGCCCACCTGGGCACTGCTGCCTCCTGTTCACTGCTGGCTTATATTCCCCTTTCTGTCCCAACAGAAAAAAACCCAAAACATTCAGAATGTTCATTTTAACCCCAAGATAGATCTAAACCTCCTCTTGAAGAAAGGTAGTGGCCTAAAGAACATGAAGCAAACAATCTGGCCACTTGTTGGGAAGTCTGTCACTGCTGAAACCTGCTCCTGTGAGGCAAACTTTGTGAGCAGGATAAAAGTTCCAATAAAACTGGCTGGGCACTTTGAAAGGAGCATGGCACATGACGTATTTTATTGCCAGGGTGCATAAATCAGTGTCCTGAAGAAAGAGCAGCCTTGAACTCATTGATTTAAAGCAAGAAAGCTCAGTCAGCACACTTCAGTGTATAAATAGCTGATCTTGATGAGGTAAGACCCACGAGTAGGTGTTTGCAAGAGTAAGGTCTGAGAGGTACAATTTACAGAGGGGGTTGCTGGCTTTACAGCTAAATACACTTTATGTCAACAACTGACAGCTGAAGCCTAAGCCATCACCTTTTTCAATAGCAGCATTAAGCTCAGCAAAAGTCTTCAAAGGGCCCAGAAAACCCCAACCTCAGCCCCCACACCCCACAATGACTGCACTCATTCTCCACGTACGCAGTTTCTCGCTCCAGCAGTGCACTGCTATCACTGTGCCCTCTCCAGGGGACGTAGTTTTGAACTCCTTTTAGCATTCATTCTTAGCCATCCTCACCAAAGAAAGCCTGCCAGAATCCTGGACAGAGATTCACCACAAAGCAGCAGCCACAGAGAGCTAATTAATATCTCTGAGGAATGTTGGGCTGCAGGATATGAAGCCTGTATAAACCCACGTATATTTGTCTCCCACAGCCTCTGCTGCCTGCAAAGGCACTTTGTGCTCTCTGACAGGGGGGCCAGAGGGAATAGGCTGAAGTATTTTCACTTTTCTCATTCCCACCCTTTCTCTGTCCCAATTCCTCCTTTCTTACTCCAGGATGAATCTAACCACAACCCTAACTGCCGCTACAACCAGACCGAGGAGCCCAGCGGCACCACTTGCACAGCTCTGCTGCTGCTTGCCCTGGCTTTAAATAAAGAGCTGCATGGACACAGCAGCAGACAGCAACGGGAGAAAACTGCACCTGCAGCCCTGAGGGCAAACCAGAGCCTGGGCTGCAGCAGCAGCAGTGTGGCCAGCAGGGCCAGGGAGGGGATTCTCCCCCTCTGCTGTGCTCTGCTGAGACCCCACCTGGAGTCTTGCATCCAGTTCTGGAGCCCCTGGGACAAGAGGGCTGTGGAGATGCTGGAGAGTGTCCAGAGCAGGGCCAGGAGGATGCTGAGAGGCTGCAGCAGCTCTGCTGTGAGCACAGCCTGAAAGAGTTGGGGCTGTGCAGGCTGGAGCAGAGGAGGCTCCCAGGGGACCTTCTTGTGGCCTTCCAGGATTTGAAGGGGGCTACAAAAATGCTGGGGAGGGACTTCTGAGGCTGTGAGGGAGTGTCAGGAGTGGGGGGAATGGAGCAAAGCTGGAGGTGGGGAGAGTGAGGCTGGAGGTGAGGAGGAAGCTGTTGAGCAGGAGAGTGGTGAGAGGCTGGCAGGAGTTGCCCAGGGAGGTGTTTGAGGCCAGGCTGGCTGAGGCTGTGTGCAGCCTGCTCTAGGGTAGGGTGTCCCTGGGCATGGCAGGGGCTTTGGAAGTGGCTGCTCCTTGTGGTCCCTTCCAACCCTGACTGATTCTATGATTCCATGATATGCTTTGGCTGTTCTGCTTTGTTCCCCTGAAGGGAAAGCAGCAAAGGATTTCTGTTGCTCAGCAGAGACACTGCCAAGGTGGGCTGGGAGCTGTCTGGAGCAATGGTTATCACCAAACTGCAGACAAGCAAAATGAAAAGTCCAATTTCCCCAAACCAATCTTTCCCTCCACTCTGTTTTCCTCTGAATCTGCTCTGCTTCCCAAAACTTCATCTTCCTGTCATCTGATGGAGCTTTAAAAGTGCCTGAAACATCATGCCTGTAGCATGACATGATGTAAAAACATATGCCTGGCTGTGAGACATCAAACCTTGCATCTCTCAGCCCCCTGTTATCTAAATGAAATTGAGTTTTCCAGGCACTGCTGCAAGGGACAATTCTTTAGCTGCTGCAAAGTTCAGCCGAGTTTGATAGCGCTGACGCAGTACGGCTGAGGCTCTACCCTTACCCTCCTGAAAGCTCAGCCTGCCCCTTCCTAACTGCCCAAAGAGCAGCTAATGAGATACAAACCCTATTTCCATGAGGGTCCCCTGGAAGGCAGTGAGCACACAGCTACGGGGACATCTGGCTTTAATCCCAGACTGCCACAAGGGCTAAGCTCAGCCAGCAGCAGTCTCAGCCTTACAACGTGGCGTCAGAAACCTGAAGACCCCTTTAAACAGACAGCATGGAGAGGGCCAGCAGCCCAGGGCTGTCAGCTTGTGTACACAGCACAACAGTGAGAAGCCAGCAGGGGCCTGGAACACCTAGGAGCCCTAGGAGGAGAGGCTGAGGGAGCTGGGAGTGAGCTCCCTGGAGAGAGGATTCTCAGGGCAGAGCTCATTGCTGCCTGCAGCTGCCTGCAGGGAGGCTGTAGCCAGGTGGGGTTGGGCTCTGCTGCCAGGCAGCCAGCAGCAGAAGAAGGGGACACAGCCTCAGGCTGTGCCAGGGCAGGTCTAGGCTGGATGTGAGGAGGAAGTTGTTGGCAGAGAGAGTGATTGGCACTGGAATGGGCTGCCCAGGGAGGTGGTGGAGTGGCCGTGGCAGGAGGTGTTGAAGCCAAGCCTGGCTGGGGCACTGAGTGCCATGGTCTGGTTGGTTGGGCAGGGCTGGGTGCTAGGCTGGGCTGGGTGAGCTTGGAGCTCTCTTCCAGCCTGCTTTGAGTCTATGATTCTATGACCTGGCTGCCCACAGGGCCTAAGCTCAGCCAGCACCAGTCTAAGCCTTACAACATGATGTCAGAAATCTGAAGATCCTTCAAACAGACAGCATGGAGAGGGCCAGCAACCCAGGGCTGTCAGCTTGTGTACACAGCACAACAGTGAGAAGCCAACAGATTCCATGGAAGGAATTATCCAATGGGAGTTGCTGTTACAATGGAGAGCATTAATCAGCCATGGGATGTGTTACAGCAGCTCAGCTCATTTAGTTATCAGAAGCCCCTAACAATCCTCTGGTTTAAATTCCCAGTAAAATGCTACATTGAATGTTCTGAAAGAATAACTTTCCGGCTATATTTTAAATAAAAACTGAATGATTCCCTTAACTTGGGAGCCAAAAAGCACTGTCAGGGCAGCCAGCATCCCATAAAGGCTGCCAGGTCTTTTCCATATCCTTTTGCAATGACCATAGATCAAGTTTTCCACACAGAAAAGGCCTGGTGATAGATGTGTTTTTCAAGAGGGACAACTGGCTAAGTGGCAGTGCTGCCTCCACATCAACCTCTGAACAGATTTGATACACTTCATTAGAAGAATTTTGGAAACAGTCATCATTTTAACTGTCATTACAGCAACTTCCCCAAGCACCACAATCAGTGAGGTATTTCCAGCTTTTTCCTTTGCTTTTCTAAAGGGCCCTGACATCAGCTCCCACCCTGCATTAGTTCAGTCCCTAACATGCTGGACCTGGGATTTCTCTCTGCTTCAAATCCCTCCTTCAGAGGGAGCTGGCGGTGGGCAGCCTGCAGAAGAGGAGGTTCAGGGCAGACCTGGAGAAGAGGAGGCTCAGGGCAGAGCTCATTGCTGTCTACAACTACCTGAAGGGAGGCTGTAGCCAGGTGGGGTTGGGCTCTGCTGCCAGGCAACCAGCAACAGAAGGGGACACAGCCTCAAGCTGTGTCAGGGCAGGTTCAGGCTGGATGTTAAGAGGAAGTTGTTGTCAGAGAGAGTGATTGGCATTGGAATGGGCTGCCCAGGGAGGTGGTGGAGTTGCCATCCCTGGAGGTGTTCAAGAGGAGACCAGATGGAGCACTTAGTGCCATGGGCTGGTGGGGAAGGCTGTGGATGTAGTCTACTTGGACTTCAGCAAAGCCTTTGACACTGTCTGCCACAAGAAGCTCCTAGCCAAGCTGGCAGCTCATGGTTTGGACAGATTCACTCTGTGCTGGATCAAGAACTGGCTGGATGGCAGAGCCCAGAGAGTGGTGGTGAATGGTGCCACGTCCAGTTGGCAGCCAGTCACAAGTGGTGTTCCCCAAGGATCAGTGCTGGGCCCAGTCCTGTTCAATATCTTTATTGATGATCTGGACGAGGGCATTGAGTCCAGCATCAGTAAGTTTGCAGATGACACCAAGCTAGGAGCAGGTGTTGATCTGTTGGAAGGTAGGAGAGCCCTGCAGAGGGACCTGGACAGGCTGGATGGGTGGGCAGAGGCCAATGGGATGAGATTTAACAAGGCCAAGTGCAGGGTTCTGCACTTCGGCCACAATAACGCCAAGCAGCACTATAGGCTGGGGACTGAGTGGCTGGAGAGCAGCCAGGAGGAAAGGGACCTGGGGGTACTGATAGATAGTAAGCTGAAGATGAACCAGCAGTGTGCCCAGGTGGCCAAGAGAGCCAATGGCATCCTGGCCTGCATCAGGAACAGTGTGGCCAGCAGGACAAGGGAGGTTATTCTTCCCCTGTACTCAGCACTGGTCAGGCCACACCTTGAGTGCTGTGTCCAGTTCTGGGCCCCTCAATTCAAGAAAGATGTTGAGGTGCTGGAACATGTCCAGAGAAGGGCAATGAAGCTGGTGAGGGGCCTGGAGCACAAATCCTATGAGGAGAGGCTGAGGGAGCTGGGCCTGTTTAGCCTGGAGAAGAGGAGGCTCAGGGGTGATCTTGTTACTGTCTACAACTACCTGAAGGGACATTGTAGCCAGGTGGGGGTTGGCCTCTTCTCCCAGGTAACCAGCAATAGAACAAGGGGACACAGTCTCAAGTTGTGCCAGGGTAGGTATAGGCTGGATGTTAGGAAGAAGTTTTTCACAGAGAGAGTGATTTCCCATTGGAATGGGCTGCCCAGGGAGGTGGTGGAGGCAACGTCCCTGGGGGTCTTCAAGAAAAGACTGGATGAGGCACTCAGTGACATGGTCTGGTTGACTGGCTAGGGCTGGGTGCTAGGTTGGACTCGATGATCTTGGAGGTCTCTTCCAACCTGGTTGATTCTGTGATTCTATGGTTGACTGGCTAGAGCTGGGTGCTAGGTTGGACAGGATGAGCTTGGAAGTCTCTTCCAATCTGCTTGATTCTATGATCTGGCTGATGTAAAACTTAGTTTGGCCACAAAAAACCCAAGCCCAATCAATCCCCAAACTCCATTGTGCTTCAGTCTGAATATCTGCTCTCCTTCTCCAAAAGGCTTCTGCCCTGGTGACGCATGATAGCTGCTGCACAGTCCTGCCCTGCCCCAGAGGAAGGCTACAGAATGCAGTCTATACAAGGGGAGATTTATGAAGTGGCAAACATTTGCCTGAGGCAATTGCTGCCCTGAAAACCACATCTTCAGCAGCCCAGGCGTGCTGAGCGTTGCCATACAAGGCACACAGGGGTTAGCCCAGAACAAAAGCCGCGGCAGCTTTGCCTGTAGAAGGAACTTGGACACAGGTACATCTTCTCAGCTTGGCTCCATGTGAAACTGGAACCCAGAGAGCATTAATTTCCACACTGGCAGGATGCAAAAGGAAAAGGAGATGTTAGCCTCAAAGGGTTTGGAGAAGGGGGGGTTGGGATCCCTTTGCAGCTTGCCATCCTTCTCGGCTCACCATCTGCCTTAAGGCAGGAAACCAGCCCCAGACTCAGAGCAGTCTGTGCACTTCTGATCCTGCTGCAAGCTTAAGGCAAGCTTAGACATCAGCTTCAAGCTCCAGATCTTCCTCCAAAACACTCCAAGATCAAGTTTTACTCCCACAGAACAAACCTCACACAGGGGCTTGAAGAGAACACAAAAGTAGGTTATAAAAGCAGAGAAGGCTACTTCGAGGACTTGGTTTTACCTTGTTTAGAGAGAGCACAAGGAAATGATAAACCACAGCTACTTTGTATTTTGAGGGCACTCCTATTTGCTTTTTCCTACAGCTGTTCCAGGCAACAGACGAGTCTGCAGGAAGACCCTTGAATACATCTGCTGCAGCTCAGAGTAGCTGCTGTCTGGGCTCTAGCAGATAATTTATGTGCTTTTTCATAATGATCTTGAAAGAGCAGGGAGAGAGGGAAAGAAGCAGAGTCTGTTTTTATCCACTGACTGGCAGAACAACAGAAAGAGACTATGAGAAGGAAAAGTCTACCAAGTGATACAGAATTAAAATGGACTTGCCATAGGAAGAGAAGGAAACAGCTCCACAGATCCCATGGCTAAAGAACAGAAGCAGGTGACTAAAACAGGGCATAAGGAAGAAATGTCCTTTCTGCATCAAAACTCTTTGGGTAGCACTCAAGAAGAGAAGAAACATTAAAGTCTTCTGTGTATGACATGTATGAATTTGAGAAGGCTTTGGACAAGGCTACTTTATGCAAGCTCCTTGGTGGACTCCTTCAGAGATCCTACCTGCTCTTGCTCTTTAGATGGTCACAAAAATGGCTCAGGTTGGAAAGGACCTCAGAGCTCATCTACTCCAACCTCCCCACCAAGCCCAAGGACACCTCTTAACTAAACTCAGCTGCTCAAAGCTTCATCCAACTCAGCCTTGAGCACCCCCAGGCACAGGAGGTAGCCACAGCCTCCCTGTCCTCAGACTGGAGACTGCCCTCAGGTACACCTCCCACTAGAACAGGTTGCTTAAGGCCTCATCCAACCTTGCCTTGAACACCTCCAGGGAGCTTGTTATCAAAGATCACATTCTGTGACTCTGTGCTCCACAACCTCCCTGGCAACCTGTGCCAGTGTCTCACCACCCTCACTGCAAACAACTTCTTCCTAACAGCCACTTTCAATCTCTCCTCTGACACTTCAAACCCATTCCTCCTCCTCCTCCTGGCATTACCAGACCTTGTCAATAGTCCCTCCCCAGCCCCCCTGCAGCCCCCTTCACAGCCTGCAAGGCCACTCCAAGCTCTCCTGGAAGCCTCTCCAGGCTGCAGAGCCCCAACTCTCTCAGCCTGTGCTCAGAGCAGAGCTGCTGCAGCCCTCTCAGCATCTTGGTGGCCTCCTCTGCACTGGCTCCAGCCCTTCCATGTGCTGCTTGTGCTGGGGGCTGCAGAAGTGCCCCCAGGACTGCAGGTGGGGTGTGAGGAGAGCAGAGCCAAGGGGCAGAATCCCTTCCCATCTTTAGGAATGTCTTCCCATCAACCTGGGGCAAGCTCAACTCACTGCTGTGGTGTCCTCACAGCTGCTGTTCCCTCTGTCAGCAGGGGCACAGGAGCATGTGCTGGGGGCAGGATGGTATCTGCTGAGCAGCCACTGCAGAGCACACATGGCCACCAGTCCTGGCTTCCTAAGTGCTTTATGGCTCTCTGAAAATACCAGGATTGGAAACAGCTGGTCACAGCCATTTGGAATTCTTGGCTCTTCCTACAGAAGGTGCTGAAAAGGTCACAGAATCACAGAGTTAACCAGGCTGGAAAAGACCTCTGAGATCATCGAGTCCAACCTATCAGCTAACCCTTCTAAGTGCCTCATGTAGCTTCCTTTTAAACACCTCCAGGGATGGGGACTCCACCACCTCCCTGGGCAGCCCATTCCAATGCCAATCACTCTCTCTGACAACAACTTCCTCCTCACATCCAGCCTAGACCTGCCCTGGCACAGCTTCATGTTGTGTCCCCTTCTGCTGCTGGCTGCCTGGCAGCAGAGCCCAACCCCACCTGGCTACAGCCTCCCTGCAGGCAGCAATGAGCTCTGCCCTGAGCCTCCTCTGCTGCAGGCTGCACCCCCCCAGCTCCCTCAGCCTCTCCTCACAGGGCTGTGCTCCAGGCCCCTCCCCAGCCTTGCTGCCCTTCTCCAAACACCTTCCAGCACCTCAACAGCTCTCTGCAATGGAGGAGCCCAGAACTGGACACAGCACTCAAGGGGTGGCCTGAGCAGTGCTGAGCACAGGAGTCTCCACAGAAGAAAGAGGATGTCCTGTCTACCTTCAGGCAGTAGCAATGGATAGGATGACAGGGAACAGGTTCCTAGGGGCAGTGCCACTCCTGCCCATCACATCTGGTCTCTCTTGGTGGCTACAATACAAGGGGCCATGACTCATGCCCGAGCTAACATAGCGCTGGCATTTCAGTCAGAGGCAGCTTGGCTAAGCTGTACCTGCTAATCTTCTGATTAATAAATCAGACTGAAAAAAAAGGAAATAATTACTCACATTATAAGCTTTGCTTTCACCTGGTGCTGGAAAGTCAAATAGTACAGAAAAACTTAACCTGTATGAGATTGTCCTTGCTAAAAGCATGAAACTGCTCCAACTGCCTGGCTGCTAGCCACAGAAATAAGCAGCAAGACACCCAGCTAGGTGTTGGCATCAATCTAATCTGCTGCTTTCACACCAGACCTTTGCTGCCTGCTCTGAGACGTGCAGCACTTCTGCAGATTAGAATTCTTATTTACTTAGTATCTGGATGGAGTGGTCCCTCAGTGCTGCTTTCTGGGGGTCTGGGGAGGCTTCGTGTGAGTTTGCAGTGCACTTCAAACACCAGGATGAAAGGCAGAGGATAACTACTGCTAATAACAGCACAAACATGTCAGCTCTGGAGGAACTCAAAGGGCTTATTCACACAAAATCTCCAACAGCAGCAGCAGGGCTGGCCAAAGGACTGACTTTTCATAGAATCAAGCAGGTTGAAAGAGACCTCCAAGCTCCTGCAGTCCAATCTAGCACCCAGCCCTGCCCAACCAACCAGACCATGGCACTCAGTGCCCCAGCCAGGCTTGGCTTCAACACCTCCTGCCACGGCCACTCCACCACCTCCCTGGGCAGCCCATTCCAATGGCATTGTTCATCCACCCTAAAAGATGGGGTAAATGTCCAACAAAGGGAAACTGCAGCTCTGAGCACCAAATGGGAATGGGGCAAGTATCAAGGGAAAAAAAGAAAGAAAGGAAAAAAATCAATCTTCAATTACTTAAAATATTTGTTAAAAACCCCCAATCCCACCCCAAGCCCGGAATTTATTCAGCTGTTAGAAACCAAACACAAGATTGTAATTTGGAACTCAGATGCTGCCCACCAAATGCAAAATATTTGAATCCTGTCCCTTAGCTGGCATCAGTGATTCATACAGCAGCATTGCCTAAAGGAGAGTATAAAAGGAGGGAAAGAACCCCAGAGGAAAGAAGGACTCATTTCAGCGAGCTCCTTCCGTTGCTTGCATCTTCCCCAGGCACAACAGCTGGCACCGTGCAGAAAGGTGCAGAGGTGGCAAATCTTCATTTAAACTGGAGCTAAGAGGCAAACTGGCAATTGCCACAGGGAAGAGAGTGCTGTGGCTGAAGCTGTGATCATCCAGGGAGAGCTCACTGCTGCTGCCTGCAGTACCAGCCCAGAGCAAGGGAGATGGAGAGGGCTGGGGCAGGAAGAGTAGTGGCATTATGGCACGAGTGGGTAGCTGATGCAGGATGCTCCTGCAGCTGCTCTGCACACCCAGCTACCAGCCACCTCTATTTCCCCCCCAACCCCCCTGCAGTGCCCACGTTTGAAATAAGAGCAACTCGGTGGCCCGTGCTGGTAAATGCAGACTCTGCTCCAGCATCGGAGGTGTCTCCATGGGGAAGAGAAGGCAGCCTGCATCCACTGGCCAGCACGCAGTGCTGTGTGTCCAAATAGCACTTGGAATGCCTGAGCTTTCATTCAAATGTTGAAATGTGATCAAAAATTGGGAGCAGAGGAACTTTGCAGGTTAAATTAGGAGCAACTCAGAGAAACCAATACAAGCCCCTGCACAACGTAGCTGAATCGGAGTCAATTCAGATCTCTCTTTTCAGCCTGCAAAGTTAGAGCTCATGCATTAGACTTCTCCACCCAAGACTGGCAAGAGCTCTTGGTAACACCTAGCACTGCAGGGACAGCAGAACAAGCGTTTGTTTCACTGCACACAAAGATTAAATGTCATTCTTTTATGGCATGCTGGATTTCCCTGGAACATGGCTACTGTTTGAGCAGTGCTACAGCTATTTTGAGGGAAATAAACTGCTCCATTTCTGGTATTTATAGACCAGCACACACACATTCAAGCACATGCATGCACAGACACCACAGGCACCTATCTCCTCTTGCCTACCACGATGAAAAGCAACTGGCAAAAGTTAATGGAGTTAAATTTTCAGTAAAAGCAAAGCTTTAGCCCAGATTCTGCACACCTTAGCAACTTCAAAAGCAAATATCTTCCTGCCAAGCAACACGGTTTGTGTCCTCACTACTCTGCTGTCCTGTCAAGATCCCCATGGCATAGCGTCTCCAGTTAGTGGGCTGGGGGAGGAAGAGAGGCGAGCTGAGATGTTCAGGGCTGTAAGGGAAGTCAGCAGCACAGCAAGGACCAGAAGCCAGTGGTGCTGATGATTCTGAACCCCTGGATGCCAAAGGCAGGCACACCAACCAGCCAGCAAGCAGCACAAGCGGCACATTAGCACCCCTGCTTCAAACCTCCAAGCTCACTGGGAAGTGCTGGCCACTTCTGGTTGCCAGCCAGCAAACTTTCCCCCTCCTCAGCATGAACTCTGATCGTGTGCCAGTTCACTTACCCACGATGATCATTTTGCCTGTCTGATGAGCGCAGAACAATCACCTCTCGAGCGGCGCTTAGCTCGAGCCGGAATTGCCGCTTGCCTCCAGCCCAGCTGTCGGAGTCTCCATGCAAGATGCTGTGCAAAATGTTGAGTTAAAAGAAAACACGAGTAGGGGGAAAAGAGAGCTCTCTGAGAACCTCCACATGGTTCCTGTTGCTAAGGGAACCACTCCCTTTGTCTGCATAGGTTAGGAATGGCTGCTTGGTTTGGAGCCTGTCTCTTAAGTACCGAAAACAGCACAACAATTGCAGGGAGCCAAGAAAAACCCGGGCAAGCTCCAGAATATCTGGTGGCCAAAGGACAACTGAGCCACCTAGGAATTCTTACATCAAACCCAGGTAGGAATAGTTGATTTGAGTGACTCCAAGGGAGCTGCAGAGCTCCCACAGCCAGCTGATGGGACGCCACACCACTGCACACACAGCACAGGGGAAGAGATCAGCATCAAGAAACAGAAGCCGTTGGTGTTTGTGGCTGTAGAAGAGAGATGTCTTTACTTGCGTAGGCTCCTATAAGGACTCAAGCCCAAATGCTCAGCTTCAGTCCCTGTGGCTGCTCTCTCCTGCTGCCTCTCACCCCCTTGCCCAACATGGCACTGACCATGCTCCCAAAGCCCAAAATATTCGGGAAGCTACATCCTACACAAGCCTCTTAGTCTCAGTCCAACGTGTGGGGCTAGGAATCCCTTCTAGCATAAGGCAGATTTCCCTGGGAGTCTGAGGTCCCACAACACAAAGAGCTCATAGGAACTGTGAAGGTTGGCACACTGGGAACAGAACCTGCTTGAGCCTAACCTTAAACTATGTTTGCACAAAGGTTGGGCTCTTCTCCCAGGCACCCAGAGACAGAACAGAGGACATAGCCTCAAGCTTTGCCAGGGCAGGTTCAGGCTGGATGTCAGGAAGAAGTTCTTCACAGTAAGATTGATTGGCATTGGAATGGGCTGCTCGGAGAGGTGGTGGAGTCACCGTTCCTGGAGGTGTTTAAGGGGAGGCTGGATGAGGCACTCAGTGCCATGGGTTAGTTAACTAGAAGGGTTAGGTGTCAGAGTGGACTCGAAGATCCTGGAGGGCTTTTCCAGCCTGGTAAACTCTGTGATTCCTCCTGAAGGCATTCAGCACAACAATCATAGCTCACTCTTCCAGGTGACACCAAAACCAGCATTCCAAAACACTCCAAGTCTAAATTTTTTCTCCTGTGGAAGTACTTGGTTCAAATCTTAATGTTATGGGGGGAAAAGATCAAAGGACTCTGGTCCAGAGCCACATCTTCAGCAATAGACCTCTCTAGGCCCCTTAGCACATGCAGAGAAGAAGCAGAAAGCCATGTTACATTATGTCTGGAATGAAGACAAGTTGAGAAGCTTTGATGATCCATTTCTAGTTGGAAATCAGATTTTTCTTATGCCACCAGAGAGCAGCTGTGAGTGCCTGCAACAGTGGAGAGAGGTCAGGACTAGTTCAGTCTTATGGTAAGGTAGCTGCTGAGGGAAACCTGCACCAGGGCTCTTCTGTCTTACAGAGAGCTGAGCCCATTCCTGTCCCTGATTCCTGTGCCTTCAGACAGCACCAGGCAGACAACAGTGAGAGACCTCTGCTCACAGACTGCAGCCCAGCACTGATTCTTTGACGTGAAGACCTGAAGAATTCAGCTGCCCTTTCTCTGCACATGTTGAAGTTATATTTGCAGCACGATGCATGTTGCACATCCCACCTCCTTCTTTCTCTCATCCCATTGAGTCAAATAAAGCAGCCAAGACTGCTCTGCAGAGAGGCCTTTTGCTCCTATCTGATCACTTCAGAAGAAAAAGACACTGGGAGCATTTTCAGGTCACACCACAGTCAGGTGAAGGAGCCAGGGAGAGCAGCATGGCAGCCTCCTGCTCCGCCGCGTGTTACACGCACGGGGAAAAGGAACAAGCAAAGAGTTTTGCCTTATTTGGAGAAAGAAATTGTCACAGAATGACTCAGGCTGAAGGGACCTCAGAGATCCTCTGCTCCAATCTCCCCACCATGCCCAGGGACACCTCTCAGCTAGACTCAGCAGCTCAAAGCCTTATCCATCCTGGCCTTGAACATCCCCAGGCAGGAGGCAGCCACAGCCTCTCCGAGCAGCCTGTGCCAGACTCTCACCACCCTCACATTGAACAACTCCTTCCTCAGCTCCAGTCTAACCTTGCTTTGCCTCAGCTCCAAACCATTCCCCCTTGTCCTGTCTCCAGACACCTTCAGCAAAGGTCTCTCTGCAGCCTTCCCGCAGGATCCCTTCGGGTAGCTCTGAGGTGCCCCTGGAGCCTTCTCCTCTGCAGGCTGCACCCTGCAGAGCTGCTGCGCCGCATTTTCTCTACTTAGCCTCTTCTGCAGGACATTTAACACTTCCCCATTATTCCAAAAGCGACATTTTCTGGAGAGCCTGGCGAGGAGGCTGAGGCTGGATGACCTCCGATTCCTATAAATCCCAGCTCTCAAAGGCTCAGCTGGAAAATGAACTGCTTCAAGCACCGATCTCCTGAAGAGTCTGACTTTGTTATGCTAATCCGAGGTATTAAGAATAATCAGAAAAGGAATTCATTAATGGCTCCTTGAATCGACTGCTTTTTGTCTGCCCTGTGAACACATCCCCCCCAGGCAGGAATGACCTAAGCCGGCGCGATGCAAGTCTATTTATTTACTTACATATAACAAGCAACTGAGCAGCTTGCGGCCCACGGAGTGAGGCTATGGAAAAGTACATGGCAGGGCTCCTGCTTCGGGACCTCGCCGGCAGAACTCCGCACCGGCTGTTTATTACTGGGCCCCAAAACACTGAACCTCTCTGCCCCCCGCCCGGGGGCTGCAGCTCGGGGCGCAAGAAAAGACTGCCTGCCTTATTGAAGGCGGCTGCGGCGGGAGCTTTCTAAGCAAATATTGACCCAGCTCCAGAAAACACCATCTTGTGCTGTTAGAGCGAAGTGTGCGAACACCTGAGCGCTGCGAGCGCACCTCCCGCTGGGCGGCGCGGAACGCAGCCCCGGGCAGCTCCGCGGAACCCCAGGTGACAGCTGCCGCTTGGCCCGTGGCATTCTCAGCGAAAGCTTCCCTGCGCCCACAGCTCTTGTTTAGTCTTTGCAACTTTGTTTTTATTCTTTTTAAAAATACCTTTTAAAATTCTCTTTAATTCATTTTATTTTTTTTAAATTATTTTTTAAATTAATTTTTAAAAATATTTCTTTTAAAAAAATATTTTTAATTAAAAAAGTTATTCTTTTAAAAATATTTTTATTATTTTTTAAATTCCTTTTTATTCTTTTTAAAATTCTTTTTTATTGTTTTTAAAATTTTTTTTTAATTCTTTTTAATTTTTTTAATTCTTTTTAAATTATTTTTTAATTCTTTTTTATTTTTTAAATTCTTTTTTTATTCTTTTTTAAATTCTTTTTTAAATTCTTTTTTATTCTTTTTTAAATTCTTTTTTGTTATTTTTTAAATTCTTTTTTGTTATTTTTTAAATTCTTTTTTATTCTTTTTAAAATTCTTTTTTATTCTTTTTAAAATTCTTTTTTATTCTTTTTAAAATTCTTTTTAATTTTTTAATTTTTTAAAAATTTTTAAAATTATTTTATTCTTTTCAAAATTCTTTTTTATTCTTTTCAAAATTCTTTTTTATTCTTTTTAAAATTCTTTTTTATTCTTTTTAAAATTCTTTTTTATTCTTTTTAAAATTCTTTTTAATTTTTTAATTTTTTAAAAATTTTTAAAATTATTTTATTCTTTTCAAAATTCTTTTTTATTCTTTTTAAAATTCTTTTTTATTCTTTTTAAAATTCTTTTTTATTCTTTTTAAAATTCTTTTTAATTTTTTAATTTTTTAAAAATTTTTTAAATTATTTTATTCTTTTCAAAATTCTTTTTTATTCTTTTCAAAATTCTTTTTTATTCTTTTCAAAATTCTTTTTTATTCTTTTCAAAATTCTTTTTTGTTCTTTTCAAAAATTAATTCTAAAAGAAATTTTAAATTATTTTAAAAATTTATTTTCAAAAATAATAAAAAAATAAATAATTAAAAACTCTTACTTTTTTAAAAATTATTTTTATTTCTAATTCCTTTAAAAATATTTCTACATTATTTTACTTTTTCAAATTATTTTAAATTATTTTTAATATTATAGATTTTATATATATAAAATATATATAAATATATATTTCTATAATGTATATTTATTTATATATGCATATATATAGATATATAAAAATATAAATAATATTATATATTATTTTATTTTAACTATTTTTTAAAATTACAATAATTTTTTAATTCTTTTTATTTACTTTTTAATTACTTTTAAAATTAGTTTTAAAAACGTTTTTCAATTCTTTTTACAATTATTTTTTATTATTTTTTAATTCCTTATTTAAAATGCTTTTTAATTTATTTTAAAATTTGTTTAAAATATTTTAAATTATTTTTATATTTTATTATATTTTTAAATTTCCTTTTTTTATCTCCTTTTTAATTCCTTGATTTAACTGGGTTTTTTTTGTTCCTTTAAAAAAAAAAACAATTATTTTAAATTCCTTGTTTTAATTCTTTTTTTTTGTTCTTTTAAAAAATCAATTCTTTTAAATTCCTTGTTTTAATTCTTTTTTTTAAAATAAATTATTTTAAATTCCTTGTTTTAATTTTTTTTATTCTTTAAAACATGATTTAGAATTCCTTGCCTTAATTATTTTTTCTTCTTTTTTTTAATTAATTATTTTAAATTCCTTTTTTAATTCCTTCTTGAAATTATTTTGAAATTATTTTGAAATTATTTTGAAATTATTTTGAAATTATTTTGAAATTATTTTGAAATTATTTTGAAATTATTTTGAAATTATTTTGAAATTATTTTGAAATTATTTTGAAATTATTTTGAAATGTTTTAAAATAATTTTTAAATTTCTTTTTATATTATTTAAAATATTTTTAGATTTTTTTAATTTTAAAAAACCTTACAAAATTAATTTTTATTTTTAAAATTCTTCTTTGCATTTTTTTAATTCTTTTTTTTTTTTAATTATCCTTTTTTAGTCTTTTTTGATTTATTATTTTTTTCAGTTGCAACTTGGAATTCAAATCCTGCCCTGAGAAATTTTCCATAGGAGGCTGATATTTAAAAGACCTTCTCTGTGAAAAAGAAAAGAGAGAGAGATCCCTCCCCCCCCAAGCCCTTTGCTTTGAATGAACTGAGATGGATTTAAATGACCTGTGAGAGTATGTGCAGGGTTGTATGTGCAGGGTTGTATGTGCCTGTATAAGGTTTCTTGTCCACTTTGGCGAGCCCCAGACTCCCATCCCCTGTGGCAGCCTGCCAAGCAGGCCAAGAACGTGAAGAAACTTGGCTTTCTGGCACTATTCCACCTGAGATGCCGAGGAGCTGAGAGCACAGCAAAGCAAAAAGAGAGGGAGAAGCTGGCAGGAGGCCAAGCACATTTCCATCAATCGTTTCCTTGGGATAGACATTTTCAGGCGATGCGGTAGCTGCTGGGCAGCCTGCGCTAGCGCACGGCAAAAACCTTCCACTGGAAAGCTTCCAGCTTGTCCCACTGCTAAGATCTTGACACTTGGAGCTCCTACTTTTCGTTCAGTTGAAGAATGGATTTCTATTTCCCAGTGTCATGCCGTGGAGATACAGTTTATTGCGCTGCTGATGGCCCAAAATGATTCACCCTGACATGGTGAAAAGGAGCCTTATTTTGCGGTGCTGCCCTGACTGCTGCTCCCTCCTGCCTGCACTTTCTTCCTCTGCAGTCCCCCCATCCCTCTGCCTCCTCTGTCTGACTGCACCATAGCATGGGGTGGCAGCAGAAGAGCAACTTGGTGAGAGTCTGTACTCCAGGCAGATTTCCCAACCCACCTCTGGAGCAGGATCCCTGCCTTATTTTCTCTTAGTTCAGGAGGAAAAGCAGCACACCCTCACCTTACAGTGCAACTGGAAACAACGCAGAAGGATGATTACAATGGACCTGTAATCGTTCTGACAAGTGCATAAAGCACATTAACCTCTCCTGCTCATAGAGTCACAGAATGGCTCAGGTTGGGAGGGACCTCAGGGCTCATCTCCTCCAATCTCACCACCATGGGCAGGGACAGCTCTCACCTAGACTTGGCTGCCCAAGGCCTCGTCCAGCCTGGCCTTGAACAGCCCCAGGGAGGATGGAGAAACCTCTTGAAAACAAAGTGTCCAAAATCATCTTGAGTAAAGCTGTCCTGAAGTGGTGGCACAAAACAGAGGCAGGGCAGGCTGTAGGACTGGCTGAGCAACCAACACTCCATTGCTATCTGCAGAGATTTGCTTCTCTAAGACAGAAACACACAGGCAAGCTTCATTCAGCCCTGGTGCTCCAACACTCCTTTCACTTACTGCATTTGTTTGATTAAATCTCTGCATTCCCTCTCCTTTGTACTATTCCCATAAGCAGGAGCTGAAGGAACTGGTGGCTCAGAAAGAGTCTTCTGCAGGGATTCCTACCCAGATTTCCCCCCTTTATATGCAACTTCATCTAACAAAAGCCATTGTCTCCTCTAGAAACCTTGCTTCAGATATCCATGAAACATGATGGACACCCAACAATCACTTGAGCAGGTCTGTGTTTGCCCTTTCTCCAAGGCAGGAAGCTGAATAGGAGAAAGCCTCTGTGCAAGAGTTAATAGAAAAAGTCCCTGCTTGAAGCTTAGCCTCCCCGAGCCAAAGTACTCAGCCCTGCTTTCAGGCACACACAGGATTTTCTCAGCCCAGCCTCACGTTTCTGTGTGAATGTTTCATTGATCCTACTTCCAGAATTCACTCTGCTTCAGCAGAGGAGTTCATCAGGCCCAAAATATGAGACCACTTCAGAGAACACCCCAGTTGTGTGTTGGACAAGGGCTCTTCAAACCCTTCTGCAGTTCCTGCTTTATGAAAGAAGCTTTGGCAGCCCAGGATGGTGCAGGGATTGGAAACGCTACCTGGGTGCCACGTTAACTAGTTCAAAGGAGAGTTAATGTGGTGCTGACCATGCTTATCAATACCACAGCCATGGTGTTTCTGCTTGGTCCAGCTAACAGCCACACAGAAATCAGCAGCCTTCTGTGAGCATTTCTATTCTGTCTCTTTCTAAGCTTTAGCACAACTAATTCCATGCTTCTGCTGTGATTGGGGAATGCCTCTGTGCACTCCACCTGTAGTTAGGATAGTTTCATTGTGCTGCACAAACCACAGAATGGTTTAGGTTGGAAGGGACCTCAAGGATCAGCCAGTTCCAAACCCTTGCCATAGGCAGGGACACCTCCCACTAGAACAGGTTGCTCAAGGCCTCGTCCAACCTGGCCTTGAACACCTCCAGGGAAGATCACATTGGGTGCTTCTGTCCTCCACAACCTCCCTGGGCAGCCTGTGTCAGAGTCTCACAACTCTCACTGGAAAGAGACTTTTCCTAACATCCAGTTTGAATCTCTCCTCTGCCAGTTTAAACAGAGTTAACCAGGTTGGAAGAGACCTCCAGGCTCATTGGGTCCAATCTATCACCTAACCCTTCTAATTAGCTAACCCATGGCACTAAGTGCCTCATCCAGCCTCCTCTTAAACACCTCCAGGGATGGAGACTGCACCACCTCCCTGGGCAGCCCATTCCAATGCAAACCACTCTTTCCATGAAGAACTTCTTCCTAATGTCCAGCCTAAACTTGCTCTGGTGCAGTTTGAAGCTGTGTCCTTTTATTCTGTCCCTGGGTGCCTGGGAGAAGAGACCAACCCCCACCTGCCTACAACCTCCTTCAAGCACTGACCTTAGATATTTTGCTATCTGCCTTTGCACTTTCTAAGGAGGCAAACCCACATCATTTGGCAGGTGCCTTCAGAATGAAGTTCTGAAGCTTGTCTCTTCAGACCAAGCAGTTCTGTCAAGGCAGGTGCATGCATTCAGGTGCCTTAAAAACTAATCAGCATCGTTAGAATTCAGCATTTCATGAAGCTCAGCAGGTAAGACAAGGACAGACACCAAAAGCTCATCTCATTCAAGCTGCACGTGTGAAATCATGGAGCTGATGGGAAAACCTGAAACACTGATAGGGTAGCACAAACGTGGACAGTTTCTGCATGCTTAGAGTTTGAACCTGCCTCTTATACTTGTTCATATTATGCCCCACTTGGGAAGTGATCTCACTGGAAATTCTGAGCAACCAGCAGGACAGAAGTCCCAGACTCAGAAAGTTAATGTTCTTTCCCTTCCTTCCCCCCTTCATCTTCTTTTAACTGAATTCACTGCTTGTGAAGGGAATTAGATGGACAACCCTAAAGGTGGGGGTTATTGTGCATGCAGAAGAACAGCCATTTACAGTGTCCTGGCTTCAGGCTGGGGGAAGTTCACACTGAGGTGCAAGTTCAGCTTGCTTCACTCACAACCAACACAGAGATAAAGCACAGATTTCTTAAGCCTCAGAGTCAATATCCATATAATTACACAGACACTTAATGCAGCCATTCACCACCTCAGCCTTTAAGTTCTTACAGCACAAAAGAAACTGGGCAACCCAATTCCTAGCTGAGCACCAGGAATTCTTACTGCTTGTGCTGCAGTAGGACCCTTCAGACACCAGCTCCTGCCGTTCTAAGGATGGGAACCAAACCTGCATTACCAATTCCCTCACTGCTTTCTGTACTAAAATTCTTCATTCTGCTCCTTCCAAACATACAGTTCAAAACGATTCATCTCAATCCCTTGTAACAGCAACAGAATCACAGTCAAGGTCAAGGGTGGCCAGGGAAGACACAGTGGCAGAAGTGAAGGAAGAAAAGCTCTAGAGGAGGACAAAGGAATGCAGACAAATGGAACACCCAAAGAGGGCAGGACCGATTAGATTAAATTAATGTCCAATTAATGTTTCAATACAAGAAAGCAGAATGAGTTCCAAGCCTGCTGAAACTGATGGTAACCTATCAAAGGAAGTATTAGCACGTTATTAACAGAGCACAGCATTAGCACAGCAGAGCACAGCACCAGCAGAACACAAACCCACAGAGCCTGTGGGTACCTGCTGGTCAGTGTTTCAAACCACAGTTATGTTTCTCCCCATTTCCTCTGCTCCCCTCACACCCCACCTGCAGTCCTGGGAGCACTTCTGGAGTCCCCAACACAAGCAGCACATGGAAGTGCTGGAGCCAGGCCAGAGGAGGCCACCAAGATGGTCAGAGGGCTACAGCAGCTCTGCTATGAGGACAGGCTGAGAGAGTTGGGGCTCTGCAGCCTGGAGAAGAGAAGGCTTGGAGGAGACCTTGGAGTGGCCTTGCAGGCTGTGAAGGGGGCTGCAGGAGGTCTGGGGAGGGACTATTGACAAGGTCTTGTCATGACAGGATGAGAAGGAATGGGTTTGAAGTGGCAGAGGGGAGATTGAAAGTGGCTGTTAGGAAAGGGTTCTTTGCAGTGAGGGTGGTGAGACACTGGCACAGGTTGCCCAGGGAGGTTTCCAAAGTGATGCCATCCACTTGCAGCAAACAGAACTTTCTAAGCACCAGCAAAGGCAAGTAAGAGCATCACAAGCAGAGCTACTGCAGCACCAACCTGGTTGATTCTATTCTATAAGTCAAAAAAAGAAGGTATCAAAACAAATCGACCACATTTGATCCAAAGACCCTCAAAAGAGAGTTTCTGAGCAGCTGGCCTGCTGTGGGTGCTCCCATCCCACACAGGCAATGCCCCTTTCTGTGTCCCACCACGGCAGAGAGCACTCCTAGCACCGAGCTGCCCCCACTCCTCCCCCCCATAGCAAAACACCACTCAGCTGCTGATTGAAATATCCTTCACTCAAATCAGAGTGAGTGCCTTTAATGGCTGCCCAAATGGCTGTCAAATTAAATAAGAAAGAAAATGCAAATAAATTAGCATCCCTCGCTGCTGATACGCTGTAAATATTTATGAGGGGCTGAAAAAAAGAGAGAGAGAGACGCTGTAATTTCAAGTGATACCACAGGCCTGTTTTGTACCACCAGTTAAAACAGTTATACATGCAACACTGTGCTGGGCAATTTTTTTCCATTTCACATCACCATAATCACCTAATAAATATTTAAATGGACCCATTTGCTGCAACTATAAAAGAACCGTGTAAACTTGTTGTCATCTAGACACATAAGCCGCAGTGGAGTCAATGAATTTCAACAGTCACTTAATATTGCAAGCCACAAGCTACCTTAAACCTGCCAGCAACTGTCTGCCAGGAAGCTACCGTAGCACCACGGCTACCTCCTCCAACCCAGGACACGAGATTCATTATGAATGCCAGCATTGCTGCTCTAATTAGGCCTGGGAGAGGTTTAACAACCATGCTACAGTCTTGCTGCTGACAAATATAAAAATAAAGCCTTGTTCAAATTAGCAATGTGAAGTGAGAAGGCCTAGAAGCAGCAACTGTCTGAGCAGCAGTGAAACAGGTCTAATCTATAGTGAGGTTATTTTGCTTCATAAACTGCTAGTATGTTACCTGCAGGAGGTCTCCCTGTAAAATGAATTATAGTAAGCTATATGTGATAATTAACCGTGCATTAGCAAATATCTTGGAACAGGGGGGCTCTGTTTTCTCTGTATTTTGACTAATAAAAGCATGAATTTGTTCAACAAATGATCATTTAGGCCGTGGAATGCTAAGCATATTGGAAGAACACAGTAAGCAATAGAATATTGTAGGTGGACTAACAGTTTCCTTACAAAAACAGGCTGTTTAATAGGCTGGCTCCATACTACGTTATTCACAGTACTAAAAACCACAGTGTTGGGAAGACAAATACAATATACATTTAAAATAATATAAACCTTGTACTCCCTATTTACTTTAAAAATGCCATGGATGTGACAATAAAAAAAAAATCCATAAGCAAAGGTTTATTTCAGAAAGACAAAATCCCAGGAGAGTCTTTCCAGAGTGTAAACAGACAGTGAGGCAATTGGTTATGGTCATCTTCTCCAAGGGGGAGTGGGGGGAGGGAAGCAAAATGTAGCTGGGTTTAAAATAGTTGACATCAGAAGGCAAAATCATATTAATTTATTTTGTGTACTGCTGATCACAATAAAAAACAAGTGGTGCTAGAATTTAGTTGAGCTTCACTTCCATCTCAAGAGAGCATTGAGCCCTAAGGCTTCTGCTGCAAGTGCGACTCCAGCAGCCGCAGGAGTCAGGGGTCAGAGCCCCTTGAGCACACAGGCTGACGAGCTGGGCCTCGACGAGCTGCAGCCCAAGCTTCCAAACTGCTCTAACTGCAGCTCCGTGAGCTACAAGTAGACTATCAGCTGTAAGCAGGCTCTGTGGAGTAATGACTAATTAAAGGATTGGCTTTGTCATCAGAAGATTCACAGGGCTGGTGGGAACGGAGTGAAGCAGGAGTGGAAAGAGACATTAATCACAGAACGGTTTGGAAGCTACCTCCAAAGCTCATCTAGACCAAGCCCCCTGCAGAGGGCAGGGACATCCTCCACAGAGAACGGACAATGTTGGTTTCCTTCCTAAACAACAACATTCAGAAGGCTCTCAAAGCTTTTGAAATCTGTGACAGAAACATCAGAAGTGTTCTCTGACTAACCTGAGGATAAACCTCTCAGAATAAACCTCTCAGTTGCATCTCTTTGTTTCCTTCCACCCAGCACGGCCCCGTACCAAACAGCACCCAGAAGTATCAGATCTGCTGGGTTCGTTTCACTTGAGGTGGGAGGCATCAGCAAGACACCTCCTGGTTTCCACAGCAGAGTTACTGGTGAGGTGCCAGAACTATGCAGACACAGCAGACATTCAGTCTTAGAACCAGGCAGGATGCACAGAAAGAGAGCACCGAGGAAAACCAGCAGGAATGCTCATCCTCAGCTCCTTGCAGCCTTCCTTTTGAACAGAGTTTGATTCAGCCAGGGGATATTGGCTTGATATTGGCCTCCTAAGATCTACAGAAACACTGTTTCTTGGCAGCTAGTTGATGCATCTATGTCATCTACATGAAAGATTTCCTTTCCTTACAGTCCAATCATCACTGAAATCAACTTGAAAAGGTGGATCAACACCACACTTAGCAGAGAGCACAGAAAGAAACCAGGGCATGCTCCGTGCAGAAAATGCTGCCTGCTATTAGAAAGCTGCTGCAAGTGAAGGCTGAGCCCATTTCTTGAAGGATGTTTTGGTCTTCCAAATGGCTGCAGGTAACCTTTTTTACTCACGCTACAGCAAGATAAGGAATCATACAGCACCCTCTGGCATCCCTCCAGCAGGGGTGCAAGTTTCATCTTAACTCCATAATCAGCTGGGAAGAGAGGATGAGTTTGAGGCTGCTTTTCCCTGACTCTCCATCATAAAGCTGTTTGGTTTATGTCCAACACCAATTTCGGTGTATGATTTCTCAATCTCTTTTGTGGGATTCTCCCTCTGAACAATCTGATTCTTCTCTGCCAGCAAGGCAGGCTCATGGCTTGGGACTGCCCACCTGTAGCTGTGCTGAGATTCAAAGATCACAGAATCATAGCATCACAGAATGTCAGGGGCTGGAAGGGACCTCCAAAGCTCATCCACTCCAACCGCCCTGCCTGAACAGGATCTCCCAGAGCAGATCACACAGGAACACAGCCAGACAGGTTTTGAATCTCTCCAGAGAGGGAGACTCCACAACGCCCCTGGGCAGCCTGTGTCAGTGTTCTGTCACCCTCACAGGATAAAAATTCCTCCTCATGTTTACATAGAACCTCCCATGCCTCAGCTTCCACCCAGTGCCCCTTGTCCCTCACCCAGCAGAGCCTGGCTGCAGCCTCCTGCCACTCACCCTGCAGATATTTACAAAGATGCAGCATCACTGTTAAAATTCCATTTCCAGCCCCTAAACCAAGCCCCTAGAAGTTGGTTTCTTTTCATCATGGCTTCAGTTTCCCTAGGCAGAGAAGTTGGAAAGCAGTGTGCTGGCTTCCCAGGCTCTCAGGCAGAGGGCAAGATTGCCCTCTTTCGGAATGTCTCAGTCTAACAGTGGGAGAGTCGGGAGCGAAGCATCCCTAAGTCCTGCATCCTCCGATCATCCCAATTAGCTGACGGAATTTGACGTCTAAAGAGGGCATCCTCAAGGCTGCTGAAAAGCAACTTTCCAAAGGGAAACGCTTGGTTTCCCTTCCAGACACAGGAATTGGATCAAAAGGCTGCCACGAAGTGATCTGTGGCTAACTTGGTATCTATAGATGGAAGAGGAATACCTCTGTACTTAACAACCACCTTGTGCTCTGTGTAGCCACTGAAAAATACTCTACAAGGACAAGGACAGGAGCAAAATGCACTCTGCTTTCAGAAAGTTCCCACAGGAAGCTCTGCTCTGGGATCTCTCCACTTCACTCTGTGCTTTTATAGGGTGCTGCTCAAGGTCTTATTCAAGGCCAGGATGGATGAGTCCCTGAGCAGCTGAGTCTAGCTGAGAGGTGTCCCTGCCCATGGAGGGGAGGTTGGAGCAGATCAGCCCTGAGGTCCCTTCCAACCCAAGCCGTGCTCTGATTTTACCTCTGTACCACTGATGAAGGGCACAAAGGAGCACTGACAACTGGCACAGTCTTGCTCATGATTTTAGGAGTGCTTATAAAGGGGGCTACAGGGTTACTGGAGAGGGACTTTCTGCAAAGGCATGGAGTGACAGGACAAGGGGCAAGGTCTGCAGACTGAAAGAAGCTGAGATTAGACACTAGGAGGAAATTCTCCCCTATGAGGCTTGTGAGACACTGCAGTTGGTTGTCTGGTGAAGCTGTGGAGGCTCCAAGCCTGGAAGTGTTCAAAGCAAGGTTGGATGGGACCTTACGCCACCTGCTCTAGTAAGAGATGTCCCTGCTTGTGGCAGGGGGGTTGGCACTAGGTGATCCTGATGGTCCTTTCCAATTCTGTGATGCTGTGGTTCTGAGCCTATTCTCCACAGAGAATTGTTTGAAAGCATTTGAAGACTCCTTGGGAGTGTAGGAGAGAATGTTTATTATGTGCTTCTGTATGCACATACTTCAGCCAAAATCAGGGTCTGCTGAGTAAATCCCCCAACAATCTGTGACTTCTCTAAAGCAATTCCCACACTCCTCAATTGTTCTTCAGGCAACTAAAAGGCCACAGAGCACAGAAAAGGCTGTAGGCTGCAGAATGTTCTCATCTGACTTGCTGGTGAGTTTCCACTGTGCTGTCTCCAAAGCTGAAGACAGAAGCTACACTTCTGGGCTCAGAAATACATCCAAGTGCTGCAGACTGCTTGCAGGAGTTGAAACAAAAGGCTCCAAAGCTGTCTTCAAGCTTTATATATTTTTTTTTCTCAAAGAGATGAAGACTTAGATTCTTGCTGGTTCTTAAGAGAGGGACACCAGGGGCTGGAAGGGACCACCAAAGCTCATCCAGTTCAAGCCTCCTGCCAAAGCAGGATCTCCTATACCAGATCACACAGGAACACATCCAGGTGGGTTTGGAATATCTCCAGCAGGGGAGACTCCACAACCCACCTGGGCAACCTGTGCCAAGGCTCTGTCACCCTCACAGGGAAAAATTCCTCCTCATGGTTAAATGAAACTTCCTCTGCCTCAGCTTCCACCATTACCCCTTGTGCTGGCACTGGGCATCACCCAGCAGAGCCTGGCTCCAGCCTCCTGGCACTCACCTGCACATATTGATAACCATTGCTGAGGTCACCTCTCAGACTCCTCCTCTCCCAGCAGCACAGCCCCAGCTCCCTCAGGCTCTGCTCCTAACAGAGCTGTTCCATTCCCTTCAGCAGCTTTGTGGTTTGTGCTGGACTCTCTCAAGCAGTTCTGTGTCCCTCTTGAACTAGGGAGCCTAGAACTGGACACAGCACTACAGATGTGGCCTCATCAGGGCAGAGGGGCAGGAGAACCTCTCTCACCCTACTAACCACAGCCCTTTTAATAGATTGGCAGTGAAGTTCAAATCCCACTTAGCTACATTTTCATAGAGCTTGAATTTACCTGGAAATGTCATCACACTGCAAACAAAGGCAATGGGCACTCAGAGTTTAGATGGAGATGCCATCTTCGTGGATGATCTGGAACAGGGGATTGAGTCTAGCATCAGTAGATTTGCAGATGACACCAAGCTAGGAGCAGCTGTGGAGCTGTTGGAAGGTAGCAGAGCCCTGCAGAGGGACCTGGCCAGGCTGGATGGCTGGGCAGAGGCTAAGGGGATGACATTGATAAATGTAAAGGCAGGGTTCTGCACTTTGGCCACAACAACCCCAAGCAGCACTACAGGCTGGGGCCAGAGTGGCTGAGAGCAGCCAGGCAGAGAGGGAGCTGGGGATGCTGGGAGAGAGGAGCTGCAGAGGAGGCAGCAGAGTGCCCAGGTGGGCAGCAGGACAAGGGAGCTTCTTCCTCCCCTGTGCTCAGCACTGCTCAGGACACCCCTGGAGTGCTGCATCCAGTTCTGGGCTCCTCCATTGCAGAGAGATGTTGAGGTGCTGGAAGGTGTTTGGAGGTGGGCAGCAAGGCTGGGGAGAGGCCTGGAGCACAGCCCTGTGAGGAGAGGCTGAGGGAGCTGGGGGGGTGCAGCCTGCAGCAGAGGAGGCTCAGGGCAGAGCTCATTGCTGCCTGCAGCTGCCTGCAGGGAGGCTGTAGCCAGGTGGGGTTGGGCTCTGCTGCCAGGCAGTCAGCAGCAGAAGAAGGGGACACAGCCTCAAGCTGTGCCAAGGGAGGTCTAGGCTGGATGTTGTTAGGAAATTGTTGTCAGAGAGAGTGATTGGCACTGGAATGGGCTGCCCAGGAAGGTGGTGGAGTGGCTGTGCCTGGAGGTGTTGAAGCCAAGCCTGGCTGGGGCACTGAGTGCCATGGTCTGGTTGGTTGGGCAGGGCTGGGTGCTAAGCTGGGCTGGGTGAGCTTGGAGCTCTCTGCCAACCTGGCTGAGTGTATGATTCCATGATCACACTGCAAGCAAAGGCAGTGGGCACTCACCCTGCAGTGACTTGCTGCCCACCCTGCTGGCACAGCAGCTCCTGAGTTCAGTACCAACTTTCAGCTGCTATTTGTAAATTTGCCTTATCATGAGTTTAAAACTGTTAAGCTGCCTTAAAAAAGAAGAAAGCAGCACCACTTCCTCAAGCACGTGGAGAGAGCACAGACAAGAATGTCAGGCTGCTTCCAAGACAGGCAATTAAGCTGTGACATGCATGTGCAGGCCAAGTTTGTTCCCTCAGAAGGAGCAGTCTCCATCAGACTATTTAGTTCCATGAATCACTATTTATCTACAGCCTCTGACAGGATACAGGCAAATCAAATTCTGCCTGAGCAGATGCACTCATGCTAAGTTATGGACTGTTCTTCACTTCAAAAAGAGACCATCATCAGTTTATGAAGCATGTAAAGACATCCAGCTCGGCACAGTGCTGCAGCTCCCCACAGACGTGCTGGAGAGCAGAAGTGCTGTTGCTGTAACAGGCACAGGAGGCTGAATTCATTGCTAACGAGGAGTGCTTGGGAAGCACACTGAGAGCTCATTGCAGGTTAAGACTATGCTTCAGAAAAGCCAAACGTTTCTTTTTCATGTCATTTGTCAGGGCAGACTGCCAGTTTGGCGGCACATGGCAGGGCTCCTTACTCCTCCATGGGCTGGAGCCAGTTTGTCCTGTAAAGTTTTAGGTAGTGCCAACATTTACTTATTCTTTAGCATCCCCCCCACCTTTTGGTTACAAATCAAGGGAAACAGCAGCCTTTCAGAAACACCAGCTTGTCCCAGACTGGCAAAAAGCTCTTATGCATACTCCTTCCAGGTTTCCAGTTTCCAGTCCTGAGTTTGCTCCTGTGTAACTGCAGGTAAGTTGTTTCTATTCACACCCTCCCCCAAACTGACTCTGGAGGAAAACACTACAAATGTAAGCAGTCTCATAAGTACAAATTGGTAAACAGCCAAACTTCATCAGGATGATTATCTGTTCTTAAGTGTGCCCCCCCAAAAGGCAACAACCACACAACCACACTGTCAGTCTATGCTTGGATTAAAACATCAACATACGCTTGGAAGGCAAAACAAAAGTGGTTTCTTCCCTACAAATACTCCAAATGCCATTCTGCATATAAAATATTCCACATCTTTAGAGGGCTGAAAGAAACAATCTGCTTATGCATCACGTTAAAGAAAATGCAGTTTCCATTCTCCAGGGAGAAAAGGTCCTGTCCAGAAACACAAACAGTCAGCAGGTAAGAAACCCCTGGGAACCGCTTACCTGGAGTCGCTCCACTTTGCTTTCCCCCTCACCAGCTGACTCTGGTTTTCACTTCTGCTCTTCAAGCCTCAGCTGAAACCAATGGGCTTTGACAAGGATGCATTTCCTCAGAGCTGCTTTGTCTCTCTACAGTTCCTTAGATGAAGACTGCTCCGACAGCTCCTCTTGCTGTTGAAGTTCTGCTGCTCCCCTAACACAGGCAGAGAGTCTGCTCTGTCATCTCCTACTGCCTGAGCTCCTGCAGGAAGAAACAATAGATGAGAAACTGACAACTGATAGCATCCAGCTACTGAAGGAAGAGCAACCTGAGACCACGAAGTAACACATTAGACTGTAAGAGTACACTCTGGTATGTCATCTGTCCCCCAGTGGCATTTTGAACCTCCAGAAAAACTGCAAAATAGTGCTGAGAAGCTTATGAGGGCAGAGCAGCCCTGCAAAGGGGGGGTTAAACAGTCACTGCCAGGAATATTATGCCACTCAAAAGGTAGCTGTCCATACAAAACTCTACCATGGTTTCATTAGAGGAAAAATCCTGCATTTCTCCTTACCAGGAGAGCATCAAAGTCTGAAACAGTCCTGGCAGATGCTAAGTTGCACTGCAGTAAGTCAAATTACATTATTGATGCTAGCTCCATGATGCTGGCAACTGTGCTGTGTGATGATCAGAAGCAGTGTAACTGCTTAAATAATAAATCACAGAAACACAGAATATTAGGAGTTGGAAGAGACTTAGAAAGATTATCCAGCCCAACTCCACCCCTGCCAGGATCACCCAGGGCAGATCACATAGGAACACATCCAGGTGAGTTTGGAAAGTCTCCAGAGAAGGAGGCTCCACAGCCTCTCTGGGCAGCCTGCTCCAGGCCTCTGGCACCCTCACAGGGACAAAGTTTCCTTTCCTGTTCCCATGGCACCTCCTCTGCTTGCCCCCAGTGCTCCTTGTGCTGCCCTGATCAGAGCCTGGCTGCATCCTCCCCACACTGCCCTGCACATCCTTAGCACAGCACTGAGGGCAGCCCTCAGGCTCCTCTGCTCCCAGCCCCAGCTCCCCCAGCCTGTCCTCACAGGAGATGTTCCACTGCCTGCAGCAGCTTGCTGGCTCTGGGCTGGAGATAAGAGGAAGCAATAATTGTTCTGATGAAGGGCCTCCTTCTGAATAGTTTCCTACATTTATTCCAGTGTGTGAGAGAAATTGATGACAACTTCTGTGGTGAAACAAGTGGAGAAGACAGATGGATTGCAAGGTGAACCTTCAAGGCAAGCTCCCCAGCAAAACCAGGAGCCTCCAAAAGACTGAGTGAAGTAAATCAATAAGAACTCCCACAAGCCCACTCCTTTGTGGAGTGGTGAGTTTCACCCTGTGCAAAGGAGGGCACAGAAATCGTATCCGGTAGCTGAGCTGAGGGAAGGCTCCAACTTGGGTGGGGAGTTCAGAGAAGAGTTTTACTCTCCTTCAGAAAATGATCAATGCACCAACATCCAGCACTAACCCCCAAAGCTGCCAGCAGAGGCAGTTCTGTTACTGCTGGTTTAGAGTTCAGTAAAAGTCATTTTTTGCAGACAGGACTAAACATTTTTAACACTTACTTTACAGCCTCCTCTGGGATGGTGCATGCTGCTGCCAACTCAGCACCACTTCCTGGCACTTGGAGTGAAAAAAGAGAGATGTGAAATACAGAGGCAGAAGAAAAGCCAAAGTGCCTTGATTCATTTTCCCAAATTGGGATCTGACTGCAACACTTGAGATAAGGCAGATTTTACGAGGGCATTGACTTTGGAGCTGAGGTTTCTGCCCCCCACTCTCCTGGCAGAACACACAGCAGCAGAATAATGACATTCAAAGCACTTGTGCTACAGGGAAGAAGTAATCTCCTGTGCACAGAAAGCACATAAGTGTCTAAATCCTACAGTGCCATTAAATTGTTCAGGAAAGATTCCTACCTAATGGGATGAGACTGAACAAGACCAAGTGCAGGGTTCTGCACTTTGGCCACAACAACCCCAAGCAGCACTCCAGGCTGGGGCCAGAGTGGCTGAGAGCAGCCAGGCAGTGCTGGGGAAAGGGAAATCAATCGGTGTGAGATGATATTTCCATAGTCACTATTGTTTGTTAATGCTGCTGTTCACAGCTCTCACCACCCCCCACCACTCACTGTAATCATATTTGGGTTCTTACATGGCCATGGAAACATAGCCCATGGATAATATCCAGATCTGGTAACAACCAGCAAAACACAGAACCATTCACTGAATGGAAGAGAAGGTTCCTGCGCTCAGGTGCTGCTTGTGGGCACTGTGCTGCTTGCCCAGCAGCTGGGCTCAAGCTCTCTCTGCTCTGTAGCAGAGTGGAGAATCACAAAGAGGCATTGAGCATTCAGTCACAAACTATTATCATTACCCTCATGGGGGCTGGCCACAGTCCAGACAGTGCCCAAATGCTTTCAGGGGACTCTGTCTTGTTGGACATTGAGGCTTGAATCTTCCTGGCCTCTGGGGACAGGACACAGACAATCTCTGCCCTTGTCTGCTGGCTTCTGCTGGGTGATCTGTGAATGTGCCCAGGCATTCTAGGCAGGACTTCAGGTGCAGAGGCAGATGTGGTGCAGTCTCAGCACCATGTCACACTGGCCACACAGACCCACTGTGTGCAGGCATCCAGGGTCTGCTCCTGGCAACTCGCAGCAGTGGAGTTTAGCAGGCAAGCAATGAGGCAGTGTGCAAGAGCAGCAGGGCTGGGCCCAGCAGAGAGAGCAGGCACAGAGCAGGGAAGCAGAAGCAGGTTGTTCACCTGCCTATCTCCTTTGATCAATGTGGGCCCAGATTAATTGCCCTTTGGACACAGAACAGCCAACCAGGGTGGCAGTTAGCCAAACCTTACCCTACTAGGCATAGCCACAGGCTCATTTTCCCTAATTTGGGAACAGCACAGGCCTTGCACAGGCCAAGTGTGTGCATCTTACACCACAGGGCCCTGGGCAGGCCAGACTCAGCAGCTACAGGTTCTTTTGTGTCTGTTTCCACACTTGCCTCTCTGGTGGAGCAAAAAAACATGCCTAGGCAAGGCAGGACATGCATAAGCCTATTTTGGGCCTATGAGGCCTACCACAACAGGCAGAGAAGGACCTGGGGGTGCTGGCAGAGAGGAGCTGAAGAGGAGGCAGCAGTGCCCAGGTGGGCAGCAGAGCCAATGGCATCCTGGGCTGGCTCAGGAGCAGTGTGGGCAGCAGGACAAGGGAGGTTCTTGTGCCCCTGCGCTCAGCACTGCTCAGGACACCCCTGGAGTGCTGTGTCCAGTTCTGGGCTCCTCCATTGCAGAGAGATGTTGAGGTGCTGGAAGGTGTTTGGAGAAGGGCAGCAGGGCTGGGGAGGGGCCTGGAGCACAGCCCTGTGAGGAGAGGCTGAGGGAGCTGGGGGGGTGCAGCCTGCAGCAGAGGAGGCTCAGGGCAGAGCTCTTGCTCTCTAGAACTACCTGAAGGGAGTCTGTAGCCAGGTGGGGTTGGGCTCTGCTGCCAGGCAGCCAGCACCAGAAGAAGGCGACACAGCCTCAAGCTGTGCCAGGGCAGTCTGAGGCTGGATGTGAGGAGGAAGTTGTTGGCAGAGAGAGTGATTGGCATTGGAATGGGCTGCCCAGGGAGGTGGTGGAGTGGCCGTGCCTGGAGGTGTTGAAGCCAAGCCTGGCTGGGGCATGGTCTGGTTGGTTGGGCAGGGCTGGGTGAGCTTGATTCTATGATTCTAAGAGGAGACAGCAGCAGTTGCTACTTGGAGACCCTTTTGGAACAGAGAATGAACAAGGGTTTGAGGCACACACCAGAATGTGCTCAAGGCCCAGAATACAGGTCTTGGTCCCTTACAGCTCACAGGAACTGTATTAGAACATGCAATAAATGTAGCATGACAGCTCCAGTTGAAGCATTTTCCAGCCACACACTCCTCTGTCAGGAAATTCCCAAGCCATTCCCATCAGCCAGGGTAAGCCACACTGATGGCATCCCATGGAGAGAAGGTCCATAAATATTTTCAGACACAAAATTAAAATATTTAGTTAGAAGCTCACAAGATACTTGAGACTTTCAGCCAAAGAAGTTGAAAAGTGCTATTTTGAGGTTCATTTTAGCAACAGGCCACGGACACCACTTGGAAAGGTCACATCTAACCTCCAAGGGTGATTCAAGCTCGGTCAGAGCAGGCTTCAGGTGCAGCTGGAATTTTTGCTTGAGATGAAGCCAGCTGGAGGAAAGAAAGTACACCCAAGCTTTGTTTAAACAAGCACCAAGCCATGGCACTAGGAGACTGAGAGATGTGAGCACCACTTGCTGAGAGGCTGGAAGGGACAGTCATGGCAGGGCTTCCCCTGGCTTCAGGCAATCCCCAGAAGCAAAGCACTGATACTATTTTTACAGCAGCTGCTGTTTATAACCTTCCCTTTCAGCTCTCCACTTCTCTGGCTCAGCTCACACTGCAGCAGGGACCCTCTGCTGACAGCAGAAAAGCCTTGAGTCAGTGTTTGCCTTCGCAGCCTTTCAGCTGACCTAAGCTTCTCTCAACTCTCTTCAGGCTCAGGTGACTCAGCACACCAGGCAGATAGCAGGGCTCACTCCTCCTGCACTTCACATCACACACAAACATTCTTTCACTCCCTTCAAGCTCAAACCTCGGCAGACCTCTAGCACCTCCCTGGCTCTCTGACGTCTCAACAATTCAGCTTTAATAAGGCTCAGACAAGAATGAGTCAGACTTTGACATCCAAAGCAAGCAACCACCTCCTGCCTTGTCTGTCATTACAGAGGGAGGCTCTGGCAGAAACTCTTCATTTCAGGCTCTCATACCTTTGTCATCCAACTCTACTAACCAAAGCTGAGTTTCTCCTTTTCAGACACCTTTGGGAAGACTCCAGCTGCAGCAGCCACCCCAGAGCTGCTTTACTGTATCCCAAACCAAACTCCTTTACTGTATCCCAAACCAGACTCCTCTGCTGTGTCCTAAATGAGACTCCTTTACTGTATCCCAAATCAGACTCCTTTACTGTGTCTCAAATCAGACTCCTCTACTGTGTTCTAAACCAGACTCCTTTACTGTATCGCAAAACAGATTCATTTACTGTGTCCCAAACCAGATTCATTTACTGTGTCCCAAACTAGACTCCTCTACCATGCCCCAAAGTAGGCTCTTTTCCTGTCTGCAGTATCCCTGAGGACAGAGTTGCTCAGAGCTCACCCAAAGCCTAACCTTCTCAAACTGCTTGGCTAATTAGGGAGACCATAAACCTGCTGAGAGCAAACCCAAGAGGACATTCTGCATTTTCTGAGCTGTACACATCCCAGTGAAGGGAGGAGGTTCTGACAGAATTGTGTAGGTCTCAGATACTCTGAATCTGGTGGACACCTGTGGAAATTCTGCCAGGGGTTTGAAGGGGATTAGGAAAATGCATCTGCAAGGCAGCACATTTGTATCACCAGCTCCAGCTGTAAACCTACTAATCTGTGCTAAGATGGATGTCGTCCACTGAACACCAGCAGCACCACCTTACTCAGGGCTGTATTACTAACATCCTGAAACCCAAATTGATCCAGCTTGGATATGTTCTCTGTCAATAGCAGCCCTGCTGGCTTTTGCTTCAAATACTTCACCTTTCCATTTCATGAGCAGCTTAATCCTCTTTCAGAGATGGGGAAATCAAGTCATGAGAAAGGTACTGGCTAAAAGTACTCCATTGCTTCAGGCAGGAATCAAACCTAAATATTCCAAGTTCCCACCCAGCTGCTTACTAATCAGCCTGTCCTGACAGCCAGCAGTGCTCCACATCTCCATGTCAGTTACAGCCTCATCTTCAGCAGCCAAGCTCAAGCCTGCACAGCCCATAGCCTTGTGTACCTTCTGCACTCTCACTGCCTTTGAGCTGCTACCTCTGCTGGAGCATCTGCTCAGTGCGAGCTATTTTTGGCTGCTGTTCACAGCTCCGATTGAGCAGGCTCTGGCGAGCACACCTGGCAACGCTGGCTCAGAACAGGGCTGACACAGACACACAACACAAACAGGAAGGAGTGGAGCGAGAGTCTGGGTGTTATTGATACAAGGTTTTTTACTAGGCTAATAGAGACAGAGTCTGCTCATCCCTGCGGGGCTGTGGAAATCGCATCCCACAGTGTCACATTCCTGAAGAGCACAGCTGGCTCGTCCAGGCGATGCACTTCAGATGCAACAGGCATTACCCTCCCGTTCCATAAATCAGACTGCAGAAGACTGAATCAGTAAGTAAGGGAAACACAATCCCATGGGAACGCTGCTGTCTTCACATCACTCCTACCAAACCAGCCTGCTCGCTTTGCTCCTGTGGGGTCTTGGGGGGATAACACCACTACCAGCTGAGAAAAGTAACAACACTGCCTGTGCTGACTTCTGGTCAATCACCACCCAGCCAGGGACATCAGACCTGGGTGTCCCTGCCCTGCCAGAAACTAATGAGCCAAAAATAAGGACCAGAGTTAGAAACAGCTCTGACTCACAGAATCACAGAATTAACCAGGGTGGAGAAGACCTCTAGGATGATCAAGTCCAGCCAATCACCTACCGCTTCTAATTAGCTAACCCATGGCACTAAGTGCCTCATGCAGCCTCCTCTTAAATATTTCCAGGGATGAGGACTCCACCACTTCCCCGGGCAGCCCATTCCAGTGCCAATCACTCTTTCCATGTGGAACTTCTTCCTAACATCCAGCCTGAATTTGCCCTGGCACAGCTTGAGGCTGTGTCCCCTTGTTCTGGTGCTGACTGCCTGGCAGCAGAGCCCAACCCCACCTGGCTACAGCCTCCCTGCAGGCAGCTGCAGCCAGCAATGAGCTCTGCCCTGAGCCTCCTCTGCTGCAGGCTGCACACCCCCAGCTCCCTCAGCCTCTCCTCACAGGGCTGTGCTCCAGGCCCCTCCCCAGCCTTGCTGCCCTGCTCCAAACACCTTCCAGCACCTCAACAGCTCTCTGCAATGGAGGAGCCCAGAACTGGACACAGCACTCCAGGGGTGTCCTGAGCAGTGCTGAGCACAGGGGCACAAGAACCTCCCTTGTCCTGCTGCCCACACTGCTCCTGAGCCAGCCCAGGATGCCATTGGCTCTGCTGCCCACCTGGGCACTCTGCTGCCTCCTCTGCAGCTCCTCTCTCCCAGCACCCCCAGTTCCCTCTCTGCCTGGCTGCTCCCCAGCCACTGTGTCCCCAACCTGTAGCACTGCTTGGGGTAGTTGTGGCCGAAGTGCAGAAGCTGCCACTTTGCGTTGTGAAAACTCTTGGCACTGGACTGTGCCCATCTGTGCAGCCTGCCCAGGCTCCTCTGCAGAGCCCTCCTGCCCTTTAACAGATCCACACTTGCTCCCAACTTGGTGTCCTCTGCAAACTCCCTGATGGAGGATGCAATCCCCTCATCCAGATCATCAATGAAGATATTAAACAGGACTGGGCCCAGCACTGATCCCTGGGGCACACCACCATTGCCAGCTGCCAACTGGATGTGGCACCATTCACCACTGCTCTCTGGGCCCAGCCCTCCAGCCAGCTCTTAACCCAGCACAGAGTGCCCCTGTGCAAGCCCAGGGCTGCCAGCTTGGCCAGGAGTTTGCTATGGCAGATGGTGTCAAAGGCCTTGCTGAAGTCCAGGTAGACTCCATCCACAGCCTGCCCCATGTCCACCTGGGCATAAGAAGAGATCGAGTTGGTCAAGCAGGTCTCATCTGTAGTCAGTGCCACAGTCCCAACGGGGAATGAGGAAAGGGAAAAAGGAGTGGGAGAAGAGAGCAGAGCTTAGTAACAGCTGCAGGGTGATTTCTCCACTCTAAGTGAGCAGCTGCTGGGATCAGAGGAAGCTGCTGGTGGCTGTGCTGGAAGGTCCCAATCATGCCTAGAACACACATCCATCATACGCCCCAGACACCTGCCTGAATACCCACCCGGGGCCCCCTCCGCGTTCCTGTGCGGGTGGAGAAGCAGGGAAGCAGACAGAGGCCTGGGCGCCTCTCGGTCTCTCACAGCCCCCATGCTGGCCTTGCTCTGCAGCCTGCTTTGGGCGGTGACAAACGCAGCTCACCGGCCTGGGCCTGCGCACCCGCCTTTGTCAGGGAAGCGACCCGGCGCTGGCTCTAGGGCTGGTTTTACCTCTGCTGCTGCTGGTCCAAGACGCTCGTCGAGTGCTGACAGCCCTGGCGACCTGCTTGTCTGCTGCCGCTGCTGCGTGTGCCCTGCCCGCTGCCCGTTCGCGCCTCTGTGCGCCGCCACACTGCCACCGCGCCCGAGCGGGAACCTGCCTGCGGCCGGCACCGGACCGCGCCGGACCGAGCCGGGGCACCGAAACCGGCCTGCCCCTAGGCCGGCACACGGCTGCCCGCCTGAGCTCAGCCGAGCCCGGGCACAGATAACGACCCAGCAACGGCCTGGGCCTAGCAACGAGCTGCGACTGCGGGGGTGCCCGGCCCGGGGCTGTCCGGCCCGGGGCTGTCCGGCCCGGGGCTGTCCGGCCCGGGGCTGTCCGGCCCGGGGCTGTCCGGCCCGGGGCTCCCGCCCGCCGCTGCCGCCGCTGCCACCCGCGGGCAGGCTCCGTGCTGTGCGCAGCGCTACCGGGATCACAGCTCGCAGCCCTGGGCTTGGAAGGCACCCGAGGGGACCATCCAGTCCAGCCCCCCTGCCACAGCAGGACAATCCTATCTGACACAGGGCACACAGGAACACATCCAGACAGGCCTGGAGAGGCTCCAGGGAAGGAGACTCCACAGCCTCTCTGGGCAGCCTGTGCCAGGGCTCTGGGACCCTTACAGGGAAGAAGTTCCCCCTTGTGCTGAGCTGGAACCTGCTGTGCTGCAGCTTACAGCCTTTGCTCCTTGTCCCATTCCAGGGAGCAGTGAGCAGAGCCTGTCCCCCCCTCCTGGCAGCCTTCAGAGAGTTACAAACATTTATCAAATCGCCTCTACTCTCCTGCCGACTGAGCAGCCCCAGGGCCCGCAGCCTCTCCTCATCAGCCATGCCCTCCAGGCCCCTCAGCATCCTCGCAGCCCTCCGCTGGACCCTCTCCAGCAGATCCCTGTCCCTCTTAAACAGGGGAGCCCAAAACTGAACACAGTATCCAAGATGAGGTCTCAGCAGGGCAGACTGGAGGCAGAGGAGATCCTCCCTTGCTCTGCTGGACACACTCCTAATGCACCCCAGGCTCCCATTGCCTTCTTGGCCAGCAGGGCACGTTGCTGTGCCATGGGGAACTTGTTCTCCCCCAGCACCCCCGGGTGCCTCTGCACAGGGCTGCTCTCCAGCAGCCACCTCCCAGCCTGGACTGCTGCAGTTTATCACTCCTGCCCAGGCGCAGGACTCTGCACTTGCCCTTGTTGAACTTCACTCAATCGGTCTGCTCCAGCCTGCAAACCCGGGTCCTGCCCTGCCCAGGTGGCTGACCACCCCCATGGCCTCCTGAGAGCCACGGCAGACTTGCCTCGTGTCCGTGGGCCTTCTCGGACCACCTGCTCACCCTGCACTGGCCCAGCAGCAGAGCCCCAGCGCACCGCCACCGCCTGCAGCCCACCGCCTGCAGCCCACCGCCTGCAGCCCACCGCCTGCAGCCCACCGCCTGCAGCCCACCGCCTGCAGCCCACCGCCTGCAGCCCACCGCCTGCAGCCCACCGCCTGGCTTTCACCGTATGCTTTCCTGTCGATGCTTTTGGAGTGCAAACGTTGAGACTCTCAACCAGTGAGGAGCCTAAGTCTCTTCACTCGAGTTTGTGACAGTTTGTGCTTAACCTTGGAGCAGCAGTTTGTGCCGCAAGGCTCTCCAGTTATGAACGTTTTCTACACACTTTTCCTAACCCATTTAATTTAGAATCGATCACAGACTCAGCCAGGCTGGCAGAGAGCTCCAGGCTCACCCAGCCCAACTCGCATCTAGCCCTGCCCAACCAACCAGACCATGGCACTCAGTGCCCCAGCCAGGCTTGGCTTCAACACCTCCTGCCACGGCCACTCCACCACCTCCCTGGGCAGCCCATTCCAATGCCAATCACTCTCTCTGACAACAACTCCCTCCTCACATCCAGCCTAGACCTGCCCTGGCACAGCTTGAGGCTGTGTCCCCTTCTTCTGGTGCTGGCTGCCTGGCAGCAGAGCCCAACCCCACCTGGCTACAGCCTCCCTGCAGGCAGCTGCAGACAGCAATGAGCTCTGCCTCCTCTGAGGGAGCTAGGGGTGTGAAGCCTGCAGAAGAGGAGGCTCTTCTGTTCTGCTCTGCTGAGACCTCATCTTGAATACTGCCTTCAGTGTTGGGCTCTCCAGTTCAAAAGGAACAGGGATCTGCTGGAGAGGATCCAAGGGAGGGCTATAAGGATGATGAGGAGAGTGGAGCACTGCCTGATGACGAGAGGCTGAGGGACCTGGGGCTGCTTAGTCTGGAGGAGAGAAGACTGAGAGGGGATTGAATCAATGTCTGTAACTCTCTGAGGGCTGGGGTTCAGGAGGGGGGGGACAGGCTCTGCTCACTGCTCCCTGGAATGGGACAAGCAGCAAAGGGTGGAAGCTGCAGCACAGGAGGTTCCAGCTCAACATAAGGGGGAACTTCCCTGTAAGGGTCCCAGAGCCCTGGCACAGGCTGCACAGAGAGGCTATGGAGCCTCCTTCTGTGGAGCCTTCCCAGGCCTGTCTGGATGTGTTCCTGTGTGCCCTAAGCTGGATTGTGTGGTCCTGCTCTGGCAGGGGGTTGGACTGGATGATCTTTTGGAGTCCCTTCTGACCCCTGACATCCTGTGAGCTGTGATCAGCCCCAGACTTCTCTTTGCACCAGTCTGAGTCCTTCATGCAGCTGCTCCAGTGACAGTAGCACTGAATAAAAGATGATTAAAGGCCAGTGACTGATGGTCTCATCTTGTGGAAATCATGAGGGGGAGAGCAAGCAGATGGCAAAGAGTCTGATTTACCTTCAGGGCAGGTGTCTTTTGCAGCCAGCCAGCACACTGATGGCAGCAGGAAACAAGAGCTGAAAAATAGTGTGGAATTCCTCCAGATAACCACCAGAAAATTAAATGCTGCATAAGGAGGACAACAGAATGAGTGTGTGGCCAGCAACAACAGAGATGCAAATGTCCAAAGGGGGTTATGGATGGGTTTTAATTAAAAACTGGGGCAGCTCAGGGGTGACCTAAAGTGTTGGCAGGGAAATCAAACCAAAGGCAAGAACGTTTGTTTTACATACAGCAGCCACAGCTTTGCTCAGGCAACTCTGCCACAAGGCTCTGTCCTGAGCAGAGGTCTTGCTCTTTTAGTGCAGCAGACAGGGGTGAGCTCTACACCAGGGTAAATATATCAGAGAGAAAAGTACTTTTCCCTCTGTGAAACAAAAGAATAGTTGTGAGAGAGGAGCTGAATAGAGATCTCGAGCCTGCAGGAGCATCCTTTTGTGTCACTCTTGTCACAGTCCACCTTGCTACTTTTATTGTGCAGTGGAAATGTTCTGCTCGTAATTTAACTAAGGAGCTCAGGGAGATGGTAGCTGAACATGAGCCACTCTGGCCCCAACAACCCTAGCACTGCTACAGGCTGGAGAGCAGCCAGGCAGAGAGGGAACTGGGGGTGCTGGGAGAGAGGAGCTGCAGAGGAGGCAGCAGTGCCCAGGTGGGCAGCAGAGCCAATGGCATCCTGGGCTGGCTCAGGAGCAGTGTGGGCAGCAGGACAAGGGAGGGTCTTGTGCCCCTGTGCTCAGCACTGCTCAGGCCACCCCTGGAGTGCTGTGTCCAGTTCTGGGCTCCTGCAGTCAAGAGAGATGTTGAGGTGCTGGAATGTATTTGGAGGAGGGCAGCAAGGCTGGGGAGGGGCCTGGAGCACAGCCCTGTGAGGAGAGGCTGAGGGAGCTGGGGGGGTGCAGCCTGCAGAAGAGGAAGCTCAGGGCAGAGCTCATTGCTGCCTGCAGCTGCCTGCAGGGAGGCTGTAGCCAGGTGGGGTTGGGCTCTGCTGCCAGGCAGCCAGCAGCAGAAGAAGGGGACCCAGGCTCAAGCTGTGCCAGGGCAGGTCTAGGCTGGCTGTGAGGAGGAAGTTGTTGTCAGAGAGAGTGATTGGCATTGGAATGGGCTGCCCAGGGAGGTGGTGGAGTGGCCGTGGCAGGAGGTGTTGAAGCCAAGCCTGGCTGGGGCACTTAGTGCCATGGTCTGGTTGGTTGGGCAGGGCTGGGTGCTAGGTTGGGCTGGCTGAGCTTGGAGCTCTCTGCCAGCCTGCTGGATTCTGTGATACAATGAGACAGCAACTATTTACTGCATTCCTTAGTTGTGCCCTTAGCTTAAGGGCAACAAGGATGGTGAGGGCTATGGAATACATACTCTATGAGAAGCGGCTGAGGAAGCCAGGGTTGTTTAGCCTAGAGAAGAGAAGGTTCAGGGGAGAACTTATTGCTCTATAAAACTACCTGAAAGGAGGTTGTAGCTAGGTGGGGGGGTGGGGGGGGGAGGTGGTCTCTTCTGCCAGGAAACCAGTGACAGAATGAGGAGACAGAGTCTCAAGCTGCACCAAGGAGGTTTAGGAAGAAGTACTTCACAGAAAGAGTGTTTGGCCATTGGAAAGGGTTGCCCAGGGAGATGATGGAGTCACTATCCCTGGAAGTGTTTAAAAAGAGAATGGATGTGGCACTTGGTGCCATGGTTTATTTGATTAGATGTTGTTGGGCGATAGGTTGGACTTGATGATCTTGAAGGTCTTTTCCAACCAGATTAATTCTGTGGTTCTGTGATTCTGTGACTTTGAAGAACGTTCTTCCAGCAGGGGATGTTAATCTTGCAGTCAGAATTAACACTTTCCCCCAGCCAATATCCAGGCTGAGCAGAAAAATCACCAGAAAATAAAGTTTAGTTTGTTTTTTTTTCCATAGAGTTCCTAGAACAGCAGGTTGGAAGGGACCTCGAGGATCATCTACCCCATCCTTTCAGGGATGAATATACTCCAAATCAGAATGCTCAGCAGCCTGTCAAGCTGGGCCTTGAAACTGTCTAATGTTTAAAAGACATTAAATTACTTTTATTGGGGTTTCTGCCTGAATTGAGCTTAGGACTGTGCAATCCTTTTAGAAAACTAAAGCACTGGGGAGGAAAACTGGTATGTTAATGGTATGTTAATGTCAGGCTCAGGAGCTGGTTTAATACAGATACCTATAAAGGCTGAGCAGCAGTTCCTCAAGTGTTGCTTTTATCTCTTTGATGCCATCTCTGTGTAAAAAATATTAGTGGATAACTAAATGCTTCATTTCAATACCAAAATGGGGGGTGGGGGGGTGGGGGGGTGGAGTGAGGGTGTGGAGGGAGAGTTCTTGCTTTGCCTGGCTAGAAAGATCTGATTGATGTAGCTACACTGCCCTCTGGAGCACAGCAACAAAGCATGTGCCGGAGAGAAGAACTTCCCAGGCATCTGCTGCTCCTCTTTGCATCCAGGAAAATGATGACAGGTGCAGGCAGGGCCCTGGCTAAGCTCTTTGCAAGGGAGGATGAGCACAGAAATTAGAGAATCATAGAATCAGCCAGGTTGGAAGAGAGCTCCAAGCTCAGCCAGCCCAGCCTAGCACCCAGCCCTGCCCAACCAACCAGACCATGGCACTAAGTGCCCCAGCCAGGCTTGGCTTCAACACCTCCTGCCACGGCCACTCCACCACCTCCCTGGGCAGCCCATTCCAGTGCCAATCACTCTCTCTGACAACAACTTCCTAACAACATCCAGCCTAGACCTGCCCTGGCACAGCTTCAGCCTCTGTCTCCTTCTTCTGTTGCTGGCTGCCTGGCAGCAGAGCCCAACCCCACCTGGCTACAGCCTCCCTGCAGGCAGCTGCAGGCAGCAGTGAGCTCTGCCCTGAGCCTCCTCTGCTGCAGGCTGCACCCCCCCAGCTCCCTCAGCCTCTCCTCACAGGGCTGTGCTCCAGACCCCTCCCCAGCCTTGCTGCCCTCCTCCAAACACCTTCCAGCACCTCAACATGCTGCAATGGAGGAGCCCAGAACTGGACACAGCACTGCAGGGGTGGCCTGAGCAGTGCTGAGCACAGGGGCAGAAGAACCTCCCTTGCCCTGCTGCTCACACTGCTCCTGAGCCAGCCCAGGATGCCATTGGCTCTGCTGCCCACCTGGGCACTGCTGTCTTATCTTCAACTGTGTCCAGTTCTGGGTCCCTCAATTCAAGAGAGGTGTTGAGCTGCTGGAAGGTGTCCAGAGAAGGGTGACGAAGCTGGTGAGGGGCCTGGAAGACAAACCCTATGAGGAGAGGCTGAGGGAGCTGGGGGGGTGCAGCCTGCAGCAGAGGAGGCTCAGGGCAGAGCTCATTGCTGTCTGCAGCTGCCTGCAGGGAGGTAGTAGCCAGGTGGGGTTGGGCTCTTCTCCCAGACAACCAACAACAGAACAAGGGGACACAGCCTCAAGCTGTGCCAGGGCAGGTCTAGGCTGGATGTTAGGAGGAAGTTGTTGTCAGAGAGAGTGATTGGCATTGGAATGGGCTGCCCAGGGAGGTGGTGGAGTCACCACCCCTGGAGGTGCTCAAAACAAGCCTGGATGAGGCACTTAATGCCATGATCTGGTTGGTTGGGCAGTGCTGGGTGCTAGGTTGGACTGGATGATCTTGGAGGTCTCTGCCAACCTGCTTTATTCTATGATTTAAGGAGGAGAAGGAGAGCATCAGCAAATAAACCCACAATATCCTGGTGAATACTTCTAAAGAGGCTCCCAAACCAGATCAGAGCACAAAGTAGCTTTGCTAACAGCTGCTGCTAAGGTGAAATATCTGTCTCTAAATATCTGCCTGTGTCTCCCAAGACAAAATACACAGCTTCCTACAATCTGCTAAAGAGAAAAGTCAATATTTTGCCACCACAAATGAAGTCAAATCATAACACTGTGGTGAGGCTTGAGAGAAGTTAACAGACCAAAACGTCTCATTATTTCACAAATTACAGCTACAGCAGCACCAGAAAAGCTCCTTTGCTGTCAGGGTACTCAGCTCTGGCTGATGAAACAGAAGTGCCTGGTTTGAACCAAGCCCTGCCTCAAGCCCAGCTCCAGAGGCTGGCTGAGCTCGGTGTGGTAGGTGGGCAGCTGCCGCCCGAGTGCCACCAGCCCTGCACTGCTGCTAGCGCAAACACTTTTCTCTCCACACTTGCTGGCAGGCTGACAGAGCTCCATGCACCACATCACCTCGTGCCCAAGCAAAGGGGCCAAGCTCCCCTGGGCAAGGTAATGTGGTTAATGCTTTAGGTTCCTTTTGCTAATGGTATGGATTAAAACATTAAGCATCAAAACGTTTGGTGGCCTTGACCTGGCTTGTAGCAGATGCTGGGAGCCAAGTTCTGCCCTCAGTTACACCCTGTAGCTCCCCTGAAGCCCACACTGGTGCCAAGTGTAACTGAGGGAGGAATTCAGCTGTTCAAATATGCCCACGGTTGCCAAGCCAACTGGCAGCAATTGCAAGGGAATAATAGAAGTGTTGAGGGCAAGAAGTGAGGAGCCTTCGCTGGGCGGTCTGGGGATCTGCACAGTGCTTGTCTGCAGCCTGCCTGCCCTCCTGGAGGCCCTGCTATTAGTTTTTCCTACTTGCTCAGATGTACTGCACACAAAAACAGCCTTTCACTGGTGGTCTCTGATAAATGTCCACCATCTGGAGCTCCTGCTACCTCTTGATGCATTGTACCAGCAGCCTTTTCTTTGTGCCAGACCTAACCTTGGTGGTGCATGGGGTAGAGAGCAGACCTGACTGCATTTCCAATGTATGCTTCAGTACTCATCAGGATGGTATTTTAGAATCCCAATGCTGAGCAGTCCACAGCTGCATGGCTCTCTGCATCTGCGATTGTACAGAGACCAGGGGCCCACCAGAATGATTCAAAATGGCAAGAGATGGAGAGAGGGAGAATTCACTTCTGTGTTGGGTTTTACATGGTGCTGAGCATCAGAGAGAAATAAAGTAACCCAAAGACCAAATCACTCATCCAGGCTGGGGGGATTGTGACATTCCTAGGCATAAAAATCATAGAATCCAGCAGGTTGGAAGAGATCTCCAAGCTCACCCAGCCCAACCTAGCACCCAGCACTGCCCAATCAACCAGACCATGGCACTAAGTGCCCCAGCCAGGCTTGGCTTGAGCACCTCCAGGGACAGCAACTCCACCACCTCCCTGGTCAGCCCATTCCAATGCCAATCACTCCCTCTGGCAAGAATTTCCTCCTCACATCCAGCCTAGACCTCCCCTGGCACAGCTTGAGCCTGTGTCCCTTTGTTCTATTGCTGCCTGACTGGGAGCAGAGCCCAACCCCACCTGGCTACAGCCTCCCTGCAATCTCCCTTGAAGCAGTTGTAGACAGCAAGAAACAGAAGTCTTCTGTTAAGCCCAGCACAAGCTCTGAGACAAGTGAACAGGTTTTCTGTGACCACTGAGTATGTCATCACTTCATCCTCCCTCTACAAGCTGCCTGAGAGCCAAGGTGAAAATGAGCACTCCCACAGCACCGCTGTGACAGAAGGAGCACCCACACCATCTGCAGGCAGCAAATGCTCTGCCCATAGCCGCTACTCTCCTGACAGCCGGGGTAGGTGTTACCTCTAGGAGCCTCTGCATTCATGGCACAGGCACAGGACAGTATGAGGCTGGAGATCACAGAATGGGCTGGGCTGGGAGAGACCTCTGAAGGTCACCTAGCCCAACCCCTCTGCAGTCAGCAGGGGCATCCTCAGCTAGACCAGGCTGCCCAGAGCCCTGCCCAGCCTTGCTTTGAGTGACGTGAAGCAAGTTGTGGGCTATGGCACAGAGGTGCAACTGCTGCCGTCTGCCTGGGGAGAGGAGTATCAGAGGTCCAGAGGAAAGTCCTAATGAGTTGAAGAACATTTTGGAAGATGGGCAAGGACACAACTGACCAGTACAGCACTCCAAGTGTATCTCCTGACACGTTAACAGGGTGTGCCTGTGTCTTTTTGCACCGTTTAATCAGCAGCTTAGGATCCCGCACGGGCACTGTTAGACTGCTGTGGGTTTAAAGGCTGATTTAAAACATCCTTTTCTAGCAACAAAGGTATCAACACAGGACATTTCAGCCACACAAGGAGGGTGCCATTTCCCCTGGAATCACTAAAGGTTGGGAGTCGCTGGAAGAATGAGAACCTGCAGTGAATGGAAGCTCCTGTTCCAGTCATGCTGAAGCCCAGAGACCTGCTGGTTGCGGAGCAGGCAGTGGTGCACTCATGCTGGTGAGGAAGCCACTTCTGCAAGCCCAGCAGCAACTGCACAGCAGTCAACTTCCCATGCAAAGCCTCCTCCCTGGCAGGGAATATGTTAAATATGCACACTGCTCACCGGAGTCCCGACGGAGAGAAGTTCCTTACAGCACACATCCTGGGCTGTGGCTGAGCGGCTTGGGAGTCCGCTCTTCATCCCGATGCCTTTAGTCGACCAGCAGGGGAAAAGGCAGAAGCTTTGTGCCAGGTGTGAGCGATTCTCTGCCGTCACTCAGAGCGCTGGAGTTTGCTGAGCGGCTGCAAGGTTCTTTCCACCAAGGACACCTCGATGTGCTTCATTCACGTGGAGCATCTGAAATGAATACCAAGGAGCAGGGTGGAATCCTCGAGAGAAAAAGCAAACACTAAACCATCCACCATAAAATCTGATTCCCTATAAATAATCTCAACCAGGAAAACCTTTACCCCTGAGACAGCCCAAGGCTCTTTTTAGCAGCTCTTTCCCTTGTGACAAGAGCAAAGTTTCCCATGCCACAGAGCACTCCCCTCTATCGTTTTGCTATCAGCTGAAGGAAAGCCATCCTACCATGGTGGTGTGGCCCCTGTTTTTCCAGGCTCAGACAGACATCCATGCATATTTGCTTGGTAGGGCTCACTGAGCTTAGCCTCAGTAGTTGTGCTCTTTCTGGCTGGTTTTTGTACTTGAGATCAGCATCTTTGCTGTTTGCAGCTAAGTCCTTGCTTAGCTGTGTTCCCGAGCTTAGTCCACTTCTGCCAGCAGTCTTCTTTTGGATCAGCCTTCCCGGTTATCCTTGTGTTGCCTGGTTCGTAGGGCACCACCCACGTTGTGGAAGGAAGATGCTGCTGTCTGCAAGGAAGATGCAGGAAAAGGTCCCATGGATCAGAGTCACAGTGCTGATTATTCACCATCAGAGCTTTTACTTCTGTTTCCCTAATCCAAAGACCTTTGCTTTCCCCTGACAAAGAGCTCTGCCTCAGGCTCTCCCAGAAGCTGATTTTAGTCGAGTGGGGTTTGTGAAGAGAGCTGTTTCCCACCTGCCTCAGCAGCCTCACACCTATCATTAAGGTCACAGAACAAAAGCTGTTCCAGATCTGTCGTTAGCAGCTCCCAGGATTGCTACTTCAGTGACTTGGTTTCTTATTCGGTTGCTGTGGTTGCAGCACTAGGAAATGGTTTGAGTTTCCAGCACTCCTCTTCTCCTAATGCAGGTCGAGCCTGCTTTGATTACAACTTAGAGAAAGCAAAGAGTTTCTCCTCAGTGGGAAGCAGCTACTTTTGCCATTGCTCTGGGGTTCTGCACATTGCAAATGAGGTAAGCAGCTAACAGGCAGCTTTTCAGGTGGCTTTTCACCCTGTGGGAGCCTGAGGGGAGATGTATTGTTTGCCTGTGTGCCTGCTTTGAGTTATGGCATCGGTGGGTTTGCACTGCACAAGGAATTGAATAATGAAGAGCTTGTTTCTAGCCTCCCTTATTGGTCACCCACCCTGGGCAGATGCTGGGAGATGTGAGCTGATACTGATCCTAGGAAGTGCAGAGCATTGCCTCAGAAGAGCCTGAGCAGTGGCTTGATGGTGGGAGAGGGACCAGAAAAGGGAGAAAGCAACCAGACTTGCAGGCTGCTGCTCCAGAACATCCTTCACAGCTACACAGCTGCTGTCTCCTGTGGTGATAAAAGGGAGAGGCAGTGGCTGGGATCAGTGAAGATGACTCACAGGCTGAATGGTAAAGCTCCAGCTTTGGCTGGTGGGCAGGGAAAAGACCAAAGGATGCCCCACACAGCAAACACATCCCCAGTTCTCCAACGCATGCCATGTTGGGAGTGATTCTGGGCTGCCCTTACACTCAACATTCCACTGCTGCTGTTGGTTTCTACAGGTCATAAAATGTTAGTCTGATGCAGGGCAAAAGGAAATGAAGATTTGATCTGTAACCTGCTTCTGATAACAGCAGAGGGCTGGTGCAGACCTCAGCAGCACTCTTCTTTGGGATTGGTATTAAACTCAAGAAGCCACTGTTACAAATCTGACTTGGATCTTACCCTTCTTAAGCATTCCATCCAGTACAGGGTGAAGCTGGACGTGTTCTGCTAGGGGTTATGGCAGAGTTCCTGCACACTGCAAGGCATAGGTGGCCAGGAACAGCAAAGGGCTGGTTTGAGCTACTGCAAAAGAATCACAAGGGGCAGCTTGTCTGAGTGCTCTCCTAGAAACCACTTGGAAGTATCACTCCTGCTCAAGTCATAAGCTAGGCAATGCTGTTAGCTGATGCAGTGACTTCTTAGCCTTGCACCGGGCAGGGAGATAGAATCATGGAATCACAGAATGCTTTAGGTTGGAAGGGACCACAAGGATCAGCCAGTTCCAACCCTCTGCCATAGGCAGGGACACCTCCCACTAGAACAGGTCACTCAAGGTCTCATCCAACCTGGCCTTGAACACCTCCCTGGGCAACCTGTGCCAGTGTCTCACCACCCTCACTGCAAAGAGCCCTTTCCTAACAGCCACTTTCAATCTCCCCTCTGCCACTTCAAACCCATTCCTCCTCCTTCTCTCATTACCAGACCTTGTCAATAGTCCCTCCCCAGCCCTCCTGCAGCCCCCTTCACAGCCTGCAAGGCCACTCCAAGGTCTCCTCCAAGCCTTCTCTTCTCCAGGCTGCAGAGCCCCAACTCTCTCAGCCTGTGCTCAGAGCAGAGCTGCTGCAGCCCTCTCAGCATCTTGGTGGCCTCCTCTGCACTGGCTCCAACCCTTCCATGTGCTGCTTGTGCTGGGGGCTGCAGAACTGTCCCCAGGACTGCAGGTGAGGTCTGAGGAGAGCAGAGCCAAGGGGCACAATCCCCTCCCTTGCCCTGCTGCCCACACTGCTCTTGCTGCAGCCCAGCACAGGGTTGTGTCTGGGCTGCACTCCCACTGCAGGCTCCTGTGGAGCTTTCCACCAGCCCAGACCCCTGTAGGAAGAGAGACACCTAAGTTATGGAAAATCTAACTTGTTATGGATACCAGCACTTGGCAGCAGCTGGTGTGACCTCCAATCCTGCCTCCAGTTCTGGTGTCCCCAGCAGAAGAAGGATACAGAGCTGTGGAGTGAGTCCAGAGGAGCCCACGAGGATGATCCAAGGGCTGGAGCAGCTCTGCTGTGAGGGAGCTGGGGGTATACAGCCTAGGAGGAGAAAGTTCCAGGGTCACCTCAGAGCTGCTGCCAGTGCCTGAAGGGATCCTGCAGGCAGGCTGCAGAGAGACTATTCCTGAGAGTGTCTGAGACAGGCCAAGGGGGAATGGTTTGGAGCTGAGGCAGAGCTGGGTTAGGCTGGATTTTGCTGCCTGAACTCAGTGCTTAATCTTCTCACCCTTTCCAGTTCCTGAGCAGCAGCTCCACATGCAGAAAGAATGGGTTCTTAGAGAGAGAAATGCAGAAAAGGCTTCTGCTTGAGTCTCTTCCTGCAGGTGCTTTAAGTCTGCACTCTTCATGCTGGATGTCAGCTGTACTTGAAGTTCTCTTTCCATATTTTGAAGTTCCAGTCAAGACTCTCACGAACTTTGGTAAGGTTTGGATCATGTTTTGGCCTATTTCTTCATTAATGTTGTTTGTTTCTTTTTCTTTTGAACTTTCCTAGTACTGCAGCAGCAACAATCCCAGTTGTCAATAACCATGAGAAAGTGCTGACAGCTGAAGTTATTTCAGTCACCTACTGCCTCACAGTGCTCAGAGTCTCTGCAGTTAAAAACCTTTCTCCTTTGGCAGCCTGTTTTCAGAAGGTGCAGCACCATTTCCCTCCAAGGGGCTTATCACCATCCAGAAGTTGGTCTCATAAAGCCAACAGCAAAACTTCAGTTACATTCTTTTGAGTCAAGGCTCTACATTTGGACCAAGAAACTGCCTTGGTCTTAAAAGGAGACAAATTTTTACCCTATTATCTTAGGAAAAACTTGGTGGGAAAGTGTGGATCACCTGAGAGGTCTGAGGGCTTCATTTAATGGAATCACAGAATGGTTTGGGTTGGAAGTGACCTCCAAATGCCACCTAGTGCAGGCCCCCTGCCATCGGGAGGAACATGCTCCACTAGAGCAGGATGCTCAGGGCCTTCTCCAGCCTGACCCTGAATGTCTCCAGCGATGGAGCCTCAACCACCTCCCTGAGCAACCTCCTGGTGCAGAACTTGTTCCTAAGAGAGGGCAAGAGAGACTTCTCCTGCCCAGGGACTACTGGCACATTGAGTAGTTCCACTCTTTTTATCTTGCCTCTTTGTCAGTGTAGAATAGATTAGAATCACAGAATCAGCCAGGCTGGCAGAGAGCTCCAAGTTCAGCCAGCCCAGCCTAGCACCCAGCCCTGCCCAACCAACCAGACCATGGCACTAAGTGCCCCAACCAGGCTTGGCTTCAACACCTCCTGCCACGGCCACTCCACCACCTCCCTGGGCAGCCCATTCCAGTGCCAATCACTCTCTCTGACAACAACTTCCTCCTCACACCCAGCCTAGACCTGCCCTGGCACAGCTTGAGCCTCTGTCCCCTTCTTCTGCTGCTGGCTGCCTGGCAGCAGAGCCCAACCCCAGCTGGCTACAGCCTCCCTGCAGGCAGCTGCAGGCAGCAATGAGCTCTGCCCTGAGCCTCCTCTGCTGCAGGCTGCACCCCCCCAGCTCCCTCAGCCTCTCCTCACAGGGCTGTGCTCCAGGCCCCTCCCCAGCCTTGCTGCCCTGCTCCAAACACCTTCCAGCACCTCAACATCTCTCTGCAATGGAGGAGCCCAGAACTGGACACAGCACTCCAGGGGTGGCCTGAGCAGTGCTGAGCACAGGGGCAGCAGAACCTCCCTTGTCCTGCTGCCCACACTGCTCCTGAGCCAGCCCAGGATGCCATTGGCTCTGCTGCCCACCTGGGCACTGCTGCCTCCTCTGCAGCTCCTCTCTGCCAGCACCCCCAGCTCCCTCTCTGCCTGGCTGCTCTCAGCCACTCTGTCCCCAGCCTGTAGCACTGCCTGGGGTTGTTGTGGCCAAAGTGCAGCACTCTGCCTGCCATGCCCCTTGGATTCCAACATGGGAGCTGTTTTCACTGTCAGAACCTTGTGTCAGCCCTTCTAAGCAGAGGAGAGCTGCCAGGGCCAGAGCAGAAGGCAGGGTGTTGCTCAGCTGTGTCCAGTGTTACACATCAGCTGACAGCAAATGCCATTTCTGCTAGACAATGTCACCCTGCAGTGTAACATGGGCTGGAGGCTGAGCTGGCTCTGCTGCACAGCACTAGATGGCAGCAAGATGTTTGCCTTCCAGTGCAAATCCTCCACCCTCTACCATCAGTCATCCTGGCTGGGAAACGCAAAGTGAGTGCAAAACAGAACCACATTTCTTTGCTCGTTTGGTTTGCAGCCTGGAGCTGATCTAAGCTGACCACAAAACTCCTTTCTCATGCTGAGTGCAGGGAAATGATGAAGGGCAACTGATGAAGCCCTTTCTGTGTCTGCCAAGAGAACTACAGGCATTGTTGGTTCAGACATCAGCAGCATCAAGCAGCTCCATGCCAGATGTGTCCCATGCACCCATGTGTGGGGCATGGCGGGGCACAGTGTGGTGTCACTCAGGCTTGCATGGAGATGCTTCATCAGGTGTGAACCAACCTAACTGTGCAAGAGTCTCTGTTCCTGCCCTGCAGAGGTGAGAGCTGTGAGCTGTCACACACACAGGGCTGTGCTGCAGAGGCTCCTCTTTGTACTGTGCTGGTAGACCTGTTCTCTCCAAAGATGAGGAGCTGTGATGTCAGGACTGCCCAAACCCTCTTAGTAAAGATGGATTTTGGTGTCTTGCTTTCAGCAAAACACCTCCTGATCGTGGACCAAGCAGAAGGCTTTGCTGAGGCCAAGTTGTGACGAAGAAGGTTGTGACTAAGGGTGTTCAGAGACAGGACAAGGGAGAAAGGTTTGAAGCTGAGGCAGAGCAGGGTTAGACTGGAGCTGAGGGAGTTGTTCAGTGTGAGGGTGGTGAAAGTCTGGCACAGGCTGCCCAGGGAGGCTGTGGCTGCCTCCTACCTAGCGGGGTTCAAGGCCAGGCTGGATGAGGCCTCAAGCAGCTGAGTCTAGTTCAGAGGTATCCCTGAGCATGGTGGGGGGGTTGGAACAGATGAACTCTGAGCTCCCTTCCAACCTGAGCCATCCTAGGAACTAATAAACCCAACTCAGAATTCGCCTCAGTGTTTGCCTCAAGCAATGGCCACATCCCATTTGTTCTCCCAGATTCAAGCACTGGAGCTGCACTTCAGGCTCTGAGCAGCAGGAATCAGCAAAGTGCCTTGGGGTTTTTTGGTTAACCAAACCATTTCTCTTGCTCTCTTTTTTCTCTCCTTTTTTTTTTTCTTTCCAGATTTTCTGGTCTTTTTCCAACCTCACATGAAACACCAGGAAAGTATCAGGAAAAAGGAAACCAAATGACTTCTCAGATAAAAAAACCCTAAAGGTAGTGTCCAATTGCTTCTCTTTGCCCAAATGCCTGCTGCTGCTGCAGCCTTGCTCAGAGCAGGGAGCAGCGAGTGCCCAGCAGTGCCCTTGTTTGTCCCATGGTACCTGTGGCCCTTTCCTCAGCCTTTGAAATGCCTTCCTGGCTCTGCTGTGTTTGGGTACCCAGTTTCCTGTAGTCTTTCCTCACTGTCAAGCTCTATTTACTGCCCTTTTCCAGGTGCTGCTCTGCCCTCATCTGCTCCCTGTGCACGCCTCTCTGTGCAGAGGTGGTTGTGTTTTCCTTCCCCTCTGCCACGTTTCAGTAAGCTGCCAGCTGCCTCACCAGGCTGGGTATGCAAGGTCAGGCTGCCAGACAATGAGGCTGCCAATGCAGCATCCACTGGGTCAGAACTGGTTGGGTTTGTTTGTCAGCTTCCCCGGATAATCAGCATCTGCTGTCTCAAGTGCATTAACTACAGATCTTATTTCCTGTGCAGATGTTGTTAGCTTTCCAGATAGCTCCACTGAAACCAAAGTGAGGACCATGGTAAGTATGGGGACAGGCTGGGAGAGTTGGGGCTGGTTAGCCTGGAGAAAATAAGGCTCCAAGGAGACCTCAGAGCAGCCTTCCAGTACCTGAAGGGGGCTACAGGAGAGCTGGGGAGGGACTTTTGACAAGGGTTGCGAGTGACAGGATGATGGAGAATGGCTCTGAGCTGGAAGAGACGAGACTGAGACTGGATAGGAGGAAGAAAATCTTTGCAGTGAGGTCGGTGAGACGCTGGAATGGGCTGCTCAGGGAGGCTGTGGATGCCTCCTGCCTGGGAGTGCTCAAAGCCAGGCTGGATGAGTAAATCAATCAGGCTCATTATTCAGTAATAAGGCTCTCAGCTTCATAGTTCCTAGAACCACACCTTAAGTGTTATCAAGGCTCAGCCCATTCCCATGTTACACGGAAAAAACACCAGTGGAAAGCAGCATCCACATGCCCACAGCTCACACCCTGGGACAATAGACCCTTTGAGTGTCAGAGTAATTTCCTGCCCAAGAAACGTCCCTGCTCTTTGTTTTCATTTGAATAGGGGAACAGCATCATAGGAGCCTTTGATAGGGTGGGTGGGTTGGCCAAGGCGGTTCTGGCTCCTTGTGGGATCACACTCTCCACTCCAACCTACCAATCAGTTAGCTGGCTTCCATGCTGAGAAAGCACATTAACCTTTGCAAGTGCACAGCAGCAGCAGCCTGCTCTCCAGCCACACACTGAAACCCCCATTCTGAACCCAGAACTCCAGCTGAAAGTGGAGCATCCAGTTACAGCCTGTTCCACACCACTGCCAGCATGCTCTGGGAAAGGAGGACTGGGAGCCCAAACCCTCACAGCTCCAGGGAGAAGGGGGGAGGAAGTGAAGCCTTTCAAGGTGTGCTCAGGCAGAAAAGCAGTGAGCCTTGTGAGCTAACAGCAGGTACCCACTGGAAGTGTGGCTAGCACCTAGGTAACCCTTGGCCTCACCTGTCACAGAGGGCTGCTGCAACCCAAACCTGGCAGTCCTGGAAACAAAATTGTTCAAATGAGTCACTCTCAGGAATTACTTCCACAGATGGAAAAATTAAGCTTGGGCAAAATTGGACTCCTCCAGTGTCACAAGGCCAAAGCAGAGCCTCTTCTGGCTCCACTGGCAAGACAGGGCTGACCAATATGCAAAAATCTGGGTGAAACCTAGGGAGGGCAAAGGCAAACTCACTGACATCTCAGTGCTGCAGGTGCTCAGGTCTGAGCCACGGAAGCAGCTTAGCTGGTTGCACAGCTGGCATCCAGGGACCTTCTCACAGGGCTACAATTAATATCCATATTCAAGGCCCTTAACATAATTGCTTCTTACAGCATCTCCCACTGAAACATTTGCTCACAGGATGCAGTTCTTCTTACTTTGGAATTGAAAGCTTCCAGTGGAGAGGGGAACCTATTTCATAGAATCATAGAATGAAGCAGGTTGGAAGAGAGCTCCAAGCTCACCCAGCCCAGCCTAGCACCCAGCCCTGCCCAACCAACCAGACCATGGCACTCAGTGCCCCAGCCAGCCTTGGCTTCAACACCTCCTGCCACGGCCACTCCACCACCTCCCTGGGCAACCTGTGCCAGTGTCTCGCCACCCTCACTGTCAAGAACTTCCTAACATCCAGTTTCAGTCTCTCTTCTGCCAGTTCAAACCCATTCCTCCTCCTCCTGTCACTGCAAGACCTTACCAATAGTCCCTTCCCAGCCTTCCTGGAGCCCCCTTCAGATACTGGATGAGAATCCCTGTTTCTTGGCAGCTTCTCAGAGAAGAGAGCATCCTGAGCTAACACAGAAGGACCATGTTCTCTTTGTCTGTGTTCAGATGGAATCCTAATTAACATGTTAATTGGCAGCTGCAGAGAGGAATTAGAGAGCTGCTTAACGACCAGCTGCAGCCACTTGACTGGCCACAATTCCTTCCACATCTGCAGCAGTATGAAAAACACTTGAGGCAAACTCGTCCTGCTGCAGAGACTCCTTGTTCCTGCTCCTCCAGAAGCACTTTTCTTCTGTGTCATCTATCCAGATTGATCACAGCTGCCCTGCTGCTCCAAGCCTTCCTTGCTGGATTGCTATGGAAGCTCCCAGTGTCTTTCAGCCTTCAAGAGATGAGTGAGAAACAAAGCTCCTTTATCTAGTCAGAACACTACAGTGCAGTAAATTTGGTTAATCATTAGCCCTCTGTCTAGGAAGGTAAATCTGTGCTTGGAGAGACTGCTCCCAGCTGATGGAGATGTAAACACTCTTAGATCCCATTGGAAAATGCTCTTCATGCAGAGGAAACCTGCAGAAAGGAAAGCAAAAGCGTTGGTGGACATCAGCCACTCGTCTGCATGAAACAGCAGGAGTCAGTCCTCCTGTCTGCCCACAGCTTTCCTTCCACTCCACGCCAGGAACCAGCCAATGAGCTGCTTGAGAAATGAAGCATCAAGCAGATGTTTCCTGAGCAAAGGCAACTTTGTGCTTCCCTTCACACACCACCTTGGGAGGCAGCACCGCAGCCACTGCCGCGCTGACATCAGCCACTCTGTTGACTTTGGGTTACTCAGAATCTTTCCTTTCCTTTCCCTTCCAACTCAAATACAACAGTTTGATGGAGAGGTGACATGGGAAGGATGGCTCTGAAGGACGAGGCCATGCTTTGTATTCAGAGAATCATACAATCAGTCAGGGTTGGAAGGGACCACAAGGAGCAGCCAGTCCCAACCCCTGCCATGCCCAGGGACACCCTGCACACAGCCTCAGCCAGCCTGGCCTCAAACACCTCCAGCCATGGGGCCTCAACCACCTCCCTGGGCAACCCCTGCCAGCCTCTCACCACTCTCATGGCATTCACTGTTACAGCATCACAGGAGGTGGCTGCCAGTCAGCCCCCAAAGCACAGCTTCTTTCTGTGGGCAACATGCACAAAGGGGGGTTTGGAACCCAAAAGAGAATAGAGTCAAAGCTGACTGGCACTTGTGGGAGCCTGATTATCACACTTTGGATCAGATACCTCTTTACTCCCAGGAACTGCAGCAACTCCCTAGTCCTGTTGGGCTGCTGGGAAATCTCCCTTAGTCCCAGCAATCCCCAGTGGGACACCTACCTTGTGAGCTGTCAGTGGGGTGGGGTAGAGGCGAGAAGCTGCATCCTGGGTGTGTTCCTGTGTGACCTGGTATGAGTGACCCTGTTCTGCAGGGGGGTTGGACTGGATGATCTTTTGAGGTCCCTTCCAGCCCCGGACAGTCTGTGATTCTGTGCCCACTGCCTACCAGGAATGCTTCTTTCTTTTTATTCACCCAACCCTATGGCTACAACAGATCCCTCTCGCAGAAAACTTCCTGCTCTGTTTTCAGCCAAGCTGGTGGAAACACAAAGCTGACTTTCAGGTGGTGAATTGACAACCAGCACAGGAAGGGAGGAGGGATCCAGTTTTTAACCCTGTGCACAAGAACTCCTGATGCACAGTGACTGACAGCTCTGACAGCAGGCACATTTCTGCTCGAGCCAGCCCCAGAAGCTCACATGGGATTGACACAAGGTCAGTACTTAGCCAGTCAGGAATAAAGCTCTGAAATGCTTTATCAATGTCTTTACACCCAAAGACTGAAAACTGGCAACACTCTCTCTGCTTGCAGTTCCCCAGGCAGAAAAGAGCACCAATGACACCAATCATAGAGGCGCTTAGGTTGGACAGGACCTTAAGAGATCATCTGCTCCAAGTGGGACTTCTTTTGTCCCTGCTAATAGAAGACAGGTTATAGTAACACACAGACCCAGCCTGGTGTCACAGCTCATCTATGCCACTGGGAAAGCCTAAATTCAACAGAAGCTCTGATGCTGCATTCCTCTTCTCATCAGTTAGTTGCTGGCAAATGAAAAGCTGTTTTCAGCAGCTCCTGCTGAACCACATGTGCTCTCCTTTGGGAAGCTGTGTAGAGCACAAGAACCTGCCTGTGCACTGGTTTTTAGCTGGGGATATGTGAGCAAAGGCCACGTACTCCACACTCGGTGTGGGGTCTGCAGCAAGCCAGGTAGGCAGCAGAGTGACAATGGAGCCATTCAGCTTCTCAAATGCTCAGCCTTAGTGCCCCAGCCCTCTGCAGACAGGGCTAGAATGGCACAATCAGCACTTCTTGAAGAGAAAAGGCTCTCACCCTTTCTCCTGCTTTCAGTTTGTTAAAGCTACGGGCTGGTGGGAGAAAAAAAATGGATGAAGAAAGATCTCATCTGTACATGACTCACCTCTGTGCACACAGGGAGCTCACTAGACCTGTACTGTGGTAAACCTTAAGCTGTGAGCTTTCAGGCAGATCTACAGTTACAGACAGGGGCTGCACTGCTGTGGCACAGAGCTCTGGTTTTGCTCAAAAGGAAATGGAAATCAATCAGTTTGCATCACCACTCCAGGAAGAATCATCCTTAGCTTCTCTCCTTTGATATTTGATGTTAACTCTACAACAGTTTGCTTTGCTTTTCTAGCTGCTTCTTGAACAATCCACCTGATCCCATCCACCTAATCCCATTTCACAGAGTTAAATGCAGCTGGCAGCCACTTCCAGAGCACATGGAACCCTCCTGGCTCCTGATGAAGCCAAGCTTTTCTTTCTGAAGTCTTTAAAAACAGAGCAGCCCATGACACCAGCCTGTCACTTGTGACCTGCCCAGCATGCTGACTCTGAAACGTGAGAGACAGAAGAGCACTGCATGGATAAATACTGATTTATTGGAAACCAATATTTACACCAAGTAGAAAGGCAACCACTTCCACCAGCTCCTTAAAAAGGCAAAGCTGCTCCATCACAAGAATTGTCCAGTCCCAGGCTCAGCTGTGGTAGCAGTGCAGAATGTTTAAATCCCTGAGGCCAAGGCCCTCTCATCTTTCATGCACTCCATCCTCCCCCACTACCAAAGGTGCTGGAGGTTCCATTTGCTGCTCAGTTCTGCTTTCAGTGGATTACCACCCAGAAAATCACAGTTCCATCCTTTACAGCAGCATGACATTTAACAACAGAAATAAGCCCAAGTTTCACATCCCCTTCATTCACACTCAGCTGCAGGCATCAGTTGGAAATCATTTCCAGTTTCAAGCTGGTGTCCAGGCTGCTTTGCAGCCAAGGCTGACTCTGAAGGTGTACCTTGCTCCCCTCACAGCAGACGTGGGAGCCAGCTCCTGCTTTCTGTCCTGGCAGGACACAGCTGATGGTTTTAGTTTTCAGACAGGGGGGGCATTAGGATGTGAATGCAAAGCTTTAGGCACAGGTCCTTTTGCACCTGGACTTAAAGCCATCAGAAGGAAGTTTAGTAACACAGAATTCCAGGTCCTTCTGCAGACTCTTGGCAATTCACCTCCATGCCCTCAGCATTTTTGAGGTTCACGCACACAGACAGCTTGAGGATGAAAGTCTCGGGTAGCAGAAGTATTTCCTTCTAAGCAGTGCAAGTCCCACTGTTGAGTTTCAGCAGGAAGCCACCCTGCAAGGCCACAGAGGCAGACCCAGGCATGATTTTCAGCCCAAATTCAGACATTTTTCCTAGCAAGATTGTTGTCTCCTGCTCCAGGATCTAACATTTCAGCCAGCAGAACTCCTCCAGCTGACACATGACAACGAGCAGAAGCAAAGCATGGGGGACAAGGCTAAAACTTCAGTGCTCCCAAAAGGATGCAGCTAATGTTGGTGCTGCCCTGCCAGTGGCTGGCTCTTGCTAGAGGTGGAAACAACAATCTCAATAAAACTGAAGGCATAAACCAAGCACAGCAGAATTCTTCCCACTGTTAGAGGTAGGCTTTATCCAGTGTGAGACGTTAACAGCCACTCCTGTCAGTGCAGAGCTCCAGGATGAAGCAGGTCAGATCAACTCCAGACTATGTGCTCTTGGGATAACTCTGGCAAGCTTTCTGAATATCCTTCAGGAAAGCAGGCACACCACTCTGTGGAGAGACAAGTGCAGAAGTCAGGCTGGCATCATGCAAGCAAGAAACACTGCAAGCAAGAGAAGTGCCACTGTGGAGACCAAGGCCTTCCAATGCAGGATAGCTCCTTTGGCCCTTCACAACCAGGCTGCACTACTGAAGTTTGGTCAAGTTGCAGCCACTCAGGTGTGCTCTGCAGCATGGGTTTGTTGGGTTTGTTGCACAGATTTACCTGCCTGGTTGACTAACCAAAAGAATCAGATAGGAGTAACATAAAGATGACTGCCATGAGAGCACAGTCACAGGAGGTTAGGGGTTGGAAGTGACCTTGAAAGCTCATCCAGTCCAACACCCTGACACAGCAGGATCACCCAGGTCAGGCAGGGCACACAGGAGCACATCCAGGTGGGTTTGGAACATCTCCAGAGAAGGAGACTCCACAGCCTCTCTAGGCATCCTGCTCCAGGGCTCTGTAACCCCCACAGTGACAAAGTTTTCCCTTCTGTTCCCATGGAGCCTTCTCCGCTCCAGCTTGCACCTACTGCCCCATATCTCATCACTGGACATCCCTGAGCAGGGCCTGGCTCCAGCCCTTCACATCTCTATCAGCAGCAATGAGGGCAGCCCTCAGGCTCTTCTGCTCCAAGCTCCCAGCCCCAGTTCCCTGAGCCCCAGTTCCCTGAGCCTGGCCTCCCAAGGAGATCTTCCACTGCCTGCAGAATATTGGTCGCTCTGCATTGGACCCTCTGAAGCAGTTCCCCAAGGTCCTTTTTGAACTGAGGGGCCCAGAACTGGACATAACATCCCAGGTGCAGACAATACCCTGGAGCAGACAACAGCAAGTCTACAAATAGGGCTCCATCAGAGCTAGAAAGGGACTGGACAAAGAAAAGACTCTACCCAGCATGCAGAAGGCAGGCATGGGTACAGGAACACACTGCTGGAAAGAGATCAGCCCAAGGCAGTTTTGCAGTCAGCTACTCCTTACCTTGGCAGCCCAGTTGACCAGCCACGATGGAATCATGCCACCAGGATTATCAAAGTAGTACATATAGACTAGAGAGGAGAGGGAAGTTAGCAGAGAGTCACCCAGCCACAGGCTGAGCACCAGCTGCAAGGGCAGGTGACAGGGGCTGTGGGTGTGCATCACCAAGCACTGCAGCTCTGCCTCAATCCTGCACACAAAGCCAGAGGGTACTGATGTGGGATGTGAAGCAAGCACAGCCACTCCCAGTTAGCCTCTGGGCAGTTGTGGGCACCACAATATTAGACTACTGCAAACCATTTTAGGCAGCCTGGCTCATAAAGCAGAGCTGTCTTTAAAGGACTGATCTCAGACAGGAGTCAGTCTCTAGGCAAACTCCAGAGATCAGTCCAACCTGATACTCTGATCACTGCTGAGGTAATCAGAGTGCAGCTAGCAGCAGACTCTCCCCAGCCAGCCTGAGTGCCATAAACAGAAGTGCAGGCTGGGGGAGCAGGGAGTGGGATGGGGGTGCAGAATGAAGTGGTTGGGAGTCTGCTCTTAACTACCCAGCCCAGCTGCTGATTAAAAGGTCACAGGATGTTAGGGGTTGGAAGGGACCTCCACAGGTCATAGAGTCCAACCCCTCCTCCACCAGAGCAGGACCACAGAATCCAGCACAAGTCCCACAGGAACACATCCAGACAGGGCTGGAAAGGCTCCACAGAAGGAGACCCCACAAGCTCTCTGGGCAGCCTGTGCCAGCACTCCAGGACCCTCACAGGAAAGAATTCTTCCACATGAGCACTGCAATGGCCACTTCCAAAAGTTTAAGCCACTTTAAAGTGGATTCATTCCTGGTGCTCAGCAAATCCACTTGACAGGAACTGCTTTTACCTTCAGGTTTCCAGCCCACCCTGCCCACCCCCCCTTTGGCTACACAACTTGTGATCACACTTTCTTCACCCCTTACCCTTCGATCCAGCCTTGCCATCACTTTCAATCACCAGGCTTTGTTTGTAGCTGCTCACTCTGATGATGCCAGGCCTCTCAGGGCACTGAGGAACAGAGACACTCCGAGCTAGCACAACCCAGATCTTCCTCCCATCCACAGCCATCTCGCGGCAGTCACGAACATAGACATACTGGGAGCCAAGTTGAGGAGGGATGTCAAAACACTGCCAGCTTGACAGATGATGAGCTGACAAGTGGATTCCATCACAGACACCAGCCCCTTCAGCTGTGCTTCTGCAGGAGTAGTAACTCAGCTTGGTGAGCTTAGCTGTGTGTAGGAAGAGGCACCCACACTGCTCTGCAGGCCATACATATTCATGTAACCTGAGGACTGCTAGATCTTAGATCCAGTGCAGCAGAGCAGTGGAATCATTGAATAGAATCATAGGACCATGGAATCAACCAGGCTGGAAGACAGCTCCAAGCTCACCCAGTCTAACCTAGTGCCCAGCCCTAGCCAACCAACCAGACCATGGCACTAAGTGCCCCAGCCAGGCTTGGCTTCAACACCTCCAGCCACAGCCACTCCACCACCTCTCTGGGCAGCCCATTCCAATGCCAATCACTCTCTCTGACAACAACTTCCTCCTCACATCCAGCCTTAACCTGCCCTGGCACAGCTTGAGGCTGCATCCCCTTCTTCTGTCTCCTTGTGCCTGGCAGCAGAGCCCAACCCCACCCGGCTACAGCCTCCCTTCAGCACATTGTTGGCATCTCTGGATGACCAGGAGACAAAAACTGTAAGAGCCACAAAGCCACTTGAAAGGATACATCTCTGTTTGAGAGAGGAAATGGGAACTTCACTTCCCAGTAGATTACTTTTTCTCCATCGTAGGTTTTCTCATACAGTTCTGGTGGAAAGAGGAAGACTGTCAGAGAGGTTTCACTGCCACTGCAGCAGAATCATCCACAGCATCAAGACCTGCTCAGGTTTCTAACAGCATGCAAAACTACATCAGAACTCCTGTGGACCAAAGCTGCAGCAGCTGAAGGCCTTGAACTGCTCTGCAGCAGGGCTTCTCAAGGACCAAATGCTCAAAAGCAGGTGGCCTGCAGTTCTGCTGCTGTTCAGTTCACTGATGAATACAACCAACCACCCCAAAAGCAAGCAAAACCCCCCACCCCCAAAGCACAAAAGCAGAACAAATCAGGGCAGAGGCAATCAAATCCCTTTTTTCAGTTAGCTCATGCAAAGCTTTTCCTTCCCTGAGCTTTTGCCTTGCCTCTGCACAGCTCTGAGGCACAACTACAGAGTGGCTTTTTCACAAGTATGTCATTATCCTGGTAAGTGCTCCTGAGTTAACATGGAGCTAGGATGAGTGCTGCTTTATAATACCTGGAGAGGTCTTACAGGAGGGATTAGTGAAGTTTAGGAAAGCTATTAAGAATTCCACAGCAGTAACAGTGAACAAGAAGCTGGAGCAGTTAGGAGCCTTCATTACACTGCCCCCAGCCTGCCTGGAAACTCAAATCAGAAGCAACCAAACAGGAAAAAATACCGAAGAGAAGTCCCTAAACATGGCAGCAACTCAGTAGTGTGGCATGAAGGAGGAAAGTGCCCAACTGCACAGCTTCTTCTGTTGAGGTGCTGGAAGGTGTTTGGAGAAGGGCAGCAAGGCTGGGGAGGGGCCTGGAGCACAGCCCTGTGAGGAGAGGCTGAGGGAGCTGGGGGGGTGCAGCCTGCAGCAGAGGAGGCTCAGGGCAGAGCTGATTGCTGCCTGCAGCTGCCTGCAGGGAGGCTGTAGCCAGGTGGGGTTGGGCTCTGCTGCCAGGCAGCCAGCAGCAGAAGAAGGGGACAGAGGCTGAAGCTGTGCCAGGGCAGGTCTAGGCTGGATGTTGTTAGGAAGTTGCTGTCAGAGAGAGTGATTGGCATTGGAATGGGCTGCCCAGGGAGGTGGTGGAGTGGCCGTGGTAGGAGGTGTTGAAGCCAAGCCTGGCTGGGGCACTTAGTGCCATGGTCTGGTTGGTTGGGCAGGGCTGGGTGCTAGGCTGGGCTGGGTGAGCTTGGAGCTCTCTGCCAGCCTGCTGGATTCTGTGATTCCATGATTCCCTCGAGGCAGTACCAGCCAGTCAGGGGAATGGCCCTGGCAAGCCACAGGGCTGAGCCAGGGGAAACTCCTGTCTGCTCTGGGACTGGCCCTTGCACAGAGGCAGTTTCAAAGGGTGTGCTGCAGGAAGGTGGCTCACACCAACAGCCAGAGTGCTCTCCTCCTTTGCAGCAGACTTCTGCCTGAGCTGCAGCCACCTCTCAGAGCCAGAGAACACAGCCTGCCAAGCCACCTGCAGTGGTCTGGAGAAGGAGCCTGCCGCAGACTGATCACCTCATTGCTGAGGCTCAAGGAGAATGCCACACACGAGGTATGTTGGTATGCCCTGTAAGGCAGCCTTGGCCCAGGAAAACAGCTTCTCCTCGGGGCTGGAGCAGCAGGCAGGATGCACAGCTCCCCAGGCTGCAGCGAGCCGCAGCAGGCTGCTCCCCAGCAGAGGTCAGTGGAGCATTGGGTTAGCAGCTTTGCTTCCAGCTTTCCCTTTTCAAAGGGATTCAGGCTCTGTTTTAAGGACCTCAACTCAACTGTTAGCCACTAACTCATCTACCTTTGCATCTCTGCAAACACAGAAAGAAAACCCAGCCACGTACCACCTGCACTTGTCAGCCTGCCAGTGCCAGTGGACAGCTTCAGCACAAAGCAGGAGGCAGTGAGTCTGAACCGGTAACCACCTCCTGCTCCTGCTGTGCATCACAGCATGGGTTAGGCTGGAAGGGAGCTCAGCCAGGTCCAACCCCCTGCCACCAGCAGGGACACCTCCCACTAGAACAGGTTGCTCAAGGCCTCATCCAGCCTGGCCTTCAACACCTTCAGGGAGGTTGTGGAGCACAGAAGCACCCAACGTGATCAAAGATCACGTTGGGTGCTTCTGTGCTCCACAACCTCCCTGGGCAACCTGTGCCAGTGCCTCACCTCCCTCAACCTGTGCCAGTGTCTCACCTCCCTCAACCTGTGCCAGTGTCTCACCACCGTCACTCTAAAGGACTTCTTCCTAACAGCCACTTTCAATCTCCCCTCTGACACTTCAAACCCATTCCTCCTCCTCCTCTCATTACCACACCTTGTCAATAGTCCCTCCCCAGCCCTCCTGCAGCCCCCTTCACAGCCTGCAAGGCCACTCCAAGCTCTCCTGGAAGCCTTCTCCTCTCCAGCCTGCACAGCCCCAACTCTCTCAGCCTGTGCTCAGAGCAGAGCTGCTGCAGCCCTCTCAGCATCTTGGTGGCCTCCTCCGCACTGGCTCAAAGAGTTCCATGTTCCAGTTCTTGTGTTGGGGGCTCCAGAAGAGTTACAACAACACATCACAAGGTTTTTTGTTCATGCCAGGCACAGCTGCATTTGCTGCTCCAGCAGTCAGCTATTACCCATGCCCTTTAATCAAAGAAGAGCCAAGGTTCCCAAGGCAAGCCAAGATGAGCTGTCCCTGGCAGTGTTTGCTTTTTTACTCTCAGTGTCCAGCCTTATCCCAAAAGGTATTTCAGCATGGCCCCAGGTCTTTGGATCCAACAACTTGAAAATGTTTTAATGGGAAGAGTCACAGAATCATAGAATACAGAATGTCAGGGGCTGAGAGCTCATCTGGTCCAGCCCCCCAGCCAGAGCAGCATCACCGAGTGCAGATCACACAGGAACACATCCAGGCAGGTTTTGAATCTCTCCAGAGAGGGAGACTCCACAACCCCCCTGGGCAGCCTGTGCCTGGGCTCTGTCACCCTCACAGGGAAAAAGTCCTTCCTCAGGTTCACACGGAACCTCCTCTGCCTCAGCTTCCACCACTGCCCCTTGTCCTGTGCATCACCCAGCAGAGCCTGGCTGCAGCCTCCTGGCACTCACCTGCACACATTGATAACCACTGCTGAGGTCACCTCTCAGTCTCCTCTCCAAGCTCCCAACCCCAGCTCCCTCAGGTTCTCTCATAAGGAAGATGTTCAACTTCCTTAAACATCTTTGCTGGACACTCTCAAGCAGCTCCTGGCCTTCTTGAGCTGGGGGGCCCAGAACTGGACAGGAGTCATTGTGGAGACAAAACCTGCTCTCCAACTGCCCAGATGAGCTTACCTTTAACGTAGTGATCCCACTGCTTTCTGAACTCTAGGTCCATGTAGACATCCACACACAGCTCTGGGGGACAGTCAGCAAGGCCACCAAAGATTTTATACTCATAAAGTCCTGACTGCTGTGGAAACAGAATGGGGAGAGGCAAAGTCACAGAGGAAAGGGAAGTTCTCTGCAGCAGGGAGAGCAGCTGAAGGAAGTTAGGTGGGGCACTGACTACAAACGTGCTCAAGAGCTGTGAAAGCAGGAGTTCAAAACACAGCCTCAGAGCCAGGCTTTAACCTCTGCACTTTTTGATCTAGACATGAAAGGTCAAAGCCAGACAGGCTGTCCTGCCCCACACAATGGCTGTTCCTTCCCTTGCACCAGTTCCCTTTCACTCCAGAAGTAGTTCCAAAGGGAGCATGTTTCTTCACACTCACACACGCCCCACAACATCTTTTCACCTCCACTGGGCACTGTGGACTAAATCCTGCCCATGCTGAAGCTTCCCAGAAGCATGAAGTCCCTGTGGCAAAGCCTGCAGCCCCTATGCAATGTACTTAAGCACCTCAGCCACTTCCAAGAAGTTTCCAAGTTCTCCAAAATCTGGAGTAAACCTTCCAGCAAGTCCTAGGTCTGCTGGTACCTGGGGCTGGGGCCCAAGGAACACTTCACAGCCTTCATGGTTATGTACAACAGACTATTATATCTGCCTTGAATATTTATCAGCTGCTTTCCTTCTGGGAGAGGTCTGCACTCAGCATATGGAAACTCCACCTGTGCCTATAGAGTGTTTGTGCAATTGTCAGCACCAGTTCAGGACTAAACTACAACAATGAGATTACTTTGGATATACAACGTGGGAGTCACACCCAAGTGTCCCCAAGGAAGGGGAGGGAAGGATTATACAACACTCTTGTTAGTCAATGGTTGGGTTTTCTCCTTTCCCCTGCCTTTCTCAAATCAACCCTAGAAGATGAAGATTTGATGCACCAGAAGATAACAACGGGACCAAGGGCTTAAGCTACTCATCTTCACTGTAGGTCCCCTGAAGCATCGACCACTACCTTCACAGCTGGACTGTCCAGCCCCAGGCACCCACACCACCTTGGGCTTTTATCTTCACAAGAAAAGCTAATCTGGAAAACATCACACCTGAGACTGAGGTAAGACCCGGGTGCCCCAAAAAGGCTGGTTTAGCTCGGACACTGCCTGCAGGGCACTAGTCAGGAAGGCTATGTGGATTATCATGTGTGTGTTTACTCGAGGTGTGGTGTAAGGCAGAACAGCAAAGCACCATTCTCCTCGCCCTTCCCCTGGCTCAGAAAGGAAGCCTTACTGCCCATGGCATGGGGCTCTCTTCCACTCCAGACAAGGCGGGGGGGGTTATGTTCTCCTGGGCTTGGCTTGCAACTGCACCTCGCGAGGAGGCAAACCAAGCTCACCCCAAGCCTTAACTCCGCAGCCAACATGCCAAGGCAGCTGTTTGCCAGCACTGACTGCTCTCTGTGTCCTTCTGCTTCCCCAGAGGAGAAAGCCACGCTGGGATGTTCTCAAGGCTCTGCACAGAGTTGTCTCCTTTTTACCTCATCAAGGCCACAGGGCAGCTGCAAGCTCCCAGAACAGCTTTAGGACCTCACACTACTACACTGCATTGCTTGGTTCCAAAGCTCTTCTGTCCCAGCCAGGAGGCAGCTGGAAACAATTCCCTTAATTGAGGATTACCAAAAGACAGCCACACGGTACAGGCCTTGGAGGCACTCTTGCTCCACCACAGGGCAAGACGTTCCGGTAGTGATGCCATTTACTGTCACATCACTCAGAAGTCGCTAAATTCAGGGTGCAGGGATGGCAGGACCTCATGTGCCGACGCAGGACACGGGATTCTGCCTTCCCTTAGCCTCCCAGCTGGCCCCCAGCATCGGCTCTGCCATGCCGCAGCCTTCGCCGTTGCTGGATCGGCCGAAGCTGGCTGCAAAGCAGCAGAGGCTTCTCGTCGCTGTGCCCTCAGGCAGCAGGGCCGAGCAGGCTAAAGGCGGTCAGAGCCCGGCAGAACGCCGCGGCCGTGGCGGGAGCTGCGGGGCGCAGCCGGCGCGGACCCCCCTGCCGCAGCCCCCTGCCGCAGCCGCCCTGCCGCAGCCGCCCTGCCGCAGCCCCCTGCCGCAGCCGCCCTGCCGCAGCCCCCTGCCGCAGCCGCCGGCGGTGCTCGCCGCTGCACAGCCGCTTTCCGCGGCAGCGGTTAATGGCATTACCCTCAAAGCTGCTTTCTGCGGGCCTGCAGAAACCGAGCCCAGGCGGGCACCGCACCTCAGCCTGACCCGTGCCGGCTGCCGGGGGCTCCGGGCCGGGATGTGTGACCGTCCCCACTCATCCCGCGGCCCCGCAGCGCTCCGGCCGCGCCGCGCCCCGCTGCCCGCGGCTGCTCCGGCTCAGCCCCGGCCGGGGAGGGCCGGAGGCACGGCCGCCCCCCGGTGCGGCGGAGCTCCCCCCTCGCCGCCGCCCACCTCGTCGTACAGCCGGTAAATCCGCACTCCCATGGTCTCCACCAGCAGCTGCCAGGGCCCCCCCGCCGCCGGCGCCGGCTGGTCCAGCTCCCGGCAGGCGGCCTGGAACTGCTGCTCGGAGAAGCCCCACGGCGGCACCGGCTCCATCGTCCCCGGCAGCCGCGGCGGCGGTCGGGCGCGGGGCACTGGCGGCCGCACCGGGCCCAGCCAATGGCCGCCGCCGCCGCCCCTCCCCGCCCGGCCCCCGCCGCGCCCCGGGGCCGCCGCCGCCATCACAGGGCCGCAGGGCCGGGGCGGAGGGCTCGGAGGTGTTGCGGTGCGGAGCGGAGCCATCGGCGCTGCTCGGAGGCTGCAGCCAGGCGGGCTCGGTGCTTTCCTCACGGAACGAGTGGCAGGGGGAGAGGAAGGGGCCGCAGGCTGCACCGGGGGAGCTCTGGGCTGGACATCGGCAGCACAGGCTGCCCGGGGAGGTGGCTGAAGCCCCGTCCCGGGGGGCTCTAAAAGCCGCAGGGATGTGGTGCTGAGGTCGAGTTAATGCTTGCACTTAATGCTCTGGAAGGGCTTTCCCAGCCCGAGCGGCGGTGTGCGCCCCTGCCCAGCGGCGCCCCTGCCCGGCGGCGCCCCTGCCCAGCGGCGCCCTTGCCCAGCGGCGCCCCTGCCCGGCGGCGCCCCTGCCCACGCTCCCCCCGCTGCCGTGTGGCTGCTGCGTGGCGCACGGAGTGGCCCTCCCACGCTGGTGTGTGGCCCTCCCACGCTGGTGTGTGCCACCTCCAGCGCTGGAGCAGGGCCCTGCTGGGGGCTCCCGTGGGTGCAGATGGAAGAGTCTCCACGGGCACATGTGTTCTTACATGGATTTTCCCCCCAGGCTCACTTTAGAAGCAGTTTCCTTATGGACTGTTCATCAGAGAACACAGCGAGAAGCCCTAAATGCCCTACAGCCGTTGTGTGGGTGTTTGACACAGCCGTGCACCCACCGAGCTGCAGCCAGCCTGGCACTGGGGATAGCAAAGAGGAGGTGGCAGCAGCCTCCAGCCCGTTTAGGGCTGGGGTGGAAGGGGAAGCAGGAATCCACTGGCAGGGACACACCTCACGCCTGAGATGGTTCGGGAGTTAGCTGCCCACACACACAGTGAAGCCACCCAGACTAGACTCAGCTGCCTGGAGGCTAAGGGATGGAGCCACGTGTACAGCTTAGCAGTTTACCAGCAGATGTATAGACAAATATTTCATAGAACCATAGAGACAAACAGGTTGGAAGAGAGCTCCAAGCTCCCCCAGCCCAGCCTAGCACCCAGCCCTGCCCAACCAACCAGACCATGGCACTCAGTGCCCCAGCCAGACTTGGCTTCAACACCTCCTACCACGGCCACTCCACCACCTCCCTGGGCAGCCCATTCCAATGTCAATCACTCTCTCTGACAACAACTTCCTCCTCACGTCCAGCCTAGACCTGCCCTGGCACAGCTTCAGCCTGGATCCCCTTCTTCTGCTGCTGGCTGCCTGGCAGCAGAGCCCAACCCCATCTGGCTACAGCCTCCCTGCAGGCAGCTGCAGGCAGCAATGAGCTCTGCCCTGAGCCTCCTCTGCTGCAGGCTGCACCCCCCCAGCTCCCTCAGCCTCTCCTCACAGGGCTGTGCTCCAGGCCCCTCCCCAGCCTTGCTGCCCTTCTCCAAGCACCTTCCAGCACCTCAAAATCTCTCTTGACTGCAGGAGCCCAGAACTGGACACAGCACTCCAGGTGTGTCCTGAGCAGTGCTGAGCACAGGGGCAGAAGAACCTCCCTTGTCCTGCTGCCCACACTGCTCCTGAGCCAGCCCAGGATGCCATTGGCTCTGCTGCCCACCTGGGCACTGCTGCCTCCTGTTTAGCTCCTCTCCACCAGTATTTACAGTTATATAGAAGTTAAAAGTACTACAGAAACACAATACCCTCCAAAAATCAGGCTGCTAGGAGGCTCCCAACCCAAACCTCCTCCTCCCTTCCCCCCCTTTCCCTCCCTTCAGAAATAACCAGATCAGTCCCCATATATCTCACATGATGAATCTGGAGAGATCTGAGGTGAGATCTCCAAGAAGACAACAAGAAGGCTAGAGGACAAAAGGGTTAGGTTGGATGAAAGAGTTAATGCAGAGGCAACCCCAGAGAGCAGACTGCCAGAGAGAAGGACCAGAAGTGAGAGCTGAGCAGGGTGTGAGCAGTGAGTGTCATGCCTTGGCTGGTTGTGTTTCTCAGCAGAAGAATGAGTGGTAGAGGCTACTCTTGTTGTCTTTTCTTTCTTCTCACAGCTAAGGGTTTAATTTCTCCCAGTAAAATGTTCCAGTTAGCCTCAAACCAGCACAACACCTGACTTGAGCTCCTGCTGAAGGACACCACCAGTGGCCCGTGTGTGAGGCTGCCACAGGCTGCCAAAGCAGTCAGGGTGTCGAGGTGTAAGTGGCTGGGGCAGGCTTGCTCCCTGGAGCTGCAAACTTGTTTTCAGGATGGCTTTATTCTTCTAATCCCTGTGAGGTTTTCCCTGCAGAAGGCTGAGCCTTCAGGCTAAAGCAGATCAGGTGTGAGCTCTGAGAGGGCATCGGAGCCTGTCTGACTGCGCCAGCCCCATGCAGGTGGTGGCAGCCTCTGCGCAAGGCTGGCAGAATTCAGCTTCCCTGCCAAGCACCTGGGTTCTTCCACAGAGTCCACTTATGCCTGCTGTCCCTTCCAGTGCCAGTCAGTTGATTTCCAAGCAGAGCATGAGGATCTCTGGCCTGGACATGCAGGCTGAGCACCATGCTTGCACAGTCATAGAAGCATGGGATCATGGAATCACAGACTCAGCCAGGGTGGGAAGGGAGCACAAGGAGCAGCCAGTTCCAACCCCCTGCCATGCCCAGGGACACCCTACCCTAGAGCAGGCTGCACACAGCCTCAGCCAGCCTGGCCTCAAACACCTCCAGCCATGGGGCCTCAACCACCTCCCTGGGCAGCCCCTGCCAGCCTCTCACCACTCTCCTGCTCAACAACTTCCTCCTCACCTCCAGCCTCACTCTCCTCACCTCCAGCTTTGCTCCATTCCTCCCACTCCTGCCACTCCCTCACAGCCTCAGAAGTCCCTCCCCAGCTTTTTTGTATCCCCCTTCAGATGCTGGAAGGCCACAAGAAGGTCACCTGGGAGCCTCCTCTGCTCCAGCCTGCACAGCCCCAACTCTTTCAGGCTGTGCTCACAGCAGAGCTGCTGCAGCCTCTGAGCATCCTCCTGGCCCTGCTCTGGACACTCTCCAGCATCTCCACAGCCCTCTTGTCCCAGGGGCTCCAGAGCTGGATGCAGGACTCCAGGTGGGGTCTCAGCAGAGGGGGAGCATCACCTCCCTGGCCCTGCTGGCTGCACTTCTGCTGCAGCCCAGGCTCTGGTTTGCCCTCAGGGCTGCAGGCTGAAAAGCTTTTGGAGAGAGTTACAAGCTTTCTCCAGCTTGTAACTCTGATGCCAGAGTTTGTCCTGTATCCTCTTTCCAATGCCATGTCACTAATGGGGATAAGTCTCTGTTGATACGTGACCTGCTCTCACCTCCCCGCTGTAACTGACAGGCAGATGTTCAGCTGTTCTGGTTTAGTTTTGTTATGACCTTCTATTGCTAATATTTATACCATATATATACAGACTGGTTTGGTTTATTTGTGTTCTTTTTCTGGACCCTTATGAGTAGATCCTTGACTGAGCCAAGCTGACTTCTGTGGAGCTGTGCTGCTCAGCCAGCTGAGGATCTCAGAATCACAGGAGGTTAGGGCTTGGAAGGGACCTCTGGAGATCATCCAGTCCAAACCCTGCCAGAGCAGGATCACCCAGGGCAGGGCACACAGGAACACATCCAGGAGGGTTTTAAATGGCTCCAGAGGAGGAGACTCCACAATCTCTCAGGGAAGCCTACTCCAGGGCTCTGTCACCTTCACAGGGACAAAATTTTGGCTCCTGTTCCCATGGCACTTCCTCTGCTCCAGCTTGCCCCCAGTGCCCCTTGTGCTTGCCTTTGGGCATCCTTGAGCCTGGCTGCATCCTCCCCACACTGCCCTGCACATCTTTAGCACAGCACTGAGGGCAGCCCTCAGGCTCCTCTGCTCCAAGCTCTCAGCCCCAGCTCCCTCAGCCTGTCCTCACAGGAGATGTTGCACTGCCTGCAGAACCTTGGTGGCTCTGCCCTGGACTCTTTGAAGCAGTTCCCTGAGGTCCTGTTTGAACTGAGAGGCCCAGACCTGGGCACCACGTTCCAGATGTGGCTTCAGCAGGGCAGAGTAGAAGGGATCTAGTCTTTAAACTGGAGCAGGAAGCAGCAGTCTGGAGGTGAGACCTGCCTTGTCTTGCAGGAGTATCTCTTCAGATGGTACTTTTATTTTGCCATTTTTCTGTCTCACTTTTAAATCCCACTCATGCTCTGAGGCAGGGCTCGTGTGAGACTGAAAGAGCCTGTGGCTGGTCTCTTCAGGAGCCCTGTTTGTGCCAGAGGACTCAAGTGATGAGAGCTGAGCGCTGGCTGTTGTGTTGCATGATGTGGTTGCCTGTGTGGCATCAAAGCTGAGCTGGCTGCAGCTGCCTGGACACTCCCCTGGGCTGCTCATGGAAAAAGAGGGAGTTCTCTCCCAGGGCCACTCTAGGGACCCAGGCTTTGAGAAAAAGGCTTTACTCTGTGACCCTTCTTCTTGGTGAATAAGGAGTGGTGACTCCTAGGAAAGCACGGACAGTTCTGAGAGGAGGCTTTATCTTCTGCTTTCGTGTCTGTTTACGTAGGTGTTGTTATTTAGCACTTCTGCCTGGGGATAGGCTACACTCTGAACCCAAACCTTTTGATATCTGCACTCCTAGTGGGAGTTCAGACACAGCAGGGACCAACTTCCTAGAGCTCTGCCCCACCAGGCGGTGGGACAGCAACTGCTTCAGGGCAGCTGGTTCTGGGAACATGAACCCAAGCCTCAGCACAGCGACTGAAAGCAGCCTAGATACAGCACGATCCAGCCCCACACATGGGCCAGGCACCTAAGTGCAGGAAAACAGAGGGTTGCTATTCCAGGGCTGTGTGGGGGTGTTTCAGAAGTGCCCACAGCTTGACCCCCATACTCGGTTTAGCTGTTGCTGCTTTGAGTGGGAGATGATAGCTGAAGGAAACTTGCTGACCTGTGCTGCCGGTGGGATTAATGCACCTCAGCTGCCCACCTGTTCTTCAGGGTGGAAATAACCTGGGTGAATTCCCCTCTGTCACCTAACCTTGCCCCGACTGGCATCAGCACCCAGCCGTTCTGTGGCTGCTGTGGTGTGGAAACAGACCATCAGGAGACCCTGTGCGAGCAGAAATGAACCCAGCAGCGAATGCTAGGCTGAAGTTTGATTTCCTGTGCTTGTCTTGGCTCTGGGTGTCCATGCGGGAGAGCACCAGGGCTGTGCTGCCTTTTCCTGCCTCTGTCTCTGAGTGGCAGTGGTGCACTTCGAGAGATTCCTGAGGACGACCTAAAGAGGTGGGATTCCTGATGGATTCAGCTGCTCTGCAGACAGTTACATGCTGTTGTCATCCCGTTTGACTCAGGGCAGTCCAAAGCCTTGGCAGAAGTGCTGCGTGGTCCTGCCGCACCATTTCTACAGCCTACTGCACACAGCCAGACCAGCTACAGCCTTCTGCCACTGCTGGTTTACTGACAGCATGGTGTAAAAGCTTTCCCCACAGAATGCTTCCTGCCTCTTGCAGCTGGCAAGAAGCAGATTCCTCACCCAGAAAGGTGAACCGTAAGGAGAGCATCTCCCTCCCCACACACACATGCACGTGTGAGCAGCCTGTGTTGGCTGCTGCCTGAGTCAAAGGGAGGTTTGTTTCCTCAGCCTGCCTGCCTCACAGAGATCCTTCTGTGCTGCACACAGTTTCTCTTCCTGCTCAACTGTGCGGGTGGGAAGGGGCACCCAGAGTGGCCTTCGTCTCCTTAGCACAAGGCATGCCCTGTTGGAGCTGTGGCCATGAAACACTGGCTGGTAACTGCCTTCTTCACACAGCTGAAGCCAAGCCCCCTACCGAGATGACTTTACAGGCACGAGGCCCGAATGCAGATCTGAGTGTGTCTGTGTGGAGTGTTTAGTTTCACCCAGTGGAAGTGGATTCAGAGCAGAACTGAGCTCTGCTGATTTCCTGCCTTCTAATACTGAGAGGCTGCTGGCTTTGGGAAAGGGTTTGGTCGTGCTGGAGCCCTGGTGCCAGGATCCATCTCTTCCATTTGGCACTGTTCACCTGTGGTTTGCACCTTCTCATGGAGTCACAGAATGCCTCAGGTTGGAAGGAACCTCAACCTCCCCAGCATGGGCAGGGACACCTCTGCACTAGACTCAGCTGCTCAAGGCCTCATCCAGCCTGGCCTTGAACACCCCCATGCAGGAGGCAGCCACAGCCTCCCTGGCAGCCTGTGCCAGACTCTTCATCCTTGTACTGAAGAAGTTCCTCAGCTCCAATCTAACCCTGCTCTGCCTCAGCTTCAAACCATTCCCCCTTGTCCTGCTGCTGGACACCCTCGTGGAAAGTGCCTCTGCAGCCTTCCTGTGGGATCTCTTTGGCTACTGGGAGCAGCTCTAAGGTCCTTTTAAAGTCCTTTTAGTCCCAGGTTTCTGGGACGTGATGCACTCCCAGTGCAAACCCAGTGGAGGTGGTGAGGTGCAACCTGTCTGCCTGGCCTTGAGGACCCAGGGGGGTAGTTAAAAACTTCCCTGTGGGAGGGAAGGGATTGCAGAATTATCTGGATGACCTAAAATGACTCATCCCAAAGATAAGCTGTTTAGATCTTGACTGGATGTGGCAAGTGGCTGTCACTACCACACCCTCTGCTTTCCTAACCCATTGCAGTGGGTGTAGAAGTGCTTCCTTAGGCGTGTGGTGCTGCAGCAGGTGACAGAGCTGGGAGGCTGCCTTGTGGGCACAGTGAGAACTGATCTTACTGCTCTCACTCTTTCCTTTTTAGCCACCCCTTAGCTCAGAGACTTGATTTACTGTTAGTGTCACAGAGGTCATCTGTGACATAGGGGAAAATCCAGGCTGTATGCAGTAGTTTGGGTAGACCTTGTGTGTGGATTTAGTCCCAAGGACAGTAGGCTAGAGAGAAGCTTGATTTAGAGGAAGCACTTAGACCACTGGCCTGTGTGGGTTAGCTGGAAGCTCATAGTTTTCTCTCTGCTGCTGGAGAGTGGATGAGAGCTGCTGGAGAAGCTCCTTTGCATTAGACTGACCACTCGAAGAGGGAGCACTGTGTGCTCCTCGTGCCTTGGCTGCTGGGCAGAGCAGGGAAGCAAAGTACGAAATGTCTCTTGACATCACCTTTGAGGCAAGGTTGGACAAGTCACTTTGCAGCTCTTTGCATTTCCTCTATGTCTTTGTGCCCTGCCACTTCTTTGGGCTACTCAGTGCAGCTGGAAGGAGAAGAAAAGCTCTCTGCAGAGCTGTGGGAACAGATCACTCCTTTCAGTCAGTTCACTCTGGCTGAAATCTGAGCTGAATCTGGTGGATCCTGCTGCAGCAGCCTCTACCAAATAGCAGTGTCACGGTGAAATGGCATGGTCCTGTGTTTGTTTCCAGCCAGAGGGCTGCCACCCTGGCTAAAGAACTGCCCTGTGCAAGCTGCAGGCTTTGGCTGCTGGCGTTGTGGTGCATCCCTCTGCTAATTAAAAGCACATGCCAGACGAGGAATGCAGCTCTTCAGATGTGACCTTCATGTAATTACGAAAGCAGCAGGAGATAAGAACAATTGTTTTCAGTTCCAGGTGTCCTGTTTCCTTCAGCTCTGCAGGAAGATTAAGTGAAAGTGGAGCAGGGCAGTGAGAGAGTTCAGACGCACAGCAGGAGAAGTGATTTTGACCGAAGGACTGGCAGGGTCTGATGGAGTTCAAAGAAAGTTCCTTTCCGTGTTCCAAGTCACCAAAGAGGTTTCTCACTGTCATGATAAGCACATCCATTCCAGCAGCCTGATCACAGGCAGGGAGGGTGGTCTGCAGAGCTATCAGCCAAAGGGGCTGGGCTCCATTCTGCTCTGGGCTGTTCTAAGGAGAGGGGAGCTACAGCACCTGAGGTGAAACGATTTCTTTCTGGGGTTTAGCTGGCTCTGCCCCAGCACAGAACACAACCACTGCAGGATGTGCTGAGGACAGCTTGTAACACGTTAAGCAAGATGCCAGAGAGCTTTCTGAGAGCTTCAGCCAGTGCCCTGCTCTGGAGTGGCGTGTCCGTGGGTGGGCTCAGGGATGAAGTGAAGCAAAACTCGGTGGAGGGTTTGGGAAAAGGCAAGAAAAAACTAATTGAGTAAGGAGCCCACAATGGCTGCACTTTGCCAGACTAATGAGTCACTCTTTGCTGTGCTGTTAGGGCCCAGGAGGCTGTGAGAAGCTCAAAGGAAGCTGTGCAGTACTGCACAGTGTCCACAGCATTGCTCAAGTGAGGAGCAGAGCTCTGCTCCTCAGCAGGCTGCAGGGGTCCAGAGCCACACAGGCTTCTCCCTTACTGCCCCAGCCTGCGAGCCTGCTCCTCCTCCGAAGCAGCTGTGCAAGGGCCACCGGGAGGAGGTTCTCTCCTCAAGGGGGGCTGTGTAACATTTAACCACAGGTGTGAACCTGTAGTCTCCCACTGCAGCTGCTGCTTAGGCCTTAAGTTGCCTCAGCTGTTTGTGCTGGATTTCTACAGGTGCCAAACCTGCTGCCTGGGATGTGTTTGCTGCTGCTTTCCTAGCATCCTCGGAGAGCCATGCTCAGGACACAGCAGGTCCTTAAAAGGCAGAGATTGTCACTGGTCCCTTTCTTTTTCAAACACCGGAGTTGTGTTTGACCCTTTGGTGCCTGGGAGCTACAAATCAACCCTTGCAGGGGAGAGCCCACCGATGGCTGAGCACCGAGGGGAGGTGCCCTTCCCATCGCAGCTTCTCTGCTTCACAGGAGGAGTTCCTCTGCCACTGGGTCTGGAAGAGGCTGTGACTTTCTACCCCATTGCTGGGGCATGCTCTGTGCAGAAACACCTCGGTTCTCAGCCCAGCTTCAGTGCCTGTTTATGTGTACTTCAGATTAGCTCCTCAAGAATCAGCACTGGGACTTATTTTATGTAATACTGTCAGAATTTTATGTAATACTTCCAGTAATAAAGTTGGCATGGAACAGTGAGAATGTCCTAGTGGAACTGCTGATGTGTAAGTCTGGGAGGGAGGCTCTCATATCATCACAGGAGGACCAACTGCTACACTGGAAGGGCTGGAGGGGAGTTGATGTAATAGGAATGGAGTGAAATTTAAGTCATGCACACATGTGTTGGCAGTGGGAATTTCAGATACAAAATGATAGCTGGGGCTGATAGTGGAGAAAAGCCTAGAGAAAGAGTCATAGAATCACAGAACCAGTCAGGGTGGGAAGGGAGCACAAGGAGCAGCCAGTTCCAACCCCCCTGCCATGCCCAGGGACACCCTACCCTAGAGCAGGCTGCACACAGCCTCAGCCAGCCTGGCCTCAAACACCTCCAGCCATGGGGCCTCAACCACCTCCCTGGGCGACTGCTGAATAATCAGAGGCTAATGGTGAAATACTCATGGCTCTGGAAGGTGCTTCCTTCCTCAGGTCTCACCTGAAAAAAGATGATGGGAAATGAAAGTGAGAGAGTCTGGTTTCTAGGCGCTAAAGAGTGAGTTGCCAAAGGAAGGAACATCTATTTCAGACAGAGCCTTACTCATCCCTGTGTAACTGTCCACAAATCCATGCAGCTGGGAACAAGGTGGAGGTGGCTAGATGTCAGCAGAGTAAGGCTCAGGAGCAGGAAAGCATAGAATCATGGAATGGGTTGGAAGGCACCTCAAGGATCATCCAGTTCCAACCCTCTGCCATAGGCAGGGACACTTCCCACTGGAACAGGTTGCTCAAGGCCTCATCCAGACTGGCCTTGAAGACCTCTCTGGGCAACCTGTGCCAGTGGGCAACCTCCCTGGGTAACCTGTGCTAGTGTCTCACCACCCTCGCTGTAAAGAACTTCTTCCTAACATCCCATTTAAATCTCCCCTCTCTCAGCTATCTCCCGGGCTGGCAGTGCTCTGGGAAAGGGCATCTGCAGAGGGAGGGAAGCTGAGTTAACCAAAGGAACCTGTGCTACCTGAGCTGAGCTAACCACACCAGCAAATGCAATGAAAACTCTCTCTCTGCCAGCTCAGAGGACTGACAGGCAGCTGCTGCCTAGCACAGGTGATCCCCCAATAAAGGTTACTGTGGGATGCAACTCAACAAGTTTAATGAAGATATTACCTGGCACAGCTGCCTGTATCAGGAAGGGCTGGACTTAATGGGCTGCAGCAGAAGAAATGTGGCCAGCAGGGCCAGGGAGGTGATGCTCCCCCTCTGCTCTGCTCTGCTTAGACCCCACCTGGAGTCCTGCATCCAGTTCTGGAGCCCCTGGGACAAGAGGGCTGTGGAGATGCTGGAGAGTGTCCAGAGCAGGGCCAGGAGGATGCTCAGAGGCTGCAGCAGCTCTGCTGTGAGCACAGCCTGAAAGAGTTGGGGCTGTGCAGGCTGGAGCAGAGGAGGCTCCCAGGGGACCTCCTTGTGGCCTTCCAGCACACTTGCAAATGGGTTTGAAAAGTACCAGTTTGCAGCATGAAATTGTGGAGCTCTTCCAGACCCCCCTGGCTGGTTGGGCTGGAGGAGATGAGCCCTTGGCAGGATCTCTGTCACTGAGGAGTTCTTAATGATACACAGGGTGAAAGAAATCCTGCCCCCCCCTGAAGTTGATGGAAGGTTTGCTATTGGTTTCTGTGAGGCCAGGATTTCGCCCTGGAAGGGGAGTCAAAAGTACAAGCATGCTTCCAGAGGCTGATGGAATCCACCTGGTGCGCTGCTCTTTTTATCAATCATTGATAAAATACTGCCTTGAAAACATAAACTTGTGGTGAGCTCAGACACAGAACTCAAACATGCACTTTTGCAAGCCTTGGAAGCAAATTCTGCCTGCCTTTTGTCTGAAGAGAACGGGAACCAGGGTTAAAAGCCAACACAAACCCACCCGCTCCGAGCCGGCGCTCGGTATTCAGCTGAAAGGAGTGACTGAAGAGTACGGAAGGCAGCTAAACATTTCTAGGTGATGCAGCAGACTTTGTCCTCTAAAGGTCGCATCCAAAACTTTGTCCCCCCTGAGCAGTTACCTTCCCCCCCCCCCCATAAGTTCGCCTGGATCATGCTTTTGCAGTGCCACTCAGCGCTGCCAGCCCAGGGAGGGTGGTCCCCATCCACAGCCTTGCTGAGAATGATGAGCCTGGGCACCCTGCTTAGTGCTGAGCAGGAGGACACAGAGGAGCGGAAAATCTTCTCCCAGGCGCCGTGCTTGAGCTCACACGGGCAGGCCACGATGGTGGCGGAGCAAGAGACACGCAGATCCCCACCGTCAGCATCTCCAGTGGCCATGTGGGACCCTGCAGCGCCAGCACCGCCGAGGGGAGCGGCGTGGGCAGGGCAGGCTCCTTGCTCGCCCAGCCCAGCCCAGCCTGATCCCTGAAATCCGTCCTTCCTCCGGGCACCCTCCCAAAGACAGCCGGACCTTCCCCGGTGAGTGCCGCCCCGCCCGCCGCAGCTCTCGCCGCTCACTTTGCTCCGCTCCCTTAATTGTTTCGCTCTCACCAAGAACTTTGTTCGCAGTCCCTTGCGCAGGGAGCTGCATCCCCCTCTGGTGCTTGCTCCGGGCTGCTGCCCGCCGCAGTCGCGTCCGGCAGTGGGGAGGTAAGACGCGGCTCGGCTCGGCATGGCACCACATGGCACGGCTCGGCCCGGCTCGGCTCGCAGCCGCAGGACCCTCACGCCCGGCGGCCGCGCCCCCGCTGCTTCTGGGTGCCCGCAGGGCTCCCGCTCCGCTGGCGCCGCCGCCGCGCCCGGGACCCGGCTCCCCGCAGCAGCGGGACGGGCTGGGGCTGTTCGGGTGCCGGGGCAGCTCTGCGCCGGCCGGCTTCAGCCCCGCTCCTGCCGTGTCCCCGCGGGATGCAGTGCCGCGGATGGGGGCTGTGGGCGCTCCCGGTGCGTCTGCCCGGGGCTGTGCCTCCGCTCGCTGCGGGACGGGGGCAGCGAGCCCGCGAAACGCTGCCCTCGGCGCTCCGCAAGCTTGCCGAGGTGTGCGGGCAGGCAGCGCCGGCGCGTAGTGGTTTGCTCTAGGTGTGCCTGGGGAGTCTACAGGCGCGTGTGGACCTTTGCTATTTGCAGATAACAGAGTTTTGTTTGTGGGGAGGCTTAGCTGGCTCCCATCCTGCCTCCAGCTATGCCTGGGAAGTGAAAAAGATGTCCTTGTGGTACCTCGGTGGTGGGAACTTCTCGACATCCCGAGGCTCAGGCAGCTGGCACGGGTGGGACATGCTCTCCTCCTGCATCTGAAGTTCGGGGCCTGATCCTGAGCCCTTGTCAGCGCTGCCTGTGGTGCTGTGTGCCTGGGAATCTTCAGATGGAGAAGAGCTGCGGGGCTGTGTGCTGGAGAGCTGTAGCCCGCTGGATTCCAGATGAGCTCTGGCTCTCCATCAGCACAGAAGGGCTCCTTATGCTGCTTGCCGTGGTCACTTTCATGCAAAGCCAAGTGTGAAGCCTGAGCCTTATTACTGGCATTTCACATAAGCAAACAGGGGACCTATGCAAGATAGAGGGGACCTATCTATGCAAGATAGAGAGAATCAGGTCCAGAGCCTGAAGGCAGAAAACTTGAGTGTGTCCCACTGGTTCTGAGTAAAGTGCAAAGGAGAGGAAGGGACTGTGGTGGCAGAGGAATCGCAGCTCTCTGTGCTTGCAGGGAGATGTTCAGTGTGTGAGAAGCCCCCTGAGAGAGCACCACACTGAAATGGTTCAGAGGTAAAATCCTGGAAGCTTAGTATCAGCTTCTCGTGTGCTGCTGCTTCTCAGCTCTGTGGAGAGGGCGAGAAGGAGGAGAGAAGGAATCCAGGCTGCAAGAAGGTACTCTGTCAGTGAAGAGTTTTGATGGAGACTGATGTAAAACAATGATCTGAACTGTTTGTGGTCGAGGCCAAACGTAGCTTAGTTCCCCATGGAGCCATTCATCCCTGCAAGGAGTGATGCTGGCAGAGAGGCTCGGGAGGCACAACCATGCTAAGAAGAGCTGCTCAAGAACTGGCAGATGGGTGGAAGCGAGATGGTTTCAGAGACCTGCTTTTGCTTTAATGCAATCCACACTGTTTATGCAAAATGTGGCTTTCTTCTGCATTTCCCTCCAAAGCTCTCCCCAGAACTAAATCAATAGCCAGGGAGTGTGCGCAGGAATATTGCCAGGGAGACAGATGAGGAGGCTTCTGTCTCATTAGCTGCCTAAATATACTTGAGCCATGTCACAGGCTTCTTCCAAGGATCATCCAGGGAAGAACAGCAGCAGTTTGTGTCTGCGAGCTGGTGAGGGGCCTGGAGCACAGCCCTGTGAGGAGAGGCTGAGGGAGCTGGGGGGGTGCAGCCTGCAGCAGAGGAGGCTCAGGGCAGAGCTCATTGCTGCCTGCAGCTGCCTGCAGGGAGGCTGTAGCCAGGTGAGGTTGGGCTCTGCTGCCAGGCAGCCAGCAGCAGAAGAAGGGGACAGAGGCTGAAGCTGTGGCAGGGCAGGTCTAGGCTGGAAGTTGTTAGCAGAGAGAGTGATTGGCACTGGGATGGGCTGCCCAGGGAGGTGGTGGAGTGGCCGTGCCTGGGGGTGCTGAAGCCAAGGCTGGCTGGGGCACTTAGTGCCATGGTCTGGTTGGTTGGGCAGGGCTGGGTGCTAGGCTGGGCTGGATGAGCTTGGAGCTCACTTCCAGCCTGCTGGATCCTATGATTCTATGCAAATAACCAAAACCAGGGAAAAGCCCTGAAGTTTGTCCCTGGGAAAGGGCTTTTGTGAACTTATTCCCATCCCAGCTGAGGACCTCATGCCTCAGTGGTGCAATGAGCACATATAGAAAGGGAATGTTGGGTAAGATTAGCAACGTAAAGCTCTGCTGCTTCCCAGGTTTTACCCAGCTGCTTGGTCACCTCACAGCTGCTTCTGCAGCTGAGAGCAGTTTCCGTGGCTCTGCTCTCTGCTGTTGCCAGGCTCAGCTGCAGAGCTAATTCAGATGTCTGAGTTTGGGATCTTGTTTTAGAATGGCCAGTAACAGAACTGAACAGCAAATACAAGGGGCTTGTGCTTATGGCAGCGAGTCTTGGGTTCTGCTTGCCTCTTTTCAGAGAGGAGCCTTTGGGATCATTTTCATTGGGCTTTGTTACAGTAGAATAGACTGAGAAGTGGGTTTCGGTGGGAAGTGTGTTGGTACTGGCAGTTTACAGCTGGGAAAATCAGCACACAGCTTGGTGACAGTGGTTTAGCACCAGACTTGGTGGAGCTAGAGAACAGTTGGATGCAGAGAACTGAAAGGGCTTTTGCAGGCAAAACAATTCATAGACTCACAGAATCCAGCAGGTTGGCAGAGAGCTCCAAGCTCACCCAGCCCAACCTAGCACCCAGCCCTGCCCAACCAACCAGACCATGGCACTAAGTGCCCCAGCCAGGCTTGGCTTCAACACCTCCTGCCACGGCCACTCCACCACCTCCCTGGGCAGCCCATTCCAATGCCAATCACTCTCTCTGCCAACAACCTCCTCCTAACATCCAGCCTAGATGTCCCCTGGCACAGCTTGAGGCTGTCTCCTCTTGTACTGTTGCTGCTTGCCTGGCAGCAGAGCCCAACCCTACCTGGCTACAGCCTCCCTGCAGGCAGCTGCAGACAGCAATGAGCTCTGCCCTGAGCCTCCTCTGCTGCAGGCTGCACCCCCCCGAGCTCCCTCAGCCTCTCCTCACAGGGCTGTGCTCCAGGCCCCTCCCCAGCCTTGCTGCCCTTCTCCCAACACCTTCCAGCACCTCAGCATCTCTCTGCAATGGAGGAGCCCAGAACTGGACACAGCACTCCAGGTGTGTCCTGAGCAGTGCTGAGCACAGGGGTAGAAGAACCTCCCTTGTTCTATGAAGTGATTTGCCCAAAGAAAGCAGAGGCATAAAAGAGACAACCCCAGAGTGTTCCAGGTTGTGACTTACAATGGTGCAGGGAGCAATGGAAATTATTTTGTACTACAGGAGTTGATGTGCATTGCCTTGCCCTGCCTAACTCTTCCTGAGGGACTTGCCTGGGTTCTGACACTCACCACCAAGACGTCACAGCATCAAAATAAAGTATTACCTAGGGCCAGAAAGAAATGGGGGCGGCTGCTGCCAGGAAAGGAGGCTGGAGCCACTCGGGGAGCCAGCGGGAGAACATCTCCTGCTTCCGCCAGGCTGGGAGCAAGGGTCAGGCATGCAGCAGAGCCTTTCCATGCAGCAGTTCTGTCCTTAAGGAGCTGCTAAATATCCAACAATTTTTCTTGTAGGAAACTTCCACGCTAGGATATTGTCACCTCCGGTTGATCATTCAGCAACATCTGACACTTCAAAGCCCGGAGCAGCTCTCACCGCTGCATGGCTGTGCCGTGAATTGACACATGAGCCCCCGGGCGCAGCCTTCCTGTGCTCCCCGAGCCAGCGCATTGCTCACAATGGATTTCTGCCGGACCTGGTAGGTGTGTGCATGCCTTTGGCTCCCACGGCTTTTCACTGCGGCTCAGCTTACACTTCTTAGTGGCTCTCCTGTTTATCCAGAGGTAGCCACAGGTTGCCAGAGAAACGCATTCCTGCTGCAAGGCACCGCAGCTCCTCGGGGCAGCCCCGCTGGTGTGATTAGCGAGAGGATGCTGCTGTTGCTGGGGATCTTTGCCTCCGTTTCTTGCCCTGAAACTTGAACCAAGTCACCTGTTGGCGTAAGTCAGAAGTGACTTTGCTGGCGACGAGGACCTAGCGCCCTGTTTTCTCGGGCTGAATACCTTCACTCGCACTTCCGAGGGGTTCTGGTGTTTATTTAGCTTGCAGGCTTTCAGTAGAGGGCAGTTTGTTTGCTCTGCCTCAGTGCCTGCTCGCCCACATCCTATTGCAGGCAGGAGCTGTGCTCCTCACAGCTCCGCAGGTATTTCACCCTGGAATCATAGAATTAGTCAGGGTTGGAAGGGACCACAGGGATCATCTAGCTCCAACCCCCCTGTCATGAGCAGGGACACTCTACCCAGGGCTCCATCCAGCCTGGCCTTAAACACTTCCAGGGGCAGGGGAGGAATCAATGTTTGTAGGTCAGCAGATGATGTTTTTTCACTCATGTTAGTTTTGGTGGTATGAATTCTCTCATTCATAGACTCACAGAATGGGTTGGGGTGGAAGGGACCTTAGAAATCACCCAGCTCCAACCCCCTGCTACGGGCAAGGACACCTCCCACCAGCCCAAGGCCTTATCCAGCCTGGCCTTGAACACCTCCAGGGAGGGGGCATCCACAACCTCCCTGGGCAACATATGCCAGTGTTTCCTCACCCTCACTACCAAGAATTTCTCCCTAATCTCCAGTCCCAATCTCCCCTCCTTCTTTCTTCATGAATCTCTTTACAGGACAGCTAAGATGTTTTGTGCTCACTGGGGAGGTAGCTGAGGAGTGTAGAAACAGGAGCAGATACACTTTGACCTGGTGTTTTCAGAATAATCAGGTTTATTATGAGCCCAAATCCAAGGCCTCTCCAAGCTGTTGGGAACTTTCCTTGTTTCTGTGGCTTTTAGAGAGAATATTTGGACTTTTGCATAGTTATTGCAATGTGCTGGGAACTAAGAGTCTTTCCCTATGGAAAGTGGTGATCCCCCCCCCCCCCCCTCTTTCAAATTTAACAATAAAACATTGAACAAATTGAATATGGCTAACAGAAAGGTCAAAAAAGGTGACAGTTGGGGACCACATTCCCCTGTTCTGCTGAGCTTCTGCAATGTTCTGTGGCTAAATAATGCAGCAACATCGTGGCACCTTGTACATCACTACTGAAAAGGCAGAACTTGGCCTCACATCCACATCTGGGCCAGACTGAAGGTCCTCTGGAGCAGCACTGTGGCTTTCCTGGGCTGTTTCAGCTCCCATAGTCCTGTGGTATGGTTTGAAGAATGAAGCAAGAGAACCTAGGAGCACTTAGGATACCGAAGGTGTCAGCACAGATCTGTTTGCTTTCTCTGATAAGCACTGACCAGATCCCCCTCTTGCCCCTGGAGACACCAAGTACCTTCCCAAAACCAAACAGAATCATGGAGTGGTTGTGGTTGGAAGGGACCTCCGGAGGTCATCTGGTTCAGACTCAAGCAGGGTCACCTGAAGAATGCCAGCTTGGAAGGGACCCCAAGGACCATCTGGTCCAACCTTGCCAGGTGATGGGGCAGCTGCAGTGAGCTGGGCCAGACCCTGGCAAGCTGAGGCTGAAAACTGCCCAGTGCAGGGCACTGCACTGCTGCCCTTGGGAGCTGCTTCCAATATCCAGCTGTCCTCATGGGGAAGCATTTTCTTCTGGAGTCCAAGGGGAATCTCCTCAGCAGTAGCTTGTCCCCATCACCCCTTGTCTTTGCCATGCAGCTCCTTGTAAAAAGGGAGTCTCCCTTCTCCTGGTAGCCACCCTTTATGTCCTGGCCATGGCAATAAGGCCTCCCCAAAGCCTTGTCTTCTCAAGGCTGACCAAACCCTGGTCCCTTGTCATCCTCTTTCGGGGGGGAAAGGCTACTCTGTCTTGTAGCTGCTGAGCCCTGAAGAAGGCTGTGCACAGCAAGGGACAGCATTTTGCTGAGCATTCCTCCTTAGAGCAGAAGAACAAAAGCTTTGTCAAACCAGAGCTGAACTTTCCTTCTCTCTTTAGGATGCAGGGAAAGTGGGGTACAAGCTCTCTGACTAGAGAGAGAGTGCAGCCTGCTCGTGTCTGTGCTGCAAACCAGTGAAATCCTCTTTCTTGCAGCACACAAGGTCAGCTACATGAGCCACAGACCCAAGGGCTCTCCACAAAGGATGAATATATCTTAGCAACAAGGGTGGGAGCGGTGGGAAAGGAAAAGGAGAACACAAGTATCTGGCAATTAACTTCCTAGTCCCAGATGTGAGGGTGATAAAAGTGATAAAAGCATTGCTGCAGTGCCAGCCCTCTTCCTTCTTCTCCAGGCCGTGCCTCCTGCTGCTCCTACCAGGGAGAGCTGCACAGCCCCTGCCAGAGAGCCGTGAGGAGCCCTGGCAGCTGCTCACAGCAGAGGAACCTGGGAGCTGCCCACTCCTCTCCCTGGTGTGTGCTGGGGTGCACTGAGCACACAGCCTGGTCTCAGGCAGCACAGCCACAGTAGCCTCAGCCCTGTCAGAAGGTCGCTCCAGGGTAGCTCCTATGGCACCAGAGCCCCATCGAGATGGCCAAAGTCTGTGGTGCCAGCTGCAGCAGTGGGAGGCACAGGCCCATGCTGCCCTGAGCAGGTGCACTCCAGTTAAGCACTGGGCTCCATGCACCCAAAGGCTGTCCTCCTTCTCATGCAGATGCAGCCAAAGTGTGTCTGTTGCCTATAGGACTGTGGGAGTGCACACAACGTGGAGCCAGGAGAGCATCCTGCTGTGACAAAGCAAGAGGCTACGACTGTTAACCTGCCTCCCAGGCAGCAGCATGGGTGTGGTTCCACGGACCCCGCAGGACCCTGTTGGTTTTGCATTAAGCCAATTTAAATGGCAAGCTGCCAGCCTGGCGTTGAGCATCATCACTGAATCATAGAATGGTTTAGGTTGGATGTGACCTCAGACATCATCCAGTTCCAACCCCCTGCCAAAAGCAGGGATACTTCTAGCTAGGCCAGGTTGCTCAAGGCCCCATCCAACCTGGCTTTGAACACCTCCAGGCTTGGAACCTTCAAACTTCTCTAGGCAACCTGTTCCAGTGTCTCACCACTGCCATGAGGGAGAATTTCTTTCCAGTGTCCTGACTACATCCAGCTTCCTGATGTTGCTGTAGTGGTAGGTTCCCATTTGCTGGGTGCAGGGGACTGCCTGCATCCCCACCCTCCCCACACCCAGAGCTTAGGTGTGACCATCTGATTTGTGCTGCTCAGCGGCGCTGCGCAAGGGCTGGCTGTGCGCTCCTGCCTTGTGCTGGGCCAGTTCTCACCCCTGGTTTTGGGAGGCAGGTTGCAGCCAGGCTGCAGTATCTGAGCAGGTGCATATGTAAAAAAACAGTGGGAAAATGTGTGAGCAGGAGGAGAACTTTTAACCAGAGGAGCCTGTGGACTTCCCCTACTCACCAGAAGCTGCAATGCCATAGAAATCCAAATTGCATCCAGAAACGCTGCCTTTAGGAGGTAGCTTACAACACAGCTCAGCCCACACTGCTTCCAGGCTGGTGTCTGTCTCGGCCTGTAACTCTGCCACGAGGACTGACTCAGCTCCTCCACAACCAGCAGTGTTCCAGTTAGTCTTGGGCATCGGTTCTGGTGGGATCAGTGTCTGGCAGTGGTAACCCTCCTGAGCTGAACTCGTGCTCTTCTCTCCACAGTGCAGCGTGTGCTCAGCAGAGCCTGCTCTAGCCTGAGAGCTGACCGAGGTGAGGCAACCAAGATGACAAACGAACCAATTAAAGAGATCCCAGGCACTCCAAAGCATCCCGACCCCGGGGCCGTGGAGAAGAGCAACAACAATGACTGTGTGATAACCACCATCCCTCTGGTCAGCGAGTGCCAGCTGACGGCAGCCACAGGGGGAGCAGAGCTCTCCTGTTACCGCTGCACCATCCCCTTCGGCGTGGTTATCCTCATAGCCGGCGTGGTGGTGACTGCCGTGGCATACATCTTCAATTCCCACGGATCGATCATCTCCGTGTTCGGATTAGTCCTCTTGTCGTCGGGACTCCTTTTGCTGGCTTCCAGTGCAGTCTGCTGGAAAATCAGGCAGCTAAAGAAGAAAGCAAAGAGGCGAGAGAGCCAGACAGCGCTGGTGGCGCATCAGCGAACCTTGTTCGGTTAGAGGCACCCGAGGGAGGGCTGGGCAGGAGGCAGGACTTGACTATTTATCGCTGGGAGACACTGCAGGCGTTAATTTAGCTTTGGAAACCAACTGCCAGCAGAATGGATTAAGAGATACTCTTTAAATTAATATCTCTGCAAGTGCTCTGAAATATTTTCCTTCCTGCAGCCTTGGGAGTGATTCTTTCCGAGAGGGAGGAAAATCCACTTGTCCTCCCCAGGGAGCAGGCTCATCTTAACTGCAGTCACCCTAACTGCACTCCCCAGCCTGCTGATCCTGCTGGAAAGGGAGCTTGTGAGAACGAAGGAAATAATTGGAACTGACTGGAAATGCCAGAGATCTCCTTAAAATACACACTGTGACGTCTGACCAAGGGAGAAGCCACAGCGTCTGAAGGGACGGCGAGCTCACAGCCTGTGACTTCAACTGGAGCTCCAAACAGACACCCCCACCCCCGCCCCCGACAAAGCAATAGCAACCAGACCCTCTGCAGATTGCTCAATAAGCTGATTCTTACGTTTTATGTAACTGTCCCCTCCCAATACCTGTGGTACTTCACCTCCCCTCCCCCTTCATTTTTTAAACCAACTAATATGGGTTTTGTTTTCCTCTCAGCTAGCAGTAGGTAGCAACCTGTAAGTAATTCTGTCGTCTAGGCTAAATAACGAGGGATGGGTATAGCTTAAGACAGGGTGAGGCTGGGGTTTGTAACTTGACGTGGTCAGGTTCAGCACTTTTGATTACTCTGCTATAAAACCCCCGAGTAAATGTCATTAAAATAACATCCAGTGCTGCTAGACCTTCCGAAGCCCTGGCGGGGCTTAGCGGTGCCGGGGCGCTTGTGCCGCCAGCTTTGCCTGCTTCTCTTCGTAGAGCAACATCTGTGACAGGAGCTGGACAGGAGTGCTGCTGATCCCTGCCTGTGGACTGTGGCTTGCTTAGCAGCTCAGCTCCTGGGAAACCACACAGTCAGTCCTGCAGACACCCAGGCGGTGCTGGGCACAGCTGTGGGTAATGACTTGTGGAAGCAAAGTCACCTCTGGGGCGTTTGCTTTGGGATGATGAGTCGCAGGTGCCAGGCGTCCCCTGCGTGTGTCTGAGGTGTTTGGGGCTGTAACTCTGGTGTTCTGGAGGTCTTCCAGCTTTGCTCATGTGGTGACTGACTGGGGGGCTGCTCTGAAGCAAGCTAGGACATTTCTTCTTCAGCTCTATTAGGAAGGGCAAGTGTTGAGCCAAGTCACAGGCTTCCAGGCCAGTGTGTATGAGGGTGTCAGAAGGAAGACAAGCTGCAGAGAGGGACTTGTGACAAGGGCTGGTAGTGATAGGATGAGAGGGAATGGATTGGACCCTGAGGAGGGCAGATTTAGACTGGAATCTGGGGAGAAATGCTTTACAGTGAGTGTGGGGAGACGTTGGAACAGATTACCCAGGGACATTGTGGATGTGCCCTCCCTGGAGGTGTTCAGACCTGGTTGGATGAAGTCTTGAGCAACCTGGGCTGGTGGAAGGTGTTCCTGACCATGGCAGGGGGTTGGGACTGGATGATCTTTACAGTCCCTTCCATCCCAAACCGTTCTGTGAGTCTTCTCTCTGTTGAGTCCTCTCTCTCTCTCTCTTTCATTTTTCCTGCCTTTGCTGCTGCCACATCAGCCAGGCTTTTGCCAGCATGCCTCCCCTTGGCCCTCCAGAGCCTCTGGCCTCCGTGCTGGCTGCGGTGGTGGCAGCTCAGCACACACCTTCGGCAGCTCATCCGGAGGCCCTGCGCTTCAGCCAGCCAGGCGCTCTGCCCTAGGTGCTGCCTTTCCCTCTGCCCTGCCTGCTTTAAGCTGGCTACATCCACCTCTTATCCCCGGATCTGCAGAGTGCACTCCCTGTTTTAAATAGAGCAGGCTGGCTGGAGGGGAGGGCTTGTTTGCAGGCACTATTTGCGTTGCCACACTCCGTGGTTACCAGACGCTATAATAAAATCACTTGCATCAGAGGGAAGCTGACAACACATTTTAGCACTTCCACAGCCCTAACTTAATCACGGCAGGAAGCTGTCCTGCTGCTAGCAGAACATGTTGCGTCACCAGAACATCTGACACCGGTGTCAGGTGTCAATCACTTTGCTTAAGGTCATTAAAAATATTAGGGTGTCCCCTTACGACGTCCAGGTTTTGCCCGAGTGACAATTCGTGGGCAGTGCATGGCATGATAAATAATGGAACAGGTGGGCTAAAGGGGGGTCCTTCCTGCTCGAAACGGGGGGGGACACACTGACATCAGCAAAGCCGGGCAGGCTGGGGAGGGCTGTTTACCTCCCCCTGCCCCACACCGCAGTGGTTTGCTGACTCCTCCTCCCCCCTCCCCATGCCTTTGTGCTCAGAGGGGTTTTGCAGGCTGCCGAGCCGAGGGCTGCAGGGGCAGCTCAGCCCCCCAGCAGAAGCAGCCTGCTGTGCTCTGCAGAAGTCCTTCCCACGCGTGGGTCCTCCCTTCACCGCTGCTGTGATTCAGGCCAGCTCGCATGCAGGGTGTGGGAGGAAAGGAGAGGAGCAAGGTGGGGCCCAGAAGAGAAGGCCAAACTCAGTGGAATGGAGGCAGTGGGGCTCAGGGCACAGTTTGTTCAGGCAGGGTAACTAAGGGCAAGCAGGAGTCGCTCTGCTGCTGCCAGAGGTTTCCTCTCCTTTACCCCTGCTCTGTTCTGTACTGTGCTCTGCCTTGCTAGCCGTGGGACACCCAGGCATGCAGCAGTGTGGAAGCAGTGACAGGCAGCACTGCACCGACCCTGGGCAGGGTCCCCTGGCATGGCAGAGCTCTGGGTTCAGCATGGTGTCCCCTCAAACCAGCTACCAGACAGCTTGAGAGGCCTCCAGGTAATGTGGGGGTGCTGAGTGGCACCAGCTGTGTCCCGATGAGGCAAGGTGCATGCATGAGCAGCTTCATCTCAAGCACTCAGTGGAAGCCTGCAGAGGAATTCGCTCATTTCACACAGTCATGGAGTCATGGAATGGCTTGAGTTGGGAAGGACCTTGAAGGTCATCTGCTTCTGACCCCCCTGCTGCAGGCAGAGACACCTCCCACCGAAGCAGGCTGCTCAGAGGCTCATCCAGCCTGCTCTTAAACACTTGCAAGGATGAGGCATCCACCACCTTTACTTTATTTTGTCCTTTTCCCAGAGAATCTAAATAGTTCCTTCGTGAGGAAGACTCCAGCTCTGGGTCCTGGTGTCCCACAGGAGCAAGGCAGAGTTGTGAGCAGTTGAGTCAGAGCCCTCACGGTGCCGAAGGTGTTTTCATGTTCCATCACTACGTTGCCACGAGGCCTTAGAAACTGGCACAGACTTCTCCACTGTGACTTGTGTGCCCTGACTCTGGGACAGGCTGCAAGGAGCAGTGGGATCTTTGCCAAATGCCCAGTGGTGCCCTCCCACACAAGCCTCCCAGCCTGGGCTTTTCCTTCCTGCAAATCCACATATTGCAGACCTTGCCACTATGAAACTCTTCCTCCCTGCTCCCATTGTCCTGGTTCCAGCACAGGAGCACCACATTCTTCTTGGCCCTTACAAAGCAGTCACTCTAGGGGAGGTGCTGTGTGAGGGGGCAGCACTGCAGAGTCACAGAATGTTAGGGGCTGGAAGGGACCTCAAAAGATCCTTCAGTCTGACCCCCCTGCCAGATCAGGGTCACACAGGGCAGGTCACACAGCAACACACCCAGGTGGGTCTGGAATGTCTCCAGAGAAGGAAGCTCCACAACTTCTGTGAGCAGCCTGCTCCAGGGCTCTGCCACCCTCGCAGTGAAGCCTTAGCACCTTTGCTTCCCCAGGAGTTGTTCTTGTCAGATCCAAAATGCTTCTCACAAGGACACGTTCCCAGTGCTTGTACAGTGCTTGCCCCTCCAAGCGCTCAGCTGCAAACAGCCCAAGCTGTGCTTCAGCTTTTGTGGCCTGACCTGGGCTGCGTTGGGGTCTGCTGCCTGGATGCTGGGTCGTGCACTCCGCCAGGCCTTTGACACAAAGCCCTTTGCAGCTCCACATCTGCTCTTTTGGTGTTTCTCCTGGGAACCCCAGAGGCAGAAGTCAGCCTGGAGGATGCAGCCCTGCGGAGATCACAATGACTTTCCAGTGCAGAAACACCTTCCCTTCTGGTGTGAAAAGGCTTTGAATGTGACAAATGGGTCTGGGAGAGGCTGGGTGGGAGCTGATGCAAATTTTATTGTCGCAGTTGCTTGTCTCTCCCTTCCTGCGAGCTCTGGCAGCGCTGCTCCAGCCGAGTTGCCCTCACAAGGATAGAAACTTATCTAAGAGAGGAATTGCGCGGTGCGGCGGGCAGCGCCCGCGGGGCCCTCCTCATCCCTGCGAGCCCTCAGCACAGGAAACCGTGTCCGTAACTACACCCTGCGTGGCCATTGTACCCTGAGCCCGGCCTGGGACACCGCGTAGAAATAATAATCAGCAGCTCGGTGTGACAATGCTCAGCGCTGGCCGCGCTCAGGGCGCCCCGGGCACGGCTCCCCGGGCACGGCTCCCCGGGCACGGCTCCCCGGGCACGGCTCCCCGGGCACGGCTCCCCGGGCACGGCTCCCCGGGCACGGCTCCCCGGCCACCTCCCGCGGCACAGCACAGAGCTGACCCTGCTCCTCGCACCAGCGATGCCAGGTTAGCAAAACAAGAGAGGCCTGTGGATGTCTGTCAGAAAAATAAACCTCTTTGCTTCAGACGCTTGGGAGAGCTGTTCCCAGCCACAGGAGGCTAACCTGCAGCCCCTCAAACCCTGGCACAAAGGTGCAAGAGCTGCTGCAGCTCTACAGGGCAGTGGCCAGGCTCAGGGTGAGGGATGAAGGAAGGCCTGAGAGCCTCAGCAGGACCCAGGGAGTCAGGCCAGGGGCAAGCCCTCTGGATTATCCCATACTCATGTGTTCATAGAATGGGTTGGGTTGGAAGGCACCTTAAGGATCATCCAGTTCCAGCCCCCTGCCATGGGCAGGGACACCTCTCACCAGCCCAGGTTGCTCAAGGTCTCCTCCAGCCTGGCCTCAGACACCTCCAGGGTGGTGACATCCACAACCTGCTCCAGTGTCTCACCACCCTCACTGCAAAGAATTTATTCCTGATATCCAGACTCAATCTACCCTCAGCTTTGCTTCTCCAAAGGCAGAGCCCAGGGCTCCTGCTCTTTAGGAGCCAGGGTGGAAGTTGCTGCATGTCGTCAGCAGGCTTCACCTGACCCAAAGTAAGAAGAGGAGGCCAATGCCAGCAGCCAAAGCTTTGCAGGGTACCTCCAGCACCTCTGATGCCTTTGGAGCACAGGATGCTGTAGCTATAGCAGTCTAAGTCTCTTACAAAGGACTCTTGCACATAAAAGTGCAGGAGCATGACAGCAGCTGCAGTGGATGGTGTGAGCAGTTGTCTGGATCCTGGCAAAGCTGGAAGTGCAGAGCAAATTCTGGAGGCTAAATCCCGGGGGAGAACAATAGTCTTAAACTGCAGAATCATCTTCAATTTCTGGCTTTTATTCAGGTGGTTGATGTCACTATTAACACAGCAGAGGACCTAATCCTTCCTCCTCTGGGCAGCCAGTTGGAGTCCAGTTGCCCTCATTTGTGCACCCAACACTTTGCCTTTGTGGCTAACATCATTTTTGTAAACCATTTTTGGGGCTTTCACTTCCTACCTCTTCTGAGACTAAGAGAGAAAAAGTGTTGAACTTTCACAACGGAGAGGGAAAGAGGAAAGAGAGAACAGGCAACAGCAAGTGTTGGACACTGTGAATTCATGGGGGAACAGAAGAGCTTTGCACAAGTACCTTGTTGAAAGAGACTTAAAAATGGGTCTTGACTGTTGCGCTTTTGGTTGTGGTCCTCAGTTTCAGTCTGCCACAGATTCATAGACTGGGTTGGGTTGGAAGGGGACTCAAAGCTTGTCCAGTTTATGGGCTGGGACAGCTCCCACCAGCCCAAGTTGCTCAAGGCTTCACCCCACCTGCCCTCGAACACCTCCAGGGAGGGGGCATCCACAACCTCCCTGCTAGCCTGTTCCAGTGCCTCCCCACCCTCGCTGGAAAGGATTTCTCCCTAGGCTCCGGTCTCGATCTCCCCTTCTGCAGCTTCAATCCGTTCCCTCTTTGCCCCATCACTACGACCCCCGTAAGAAACCCACCTCCCAATCCACCAAAGCCAAGCCCAGCAAGGGAGAGCAGAGCAGGCCCCTCCCAGCCCCCCGGCAGCTTGCCTTTGGAGCTGGAGCGTGGGGTTTGTGCGCAGAGCTCTCTGCTTTCCTGGAAAACTGGCCCATGACATGATTTCCTTCTGAACTCCATCCACCTGTCATGTTAGGGCTTGGTGCGCCGCCAGCTCCGGCAGGAAATAATAGGCAGCAGGATGCTGGTGTGTGTCGATGGCCCTGACCCTCCCATTCCTGAACATGAATAAGCCTGGAGCTGCGAAGGCGTCAGCGGCCGCCGGGCCCGCGGCAGCGCCTGGGTGGGATGCAGGAGCCCTAAAACAACATCCAGCAGCCTGCCTGCGCTGCCCGCCTGCTGCTGCCGCCCTCTCTCTGCCTGCTGCGCTTTGGTCCCTGCCCCCCGCTCTGCTGAGGGGCGAGTGACAAAGGGGTGGCCAGCTGGAGGTGAGCATGAGAGCTGCCTTCAACGCCTGGCACTGCTGCGCCAGGGCAGGACACTGGCAAGGAGCCGTAAGCTGGCAGAGGGCTGGAGCAGCTCCCCTAGAGAACAGGCAGAAAGGATTGGGGGTGCTCAGTCTGGAGAAGAGGAGGCTCTGGGGAGACCTCAGAGCTGCATTTCAGTATCTGAAGGGAACCTACAGGATGGCTGAGCAGGGGCTGTTCAAAAGGGCCTGTGGGGATAGGTCAAGTGGCAATGGTTTGAAACTGGAGCAGGGCAGACCAAGTTTGGACATCAGGAGGAAGTTCTGCATGGTGAGGGTGGGGAGAGACTGGCCCAGGCTGCCCAGGGAGGTGGTTGAGGCCCCATCCCTGGAGACATTCAAGATCAGACTTGACGTGGCCCTGGGCAGCCTGCTCTCGCTGGAGGTTTCCCTGCTGACTGCAGGGGGGTTGGACAAGCTGAGCTTGGAGGGTCCCTTCCAACCCAATGCCATCTCTCAATCTGTGTGATGTGGTTTGCAGCTAGCAAAGCTCCTTCAGTTCAGCATCTAGCAGGAGAAGCTCTTGGGAGATTAAATGCTGAGCTAAGGGAACCCAAATCATCCCTTAATGACCTGGGGTTCAGTCTGTGACATGCTGCAGATTGAAGGATGTGTTCTCCAGGGCTGCCCCAGCAGCCTGGGGAGTTGCATCCCCATATCCTTCAGAGGCATTGGGCAGACTGCAGAGAGGAGAACAGGACAACTTCTGATACCTACTTTCTTCTCTGCCAGCCCACGTGTGACAGAAGCCATTTAGATCCTCACGTGGCAGTTCTCCTCTGAGTTACACAGAGCAGTTATCTGCAGTATCAGTCCTCTTGCTCCTCATCTCAAAGCGGTAGGAGACAGCTGTGTGAAGGACATCTCACTTCTCAGCCCAGCACTGCTAGTCCAGGCCTTACTCTCTCTTGAGCTGTCCTATGTCAGCGCAAATGGAAGCTTTAAGGCCCTGCACACACCCATTTGCTGCTCTGACCACGCAGGCTGAGATGTGTTATTTCTCTAGGCATACTTCTGATGCTGGCAGCATAAAAATGCACTCCCCCAGAGGAAGCTTCTTCAGAGGGCTGGTGGCTGGGAGCCAGAATAATTGCTGGAAGGGCCGGGCATGTTGGGCTGCAGCTGGGCTGAACGTTTTGCTAACCTCCCCTCTCCCTTGGCAGGCAGGCGGGTGAGAAACGTCAGCTCCCACAAGCAGGCTCTGCCCTTGTGTGGTGAGATGCCTGCTCCTCTGAAGCAAGCCATGGCTGCTTTCCCTCACCTTGCACACTCTGGAAGAGCTGAAAGCCCAGGGCATCTCTCACTGTGTGCCTCCCCAGCTCACAGCCAGGAGTGCTGGGGTCAGGCACACAGCCCGTGGGAACAGGCGGAGTCCCCTGCAGTCGGTGGGGTCTGCTGTCTGTGGCCCTGTGCTGCCACTTCTGGTTTGGCTTTAGCTAGACAGAGACAGTGACAGTGTCACTCTGCCTGCCGTCTGATGGTGCTGCAAAGAATGACCTCTGCCCTCAGCAGGCAAAGGGCTCCTCAGCCATCACTCTGCCTTGTAAGAGACACTTGTGAGGAAACGTCCTGCTCCTGGAGCCATTGCTCCAGAAACAGTGCTCAGGAGGAGATCAGGTCTGGAGCAGAACTGGTACAGCTTCAGTGCAATGAAATCCAGGATTGAAACCAACCACTCCTTACCCTGTGTGCCCCAAGGCAAAGCTGCTGCAGTCAGTGATGCCATTCCCGTGCCAAGAGCAGAAAGGTGGGCATGGTATTGGTGATGCTTCAGCTCTTGGAAGATGAGTGACTAAGTGTAAAAGGAACATTACCTTCACTTGCCTTAGAAAGCGAATCGAAAAGGCCCTCTACAACCTAGCCCCCAAGCTTTTATGCCTCAGCAGAAGGTTTCAGTTCCTCTGCCATGGCAGCTGGGGCATGGCAGGCATCAGCTGCCACCAGCTCCGAGAATAATGAAACCACCAGTGCTGGGCACAGCCTTCACATCACCTTCGCTGGCTTGCTCCAGTTGTGCCTCACTCTGCTGACACACTGGGGCTTAGGGTGGATTTTCTGAGCCTGAGCTGCTTGGTCATGCCAGGCAGGACTGGAGGGACTTACCTCCAGACACAGAGCAGTGCAGCTGGGCTGTGAAGTGAGCAGGGGTGAAAGCATAAAGCCTGGAGCTCAGGATGGGACAAAAGAAGCCATGGCGAACCCATGTGCATGTGTGTTCTGCTCGCAGCCGCCTTAAAGCAGAGGTGGCACTCCAGAGAAGGGCTCAATCACCTTGGCAAGCAGCTTGGTAAGCCTTTCAGCACTGCTGCTCCTGGGCTTTGTCCCACCCTGTCCAGGGACAGTCAGGAGGTCTGGCTCCGCGAAGTGGTGCCAGACACCCTTGGAGAGCTGCTGAATCACAGCACCTGTGGCTCCTGCACTCCTGCTGGTGGCTCTGTGGGACGTCGGGGAACTGTCACTGGATCAATTCCCGTGGGCCACCAGCTTGATTAGATGACAGCAACTTTTCACTCTGGACTTTGGTCGAAACAATCATTAAAAAGCACTCCCGAGGTGGGGGCAAAGCTATTTGTGCTGCTACTGAGGACTTGCTGCTCCATGGCCTTTGGATTGCAGTCAGAGCTGCCAAACTCAAACCGGGGCCGGAACCGGCTCTTCCCCAACGCCACAGCTGCCCTGCCCAGCCTGGTCCCAGCAGCTCTCGCAGACTTCGCCGTGGTTTCATGTGGCTCAGATCTCCTCACCTCTCCTTCACGGGTGTGTCCTGCGAGCCGCACACCGAGCCAGTGGCAGCTGGCGGCAGTGGGTGCGGAGGGCAGCCGGGACCTGCACGGCCCCATTTCCCACGGCCCGGGGAAGCAGCCTGCCAGTGATGTGCCAAGGCTTGCGCAGCGGCGCTGCAGCCCTCAGCACCTCCGTGCCGGGAGCCGGGAGCTGGCAGTGCCAGAGCAGCAGCTGGTACCCGGCCCCGGGCGCAGGAACTTCGGGCAATTTTGAGCGCCCTCTGCTGGAGACTGCCGAGAGCCACCGTCGGCGCTGCCCTCTGCGCGCTGCCCTCTGCGCGCTGCCCTCTGCGCGCTGCCAGGGGGCTGCGGTCGGGGCGCGGAGGGTGTCCTCAGCACCACCGTGCTCCCACCGCTGGTGGACCTCTGCTCTGGGGAGACCTCAGAGTGGCCTTCCGGTACCTGCGGGGGGATGCAGGAGAGCTGGGGAGGGACTTTTGACAAGGGCTTGTAGTGCCAGGACGAGGGACAATGGCCCCGAGCTGGAAAGGGGAGATTGAGACTGGAGATCAGGGGGGAACTCTTGGCAGGGACACACTGGCACAGGTTGCCCAGAAAAGTCATGGATGCCCCTTCCCTGGAGGTGTTCAAAACCAGGTTGGATGAGACCTTGAGCAACTCGGGCTAGTGGGAGGTATCCCCCACGGCAGGGAGGCTGGAACTGGATTGGCCTTTAAGGTCTCTTCCAACCCAAACCATTCTATGAGTGACTGATCCCAGTTTGGGACAGCAACAAAATCAGAACAACTCTGGAATTTCTCATGGACTGTAATTCCAGATTGTGAAGACCTCTGATCCTGGAGATGCCCTCTGCTTCTGGTGATGCCCTCTGCTTCTGGTGATACCCTCTGATCCTGGTGATACCCTCTGATCCTGGTGATGCTGACTGACAGGACAAGGGGCAATGGGTGGATGCTGAGGAAGAGTTTTTTCCTTGTGAGGGTGACAGAGCCCTGGAACAGGATGCCCAGGGGGGGTTGTGAAGTCTCCCTCTCTGGAGATATTCAAGAACCACCTGGATGAGGCAGCAGTGTGCCCAGGTGGGCAGCAGAGCCAATGGCATCCTGGGCTGGCTCAGGAGCAGTGTGGGCAGCAGGACAAGGGAGGTTCTGCCCCTGTGCTCAGCACTGGTCAGGCCACCCCTGGAGTGCTGTGTCCAGTTCTGGGCTCCTCCATTGCAGAGAGATGTTGAGGTGCTGGAAGGTGTTTGGAGAAGGGCTGGTGAGGGGCCTGGAGCACAGCCCTGTGAGGAGAGGCTGAGGGAGCTGGGAGTGTGCAGCCTGCAGCAGAGGAGGCTCAGGACAGAGCTCATTGCTGTCTGCAGCTGCCTGCAGGGAGGCTGTAGCCAGGTGGGGTTGGGCTCTGCTGCCAGGCAGCCAGCACCAGAAGAAGGGGACAGAGGCTCAAGCTGTGGCAGGGCAGGTCTAGGCTGGATGTTGTTAGGAAGTTGTTGTCAGAGAGAGTGATTGGCACTGGAATGGGCTGCCCAGGGAGGAGGTGGAGTGGCTGTGGCAGGAGGTGTTGCAGCCAAGCCTGGCTGGGGCACTGAGTGCCATGGTCTGGTTGGTTGGGCAGGGCTGGGTGCTAGGCTGGGCTGGCTGAGCTTGGAGCTCTCTGCCAGCCTTCTGGATTCTCTGATTCTATGAATACATCTTCTCCATATGTATTTGTAGCACTTTGTCTCTGCCCACACCTGTCTGTATCCTTGTGTCCACTGGCACCCCTGTAGGTGCCCAGATGCTGCTTGATTCTCAGAGGTCTAACCTCTGTTGCTGCCTGGGCTCCTGGTGTGATCTGCTCTGGGTGATCCTGCTCTGGCAGGGGGGCTGGACTGGATGATCTTTTGAAGTCCCTTCCAGCTCCTGACATTCTGTGCTTCTATGACCCTTTTACTTCTCTGTTGCAATGTTTTGAGAGAAATGTCCCTGGCCTGGGCAGTTCTTTCTCCCCCTCTCTGCCCACACAGCCTCTGCCGGTGCCTCGCCGAGCCCTGGCCGCGCTGGGTTCAGCAGAGCAGACTGTTGGCAGTTCCAGCTTCCTGTAGCACAGGCAAACCTTTTGCACTCTTTTTTTTCTCTTCCCTTTGGGCAGTTTTCTTTTTCCCAGTGTCAGAAGGGCCTGAAGCCTTTCCAGCTGGGATCTGCACGTTGCAGGCAGCGGGGCCAAGCGCACAAAGAGAAAGGAGCCTCGGTCCAAGTTACGACACCGACATCTGGCATATAGATTTGACGTCTCTGTCACCTCCTCTGCTGGACAATGCTCCTGGTCCCCAGAGTGAATTCTTTGTTAAAAGCTGGAACTCTGCACCATGTGACTGGCATCAGCTCTGCAGAGCCCTCTGAAGAGCTCTGGTTTGCACAAATCCTTTGGAAGAAGCAAAAGCTGCTCCTCAGGTCCTCCCAGCATTGTGCTCTGGACATATGAGGAAGGAATTCTTTCCAGGGAGGGTGGGGAGACACTGGCACAGGTTGCCCAGGGAGGTTGTGGAGCACAGAAGCACCCAATGGGATCTTTGATCCCATTGGGTGCTTCTGTCCTCACAACCTCCCTGAAGGTGCTCGAGGCCAGGCTGGATGAAGCCTCAAGCAACCTGGGCTAGTAGGAGGTGTCCTTGCCCTGGACCCTGACCCTAAAGGCCATCTCTTCCATTTGGCCATGCTCACTGTGGTTTACACCTTCTCATAGACTCACAGAATGGCTCAGGCTGGAAGGGACCTCAGAGATCATCTGCTCCCACATCCCTCCTTCAGCAGCTGAGTCTAGCTGAGAGGCTTCTCTGAGCAGGGACACCTCTCAACTAGGCTCAGCTGCTCAAGGTCTAATCTATCCTGGCTTTGAACACCTCCAGGCAGGAGGCAGCCACAGCCTCCCTGGGCAGCCTGTGCCAGACTCTCACCACCCTTACACTCAACAACTTCTTCCTCAGCTCCAGTCTCGCCCTGCTCTGCCTCAGCTCCAAACCATTGCCCTTGGCCTGTCTCAGACCCCCTCAGCAAAAATGTCTCTGCAGCCTTCCTGCAGGATCCCTTCAGGCACTGGCAGCAGCTCTGAGGTGCCTCTGGAGCCCTCTCCTCTGCAGGCTGCACCCCCCCAGCTCCCTCAGCCTGTCATAGAATCATAGAATGGTTTAGGTTGGAAGGACCTCAAAGCTCATCCATTTCCAACCCCCTGCCATAGGCAGGGACATCTCCCACTCAAAGTCTCATCCAACCTGGCCTTGAACACCTCCAGGGAGGTTGTGGAGCACAGAAGCACCCAATGTGATCAAAGATAGGGCTGGGTGCTGGGTTGGACTGGATGATCTTGGAGGTCTCTTCCAACCTGTTTGATTCTATGAAAGAAACTGACCTCGGTCTCTAACCGACCTGGGCATGACCAGAAGCCTGAGCACCTCCCCTGTGAAGACAGGCTGAGAGACAGCCTGGAGAAGAGAAGGCTGCAGAACTTAGAGCAGCCTTCCAGGATTGGAAGGGGGCTGCAGGAGAGCTGGGGAGGGACTTCTGACAAGGGTATGGAATGACAGGATGGGGGATGATGGTCTCAAACTGGAAGAAGCTGGATTGAGGTCAGACATTAGGAGGAAGTTCTTCCCCATGAGGGTGGTGAGGCACTGGAGCACCAGAGAAGTTGTGGAGGCTCCAAGCCTGCAAGCATTCAAAGCCAGGCTGCAGGGGGCTTGGAGCAGTCTGATCTAGCAGCAGATGCCCCTGCCCACAGATGATCTAGCACTGGGTGATCTTCAAGGTCCCCTCCAACCCAAAGTACTCCATGGTTCAGTGAGAACAGAAGCCCTTTCCTGCGTCCAGGAGCCAATGCCTCCAGCAGTCACAGCTTCCCAGGGTTGGAAGGGACCCTCAAAGCTCATGTTGTTCAACACCTCTGCAGTCAGCAGGGACACCTGCAGCTAGAGCAGGACCCAGGGCCAGGATCCATTCGTGCATCTTTCCACACTTCCACTGGGTTTTATCCAGTGTGGATAAGGTTCATCTGCCACGAGCATGAAGCTGCACCAGAATGTGTGAGAGCAATCCAGTGACAGAGAATTCAAGCTTCAGAGTTATCCTGCTCCTGGTGCAGGTCATTTGCTTTGGAGCCATCAGCTGAGCAATCCAAAGGCCCAGCAGAGCCACAGGCTAACTGCAGCCTAATCACATCGCAGTGAAACTGCAGAGGGATCACTGCTGTCACTGCTGCACCCAAGGCTGCTGTTAGCTGCCAGTCTGTCTGTCACCAGCAGGCAGGGCAGAGGGCACAATGGGCACCTGCAGTGCTCCATGCTCAGGGCCATGAAGATGATCAGAGAGCTGCAGCCCCCAGCACAAGCAGCACATGGAAGGGTTGGAGCCAGTCCAGAGATGCCAACAAGATGCTGAGAGGGCTGCAGCAGCTCTGCTCTGAGCACAGGCTGAGAGAGTTGGGGCTGTGCAGCCTGGAGAGGAGAAGGCTTCCAGGAGAGCTTGGAGTGGCCTTGCAGGCTCTGAAGTGGGCCACAGGAAGGCTGGGGAGGGACTATTGACAAGGGCTGGTAATGCCAGGAGGAGGAGGAATGGGTTTGAAGTGTCAGAGGGGAGATTGAAAGTGGCTGTTAGGAAGAAGTTCTTTGCAGTGAGGGTGGTGAGACACTGGCACAGGTTGCCCAGAATGTGATCATTCTGTGCTTCTGTGCTGCACAACCTCCCTGGAGGTGTTCAGGACCAGGTTGGATGAGGCCCTGAGCAATCTGCTCTAGTGGGAGGTGTCCCTGCCTGTGGCAGGGGGTTGGAACTGGCTGATCCTTGAGGTCTCTTCCAACCTAAACCATTCTATGAGGCAGCCAGGGTGGTATCTCTGACACCTCCATGCTGCACCTTTGAAGTGTTGTGGCAGGGTTACATCCCTCACAGCTCTCTACCTATACGTGGGAAAGAGAAATGTGAGCAATTCCCCTGCTGACCTTTACCATATTGTGTTTGTTGGAAACAGGAAAAGCATGTCCAGGGCTCAGCTAATACCCTGCAGGACTCAAAGGCACCCTGCTAGTCCCCATTCCTGACTACTGCCTGGTTTCCTGCCCCCCTGGCTAGCAGCAGCCTGCTTATATATCTATACACATATGCCAGTTCTTCATGCCAGACAGGTCTCACCCAAGAGAGCAAACCAATCTGGGTGGCTCTTCCCAAAGCACCACAGGGATGGGCCTGAGGAGAGGCTGAGGGAGCTGGGGGGGTGCAGCCTGCAGCAGAGGAGGCTCAGGGCAGAGCTCATTGCTGTCTGCAGCTGCCTGCAGGGAGGCTGTAGCCAGGTGGGGTTGGGCTCTGCTGCCAGGCAGCCAGCAGCAGAAGAAGGGGGACACAGCCTCAAGTTGTGCCAGGGGAGGTCTCTAGGCTGGATGTTCATGGAATCATAGAATCAAGCAGCTTGAAAGAGACCTCCAAACTCATCAAGCCCAACCTAGCACCCAGCCCTGTGTCAGGACAGGTTGAGGCTGGATATGAAGAGGAAGTTGTTGTCAGAGAGAGTGATTGGCACTGGAATGGGCTGCCCAGGGAGGTGGTGGAGTGGCCATGGCACGAGGTGTTGAAGCCAAGCCTGGCTGGGGCACTGAGTGCCGTGGTCTGGTTGGTTGGGCAGGGCTGGGTGCTAGGCTGGGCTGGGGGAGCTTGGAGCTCTCTGCCAGCCTGCTGGATTCTGTGATTCTATGAAATGAGCTGAGTCTGGAACATCTGAACATGCTGCTGAGTGTCTGGAGCCAATTCCTGGCATGCCAAGCAGTAAATGTGGTCACTCAGCCCTGCAGGCACTGAGCTGATAGGATCCACACGCCAGTGGAGCTGGGAGTCACTTGCACAGACTCCCAAATCCAAGAAGTGTGGGCAGATCCTGACAGCAGGGTTTGGAGCAGCCTTCCCTGGGCTTCATTAGCTGAGTCTGGTGTGTGTCTTTTGGCGCTCCTGGAGATGCAGCTGCTGAGCAGCTGAGTGCTGAGGAGAAGGGCAGGTCCTGCAGCAGTGTCTGCAGATGGCTGTGGCTGTGATTCCAAAGGGAGAGGTTGGGATCCTGTCAGCTGGGTTCCTGAGCAGCTCAAAGGGCAGTTCTGTGGCTGTGATTCCAAAGGTTGGGATTCTGTCAGCTGGGTTCCTGAGCAGCTCAAAGGGCAGTTCTGTGGCTGTGATTCCAAAGGGAGAGGTTGGGATCCTGTCAGCTGGGTTCCTGAGCAGCTCAAAGGGCAGTTCTGTGGCTGTGATTCCAAAGGTTGGGATTCTGTCAGCTGGGTTCCTGAGCAGCTCAAAGGGCAGTTCTGTGGCTGTGATTCCAAAGGTTGGGATTTTGGCAGCTGGGTTCCTGAGCAGCTCAAAGGGCAGTTCTGTGGCTGTGATTCCAAAGGTTGGGGTTTTGTCAGCTGGGTTCCTGAGCAGCTCAAAGGGCAGTTCTGTGGCTGTGATTCCAAAGGTTGGGATTCTGTCAGCTGGGTTCCTGAGCAGCTCAAAGGGCAGCTCTGTGGCTGTGATTCCAAAGGTTGGGATTTTGGCAGCTGGGTTCCTGAGCAGCTCAAAGGGCAGTTCTGTGGCTGTGATTCCAAAGGTTGGGGTTTTGGCAGCTGGGTTCCTGAGCAGCTCAAAGGGCAGCTCTGTGGCTGTGTTTCCAAAGGTTGGGATTTTGGCAGCTGGGTTCCTGAGCAGCTCAAAGGGCAGTTCTGTGGCTGTGATTCCAAAGGTTGGGATTTTGGCAGCTGGGTTCCTGAGCAGCTCAAAGGGCAGTTCTGTGGCTGTGTTTCCAAAGGTTGGGGTTTTGGCAGCTGGGTTCCTGAGCAGCTCAAAGGGCAGTTCTGTGGCTGTGATTCCAAAGGTTGGGATTTTGGCAGCTGGGTTCCTGAGCAGCTCAAAGGGCAGTTCTGTGGCTGTGATTCCAAAGGTTGGGAATTTGTCAGCTGGGTTCCTGAGCAGCTCAAAGGGCAGTTCTGTGGCTCTGATTCCAAAGGGAGAGGTTGGGATTTTGGCAGCTGGGTTCCTGAGCAGCTCAAAGGGCAGTTCTGTGGCTGTGATTCCAAAGGTTGGGAATTTGTCAGCTGGGTTCCTGAGCAGCTCAAAGGGCAGTTCTGTGGCTGCAGGGAGGCCTGAGCAGTGCTGTCTGAAGCAGGGCAGGCTGTGAAGGACTTGCTGTTGTGCCTGGGCAGCTTTCCCCTTGGCTGGGGGCTGTGGAGGCTGAGCTGTGACTCAGGCTGGGGCTGTCCCTGGGCACTCTGCCTGGACCTGTGGGGACCAATGCTGCTTCCTCTACACCCCTGGGGAGCAGCTGGGAACACTCCTGAGAAACAAAAGTCCTTCCAGCTGCCCCAGTGAGCAAGGTGACCTCCAGCCCCTGTCGCCGCAGCCTGAGGTGGCCTCTTCCCATCACCTCCTTGTGAGAGTTGGCAGCCACTGCTGCCGTAAGAGGAGGCTGCAGAGACGTTGGCCTGAGCTCTGGGAGCTGCTGGCTCACACGGCCCCAGGGCAGGGTGCGAGGGTGTGCTCTGGCATGGGCCAGGGTGGCAGCCAGCAAGCCTTGTGTCTGCCAGGCAGAGGTGCGGTGCAGCTGCGCTGGTCAGAGGCGCAGTGTGGGCAGAGGGACTTGCCTGCCAGCCTGACTGCTGGGGCGTGAGGCAGTAGCCCCACAGCAGCACAGATGTGGGGCAATGGGCAGAAGAACCCTTACAGTCCTGTGTAAAATCCCAGCTCAATCCAAAGTCAGAGCCCCCAGAAGCTTGTGAAGGCTTTTGCAGAGATGCAGCCTCTGTGCTTTGGGGGAAGGAGGCAGGGCTAAAAAAGCATCTCCCACCTTTACTGCAGGGAGGAGAGGTGGCATGGGATGAAAGGAAGAGCTTTCCTTGCTGCTGAGGGGGGCAGACAACATCCAAAATTACGAAGTCACTTCCAGAGAGCACAGCTGCTCCGCGGGGGCTCTGGCTGCCCTCTGGCCGGGCCGTGTGAGAACATCTCGGTGGCAGTCTGGGGACAGGAATGTGGTCACGAAGGCTGCTGAACTTTCGAGCTGACAGGATTGTTTTCCTGGTGGGATTTGCTGGCACTGTTTTGTAATGCTAGCCTTGGGGAGAAAAGCTGCTCCCCTGAGTTAGCACATTGCGAGCTGCTGGGACCAGTGCCCTGCCTGCAGGACCTGGCACTCAGGCACTGCCTGCTCCCAGGCTTGTTAGGGATAGCTTCAAAGCTGCTTTTCATCTTTATCTTGAAAGGTCTTTGGTCAGTTTTCAGGCTCAGCTTGGCAGAGTGCTGGGTCAGCTCATGCCAACTCTGCTGTCACCCAAAAAAGGTTCACACACAGGCTCACAGATGGCAGGGGTGAAAGGGACCTAAGGAGCTCATCCAGTCCAACCCCCTGCCAGAGCAGCACCACACAATCCAGCTCAGGGCACACAGGAACACATCCAGACAGGCCTGGGAAGGCTCCAGGGAAGGAGACCCCACAGCCTCTCTGGGCAGCCTGTGCCAGGCTCTGGGACCCTTACAGGGAAGTTCCCCTTGTGCTGAGCTGGAGCCTCCTGTGCTGCAGCTTCCATCCACTGCTGCTTGTCCTATCCCAGGGAGCAGTGAGCAGAGCCTGTCCCCCCCTCCTGACCCCCAGCCCTCAGAGAGTTACAGACATTGATTGAATCCCCTCTCAGTCTTCTCTTCTCCAGACCAAGCAGCCCCAGGGCCCTCAGCCTCTCCCCATAGGCCATGCCCTCCAGTCCCCTCATCATCCTCATAGCTCTCCTCTGGACCTTCCCCAGCAGATCCCTGTCCCTCTTCAGCTGGGGAGCCCAAAGCTGAAGTCAGTACTCAAGGTGAGGTCTCAGCAGGACAGAGCAGAGGCGAAGAAGAACCTCTCTGGATCTGCTGCACACAACTGGACCCATCTGGTTGGCCCAGATAATCCCTGGGGTGCCTTCCGACCTGGCATTCCAGGCTGCTAACATCCTATGTGTGTCCCAGTTGGGCTGCTGGCAAAGGAAAGGGGTTGCTGGATGAACTCCTGGGAATGGTGCTTTGCTCAGGCTCAGCTTAGAGGGCCTGAGCTGAAGGGAAGTGGCTCTCTCCTCGGAGACCATTACTGTAGGGCTTAAAACTCTGAGTGCACTTCAGTGCTACTGAAAGCCATTAGGACTTGGCTTTGACTTCACCCTCTCGGGGCTGCTTGTGTAGCTGCAGGGTGGAAGTCTCACTCTCAGGTAGAAGGCAGAGTCCTCTCCCACTTGCATGCTGAATTCTGCCAGCCTAACCTTTGTGCTTTCTACCATTTGCAACAGATCTGGAATCCAGGTTTGGTTGCAGAGGGGGAAATAAAACCACCCAAGGTGGATGTTTTTTCCCCCTGCCTCACTCTTGCAGTAAAAGAGCAGGAGGACTTTTTCCCTTCAGACACTTGTGTTTAAACAAATTTGTCAGCCCTTGCTCTGGAAGATTGATGGATGAGTGAGAGAGCTGAGCCCAGCTGCCTGTGAGGTCTGAGCTGTGTGGGAGAGGAGCTGAGGCTGCCGTGCAGCCACTGCTGTCAGCAGGCACCGGGGGAGGGGGGAACACTCCAGCCCCGGGCAAATAAATCTGCCGGAGCTAAGTGAGCCAGGGAGAAACCTTGGGGATGGAGGTGGTGAACCTGTCAGGGAGCAACAGGCTGGGGGAGGAGGACTGGTGGGGCTGGGGGCTCTCTGCTTTCGGTGACCCGGTGGGTCCGGGAGCGTTGGAAGAGCAGAGGATGGCCACTGTGTTCTCCCGGGGCTGGGGGCAGCCCGGTTAAGAACGGCTTCTTCCACTGCTGACAGGGCTGTGGAAACAGAGCTTGCCTGGGCTGATCTGGGGCTCACAAGAGGTCACTGGCTACAGTCATGGCTCAGCAGAAGGGGAAACAGAGCTTGAGCTCTGGGAAGGTGGAGAGCTGGATGCTGGCAGCCTGGCTGGGGATTTGGGGGGCGTTACTAAGGAGGCTTTCCCGGTGTGCTCTGCCCGGCAGGTGACAGCCTGCAGCGGCACTCAGCTCTCTGCAGCCTGATGGCCTCCCCTGGAGCCCCGTGTGGAGGCAGGCAGCGCTGAACGATGTTTTCTGTGCATCAGTCGTGCCAGGCAGCCAGAGGGAGTGACTCTGAGCACAGCTCCTCGGAGAAGGCATTTCCAAGGGCTGCTTTTTGGTTTTGCCATGCCTGCACCAGCTGTTAGTGACCTCACTCTCTGTGCCCAGAGCCACAGGCAGCTCTTGCAAGCACTCTCGCAGCAGGCTGTGCTTGTTCTCTGAGCATCTTTCACTTCTCTCCGTCCTCCTCACCCAGACCCAGAGTTTGCAAGGCCTCCAAGCTGCTGGGCTTACATCAGTGCTCAGATTTCCCCCTTCATGCAAACAATGCAGAGCTTCAGCAAAAGCCCACCCAGGAGCTTGGGAATTTCCTACGGCCCCAAAGGGTACTGGAGCTGGGTCGTAGGTGAACAAAAGGTTTCAGTGGGCCTCTCACTCCAAGAAGGACATTGAGGGGCTGGAGTGTGTCCAGAGAAGGGAGACCAGGCTGGTGAAGGGTCTGGAGACCAGGGCTGTGAGGAACAGCTGAGAGAACTGGGGGTGTTTAGTGTGGAGAAGGGGAGGCTGAGGAGAGAGACCTCATTCTCTCTACAGCTCCCTGAGAGGAGGTTGCAGTGAGGTGGTCAGATGATAGAAGGAGAGGAAATGGCCTGGAATTATGCCAGGGCAGGGTTAGGTTGGAGATGAGGAAAAATTTCTTTGCTGCAAGAGTGGTCAGGGATTGGCAGAGGCTGCCCAGGGAGGTGGTGGAGTGCCCACGCCCGGAGGGGTTCAAGAAACCTGTGGCCCTGGCACCAGGGGCCATGGTTCAGTGGCCATGGTGGTGCTGGGGTGCTGGTTGGGCTGGGTGATCTCAGAGGGCTTTGCCAGCCCACACAATTCCCTAGTTCTGTGACTGTGATCTGTGCAGGGCAGGGAACAGCCTCCTGAGCTGCTCCCTCCTGTTCCTTGCCTCTGCTGGGGAACATCTCAGGGAGTGATTAATTCTGCTGGAGAACAGCTTGTACCTTCATCTTGCTAATGCTCTCTGAACCAACACCCTCTGATTTGCCTCATCAGTTCTGAAAAGTGCCACAATGGCACCAAGCTGTGGCTGTGGCTCCCTGGGCACTGGCCCTGGGCAGGCAGTGTGCTGCGTGTCCAGTAGCAGCCCCTGGCTCACAAACTCTCCCAGCAGGAAGCTCATAATGAAAGGGTTATTGAGCAAGAAACAGAAGGTTTAAACTGAAGGCCCTCCCAGCTAACAGCTGCCTCTGCTCTCCAGTCCAGCTATCAAGAAGGGATGGGGGGGAGCAAGGAGGAAGTTTTCCCTCCCGCACGGAGAGGACATCCATGACCTTCAGGTGCTTCATCACAGCATTTTACTGCTCACTTCTAACACTTCCCCAGCTGTAACATCTCTGTTCTGAGGAGCAATGAAGTGCTTTGAAGATGTGATTCATTGCGAATTGAATTGCTGCCCCCTCCCCCAAAAGCAGCTAAGCACAGCCAAGGCAGAGAGCACAAACGCCTGGCCCTGGGAACGCTGAGCGCTGGAGCCGGTGCCGGAGCCCAGCAGGCAGCACTCCTCCTCCTCCTCGCTTCCTTTCCTAATGAGCATATATATTTTTTGGAGGCAGAATGTGTGTGTCAGGATGGAGAGGAAGGGTGGAAATCTGGGGCTGGAGTTGTGCTTGCCAGTTCTTACCGTGAATTAATTGCATTTGGCTTGCCCAGCAAGTATTCATTGCCTTGGGAGAAGACAAACAGCGTTTTGCAAGACTGAACTCTCCCAGCTCCAGCTGTGATGCTTCCTACTTGGAGCACTCCAGCAAAAAAAACCTAACCCTCCCCCAAAAAAGGCCCAAACAACTGTGCTCTACCCTTGCTTTTTTGGAAAGCACTTCGGGAAAGCTCTAACGATTTTGCACTTAATCGATGCCTGCTGCCACCGGATCCGTCGCTGCCGGCAGCACCTCCTTCCCTGGCTGCTTAACTCCTTCACCCCCAGACGCGGCAGTTCGTGCAAGCCCTGGGAAGTTCATTCCAAGCGTGGAGCTCTCCACCGTGTAGCTGTGGAGTGCATCATGATGTGCTCCCCCAGCACACACCATCAGGTGCTGCCCCAGCACACACCATCAGGTGCTGCCCCAGCACACACCATCAGATGCTCCCCCAGCACACACCATCAGGTGCATCCCCAGCACACACCATCAGATGCTCCCCCAGCACACACCATCAGGTGCATCCCCAGCACACACCATCAGGTGCTGCCCCAGCACACACCATCAGGTGCTCCCCCAGCACACACCATCAGGTGCTCCCCCAGCACACACCATCAGGTGCTGCCCCAGCACACACCATCAGGTGCTCCCCCAGCACACACCATCAGGTGCATCCCCAGCACACACCATCAGATGCTCCCCCAGCACACACCATCAGGTGCATCCCCAGCACACACCATCAGGTGCTGCCCCAGCACACACCATCAGGTGCATCCCCAGCACACACCATCAGGTGCTGCCCCAGCACACACCATCAGGTGCTGCCCCAGCACACACCATCAGATGCTCCCCCAGCACACACCATCAGGTGCATCCCCAGCACACACCATCAGATGCTCCCCCAGCACACACCATCAGGTGCATCCCCAGCACACACCATCAGATGCTCCCCCAGCACACACCATCAGGTGCAGCCCCAGCACACACCATCAGGTGCTGCCCCAGCACACACCATCAGGTGCATCCCCAGCACACACCATCAGGTGCTGCCCCAGCACACACCATCAGGTGCTGCCCCAGCACACACCATCAGATGCTGCCCCAGCACACACCATCAGGTGCATCCCCAGCACACACCATCAGGTGCTGCCCCAGCACACACCATCAGGTGCATCCCCAGCACACACCATCAGGTGCTGCCCCAGCACACACCATCAGGTGCTGCCCCAGCACACACCATCAGATGCTGCCCCAGCACACACCATCAGGTGCATCCCCAGCACACACCATCAGATGCTCCCCCAGCACACACCATCAGGTGCATCCCCAGCACACACCATCAGATGCTCCCCCAGCACACACCATCAGGTGCATCCCCAGCACACACCATCAGGTGCTGCCCCAGCACACACCATCAGGTGCATCCCCAGCACACACCATCAGGTGCTGCCCCAGCACACACCATCAGATGCTCCCCCAGCACACACCATCAGGTGCATCCCCAGCACACACCATCAGATGCTCCCCCAGCACACACCATCAGGTGCATCCCCAGCACACACCATCAGGTGCTGCCCCAGCACACACCATCAGGTGCTCCCCCAGCACACACCATCAGGTGCTCCCCCAGCACACACCATCAGGTGCTGCCCCAGCACACACCATCAGGTGCTCCCCCAGCACACACCATCAGATGCTCCCCCAGCACACACCATCAGGAGCTGCCCCAGCACACATCACCAGGTGCTGCCCCAGCACACATCCTCAGGTGCATCCCCAGCACACATCCTCAGGTGCTGCCCCAGCACACACCATCAGATGCTCCCCCAGCACACACCATCAGATGCTCCCCCAGCACACACCATCAGATGCTCCCCCAGCACACACCATCAGGTGCTCCCCCAGCACACATCCTCAGGTGCATCCCCAGCACACATCCTCAGGTGCTGCCCCAGCACACACCATCAGATGCTCCCCCAGCACACACCATCAGATGCTCCCCCAGCACACACCATCAGATGCTCCCCCAGCACACACCATCAGGTGCTGCCCCAGCACACACCATCAGGTGCTGCCCCAGCACACACCATCAGGTGCTCCCCCAGCACACACCATCAGGAGCTGCCCCAGCACACACCATCAGGTGCATCCCCAGCACACACCATCAGGTGCTGCCCCAGCACACACCATCAGGTGCTCCCCTAGCACACACCATCAGGTGCTGCCCCAGCACACACCATCAGGTGCTGCCCCAGCACACACCATCAGGTGCATCCCCAGCACACACCATCAGGTGCTGCCCCAGCACACACCATCAGGTGCTGCCCCAGCACACACCATCAGGTGCATCCCCAGCACACACCATCAGGAGCTGCCCCAGCACACACCATCAGGTGCTGCCCCAGCACACACCATCAGGTGCATCCCCAGCACACACCATCAGGTGCTGCCCCAGCACACACCATCAGGTGCTGCCACTGCTTGGGGCTGGAAGCAGCTGGGCAAAGGGTCAAACCCTCCAGGCAGTCTGGGGGCTACTGGCCAATGGAGCTGCCTGCCCTCCTCGGGGTGGGAAGGGGATCCTGGCACTTCTACCCTGGCAGGTGATGACAGAGAGAGAACAATAAGGTAAATGGTTTCTATTGCAGCTCCTGGGTGGTAGCTGTTTTCTTCCCTCTGGACCCTGCAATGCAAGCAGCTTCAGGAGGAAGAACTAAAACCCAACCCAGGTTTTTCCATGATCAAAAAACAGGGAGAGGAAGCTCTTCATGCTGAGAGAACTCCTTGGTGTACCAGCAGGATAGGGGAAGGTCTTCCTCTGCTTTGGGAGTCCTCTGCACCCGTGAGGGGATTTGGGCTCAAAGCTTCCCCTGCTCCTGCACTTGCTGACCCTTGCCTGTCACCTAGGGCAGGGCTTTCATTTCAGCAGCTTCTGTGTCCCTGAAGATGCTTTCCACAAGTCCCTTGGGAACAAAGCAAAAACATCCAGGAAGCAAACCCACACTGGGGGCAGAGAGCAGACCTGGGCCTGGTGGGCTCCAGCAGCTTGGAGGCTTTGTTGGTGGAAGGTGAAGCAGCAGTTTTGTGGTCCTCTGTCACCATCCAAGGCAGAGCTGCCCCCAGGCTCTCCATGCACTGGGAGGAATGTCAGCGACCCAGAGCCGGCCCTGGCTGTGGCCACTGGTGGGCAGGCAGTGCTGTGTCACTCCTGACCCTGGCACCTGCAGGTCCCATGCTGCCATGCCTCAGCAAAGGGGCTTTGGCCTGTGCTCTGGGGGGCTTCTGATGGCTAGGTTGGAAGGCAGGTGCTGGAGACCTCCTCTCTTGAGATCTCAGAGCCTCCTGGCACAGGTGCACCTCCTGCAAGTACCCCCTGCAGTGGCCACATCCAGAGCCCTGAGCCCTCTCACTCACCCTCCCCAGCCCCTCCAGAGCCCAACCTGCTGCTATAGAACAAATCGGTCTGGTTGCTTGTGAAAGGAAAAGGGCTGAGGGCTTCCTCGACCCAATTGGGTAAATTGTTTATTGTGCAGATTTCAATAAGGGCTGTGGAGAGGAAGTGGTCTGTGAGCCCTGATAAACACCGAGGGAGATAGCAGTGGGAAAGGGCTGCGCTTCCATCGGGATGTGTACACAGAGCTGAGGCTCTCCTGCCTGCCTCAGAACAATGAGCTCTGCACCGTGGGCTGCAGGGCTGGCTCCTGGGCTGTGGACACCCAGGGCTGCTGGCACCAGCCATTGCTGGGGAAGGGGTTCTGGGGTGGCAGGACCTGGCTGTGACCCGGAGCAGCAGGGCCATGACTTCCTGGCACTGGGAACCAAACGATGTCTTTGCTTCGTGGCATGAATCACCAGATGGCATCTCTGTCTCACTGGAGATGGGGACAAACTTCCAGGCAAGGGCATGGAGTGACAGGATGGGGAAGGGGTTCTTGGTTGGCAGGACCTCTTGAATTGCGGAGGAGCTGAGAACTGAAGCACAGTACCCAAGCCAGGGCAGGTCTAGGCTGGATGTTAGGAGGTGCTAGGTTGGGCTGGATGAGCTTGGAGGCCTCTTCCAGCCTGCTGGATTCTATGGTTCTATGACCTGTCTGTGACTGGAGCAGCAGGGCCATGGGCTCCTGCTCGTTAGGTGATGCAGTGAGTGATGCTGATTGTGGTGGCCAGAGACATCTGCTCCTCAGTGCCAAAACCAGGATGGGCATGGGCTGGGTACCAAGCACAGGCGGAAAGCTGGAGCTGGCTCGGGTGTGCATTTGGTGCTCTGCTGCCCGTGGCAGGCTGCATCCTGAGAGAGCTCTGACAGCTTGGGAATCTTGGCTCACAGCTTACAGATCCTGAGGACAATTTTACTGCTTTTCTTTCTCTTTGCCTGGCCAAGAACTCTTTCCATAATGCTGTGCCTGTGGAATTGGGTTCCAAAGAAGGACATGATCCCAGCTATAAAGGCACATTAGCTTTCCTCAAAGCCCTGCTAACTCCCAGCACATTTCTGGCTCTCTTAGCTTGAGTCAGAGTTTAGAACCTTTACAAATCCGAGGAGAGAAGATGGCTCGAGTGAAGTTACAGCAGGAAAAGCTCAACAGGAAAATGAGGTTGAAAATTAATGTTTATGTACAAGAGATTGACCTTTTTTGTCTTGTTAAGAGGGATCCTGGGACTTGGCCTAGGGCTTATATTCTAGGGTTTGCAAATATTTATTCCAGCAGCTGGCTGTCTACCCAAGCTATTTGCTTCTCATTAAGACACAGCCAGTCCCTTGATGTAACTGTTAGCTTAGAAGGCAAAACAACCCAAACCCACCCCCTAAACAACAACAGCCAAGAAGGCAAGTTGGAAGTGGCGTGGTGAGAGCAGGATCTCATTTGGAAGACAGATGAGAACCTCACAGGATGCTGCCTTGTGCTGGCTCGGGGGCCCTTTCTGCAGTGCTTTCCCTGTCACGCTGCAGATGCTCTGCATCTGAGCCCAGGGTTCCCCCAGTGCTCCTCAGAAACCCCTGGCTGCTGCTGGAGTCCTTCTGACAGATGGAGAGAGAGTATCTGGTGTGCTAAGGTCCTGCTGGGGCAGCTTCAGCGAGGAGGCTGGGTGGGTTTGCTGCCTTGCTGCACACAGACAACCCCTGCAGCAGAGCTCTGGGCTCAGGCACCAGCACAGCCTCTGGAGGAGGATGAAGGTGTGTCTGCTGCAGCTGCAGAGGGTCACAGTGCAGAGCACAATGAGGTCATAGGAAGCTCTGTAGTTTCTCTTGGTCCAGATGAGAGGAGTGTTTGTTTAGGAGTGTGCTCCCCAGAGCTGGGCAGGGGCAGCCACAGGCTCCACTTGCATTTTGGAGGTAGAGCTACAGCTCTCCTGGGGTAGGGCTGGGAGCCTTGCAATCAGGGCTCCTGCCCTCAGCGTGATAGCAGAGGTGGAGGGGAAATGATTTCCCAAGTCACTCTAAGAGCTGTTTTCAAGTTCCAAAGGCAGGCTTGACAGATCACACTGCCAAAGCCTTGGTGGGACTGGCAGCTCCTCCTGGGCTGGCCTGCAGACAGGAGGTACTGGATGGCTGCTCAGGCTTGCTCAGGGTACAACCTCTTCTGCTTTCCACGTTCCAAGGGCTCTGGGGATGTTTGTGTACCAAGATGCTTCAGTGGAGCTCCACAAAAGCAGTTCTGATCCAGAGAGAGGGCAGCACACAGTGACTCAGGCACATGGGAGGGTGTGAGCAACCTCTCGCTCAGGGGTCAGCTGGAAGGAGGCTTTGCTGTCAGCAGTGTCCTAGTGAAACACCAGGACCAGGAGGCCTGAGCAGCACAGTGGGGAGCAGAAGATCCCAGGGCAAAGCAGAGGTTTCCAGGTCACCTGCAGCCCAGCCCGACCCCGTGGCTGTGAGGCAGCAGGAAGGAGCAGCCAAGTGATGCCATCATAGAACCACAGACTCAGCCAGGCTGGCAGAGAGCTCCAAGCTGACCCAGCCCAGCCTAGCACCCAGCCCTGCCCAACCAACCAGACCATGGCACTCAGTGCCCCAGCCAGGCTTGGCTTCAACACCTCCTGCCACGGCCACTCCACCACCTCCCTGGGCAGCCCATTCCAGTGCCAATCACACTCTGAGGCTGTGTCCCCTTCTTCTGGTGCTGGCTGCCTGGCAGCAGAGCCCAACCCCACCTGGCTACAGCCTCCCTGCAGGCAGCTGCAGGCAGCAATCAGCTCTGCCCTGAGCCTCCTCTGCTGCAGGCTGCACCCCCCCAGCTCCCTCAGCCTCTCCTCACAGGGCTGTGCTCCAGGCCCCTCCCCAGCCTTGCTGCCCTTCTCCAAATACCTTCCAGCACCTCAACATCTCTCTGGAATTGAGGAGCCCAGAACTGGACACAGCACTGCAGGGGTGGCCTGAGCAGTGCTGAGCACAGGGGCACAAGACCCTCCCTTGTCCTGCTGCCCACACTGCTCCTGAGCCAGCCCAGGATGCCATTGGCTCTGCTGCCCACCTGGGCACTGCTGCCTCCTCTGCAGCTCCTCTCTCCCAGCACCCCCAGCTCCCTCTCTGTCTGGCTGCTCTCAGCCACTCTGGCCCCAGCCTGCAGTGCTGCTTGGGGTTGTTGTGGCCAAAGTGCAGAACCCTGCCCTTGGCCTTGTTCAGTCTCATCCCCTTGGCCTCTGCCCACCCATGCAGCCTGGGGCACTGGCAGGATGACATCCTACCTCCCCAAGGATGGCTGCAAGGCCTGCACAACTGTTTGTTGTGGGGTTGCTACTGGAGCCTGTGGTCTCAGGGAGTTTCTCAGGCATGTGGCTGCGTCACTCGATACAGGAGCCTGAGCAGCAGCCCCACGTTGCCCCTGGCCCAGCAGCCGCTGCTGGCCACTGGCTGCTATTTGAGTCGGCAGCAGAAGTGTCAGTGGAGCTGTGACATTTTTGTCAAGATGGATGAGCAGACCAGGAGCTGACAAATGATTCTTCCACTTCTCCTGGCTAATTTTGGGTGGGCTGCGTTCACAGACAGCTGCTGACACATCCACAGGTCCCAGCATTCCTCAGGGAGGCTCTTTGGGGTTTCCAGCAGCCGGAGCTGGGGAGCAGGCAGCAGTGAGCTCAGGTGTGCTGATGCTGCATCCTCTGCAGGGTGTGCAGGATGGGCTTCAGATGCCTTCTTGGTTGACCTCTGAGAAGGAGGCAAAGTATCTTCATCCCAGCTGCTCTCTTCTGCCCATGTTGTTGGTGGGAAGGTGCCCAGGACACACTGGAGCTTGGCCCAGCAGCTGTGCTGGCCACAGCAGCACAGCTCAGCAGAGCAATGACCATGAGCTCTCCTCATGGGGCCAAAGTGAAGGTAGCTGAGTCTGATGGTCCTGAGCAGTGTCACAGAGGACCACAATGTGCTGGGGCTGTTCTGGGGACCTGAGTGTGACCTGGCAAGGAGTTTGTGCAGAGGAGTGGCACACAGTGAGTTAGCTTTGGCAGCTGACTCCGTCCTCCAAAAGCCTGGAAGGTTTTCACCACTGACCATTACTCTCATGCACTCCTTTAAGTCTCTCTAGATTCACTTGCAGCCTTCAAAGACTGGTCAGTCCTCTCTCACCATGGTACCAACCCTGAATGCCATCTCTCCCAGAGGGGCCAGCATCCTCCCCAGGCTTCTGATGCTCCATCTCTCAGCAGGGAGCAGGAATTTGGTCTCTGAGGTGAGCAGAGTGATGCCACCACCATAAATGGCAGGGAAAAGTTGTCCAGTGGCTTTTCTGAGGGGATGTCATCTGCACAACTCACTGCTTTTAGGGCACTTTAGAGCTCCTGATGTGGCTGTGGGTCACCCTGACCCCCTGCGAGGCACCCCAGCCTCACATTGGTGTGAGGTCAGAGCCAGCAGCTGCTTTTCAGCCAGCTCCAGCTTCATCTGCAGCTCTGAGCAGAAACAGCTAAAGGTGAGGGTGTTGGTAAGCACTCAGAATCTGGGGCAAAAGGCAGTGCCTTTGCCCAGCTTGTTTTGCACTCTCCCTCAAAGGATGTGGATTGAAGGAGCCTGAAGAAAAGCAGTGCCTTAAATCAACATGCTCTGGAGTGACAGCAGGCTGGGAAGCAGAGCTCCTCAGAGCTGCTGCAAGTCTGAGCTGCCCTGGGAACTGAACCGGCCTCAGAAGTCAAAAGCGCTGACCTGAATAAGAATGAGCCCATTCTGGGCAGCTCAAGTGCGATGTGGAGCCTGAATGAAAGGCCTGGCAGCTGCCTGGAAGCCACTGTGAGTCACTGAGTGCTTCTTGGCCCAGGCAGTGGTGTTAGGAGCAGGCAGCAGCGTGACACAGCACGCTTGTCACTGCCCGTGGCGACTCAGACACAGCCCCGGTGGGACCACAGAAAGCTCTGCCCCATTATGTTTCAGGACAATAGGATCACTGCAGGAGAAAGACACCAATTCCTTCCCAACTGCAGCTCGGGCAAAAGCACGCAGGAGTGAACATCCTCGGCTCTTGAGGTGGGCAGAGTCGAGCTTCACATCTCTGGACGAGCTCTTGGTGGCCTGTCTTTACGTTGGTGCCCTGGTCTCTGGGTGGGCACATCACTGCCCTGCTCTGCTGAGGCGTGTGCTGGAGCCCTGCTGCTGTGTGAGCAGCACCAGCAGGCTGGGAAGGGATGCTGTGGGCTGTGCTGTGAGCCACCAGCTCCTGAATCCAGGTAGTGGCTGCTGATAGGAAGGGGTAAGAGTGACTTGTAGTGACGTTGGGAAGTAGATCACAGAATCACTGGTTGGAAGGGACTTCACAGATCATCCAGTTCCACAGACTCCCCCACACCATGGGCAGGGACACTGCCCCACTAGACCAGGTTGCTGAAGATGTGCTTCTCTAGCACTGCAGGGGGAGCTTTCCAGGATGGGATGCTTCTTGCCCTGGCTGCCAGCAGCCCCTGGGCTTCACTCAGCAGTGTCTCACAGCCAGGCTCCCTCTCCTGTGTCTGTCTCAGAGAACCCAAACCATTCCATGATTCTGAGTTCAGAGTGAGTGCAGAGGGCACTATGGGAAGGTGTTTGATAACTCCTTGCACACTGTGAGCTGCTCTGGGCAGCCACTTGCTGCCAAGGTCTTGACCTGGGGCGAGGCATCAGGTGCAGTGAGCATTGCATTGGTCCCCCTCTGGTTCTGAGTGCCCTGGGACAAGCACTTGCAGCTTCTGTCAATGAGAAGGGCACCAGTGGGAGGGATGAGAAAGCTTTCTGAATCCAAGCCATCCTCATTTAACTCTATCAGGAGGGTAATAAATACATCAGAGCTGAAAGCACTGGGGAGGAAGAGCTATTTAAACAGGACAATGTTGGCGCAAGAACAAATGAATGGAGGCTACTTGGGCTGGAATTTGGAAGAAGGTCTTTGGCTATCATGGAGAACTTCTTTCAGTTAGAAGAGTGTAGGAAAGAAACTGATTTGTTGTTATTATTATTTGTTGCTCCCCACCCCCCCAAGATGAAGCTCACTAAGTGTGGATGAGCAGCTGCATGTCTCAGCTGCTGTCTGCAGTTCTGCAGAGCCCTTCCTGAGCTCTGCTGATGTTCCAAAGGACCAGGGCAGGTTTTGCCACCCTGCTGTAGCTAACCCTTGCACAGGAGGCCTTCCTGTGCAGTTCCTTGAAAACACAAGTCACTGTAATCCCAGCCTTCAGATTTCCAGTGGCTTTTTGAGTCAGTTCAGAACATCTGAGGGCCCCAGGACTGAGGAGCAGTGTGAGTTGCAGCTAGCAGAGCTGGCAGGCACCGTGCAGCACTTTGCTTGTCCAGTGCTAGGAGCAGCAGGTCAATGGGAAGTGAAATCTGCAAGGAAAACCAGGTCAGCAGAGAAGAAACTGCAGGCAGGAGGTAGCAAACCTGCCATAGATCTGTCCCATCTCTGTAAGCCAAACTGCCAAACCCTCAGCTTTATTCAGAGGCCTGCAGTGTGGCTTCTCCTCAGAGCTGCTCATGCGGCTGCTACTCAGGGTTTGCTCCTGGTGCAGTGGGAAACAGAGTGGGTTATAGACCAGGGTCTGGAGAACAGGGCTGGGGAGGAGAGGCTGAAGGAGCTGGGGGTGTTTAGTCTGGGAAGGGGAGGCTGAGGGGAGACCTCAGTTCTCTCTACAGCTCCCTGAAAGGAGGTTGCAGTGAGCTGGGGTTGGGCTCTGCTCCTTAGTCTCAGGTGATAGAAGGAGAAGAAATGGCCTGGAAATGCACAGGGGAGGCTTAGGTTGGAGATGAGGAAAAAAGTCTTTGTTGCAAGAGTGGTCAGAGGCTGGCACAGGCTGCCCAGAGAGGTGGTGGAGTCCCCATCCCTGGAGGTGTTCCAGAACCATGCTGCCATGGCACCAGGGCTGTGGTTTAGTGGCCATGGTGGTGCTGGGCTGAAGGTTGGACTGGGTGAGCTTGAAAGGCTTTTCCAACCCAAGCAACTCTCTGATCCTGTGCATTCTGAGCCACAAGAAGCCTCATGCAGAAGGTGCAGCACTGCCCCCCTTCCTCATCCTCCCAGGGACATGCCACCAGCACTGCATGGCTGCCTGCTGGGCACAGGGCAGGGTGGGCAAGGGCAGACTCTGAGCTCACCCTGCCCTATCCTGCCCCTGAGAAAGTAAACAAACAGATGAAGGCTGGGGGCGGGGGGGGGACCCTCTGGAAACATCTCTGCCTTGTTTTGCTTGCCTATCACAAATCTAAACACAACATTTTCTCCTTCTTGGGCCTGGATCAATCTGTGAGAGCACAATCGGAGGCCAGTGCCCCCCCCGCGTATTGTCTGAGCAGCTTACCGAGGAAACCGAGAGTTGGGTCAGCAGCTGTAAATATCCTCCGCTGATGGAGCTTGTTTGTTCTGCAGCCTGCTCCGGCGGCAGGGGCTGTGGGACACCCTGGCACCAGGGTACTGGTGGGAAAGATCCCCTGCTCAGATAAGGATGCGAATAAACCCCCACCCACAGCAGTGCCACGGCAGAGCCCCTGAGGTACCCATTAATTGCTTTAAGGGGTGGCCAGGACAACAATGGGGCATTGACAATGCTGTGCCTCCCTGGCAGGAAAAGGGCTTTCCCCTTGCTCTCGGGATGATGAAATGTTTGCAAGTCCTGCTCTGGCTTGGGGATGCACAATGGAAGCCCAGAGCAGGCTCGGGATGGAAGGGCTCTGGGGGTGAAGCAGAGCTCTCCTCTTCCCTCCCTGGGAAACGCACCCTGCGCGGGAGGGGGCTTGTCCCGGAGGGTGCTTTGGGTTGTTTCAGGTTCCTTTGTGTCATCTGCTCCTCCTTTGTGGTTCTCAGTACGTGCTGCTTGCAGGAGAAGCCTTTGCAAACCCCAGCCATTTTCTACAGGGATGCAGGTGAAGGTTTGGCACAGACAGGGGCATGGCAGGCTGGGCCAGGTGAGCTCACAGAATCCCAGAGTGCCAGCTTGGACACAAGGGACCCCAAGGACCATCTGGTCCAACCTTGCCAGGTGATGAGGCAGCTGCAATGAGCTGGCCCAGACCCTGGCAAGCTGAGGCTGAAAACTGCCCAGTGCAGGGCACTGCACTGCTGCCCTTGGGAGATGGTTCCAGTGTCCAACTGTTCTCATGGGGAAACGTTTTCCTCTGGAGTCCATCTGGAATCTCCCCAGCAGCAACTTGTCCCCATCACCCCTTGTCTTTGCCATGCACATCTGCAGCTGGCTTGATCCCGAACCTCTGGTGGGTATCTATGGGAGCAGAGCTGTGGGGAGGCCTCCACAGCCATTGCCATGGGTAGCTCTGGCTGCTGGGCTCCTCGCTGGGCACTGGGAGCTGTGCCCTGGCTCCCCTCAGCCTGCAGTCATGCAAACACCTGAGCTCTCCAAAGGGGTGGGCAGAGGTGCAGGGCTGGAGCCTGCTCTGCCTCTGTGCAGGGTGGTGGCAGTGGCTGACAAAGAGCAGGAAATAAAGGAGGCTGCAGATCTGATAGGGAGGTGCTGGCTGCTGTGCAGGCAGGAGATAGCTGAGCCTGGTGGGGAGCAGAGGCTGGGCACGTTCAGCACTGCAGTGCCCGTGTCAGACAGGCTGGCCTCTATTGTTTGGCTGCTCTGCAGAGGCTGTTCCCTGGAGGATATCCTGTCTGAGACCACCCTGTGCCAGTCTGCTCCATGGCTGTGGAGAGGCTGGGTGGTCAACATGAAAAACATGAGGTCATGCCTTGTAAAAGCAGTGAATTACAGTGAATTGCAGTGAGGGTGAGCAGACACTGCCACGAATTGCCCAGGGGGCTGTGGATGTCCCCTCCCTGGAGGTGTTCAAGGCCAGGTTGGATGGGGCCTCGAGCAACCTGGGCTGGTGGGAGGTGTCCCTGCCCATGGCAGGCTCTCCCATCCAGGCCTGCAGGTGCTCAGCAGCTTGCCCTGCATCTGCAGAAGTGCCTCCCAAACTGCCTGGAGGGGGAGTGGAGAATCAACCTTGCTCAGCTTGCAGGTTTTACCCAGAACCTCAAGAATTTGCATCACACTTCCTGCAGAAGGGGAGAAAAATCTGACATTGGCTGCTGCTAGGCAAAGGTGAGGGGGGAAGGGACACACCAGTCAGTGCTGCAGCCCTCCCCTGGGGCTGCCCCAGCAGGGCTGCTGCTGCCAGAGGAGCTTTGCAAGAAACCATTTGCTTCAGCACTTCATTTGGGGAGAAGCCTCAAGCTGTGCCAGGGCAGGTCTAGGCTGGATGTTAGGAGGAAGTTGTTGTCAGAGAGTGATTGGCATTGGAATGGGCTGCCCAGGGAGGTGGTGGAGTGGCCGTGGCAGGAGGTGTTGAAGCCAAGGCTGGCTGGGGCACTTAGTGCCATGGTCTGGTTGGTTGGGCAGGGCTGGGTGCTGGGCTGGGCTGGGTGAGCTTGGAGCTCTCTTCCAACCTGCTTGATTCTATGATTCTAAGTCCTTCCCCACTGGTGAGTCTGTCTGTGATGGTGCAGAGCTGTCCCGTGGGACACCATCCTGGGAATGGTCCAGGGTTGTGGGCTGTGGCCTGAGGAGCAACAGGATGTCTGCAGCTCATCTTCCACCCAGCACAGCCTTAGCACCACAGGTCCTTGCCTCTGGCAGTGGATTAGGATGAGGTGGCTGCAAAGGCTGACTCACTTGGCAGCAGGACACAGCTCATGAGTCACTCTGAGTCACATCCACTGCATCTCGGGGTGCATCACTGCTCTTGGAGCCTGTGATGTGAGCTGCACCTCTGGTCCCTTGGAAACAGCTTCCCCTAAGCGGCTCAAAGGAAGAGCATCGCTGGAGCTCAGAGCCTGCTTTAGCAGGACAGGACTACTTCAGGCACGGGCACCTGGACCCACTGCTGGCAGCTCTGCTGCATGCAGCCAGGAGTTTCCAAGTGGCACGGAGTGCTGCAAACGGCCCGAGTAAGATGAACACCCAAACTGGCTCAGCAGAGCCTGGAGGTGACCAGGCCAAGCTCAGCTCTTCCTCGGGCAGCAGCTCCTGGGGCAGGGCTGCCGCAGCCTGCGCAGATGTGGTCCAGGAGGGCAGGCACCTACCTGTGGGCTGCCCCCGAGGCCATCACAAGCATCATCAGCCCCTCAGTGCTTTCAGTTTGCAAAGGCTGCAGGCAAGTCCATGTGCTGATTGGCTAATTGAGCAAAGCACATGGGCAGGTGAAGCGGGAGAGCTTCCTAAGTGCCTTCAGGAGTGGGTGCCGAGGCAGCCAGGGCACACAGCAGCTCGTTCTTCCCTGGCCTGAGCTCAGCGGTGGCTTCAGCCCCTCCCAAACAGCAGCCACCCTCAAATCCTGGTTCTCCCTTCCTCCCCAGAGTTACAGCTGTGGTTCTGTCCAGAGCCACCAAACTGGCTGCTGTTGTCACCTCCATGTTGGAGCCGATGGCAGCTGGGTGCCAGCCTGGCCCCAAAGTGGCCTTATCACTGCCCATTGTCCTGCAGCCCCTGAGAGCATCCTGCTCCTGACTTCTACCCATGCTACTCACCCACTCTTTCCTTGCTTCCCCAGCCCTTCCTTGTCCCTGCCCGTGGCAGGGGGGTGGAACTGGATGATCTTTCAGATCCCTTCCAGCCCAAACCATTCCAGGATTCCAGAGTGGCTCTGTCCCTCGGGGGTGAGATCAGGAGCAGAAAGTGGGGCTTTAAGAAGTGCCTCTAAAGAAACTGTGCACCCCATGGCAGCTTCGGGGAGTGACCTGGCACACCCAGAGAGAGCCTTTTGCCATCCCTCCTGTCACCACAACTCAGGCACAAAGAGACCACCGCACAAGGAAGACGTTTGGTGAGCAGAGAAGTGAAACCATTTACTGCCAGCGAGGAGAATAAACCCAAATGGGCTTAAGGGACATCAGAGAAGCAAACCCTCTGCTGCCTTCTTGCCAGAGAGGCAGGCAGACTGCAGGGACTGGTGTGGGTTGTGTGGCTGTCTCCCGTCTGGCTGCAAACTTCACTTCCAACATGTGTGGGGGGGAGGATGTGTAAATTACGGCAGGGGAGGCAGAGCAGCTGAGCCTGCAGCCCTGCTCCAAGTGGAGATGTCTTTATCTCCTGCTCTGCTGGGTCCCTCCCGTTGCCCTGGTGGAACTGCAGGCTGCTGCTCACGATGGGAGCTCAGAGGAGCCTCTCTGTGCACCTCGGGGCCAGCGGGGACCTCCCTGCTGCTTCCATCGCATTGCCAATCTGAACGGTTGGATTTCCTGCTGCTGAAGTTAGTGGTGGTGTTAATGTGCTGGTGATCGGGAGGCAGGATTAAGGGAGCCCTGCAAGCCTGGGATGCTGTGCACAGCCTGCAGCAAGCCCTGAGTGCCTCAGCTGTGAACCTGCAGGCAAAGCCTGCTTGCTGCAGCCTGCGTGGAGCACCTCTGCAATCCCTGCTGCTTTCTGCAGCTTCTGGGAAGAAACCCCCAGGCTGAGGTCCTTGGGCTGTGCTGCAGTGGCACTGCTGTGGTGGGGCACAGTGAGGTGGTGAGGCACTGGCACAGGTTGCCCAGGGAGGTTGTGGAGCACAGAAGCACCCAATGTGATCAAAGATCACATTGGGTGCTTCTGTGCTCCACAACCTCCCTGGAGGTGTTCAAGGCCAGGTTGGATGAGACCTGTTCTAGTGGGAGGTGTCCCACTGGAGCTGGCTGAGCTTTGAGGTCTTTTCCAACCTAAACCATTCTATTCTATGATCTCCAGAGGTCCCTTCCATGCTGGGATTCACCCAAACCCTCATCCATGGCTCCTGGGGGACCTGCTAAATAGAATCACAGAATTGTTTGGCTTGGAAAAGCCCTCTAAGATCATCCAGTCCAGCCAGCAACCCAACACCACCATGGCCATCAAAACATTGTCTGCAGCTGCCTGCAGGGAGGCTGTAGCCAGGTGGGGTTGGGCTCTGCTGCCAGGCAGCCAGCAGCAGAAGAAGGGGACACAGCCTCAAGCTGTGCCAGGGCAAGTCTAGGCTGGGTGTTAGGAGGAAGTTGTTGTCAGAGAGTGATTGGCATTGGAATGGGCTGCCCAGGGAGGTGGTGGAGTGGCCGTGGCAGGAGGTGTTGAAGCCAAGGCTGGCTGGGGCACTGAGTGCCATGGTCTGGTTGGTTGGGCAGGGCTGGGTGCTAGGTTGGGCTGGCTGAGCTTGGAGGTCTCTGCCAACCTGGTTGATTCTTTGATTTTCCCTAGTGCCATGGCCACAAGTTTCTTGAACCCCTCCAGGGATGGGGTCTCCACCACATACCTGGGCAGCCTGTGCCAAAGCATCTTCTCTGGCACACGGAAACAGGCCCACAGCCAGAGCTTTGAGCTCTGCACACATCTGAGTGTCCTGTCCCCAGACTCTACCCCATAGCACGTGGGCAGGGGGGGAGCTTGTCTGGTCACACTGAACAGCAGGGAGAAATCCTTTGGAATTCGATGGGGCTAAGAAGCATCCCTGACTTTGCAGTATGTAATCAGCCCTCTGGCCTGGCCTAACCATGGGTGACAGTGAGAGGTGTGCTTGGGGCAGGGCAGCTGTGCTGCTCCAGCTCCAAAAGTGCTGCTTTTACCCCAGCAGAGCCTTAGCTCCACTTTGCTTCAAGCCAAAGGATCAGTGGGACTGTGGAACCTGAGCAACCACTGTCATCTGCCTGGGGACAAAGGCAAATGGTTTGGCCTTGGATCCACAGCTTTTATAGAATCAGGGTGGGAAGGGACCACAAGGAGCAGCCAGTCCCAACCCCCTGCCATGCCCAGGGACACCCTACCCTAGAGCAGGCTGCACACAGCCTCAGCCAGCCTGGCCTCAAACACCTCCAGCCATGGGGCCTCAACCACCTCCCTGGGCAACCCCTGCCAGCCTCTCACCACTCTCCTGCTCAACAACTTCCTCCTCACCCCCAGCCTCACTCTCCCCACCTCCAGCTTTGCTCCAGTCCCCCCACTCCTGACACTCCCTCACAGCCTCAAAAGTCCCTCCCCAGCTATTTTGTAGTCCTCTTCAGATCCTGGCAGGCCACAAGAAGGTCACCTGGGAGCCTCCTCTGCTCCAGCCTGCACAGCCCCAACCCTTTCAGTCAGTCTGGCTTTATCTCTGTGCCTGGAACTACTCAAACCAAACCCATCCATTCTGTTTGCTTCTGCTGTGGCATCTGTGCTGCTGCTGCTGCCAGTTTGGGCTTTCCTGGGTTAAATGGAACAAAGGCCCCACACAGCTTCACCAGCTCCTTCTCCCAGCTTGTGGCTGTTGAGTTCAGCAGTTCTGGAGCCTCCGAGCTAAGGAGCGATTCACTTCTTTTTGCTCAGGGCTAGGAGCAGGCCAAGGAGGATATGAGTTTGGTTTTGCAAAACCCCACCAGTGACTTTCAGCTTGCTAATCCAGAGCCAGAACTGAAGGGTGGCTTGGCTCCAGCTTCCAGTTAATCTAAAATGAAGTGACTGAACCCAAAGCTGCGGCTGCGGCGCGTGGGTCTCCTTTTAACCCTCTCTTGCTCCATCATTTGTGTCTCCTCTGCAGGAAGAATGAGCAGGAGGCTTTCTAAAAGAGCATCAAATGCCAGGAAGGTTTGGATGATGTGATTTTTCCTGCTTGTGACTGATTTCCAGCTGCTGCCACCTCCTGCAGAGCTCAGGGACATGCTGCTTTGGAGGTGTAGCTGCTGTGGGAGTCCCAGCACGGAGCAGGTTTGCCTCTGGACCAGCATGAGGCTGCTGGGATTGTGGTGCAGATACCAACTTAGTGCAGACAACGATTTGGTGCAGATACCAACTTAGTGCAGACACCAGCTTGGTGCAGACACCTACTTGGTGCAGACACCAGCTTGGTGCAGACACGTGCTTGGTGCAGACACCTGCTTGGTGCAGATACCAGCTTAGTGCAGACACCAGCTTGGTGCAGATACCAGCTTAGTGCAGACACCTGCTTGGTGCAGATACCAGCTTAGTGCAGACACCTGCTTGGTGCAGATACCAGCTTGGTGCAGACACCTGCTTGGTGCAGATACCAGCTTAGTGCAGACACCAGCTTGGTGCAGATACCAGCTTAGTGCAGACACCTGCTTGGTGCAGATACCAGCTTAGTGCAGACACCAGCTTGGTGCAGACACCTGCTTGGTGCAGATACCAGCTTAGTGCAGACACCAGCTTGGTGCAGACACCTGCTTGGTGCAGATACCAGCTTAGTGCAGACACCAGCTTGGTGCAGACACCAGCTTGGTGCAGATACCAGCTTAGTGCAGACACCAGCTTGGTGCAGACACCTGCTTGGTGCAGACACCAGCTTGGTGCAGACACCTGCTTGGTGCAGATACCAGCTTAGTGCAGACACCAGCTTGGTGCAGACACCAGCTTGGTGCAGATACCAGCTTAGTGCAGACACCAGCTTGGTGCAGACACCTGCTTGGTGCAGACACCTGCTTGGTGCAGATACCAGCTTAGTGCAGACACCAGCTTGGTGCAGACACCTGCTTGGTGCAGATACCAGCTTAGTGCAGACACCTGCTTGGTGCAGACACCTGCTTGGTGCAGACACCAGTTCGTGCAGGCAGCAGTTTGCTTCCAGCCCAGGGAGAGCTTGGTCTGTCCTGGGGGCCATGGGTGAGTCCTCTGCATCACAGCCATGCAGCTTCTCCCCAGGCTTGCACCTGATAAACCCAGGGTGTAGCTCAGCAAAGGGCGTTTTGTGGCTGGGAAACAGGGCTTAGAGGCAGACCCAGGCTGCCCAAGGGGACACGGCAGGGACAGACACCAAACTCAGGGTTTCTAACTCCTTTCCTGCTCCCTGTGCCACAGTTCACCTTCCCTTGCAGGTCTCAGGGCCATTTCTTGTGGGATGGCACAGGGAGAGCTGTGACTTCAGCCCCATTCAGTGGCAGGGCGTCCTTTACCCTCCCACAGGCAGGCAGACACACCAAAGCCCTCTTGGCTCTTCCTCCCCCCGGTTTTCCTCCCTCAGCGGAGCAGAGCCCTGGGCGCAGCCCAGCGCCCGCGGCAGGGAGCGGCTCAGACGCAGGAGCTGGTGCCAGAGGGTTTGATTTCCACTCCAGCGTTTGGGATTTGCCAGGAGCCTCCCAAACAGTGCTGCAGTGTCTGCGAGGGTGCCTGGGCTGAACATCTGGTAGAGGTTAGGGTCAAACACATAAGTGGGGGAAGCACAGCACATTGCATGAAAGTCCTCCAGCCCTGACGTCAATGGAGCTGCTGGAGCCCTCCTGTGCTGCAGGCAGGGAACCATCAGCTCCTGCCAGTGGGGAGTGTTTGCATGGAAACTATGAGGCCAGGAAGTTTCTCCTGATTGTGACATGAAGGCTATCAAAGGAGCTTTTACTCTCTCCCCCAACAGTGGTTTTATTTGTCATCTCTAAGTGTTGCTTTCCCCCCCCTTACCCTAATGCCAGCCCCTGCCATCTGCTCGCCAGCCAAGCTGCTCCTGCTGCCTTCTCAAAGGGGGCTACAAGGAGGCTGGGAGGGACTTTTTTAGTGGCACTGATAGGATGAGAGGGAATGGATTGAAGCTGGAAGAGAGCAAACTCAGACTGGCAATCAGAAAGCAATTCTTGACAGTGAGGGTGGGGAGACACTAGAGCAGGGTGCCCAGGGAGGCTGTGCATGTCCCCTCCCTGGAGCTGCTCAAAGCCAGGCTAGATGAGGCCTTGAGCAACCTGGGCTGGTGGGAGGTGTTCCTGCCTACGGCAGGGAGTTGGAACTGGCTGAGCTTTAAGGTGCCTTCCACCCAAACCATTCTGTGCTTCTCCTCCTCATGCACTGTGATGCCACAGGAGCCCGAGGAGCTGCCCTCAGCTGTCCCTTTCCGCAGGCAGCTGTGTGAAGCAGCTCCCCAGCACACGTGCACAGCTTGGCCATGGGCCAAAGCACACTGGGAAGAAGTAAAATTAGGTTCAGGAGGGTAAGGACAAAACAGCTTCGTGGGAACCTAATTTCTGCTTTGGCAGTGGTTTGCAAACCAAGGCAGTGGCTGCAGGGACAGAGCTGTCGGGGGTGGAGGGGTGGATGGATGGGTGTATGGAGGGAGGGATGGATGGATGGATGGATGGATGGATGGATGGATGGATGGAGTCATGGAGGCATGGATGGAGGGATGGCTCCCCAGTGTGCTCACAGAGCACTCAGTTGTTTGGCTTTGGCTTAGAAGATGAAAGCCTTTGTGTTTTGCTGCAGGCATTCTGATTCACTCAGAGCTGTTTGGCTCCTGCCAGGCAGGGCTCTCATTTTCTGTGCTCCAGAAAAGTCAGAGAGCTGCCCCTGAGTGATCTGATCACAGCCTCTGGCTGATGGACACCTGAGCAGTGGGAGAACTGGGAGCATTTGTTGTGTTCCCAGGGAAGCCTCCCCCATCAGCAGCTCCTCGTCCTCCTCCACCACCAGGACATGCTGTATCTCACTTGTGGCTGCTCATGGGTGAGCTTCTTGGGCTGCTGTGACAGTGCCCAGGTAGGTGGTAGCTCCTGAAGGACAGGTGGGACTTCATGCTGGCACCCCTCTAGACACAGCCATCTGCCTTTGGGGTAGTGTCCTATGGACTGTCCTCTTCTGGACCGTATCCTGCAGATCCTCTTGCAGGACCAGTGGCCTGAAAATGCTCAGGACAAAAGGGCTGGGCAAAGCTGGGGCAGACATCTGCCTTCCAAGCAGCTTTGAGGGGGGCAGAGCAGGCTGTGCCACTGGCTGGCTGCCTTTTGTTGGCTGGCACAGGTCATGCACCTTGGTCCTGAAGAGTAAAACCTGAGCAGTTGTTTTGGTGTGTCCCAAAACACCTGTGAGAGCTCTGCAGCTGTCAGGGGTGGGGACACTCATTTAGAGGAGCACAAGTAGGGTCTGCCTCTGTTTTCCCACAGAGCAAGAGCCTGCTCCATGTTCTCAAATCCTGGGTAAACGTTTCTGCTGCTGAAGCACTTTCCTGAGGTTCTCTTGCCCAAAAGAGGCTCAGGTCTCAGCCCCTGCACACACCCTGGCAGTGGTGGCTGTGGGCCAGTTCTTCAGCCTTGGCTTTCTTGCAGAAAGACCTCCACAGCAACCCCTTGCTCCCTGGGGCAGAGGACTCCCTGCAGGTAGGTTTGTTTCTTTTTGGTTCTTTTTAAACTTGAAAGAGCTTTTGTTGAAGTTGTGAGCAAGCCCTTTGCTTCCAGTGACCTGCTCTCAGGCACACAAACCAGCTGGGAAAACAGCAGAGCAGTGCAAGCAGCACTTCAGCAAAGTCATGGCTGAAAGCAGGAGGAAAAAGGACTTCTGGCCATGCAGCTGGGTGGTCCAGATGGAGCCCCAGGGCTCTGCTGAGTCGTGTGAAACTTGACACACCTCCGAGTACAGAAACCTCCTCTGCAAGACCAGGCAACTTCAGTGCTTCTTGCTCCACCCCAAGACTTCTTCCGAGGCTCTGTGCTGCTGCTTTCACACTCTGCCCTTTGGGGAGCAGAAGGACAAGTACTGGGGGATGGCCACTGAGGATCTGTGGCTTCTTTGAGCCAGCAGTGTGCCCAGGTGGCCAAGAAGGCAAATGGCATCCTGGGCTGGCTCAGGAGCAGTGTGGGCAGCAGGACATGGGAGGTTCTTGTGCCCCTGTGCTCAGCACTACTCAGGCCACCCCTGGAGTGCTGTGTCCAGTTCTGGGCTCCTGAATTGCAGAGAGATGTTGAGGTGCTGGAAGGTGTTTGGAGGAGAGGCCTGGAGCACAGCCCTGTGAGGAGAGGCTGAGGGAGCTGGGGGGGTGCAGCCTGCAGCAGAGGAGGCTCAGGGCAGAGCTCATTGCTGCCTGCAGCTGCCTGCAGGGAGGCTGTAGCCAGGTGGGGTTGGGCTCTGCTGCCAGGCAGCCAGCAGCAGAAGAAGGGGACCCAGGCTCAAGCTGTGCCAGGGCAGGTCTGGGATGGATGTTGTTAGGAAGTTGTTGTCAGAGAGAGTGATTGGCACTGGAATGGGCTGCCCAGGGAGGTGGTGGAAGTGTTTAAGAGGAGGCTGGATGAGGCACTTAGTGGCAGGGCTTAGTTAATGAGAAGGGTTAAGCGATAGGTTGGACTTGATGATCTTGGAGGTCTTTTCCAACCTGGTTAATTCTGTGGTTCTTAGGAGGCTTCAGCCTTGGATGTGAAAAACACAGAGCAGAAAGGAGAGGGCCTGGCAAGAGAGAGGATGCATGGAAAGCCCTAAAGCAGATTGCTCTACCTGTGGTGCATCCTCTGTGCTTCTTCCACGTGCGTCTGACTTACCTGCTCACACCTGCAGGCTTGGGCTTGGGCTAAGATGCCAGTGTGGGTAGCTGTATAGGTTGGGGACTGAGCTGTTGGAAGGCAGCAAAAGGGAAAAGGACCTGGGGGTCCTGGTGAGTGGGAGGGTGACCATGAGCCAGCAGTGTGCTCTGGTGGCCAGCAGGGCCAATGCCATTCTGGGGTGGATTAGAAGGACTGTGGTTAGTAGGTTGAGAGAGGTTCTCCTGCCCCTCTGCTCTGCCCTGCTGAGGCTGCATCTGGAGTGCTGTGTCCAGTTCTGGGCCCTCCAGTTCAAGAGGGACACAGAACTGCTTGAGAGAGTCCAGCACAGAGCCACAGAGATGCTGAAGGGAATGGAACAGCTCTGCTAGGAGGAGAGCCTGAGGGAGCTGGGGCTGGGAGCTTGGAGAGGAGGAGACTGAGAGGTGCCCTCAGCAGTGGCTATCAATGTGTGCAGGTGAGTGCCAGGAGGCTGCAGCCAGGCTCTGCTGGGGGATGCCAGTGCCAGCACAAGGGGTAATGGTGGAAGCTGAGGCAGAGGAGGTTTCATTTAAACACAGGAGGAATTTTCTTCTGTGTGAAGGTGCCAGAGCCCTGGCACAGGCTGCCCAGGAGGGTTGTGGAGTCTTCTTTGGAGGTATTCAAAGCTTTCCTGCATGTGTTGCTGTGTGATCTGCTCTGGGTGATGCTGCTCTGGCAGGGGTTGGACTGGATGAGCTTTGGGGGTCCCTTCCAGCCCCTGACATGGCGTGGTTCTATGATTCCAGACCTCTGTGTGCCCTCCCTGGAGCAGTGTGGAGGTGGATGGGCAGCTCCCCTGCCCTCAGCACAGCTGGGGGAGACAGAGCCCAAACCTTGTTTTCCAGAAGAGGACTGTGAAGCTCTTGAGGTCGTGCTCCAGGCTGGGTCAGCCAGGGGGCTGTTTGAAAAGCTTCACAGTGCTCAACATGAAACAATCTTCCTCCTTTGAATCCCCACAATCAGCTGAAGTGCTTCCAGAGCAGAGCCAACTGTTTGAAACTGGATACTCCATCTGGCCTGTGGAGTTGAGTGCCGAGCAGAAGGTAAATGCAGATGAGAAACCTTTGGAGCCAGGAGGCTTTCCAAGCCCCACAGCATTGCTTTGCACTCCGATGAGCTGAGCTGCTGGGATGAGAATGAGAGCAGCTCTCCTCTCTGCTCACTTCATGGAGGTGCAGCCCAGGTCAGGTCTGCTCTCGGGAGGCTCTGTGTCCAGTTTTGGGCTCCTTGCTCCAAGAAGGATGTTGAGGTGCTGGAGCAGGTCCAGAGAAGGGCAGCAAAGCTGGGGAGGGGGTTGGAGAACAGGGCTGGGGGGAGCAGCTGAGGGATTGTCTATGCTGAGGAGAGACCTCATTGCTCCCTACAGCTCCCTGAGAGGAGGCTGCAGTCAGGCAGGGGTTGGCCTCCTCCTTAGCACCAGTTCCAGGCTGCAGTGGTTCTCAGCTGTGGCATTTGTCTCCTGCCACACCAGCAAAGTGTTAACATTGCTATCTGGGGAGGGAAGCAGCCTGGGAGCCTTGCAGAGGCTGGCCCAGGGCTGTGGCTCCTCTCTGGGCTTTCAGCAAGCCCTGAGCAGCTCCCAGCAGTGGCAGATTTCACAACAGAGCTGCGTCCTGGCAGAAGTTCACACCAATGGGTCTGCAGAGCACCTCGAGGGCTTCAGCCAGCTGGGCTCTGGCAAACAAGTCCTCTGTTCATGTTGTGCCTGTGAACGTTTTCATGGGCACCTTCCCCCCACCCTGACTCCCACTTCAGCTCAAGGCTTTCTGCTCATTCTGACTTGAGTTCAGCTGAGTTTGCTTTGAGAGAGGCTGAGAGATCAGGGTGGAAGCAGAATGTTACCAAACAGCAGCAGCAAGAGGTCTGATCAGTGGCACCAAAAGTTAGAAGCATAGAATTGTGCCACTTGGAAAAGCCCTCTGAGGTCATCCAGGCCAACCTTCAACCCTGCACCACCATGGCCACACCTTTCTTGAACACCCTCAGGGATGGGGGCTCCACCACCTCCCTGGGCAGCCTGTGCCAATCCATGACCACTCTTGCAGCAAAGAACTTGCTCCTGATACCCAACCTTGACTGAAGCTAAGCCTCCAGTGATACAGTAAGAGCCAGAAGAGGAGTGGCAGGGGAAGCCCAAGGGGAGCAATGCAGCAGTGATAAGGTAGCAGCTGAGAGAGAACACTGCAGAAGTGCTTAGGGCTGCATGTGCAGGAGAAAGCCCTGCCTGGTGCCAAGAGCGAGCCCCCAGCACCGTGGCAGGACTGGCTGCAGTGCGACTGAAGGGGCTGGACAGGGCAAGTGCCAGGAGCCAGGCTGGAAGGAGGAGGTCAGAGACCCAAACCTGCCAGCAGCGTGGGGACCTGGTTTCCTCCTCATCAGGGATGAAGATCTCCCAGAGGAGGTCTCTTGCTGCAGGCTGGGGAGCCCCAGAAGGAACAAGGGAGAAGCAGAGGGAGTAAAAAGGCAGAAGCAAAGGCTGGTGGTAGGGTGGAAGTGGGCGAGGCAGGACTGTGCCCGGCCCAGCTCCCTGGCTGATGGCTGTTTGCATCCCATATCTGACATCTCCACAGGAAGGCTTTGTCCTCCAGGGCCATTATCTGTGCCCGAGGGCAGCTGGCGGCAGGCAGGTTCCTGGCACCAGGGACCAGTTCCCACGCGGGACCCTGTGCCTCAGCGGCCAGGGGTGGTGAGGGCAGCAGGGGCTGGGGGCACAGGGGCAGGGGGAGGCCATGGAGCCACAGCATGGGTTAGGTTGGAAGGGACCTCGAAGCTCAGCCAGCTCCAACCCCCCAGCATAGGCAGGGACAGCTCCCACTAGAACAGGTCACTCAAGGCTTCATCCAACCTGGTCCTGAACACCTCCAGGGAGGTTGTGCAGCACAGAAGCACAGAATGGGATCTCTGATCACAGGAACTTTGAGCCCATTGGGTGCTTCTGTGCTCCACAGCCTCCCTGGGCAACCTGTGCCAGGCTCTCACCACCTTCAACATGTGCCAGGCTCTCTCCACCCTCACTGCAGAGAACCCTTTCCTCACAGCCACTTTAAATCTCCCCTCTGCCATTTCAAACCCATTCCTCCTCTTCCTCCTCCTCCTCCTCCTCCTCTCATTCCCAGACCTTGTCAGTAGTCCCTCCCCAGCCCTCCTGCAGCCTCCTTCACACCCTGCAAGGCCACTCCAAGCTCTCCTGGAAGCCTTCTCCTCTCCAGGCTGCACAGCCCCAACTCTCTCAGCCTGTGCTCAGAGCAGAACTGCTGCAGCCCTCTCAGCATCTTGGTGGCCTCCTCTGCACTGGCTCCAACCCTTCCATGTGCTGCTTGTGCTGGGGGCTGCAGAAGTGCCCCCAGGGCTGCAGGTGGGGTGTGAGGAGAGCAGAGCCAAGGGGCACAATCCCCTCCCTTGCCCTGTGCCCACACTGCTCTGGCTGCAGCCCAGCACAGGGTTGTGTCTGGGCTGCACTCCCACTGCAGCCTCCTGTGGAGCTTTGCATCAGCCCAGACCCCCAGGGCCTGTTCCTCAGGGCTGCTCTCAGCCATTCCCCACCCAGCCTGCAGCTGTGCTTGGCATTGCCCCCAGCCAGGTGCAGGACCTTACCCTTGGCCTTGCTGAATGCCCTGAGGTTGGCCTGGGCACAGCTCTGCAGCCTGTGCAGCTCCCTCTGGATGGATCCCTGCCCTCTGGCAGGGTGACTGTGCCACACAGCTTGGTCACCTCTGACCTTTCCCTGTGGGCAAGCTAGGTGGCTAAAGAGAGATGGGCTGCTGGGAGGGAGGGAGGAGAGAGGGCATCTAGTTGGTGTCCTTGAATGTCTCCAGGGAAGGGGCCTCTACCAACTCTAGAATGAGCTGCCCAGGGAGGTGCCCTGGGTGTGTTTCAGGGTGGTTTGGATGTGGTGCTTAGGGCTATGGATTAAGGTGAATCTTGCAGAGTAGGGATCTAGGCTGGACTTGGTGATCCTGAGGGGCTTTGGCAACCTGGGTGTTGCTGTGATTCTGAGGTCATCTAGTTGGAGGTGTCCTTGAATGTCCCCAGGGAAGGGGTCTCAACCACCTCCCTGGGCAACTTGTTCCAGTGCTCCACCAGCCTCATAGTAAAGGCTTTGTTCCTGATGTCCAACCTCAGTCTGCTCTTCTCAAGCTTGGCCCCATTGCCCCTTGTCCTGTCACTGCAGGCCTTTGGAAAGAGCTCCTCTCCATCCTCCCTGCAGCACCCTTCAGGTACTGGCAGGTCCCACTATTAAGTCCCCCTGGAGCCTCCTCTTCTCCAGGCTGAACACCCCCAGGTCCCTCAGCCTGTCCACATAGCAAAGGTGCTCCAAGCTTCTGATCATCTCTGTGGCCTCCTCCAGACCCACTCCATCAGGTCCTGACTGTCTGCAGGGGCTTGGATGAGATGAGCTCTGAGGGTCCTTTCCAGTGCAATGAGCAGCCAGGCAGAGAGGGCCCTGGGGGTGCTGGCAGAGAGGAGCTGCAGAGGAGGCAGCAGTGTGCCCAGGTGGGCAGCAGAGCCAATGGCATCCTGGGCTGGCTCAGGAGCAGTGTGGGCAGCAGGACAAGGGAGGTTCTTCTGCCCCTGTGCTCAGCACTGCTCAGGCCACCCCTGGAGTGCTGTGTCCAGTTCTGGGCTCCTCCATTGCAGAGAGATGTTGAGGTGCTGGAAGGTGTTTGGAGAAGGGCAGCAAGGCTGGGGAGGGGCCTGGAGCACAGCCCTGTGAGGAGAGGCTGAGGGAGCTGGGGGTGTGCAGCCTGGAACTCACCCAGGCTAGATTCAGTGGCTCTGGCACTGGAATGAAGCTTTCTATGCACAGCTTAGCACAATGGACAAGCAGAGAGTTGGAGCACACACAGCTACAGGCAGCCATGGACAAGGTGAAAGGTAACACAGGCACACAGCAGCCCTCCCAGGAACCTGAGTCCCCAGCAGGGGCTCCCAACCACCCTTCCACCTTCCCCTTCCCCCTCAACCTTACCCAAGGTCTTGCCTATGTTTAAGGCAGTATGGAGGGTTGGCCAGGGGGGTTAGGAAGCAGGTGGATTAGTCACACAGACAATAGGTTAGGTTAGAGAGTCACAGCCCGAAGCCCAGAGAGCAACTCTGTTATCTGTATTTACATTGCTCTACCTCTCAGCAAGCCTCTGAGTGCAGTAGGCATCAGCCTCCTGTCCTTCCCACAGCCTGTGGTCTGGCTCTTCCCACCAGAGCATTCCAGCTAGCGTCACACTAGCAGACAGGCACAGGGTTTAGTGGCCACCCCCTGGTGCTGGGTTGCAGGCTGGAGTGGATGCTCTTGAAGGTCTCTTCCAACAGAGGTGTTCTGTGAGCAGGCCCTGCTCAAAGCCTGTCCCCAGCTCAGAGAAGCTGAGGGAGCTGATCCCTGCTCAGCAGACCTCTGAGGCATGTGCCTAGGATGAAGCCCTGCAGCTCTGGCTGAGGCTTAGGGCTGAGCCTTCCCTGGCTCTCTGAACGAAGCTGATGCTGCAAAGGCTCTGTGAACTCGAAGTCAGGGACAGCAAAGCCACTCTTGCTCTGCTTCTTGTGCGTGTTCCCAGAGGCTCCTTGGCAAAGCCATCCTCTGTGTGCTGTGACAAAAGGAATCTGGGACATAATGGCTTGGGTAGGGAGCTGCCTGAGATAAAGATCTGCTTGTCCCACAGCATCTCCAGCCAAATGATTGACGTCCACGTCCACGTTTCTGTCCTCCTGCTGCTGTAGCTTTGCAATTTCCTGTTGATGTCTGAGCAGCATGATTTATTTTTCCATTTATTTGGGCTTTACAAAGGGCTCTGAGGAGTTTGGCACTTGGGGCTCTCTTTTTTTATTTATTATTATTATTTCTATGTCTGTTCAGCCCTCTCAGTCCTCCATCACTTCATTGTGCCTGTAAACAATGAAAAAGAGAGATGGAAAGAGCAGTTGGGAGCAGCTGCTTTGGTCACCAGGTGTCTGTCCAAGTGTTCTCTTTTTCCCAGAGGCCTGGATTCCTCCACCAACCCCTCCCCCCCTAAAACAGCACAATTCGGAGTTCACTTCACTTGCTGCCTTCACCTGGCATGAGCCAGGCTTGCAGAGACCCTTCCAGAGGAACCTGGTGGGGAAATGGCCTAAAGCTGCATCAGGGGAGGGTTAGGTTAGACACACAGAAGCACAGAATCAGTCAGGGTTGGAAAGGACCACAAGGAGCAGCCAGTCCCAACCCCCTGCCATGCCCAGGGACACCCTACCCTAGAGCAGGCTGCACACAGCCTCAGCCAGCCTGGCCTCAAACACCTCCAGCCATGGGGCCTCAACCACCTCCCTGGGCAACCCCTGCCAGCCTCTCACCACTCTCCTGCTCAACAACTTCCTCCTCACCTCCAGCCTCACTCTCCCCACCTCCAGCTTTGCTCCATTCCTCCCAGTCCTGGCACTCCCTGGCAGCCTCAAAAGTCCCTCCCCTGCATTTTTGTAGCCCTTCCCTGGACACGTCTCACAGCTCTGCAGGGCTATGCACAGCCTTGCAGTCAGACATCTCCCTGACTGTGTGTGTGGGCTCAGGGTCCCAGGAGGGAGCTGCAGTGCAGGTCATGAAGTAGTCCAGTTTTGTTTCCTGGAACCTTTGCAGCTGGCAAAGCTCTTTAAGATTATTGACCCAACCATTGTCTAACTCTGCCAAGGCTGGTGCTGGTCCCTCAGCACCACACCTCTGCCTCTTCTACCCCCAGGGATGGGGATTCAATAATGTCTGCTTTGCACTTTTAAACCTTCCTTCTTGAATACCTGAAACGTGGAGGCTGAGGCTGGAGTTGAGCTTTTCTCACTGGTGCCAGTGACAGGCCAAGGGGGATGGGCACAGACTAGAAGCCAGGAGGTTTCACTCAAGCCTGGAGAAGAGGAGGCTCAGGGGTGATCTTATTACTGTCTACAACTACCTGAAGGGGCATTGTAGCCAGGTGGGGGTTGGCCTCTTCTCCCAGGCAACCAGCAATAGAACAAGGGGACACAGTCTCAAGTTGTGCCAGGGTAGGTATAGGCTGGCTGTTAGGAGGAAGTACTTCACAGAGAGAGTGATTGGCATTGGAATGGGCTGCCCAGGGAGGTGGTGGAGGCACTGTCCCTGGGGGTCTTCAAGAAAAGGCTGGATGAGGCACTTAGTGCCATGGTCTGGTTGACTGGCTAGGGCTGGGTGCTAGGTTGGACTGGCTGAGCTTGGAGATCTCTTCCAACCTGGTTGATTCTATGATTCTAAGCTTAAGGAAGAGTTTCTTTGGTGTCAGGGTGCTGGAGCCTCGGAGCAGGCTGCCCAGATAGGTTGTGGCAGCTCCTCCTCTGGAGAGCCTGCAGACCCGCCTGGGAGTTGTGATCCTGGGCAAGCTGCTGTGGGTGACCTCCAGAGATCACTTCCAAGCCCTGCCGTGCTGTGACTTTCCGTTCCTCTGCCAAAAGCAGCGCTTCAGTCGCTGGTTTCTGATGCGCGGAGCCGAGATGGGTAGCCAAGCACCTCTACAGCAGGCAAAGGTTTCACCATCGCCCAGCTGCTTCCTGGCCATCACCCCTGGAATCTTTCCTTCTCCAGATGCGGACCCGGGAGCGGCACCGGCGCCCGAAGAGCTTTCCGACGCGGAGGGCTCTGATGAGCCTGGGCGATGCCCGTGAGCTTCCGATGCCACCTCCTGGGCAGCGGCGCTGCGGCAGCTCGCCGGGATTCGGGATGCTTCCATAAGGAAAGCAACAGCACCTACGTGTGGCCGAGCCTGATGGAGCTGCGCTGAGCCCGCGGCAGGACCTCGGCGGCAGAGGCGTGCGGGGACAGCCGGAGGCGCAGAGCCACCAAGTCCCCTTGGGGACCGCAGAGAGCAGCGCCTTGAGACGGACCCTCAGAGCTCATCGCGTCCACCCCCTGTGCAGTCAGCAGGGACATCTCCACAGCAAGCCAGAGCTGGGCTCCTCCATTGCAGAGAGATGCTGAGGTGCTGGAAGGTGTTTGGAGGAGGGCAGCAAGGCTGGGGAGGGGCCTGGAGCACAGCCCTGTGAGGAGAGGCTGAGGGAGCTGGGGGGGTGCAGCCTGCAGCAGAGGAGGCTCAGGGCAGAGCTCATTGCTGTCTGCAGCTGCCTGCAGGGAGGCTGTAGCCAGGTGGGGTTGGGCTCTGCTGCCAGGCAGCCAGCAGCAGAAGAAGGGGATAGGGTCTGAAGCTGTGCCAGGGCAGCTCTAGGCTGGATGTTAGGAGGAGGTTGTTGGCAGAGAGAGTGATTGGCATTGGAATGGGCTGCCCAGGGAGGTGGTGGAGTGGCCGTGGCAGGAGGTGTTGAAGCCAAGCCTGGCTGGGGCACTTAGTGCCATGGTCTGGTTGGTTGGGCAGGGCTGGGTGCTAGGCTGGGCTGGGTGAGCTTGGAGCTCTCTGCCAGCCTGCTGGATCCTATGATTCTAAGATCTCCAACCTGAGCAGGTTGCTGAAGGTCCCATCAAGCTACACTCTGGGTCTGGGTGCTGTCACCCTGCTGTCCCCTGTGCTGTCTGACCCTTGTCTTTACTTTCAGTGGCACTGGTCAGTCCCAGCCCCCTCTAACTGAAGTGCTTATGTTTCTTCTTGCCCTCTAGTAATAAGCAGGCAGCAGGGGAGACCTGAGTGAGCAGCACCTTGTAGCACAGAGGGGGTTAAGGGAGTGGAGTCCAAGCCTATTACACCCTGGCAGAGCTTGGGTTAGAGGAAGGAATGACCACCCAAAGCTGTAGGCTAAACACACACTGGACATCAGGAGGGAGTTCTGCACATTGATGGTGGTGAGACACTGGAAAATGTTGCCCAGGGCTGTGGTTGAGGCCACATCCCTGGAGACATTGAAGGTCAGATTTGATGTGGCTCTGGGCAGCCTGATCCAGTTGCAGGTGTCCCTGCTGCCTGCAGGGGGTTGGACAAGATGCTCTTGGAGGATCTCTTCACCTAGCGCAGGCTGCATAGGGCTGTGTCCAGGCAGGTCTGGGACAACTCTAGCAATGGATCTCCCTTCTGAGCCTCTGTCTTGGATCTAACAAAATGCTGATGTGAACAGCCCAAAGCTGCTATGGCCAAAACGAGCTGGTGCAGCAGGGACCTTGTGTTTAAGCCCTGTGTCATCAGATGCTGCTGTTCCTCAGAGTGGGTCCCTGCAGTATCTTTGCTGCTTGTGCTGTAGCTGCTCTCACGAGGTACTTGTAGCTCCCTCCACTGGAACCTCTTCCCCAGGATTTCTTTTTGGGATCTATTGTTTGGGTTCTTTTTAGAATCACAGAATCAGTCAGGGTTGGAAGGGAGCACAAGGAGCAGCCAGTCCCAACTCCCTGCCATGCCCAGGGACACCCTACCCTAGAGCAGGCTGCACACAGCCTCAGCCAGCCTGGCCTCAAACATCTCCAGCCATGGGGCCTCAACCACCTCCCTGGGCAACCCCTGCCAGCCTCTCACCACTCTCATGAGTCCCTGGAATGGGCTGTCCAGAGAGGCGGTTGAGGCTCCATCCCTGGGGGTGTTTAAGGTGTTTGCTCAGAGTCCATTGCTGGTTTTAGTAACCTCTGGACTTTTGTACTGTGAAATTCCCTGTTCAGGAGCTTCAAGGACAAATCAAAAAAACAGGTCACTTTCTCTTGTGTCTACTTTTCTCCCCCCAGCTCCCACCCCATCTGAGCTAGGTGCCTGCAGAAGCAGAGGTGCTCTCTGTCCAGACCTGTCTACAGAGCGAGTTGGGCAGAATGTGAGGTATAAAAGGAAGGAAGCAGTGAGTGTGGAGTTGCACTGCTGGCAGCTGGTGGCCTCGGCTCTCCAGCTGAGAGCTCTGGCCCTCGGGGTAGGCTTTTTGTCAGACACGGAATGATGCAATAACGAATCAGCAGACTGCAGCTAATGCACTCTGAGGACAGGTCCGATTTCGTGCAGCCAGTTGTCTCTGCACCCTGGTGCACCCCTTGGCAGAGCTGGGCTGGGCTTTGAGGCAATGGTAGCAGAGAGAAGTTTTGGGGCACCTGAGGAAAGTGGGTCCCACAGGATGGTCTCACCTCTGTTTGCTAGACCCAGCCTGCACCAGCACAAGGCAAGGCTTGTTGCTGGCCATCAGCCAGGCTCCTGGCACTGCCAGGGGCAGCACACACCCGGCTCAGGGGGACGATTGCTGCTCTGCTCTTGCTGGCCACACCATTGCTGATCCAGGCCAGGCGCTGGTGGCCGCCTTGGCTCCTCGGGCAGAGTTCCCAGATACAGAGCTCTCAGCTGAAGAGCTGTGAGGGCAGCTGGTGGGGACTGCAGCTGAAGAGCAGCATGTGTGGGGGGCGGCGGCAGCAGCGTGGCCCCGTAACACATTTGTTACAGCCTTGGGCACCGGGTGGGAGTCCTGCTGCCAGGCAAAGCCCTTTGCCACAGCCCCACGGTGCGAAGAGCTGGGGCAGCCTGAGCTCTCCTGAACCCCTCCTGGGCTCCCATGCTGACCAAAACCTTGGGGTTATGTGGGCAGGAGCGAGCAGTCTGCAAGTGTTCTTGTGTGACCCTGCCTGAGCAAGGGGTTAGATGATCTTCAGAGGTCCCTTCCAACCCCTGCTGTTTTGTAGGTTCTGTGGTGCTCATCAGCGTCACCTCCTGCTCCCCCTGCCTGCCCACCTGGTACCCTGCCCTGACACAGCTCTTTTTGGAGAAAGAAGTTGGGCTCTAGCACAGGTCTCTGGAGAAGCAAGCCAGCACTGCATGGCAATGCATGGCAGCTACCTGTGTCCCTGATCATCAGCTTCAGAGATGTAAATCTGGGTGATGCAAAACTACCAACAGGTTTTGTGGTTGGGCAGCCTGGCACTGCTGCCTGGCAGGGCACAGCCACACCAAAAACTTCACCTTTTTTTCAGCAAGCAGAGAGGCTACACAGGAAAAGAAATCAGTGACAATTAGGACAAGCAGCAGTGGATGGAAGCTGCAGCACAGGAGGCTCCAGCTCAGCACAAGGGGCAACTTCTTCACTGGAAGGCTCCCAGAGCCCTGGCATAGGCTGCCCAGAGAGGCTGTGGAGTCTCCTTCTATGGAGCCTCTCCAGGCCTGTCTGGATGTGTTCCTGTGTGCCCTGAGGTAGATTGTGTGGTGCTGCTCTGGCAGGGGGTTGGACTGGATGATCTCCTTGGGTCCCTTCCAGCCCCTAGTACCCTGTGAGACTGTGAGCCTGTGGTGCCCAGGCTAGAGAGATGCTGTGTTTGTACCTTCTTGCATCTGGGGAATTCGGAGGGGACAGAGCAGCCTGCAGGAAGCAGAATCCCACAGGTGAGTTGGGGCTAGGACAGGCTGGGTGGTGTGTGACATGTCCCAGCAATCCTGATGTGGAATTGGGTAATGAAAGTCCTGAGTTCACTTCAAAAGCTCTTCCACAGCCCAGCACAGAGTAAGAAGGACTCAGTCCAAACGAGGCTCACTGGATGTTGAGAAGGGTTACCTAGCAAAGGCTTTTCTCCCTAATTTATTTCCACTGTCCCTTGTTCATTCCAAGGCTCAGTTTTCTGCAGCCCCCCAGCCCGAACCCACGTGTAGAAGGGAAGTTCTGCACAGTGCCCTGAGAGCCAAACCCGCTCTGATCCCTGCCCGCAGGGACGAGACGGTCCCGAGCCAGGGGGATGTGCTCCTGCCAATGTAGCATTCAAATTTAGCTTCTGCCACTGCAGGCAACGTGGCATTAAAAGAAGGAGCTTAAGTTATTAAACTGAGCTGCTTTAATCAGGCAGCTCGGGGCCATGCAGTGCTGCAGGAGAGCTGAGGATTAGAGTATTTTTACCGCAAAGCCAAGAGGTTTGCTGCCGCCGGCGCCCATGAAACTTCATTCTCCGGCAGTGCCCTCAACAGTATGGGACCAAATGGAGTTTTATCTGGAGATTGACCCTGTTACCTTGAATCTCATCATTCTGGTGTCTAGTTATGTCATTTTGCTCCTGGTTTTCCTCATCTCCTGCGTGCTCTATGACTGCAGGGGGAAGGATCCCAGCAAGGAATACGCTCCCGAGGTCCCTGCGGAAACCCAGCCCCCCATCCGGCTGGTGGTGATGCAGCAGGGCGCCCCTGGCACCCGCTGGGCAAAGGGACTCGTCTCTGGCTACGAAAACCCCTCCAGCCTGCCGGGGAAAAGGACTACTGTGGTGTGAGGGAGCCGCCCGGGAGCCGCAGCCCCTGCCTGCGATGTTCACTCGGCGTCTGCGGGAGGACCTCGAGTTCCGCAGGTGAGCTCAAGCGCTGCTTGCTTTGCTCTGCTGCCTCTCTCTGGGGGCTCAGTTGATTTCGGCCCTGCAGGGCTGGAGTCCTGCGCTCCTGCCTGCCACCCACTCGCTCCCCATAGGCTGCTGCTGCCTCGCAGCCCACTGGCGGTCGGAAGCAGTGATGCTGGTGCCCGCTGGGGCGCTGGAGAAGAGCCCTGGTTTGGGCTCAGGTGGTGCCCGGTGCTGTTGGCTGTGCGGGAACGGGGCAGTGGGCAAAGCATCCCTCCTCTGAGGGGCTGAGCTGCGCTGCCCTCAGCCGCAGCATGTCTCTGAATGGCTTTGGCAGGCTGCTCGTCCCCCCAGGGGAGCAGAAGTGCCAAGGGTTGGCAGAGGCTGGAGCCAATGCCTTCCTGACAGCAGCCAGCTGCTGCTCCCACCACAATGTAATACCTGCCATGCTGGCTGGAAGCTCCCTGCAGGGCAGTGCCAAGCCTGTCCTGGCACTTTTCCATAGGTAGAACATGAGCTCTGCTCTTATGGGGCAGAGTTCTCCTTGCCCCACACGAATCCCCTGACAGGACACAAAGTACTTCCTGGAAAAACCATTCCTGCCTCGGGGAATGCCTGTCCCAGGAATGGGTAGATGTGAGCCAACACCAGGTCCACTCCTTGGGAATGGAAACTTTTGACCCTCTATAGCAAGTGCCAGTCACGTCCTGGCTTTCCCATGTGCATCTCCATGTGTCCAGCCCTGCCTTTTGCCCCTGAGGCACCCTTCAGCTGTGACATGTCCCAGCTGGGCCTCCTGAAGGCTGCTGTTGCCTCTCCAGTAATTCTGGCATGACCTGCAGCAGCTCCTCCTGTTCTTCCCATAATGTGGGAGCTACCAGGTCAAGGTCCTTATGGCCAGCAAGTTTCTTCTGCGCTTTGCTGCTTTTCTCCCTCTTAGTGCTTGGCTGACTCAAGTCCCCTCTCTTTCAAGAGGTGCGAAATGTTTTCTTTGTCCTAAGGGAGGCAGAAAGGGACAGAGATGAGAGATATACATCTTGCAGCCAGGGAAGTGGCAGCAGAGTTGTGTGGCTGTTCCCAAGCACAGACAGCTCAAGTCCTGCTCTGTCCCCGTCAGCCTGGACTGCATAAGCCACTGAAGAAGCTGAGGAGACACTTCCCAGGTTGATCCCTGCATGAGGGAAGAGGCATTTAGTCAGCAGTGTTGTGATAGGACAGGAGGGAAGGGATTGAAGCTCGAGGAGGGCAGACTTAGGCTGGAGATTTGGAAGAAATCCTTAACAGTAAGGGTGGTGAGACACTGGAACAGGCTGCCCAGGGAGGCTGTGGATGCCCACTCCCTGGAGGTGGAGGGATGAGGCCTCGAGCAACCTGGGCTAGTGGGAGGTGTCCCTGCCCATGGCATCCAGTTGGAACTGGATGAGCTTTAAGGTCCCTTCCAACCTAAGCCACTCTGTGAATCTGTGTCTTAAGTTGGTTTGTTTGGCCCAAGCCTGTCCGTGCTGGAGCAACAAAGAGAAATCTGTTCTCTGGAATCCAGAGCTGGGTTGGTTAGTGCCAGGCTGCTGTGCCCCTCCAGGTCGTGCCTCAGGTACTTTGTGCTCTTTAACTGGTGGTGAAGGGGAAAGCAGCTCCGGAGCCACGCTGCTGCAGGTGTCTGTCCCATATGCTGGTTGCCATCACCTCGGTGTGAAGCACCCACAGAGTGCTGCAGAAGGCTGGAGTAAACAGGGTGAGATTTACAAGCTGCCTACGTCAGGTGATGACTCACTGGCTGCATTGGGCCTGACACCTTCAGGACAGGCACTGCAAACGCTTCCAGCCATAGCTGCAGCAAATCCGAGCCACAGCTGAGCAAAGCCCTGCCTGGGTTTGTGCTCCGTGCCCCTGCCGTGCTGCTGTATGCCTCAGCCAGCAGAGCATCCTCTCACTGCCAAAGAGGGCTCCAGAGGTGGAGAAGCCTTTTATTGATCTCTATTGCAAAGAGGCAAACACCACCACCACCACCCCCCAAAAAAGGCCCCCAGGAAGCAGGCAGAGTGGTTAGTGGGGCTGTGTGGGCTCTGTGCTCCTGGGGGTGAACCCCAGCTCCTGCCTCCCAAGCTGTCCTCTCTAGCCCTGGGAGCCACAGGTACCCTTGGCTTGGGAGGGAGCCAGAACTGGAAGGAAGGCTCCTGAGAGAGTTTTATGTCTGTTGTCTCTGCTCCCACACAGCATAAAAACCATCCTGACAGCAGCTCTTGCTGCTGGCTCCCCCACGCCCAGCCATGGTTGCTCTGCAGAGCCTGAGGTACTCCTCTGAGACCTCTTCAGTGTCTGGCAGGCTCTGACCCACAGCTGGCAGCACAGGGAAAGCCCCGAGGTGTTGTTGAGATCCACAGCTGCAGTAAAGCAGCACCCATGGCTCCTCAGACCCCCCCACATCTGCCCCTGCCCTCTCTGTGCAGCTGCTGGTGGGTTTGTGCCCTGTTCAGCCTTAACCCTGTCTGTCTAGACGCCTGCTCTGCCCACGGGATTAGGCAGTGGGGTAAGCCCTGGATATCCAGCAGGGAGATGCTGGTTTGAGGTGGATGCCATCTGGAAATGAATGAGGTGTTGGGGGAAATTGTGTTAATGTCTTCAGAAGCCATATGAAGTGATGAGCTTAGGAGAGATAGCTTAGGGTTTAGATGTGCTCTGCTCCAGTTTCAACTATTGCCCCTCATCCTATCACTGCAGACAGTCCCTCCCCATCCCTCCTGCAGCCCCCTTCTGCCCTTGGTTTCTAGGGCATCCTTAGAATCACAGAGCCATAGAATCCAGCAGGGTGGCAAAGAGTTCCAAGCTCAGCCAGCCCAACCTAGCACCCAGCCCTGCCCAACCAACCACACCATGGCACTCAGTGCCCCAGCCAGCCTTGGCTTCAACACCTCCTGCCACGGCCACTCCACCACCTCCCTGGGCAGCCCATTCCAATGCCAATCACTCTCTCTGACAACAACTTCCTCCTCACACCCAGCCTAGAGCTGCCCTGGCACAGCTTGAGCCTCTGTCCCCTTCTTCTGTTGCTGGCTGCCTGGCAGCAGAGCCCAACCCCACCTGGCTACAGCCTCCCTGCAGGCAGCTGCAGGCAGCAATCAGCTCTGCCCTGAGCCTCCTCTGCTGCAGGCTGCACCCCCCCAGCTCCCTCAGCCTCTCCTCACAGGGCTCTGCTCCAGGCCCCTCCCCAGCCTTGCTGCCCTTCTCCAAACACCTTCCAGCACCTCAACATCTCTCTGCAATGAAGGAGCCCAGAACTGGACACAGCACTCCAGGGGTGGCCTGAGCAGTGCTGAGCACAGGGGCAGAAGAACCTCCCTTGTCCTGCTGCCCACACTGCTCCTGAGCCAGCCCAGGATGCCATTGGCTCTGCTGCTCACCTGGGCACTGCTGCCTCCTCTGCAGCTCCTCTCTGCCAGCACCCCCAGGGCCCTCTCTGCCTGGCTGCTCTCAGCCACTCTGGCCCTAACCTGTAGTGCTGCCTGGGGTTGTTGTGGCCAAAGTGTAAATCCCTACCTTGGGCAGCCTCACTCCATATCTCTGCTCCACATGAGTCATCTTTGCTCTTCTGCCCTCTCCAGTGCTGAGATTTCTCTCTTTGGTGTTTGTGTGGTCGTTAGGGGCTGCAGTTGACTTCCACTCCGTGAGCCAAGTGTAAAGGGAACAAAATAAATCCTCCTCCAGCAAAAAGTTCTGGAGAGGAGAAGCTGATGAAATGCTGTGGAAAATGATCCAGCTGGAGGGGGTTGGACAGGATGCCCTTGGAGGGTCCCCTCTGTGATCCTGGGGCAGCCACGGGCACAGAGCCTTCAGACGCTGGCTTTGGGCTGTCCCTGGTGGTGCTCTGGCAGTCTGCAGCGCTGGTCTGAGGGGAGCTGAGTGGCGCTGGGAGGATTTGCTGCTGCTCTGCAGGAAGCAGGATCTCAGCCCACACTGGCTCACTTTCACTTGGCTGCAGTGTCCCTTTAAAGTCACTTTCTGCTGCTGCTGGAAAGCCTTCACTGAAGGGTTTGACACAAACAACTGGGGAAATCCTCGGGTACTTGGAGCTCTCCAACCCCAGCTGCACTGGGAGGTGTCATTCCAGCCATTGGAAAGACATCTTCCATGTCAGCCTGTCCCTCTCCCAATAGACTGTCTAAGCCTTCAGATATTTTCCCCAAATCCCTCATAAGCCACCACAGAGGAGCAGAGGATTAGTCCCAGCCCATGCTCACAGGGGACAATTCCTTCCCCTGTGGAGAATCTCTTGGAATTCAGTAAGGGCTAAATTCTCCCTCAGGTGTTTTTCTTCTCAGCACATTGTTCTTGTGGTGCCAGTGCTCCCCCTCTGATGGTGCTCAGCAGCACATGGTGAGGATGCCCAGAGCTAAGAGTTGGTACTGGGTGTGCCACTGGAAGCATTGATCCTCCAGCCATGAGCTGACATCAGCTTGTGCCTGGGGGAGACAGCATCACAGAATGCATCAGGCTGGTAAGGGACCCCCCCTGCAGCCAGCAGGGACACCTCCAGCTACATCAGGCTGCCCAGGGCCACATCATGTTTGATCTTGAATGTCTCCAGGGATGGGACCTCGACCACCTCTCTGAGCAGCCTATGCCAGTGTATCACCACCCTCATGGTGCAGAACTTCCTTCTGGTATCCAACCTCAGTCTGCCCTGCTCCAGTTCCTGACTATTGCCCCTCACCCTATCCCTGCAGACAGTCCCTCCTCATCTCCCCTGCAGCCCCCTCCAGGTACTGGAAGGCTGCTCTAAGGTCTCCCTGGAGCCTTCTCTTCTGCAGGCTGAGCAGCCCCAGCTCCCTCAGCCTCACTACCCAAAGTGTTTTCTTTTAGGTGGCAAACCTGCAAGCCCAAGGCTCTTGATCTACCTCTGCACTCAGGCTAAGGCAAAGCACTGCCTGTGCCTCCTGCTCCAGTCCAAGAGACTTTGTGTCTGCGTCAGGTGCTCGGCTCCCTGTGCTGATCCTGTCCCATCAGGTAGGGGCTGGGTGTTGGGAGCAAAAGCAGGTGTCCAGCTGCTGTCCCTAAGGCACTCCTGCAGGCCCTACCCAAAATAGCTGCCCTTCAGCGGGGGTGAGGAGCCAGAGCCAGAGGGAGGTGTGAAAGGTGGCAGGGGGATGTCTGCTGGAGTCTGCTGCTGCCCAGGAGGAAAGCAGGTGGAGCCCTGAGGCAGCTGGCAGGACCCTGGGGTAGGGACCTGGTCCTTCATGCTCGAGTGCCAGAAAGCAATCGGCATGGCACTGCCAGCAGAAAGCTGTCTGCCCCTGCAAGAGAAAACCACAGAGCAGTGCCTCTGTTCCACCTTCTGCCTCCTTGCTCCCCTCTCCTCCTCCTCCTCCTCTGTCTTCCTCCTCCTCCTCCTGTGAGCTGGTTTCCTTGGAGATGCTGCTGCTGAGTTTCCCTCTCTGTGGTGCCACTTTCTGACATCAGCCTTCCCAGGAGGCATTTCCACCCTGCCCTGGCGACCTGGCTGCACTTTGTGGAGGCAGAAACTTGTCAGGAGTCTGCTGGCTCAGAAGGCAGGCTGTGGATGGGTCAGTCCCTTCCCAGGTCTGCAGCAGATGCTGTGTGTGGGCAAGGGAAGCCTGCCCTAGTTTCTCCATCTGTCAGTGGCAGTCTGAGTCGTTCTGCAGCCGAGGTGTTGGGTTGCTTTAATTAATATTCATGGAGAAAGATGAGATCCTTCCACAGCACTGTGGTGCTGCAGAAGTGCTGTTAATGAGGAATGGTTACCTCCTTGTGTCTCTTCCTGGGCAGGCAGAAGACTTGGACACGTTGTCTAAGCAGCCCCACGTCACACTCCTGCTGTGGTGAGGTTTGCTGGGCCCAAGGGTAGCTCTTCATTGCCCTGAAAAGGCACTGCCCTCTTGCTGCTGGCTCCAGCAGCAGCAGAGAACAGAGGCTTGGCATCCCCCTCCACCTAGAATCACAGACTCAGCCAGCTTGGAAGAGAGCTCCAAGCTCAGCCAGCCCAGCCTAGCACCCAGCCCTGCCCAACCAACCACACCATGGCACTCAGTGCCCCAGCCAGGCTTGGCTGCAACACCTCCTGCCACGGCCACTCCACCACCTCCCTGGGCAGCCCATTCCAGTGCCAATCACTCTCTCTGCCAGCAACTTCCTAACAACATCCAGCCTAGACCTGCCCTGGCACAGCTTGAGCCTCTGTCCCCTTCTTCTGCTGCTGGCTGCCTGGCAGCAGAGCCCAACCCCACCTGGCTACAGCCTCCCTGCAGGCAGCTGCAGGCAGCAATGAGCTCTGCCCTGAGCCTCCTCTGCTGCATCAATGTTTTGATACAACTTCATTAGCTGATAGTTTTCATCTTATTCCTTTCAGCCCAACCACTTCTGAACAAATAAATCCCAGGCTTGGTTGGGTTGAAAGGGACCTCAGAGATCAGCCAGTTCCAATCCTCTGCCAGGGGCAGGGACACCTCCTACTGGCTCAGGTTGCTCGAGGTCCCATCCAGCCTGGCTTTGAATGCTGCCAGGCTTGGAGCCTGCACAGCTTCTCTGGGCATCCTGTTCCAGTGCTTCATCACCCTCATGGGAAGAACTTCCTCCTGATATCTAACCTAAATTGAGCTTATTCCAGTTGGAAGCCTTTACTTCTCCTAAAGCACAGAGTCAAGCCAGCTTTAGGTCTCAAAGCCTTCAGGAAAGGTGAAGGGAGGCAGGAATGGAGGCACACCCACCCACCTCTGCCGCCTTCAGGTGGCACAGAGGAGCCCCCGGAGGCCTGAGGGGACTGATGTCAGCCGTGTCAAGCTTCTTGCTGGAAGCTGAGCACTCACAGAGCAGCCCCAGTGAGCACAAAGGGGGGTGGGAAAAGGCTCTCTGAGTAGCTGCTCTCAAGTTATGCCTGCCTGTGCCATGCTCTCTGGGCACAGCTGCTGTGCCCCTCACCTTGCCACCACCCCCACGTGCAGCAGACCACCCTTGGGAGCAGTGCTTCTCAGGGGGGATTTCTTTCCTACCTTCTGTGTGTTCTTCCCCTCTCTGGAGCTTGCCAAGCACACACTGGCACCAGGCACATCTTTGTTCCCTCGAGAAGAGGGAACCTACCTGGAGGTTGGGCTCTTCCCCCTAGCCCCAGGTGACAGAAGGAGAGGACATGGCCTGAAAGTGTGCCAGGGCAGGGTTAGGTTGGAGATGAGGAACAGTTTTTCCCAGGGCAGGGTTAGGTTGGAGATGAGGAACAGTTTCTCTGCTGCAGGAGTGGCCAGGGACTGGCACAGGCTGCCCAGGGAGGTGCTGGAGTGCCCTTGCCTGCAGGGCTGCAGAATTCTGGGGAGGTGGCACCTGGGGCCATGGCTTAGTGGCCATGGTGGTGCTGGGGTGCTGGTTGGGCTGGGTGATTTTGGAAGGCTCTTGCAACGGGAACAATGCTGTGCTTCTACAGGATGGCAGCAGCCTTGGCTTGCCAGGGGGCACAGGCTGCAGCTGTGCTCAGCCTGAAGGACACAGCCCTTAGCCGAGAGCAGGATCTGTCCACATTCCAGCTGGCTCCCTGCTGGCGGCAGCGCAGGGCTGTGCTCTGCTGTCGAGAGGGCTCCCAGCAGCACTGCCTTGGATCGTTTGTCACCAGCCACCAGCAGCTCTGCCATCTGCAGCCCTCCAGGCAAGGCAGGCAGGTTGCAAGGGCAGCGAGGGTGCCAGCCAGGGACACTGAAGAAGAGCTTCTCCCTGAGATGGCAGCAGTCTGTGAGCACTTCTCAGGCGTGCACTGGCAGCAGGGTGGGTTCTGTGGCTCTGCTGCAGACATGGTCACAGCAGGAAAACCTCATCTGACAATAGGCCTTACTCTGCTGCAGCTACAAGTACCAACTTGGCAAATCACCTGCTTAATGAATTGGAGCTGCCTTTGCAGCTGATGGAGGCAGGCAGCCTGCAGGGACTTGCCCCCCAGGCGCTTGGGAGGCAGGCAGGGTATGGCAGCTGCCCCTTTGCTTATGCACCTCTGCAGCGCCCAGCGCAGGGCAGTGCTGCTCAGGCCAAGTCTTGTCCCCGGGGGGAGCGCAGGGAAGGCCAATGTCTGGCACCAGGAGCTCCCTGTTTGCTTTGGGAAGGAGAGCTGGCAGGGCTCCCAGCCCTGGCTCTGAACATCCGAGGAAAAGGCTGGCTAGCAAGAGCCATGTCCTGCCAGCACAGCCAGAGCTAGGGCAGAGCTCCTCCCTTAGCTCACCCTGCCATGGGCAGCTGATGGTGAAGTGTTCACACCACAGCCCTGGGAGCTGGATCTATGGAAGCTGTTGGTGTTTAAGAGCTCCTGGGGAGCATGCAGGCTTTTACTAGCTGGTTGTGGTAGAGGTTAGAGAGCTGCTTGGCCGACTGGGAGCAGTAAACCACAGCTGGAGGAGGAGACATAGCTCATCTCTGTCGTGTCTGCAGCTCTGCAGCTGTCCTGGCAGGGCTCCTTGGCCTGGGAGGACACAAGGAGCCTCTTTCTTGCCCTCTGGACTTTGTCCAACCAGCTTTGCCATGTGGCAGACACTGAGGGTTCCCTCTGGTGATTGTGTGTGCCTCTCGGGGAGTCAAAGTGGTGTGAGGAGGATGCCAGGTACTGTCACAGCCTGGAGTGACAGAGACCAGAGATGCCAGGGACCTCCTCTTATTTGGAGCAGAAACCAGGGCATGCTGGCAGGATGAGAAAGATGAAGGCTGTGCCCTCATCACAGCAGAGAGAGGCTGATGCACCTCTCTTTGTTTCCATACTCAGCAAAGTCTGGCACTTACCTGGACTGACCAGGTCCAGCTTTATGCCACTGCTTGTCTCCTGCCCGAGGGCTCCCTCTGACCTCCAGGTCCTCCCCATCCCGTGGAGAATGGTGGAGTGAAGGCTGGGTCTCAGCAGCCACCTGCACCTGCTCAGGTGCAGGACAAGTCCCTGGACCTCCCTGGGGCTGCAGCAAGGGCCAGGCTGGCCATGTGCTGCCAGCAGCATGGTGCTGGGTAAGGATGCTGCAGCTCCCTGCCACCGTGGCCTGCCCGGAGCAGGGCTTCAAAGCGTCCTCCTGGATCAGAAGCATTTCACTGCTCTCCTCTGATCTGTGCTCCCCTGGCAGATTAGCTCTGCTCCTGCAGGCCACCAGCTTGCCTGTCTTAAGGGATAAACTCTGCCAGGCAGATCCTGTCCCTCTCAAACTGCCAGCAGCAGCAAGGGCTCAGATCAGCTCCGAGTTCAAAGGGGCACTTTGGGGTTAAAACCTTAACCTGGGCTGGGGACAGCAAGCACCCAGGATGACTGGAGCAGGGCAAGGCTGCCACAGCTCAGAGAGAAATAGGTTTGTAGGTGCAGGCCTGGCTGGTGGCAGGGTGCAGGCTCGGCCAGGGGCGTGTGGCAGGCAGGCAGTGCTGCCCTGGCTTTAGCAGAGGGACATAATCCCAACCCTGCTCTGCCAAGGAAAGGTATCAGAGAGAGCAAAGCAGCTCTAGCAGCTGCCGTGGTGCTTACAGAGGCATTCATGGATTCCTGGAGCAGTGTGGGTTGGAAGGGACCTTAAAGCTCACCCAGTCCCACCCCTCTGCCGTGGCACAGACACTTCCCACTAGAACAGGGTGCTCAAAGCCTTGAAATCAAATAGTCCAACTCAAAGTGAAATGATTTGTCTGACCCAACTCTTCCTCTGCCCATGAAAGGCAAACTGCAGTGGCAAGCAGCAGCTCTGACTTGAGCCTCAAACCCTTCCCTAGCAGAGGTTCAGCAGGACCTCCACTGGGCTCCCAGGGCCTTCCTGCATGGCTTAAGGTGTGATGCCATCACCAAAACCTTTGGTTCTCTGGAAGATCTCGGTGCCCAGCAAAGCTCATTTTCTGACCAGCTTTGCACCTTCAGAACTGGGGTCCCTTGGGTAGAGCTCCTGTGCAGAGGGGATGTGTGGTGCTAGTGCTGGAGCAGTGCTGACTGCTCCTCACCCAGTCTGGGCCAGCTGCTGCTAGCAGCATCTTGGTCCTGCCAGCCCCAGGTCTCCTTTCTGGCAGACCTCTCTCATGGCTTGCACACAAGCTGTAAACCCCCCGGCCTCTTCTCCCCTACCTCTTGCACAGGAGGCAGCAGCAGTCCTGCTTGCTGTTGGCAGTGCAGAAATGCTCAGTTGACAGTGGCTTAACCAAAGCCCTGCTGCTGTCCTCGCTGCAGTGTGGGAACCGACATCACAAAGAAGTCCTTCCTTGACCTCTCCCTCTTGGCCACTCCTGGAAATTAAGAGTGTCTTCGTTTTAATGAGCTCAGAGGATTGGGGAATTGCAAGAAAGAAAAGGAAATTAGCTTCAAAAATACCTGCCCTACTCTCGTGTATGCCAGGATGTGTCTGTAGAGAGAGTTCTCCTACCCCACAGGCTCCTGCTCTGCTCACTCTGGGACTTCTCCAGCTGAGCTATTTCTTGGCTCCAGCCTGTGGTTAACGATGCAAGAGCAGATTTACTTTGCTTGAGGTACCTTGCAACATATAGACCTGATCTTCAGCTGCTGTAAATCACCCCAACCTTTGCTCCTCTCTCTGTCACTTCAGCAGTCCAATCCAGATGGCAGACCATGGGTCAGCCTGGCCGGGGTCAGACACGGTGTGGCAGAGGGAGCAGGGAGGTGACTGTCCCCCTGCATTCCGCACCGGTGAGGCTGCTTCCTGAATCCAGGGGTCAGTTATGAGCCACTCACTCCAAGAAGGACACTGAGAGGCTGGAGCAGGTCCAGAGAAGGGCAGCAAAGGGCAGCTGCAGGGCAGCCTGGAGCCTGGTCTGTGCTTTGATAGCCTGGTCCCGGCGGTGGTGTGGGCAGAGCTGCGCAGAAGACCCACTGCAGCCCCTGCCCTAGAGGAGGTTTGCTGTGTGAGCCAGACATGAGAATTGCCCAGGTCTGGTGCTGTGTCAACAGGTTTGGTGCTGTGTCAACAAGTCTCCTGCAGCAGCACACAGAGGCTATCTTGCACACATATTGGTTTAGCAGCAAGAGGGCAAGCCTGGAAGAGAAGCATGTTTGCCAAGGGCTGCGAAGGCAAACGCTGGCTTCTCAGCCCCATGTGCGGCACCTAACGGACCTGGCCCGGAGCTGAGCAGCTGCTCCACCTGTCCCACCAGTGCCCAGAGCACACACAGAGCAGCTTGGCTCGCTGGTGATGCTCACAGAGCTTAGAGCACTAAGACTGGCAAAAGAAACTCCAATCACAGCAAAGAGAACAACCCAGAGGGAGATGTTATTCTTCTGCCCCTGTGCTCAGCACTGCTCAGGCCACCCCTGGAGTGCTGTGTCCAGTTCTGGGCTCCTCCATTGCAGAGAGATGTTGAGGTGCTGGAAGGTGTTTGGAGAAGGGCAGCAAGGCTGGGGAGGGGCCTGGAGCAGAGCCCTGTGAGGAGAGGCTGAGGGAGCTGGGGGTGTGCAGCCTGCAGCAGAGGAGGCTCAGGGCAGAGCTCATTGTTGTCTGCAGCTGCCTGCAGAGAGGCTGTAGCTAGGTGGGGTTGGGCTCTGCTGCCAGGCAGCCAGCAACAGAACAAGGAGACAGAGGCTCAAGCTGTGCCAGGGCAGGTCTAGGCTGGATGTCAGGAGGAAGTTCTTCCCAGAGTGAGTGATTGGCACTGGAATGGGCTGCCCAGGGAGGTGGTGGAGTGGCCGTGGCAGGAGGTGTTGAAGCCAAGGCTGGCTGGGGCACTTAGTGCCATGGTCTGGTTGGTTGGGCAGGGCTGGGTGCTAGGCTGGGCTGGGGGAGCTTGGAGCTCTCTTCCAACCTGGTTGGTTCCATGATTCCATGTGGAGAGGTGTCAGCAAAGCTTGGCTTGGGGCTGCCTCTGCACTTAGCCAGCAGCAGTGCTGAGCCCTCCCCAGTCCCAGCTGAGCAGCGCAGGGAGCCAAGGGGGAAAAGACAATCAAGGAGTCATGGAATCCTGTGGGGACACTCACTGGCAGCAGGTGAGAAGAGAGGAAATGGCCTGAAATATAGAATGGCTTAGGTTGGAAGGGACCTCAAGGATCATCCATTTCCAACCCTCTGCCATAGGCAGGGACCCCTCCCACTAGAACAGGTCATTCAAGGCCTTGAACACCTCCAGGGAGGTCGTGGAGCACAGAAGCACCCAATGTGATCAAAGATCCACAACCTCCCTGGGCAACCTGTGCCAGTGTCTCACCACCCTCACCCCAAAGAACCCTTTCCTCACAGCCACTTTCAATCTCCCCTCTGACACTTCAAACCCATTCCTCCTCCTCCTCCTCCTCTCATTCCCAGACCTTGTCAATAGTCCCTCCCCAGCCCTCCTGCAGCCCCCTTCACAGCCTGCAAGGCCACTCCAAGCTCTCCTGGAAGCCTTCTCCTCTCCAGGCTGCACAGCCCCAACTCTCTCAGCCTGTGCTCAGAGCAGAGCTGCTGCAGCCCTCTCAGCATCTTGGTGGCCTCCTCTGCACTGGCTCCAACCCTTCCATGTGCTGCTTGTGCTGGGAATTTAGAATGGGTTGGGTTGGAAGGGATCTTAAAGATCACTTAGTTCCTAGAATAGAATCACAGAATCAGTCAGGGTGGGAAGGGACCACAAGGAGCAGCCAGTCCCAACCCCCTGCCATGCCCAGGGACACCCTACCCTAGAGCAGGCTGCCCACAGCCTCAGCCAGCCTGGCCTCAAACACCTCCAGCCATGGGGCCTCAACCACCTCCCTGGGCAACCCCTGCCAGCCTCTCACCAAGTTCCAACCCCCCAACACCTCCCACAGCCCAGGCTGGTCACAGTCTCATCCAGCCTGGCCTTAAACACCTGCAGGGAGGGAGCATCCAGGACATCCTTGGGTAATTAAAACTAACTTAATCTTAACAATGTCCAAATCAGAGAGTGCCTGGTGGGAGGAAACCCTCAGCCCTTTGAGCACTGACAAGGAATCAATTTGTTTCCCTCTGCTAAATACGTTTCAAATCTCCAAGCAGTCCAAAAGGGATGTGGGAATCATTTCCTCTCTGGTGACAAACAATAGGCTAAATTCCACCCCCTCTGCTCGCTTCAGGCTTCGCCTAGAGCTGATAGGAAACAAGGAGAGGCTTCCCTTAAGTTCGATGGATTTTATGTCAGACCCATTCTGTAACAGCTTATTTCACTGCATTGATTGCAGTGGCAGAAATGAGGGATTAGGAGTGGCAAGACAGAGTCAGCAAGCAAAATCCCAGCAGTGGGGAGGGAAAAAAAGGAGGACAAAAGAAGGAGAGACTTTTCCACAGAGCCTGGAAGCAGCTCCCAAGGGCAGCAGTGCAGTCCCCTGCACTGGGCAGATTTCAGCCTCAGCTTGCCAGGTGCTGAGCCAGCTCAGGGTGGGTCAGGTGAGCCTTGGGGTCCCTTCCAACCTGGCATTTTGCTTTTGTTTTGCATGTCAGTGTCATAAACACTGACTCAAGCTGATGCCATCTGCCTGTGGAAAGGGACTGAAACACAGAACTGCTTTCTTCTGGTGCTGGACTGAGGGCAAACCTTTTGCATTTACTTTTGCAAAGGCAGAATGTTATGGACCTGTGAAATATTGGGACCAAAGAGAAATGATTTGTTCTGTGTGGGTAAGCTGTTGCTGAGGCAAAATATCCTCCAAAGCCTCCACTTTTCAGAGGCTTAGCATGGATGCCAAATTCAACATCAGCCAGAGGACAATTAATGCTCTCTTTTTTCCCCCCAAGAGTGAGGTGCAGCTGGTGGTGATGCTTTGCTTTGCTTTCCAGGCCACAGCAGTGCTGGAGGACCTGGTGGGAGGCTTTAGTATCTGAAGGGGGCTACAGAAAGGCTGGGGAGGGACTACTGACAAGGTCTGGTGATGACAGGAGGAGGAGGAATGGGTTTGAAGTGGCTAAGGGGAGATTGAAAGTGGATGTTAGGAAAAAGCTCTTGACAGTGAGGGTGGTGAGACACTGGCACAGGTTGCCCAGGGAGGTTGTGGAGCACAGAAGCACAGAATGGGATCTTTGATCACATTGGCTGCTTCTATGCTCTTCAACCTCCCTGGAGGTGTTCAAGGCCAGGCTGGATGAGGCTTTGAGTGACCTGTTCTAGTGGGAGGTATCCCACTGGAACTGGCTGAGCTTTGAGTGGGAGGTATCCCACTGGAACTGGCTGAGCTTTGAGGTCCCTTCCAACCTAAATCATTCTCTGATTCCATGACTTGGTCTCCCAGGACCTGCTGACACTGAAAATGCAGGTGGTTATAATACAGCCTAATTCTTTAGTCTCTGTTGTAGCCTTCCTCAAAGCAGGCTACAGCACAGTCTCACTGCTGTTCTCCCTTTGATTCCAGACACTGAGCTGTGCTGTTTCAGGGGGTCTTGGCACTGTGGTCCAAACTGAACCTGGAGACAACAGCAGCTGCTTAGCTGCTGAGCCAGGCTGCCCTGACTCGGCCTTAATCCTCTCCAGGAGTGCATTTTCCTTTTCTGCTGCCTTTTAGTAACCTCCTACCTGCCTGCCAGCTGAAATGCACACAGACTGTGGCCTTGTGGCCCTGGGCAACCTGTTGTAACTGGAGGTGTCCCTGCTGAGTGCAGGGGGGTTGAATGAATCATAGAACCATAGAACCAACCAGGTAGGAAGAGACCTCCAAGCTCATCCAATCCAACCTAGCACCCAGCCCTGTCCAATCACCCAGACCATGGCACTAAGTGCCCCAGCCAGGCTTGGCTGCAACACTTCCAGGGATGGTGATGAGATGACTTTTGAGGGTCCCTTCCAACCAGATGCTATCTGTGAGTCTGCAATTTCTCTTGGAGGATCCAACAGATATTCCAAGGGCAATGGGTCCCCAGACCACAATCAGCAGGGTAAAAGCCCTGCTCAGATTTTTTTTTATGGTGCAATTGCCAAAAGAAAAAGGAAGAGGAGAGGAAAAGAAAAGGAAAAAGAAAAGAAAGGAAAAGACAAGAAAAGAGAAAAAGAAAAAGGAAAGGAAAATAAAGGAAAAGACAAGAGAAAAGAAAAAAGAAGAGAGAAAAGGAAAGGAAAAGACAAGAGAAAAGGAAAGGGAAAAGAGAAAAGGAAAGGAAAAAGAAAATGAAGGAAAAGACAAGAGAAAAGGAAAGGAAAAAGAAAAGAGAAAAGGAAAGGAAAAAGAAAATGAAGGAAAAGACAAGAGAAAAGGAAAGGAAAAAGAAAATGAAGGAAAAGACAAGAGAAAAGGAAAGGAAAAAGAAAAGAGAAAAGGAAAGGAAAAAGAAAATGAAGGAAAAGACAAGAGAAAAGGAAAGGAAAAAGAAAAGAGAAAAAGAAAGGAAAAAGAAAATGAAGGAAAAGACAAGAGAAAAGGAAAGGAAAAAGGAAAAAGGAAAGAAAGGAAAAGATTAAAAAGAGAGAAAAGGAGAAAGCAAAGAAAGGAAAAGATTAAAAAAAGAGGAAAATAAAAAGAAAAATTAAAAAAGGAAAAGACAAGAAAAGGGAAAAGAAAATAAAAGGGAAAAGGAGAGGAGAGGAGAGGAGAGGAGAGGAGAGGAGAGGAGAGGAGAGGAGAGGAGAGGAGAGGAGAGGAGAGGAGAGGAGAGGAGAGGAGAGGAGAGGAGAGGAGAGGAGAGGAGAGGAGAGGAGAGGAGAGGAGAGGAGAGGAGAGGAGAGGAGAGGAGAGGAGAGGAGAGGAGAGGAGAGGAGAGGAGAGGAGAGGAGAGGAGAGGAGAGGAGAGGAGAGGAGAGGAGAGGAGAGGAGAGGAGAGGAGAGGAGAGGAGAGGAGAGGAGAGGAGAGGAGAGGAGAGGAGAGGAGAGGAGAGGAGAGGAGAGGAGAGGAGAGGAGAGGAGAGGAGAGGAGAGGAGAGGAGAGGAGAGGAGAGGAGAGGAGAGGAGAGGAGAGGAGAGGAGAGGAGAGGAGAGGAGAGGAGAGGAGAGGAGAGGAGAGGAGAGGAGAGGAGAGGAGAGGAGAGGAGAGGAGAGGAGAGGAGAGGAGAGGAGAGGAGAGGAGAGGAGAGGAGAGGAGAGGAGAGGAGAGGAGAGGAGAGGAGAGGAGAAAGGAAAGAGAAAGGAAAAAGAAAGGAAAAGAAAAGAGACTCCTGACATTTATTATCTCTAAACAAGGCTCAGATTCTGGCACCTCCATGACTAAAGCTCCCCAGAGGCACCACCTCAGAGTCAATAGCCGAGCAGGGTATCTCTATTTTGAAGAGAAAGTTCTCTGCAGTCATTAACAGACTTGATTCATCTGATGACTCAGAATCTGTGCAGCTGGTCCAAGGCCAGTAAGGAGGCTGATGAGTGCTGCTCTTCCCTCCTCCTCCTCCTCCTCCTCTAAAGATGTGATCTGGACTCTTACGCAAAGCACCTCCTGCCCTTGTGTCAGCTTCATCCCAGGCAAGGCCAAATGCCTGGCACACACCAGGGAGGACCTGCAGCTTCCAGCCCAGCAGAAAGTTCTCCTTGGAACAGATGAATCAGTGTGATCCCACCAGAAATGTTACTGAGTGAACTGTACTTCAGGTACTTCGTGGCTCCAGATCAACCCAAGTTTGCTAACCAAAACCATCAGGACAAAATATCAGTGTTCTGGAAGGGCTCAGGCACTGGTAGATGAGAGGAGCTGTCAGGATCAGGCTGCTAGGGGATCCTAGAGGATGATGGAAATGTTTCAGTCGGAGGAGACCTCTAAGACCATCCAATCCAACTGTCAGCCCAGCAGCTCCACGGCCACTAAACCATGGCCCCAGGTGCCAAGGCCACTGATTCGTGAATGTGGGCAGATCCTGCTCCCTGCTAAGGGCAGTGTCCTTCGGGCTGGGGACAGCTGCAGTCTGTGCCCTCTGGCAAGCCTGAGAAGTGCTCACAGACTGCTGCCATCTCAGGGAGAAGCTCTTCTTCAGTGTCCCTGGCTGGCACCCTCGCTGCCCTTGCAACCTGCCTGCCTTGCCTGGAGGGCTGCAGATGGCAGAGCTGCTGGTGGCTGGTGACAAACGATCCAAGGCAGTGCTGCTGGGAGCCCTCTCGACAGCAGAGCACAGCCCTGCGCTGCCGCCAGCAGGGAGCCAGCTGGAATGTGGACAGATCCTGCTCTCGGCTAAGGGCTGTGTCCTTCAGGCTGAGCACAGCTGCAGCCTGTGCCCCCTGGCAAGCCAAGGCTGCTGCCATCCTGTAGAAGCACAGAATTGTTCCCGTTGCAAGAGCCTTCCAAAATCACCCAGCCCACCCAGCACCCCAGCACCACCATGGCCACTAAGCCATGGCCCCAGGTGCCACCTCCCCAAAATTCTGCAGCCCTGCAGGCAAGGGCACTCCAGCAACTCCCTGGGCAGCCTGTGCCAGTCCCTGGCCACTCCTGCAGCAGAGAAACTGTTCCTCATCTCCAACCTAACCCTGCCCTGGCACACTTTCAGGCCATGTCCTCTCCTTCTGTCACCTGGGGCTAGGGGGAAGAGCCCAACCTCCAGGTAGGTTCCCTCTTCTCGAGGGAACAAAGATGTGCCTGGTGCCAGTGTGTGCTTGGCAAGCTCCAGAGAGGGGAAGAACACACAGAAGGTAGGAAAGAAATCCCCCCTGAGAAGCACTGCTCCCAGGTGTGGTCTGCTGCACGTGGGGGGGGTGGCAAGGTGAGGGGCACAGCAGCTGTGCCCAGAGAGCATGGCACAGGCAGGCATAACTTGAGAGCAGCTACTCAGAGAGCCTTTTCCCACCCCCCTTTGTGCTCACTGGGGCTGCTCTGTGAGTGCTCAGCTTCCAGCAAGAAGCTTGACACGGCTGACATCAGTCCCCTCAGGCCTCCGGGGGCTCCTCTGTGCCACCTGAAGAAGGCAGAGGTGGGTGGGTGTGCCTCCATTCCTGCCTCCCTTCACCTTTCCTGAAGGCTTTGAGACCTAAAGCTGGCTTTGGCTTCCTTCCCCAGGGTGACAGTTCATTGTCCCCACAAAATCCTGAGGGATTTTGGCCCTGGCAAAGGAATACTGCCAGAAGAGAAGCCCTCAGCAGAATGTGGGATTTGATTATCTGGTCTAATCTAATGTACTACAAGGCAGAGCCCTCTAAGGTCACTGTTCTATGGCACCGAGTCCTCTCTGAGATGAGCAGGTGATGCTGCACTCCCGTTCCAGGTTTCATGCTGGCTGTGACATCAGCCAAATGCTTCTCTGTCACCGCTTCCGCCGCCAGCAGCTGGGTGTGCCAAGGAGCAGCTGGGTGTGCCAAGGAGCAGCTGGATGTGCCAAGGAGCAGCTGGATGTGCCAAGGAGCCAGCCCTCCTTGCATACCTGTGCCACCCTGCAGAGTTGCCCAGCACACAGCTCATGCCAGTCCTCTTTGGGAAGCTATTTATAAGCCTGTCTTCAGTGGGCTGACCTTATTAATTAGACTGGGGGAGGCTGAGGGAGGGAGAGGAGAAGAGGAAGCTCAGGGGTGACCTCATTGCTGTCTGCAGCTCCCTGAAGGGAGGCTGTAGCCAGGTGGGGTTGGGCTCTGCTGCCAGGCAGCCAGCAGCAGAAGAAGGGGACACAGCCTCAAGCTGTGCCAGGGCAGGTCTAGGCTGGATATGAGGAGGAAGTTCCTGGCAGAGAGAGTGATTGGCACTGGAATGGGCTGCCCAGGGAGGTGGTGGAGTGGCCGTGGCTGGAGGTATTGCAGCCAAGTCTGGCTGGGGCACTGAGTGCCATGGTCTGGTTGGTTGGGCAGGGCTGGGTGCTAGGTTGGGCTGGCTGAGCTTGGAACTCTATGATTTCACAAGGCATTGGCACGTGCTCAGGAGGAGATGCTTCTCCTTCATGCCATGCTCAAAAAAGACAGGAGGAAGGCAGAGAACTGGGTCAAGAAAAAAGCCCTACCCGTGCTGCCTGCAGGACCCCCAAGCTGGTTCAGAGCCAGAGAACTCTGCTGCCAGGTGCCCTCAGACACGCCAAGCTGAAGCACTTTTCCAGAGGGCTCTGGGTTGATTTGCTCAGCTGGCCTGTGCCACAGGGATGTGTCTGGGGACATGTTAAGAGGCAGCACACCTCAAGCTTTCCCCTTGGTGCTCCAGAGCACCCACAGCTTGCACTTCAGCGTGGGCTGGTGCCCAAGTGGAGCACACAGCACTTTCATCTCGGCTCAGCAGAGACCTGTGGGTCTTAGTGCTGCAAAACTGAGGCCCCTGTCAGAACCCTGAAGAAATAGGACCTGCCCTGCAGAGCTGCAGCAGCAGCAGGGGAGCCTTCCCCAGCCAAGAGCTTCTTCAGAGTGCCTTGCTCTGACAGCCACCCAAGGCTGCAGCAGGCACTCGGTTACAGCCACGCTTGGGAATGGAATAAGCTTTGCCCCTGAAGCTTCTAAATCAACCCCTAGAGGAACCATCACCTTCCTCCATCATCATGTGCACCCCCAGCAGAGGAAGGCCAGCCACTGGCATTCTGCTTGTGGCCAAGTCTGAAGACAGGAGGGAGTTTTGCTCCACCCTTACTTACCAGAAGTGCCTCATTTGCCCTGCTGTGTTGTTTGGGAGTGGAGTCTCACTTGTCAGACTTGTTCCCCGTGCCTCATTAAGGGCTCGGTGCTGCTTGCCTGCTCCTCTGCTGCATTCAGTTGGCTCAGAGCGTCCCAAGCCCTGCCGTGTGCCCTGCTGCCTCCAAAGCCAGCCTGGCACCACTGGCAACTCCAGAAAGTAAGTACCTGGGAGCCTCAGCCACGTCCTGCCACTAATGCAGCTGTTTTTGGCAGCTGTGGAGCTGCTCATGAGTGTTTGCTTCTATCTGTTTAGTTAATCAGGAGACTGCTTCTTGGGGGCGTACGGTGAGGACTTGTCTGTGCCTAGCAGCCAGGAGAAACTCAGCTTCGGTGTGAGATGTTTAGTTCTGCTCACACAGCCTCCTGCTCAGCGCTGACATTTCACTTGGCACTTAAAATGTTCATCTTGGGTGGGGAAAAGGAAGCTCTCAGCAAGTCCTGCCTCTTGATAGATCTGTGCAACCCAGGAGGACTTTGCCACACACTGAAAAGCGCAGACCCTACTTTTGGGTCTCTCTTTGGATAACCCCAGCAAAGTACTTGCTGTCTGACTCAGAAATTCCATGTGCCTGTGGGTCATTACACTGCTCATAAAGCCCAGGAGCACACACTTCTCCATCCCTAGACAAGCAGGGGTTGTGAAGGACCTCAGGAGAGCCAGCAGGGTTAAAACCTGACCTAGAAACAAGAGGAGCAAACCGCACAGCTCTTGTGGTCACTGGCTTCTCTGCTCAGGATGCCAGGGGTCGCAGTGAGTTAGGGACTTGCTATGAAAACACCTTCAATTAGGCGTCAAAGGGGGGGAGGGGGGGGTCTGTTGGGTATCTGTAGCTCGTCTGTAGCTTGTTCCATCCTGAAGCTGGAGGAGCTGATGGGGGTGAGTCTTGCCATGGCAGTTTAGAAAGCTCTTGCCACCCGATTTTTGCTTGCTACTGGCGCAGTGGACTAATTGCCACCAGAGGTCGGGTCTAGGCTGGTGGTCAGCCGAGTCGTGACGGTGCCCGCGGTGGAGGTGGTGACCTGGCAGGGGGGACAGGTTGGGCTGGAAGGCGAGTGCCAGAGCATGGCAGCAGCCGCATCTGCCTGAGCCCTACCATAAGAGCCGTGGGGCACGGACAGAGTTTATTGATCTAAAGTGATGGTTCGCACTGGTGTGCCTGTGCTAATCGCTGTTACTGAGGGCTGGAGCCATTTACGATCCCACTGTAAACAAGATCTTAGATTAGAAGCCAGAGGCTGGCATAGAACTTCACGTTCTAACCCAAGCCCCGATGTGTCCCCCGCAAGCCAACACACTGACCCGCCGGGTACACGCTTGCCACGGCCTCCGCGCTCACAACAGCAACCCTGCCGCGGAAGGGCTGGGTTCGAGCAGCTGACCCCCGGTTACAGCTGGCGGGGCTGGGACGATGGCTCACCCGGTTATCGGAAGCCGTCCGGCCGCTGTAACCCTGGTTCGGAGCAGCGCGAACCGCTCGGCACAGGGGTTTAGCGGGCAGGCTCTGCCGGCGCAGGGGTTTAGCGGGCAGGCTCTGCCGGCGCAGGGGTTTAGCGGGCAGGCTCTGCCGGCGCAGCGCTGGGCCGCGCCGGGGCTGCGGCACCGCTCGGAGCCCAGCGCCTGCCGCACCCCTGCTGGGAGGGCTCTTCGTGCTCCGGGGTCCGAGAGCGGGCAGGCTGAGCCCGCCGAGGCCTCGTCCTCGTCCTTCTGCTTCTTGGGGTGCTCAGACAATGGCGATGCCGCCGCGCTGCCAGCCCCGACACCGCCGCTGCCGCTCCTGCCGTTTTCCGGGGCCGCCCCTGCAGACGCGGCTCAGCCCGCACCATCCTCGGCGCGACCCCGGCGCCAGGCCGCGGCTCCCGGCCCCCGCCCCGCGCTTCCCCACCCCAGCCCCCCTCGGTCTCCCGGCGGAGCGCTGGCCGCAGCGGCGGATCGGCCGCCTCCATCGCCGCGGGCTCCGGTCGCCCGGGAGGGCTCCCCCCTCGCCAGGCCTCCTCCCGCCATTGCGGCGGCAGGGGCGGGCCGCGGCGCGCCCGGGCGCTGTGGGCGGGCAGGGGCGGAGGGAAGCGCGGGCCGGGCGGGCTGGCAGCCGCCGAGGGGCCGGTTAAAGCGGCCGCCCGCAGCCGCCCGCCCGGCTCCCGCGCCTCACCGACGGACGGCGGCGGCGGCCGCTGCGCGCCGAGGCGGCTCGCACGCCAATGAGGGCCCGGACTCCGGCCCTCGCCGCCTCAGGAGCCGCCCGCAGCCTCCCGCCCCGACCCCCCGCCCGCAGCCCATCCGGGGCGGGCGGCCCGGACCCATGCGGCGGCTCCCGGAGAGGTTCAGGAGGTGAGCTCGCCCCCTTCCCCCCGGTTTGTAGCGGCACATCCGCTGCCCCACGGCTGCCCAAGGGAGAGGGCCCCCTGGCCGCCTCTGCCTCACGGGCGGGCACGCTGGGGCTGGGGGCTCGGGGTGGTGTCGAGGGCTGGGGGTAGCCGAGGTTCATTTCTCCCTCCCGCCCCGTTGCGCCCGGACCCGCGCCGCTGCTGGGGCGCCCTGGCCGTAGCGGGCCCTTGGCATCGCCCGGGCCAGGCGAGGAGCGCAGAGCTGTCCCGGCGGGGCGCGGGGTGGGGGTGCTCTGCACGGCGTTTATTGATCCGTTTCTAATTCTTTCTTCCCCTCTTAAGTGGGTGAAGGTTCATGCATCCGGATGAGTGTCACAGCCCCGGCCCCGCTGTCTCCCCGGCCGTGCCTCCCGCGAAGCCCGACCTGTGGCTCCGGAGCCGCCCCGCGGGCAGCTCATGGCCGGGCCGGGATGGGCACCCACCGGCTGCTCGGGCTCCCTGCGTCTCAGCCAAGCGCTGGTGTCCTTCCTTCAGGTGCCTCGGGGTGGCTTGAAGATGCTGCTGCTCACGGGGAGGGTGGTTGGTAGCAGCGGTGGAGGTTGGTGGGCAAACAGGGGTCTGGGGTGGGCTGTAGGTGCCCGAGTTGCTCAAAGTCCACATGCAGGGCTGATAGCTGTCGAGTGGCAACCTGCCTCCCAGATAAGACAGTTGCCATGATGGTTTCGCTCAGCAGGTGCGGTGCTGCCCTGCTCGGGAAACCAAAGCTCTAAGAACGACAATAAAATTGCAAGAGAGGAAAAGCCGAACGTGGCCAGAGCAGGGCTCTGTGCTAGCCCACGGGCAGGTAGCCTGCCCCTCGGCTCAGATGTGCTGCAGCACTTGGTGTGACTTCTGTTCGCTCTCCGCTCTTCACATTTTGCCTTTGGTACCTGCCAGAGGGTTGGGAAGTCCTGTGGGAGGACAGTGGGATGCACAAGCACCTTTTTACTGCCTCTCTCTGTAATCTGTGTGAGATGGCAGAGCTGTTAATGGGTTCTCAGGGCATTGCCAGGGTGTCTCGTTTCATCTTCAGTGTGGTGTTGTCGGAGGCTTTTTCACGGCGTGTGATTTCAGTGGGCTTCCCGAAGAAGGGATCAGCTTCTGGGCTGATTCAGTTGTTGCCATGACTCAGTTGTTCAGCGACAGTAAAGGTGATGTGAACAGCTCCGAACCACAGCTAGAGCTTTTCTAATGCGGGAGGGAAGGTGCCTGGCCCCGGCTGTGTTTGTCACTGCACGGTCTGAATTCCTAACAAGGGAAACAATTCCTGCCAGCTTGCCCAAAGAAACCAAGGGGGGGTTGTAAACCTCTTTGTTTCTCCTCAAGAACCTCACTTCAGCTGTCATTGTGGGAACGCAGCATCGATCTGCTTTGACCTGCTGGTGATGTTTTGCTTTTCCTCTTGGAAACAAAGAGCCTGGATCACCTAAAAATCGCTTCAGTGCCTGGATCTCATAGAATCATAATGTCTGGAGCCCTGGATAATGTGTGCTGCTGCTGCTGGCTTTCTGGAGTTATCCCCACCTTGTTGCAGTTTTTCAGCTGCTGCTTATTAGGGCCAAATGGTCTCTCCTGCCGCTGGAAAGCACAAGAAAAGAAGGTTACAAAAAAGGAGTGATGTGCTTTTAAGCTGGCAAAGGGAAGTGTGAGGCCTTTTGAGCTGAGCAAAGGAAGTGCACTTCCTGAAAAGCCTAACAAATCCAGACCTTTGAGGCTGTTACCGGCGCTTGCTGTTCTCCACTGACCGTTTACTTCGTGCCTCCGAGGGTAATTCATTCAGCAGATGGGAGCGAAGGCTGAGGCAGGGTCTGAGAAGTGCTCTTCCCTTCTGCAGCCTTGGGCATACGCCTGCCGTGCTGGCAGCAGATGCCGTGCAGATACCTGCGGTGGGTTGGTGGGTTTGGCGATTATTTGCCCGAGCTGGGTTTGCGTACAGGGACAAAAGAGCCTGCAGCTTTTCCTCCTGCTTTGTCTCCCGAAGGCTGAGACCGCTTGAGCAGGAAAGATATGGCCTCTCCTCCTTGAGCACGAACACAGGGGGCTCACTCACAACGCATCGGTCTCCGTCTTTAGCAGTTTGAGTAGCTGAGGCGCTTTCAAGATCAAAGTTCAACAGTGCCCAGGGGGGAGGACGAGCTCCTCCTCTGCTTTGGAACTGTCAGCCCCCTTTCTCAGTGCCCCTTTCCCGCCTGTATTGGCAATCTGCTCGTCGAAGAAGGTTGGTTGTGTGCTGTGGAATTGCAAAGCTTGGACCTCAAGTGGTTCTTGAGCTTTAAGGGTGCCTTTCAGAGGTGAAAACGAGCTGATGGCTCAGTTCAGTGCAGAAGCTCTCTGGTCTGGCTGGCTGCACGCAGTCCTTAGCCTGTGAACGGCACAGATTCCCCATTTGGGTATTGCCAGAGTGAATATTTTATATTAAAGGTTGTCAGTTTCCTAAATGGAGACAGTTATGTGTTTGCTGGTGCTGCACATCCCCTCAGTGAGTGGCTCTGGTGTCGCTGGAGCTGAAAAAGATGCTAGAGAACCAAAAATTGGTCCCTGCAAGCTGCATCCCAGCTCAGTGGGACCTTACCAGCCTGCCCTGCATGTGGTGCCAGCCTGAGTGGCTGTGTTGTAGGGAGCCTTGAGGGGTAAACAGCCTCTGAACGCCCTGCCTTGAGTGAGGTGAGATCATATTCCTCACAGTGCACTTTTTCAGGGGCAGGCGACCTGGAGAGAGGAGGCAAAAACAATGTCCCCGTGTGGCAGGAAACAAAGAGCATCCGCTGGGGAGGGGCTGTGTGGGCTTTGTTTGGCTGCCTTTAAGAAAGAACAGAGCTGTTTTTTCCTCCAGGCTGTGAATAAGCCAGCAGCCAAGTTCTTCTGCTGTCAGACCACGCCATCGTCTGCAGAGGTAGCTGCTACAGGAGTATCTGATGGACTTTTTAACAGTGTGAATCAAAACGTTTTTATCTGCAGCATCACCGAGCAGCCGTTTGCAGGTTTCTGGTCTGTTTCTTGAGGCATTATAAACACAAAACTGTCAGACTGGAAATGAAACCGACCAGAGCCAGCCCTTGGCTGGAATTACTGCCCTCTTCAGCCGCTTTCTGAACGATCCTTCCTCTGAAGTTGTCCCTGATAACGTTTATAAATAGGCTTGTAAAGAGGCATCAGGGAATGACTGCGAGCAGCGACCTGAGCCAAGTGCTCCAGCCTTTGGCTCCTGCCGCCTGTTGCAGGGGGACACCTTTCAGCAAGGAGAGGTGCAGGACTGGCAGGTGGGCAGCAGTGAGCTACTGGGCTCTTGGGAGGTCCTCCTCTTTCATGTAGAGGTAAAGTCAAACTCTTCCTCTCCTGCCCAGACACACTAGAAGTAGGTATTGGGAGGAGGCTCTTCCCAGAGAGAGTGATTGGCATTGGAATGGGCTGCCCGGGGAGGTGGTGGAGTCCCTGTCCCCGGAGGTGTTGAAGCCGAGCCTGGCTGGGGCACTTAGTGCCGTGGTCTGGTTGGTTGGGCAGGGCTGGGTGCTGGGCTGGGTGCTAGGCTGGGCTGGATGAGCTTGGAGGTCTCTTCCAACCTGGTTGAGTCTATTCTATCAGGGGACTGGAGCACTGCCTGAGGAGGAGAGGCTGAGGGACCTGGGGCTGCTTAGTCTGGAGCAGAGAAGCCTGAGAGAGGGTTAATAAATTGTCTATAACTCTCTGAGGGCTGGGGGTCAGGAGGGGGGGACAGGCTCTGATCACTGCTCCCTGGGATAGGACAGGGAGCAGTGGATGGAAGCTGCAGCACAGGAGGTTCCAGCTCAGCACAAGGGGGAACTTCTTCCCTGTAAGGGTCCCAGAGCCTGGCACAGGCTGCCCAGAGAGGCTGTGGAGTCTCCTTCCCTGGAGCCTTCCCAGGCCTGTCTGGATGTGTTCCTGTGTGCCCTGAGCTGGATTGTGTGGTCCTGCTCTGGCAAGGGGGTTGGACTGGATGAGCTCTTTGGGTCCCTTCCAAGCCCTGCCATCCTGTGAGCCTGTGGTGGTAGTGTAAGCATGAAGATGAGCAATGTGTTGCTAGTGGTGGCTTCTGCTGGGAGCTGGTGGAAGGGCAGCAGATCTCAGCGGTCGGAGCCCAGCTCTGCGTGCCGCAGGTGTCCCGAAGCGCTTGTGCTGCTCGCTGCTCAGAGTCCCAGGGGTCACTTAAAAACTACACAGGAGTTCAAATGGTCTGCAAGTGTCAGGCTCCCTGAAACCTGCATCCTGCCTGGAGGTGTTCAAGGCCAGGATGGATGAGACCCTGAGCAACTTGGGCTAGTGAAAACTGTCCCTGGCCATGGCAGGGGGGCTGGAGCTGGATCAGCTTTAAGGTCCCTTCTGTTTTGCCAGCCTGAGGTTACCACACAGATGAACAAATATTTGCGTCACTCCTGTGCTGGCACAAACAAAGGATGAAAGAAACCTCTAAGTCTTTGTGTAGATAAGAGAGCAAAGAGAGCTTTGTCAGTGTCCTTGTGTCCTGTCCTGCTGCTCCTAACACTGTTCAACAGCTGCTAACCAGAACCAGACTTTTCTGAAGTCGCTCTCCCTAACTCTGTCTAAAATCTAACATCACCACAGGCTCTCTTCTGATGCTTGAGAATGATCCTTTCCCACTAAAGAAATAGAATGGGAAAAGGAAAGAAAAAATAGAAGGAGCCCTCTAATGGGTACGAGGAGGTGCCATTAGCAGGCTGCCTTCAATTATTTATAGGGTGTAGATGATAATATCTTAGCTGGGAATTGGGAGCAACAGAATTTGCAAAGCTACTACTGAGGATAAACTTAGTCCTCTTGGGGCTTTGGTTTGTTCTGGTTGGGGCTTTGTTGTTCAGCTGTGAGACTTTCCAAGGCACCACCATGGGCCTTTTGGGGCTCTGGTTTTGCTTTGGTTTGTTCTGGTTGGGGCTTTTTTGCTCAGCTGTGAGACTTTCCAAGGCACCACCATGGGCCTTTTGGGGCTCTGGTTTTGCTTTGGTTTGTTCTGGTTGGGGCTTTTTTGCTCAGCTGTGAGACTTTCCAAGGCACCACCATGGGCCTTTTGGGGCTCTGGTTTTGCTTTGGTTTGTTCTGGTTGGGGCTTTTTTGCTCAGCTGTGAGACTTTCCAAGGCACCACCATGGGCCTTTTGGGGCCCTGGTTTTGCTTTGGTTTGTTCTGGTTGGGTTTTTTTTCCTCTTACTTCTGAGACTTTGGAGAAATGGAAGAATGTCCCAGGTGGAATCAGTGAAAAGTTTTCCCTGACTTTGAACTGATGGAATTGGGCAAGGGCAGCCTAACCCTGGTCACTGACTGAGCCATGCAGATGCTTTTGTCTCCGAATGTTTCCCTAAGTTGGGAGCAGAAGTGAGCAAACTGCAGGTTCCATCTGGAGAGGATGCTGAGCTGGCCTTCAGCAGCCTTCACCTGGACACAGTGGGCAGCCAACTGACTTTGCCAGTGTTCTGCCAGCCTGGGTGGGGGAATCCAGTGTCAGCCTCCTCCTGGAGATGGGAGCAAAGAGCCATTTGGCACTGAGAAGTGAATTGTTCAGTTCCTAACCTGTCCACACTCGCTGTCTGTGAATGAAATTCTCCTTTTCCTTACCCTTGGTACTGGTAACAACTGAAGCTGTTTCTTGACCTCATCACAGTGTGGACAGAGATCATGGCACTGTCTTTCATCTGTTGAATTTTCATGGGTCAGTCAAGTGTCTGGTAGCCCAGGAGCCTGGGAGTGCTTGCTCAAGCCATAAGACTTAGGTTTGCTTTCTTGGTTGCTTTTCCCTGGTTTGATACCAGACACCATTTTATGGGTGCCATAAAAGATAGGACTGCTTTGGGCTCAGAGATCAAAGTTTGTCTGACAAGCTTTAAATAAATGGTCAGGTTTGCCAGTGACACCCACCTGAAGGTAGGGATCCATCCAGAAGGATCTTGACAGGCTTGGGAATTGTGCCGGTGCCAGCTGCAGGAGGTTCAACAAGTCAAAGTGCAGGGTCCTGCATGTTGGTTGGGCTAACACCAGGCACAAATCCAGGCTGGGTGCAGAGTGGGTTGAGAGGAGCTCTGGAGAAAGAGCCTTGGGGGTGTTGGGTGCTGAGCAGCTCCCCAGGAGCCAGCAGTGCCCTCATGCAGCCCAGCAGGCAGCCAAGTGCTGGCTGCAGCTTGGCAGGGCAGGAGAGGACATTGTGCCCCTTGGCTCTGCTCAGACCTCATCTCCAGTCCTGCCTCCAGTTCTCCTGTCCCCAGCAGAAGGACTCAGAGCTGTGGAGTGAGTCCAGAGCAGGCCACAAAGATAATCCAAGGGCTGGAGCAGCTCTGCTGTGAGCACAGGCTGAGGGAGCTGGGGGGGTGCAGCCTGCAGAGGAGAAGGCTCCAGGGGCACCTCAGAGCTGCTGCCAGGGCCTGAAGGGAGCCTGCAGGAAGGCTGCAGAGGGACTTGTGCTGAGGGGGTCTGAGCCAGGCCAGGTTTGGAGCTGAGGCAGAGCAGGGTTAGGCTGGAGCTGAGGGAGAAGTTGTTGAGTGTGAGGGTGGTGAGAGTCTGGCACAGGCTGCCCAGGGAGGCTGTGGCTGCCTCCTGCCTGGGGGTGCTCAAGGGCAGGCTGGATGAGGCCTTGAGCAGCCTGTGCTAGTGGAAGGTGTCCCTGCCCTTGGCAGGGAGTTGGAGTTAGGCAATGCTTAAGACCTTTGAGGTTCCTTCCAGCCCAACTCTGTCAGTCTGTGGTTACGAATGCTGCAGTTTCAAGAACTTCTTCAAAGCAGCATAGCCCTTGGCAGCTGTGGTGCAGTCTTTGTTTCCAGAGCAGCCTGAGTCCTCAGTGTGTAGCTGAAGTGGGCAATGGCTCCTTCTGCATCCAGCCAAGCTGCTGGAAACCGGGGGGGGGGTCTGGCTCCTGGTTAAACATCCATCCCCTGCGGCAGGCAGCCCCGGGGCACACTGACACCTGCTGCCGCTGGCTGGGCTGGCACTGTGCTTCCAGTGTGTCTGCCTGGGACTTCTCACACTGCCAGGCTGGAGCTGATCCTTCGTGAGGCTCCACAGAGATGCTTTGTGACTCCTCCTAAAGCTGCCTTTGAACTCCTTGGCAGGTTCATGAACCACCCAGCTCCAGCCAACAGCCGCTACAAGCCCACCTGCTACGAGCATGCTGCCAACTGCTACACACACGCAGTGAGTACTCTGCTCCTGGCCTTGGGAGCCTCTGCTGCCTGCCCCTTGGGGTGGGCTGGGGTGGCTCAGGGCTCCCCTTACTCCAGTGGACAATTCACATGCACAGCCTCTCTGCTTTCCTTACATAAGCTTTGGCTCTACCAGTCCGGGAAAGGCAGGGTAATTAGGTGCCTGGTAATCACTAATCCCTCCTCTGAGTCCCTAGGAGCTCCAGCTGCTTTGTGAGACTCCTTTCCACCACACTAAGTTCCATGTCTGTAGCTGGATGTGTCTCCTGAACCACTCAAAGGATGCCCATGGTACAGTGCCTCTAGGCCTCCACTGCTCCTGCAGGGCAGAGCTCCCAGGGCTCTGCTCTCTTAGTAGTGTGCAAATTGTCTGCTTCCAGCCCTAACAAAGATCTCCTGGGGTTAGAAGGGGAAGGCTTCCCAAGAGCATCACGTGGGCATCAGCCAGAAGAGCTGGCATGGCTTAGCCCTGCTGTTGTATACCCATAAACTGATCCTGCCAGTGGTCTGTGCTTTGAAAGGGGCACTAAGTCATGCTGACAGCCCTGCTGCACGTCCTGCTCCTCTTCACAGTGCAGGGACCCATTCTGGGCTGGAATGTCAGATCTGCACCAAACCAGGACAGCAGTTGCTTTGTTTTGCAGGTAGTTGGGAAGTTTGACTTGCTGTCTGGCACTCTGAAAAGGACTCAAAGCTGTGTTTGGTTGGGTTTTAAGATAGCATTTGCCCTTTCTGAAAGCTGCTTGTGCCTCTCCTCAGTCCCTTGTTTAACTCCAAGCATCTGAAGTATGTTTGGCTTTGTCCTCCACCTCTTATCTACAGTATGTCTGAGTGAGCTGCAGATATGAAGGCTAGAGGTAGTGCCTGGACTCCTCAGCCCTACAAAAGCTCTGTGCTTGGTGTTTGTTTTGTACATAGCCAGCTTCAAGCTCTGTGTTGCTGGGGAAAACAGAGTCCCCTTGCTTTAGGTGCCACGGACAGAGGCACTGAGTGCAGCCTCAGCAAGTTTGCTGCCCACACCAAGCTGTGTGCTGCAGCAGCCAGGCTGGAGGGCAGGGATCCATCCAGAGGGACCTGGGCAGGCTGCAGAGGTGGGCACAGGCCAAGCTCAGGAGGTTCAACAAGACCAAGTGCAAGGTCCTGCAGCTGGGTTGAGGCAATGCCAAGCACCAATCCAGGTTGCGCAGTGCCAGTGGAGGGCAGCCCTGAGGAGAGGGACTTGGGGGTGCTGCTGGAGGAGAAGCTCAGCAGGAGCCAGCAGTGTGCATTTGCAGCCCAGAAAGCCAAGCAGAGCCTGGGCTGCAGCAGCAGTGTGGCCAGCAGGGCCAGGGAGGGGATTCTCCCCCTCTGCTCTGCTGAGACCCCACCTGGAGCACTGCATCCAGCTCTGGAGCCCCTGGGACAAGAGGGCTGTGGAGATGCTGGAGAGTGTCCAGAGCAGGGCCAGGAGGATGCTGAGAGGCTGCAGCAGCTCTGCTGTGAGCACAGCCTGAAAGAGTTGGGGCTGTGCAGGCTGGAGCAGAGGAGGCTCCCAGGGGACCTTCTTGTGGCCTTCCAGCATCTGAAGGGGGCTCCAAAAAAGCTGGGGAGGGACTTCTGAGGCTGTGAGGGAGTGGCAGGAGTGGGGGGAATGGAGCAAAGCTGGAGGTGGGGAGAGTGAGGCTGGAGGTGAGGAGGAAGTTGTTGAGCAGGAGAGTGGTGAGAGGCTGGCAGGGGTTGCCCAGGGAGGTGGTTGAGGCCCCATGGCTGGAGGTGTTTGAGGCCAGGCTGGCTGAGGCTGTGTGCAGCCTGCTCTAGGGTAGGGTGTCCCTGGGCATGGTAGGGGGTTGGGACTGGCTGCTCCTTGTGGTCCCTTCCAGCCCTGCCTGGTTCTGTGATTCTAGATATAGAAAAGCTCACTGAAGCTTCTGTGTCTTTAAGGCAAGGGTCTCCTGGCCAGCATTGTGTAAATATCTCCTTATTTGCCCAGAGGATGAGGCAATGTTCTGCTAGCTAGCACAAATGTGTCCTTTATCTCCTAATCCTTGTGGAAATCTGGTTTGCTCTGGCCAGAAAGTTGGATTTCAAAATCTCTGGCAGAGGTTGCAGTCCCCCTCAGCAATCCTGGCCTGCATCTGGCTGCCAGACAGGCATGGCCTCTTCCAGCCTCTCAGCAGCAGGTACCAGCCCAGATGTCATGGAATCAGAGAATGGGTTAGGATGGAAGGGACCTCAAGGATCATCCAGTGCCAACCCACTGCCATAGGCAGGGACACCTCCCACTAGAACAGGTTGCTCAAGGCCTCATCCCACCTGGTCCTGAACACCTCCAGGGAGGTTGTGGAGCACAGAAGCAGCCAATGTGATCAAAGATCCCATTCTGTGACTCTGTGCTCCACAACCTCCCTGGGCAGCCTGTGCCAGTGTCTCACCACCCTCACTGCAGAGAACCCTTTCCTCACAGCCACTTTAAATCTCCCCTCTGCCACTTCAAACCCATTCCTCCTCCTCCTCCTCCTCTCATTCCCAGACCTTGTCAATAGTCCCTCCCCAGCCCTCCTGCAGCCCCCTTCACAGCCTGCAAGGCCACTCCAAGCTCTCCTGGAAGCCTTCTCCTCTCCAGGCTGCACAGCCCCAACTCTCTCAGCCTGTCCCCACAACAGAGGTGCTGCAGGCCTCTTGCACATGGCCAAGATGCTGACAGGTCATGGGGAGCTGTCAGCACACAGCTTGGCTGCTCAGAAAATGATCACAGGATGATTTGGGTTGGAAGGGACCTTAAAGATCATCCAGTTCCAGCCTGTCTGCCACAGGCTTCAGCAGAACCTGCAGTACACCAGACAACATTGAGAGGACTGGAGAGGAGAAGGCTTCCAGGAGAGCTTGGAGTGGCCTTGCAGTGTCTGAAGGGGGCTGCAGGAGGGCTGGGGAGGGACTATTGACAAGGTCTGGGAATGAGAGAAGGAGGAGGAATGGGTTTGAAGTGGCAGAGGGGAGACTGAAAGTGGCTGTTAGGAAAGGGTTCTTTGCAGTGAGGGTGGTGAGAGCCTGGCACAGGTTGCCCAGGGAGGTTGTGGAGCACAGAGTCACAGAATGGGATCTTTGATCGCATTGGGTGCTTCTGTGCTCCACAACCTCCCTGAAGGTGTTCAGGGCCATGCAATGTTCAATCAACATTTAAAGCCTTGCCATGAGAACCCAATCTGGGCAAGCACAAGCAGCTGAGAGCATTGCTTGCCTCCTCCTCTGTGTTGCAGAGCAGTCAGGTGGATGAGGCTTTGCTTAATGCTGAGTTTTCAGTTGGAGGTTGATGTCATTTCTGCAACACAGCCTTGGCAGTGGTTCTCCAGGTGCTGCTTTCCAGAGCTTTGCTCCTGATTCAGAGTAGCCACTTTGGATTTTCCTCCTCAGCGGGTCTCCCATCTGGCTTTTGAGTCAGAAATACACAACAGGCACTGCAGACAGCTGCTTAAAAACCAAACCCAACCAACCAAAGCCCCAGCAGTAAATGGGGATGCAGAGTCCCCTGCCCAGCCTCTGGCTGGAGCCCTGCAATGGTAGCTTTGTGGAGCATTGTCAGGTGTCTTCACTGCTGAGGCTGCTTAGGATCTCTTGGTTCTTACCTTCCTTTTCTTTGTCGACTTTACTTGAAGCTGTGACTTCTCTAGAGGAGACAGGAAGGGTAGTTGAATAGAGAGACAGAAAAAGCTTCTCTCTGCTTAGAAGAGCAGGAAGGAAACTGTGTGAGAGGAGCAGGATCTGTCAGAATTTGGGCTGTATGGTAAGCTAATCCAAGGGGAGGGGAGGCTCTTTCATCATCACTCTGCCCAGGGTGCATAAGGTTGATCAGACAAAAGATATCCTCTGATGGATTAAACCCTCAGAATCCAGACACTGCTTGCTCTGGAAGTTTCTTCCAGCTGCCTTAGAAGGAGGAATTGTGCCTAAAATAATTCCCAGCCTCTCTGTTCCAGTCCTGGCTTGTGCAGTGCATGGGGAAAAGAAGAAAGCAGTAGAAATGGTGTTTGAGATGCGGCTTGGAGCATGCAGCAGCCATCTGAGCACGGGGGAGGGGCTGTCAGCATCTCAGAGCATGTCACTGCCTCCATTCTGCCTGACTGCTGCCAGCAGCTTGCTCTGTGTGTTGCACAACCCCAGCTGCCCAAGAGCTGCTCCCTCCGCAGCACTGGCTCCTCGCTGGAGCAGGTCACTGAGCAGGGAGGTGCTGAGCTTGGCTTCGGCGCTGTGTGCCTGGGGCAGGCAGCTCGGGGTGGGCACAGACCTTCGTGATTCCCTCTGAGTGTCAGCTGTGCTCTCAGCTCCTTTGCTGCTCGGTCCTTTGCTCCCTGTCCAAGGGGGAGGTGTGTGTGGGGGCTGTGTTTGTGCTGGCAGTGTTGCCCTCTCCATGGGCTGGCACCAGTGCCACCATGCCTTGCTACAGCAGCTTGGGCACCAGAGGCTGCTCTTGCCTTGTGCACAAAGAGCTGTGCTTGGCAGCGATGTTGTGTGCTGCCAGCATTTGAAGAGAGCTCCAGAGCTCCCTGTGGCACAGGTTGTCTGCAGAGAGATGTGAAGAGCACAGCTGAAATTGTGCCCAGCCTGCCAGCAACCTGAGCAGCCCCAGGCAGGCAGGCAGCAGAAAGCAGATCCTTGGAGTTGGTAACCGGAGCATAACTGCCCTGCAGCATGGCTGATCAGCTTCACAGCCTGTTCCAGCACCTGCCTGTGTGCCTGCAGGCCTTCTGCAGTGGCAGCAGGGCCTGTGGCAGGCAGCTTCCCAGCACACAGGGCTCTGCTGCCCAGAGCTGTAAACACACACTTCTCCACCCTGGCTGCAGAGGGGGCTGTGACCTGCTGCCCTCCTGTTGTGCTGGCGCTTCTTGGTGAAGCTGTTGCCTGTTCTCTTGTTCTGTGACCTCTCCTCCAGCTTCCTTTCTCATCTATCAGGCACTGAGGTGCTGACATTAACCATAGAAGAGCCCTTGAAAGCTCATCCAGTCCAAGCCCCCTGCCAGAGCAGCATCACCTAGAGCAGGCCACGCAGGAGCACATCCAGCAGCAATGAAGCTGCAGCTTCCAAACCTGGAAGTGAGAGCCACTTTCTTGTCTCTGCTTTTAGCTCTCTGGATGAACCAGCTGCTCTCCAGCTTCCTTTGGTGTCCTCTGTGTGTTCTGCACTCGAGCTGTGAGCAGAGCCTCCATTTCTCCTCTTCTGTACAAGTCAGTGCAGGCTAGAGCAGAGCTTTGCACCCTGGGCTGTCCAACCTGTAATGCAAAGCAGAGCTGCTAGGGTTGGCTTAAGCATTGCTTGATCCTAGCCCTGTTGTTGAGCTTGTGAGACTTGGCTTACACCAGGAAGGATTCTACCTCTGAAGCTCTTTTACAATCCAAATCAGCTAATTGACATCTCCAGGCACACCAGCAGGGCCTGGAGGGGAACCTGCACGGGGATTTGACTTGCAAGGCTGACAAAGATGCACCTTCCTGGTGGAAGGAGGCGAAGGGCATGGGTAGCAGTGTCTGAGCTGCAGGCTCCTGAGAGACTTGCAGGACATGTCTGGGGGTTCTTTGGCCTTTTGTGCCCCTCATCCTACCACCCCAGGCCCTTCTGAGCAGCCCCTCCCCAGTCTCCCTGTAGGTCCCCTTCAGACACTGAAATGCAGCTGTAAGGTCTCCCTGGAGCCTTCCCTTCTCCAGGCTGAACAGTCCCAGCTCTCGCAGCCTGTCCCCGTGGCAGAGGTGCTCCAGGCCCTGCTCGCCTTGGTGCCCTTCTCTGCTGCAGCAGGTCCATGTCTGCCTCGTGTCTGGGGTCCCATAACTGAGAGGTCAGGGAAACTGTGTGGGAGCTCCTTTGTTTGTCTCAGTGTGCCATGGCTGGAGCAGGTGGTGACCCTGCCCAGTGCCAGCTGAGGAGAAAGGTGTCACAAGTGGGTACAACCCTGCTGCTGGAGACCTGTGTGCCAGCGTACAGCCGAGTGACCAACGCTCTGCTTTGCACTGTGGCATCCAGGGCCCTACCTGTGGTTTGCCATGGCTGACTGCAGCTCTCCCTCTCCCTGCTGGTGCTGCGCTGTGGGTGGCATGGTGCTGACAGCCAGGAAAGCCTTACCAAGGCCCTTTTGTTCCCTTAGTTCCTCATTGTCCCTGCCATCGTGGGCAGTGCCCTCCTGCACCGGCTGTCGGATGACCGCTGGGAGAAGATCACGGCGTGGATGTACGGCGTGGGGCTCTGTGCCCTCTTCATTGTCTCCACTGTGTTCCACATCGTCTCCTGGAAGAAGAGCCACCTCAGGTAGCTCTCCAGCTCCTGCCTGAGCTGCTTCCTTTTCATGTTCTTCCTACTGTGTTTCTCAAGGGATCAGAAATGATTTTGCAGGAGGTTGGAGCGGTTCCTTGCGCTGAGACAGGGTAAAAACCACCTTTGGCTCTGGAAGAAACAGTGAGCCAAGCTCAGAGGCAAACAGACTTCCATGTCCTTTCACAGGGAATCATGGAGTGACTTAGCTTGGAAGGGACCTCAGAGATCAAGGCTCTGCTCACAGAGCTAAGCTTCCAAACCCTCAACGCCACTGCAGCCATCCTCTCAAACTCTGCTGGCACCAGGAGATCCCTCTCCAGCATCCACAAAGACTCTGCAGCGTGGCAGGAGGCTGGAGGGTATCAGAATCTTTCCAAAAGCTCTCCTGGTGACTTGCTCTCTCTCTCTCTCTCTCTCTCTCTCTCTCCCCCCAGGACCATGGAGCATTGCTTTCACATGTGTGACAGGATGATGATCTACGTCTTCATTGCAGCATCCTACGCGCCGTGGTGAGAGATCTGAAGCACAGCTTCACGACCAAAGCTCTTCCCCAGGCAAACATTTTATCCTTACAACCTCCCAGAGTCTATAAGCATCATCTTAGATGCACCAGGCCACGTGGTGCCTCCTGAAGTGCAGCACAGGGGAATCTCCTGAGGCTTGCTGAGCAGAAAGCGATGTTAGAAAACAGCAGAGAGGAATTTTCTGTCTCATAGCATCATCCTAGAGTGGCTAAGGCTGGAAGGGACCCCAGAGATCATCTACTCCAACTTCTCCGCCATGGGCAGGGACACCTCTTGAGTCATCCAGCCTGGCCTTAAACACCCCCAGGCAGGAGGCAGCTACAGCCTCCCTGGGCAGCCTGTGCCAGACTCACCACCCTGGTACTGGAGAACTTCTTCCTCAGCTCCAGTCTCACCCTGCTCTGCCTCAGCTCCAAACCATTCCCCCTTGGCCTGTCTCAGACACCCTTAGCAAAAGCCTCTGCAGCCTTCCTGCAGGATCCCTTCAGGCACTGGCAGCAGCTCTGAGGTGCCCCTGGGGTCTTCTCTCCAGGCTGCACCCCCCCAGCTCCCTCAGCCTGTGCTCACAGCAGAGCTGCTCCAGCCCTTAGCTCATCTGTGTGGCCCCAGGTCATGGTCCCCTCACGCCGAGTCAGACACCTTCTGCCCCTGTGTGGACTGTCCCAGTGTGCTGTCCCTCCCCGTGCCTGAGTTCCAGCTCTGGCTGCTTCTGCCATCCCTGGCAGCCGGTGTGGGCTGGCGCCGGGGCAGCGGCGCTGAAGCGTGTGTCTGGCAGGTTGAATCTGCGCGAGCTGGGCCCGCTGGCGTCGCACATGCGGTGGTTTATCTGGCTGATGGCTGCAGGAGGCACCCTTTATGTCTTCCTCTACCACGAGAAGTAAGAGCTGCTCCTTGCATCTGGCTTCAAACTGCAGTTAAGAGGTGGAGGCTTCCTTATTTCCTCAGTGCTCCTACCCAGGCTTCCACAGATGGAGAGGGGAGCCTGGGAGCGGTGGAAGTGTGAGGAGGAGATGGTGCAGACTTGGCTCTTGCCAGCAGGGAGCTGCAGCTCCCCGGCAGAGGGTGGCTGTAGGCTGCATTGTTGCCTTCTGCCTAAAGGGGTGGGAGGGAAGTGTCCACTTCAGCTCTTGCTGAGTGTGGGTAGGGTGAGAAATGCTGAGCCCCTTCTGCCCCTAAGGCAGGTTGTACAACATGACATTGGTTGTGTAACTGAGGCCTACTGCCTCCTGCTACCTTCTCATGGAATGAGTTGGGTTGGAAGGGAGCTCCAAAGGTCACCCAGTCCAAGCCCCCTGCACTCAGCAGAGACCTGCCTCACTAGAGCAGGCTGCTTACAGCCTTGTCAAGCCTCGCCTTGGATATCTCCAGGGATGGAGCCTCAGCTGCCTCCCTGGGCAGCCTGTTGCAGTGTTCCAGCACTCTCACGGTGCAGAACCCAATTGCAATCTGCTCTTCCCTCATTTCAGACCATTGCTCTCATCCTGTCCCTGCAGGCCTTTGCAAACAGGCCCTCTCCAGCCCTCTTGTAGCCCCCTTCAGGTACTGGCAGACTGCTCTAAGGTCTCCCTGGAGCTTCTCTTCTCCAGGCTGCACAACCCCAGCTCCCTCAGCCTGCCAGATGCAGAGGCAAACACACTGAGACCGAGAGTCTAAAATCTGATTGCTTGACCTCCCTTTCACTGATCTTTGGGGTCCCTTCCAACCCAACCCATTCTTTGATTCTCGTGCTCAGGGGGCAGGACACAGCTGTTTGGTCTGGAGATGAGCTGAGGTTCAAACAAGAGCCTCTTCAGCCGTCTCAGTATTGCTTTCTCAGTGCCTGGCTGCAGCTCTGTCACCACACATGGGTTATGATGTGCTCTGTGAGCAGGACCTGTGCCAGCAGGAGGCTCAGCAGGTTTCCCTTCCCATTGAAGGCAATGTTTGTGCTCTTGTCCACCTCTTTGACTGACTCCTTCCTTTTTAGGTATAAGATCGTTGAGCTCTTTTTCTACTTGGCCATGGGATTTTCTCCTGCCCTGGTGGTGACCTCTATGGTAAGGAATGTGGCTGTTGACACTGCAGGACAGACCTGCCCCTTCTGAGCAGCTGCAGCTCTCTTGCTTGGGAGTCCTCTGTCACTGGCAGTGCTATCTGCAGGGGACCCAAATGCAGGCAGTTGAGGTTTGCATTTCACTGACTCCTGCCCTGTGGTGCTGGCTCTGGCCTGCAGGCCCCAGGTGCTAAGGAGCTCAGTTCTGAGGAGAATCACAGTCTGGGCTGGGCTGGAAGAATCTGAGATTCAACCAGGCTGGAAGAGAGCTCCAAACTCACCCAGCCCAACCTAGCACCCAGCCCTGGCCAATCAACCAGACCATGGCACTAAGTGCCCCAGCCAGGCTTGGCTTCAACACCTCCAGGGACAGGGACTCCACCACCTCCCTGGGCAGCCCATTCCAATGCCAATCACTCTCTCTGGGAGGACCTTAAAGGTCTCCTGGCAACCTCTGCCGTGTCCTTTGGGTAGAGATGCTGAGGGTGTGCCTGTAGGTGTTCCTGTTGCTATGCTTAGTGCCCACTTAGCACCTCCGGGTGGGGCAGGAAGGCTTCTCCCTCTGCCTGTGGCACTTTGAGATGCTGTCCTCTCCCTTGCTCTGTGAAACAGCTCTCTGGAAAACCTCAGCAACTGATGCCCTGCTCTGGACCAAGATGGGGAAGTGAATTGCTGCTTGCCCCTTGCAAAGTTACTTGGGGGCAACAGAGGCTGAAGAGTTTTGTCTCCTACCAGAAACTTCTCTTAGCAGGGAGGCAGAAGGATGTTGAGGAGCTGAAGTAGCTGAACTGCAAGCTGATTCACTGTGGCTGGGACACTTCATCTGCCAGTGACTGCTGTCTGGGGGTTTAGAAAGGGTCCCTCCTGCTTCGCTCTGCCCTCCTCCAGCCCTTGACTTGTTTATGGTTACAGGTGTATAGATGCCTGAATGACCCTCTGCTGCTGCTGAAGATCTGACACTCGTACAGGGGCTTGCCCCAGGGCTTCCATCTGAATGCTGAGCTCCACCAAAACCTTGCTGGAGCTTCAGCCCACCAGCAGAGCTGCACTGAGCTCACAGTGCCTGAGCTTCTTGTTTCTCCATGTCTGCCCTGCTAATGAGCATGAAGCAAGACACCAAGGATTGAGATGCTTGAGTTATCCCTCTTCTGTGGTGTGCTTCACAAGGGCTTGTGATTGGCCAAGAGGGAATGGACTGAAGCTTGAGGAGGGCAGATTGACACTGGAGGTTAGGAAGTCTTGACAGTGAGAGTGGGGAGACACTGGCACAGGTTGCCCAGGGAGGCTGTGGATGCTCCCTCCGTGGAGGTGTTCAAGGCCAGGCTGGATGAGGCCTTGAGCAGCCAGGGCTGGTGGGAGGTGTCCATGCCAGGGAGGTGGAACTGGATAATCCTCAAGGTCCCTTCCAACCCATTCTGTGGCTCTCTTATTATCTATGGTCTTCTCTTCATCCATCTGTCACAAGCAGGATACCCTGAGCTGGCAGTTCTTGGGGGGGGAAGCAGTTTGCATTCTGTGCCCTCCCTAACCCCCTTTCCCTGTTGGTTGGCAGACCAACACGGATGGCCTGCAGGAGGTGGCCTGGGGAGGAGTGATCTACTGCCTGGGCGTGGTGTTCTTCAAGAGCGACGGCGTCATCCCCTTCGCCCATGCCATCTGGCACCTCTTCGTGGCCACCGCCGCCGCCGTGCACTACTATGCCATCTGGAAGTACCTGTACAGGAGCCCTGCAGACATCATCCGGCACCTGTGAGGCAGCTGTGCCAGCCCTCCCCCGTGCTTGGCCTCTGCAGCTGTGGTCCCTGAGCTAAGTGGCTGGGGGAGATACCTGCGCTGAGCTGGGCAGTGCTCTGAGGCAGCTGCCGTGCGCCGCTGGTCTCTGTGTCCTGCACCTGCCCAGCCTCTGGCGAGAGCTGTAGGTACCCAGGGTGCTGTGCTGCAGTCCCAAGAGCCCATTCCCTGTCAGCAGAACTTGGCTGCCCGATGTTTACAAAGAAGTCTTTTGTATCCCACTTTCATTTGGACACTTTTTAACTCTCTGAGGAATTTTTTCTAACTCAGTGGCTGAAAAGGTGAAGTCAGCAGCGCAGAGGTGGCTCCTGAGCTGGGGCTGCTGCCTGTCACCTGGCTCACAGGCAAAGCATCTGCTCTTCCCTGCCCATCTCCTTGGTATCTTGTGACTTTTCTAGGACCTTTGGGTGTTTTTGTAAACTTTAGAAGTATCTTTGCTGAACTGGTAGCACACACAAGGGTCACCTCTGCAGCTCCTCACCTTGCAAGGTCTTGCCAGACCTGACTACATTCCACCCCCTGCTGACAGGTGACCATTGGACCTCTTCCAGCCCTTGCATTGACAAAAAGGCATCAAAATGACCACTTTGAGCTCAAATCCCAGCCTGGTTCTGCTGAGTGTTAACTGTCAGTGTCTTCTGCTCCTGCCTGGCACAGCTCCAGCAGCATCTCCAGTTGGCTTTCTCCATGATGGATGTGAAGTGGAGCACAGTTCCCAGCCAGGCAGCAGCTTGGAGCTTCATAACTTCAAGTCAGCTTCAAGCTGTTTGCAGCAGCTCGAAGCAGCTCGAAGCTGATGTGTGGTAGTGAAGGTCCAAATCAGAGTCAGGTTCTCCACAACGGCCACCAGGTGTTGCTGCTCTGATATTGAGGCTTGGATTTCCAAAGGGATCTAAGAGAACCTGGCCCCACCTTTTTCCTTGGCCTTGGTCTCCCTGGGAGCTGCTTGGGCTGGGTCTGTTAGGAGCTCCTGGTCGCAGCAGCTCTTGCTGACCACTTGGAATTCATTGGTTCTTCACAGAGGAGCCTGAGCTGGTGCCATGGGCCATGGTGGGACTGGCACAGAGCCAAGCTGGGCTTTCCTTGTGGGGTAAAGCCCAAGTGCTGAGTGGAGCAGCTGTAGAGGAGTCAGTGTACAGTGTCTGTCCAGCCCTGCCTCCTGCCCCACCACCTGATGAATGTCTTACATTAAGATTTGACCTTTAGCCTCTCTCTGATGTCCTCACTGTTTCCTGTCAGCGCTGACCTGACAAAACCAAACCCTGTTGCCTTCTTTGGACGTGGCTCTGGGTGCTGCCTGTCTGCAGAGCAGGAGCAGCAGGGCAGGGATGCTCTTCAAGGCAGCTGTCTTTGGTAGCACAGCCAGGTTTGCCCCAGGGGCTGCACATCAGAGTCACAGAACGGCTCAGGCTGGAAGGGACCTCAGAGCTCTGCTCCACCCTCCCCACCATGCCCAGGGACACCTCTCAGCTACACTCAGCTGCTCAAGGCCTCATCCAGGCTGGCCTGCAACACCCCCAGGCAGGAGGCAGCCACAGCCTCCCTGGGCAGCCTGTGCCAGTCTCTCACCACCCTCCTGCTGAAGAACTTCTTCCTTTTAGCTCACCCACACTGAGGGGCAGACTTTACCCTCGAGGCACTGAGGGCCAGCTGGGTGGTGTGAGCAGCTGACAGGAGAGATGGCAGCACCCCAGTAGTGAGCTGCTCCAGGGAGGCAGCAAATGCCACATCTGGGCAGGGCAGTGCCAGCCCAGCAGTCTGCACAGCTGGATGCCTCCCTCCATTTTACTAACCTTCTGTCTGCTTGAATTCCCCCCCCCACACTTCTCAGTGAGTTTCTTACTTTGCTTCAGTGCAGTAACTTCAAAACCACTAAAGTACTCCTGAAAGGTTTCTCTGAGCCCAGCCTGGACCCATTCCTTGGCTGTGTTTTAATTTGAATTTAGGTTTGTTTGGGATTTCTTTGTTCTTTGCTCTTTTTGTTGGTTTGTTTGCAATAGTTTTGTTTTCTTTTTTTAATAACAACACTTTCCATTCACTGGAGGAAAAACCCAAACCCAACTGTTTTGAATCCCTGTCTTCTAGTCAATATGATCTTGAATGTACCAGACTAACAATAAACATTTTGTGCAATTTGGAAGCTTCTCTTCCTTGCTGCTTATTTTGTTCTCCTCTCCAGCACTGAGGCAGGATCTGGGTGATGGCAGCAGAGAGACAGAGCTGAACTCAGGCAACTCTAGCAGGAAAGGTTGCAACTGGAATTACTCAGGAAAGAAGAATCAGAATGGTAGGGGGTGGAAAGGACCTCAGAAGATCATCCAGACCAACCCCCCCTGCCAGGGCAGGTCACACAGGAATGCAGCCAGGTGAGTCTGGAAAGCATCCAGAGAAGGAGACTCCACAACCTCTGTTGGAGGGTGAGAGAGCCCTGCAGAGGGACCTGGCCAGGCTGGCTGGGTGGGCAGAGGCCAAGGGGATGAGACTGAACAAGGCCAAGGGCAGGGTTCTGCACTTTGGCCACAACAACCCCAAGCAGCACTACAGGCTGGGGCCAGAGTGGCTGAGAGCAGCCAGGCAGACAGGGAGCTGGGGGTGCTGGGAGAGAGGAGCTGCAGAGGAGGCAGCAGTGCCCAGGTGGGCAGCAGAGCCAATGGCATCCTGGGCTGGCTGAGGAGCAGTGTGGGCAGCAGGACAAGGGAGGTTCTTGTGCCCCTGTGCTCAGCACTGCTCAGGCCACCCCTGGAGTGCTGTGTCCAGTTCTGGGCTCCTCCATTGCAGAGAGATGCTGAGGTGCTGGAAGGTGTTTGGAGAAGGGCAGCAAGGCTGGGGAGGGGCCTGGAGCACAGCCCTGTGAGGAGAGGCTGAGGGAGCTGGGGGGGGTGCAGCCTACAGCAGAGGAGGCTCAGGGCAGAGCTCATTGCTGCCTGCAGCTGCCTGCAGGGAGGCTGTAGCCAGGTGGGGTTGGGCTCTGCTGCCAGGCAGCCAGCACCAGAAGAAGGGGACAGAGGCTCAAGCTGTGCCAGGGCAGGTCTGGGCTGGATATTAGGAGGAAGTTGTTGTCAGAGAGAGTGATTGGCACTGGAATGGGCTGCCCAGGGAGGTGGTGGAGTGGCTGTGGCTGGAGGTGTTGAAGCCAAGGCTGGCTGGGGCACTTAGTGCCATGGTCTGGTTGGTTGGGCAGGGCTGGGTGCTAGGTTGGGCTGGGTGAGCTTGGAGCTCTCTGCCAGCCTGCTGGATTCTATGAACCTCTCTGGACAGCCTGCTCCAGGCTCTGGCACTCTCACAGTGACAAAGTTTTCCTTCCTGGTCCTGTGCACCTCCTCTACTCCTGCTGGCACTCAGTGCCCCTCATGCTGCTCTTGGTCATCCCTGAGCAGGGCCTGGCTCTGTCCCTGCACATCTTTATCAGCAGCACTGAGGGCAGCCCTCAGGCTCCTCTGCTCCCAGCCCCAGCTCCCTCAGCCTGTCCTCACAGGGAGATCTTCCACTGCCTGCAGCAGCTTGCTGGCTCTGGGCTGGACTCTCAAGCAGTCCCCTGAGGTCCTTCTGGAACTGCCTTTCTGTTAAAGCAGTCACAGAAGTGAAGCACTGAGCTGCTCTTCCAGCCCTGCCTTCCCCACACCCTCATCATTACCTGCTCATGGTGAGAGCTGTGTCACTGCCTTCCAGTCCCAGGCGAGTAACAGAGACCCTTCAAAGGGGCCTCAGCGTCTGGCTATGGTTCTGGCAGCCTCCACTGCGAGTCCTGGTGCAGACAGAGGACACCTCTGACTCTGAAGCTGTTGCTTATTGTGATCTACCCAATGTTTAAGGCCATGTAAAGCCCAGGTCCATGTTGGCAGGCAGAGAAGGTGGCTCCAGGGATGCCCTTTTGTTCTAATGAGTTGGGATTGGAAGCACCAAGCATCACAGCATCACAGTATCACAGTATCACCAAGGTTGGAAGAGACCTCACAGATCATCAAGTCCAACCCTTTACCACAGAGCTCAAGGCCAGACCATGGCACCAAGTGCCACGTCCAGTCCTGCCTTGAACAGCTCCAGGGACGGCGACTCCACCACCTCCCCGGGCAGCCCATTCCAGTAGCCAATGACTCTCTCAGGGAAGAACTTTCTCCTCACCTCCAGCCTAAATTTCCCCTGGTGCAGCCTGAGGCTGTGTCCTCTTGTTCTGGTGCTGGCCACCTGAGAGAAGAGAGCAACCTCCTCCTGGCCACAACCTCCCCTCAGGTAGTTGTAGACAGCAATAAGGTCTCCCCTGAGCCTCCTCTTCTCCAGGCTAACCAATCCCAGCTCCCTCAGCCTCCCCTCGTAGGGCTGTGCTCAAGGCCTCTCCCCAGCCTCGTTGCCCTTCTCTGGACACGCTCAAGCATCTCAATGTCCCTCCTAAACTGGGGGGCCCAGAACTGAACACAGTACTCGAGGTGTGGTCTAACCAGTGCAGAGTACAGGGGCAGAATGACCTCCCTGCTCCTGCTGGCCACACCATTCCTGATGCAGGCCAGGATGCCACTGGCTCTCTAGGCCACCTGGGCACACTGCTGGCTCATGTTCAGGCAGGTATCAATCAGCACCCCCAGATCCCTCTCTGGCTGCTCTCCAGCCACTCCGACCCCAGCCTGTATCTCTGCATGGGGTTGCTGTGGCCAAAGTGCAGCACCCTGCACTTGGAGCTATTGAACCCCATCCCATTGGCCTCTGCCCATCTGTCCAGGCGGTCAAGATCCTGCTGCAGAGCCCTTCTGCCCTCCAACCCAGCCACATCTGCCCCCAGCTTGGTGTCATCTGCACACTTGCAAGCATGCAGGGTTCTGGTTGTGCCCAGGCCCAGCAGTGCCCTGGATGAGGAAGGGTTCCTGTGAGGCTCTGGGGTATTGCTGTGGTAGGTCTTGGCTTGCAGTGTGGCTCTCTGGGAGGTTTCAGCACTCCTGAGATGAGAGCTGTGGCAGGCACACAGCACTCAGCCTGTTTAGAGCTGCTTCTTGGTGCAGTGTGGTTGTGCTGGGGCTGGACCAAGCAAGTTAAGGAAGTTTTTACTTTAGTTTTCCCTCTTACACCTCTTGCTCTGAATGTCCTTCCCCCTCAGGACCCTGCCACTTGCTTGGAACCCCCTGGGAATCACCTCCAGAAGGCTTTCCTTGGGGCTGGCTGCTGGGCCACGTGCTGCCTGGAGGCTGAGGCTGCACGGCCATGGCCACGTCTTGGCTTGGCTGAGGCTTTGCTCCCTGCCCTGCTATTTTTACGAGTGCAGGACGTTGGTCTCTGCTCACTAATTGCTTTCACCACCAGGAGGTGTCAGGAGATTAAAGCTAAGAATAGTGACCAAAGGAGGGAGCAGGAAGGCAGAGCAGGTGCTGGCAGCTCCCTGGCCTGGGCACTTCAGCAATTCTGCCTTCCCAGCGTGCTGGGCCTGGCCCGGGGCTGCTCTTCAACAGAGGCTGCTCCAGGTCCTCCTCCTGCTTCCCAGCGTTTCGCTCAAGTGAGCAAACTCAGCACTGGCACTGGACGGGGAGGGGACAGAAGCCACCCAGGTGCTCCTCAGTGGCTCTTTAGAAGCCTTTGGCTGCTGTTGGTTTGGTGTCAGAGGAGGGCTGGGGGCTGGGGCTCAGCAGTCATGCAGTGCCTGGGGCTGAACACTCCCCAGGCTGCTCAGTGCTGAGTTTGGGATGACCTCTGCAGCCTCTCCTGAAAATCCAGCCCAAAGCAGTTGGAGGTGAAGCATCTTCAGAGCATCTTCTAGTGAGAGGTGTCCCTGCCTATGGCAGGCAGCTGGAACCAGATGATCCTTGAGGTCCCTTCCAACCCAAACCGTTCTGTGACCTGCACCACAGCCAACCTGAGCTAGCAGAGCAGCCCAGGCTGCCAGGTCCAGGCTCTGGGGACAGGGATTCTGCTAAGGAAGTGGCTGCAGAGTGCCCTCGGGGTGGTGCTTTGGTTGTCTTACTGAGCCGGGTAGCTGCCTGGTGCCTCCCTCTGTGCCTGCTCCCTGGGTGGAACCAGGGCACTTGTTGCTGGGGATAAGCTGAGGAGTCACAATCCTCTTGCAGGAGGCCAGCAGTGGAGCCAGCAGCCGGTTAGCAACAGAGCTTACATCACTGGCGCTAATGAGGCCCCGCAGCTCTCGGCAGGAGCCGCTCAGATGTCCCTGTTGCCTGGCAGCCTGAGCCCTGCTGCCCGCGGATTTGCGCGGCCAGACCCTCCAGGTGCCTTTGAGAAGCTCCCTTCAGCTCTGCCGCGGGTGAGCAGCTGTCAGCAGAGAGGCTTTGGCTCCAGCAGGCATCTCCTGGGCGCTGTTTGCTGCGGTGTGGTGTGCAGGCAGTGAGCAGCCCCAGGCAGCTGCTTGGTGCCACGGGCAGGCAGCAGAGCCAAGCCACGGCACCTGCTGGCCTCAGGGAGCCTGAGGATGCTCGGCCTGAGGAGCACCAGCAGTGCTAAAGGACTCCACACCAGAGCTGGGGGACCTCAACCACCTCCTCAAATCGGAGCCCACCCCTTTGGGAGGCCCAGGATGAGAGAATCACAGCATGGGTTAGCTTGGAAGGGACCGCAGGGATCAGCCAGGTCCAACCCTCTGCCACGGGCAGGGACACCTCCCACTAGAACAGGCTGCTCAAGGTCTCATCCAGCCTGGCCTTGAACACCTCCAGGGAGGTTGTGAAGCACAGAAGCACCCAATGTGATCAGAACCACCGGAGCCTGGGGCTGGCAGAGGGCCCCCCCAGAACCATCAGAGCCTGGGGCTGGCAGAGGGCCCCCCCCAGAACCATCAGAGCCTGGGGCTGGCAGAGGTCCCCCCCCAGAACCATCAGAGCTTGAGGCTGGCAGAGGGCCCCCCCCAGAACCATCAGAGCCTGGGGCTGGCAGAGGGCCCCCCCAGAGCCATCAGAGCCTGGGGCTGGCAGAGGGCCCCCCCCGAACCATCAGAGCCTGGGGCTGGCAGAGGGCCCCCCCCAGAACCATCAGAGCCTGGGGCTGGCAGAGGGCCCCCCCAGAGCCATCAGAGCCTGGGGCTGGCAGAGGTCCCCCCCAGAACCATCAGAGCCTGGGGCTGGCAGAGGTCCCCCCCCAGAACCATCAGAGCTTGAGGCTGGCAGAGGTCCCCCCCAGAACCATCGGAGCCTGGGGCTGGCAGAGGTCCCCCCCCAGAACCATCAGAGCTTGAGGCTGGCAGAGGTCCCCCCCAGAACCATCAGAGCCTGGGGCTGGCAGAGGTGCCCCCCAGAACCATCAGAGCTGAGAGAATAACTGGGAGGAGACATCAGCCCCTGCTGGGCCACAGCACCATCCTGGAAGGAGGAGAGCCCCTGGGGCAGTGGACAGGAAAGGAAAAGGTGGATGAAGGCACAGCAGTGAGGGGGTCCTGGAGCTGGGTGCTCAGCACCCATCAGGATGGGCTGGGTAATGCTTTGTCACACTCGATGAGGGGGCTGTGTGCCAGCAGCCAGGCCCTGCTCCAGCCACAGCTCTCCTCAGCCTGCCCAGCCCCCCCACCGTGCCCAGCACAGCTGCCTCTGCCCGTGGTCTGCTTCCCCTGCCGTGGGGGTGAGCTTTTGCTGGCTGCTGGTGCAGCTTCTTAGCTCCTTGACTTTTTCCAGCTGTTTTAACTAACTCTGGGGGCTGTAAAGCATTCCAGTGCCCTCTCCCCCATTCCCACCTGTGCTTGCTTCCCACAGAGCTCCAGGACGAGCCCCTGCTGCCCAGCTGGGTGTGCTGGGCATCCCACCGGGCACATGCTTGCATCTGGATGGCCACAAAGCACTCACCAGGCTGTAAATAACATCCCAGTGAAGTCACTAATGACCCAGTAAGGACTAAGGTCAGTCCTCAGTGGTGTGAGCGGGGCCAAGCCTCCTGCCCTGTGACTCAGAGCTGGGCAGATGCCAGCGCTCGCCCTCGGCTGGCACAGGGTGACACCAGCCAGCACAGCTGGGTGCCCAGGAGGGCAGTAAGCCTTTGTCCTTCACTGCTGTGTTGGGAGGAGCTGCTCTGACCTCTCACCACAGAAAGATGCAGCAGGATGCTGCAAACCAGCAGGGTCCTGGCAGGGGCTGGGCTCCAGCTTGGCCTCACTGAACCTTCCCCTTGGGTGCTGTTGTTTATTTGCAGCTGAGGTGGCCACAGCCTGGGGAATGCTTTGCCCTTTCCAGCCCATTTGGCAACCCCAGCTGCTGACTCTTGACTCCTCCAGCCCCCACCTCCACCAGGCAGAGCAGGGGGCAAAGGGTGAGGGAAAGTCCAAGGGTACCAGGGCAGGGAAACAGATAGCTCTTCAGTGTGGGCACTGCTGCCTCTCCTGCTTGCAGCACCATGGGATGGTGCCACCTCTGGGACCTCACAGTCTCAGAACTGGGCACCCTGCTCCTCTGCACCGTGGCTGCGGGACTCAGACGTGGTCCTGGGGCTGAGCAGGTCAAAGTGTCTTCTCCTGGAGGTGGTTTCAGGAAAGGCAGAGAGTCACAGAATGGGTTAGGTTGGAAGGGACCTCAAAGCTCAGCCAGTTCCAACTCAGCAGGGACACCTCCCACTAGAACAGGTCACTCAAGGCCTCATCCAGCCTGGCCTGGAACACCTCCACGGAGGTTGTGGAGCACAGAAGCAGCCAATGTGATCTTTGATCCCATTCTGTGCTCCACAACCTCTGTGGGCAACCTGTGCCAGTGTCTCACCACCCTCACTGCAGAGAACCCTTTCCTCACAGCCAGTTCCAATCTCCCCTCTGCCACTTCAAACCCATTCCTCCTCCTTCTGTCATTCCAAGACCTTGTCAATAGAGCCCCAACTCTTGTTGCCTGTTCTCATAGCAGAGGAGGAGAGGGAAAACCACCTGAGAGGCAGGTGAGAGGAAGGAGGTTATGGGGTCAAAATCTTTGCTAGCAGTTCCCTTCGAGGCCTCCCAGCAGCCCCAGGCTGTTGAGCTGCCAGCCGCAAGTGGGAGCACTTCCCGTACCTCCAGCTGAAATGTGGTTTGAGCCCATCCTGCCCAGGCCGAGAGCATCTTCTGCTGCCGCAGCATCGCGGGCAGGTGCTGCCCCTGGGGGTCCAGCGGCTCCGCCTGGGCTGCGCCGCCAGGGCGCTGCGGTGCCGCCTGGGCACTGCCCTCACCCGATCGCAGAATCCGACAGGTTGGAAAGGCCTTTCGAGCTCATCTTCGTCCCCGGGCCCCTGGTGACACTGTGACCCTGCAGCCCCTCACCCCAGGGCCGCACAAGCCCCCACCCGAGCGGGATGCTGCGGCAGCACAGCGGCCCGAGCGCAGCTCTTGAGCGCCCCCTGGCGGCGCGCAGCGGGCATCGCCCCCTCCCTGCCCACGGCGGTCCCACGGAAAGGGCCACTTCGGGTCACGATGAGCTCCGACAGGGAGCAGAAGCGCACCGACCGACTCCGGGCACGGCTTTTGGCAGGGGCAGACTGGCTGTGGGCGGGCACCTGGCTCCAGCCTCCTCTCAGGCGGTTGTAGAGAGCAATGAGGTCTCTGCTCAGCCTCCTCCACACTGCACTCCCCCAGCTCCCTCAGCTGCTCTTCCCCAGCCCTTTTCTCCAGACCCTTCCCCAGCTTCGCTGCCCTTCACTGGACCTGCTGTCACCCCTCGATGTCCTCCTTGAACTGAGGGGTCCCTCAAGCTGATCCCAGGATTCAAGGTGCAGTCTCACCAGTGCTGAGCACAGGGATGCTGTGGATGGGGCACTTAGTACCACGGTCTGGTGGGTTGGAGAGGACTGGGTGCTAGGTTGGACTTGATGAGCTTGGAGGTCTCATCCAACCTGCTTGATTTGATGACATTTGCACCCCCCACCCCCCCCTATGACCCAAGGTCTGTCCCCTCATTGAGACACTGGCTGCTACAGGCACTCCCAGAGCAGCCAGTGAGGGGCAAGTGAACCATCTCCCCCCCACTCCCTCCCTAAGCCCTGAGACAGCACTGCAAGGACACAGGTGAGAGAAGAAAAATTGAAAAGTTTATTAAACATTAAGAATTACAGACAAAAAATAACCCCAAAACAAACCAAAAACATAAACCCAACAAACCAAAAAAAGAAAAGGGGAGGAAAAATAAACAGAAAACCAACAAAAGAAGAGAGATTTGGGCTGAAGAGCACACAGGATGCAATCCATGCCATGTCCCACAGCTCAGCTGAGCCCTGGCACCAGACTGTTGTGTTCCAACCAGCTGCTGTCTGGAGGTGCTGCCAGAACTACCGAGGCCGATTGCTGCTTTTCATCACATTGTTTTTTTTTTTTCTTCACAGACAACGAAAAGTCAAGGAAATAAACCCAAACTGCACATCGCCAGTGGAAAGTACATGCAAAAAAAGCCCCCACCCAAACCCACGCCGAGTGTGAAAGCGCTGCCTGGGGGTTGTTACAAACCCACAGAAGCCAGAGACCAGGAGCTGAGGGCATCCTCTTTCGGCCCCGCTCCGGCGCCTCCCTTTTTTGGTCTGAATTTCTTGCTTTTGTGGATTCAAGTCAGAATTTGTATTTCCACGGTGCCAACTTTAGCACCACTCAAAAAAAAAAAAACAAACCCCAAACCCCAAAGCCGAAAGACAAAGCAACCTCTGCTCGTCCCCTCCTTTGCCACAGGCTTTCCCCGCGGGGCGCCCCAGGGGGCTCCGGTTGGGTTTATTTTCAGAGGACATTCTTTTGTGAAGAGAAACAATTCAGAAGGAAAAACAGACCCCAGAAAAAAACCCAACCCAAACAACCCACAGGACAAGCAGCATTGTACCAATGCTGGAGGAGAGGGCAGTGAATTACTCAGTCATCACTCTGCAAATATATATATTTCTAGTCTTATAAAATTACAGTTTCTTATCCCTACAAAGCTCCTTCATGAGCAGCCGAGCCGCAGGCGCACTGAGCCCAGCTGAGCCAGCCCTGGGACCTGAAACGAAGCTCAACTCTCTGTCAGGGGCACAACCTGGCTTTTTAGCCAAGTTTTGCCCCTGCCTTGTGGCTGATTTTTCAGCCCCCAGGCTGGCTGAACCGAGCAGCACTCCCCACTCACTCCGGCACAGCTCCAGTCCCAGCCTCACGCTTGCTCCGCCACCCTCCCGCACAGCAGGACGGGGTGAGGAGGCGTCTGAGCAGCCCTTGCTCTGCCTGAGAACCTCTGCTCCTCCGTGGCTGAGACTCCGTAAATCTCTGATCCCCAACCTACAAAAACTATCATCTCCCACCCCTCCCTGCCCCAAAGAAACTAAAGCTTCTGTCCTGCTCCAAGCTGCCTGTTACATTCCAAAGGCGGGTTCGTGGTCAGGAGGTGACCGCCGCTGGCCCGGAGGCTGACCTCCTGCACACCGCTGCTGCTGCACACTCAGCACCCCCCAACAGCCACGCTGAGGGCCACTGTAAGCTGCCACAATCTGCTCTGCTGCTGCTAACAGCACCCACAGCAGTGGCCACCTGAGCCCTGCCACCATCACCCTCCCTTGGGCTCCCTTCCCTGCCCACACTGCCCTTCAGCAAAGCACTTCCCAGGCTGTGACCTGCTGCAGCTGACCAAAGTCCACTTTGCTGGAGAAACGGTCCCCAGCCCAGTGCTGCTTCCTAAGGGGTGCTGGCAAGTCTGGGATGTTCAAGGGCAAACACTTGCAAACTGCTGCTGATGCCCCGGGTGCTGTAAAGCTGCACAAGGTCCTCTGTGACCGCCTCCCGAAGCTGCCTCCTGAGCTCGTGGACCGAGAATCATAGAATCATAGAATCAACCAGGTTGGAAGAGACCTCCAAGATCATCCAGTCCAACCTAGCACCCTGCCCGAGTGAGCTTTGTGTGTGGAAGCAGCAGCACAGCAGTGAGAGCACTGAGCAAGACCTGCAGCACCATACTGCCCTCACCTCCTTACAGCCTCGGGCAGCACCTTCACACACCAACACAGCTGGGGGGCTCCGAAGCGCCAGCTGGAGGCAAACTGCAGCAGCAGCAGCAGCAGCAGCTGAGAAACTACTACGAGGGGGGTTGGTTCGTTTGCTTTTCGGCTGATTTCTGTGCCTTTCCCAATCTTTGCATCGTCTGAGCAAGCAGTGACTGAAATCCACCTTGTGCTTTGTCCTTATTAACCGCTTTCTGCTGGCAAACAGCAAAGTCTGTTTGTTTCTCGTGTCTCCCCCCACCTGCAAAGCACAGGGCCGGCTGATGTGCCAGCAGCAGGCTTAAGAATACCCAAGGGTTCAAACTACAAAAGCAACCAACGAAGCCCAAAGCATTTCCTCTCTGTACAACAAAGGAGAATATAGATCTTTGCTAGATACTTTAAACACGGAATAGCTTCTTTTTTGCTCTATATATATCTCTGTCTCTCTCTCAAAATACACTGTCAGCATTTGTCCTTGAAAAATACTGTACAAAAGGAAGGTGCTAGAATTCTTCAGTAGAAACTTTATACACTTGATAAACCTCTGTCCTTTTGGTCTCCTTGCGCCGATTGGACTCACCACAGTAAAGGACAACACCGTCCCCTTCTGAGCTACACCAGTGCCTCTTACATTCATCTTTTCATCACAAGTCCACTTGAAATCAGGACATCCCACGTTCAGAGAGATTAACACAACAAAAGGTCAGAACCATCAGCTGGTGTCACACTCGGAACAACAACCACTAAGGGAAACAAAACCAAACGGGCTCTGCAAACCGGCGGCTTTGCCTGACCCGGGAGAAGGGAGTTTGGAGAACAGCAAGAGAGGATCCACAGAGAAGAGAGTACAAAACGTGGGGGAGGGGGAAAAAACGCAGGTTAAGTGTTCATTTCATCTGTACTCACGAAAACGGAGCAGTGGGTGACTAAGTGACAAGACAAAAGCCCCTCTGACCTGCTGGCAGCTTTGTTCTCAGCAGCAATCCTGCTCCTCACAGCTGCACTCCCCATACTCAGCATGCTGGCAGCAGGGTCTCCTTTGCCCTGCCAGGGGATGGAGCCCGCTCAGCATGCTGGCAGCAGGGTCTCCTTTGCCCTGCGAGGCTCTGAGGGAGACACGGAGCTGCTGCTGGGAGGGGATGCCCAGCCTGCCCAGGCAGCATGTGCCAGCAACAGGATTATTGCTCCAGGTAGGGAAGTGCCAAGGGGGAAGGGTGCAGCAGGCTCCCACCTGCCCGGGGTCCGCGGAAATCAAAAGGAAGCTGAAGAGCTACCGAGAAGCTGTAATGTGACCTACCGTGAGCAGAGCTGACTCAGGCTACCAGCACGTGAAACCTGCAGGCAACTGTCACCAGAGCTTCAAAAGACATCAAAAGCAACCTATAAATGAGGAGCTCTGCAGCGGAGCGCTAAGTGGTTTGTGCACTTGAGGAGCACGGGGCCTGCTCCGATCAGACAGCAAACGAGCGCTCGCAGTGCTCCACAGAGACAGCTCAGACCTACTGGTTTGGTACTGGTTTGGTACTGGTTTGGTTTTTTTTCTTTTTTCTCCTTTTTTCCCTTTTTTTTTTTTTTTTTGTGTCTATACTGGGACCTTCCCGAGCCAATCCGGAGGAAGGGACTGGTCACAGGGACAGAGGAGCCCTACTCTGGAGCAGCACGGAAAGAATTCAGCAGGGAAGAAGGGACCAAAGCTTTGCCAGGGTGGGGTCCGGACAGCCCAGCGCCACCGGCGGCGCCCTGGGAGAGGGCCTGGTGAGAAGGGAAGTGCTGAGATGCACACACGCGGAGGCGTGCGGCGCACACATGGGCACACACACACAGGCGTGGCACACACCTACAGGTGTGGCATACACACGGGCACACACACACGTACAGATATGACAAGTGTCACAGTCACACACATGTACAGACACATCACACACACACGCACGTGTCATGCACACAAGTCACACACACACGTCACACATGTCACACACTCTTCCAACCTGGTTGATTCTATGATACACCTGTCACACACATGCACACACACACAGACATGTCACACTCACATATCACAGTATCCCAGTATCACCAAGGTTGGAAGAGACCTCACAGATCATCAAGTCCAACCCTTTACCACAGAGCTCAAGGCCAGACCATGGCACCAAGTGCCACGTCCAGTCCTGCCTTGAACAGCTCCAGGGACGGCGACTCCACCACCTCCCCGGGCAGCCCATTCCAGTAGCCAATGACTCTCTCAGTGAAGAACATACATACACGCCACACATGTCACACACACACACACACGTCACATGTAGACATGTCATGCACGTGCACAGATGTGTCACACGTGTCACACACAAGTACAGACATGCCACATAGAATCATAGTATCAACCAGGTTGGAAGAGACCTCCAAGATTGTCCAGTCCAACCTAGCACCCAGCCCTAACCAGTCAACTAGACATAGATATCACACACATACAGACATGTCATACACATGCACAGATGTGTCACACACACAAGTACAGACATGTCACTCACATACACGTCACACACACAGACATGTCTCACACACACAAGTACAGATGTGTCACACACACATCACTCACACAGACATGTCACACACGTGTCACTCACACACATAAGTACAGACATGTCACTCACACACAGACATGTCACACACGTGTCACACACACAAGTACAGACATGTCCCTCACACACAGACATGTCACACATGTGTCATACACACACATAAGTACAGACATGTCACTCACACACAGACATGTCACACACGTGTCACACACACATAAGTACAGACATGTCACACACACAGACATGTCACACACGTGTGTCTCACACACACATAAGTAGAGACATGTCACTCACACACAGACATGTCACACACATGTCACACACACATAAGTACAGACATGTCACACACAGACATGTCACACACGTGTCACTCACACACATAAGTAGAGACATGTCACTCACACACAGACATGTCACACACATGTCACACACACATAAGTACAGACATGTCACACACAGACATGTCACACACGTGTCACTCACACACATAAGTACAGACATGTCACTCACACACAGACATGTCGCACACGTGTCACTCACACACAAGTACAGACATGTCCCTCAGACACACACGTCACTCACACACAAGTACAGACATGTCCCTCACACACACACGTCACTCACACACAAGTACAGACATGTCCCTCAGACACACACGTCACTCACACACAAGTACAGACATGCCACCCACGCACACAGGTGTGTCCCACAGGTGTGTGCCGCAGGCGCGTCGCGCACACGCGGACGCAGACACGAAGCTACCCCAGCAGGTGAAGTGGGTTTTGTTTCTGCTGCTTGCTGAAGTGCCGAAGCCAGCAGGGTGGGGGTGGGGGTGCTGCCATCCGCCAGCAAACGCTGCCCAGCCAGCCAGTGCCAACCCGCCCCGCGACGCCCCGAACACAAAGGAAATAAAGAGGAAAACCGAACCGAGCCAACAACCCCACCCCCCCCCGACCCCTCCACCCCACCCTTGCCCTGGCCACTGCCGCCGCTCACAGGGGCCCGTGGCGCGCCTCGTACTTGGCCAGGACGTTCTTGCACTTGCCCAGCTCCTTGCGCAGGTCGGCTACCTCCTGGCGCAGGGCTGAGTTCTCCTTCTCCAGGAAGGAGGCGCGGATGGCGATCTGGTTCTCCTTCAGGCGCCGCGCGTCGCGCGACCGCTTGGCTGCCATGTTGTTCTTTCTGCGCCGCGCCCAGTACTTGTCGTCCTGTTGGGGGGGACACACACAAACCACAGCCTGCAGCCCCCCTCCAAGCTTAAAGAGGCCTACAAGAAAGCTGGGGAAGGGGTTGGAGTGGATTGGATGCGGAAGATGTTGTGGATGGGAGGAGTGGGGCAGGCATTGGCGCAGGTTGCCCAGGGAGGTTGTGGGGCACAGAAGCACCCAATGGGATCTTTGATCCCATTGGGTGCTTCTGTGCTCCACAACCTCCCTGGAGGTGTTTAAGGCCAGGCTGGATGAGGTCTTGAGTGACCTGGGCTGGTAGGAGGTGTCCTTGCCCATGCGGAAGATGTTGCTGATGGGAGGGGTGGGGCAGGCATTGGCGCAGGTTGCCCAGGGAGGTTGTGGAGCACAGAAGCACCCAATGGGATCTTTGATCCCATTGGGTGCTTCTGTGCTCCACAACCTCCCTGGAGGTGTTTAAGGCCAGGTTGGATGAGGTCCTGAGTGACCTGGGCTGGTGGGAGGGTGTCCCTGCCCATGGCTGAGCTTTAAGGTCCCTTCTAACCCAAACCATTCTGAGGTTCTATCAATAATTGGGTATGTTGAGCGTGGAGAAGAGAAGCATCAGGGGAGACCTTAGTGCCATGGACCAGGACATAAAGGGTGGTTGCCAGAAGGAGAGAGACTCCCTCTAAACAAGGGGTGTTAGAGACAAGTTCTTGCTGAGGGCATTCCCACTGGACTCCAGAAGAAAATGTTTCCCCATGAGAACAGTTGGACACTGGAATCATCTCCTGAAGGCAGCAGTGCAGTGCCCTGCACAGGGCACTTTGAAGCCCTCAGCTTGCCAGGGTGCTGAGCCAGCTCATTTCAGCTCCACCATCACCTAGAAAGGTTCAACCAGATGATCTTTGGAGTCCCTTCCAAGCTGGCATTCTGGGATTCTGTGACTTCACCTGGCCCAGCCTGCTCTGATATCTCAGACACCGTGGGGAGAAAAGTGCCAGCTTTGCATGGCACAACCCAGCCAGGGAGCAGAGATGCTCCTGTCAAACCCTTTACACTAACCCTTTCATCCTGTCGACTGCCAGCTCCTCCAAGGGACAAGAAGCCCTGCTCCAGCAGCACACCTCTGCTATCCACCTGACCTAGCCAGCACAGCCTCCTTCTCGAGGGTGACTCACTCCTCACCAGCTGCTGGAGCAGCTCTAATCTCCTGAGCCTGCCTGCTCCTCCAGCACCTGGTACCACCTACCTTGGTTACCCTGTTCAAAGTTCTTCCCCTGCTGAACTTCAGAGCGCTCCTTCCACTAGACAGACTGCCCAGGGCCTCATCCAACCTGGCCTCATCCACGCCTGGCCTCCAGGAGGCATCCACGACCTCCCTGGCCAACCTGTGCCAGCATCACTGGTGCCTGTGGTTCTCATCCCAGCAAGCAGGAGGCCACAGCACCACATCCACAAGGGGCAGGAGCCATCTGCTGTCACCTTGCACTGAACAGACACCAACACCACTCCCCTGCCTTTTGGCATGAGCCACGCCAGGCCTCCTTCTGGTGCTCTGCACCTTCTGCTGCCTGCACAAGGCAAAGCAAGAGCAGAACAACTGCTACAAGTGCTCCAGAACCACTTCAGGGCAGTTTGTCTTAAAGAGGTGCACAGCAATGCTGGTCTGGAGCCAGTGTGTCTCTAACCTGTTCTTCACCTGCATGGAGACAGGACCCCCAGAAATCCTCTTACCAACAAGCCTGCAGCAAAAAGCTATGACCCAAATCTTGTTTATAATTTCCCATCTCATTCCTCCCCATAAAAAATCAGCTTTAAGCAATTTATTAGTGTGCCACCTAGGCTTCATCCCTCTTTATTTTAACGAATTGCTATGGCAAATCCCTTAATCCAGGCCTGGAAGAGGTAAGGCTGGCATTTCACAATCACATGCAACCCAGAGACGATTGACTGCTCTAATCTGCTTACCCTCCCCCGGCACCCAGCTCCACAAGCCAGGCTCGAAGCAGCACTTGGGTCAAGCACTCTGCAACGAGTCAAGGGCACCCCATGGGATTAGCTCAGGGAGACCCAAGACCCTGAACTTCTAGTCTCAGGCTGAAAACTTTTCTGACCCACTGCTGCATGCAGGACACTGGCATTGTCCACCTCTGCCATGGAGCAGTCCAGCAGCATCCTTGGCAGAGTTTGCTTTGATGAGTAAAGACACCTGGGAACCACCACCAATGGCACTAAGGAGCAAACCCCTGCCTCCTGACACCCACACAGCTGCTGCTGTGTCACAGAATCCCAGCGTGGTGGGGTTGGAGGGGACCTCTGAGTATCATCCAGTCTACCCACCCTGGTAAAGCAGGGGCACCCACAGCAGCTTGTCCAGAAGCCAGTGTCCAGGTGGGTTTGGACTCTCTCCAGAGAAGGAGACTCCACAACCCTTTCTTAGCCACAAAAGCACATGGCTGGCTCATGGCATCAAACATGGCAGCCTCTCTACCATGCCACCAGTAAAATCTGCCCAGGTGAGTGATGGCAAGGGGCAGAGAAACCTTCTGACCCCAAGCTGAAGGTACTGCAGACCAAGTGACAGCAACATCCCATGGGAATGTTGCCTCAAAAACACACAGTCAGGGCTTGCCACCGACTCCAGCAGGCCTGCAGGCTGAGTCCTGGGGGGCAGCAGCAGCTTGCAGGCTGTGTCTTGCAGGGTGGCAGCAGCAGAAGAATGAAACTGGGTACTGACTGCATCAGATAAAAAAATCCTCTTGGGAATGACAAAGTGGGAACAGGGCTTTGCAAATCATGGCCACTTTCACAGTTGTCTGATAAGCTCAGCTGATCAATTTGTTCTCCTCTCATGTCAGCAGCAGAGAGGCACGGCCAAGGCTGCTCCAAGTATTGCATTCATCCTATTTTTTAATACTGTATTAAAACACAGCTCTTGGCAGAATAATTTTGTCCCATTTTCCTACAACTAATCGAGACTCTTTCACCTAGGAGTGTTCCTGTTCATTACTGACCACAGCTCCCAAAGAAGACTCAACCTGCTTCACGGTGTCCCTACCAGGGACCTCCGTGAGCCCCGTAAGAGATGGATCCTTCCTCGAAGAGCTCAGCAAATGCTGACGAGACAAAGGATGGAGGAAAAGGGAGCAGGATCAGACTGTTTCATAAGTGGGAAATATGGGACAAAGTGAGGCTGCCCAAGGTCACACAGGAAGTCTTTGGCATGCAAAGGAAATGAATATTGATCTCATGAATTTCAGCTGTTGTGTAACTAACAAGGGACATCCTCCCCACGGCCTCATTCGGAGCCCTGCGTGGCCTTACCCTGCAACACAGCCCCGTTTGCTTGGGCAGATTTCTCTTGCATGAGCAAACAGATTTGTGCTCCAAAGCTGCACCTCAGAGAGGCTGCAGGTAGAGCCTCGCCACCAGCTCCAACTTACCTTCAGGTCATCTGGGATGAAGACTTTCCGAGCCTTCTTAATCATGGGCTGCGGCTTCAGCTCTTCTTCGGAGAACTTGCGCTTGCGAGGGTCAAACATCTCCTGGCCAGGAATGCTGGAAAGAGCAAGGTCTGCAGGGTCAGGTTCGTAGCCAACAGGAACCTGGATAGTCTCAGGATCAATGGGACTCGGTGTGTTTCGGTTTGCTGGCAAGATCTGACCTACAGGAACAAAGGACAAATTTGGCTCTGTTAGAAGAAAATCACAGGATCATAGAATGGGTTAGGTTGGAAGGGACCTCAAGGGTCAGCCAGTGCCAGCCCCCCAGCATCGGCAGGGACACCTCCCACTAGAACAGGTCGCTCAAGGACTCAGCCAGTCTGGTTCTGAACACCTCCAGGGAGGTTGTGAAGCACAAAATTGATTGATTCTGTGATTGGAGTGACTCTGTGCTCCACAACCTCCCTGGGCAACCTGTGCCAGTGTCTCACCACACTCACTGCAGAGAACCCTTTCCTCACAGCCACTTTCAATCTCCCCTCTGCCACTTCAAACCCATTCCTCTTCCTCCTCCTCCTCTCATCACAAGACATTGTCAGTAGTCCCTCTCCAGCCCTCCTGCAGTCCCCTTCAGAGCCTGCAAGGCCACTCCAAGCTCTCCTGGAAGCCTTCTCCTCTCCAGGCTGCAGAGCCCCAACTCTCTCAGCCTGTGCTCAGAGCAGAGCTGCTGCAGCCCTCTCAGCATCTTGGTGGCCTCCTCTGCACTGGCTCCAACCCTTCCATGTGCTGCTTGTGCTGGGGGCTGCAGAAGTGCCCCCAGGGCTGCAGGTGGGGTGTGAGGAGAGCAGAGCCAAGGGGCAGAATCCCCTCCCTTGCCCTGCTGCCCACACTGCTCTGGCTGCAGCCCAGCACAGGGTTGCTGTCCCCTAGGCTGCATATGCAAATGCTCAAATATGCATGTGCCAATACTCAAATCCTACCACTGAGGATGGATTTGGGAAGACCCCTGAACACTAGAAGCAATTATTCTTGAAGCCTGGGAGGCTGTGAATGCTCACTCCCTGGAGGTGTTCAAGGCCAGGTTGGATGAAGCCTTGGGCAGCCTATTCTAGTGGGAGGTGTCCCTGGCTATGGCAGGGGGTTGGAACCAGATGAGTTTCAAGGTCCTTTCCAACCTAAACCACTCTGTGACTCTATGGTTCTCAGCCTGCACTGTAAACTGGGTGTTGTGACACTCTGCAGGGCACACGTTCAGATCCAGACACACTCATGCTGCTATTTTCAGAGCTGGCTGCCAGTTTTGGTTGCTCAGGCTGGATGCCTACCTAAGATCCCCAAGTGGATGGTGAGCTGCAGCAGGCTGCAGGCAGAAGTCACACTGCTCCAATGCATGCCCCGACATTCGGATCACAAATCCCAAGTGCTGTCATTTTAGACAGCTTTATCCACCCTCCCAGCTTGCTCACACACAGACTTCTACTGCTCCTCTCAGGGCTGGCTGAGTTTACAGCTTAACACTGTATAGCACTTGCCAGAGGACAATCTCTCAGTGAGCTGCACTTCCAAGTTGTGCTGAAGCACTCCACCCAGGAACTGCTGCTGCCCATAAACCCTGCCAGTGATACTCCAGGAGACAGCAAAGGGTGGGGAGACACTGGAGTAGGGTGCCTAGAGAGCCTGTGGAGGATCCTAGAGGTGTTCAAGGCTGGATGAGCCCTTGAGCAACCTGGGCTACTAGGAGGTGTCCCTGCCCATGGCAAGGGCGGTTGGAACTAGATGAGCCTTAAGGTCCCTTCCAATCGAAACCATTCTATGAATCTGTAAGAGAAGAAGGGGACACAGTCTCAAGCTGTGCCAGGGCAGGTCTAGGCTGGATGTTAGGAGGAAGTTGTTGGCAGAGAGTGATTGGCATTGGAATGGGCTGCCCAAGGAGGTGGTGAAGAGACAAGACTGGCTGGGGCACTTAGTGCCATAGTCTAGTTGACTGGACTAGTTGGTTGGGTGATAAGTTGGACTGGACGACTTTAGAGGTCTCTTCCAACCTGGCTGGTTCTATGATTCTATGAATGTGAAAGGCTACAAATACCTAAAGGAGCTCTGCAGCACTCAAAGGAAGTGGATTTATGCCACACTGCTCTTTTATGGCATAGAAAAACCTCCCAAAGAGCAGCCTCTGCCCAGGCAGGAATGCCACCCCCCTGGTTTCTTTTGTACCTGCAGACAGAGCCTTCCAAGGTGCTACAGCACTGAGCCGGGCACCACTCCTGCTCCAAGTCCAACTTAAAATCTCAACCAAAGGTTCCAAATATAGGATCTCAAAGTCAGCTGCCTCAACACTGAGTGTCCCCGGGGGCAGAGCTTTCAGGAGGCTCCACATGCCTCAGAAGCCCAAGCCTCAGAGACTTCAGAGGGAGGCCTGACTGAAGCAGATGGTCTTTTGTCCCGACGGCTATCAGCTAACTCAGGTTGACGCCAGAGACACGACGGCGGTCATGAGCACTCACAGAAACATCCTGCAGCTGCGTAACGTTTCCTGACCGGTGCCCCCATGCGCAGGGTTTGGGGTGTGAAAGGGTAAACACGAGATGCCAGCGCTAGCTCCAAGGCCAGGGTGAACAATGCAGGTCTTATTTTAAGCGATACTTGGCCCGCAGGGAAGACGCAGAGGGGACCTGCGCTGCGCAGAGCCCAGCTGGGTAGCGCCGGGACTGCCTTCTGCAGCTCCCGCGTTAAACCCCTGCTGACAAATCAGCGGCGGGCAGGGCTGAGGAAGGCCCTGGGAGGAGGATCAGAGTTGGTACAGAATGTATGCACCCATAGGAGAAGGAGCAAGGGGGAAGGATGCTCCTGCCCGCGCCGCGCCAGCAGCTCAGCGCCTGCTCCCCTGCCGCCGGGCACGGCACCACCTCCCCCGGCCGCCGAGGCCTCGGCGATGGAAACCGGAGGCTTCCGATGGGCCTTGCTAACGAAACCGGCCAGCAACAGGTCTGCTCGGTGCTGGCCACGGGCGCCGAGGCAGAGCCTGGCAGGAGGCGGCACTACCGTTAGGGCAGCGGCAGGGCAGCAGCAGGAGGCGGCAGCACCGTTAGGGCAGCGGTAGCGGCGGTAGCGGCGGCAGCAGCGGGCAGTAGCAGCAGCAGCAGCGGGCAGCGGCAGCAGCAGCAGCGGGCAGCGGCAGCAGCGGCAGCAGCAGCAGCAGCAGCGGGCAGCGCTCTGCCGCTGTGTGCCCGCCCGAGGGCGCCCCTGGCCGCTGCGGCCCGGCCCCGCGTTCCGGCAGCCGCCGCCCGCAGCCGGAGCAGCGCCCAGCAGCGGGCAGGCAGTGCGGCTCGCACAGACGCCGCCCGGAGCCAGCTGCCGTTAACGGGGGGTGTCGGAGGCTGCTGTGCCTGTGCGGCTGCTGGGGGCAAAGCCAGGCCAGGAGCGGCTCTGGAGCCAGCCCCGGCTCAGTGCGCCGAGGCGAGCTCGGAGCCTTGCTTTAAATGGACGGCTAATCTCATTTCGGCTCTCCGGGCTGGCAGAAACAGCCTTGTTTAAAGGATTAAAGGCAGGAAAGCCTCCTTTGATGCGAGTGTGCTTGTAGCAGAGCAGCCAGCTCGGTTTTTAACGCACAGTCAGATCTCGCCCAGTCTGTAACGCAGATAAAGAGGCAGGCGCTAGCTCGGGACGTGGCTGCAGTGAGGATGAGAGCGGTTCTGAAAGTCAAACCCGATTGTGCAATCCGCCCCAGCTTCCTCACTGCCACCAAGGAGCCTGTATTTAACTACTGCTGCAGCTGGAGATACAGAGTATCAGTCCATCGGTGCCCTAGAATGTGCCACATTGCACAATGCCATCAGCTTCCTCACCGCTGGCCAGGTGGGGTTGGGCTCTGCTGCCAGGCAACCAGCAACAGAACACGGGGACACAGCCTCAAGCTGTGCCAGGGCAGGTCTAGGCTGCATGTGAGGAGGAATTTGTTGTCAGAGAGAGTGATTGGCACTGGAATGGGCTGCCCAGGGAGGTGGTGGAGTGGCCGTGGCAGGAGGTGTTGAAGCCAAGCCTGGCTGGGGCACTGAGTGCCATGGTCTGGTTGGTTGGGCAGGGCTGGGTGCTAGGTTGGGCTGGATGAGCTTGGAGGTCTCTGCCAGCCTGCTGGATTCTGTGATTCTAAGAAACTCTACAGCATCTCTGAGAAAGCAAGCACAAAACCCTCCCTTTGAAACACAGAAACTCAGGAACTGCATCTTGCCAAAGCAACAGCAAAACAAAGAGCAAAGAGCAGTGCATCTCCAAGGTGATCCAGGAGAGGAACCTACAGCAATCAAGATCCTGCCTTGTTCCCTCTGTCACACATTTGATAGGTTCAGATCCTTAAGGGGAAGCTGTGAAGTTTCAAGTACAATGAAACCTGTGAAACCACCTCCAGGATCAGCAGAAATCAGTCACCTCCTCAAAGCTGGGCTTTAAAGTAGAACAAAATCATTTCCTAGGCATTTGGTGATGCTTTGAAAAGGAGAGAATGCCTGAGGGGGATGCTGGTGCCAGCTCCTGAGCAGGTTTCCCTGTGCCCCAGCAGCAGGAAGGGGATTTTCAGTCTCACTGCTCACAGCACAAGGCACAGTGTCAGCTTTGTCAGTCACAGAGTGGGTTGGGTTGGGAAGGACCTCAAAGCTCATCCAGTTCCAAGACTCCTGCCATGGGCAGGGACACCTCCCACCAGCACAGGTTGCTCATCAAGCCTGGCCTTGAACACCTCCAGGGAGGTTGTGGAGCACAGAAGCACCCAATGTGATCAAAGATCAAAGATCACACTCAGTGCTTCTGTGCTCCACAACCTCCCTGAGCAACCTGTGCCAGGGTCTCCTCACCCTCAATGCCAAGAAATTCTTCCACTACCCCTGGTCTACAGAGCTCTCCCCTCCCTCAGCAAACATGAAGACATCCCAATACCAAAGCAAAGCTCACTCAAGATGAATGCTGTTGACCAAAGCGAAGCCTGAACTCATCATGTGCACAGCTGAACATCAGCAGCGAGGAGCCTGAAGCCCTGGGAGATAACTGCTAGGTGCACTCCTCCATGGGTGCCTGCAGCTTGGCTCTCTCCTCTGTCACACTCCTGCTAGTGACTGGGAGCTCCACTGAGAGCAGCAGAGCTAATGAGTGTGTCTGAAACCAGAGGAACCAGTATTGCCTTGTCCAATGCTCTACCTTAGCCAACTCATGGCTCTCAGTCTCTTTTGATTTACTCCGTCAAGCTCTGCCTGTGACACAAGCCAGGAGCCTGTCCTGGTTAGTTCACTGGCCAATGGCCACCACACCTATGTGCTGCTGGAGCTCCTGGCAACCCAAGACAATGCCAGGGGCTGTGCTGGCCTTGGCACTGCCATTGGCATCCTGGCCTAGCTCAGGAGCAGTGTGGGCAGCAGGACAAGGGAGGTGCTTCTGCCCCTGTACTCAGCACTGCTCAGGACACTCCTGGAGTGCTGTGTCCAGTTCTGGGCTTCTCCAGTCAAGAGAGATGTTGAGGTGCTGGAAGGTGTTTGGAGAAGGGCAGCAAGGCTGGGGAGGGGCCTGGAGCAGAGCCCTGTGAGGAGAGGCTGAGGGAGCTGGGGGGGTGCAGCCTGCAGCAGAGGAGGCTCAGGGCAGAGCTCACTGCTGTCTGCATCTCCCTGCAGGGAGGCTGTAGCCAGGTGGGGTTGGGCTCTGCTGCCAGGCAGCCAGCACCAGAGCAAGGGGACACAGCCTGAAGCTGTGCCAGGGCAGGTTTGGGCTGGATGAGCTTGGAGGTCTCTTCCAGCCTGGTTGATTCTATGCTGCAGGGGTACAGTAAGTGGGCTCACATTACAGGACTCTCCCAGCCCCTTGAGCTGTGCAAGCCTCCTGCCAATTTTTTTGCAGGGTGTTATTTTTATGCACTAAATTCCTCACAATCAGAGGTAGGTCAAATAAGCACAGCAAGCCGAACGTCATGTGCCCAGCAGCCCACTAATCCTCACATCAGCAAGCTCCACAGCTGTCAAAACAGCCAGAGAAAGAGCTGATGGGAGGCTGTGATGCACAGGGAATCAGGCAAGGAGGAAGCCTCCAGCCCCGGCAGAGGTAAAGCCCCCTCGCTGCTGGGGCTGGGGAGCCAGCAGCCTTCCTCGCCCGTCCCTGTGTTATTCAAGCAGCCTGAGGGCAGCACAGCGGCCAAGGCTGCACAGCCCTGGTGTGCCTGCACCGTTTCATCTGCTCAGCTTTGTTCTCAATGGGGGCCGACCACTGCCAAGTGTTCTGGAAAGAACTTGGCCCCTCTGTGAAGCTGCTGGGATGAGAGCTCTTGAGCACTGAGCTCTCTTGGAAGCGCAGCTGCAGAGCTGCAGGGTGGTGGTGGAGGCAAGCTGGGAACAATGCTGAATGGAAACTTCCCCTCACACCACCCCGCTGATGTGTCTCAAGCGTGGCCTGGAGAGACCACAACTATGTCAACACTGGCCTTGTGTCTGGAGGCTTTCCCACTCGTGGGACTCCACTCAAGCTCCACGGAGGGTGCCAGGATGGGCAGCTCCAGGTGACTCCCGGCAAAGGAAGCTGCAGGTTGTGACAGCCCCAGCAGGCACAGCTGCCCCAGCTGTTGCCTCTGCTAAGGTTCTTGGGGCTGCTCTGGCAGACACTAGCAAGAGCAGAGCATTTTCCAGAAAGGACTTGAAAGAAATCTGGCTGTTCTGACCCTTCCAGTCCTCACTCCTCCCAGCAGAGACTGCCAGCGAGGAAGTCCAACGTAATGGCAACATTTCAGTGCAGCTCCCTGTTCAAAGAGAGATGGACTCAGGCCATGCACTCGTGTCATCTAGGTCACCAAACGCCTGGGCAAAGAACAACCACCAAGCCCTCAGCTTCCAATTGCTTGTGGCAGCTCAAATTCACCACTGCAAAGCAGGGCAGCGTCTTCATGCACCTTCAACCCCAAAATGCTGACCTGACATCATGGGCATCAAAATCACCACGGCCTGACCCTTCACCCCCTCCTCTGGAACACCCCAGCTGTGCCCAGGAGAGCTCAGATGGAAGTAGCCTCTTCAGCTGCGCAGGCTTGCCGCCCGTGCGCAGGAGATCCCCGCTGAACCACGTGGAGCTCAGTTCTGAATCATTCAGCTCCACAGAACTGTGCCTGCTTCTCAGAACCTCTCCCTTCCCTCAGCCCCTCCACCCTCGAGCGGCTCAGCAGCTGGCTGGGGAACAGCGAGGAGGGAGAGACGAGAGAAGGGAGGGGAAATGTTCTCAGCAAAATATTTATCCCCTGTTTTCTGCACACGTGTTGGAAGGAAAGCAAAGAGGAGTTTCTCACTCAATTGATTAGCAGCCCGGAGATGAGCAGTGCTTGCTCATGGCTTCTCCTTCTGTCAGCTGAAGGTACTGGGGGTCTGTCAGCCAGACCACAGAGCAGGGCAGCTTTGCTGCCAGATGCTCCTCACCCCAGTGCAGTGCCCACCTGGATGCTGGCCAGCGCCCTGGGACAGCTCCAGCTCACAGCCTGGCCCAGACTAATCTGCTGTCCACGTCTGCATGAACCCCTTCCAGCTCCAGGAAACGCCAGCTCAGGGCAGAGCACAAGGCTGTGGGCAGGGATGGAGAGCAGCAGAGATCCCCACAGGCAGGGGCACCAGGGAGGAGGGAAAGGAGTTCTGAGACTGAGTGCAGGGGAGGCCACGAAGAGGAGCCAAGGGCTGGAGCAGCTCTGCTGTGAGCACAGGCTGAGGGAGGTGGGGGAAGGCAGCCTGCAGAGGAGAAGGCTCCAGGGGCACCTCAGAGCTGCCTGAAGGGATCCTGCAGGAAGGCTGCAGAAGGACTTTTGCTGAGGGGGTCTGAGACAGGCCAAGGGGGAAGGGTTTGAAGCTGAGCCAGAGCAGGGTGAGAGTGGAGCTGAGGAAGTTGTTCTTCCTTGTGAGGGTGGTGAGAGTCTGGCACAGGCTGCCCAGGGAGGCTGTGGCTGCCTCCTGCCTGGGGCTGCTCAAGGCCAGGTTGGATGAGGCCTTGAGCAGCTGAGCCTAGCTGAGAGGTGTCCCTGGGCACGGCAGGGGGCCTGGAGTAGATGAGCCCTGAGGTCCCTCCCAACCCGAGCCATTCCAGGGTGCAAGGCCAGCATCTCATCAGGCTGTAACTCCTCAGTCAGGCTCACAAACATCATCTAACTTTTCTGCTGAATATCTGAGTGTCTTCCAGAGACCAAACCAAGTGCATGGGCAGTAAGACCATGACCTGCAGCAGCCCTCAAGGGAGCCACAGCCACACTGTGATCCTCCAGCCCTCCAACGGCAGGACAAACCCAAGCCCCCTCTGCCCGGGGGGTGAAGACGACACTTCACCGCTGGCTCCGCCGATGTTAGCAGTCAGAGGAGCCTGATTCTCTCCGAGGCAAGAGGAGATTCTTTTGCCCGGTGCTCCGCCCTGGCACAGCCAATTCCTCTGCCTCTTACCTTACACCAACCGGACTCTGCTGACCGTGGGCTGACTGCAAACGCTCCCGGAGGAAAGGAGGATTTCAGTCTCTGCTCCTAGCACCCCGAGGGGCTGGCAGCCCAGCAGTGCCTGTTCGGAGCTGCCCTCCTGAGGAAGCTCTCAGCACTGCTTCCAGGCCTGCTGCCGACCCTTCCCCCCGCACTGCCCTCCCCACCCCAGCACAGGCAGCACTGCAGCCCTGCTCAGCCTCTCTGACGCTTCCCATTAGAGCATGCAGCCTCCAGGGCCTCAGCCCTCTGCCAGACCTCAGCTTCTGTTTGATCTGTGTGCTCCAGTGAGGCTTCTGCCAAAACCCTTCTAAGGTTTCCCAGAAAAGGGCCAGCAAAAATACTTTGTTTTGAACCTGGTACACGTTTCTGGCAAGCTTCTGCATGGCCCTCAGCTAGGGGCCTGGGCACTGGGAGAGAAGAAAGCTCCTGACCTGTGCTAGGGGCCTGGGCACTGGGAGAGAAGGAAGCTCCTGACCTGTGCTAGGGGCCTGGGCACTGGGAGAGAAGGAAGCTCCTGACCTGTGCTGGTGGCCTGGGCACTGGGAGAGAAGGAAGCTCCTGGGCTGTGCTAGAGGCCTGGGCACTGGGAGAGAAGGAAGCTCCTGGGCTGTGCTAGGGGCCTGGGCACTGGGAGAGAAGGAAGCTCCTGGGCTGTGCTAGGGGCCTGGGCACTGGGAGAGAAGGAAGCTCCTGGGCTGTGCTAGGGGCCTGGGCACTGGGAGAGAAGGAAGCTCCTGGGCTGTGCTGGTGGCCTGGGCACTGGGAGAGAAGGAAGCTCCTGACCTGTGCTAGGGGCCTGGGCACTGGGAGAGAAGGAAGCTCCTGACCTGTGCTGGTGGCCTGGGCACTGGGAGAGAAGGAAGCTCCTGACCTGTGCTAGGGGCCTGGGCACTGGGAGAGAAGGAAGCTCCTGGGCTGTGCTGGTGGCCTGGGCACTGGGAGAGAAGGAAGCTCCTGACCTGTGCTAGGGGCCTGGGCACTGGGAGAGAAGGAAGCTCCTGACCTGTGCTGGTGGCCTGGGCACTGGGAGAGAAGGAAGCTCCTGACCTGTGCTAGGGGCCTGGGCACTGGGAGAGAAGGAAGCTCCTGGGCTGTGCTAGGGGCCTGGGCACTGGGAGAGAAGGAAGCTCCTGGGCTGTGCTAGGGGCCTGGGCACTGGGAGAGAAGGAAGCTCCTGGGCTGTGCTAGGGGCCTGGGCACTGGGAGAGAAGGAAGCTCCTGGGCTGTGCTAGGGGCCTGGGCACTGGGAGAGAAGGAAGCTCCTGGGCTGTGCTAGGGGCCTGGGCACTGGGAGAGAAGGAAGCTCCTGGGCTGTGCTGGTGGCCTGGGCACTGGGAGAGAAGGAAGCTCCTGACCTGTGCTAGAGGCCTGGGCACTGGGAGAGAGGGAAGCTCCTGGGCTGTGCTAGGGGCCTGGGCACTGGGAGAGAAGGAAGCTCCTGGGCTGTGCTAGGGGCCTGGGCACTGGGAGAGAAGGAAGCTCCTGACCTGTGCTAGAGGCCTGGGCACTGGGAGAGAGGGAAGCTCCTGGGCTGTGCTAGGGGCCTGGGCACTGGGAGAGAAGGAAGCTCCTGGGCTGTGCTAGGGGCCTGGGCACTGGGAGAGAAGGAAGCTCCTGGGCTGTGCTAGGGGCCTGGGCACTGGGAGAGAAGGAAGCTCCTGGGCTGTGCTAGGGGCCTGGGCACTGGGAGAGAAGGAAGCTCCTGACCTGTGCTAGGGGCCTGGGCACTGGGAGAGAGGGAAGCTCCTGACCTGTGCTAGGGGCCTGGGCACTGGGAGAGAAGGAAGCTCCTGACCTGTGCTAGGGGCCTGGGCACTGGGAGAGAAGGAAGCTCCTGGGCTGTGCTGGTGGCCTGGGCACTGGGAGAGAAGGAAGCTCCTGGGCTGTGCATTGGGAGAAAGGGAAGCTCCTGGAGCACTGCTGCTGCCCTTAGGTCTGCCTTCTTGGCACCTACACTTCCTGCATGCTAAGGCTGGGTGAGAATGGAGCAGTTTGTCACCATGGAGCTTGAGGAGAGGACAGTCAAGACTGGAGGTGAGGAAGAGATTCTTGATAGGAGGAGTGGGGAGACACTGGCACAGGTTGCCCGGGGAGGTTGTGGATCACAGAACCACCAGATGCGATAGTGCTGGGGGACAGGTTGGGCTGGATGAGCTGGAGGTCTCTTCCAACCTGGTTGATGCTATGGTTAGGACTCAAAGCTGAGAAAGGGGCAAGGAGGTGAGGAAGGTGAAGATGAGGGAGGCTGGCAACCAAGGAGTATGAATTCATGATTCTGTGAGTAGGGGCAGAGAGCCTGGAAGAAGGCTGGGATGAACACTTTCAGGATGGTACAAACAAGGCTCCAGGTTCCCCACTGCCATGAAGTGAACTGGCACAGTGCCCTGCCCCCTTCCAGCTCCTCAGAGCAAGCTGACATCCCCTCCTCAGCCAGGACACTGGGGGGTGCCATCAGGTCCGTTCCTCCTCATTTCCAAGGCACCTGCCATAGGGGGTGGGGTGCAGGGACAACCCAGGCTGCTTTGCCATTTGTTTTTAAGCTGAAATGCAAGAGCTGCAGAAGCCCAGACACAGTTCCAACAACCTTTTAGTGTCAATCACTGCTTTCTCGACTCCTTTCCTCACCCAGCAGTCATGTGCTTCACCCATTTGGCTTTCCTCAAGTGGCCCCATACATTATTAATCCAGACCCTCCTGCAGAGACACAACTGGAGCCTTTCCAGGAGTTCCTCCAGCACTGACAGCTCCAGCACCTGCCTGCTGCACACAGGCAATGTGTCCCCATGGAAGAAGGAGCAGCACTGCCTCTCTGCAGGGGAAGGACATACCTTTGCAGCCAGGAGCAGGCAGGCTGGCTCTCAGGTTAGCCAGTGTTACAGGCACTGCCTGCAGCCCAGAGCAGCTACCACCAACCTCTGGTGCAGGCTGGGGCTGTAGGAGGACAAGTGAGGGCCACCCAAGGTATCAAACTAGGATGCAGAGAACTGGTCCAGAGCAGGGCCAGGAGGATGCTGAGAGGCTGCAGCAGCTCTGCTGTGAGCACAGCCTGAAAGAGTTGGGGCTGTGCAGGCTGGAGCAGAGGAGGCTCCCAGGGGACCTTCTTGTGGCCTTCCAGCATCTGAAGGGGGCTCCAAGAAAGCTGGGGAGAGACTTTTGAGGCTGTGAGGGAGTGGCAGGAGTGGGGGGAATGGAGCAAAGCTGGAGGTGGGGAGAGTGAGGCTGGAGGTGAGGAGGAAGTTGTTGAGCAGGAGAGTGGTGAGAGGCTGGCAGGGGTTGCCCAGGGAGGTGGTTGAGGCCCCATGGCTGGAGGTGTTTGAGGCCAGGCTGGCTGAGGCTGTGTGCAGCCTGCTCTAGGGTAGGGTGTCCCTGGGCATGGCAGGGGGTTGGGACTGGCTGCTCCTTGTGGTCCTTCCCACCCTGCCTGATCCTATGATTCCATGGCTCTATGCAAACACAGCATGACAGGCTCACATTGCCCACTGACTTGGTCAAAGTTCTGCTGAAGCCCCACGGCAAAATCCAACCCCTCCAGACAAAATCCTTCTGCCCTTCCTGCCAGATTTCCCTTCTCCTCATGCCCTTCCCTGCATCCTCTCACATCTGCAGCAAACGAGGTCAAGATCCTACAGACAATGGCTTCCTTCCTGCCACTGCCCTGATTCAACCAGCGCTGGCCTGGCCTCCGCATTCAAAGAGGGAGAAGGGAGAGAGAGGATGGGACACACTGAAGGCCTGCAGGCAGGCAAGGGGGGTGGCTGCCTGCAGCTGCAGACGTGGCCTTCGGGCAAGTGTCTGCAGAGTGCTGCGGCCTCGGCTGCAGCTTGTGCCCGCAGCTGGCAGAAGGGGCAGGCACAGCTCTGTGCCTGCTGTGCCGGCAGCGTTCGGCCCTGCCGAAGCCACCAGCAGACAAACAAGACGCAGCAGCAGGTTCAGAGTTTCCATTATGTGTGCTGGACTGCACACCAGAGCTCCCCCAAGGCCCATTCTCTGAAAGCCTTACCCTCCTGAGCTGGGTGCAGGCAGCACTTAGCTCAGCAAGGCTCAGTCCTGCAGGGAAATCAATCTCTTCTCCCAGGCCAAGCCCTGCAACATACCTGGAAGCAGCTGTTCCAGTTCTGTGAAGTGCTACAGCAACAGAGAATCAGAGAGTCATAGGATCAGCCAGGCTGGCAGAGAGCTCCAAGCTCACCCAGCCCAGCCTAGCACCCAGCCCTGCCCAACCAACCAGACCATGGCACTCAGTGCCCCAGCCAGGCTTGGCTTCAACACCTCCTGCCACGGCCACTCCACCACCTCCCTGGGCAGCCCATTCCAGTGCCAATCACTCTCTCTGCCAACAACTTCCTCCTCACATCCAGCCTAGACCTGCCCTGGCACAGCTCCAGACTGTGTCCCCTTCTTCTGCTGCTGGCTGCCTGGCAGCAGAGCCCAACCCCACCTGGCTACAGCCTCCCTGCAGGCAGCTGCAGACAGCAATGAGCTCTGCCCTGAGTCTCCTCTGCTGCAGGCTGCACCCCCCCAGCTCCCTCAGCCTCTCCTCACAGGGCTCCAGGCCCCTCCCCAGCTTTGGTGCCCTTGTCCTTCTTGCCTGGCTCCTGGCCAAGCAGCACAGCAGCTCCCAGGCAGGCAGCAGGTCCTGCAGACAGCCCCTGTGTAACCCTGGCAGCAGTGTGCCACCCGTGACTCAGCTACCTGTCACCCACTTGTGCTACCCAGGCCCTTCTCGCCTGGATGTGCTACCAAAACACAGGCAGGGGAGATCTGAGCTGGCACGGAGCAGCCACAGGAAGCAGGTCCATGGCCTCTGGCTGCCAGGCTGGGAGGCAGACAGCAGATGCTAGAGGCTGCCTGCAGAGATCCCTCAGGAAAAAGGGGGTCACTGGGCAGGGTTACAGCAACCTGCAGATCAGCTCTGGACACACAGGTCTGAGCCAGCTGCTGCAGCAGCTTTGGCCTTTTGGGCTTCTTACTTTTTGCCCCTTCCTGCTTACAAAGCCAGAAGACACTCTGTGTGTGACAGCCCTGCACTGGCTGTCAGGGGGGTACAGCACAGCCACAGCTGAAGAAGAGCAGATGCCAGAATGGGGACACACTGTTCCCATAACCTTCTAAGCAAGACTGAGGACGTTCTTTTTTCTTTCTGCCTTAAATTAGGACCCTCTAACATGTTTTGGAAAGAAAGAACGAACCCAAAACAGCAAAATGAGGAAACTTCAGCTTGCTTTGCTGCAGCCCAGGGGTCTCATTTGCTGTTACACACAAGTTTACGAAGAGCAAACCCCCAAGACAGCAAAATTATGGGAACAGCAAACCAGCAAAACCTCCAAACCAGCAAATCCCCAAACAGCTAAACCACAGAACAGCAAACCCCCAAGCCAGCAAAGCCCCAAACAGCAAACCCACAGAACAGCAAACCCCCAATCAGCTAAACCACAGAACAGCAACCCCCAAACTGCTAAACCTCCAAATCAGCAAAGCTCCAAACTGCTAAACCACAGGACAGCAAAGCCCCAAACAGCAAAACCATGGAACAGCAACACCTCCAAACAGCAAACCCCCAAACAGCTAAATCACAGAACAGCAACCCCCAAACTGCTAAACCACAGGACAGCAAAGCCCCAAACAGCAAAACCATGGAACAGCAAAACCTCCAAACCAGCAAAGCCCCAAACAGCAAACCCACAGAACAGCAAACCCCCAAACAGCAAACCCACAGAACAGCAAACCCCCAAACTGCTAAACCACAGGACAGCAAATCCCCAAACAGCTAAACCACAGAACAGCAACCCCCAAACCAGCAAAACCTCCAAACCAGCAAAGCACCCAAAAGCAAAACCACAGGACAGCAAACCCCCAAACCAGCAAAACCTCCAAACCAGCTAACCCCCAGAACAGCAATAAAACCAAACCATCAAAGCTCTAAACCACCAGAACCAAAGAACAGCAAAAGCACCCAAGCCAGCAAACACTCTAGAACAACACAAACCCTAGATCAGCAAAAACCCCACACCAGTGTATTCGTGACATGTTCTGGGGCCAAAAAAAGAAACCCCAAACCAACAAAATCAGGCAACTTCTGCTCGGTTTGTCACAGCCCAGTGACTGCAGAGGTCTTGTTCCACACCAGCTGTCCTCCCAGTGAGCGCACACAGCCTGAGCACAAGGGGTGTGTGCTGGGCTCTGCTCTTGCATTTCTCTTTGCTGATGAAGGACACAAATGCACCAGGCTCAGGGAGCCTGACAGACAGCTCAGAGGAGGAAGAGAACCACGGCTCTTGTGAGAGACTTCACCTCCAATCCTGACTCCACTTCTGGTGTCCCCAAGAAGGACACAAAGGACAAAAAGGACACAAAGCTGCTGGAGTCCAGAGGAGGCCACAAAGATTATCCAAGGGCTGGAGCAGCTCTGCTGTGAGCACAGGCTGAGAGAGCTGCGGGGGTGCAGCCTGCAGAGGAGAAGGCTCCAGGGGCACCTCAGAGCTGCTGCCAGGGCCTGAAGGGAGCCTGCAGAGGGACTTGTGCTGAGGGGGTCTGAGACAGGCCAAGGGGGAATGGGCTGAAGCTGAGGCAGAGCAAGATTAGACTGGAGCTGAGGAAGAAGTTCTCCAGTACAAAGGTAGTAAGAGTCTGTCCCAGGCTGCCCAGGGAGGCTGTGGCTGCCTCCTGCCTGCGTGTGCTCAAGGTCAGGCTGGATGAGACCTTGAGCAGCTGAGCCTAGCTGAGAGGTGTCCCTGGGCACAGTGGGGAGGTTGGAGCAGAGGATCTCTGAGGTCCCTTCCAACCTGAGCCTTTCAGTGATTAACTTCACTGCCACCTCTTTCAAGCTCTTTGCCCTTACTTCACCAGTAGCAGAGGTTTTGCCTTTGCTGCCACAGCCAGCGTGGCTCTCTGGTGCCAATCAGAGGGAACAACACTGTCAATAAATCAAGCCAATACAGTAAAACCTATCAATACAGCCCAGATTAAAACACACTTCAGTGTACCAGTGCCAATCACTGACCAACTCATTCTGCAGGAGAGTTCTCAACAGGGGTGTCTGCAGATCAGCAGTGCACTCAGAGGACCTCGTGCCCTGGGAACTGTCATGAAGTGCAAGGTAGAAGCAGACTGAACTACAGGAATCACAGTTTTAATGCTGCTTCTTCCTTCCAGTAACCAGAGCTGCACACTTCACCATCAGATCTCAATCCAGACATCCCAAGGGAACTGTCAAACTGTCCTGGGACTGAAAGATCGTTTAACAGAGACCTTTCTACCCCTTCTGAATGCAGACTGTGCTGCAGAAGCCACTCGGGCACAGAGCCAGCAGGCAGACACCCAGCTGAGCACCATCCTGATGAAAGCCAACTTGTCCTCCTGCTTGCAGAAGCAACACATCTCTGCTAGGAACACCACTGCTGAGGGGACTGTTTGGGAGGGTTAAGTGTCAATGGAGTTACCTCTGCCAGCCTCAGCCTCTACAGCACTTAACAATTTACCTGGAATCTCGCAGTGCTGATCCCAGTCAGCCAAACAACTGCCCTGGCTTCCTTCTCCCAGGCCTGGGCACCTCACTCTCTCCACAGGATACCTGTGAGGCAGCACTTCGTTAGCCAAGGCTTTCCAGAGGGACTGGGGTGAGGCTAGGCCAGGACACAATGCTTCACTTCCCTCTTATTCAGCAGGTCACCCATGGGCAAAGACACTGCAGACATCAGGGCTCCTGCAGACCTGCCAGCCTGTGCCCACGCAGCTGGCCAAAGGAAAGCAGGGCACTGGAGAGCTGGAAAGCACTGCAAGCTGAGGGCAGCAACAACTCAGGCTTGGAAAACTATGTGGGCTTTACCTTGTACACTCCTGTTAACTCTGATTTTCATGAAGTAGGTGGTGTTGCTACAGCAACTGTCGTATCACATCATCTCTGCTGCCTCTGTCACAGAGATCATCTTATTTTATCTGAAACTTGGGTCTGCTGCTTTCCTCCTTCTATTCCACAGCCCTCTGTGTGCTGGATGTAAAGCAATGACACAACTAGAGCTGGGCCAGAGAAGTGACAAGTGGGTTTGCTTCTAATGCAGCAAAGCTCACACAACCTTGGTGTTTGTTCTCTTTCTACCAATGCAGGAGTACAGCAAACAGCACCGACCCCATTCATGGTGCTCCAGAGCTTCAGCAAGAAAGGAAGAGCTGCACTGGTGCTAAAGATACTTCTGCCCACAGGGGCTGTGTTCTGGTGCACTTCACCAGAAGTAACTCACCTCTTCTCAGGCAAGATCTTGCTTCCTCATGCCCAGGCCATCTGTGTGCACACACATTCCACAGCTCACACCCAGCGGGATGCTGCTGCCCACCCTCTGCTCACACCTACCCTGCAGCAAGGGAGAAGCACTCACTGAAGCAGAAGTCTCAACTCATCTTTACCTGCTTCAGAAGGTATGTGCTAGCTGCTGGGGGTGAGGTGGCCACCCAGCCTTGCATCTCTCTTGCTCAGTGACCTGAGAATTTGGCCCTACCTCCTTTGCCTCCATTTTGCTGCCTGGATCCAGTCTTTGAGGGTTCAATGCCCAAGCAAAACTCAAATGGTGGTGATGGAAAGGCTTTATCAAGTCTCTGCTATTAGCAGGCATTCCAGCTCCTGCACTCACAGATCTGCCTTTCAAAACATCACACCCCAAGGCAGCATAGTAAATATTCAGTTACACCCCCCAGGCTACTCAGAGAAGACACAAAAGCTCTCTCTACACTCACAGGTTCCTGCACAGGCCGCTCAGCATCCACCAGCTCAAGCCCTGCCACCGTCACAGCTGCTGAGTATTTCCACCTGCTCCTTCCTAAGCACTTCCATCCACTTTTGGAACAACCACTGCAGTCACCAAGTTACACCTCCCTCCTGCAGTGACAGCTCCTGGGCAGATGGAGAGCTGCCTGCGTGGGTCTAACCCGTGCACAAGAACTGTAGCTGTGTACCTGGCTGAGGGCTGTGCATGCAGTGAAGATACCAAACAGCCTTCCAGTTACTCTGCAGGCTTCACTGCAGTGCCCCAGTATGGAAGCTGTTCTTTAGCTCAGTTTCCTGGAGAAACGAGTTCTGTGCACCTCTGCTTAGCCCCCTCCTGACAACTTCTCTGCCAGCAGCTTCTGAGGTACCCACATGTACTGCTAACAGTAAGTGAAGGGAGCTCCTAACTCCCTGCCTCAAGGAAGCTGCAGGAGCCTTCTCTTGCATCCGAGGAGCTGAGGAGATTTTGCTGCTCATGAAACCAGTCCCTTGGGCAGGAAGGGAAAAAGAAAAGCACTCACCAAGTTATGGTTATTGCAGCCAGGAAAGTCACTTAATCCTCCTGTTCTGTACTGGGAGTGAGAAAATCATCCCACCCACTCCTTTACTTATCTCAGTCATTCCAAGCTAAATGATTTGTTTGACAACTGCCTTGCTGCTTGACAATCCCTACATTCCACACAGACACCAGAGGTGCTGAGAGCCATTAAGCCACTCATGCACATGTCCTCTCTTAAACCTCAGTGCAGAAGACAGCCAGGTGTGGCCAGCCCAGTGCTCTGCTGTGGCCTGAGCATTTCTTTCTCCATGTAAGATGTAGTGGATGGAACCCAGAGCTCTGCTAGAAAGCTCTCTGAGATTATCTGCAGCACTTGTTATGCAAGCAGCTCAAGCCTTCCAACCAAGACACAGCAGGAGTGTTTGGGAATCAACAAATCTGCTCTGGCAGCAATGAAACATTCAGTACTGGGTCTGGAGTGAGGAGGGGGTAGGTTGGAGGGGGGGTGGTGGTGTTGTGGTTAAAGATTTTGCTACAATGCAAGTCCAAAAGCCAGGTCAGGGATGCTGGGTGGGACTCAACTAAGAAGCAGAGGGCAGTAGATTTAGGCTGGAGTTGCCCACTCAGGGGACACCACTGACACACAGAGCAGCATCTGCAGGACCAAAGGTCCTCTCTGGCCCTCTCCCTGCTGTTATCTCAGTGCCATGAGCATCCACAGTTACTGAAGGTTGGGAAAGAATGGGTTAAACTCAGCAAATCAAAAGCAAGCAAGAGAAACACATTGCCTCCTTCTGCTTAACTGGTAATTGGTTAGCAGGAACCTGCCTGATGAGTTTCAGCAGCTCCTAGAGATCAGGCAAGGCTGCTTTTCAGAGCAGCTAAAGCTGCTGACCCCCAGGTACCCCTCAGCAAGGCTTTGGGATACCTAACATTTCCAGAAGGCAGTGAAGCAGGTTGGGTACCAAAGTGCCATCCAAACCCAGCAGGAGCAGGGAACTGAAGTGTTTTACAGGCACAGAAAACCTCGTTGTGCTCAGAATAAAGAAATCTTAGAATCACTGAATCAGCCAGGTTGGAAGAGAGCTCCAAGCTCATCCAACCCAGCCTAGCACCCAGCCCTATCCAACCAACCAGACCATGGCACTCAGTGCCCCAGCCAGCCTTGGATTCAACACCTCCTGCCACGGCCACTCCACCACCTCCCTGGGTAGCCCATTCCAATGCCAATCACTCTCTCTGACAACAACTTCCTCCTCACACCCAGCCTAGACCTGCCCTGGCACAGCTTGAGGCTGTGTCCCCTTTTTCTGTCCCTGGCTGCCTGGCAGCAGAGCCCAACCCCACCTGGCTACAGCCTCCCTGCAGGCAGCTGCAGGCAGCAATGAGCTCTGCCCTGAGCCTCCTCTGCTGCAGGCTGCACACCCCCAGCTCCCTCAGCCTCTCCTCACAGGGCTGTGCTCCAGGCCCCTCCCCAGCCTTGCTGCCCTTCTCTGGGCACCTTCCAGCACCTCAACATCTCCCTTGAATTGAGAGGCCCAGAACTGGACACAGCACTCAAAAATGTGGCTGAAGAAAAAGTAAATAATTCCCTCTGCAAGCTAACAGCAAGGTTCAAATGAAGAAGTAACAGATCCTGTCCTAGTAACACAAGCGGCTAGGAAAATTGTAGACCTGAAGGTCTGTGTGACAAATCATAGAGCTTCACTGGATCTGCACAACCCCCTGGGCCTGTCACTTGATACAGTTTATCTGTAACACAAAGATTTGGCTCAAGTAATGAGTGATTTGGAGTCCAGCTGGCTGAAAGGAAAGCAGAGGAGGGCTGGTTTCAGGTGGGGACTGTCTCGTCCTGTATCAGCTGTGTGCAAGCACCTGAGCTTTGCCCCTGCTAAAATCCTGCCCTAGGTTCAAACCAGTTACAGCTCTATCAGCACCAACGCAGCTCCAACAGCAACCAGGGCAAGAAGACCATCTTCATTTCTGGTTATTCACCTTGAGCTTTCAACTAACACTGCAACTGCTAATGGGCCCTGTAAAAAGCTGAGGTTTAAAATCAAGAACCAAGCTCTCCCTCCCTGAATGAAGCTCTGACAGCTGACACCAGACAACAGTCTCACCACAGGGCCCTTCCTCCTGGCTCTCCTCACCCTGAGATATGATTCTATGATTCTGTGATGATGCAGAATCATACAATCAGCCAGGTTGGAAGAGAGCTCCAAGCTCATCCAGTCCAACCTAGCACCCAGCCCTGTCCAATCAATCAGACCATGGCACTAAGTGCCTCATCCAGTCTTTTTCTGAAGACCTCCAGGGACAGAGACTCCACCACCTCCCTGAGCAGCCCATTCCAATGCCAATCACTGGAAAAGCCTGAGAAGGAAGCTGTACATTTATATGCTAAAGCACAATGCTCAGGTCTGGGGAGAAGTAGTCCAGCTTTTGCCAGCACTGACCTGCCCGGACACAGCTCAAAGGGTCTGACAACGTTACCCTAGGACCCAACTCACAGGCTCAGCACTGCCTGTGTAAAACAAGCCAAGCAAACCCCAGCCCCCACCTTTGGGAGGTCCTCTCATCAAATAACAGGAACTGCTCCTCAAACACCCCTGCTTGCAGTCATGTTCTGTGCTCCCTCCCCAGGCCTTGAGTCTCCCTGAACTCCTCTTTCTCAGGAGGCTGCCCTCGAAGCTGGTGGAGTTTCAAACCCAGAGGCAGCTTTCCAAAGCAGGCTGGATTCTGAGCAGCCCCTTTTTGTTTCACAGAGGAAGAAACGAGTTGGCATCACAAAGCCTCTATGCCCTGAAACCCAAAGCCTCCCATACAGCTCAAAATCAAATCCAGCTTTCTTTTCCTGCATGAGTCAGGCTGCCTGCAAACAGCTTCAGAGGAAGGCGAGCCTGGGGTGGAGAGCAGACTGGAGTAAGAAATCCAGAGAGGAATCCTTGTTCCTCTAACAGCACACCCCTGTTTTCCCAGGGCACTTGCTAGTGTTTTCACTTTAAAGCCAGAGGAAAGCCACCCCCTTCCCCCTAAAAGAAGTTTTCACTATGATAAAGACACCCAAGGACACCCTTTGATTATTTTAACAATTCCTGCTATTTTGGGAGCTGCAGCACAGCTACTTCCTTCCATGATTGGACTTCCATCAAACCCCGGTGAAGCTTTTGATCTTGGAAAGAGTAACAAGGCAGCTCCCTTATCGGCACACCGGGGGCAAAGGGCAGGACATCCACAAGTTTTCAATGCAAGAAAGTTAATTGCTTTGACTTATGTTTATCAAAGGTCATGGCTGCGAGTTCTGAGAGCACACACACACAGACACATAACGGTGCAGGCTGAGCAGCCCGGGCTGGCCCGGGCCAAGTGTGGGGATCACACTGGCTCTGTGCATTCAAAAACACCACCAAAACAAAGAGCAGAAGGGGAGGGAAGAACCCAAACCCAAAAAGCGGCAAAACAATGCTAGATTACTATCCAAATATACCCCGGTGGATGTCCTGCCAAACAGCAAGTATGTGGCTGCAAGCTCCAAAGTGAACCAAAAGCTTGGCCAGCAGCCCGGAGCCTGACTGCATGCGCTCGGCCAGCCCCAGCCTGGCCGCACAGAGCCAACACGCTCCGGGACGCGTGATGGGGCAGCCCGCGGGGCCAGGCTGCCTCCCTGCCCTCGCCCAGGTGGGAGCCTCACACTGCACATCAGCAGCCTGCGGAAAAACGAGCAAGTGGGAAACCACCGCCCAAGGGCTGGGAGCTGAAGGGCAGCAAAGATATTTACACAGGGTGTCATGGGCTGGAAGGGACCCAAGGAGATCATCCAGTCCAGTCCCCCTGCCACAGCAGGGCAATCCTATCTAACACAGGTCACAGAGGAACACATCCAGACAGGCCTGGAGAGGCTCCAGAGAAGGACACCCCACAAGCAATCTGGGCAGCCTGTGCCAGGGCTCTGGGACCCTTACAGGAAAGTTCCCCCTTGTGCTGAGCTGGAACCTCCTGTGCTGCAGCTTCCATCCACTGCTCCTTATCCTACCCCAGGGAGCAGTGAGCAGAGCCTGTCCCCCCCTCCTGACCCCCAGCCCTCGGAGAGTTACAAATGTTTATCAAATCCCCTCTCAGTCTTCTCTTCTCCAGACTAAGCAGCCCCAGGGCCCTCAGCCTCTCCTCATAAGCCATGCCCTCCTGTCTCTTCATCATCTTCATAGTCCTCCGCTGGACTCTCTCCAGCAGATCCCTGTCCCTCAACTGGGGAGTGCAAAACTGAACACAGTATTCAAGATGGGGTCATTCAGTGAAGGGGTTTGTTGAGCAGTGGTGGTGCCAGCAGTGTGCTGTGACCAGAGTTCACTGGTATTGGTGCTGAGCGCTGGGCACTCCCCTGGAGCTGGAGGTGCACACCATCAGATCCTTCAAGGCTGCAGACCCTGACAGGACTTGATTTGGGAAAGGCACTGTAAATTCTCCACTGGACCAAGAAGCCTGTGGACACTGTACTTGGGCTTCAGTGCCCATGCTGGTGTCAGGTTGATGGCTGGATTTGGCTTTTCCAAACCACATGATTCTATGATAGGACAAGCAGCAGTGGATGGAAGCTGCAGCACAGGAGGTTCCAGCTCAGCACAAGGGGAACTTCTTTACTGTAAGGGTCCCAGAGCCTGGCACAGGCTGCCCAGAGAGGCTGTGGAGTCTCCTTCCCTGGAGCCTTTCCAGGCCTGTCTGGATGTGTTCCTGTGTGCCCTGAGCTAGACTGTGTGGCCCTGCTCTGGCAGGGGGTTTGGACTCGATCTCCTTGAGCCCCTTCCAACCCCTAATATCCTGTGATCCCATCATAGAGCTTCCCCTCAATAGCTGAAAAACGCAGAATGCTGACTGACTTCAAATCCTACACTTGGGAAAATCAGAGGTACTCAGACCACTCAGGATGTGGCACAGCAGAGGACGGGGCACACAGCCCCTGTGCCTCGGAAGCTGCTGACACTTAAACAGCCACCACAGAGCAGCACTGCACACAGAGGCACTCACAGAATGGGTTGGGTGGGAAGGAACCTCAACGATGATCCCTTCCAACCCCTGGCCATGGGCAGGGACACCTCCCACTAGAGCAGGCTGCCCAAGGGCTCAATGGAGTGAGACACAATTTGGCCAAAGGATTTGCTCAAAAACCATGCAGCGTCTAAGGAGATTAGAAGCTGCCTTGCTGGTAAGGTTTCACATCTTGATAGCAGCGAGTAACTTACTTAGGAAGGGACAACAAACAGCATCCCTGGCCAGCACCAGAGGTGCACATGAGCCCTGACAGCGTGCTGCATGTGGAAGAGGAAAGAAAAGCCTCCACATCCAAGACCTCAGAAGTACATCCCTGCTACTGATAAGAGCCACTCCAGAGCAGCAGCCACGGCAGTGCATCAGCAAAGTGAGCTTTGTTTATTTGCCAACAAAGTTATGGATGACCCAGACACGTGCAGCAGCTGGTGAAAGCAGAGACACACACGAGCTGAGAACTGCACCTCCAGCTCCTTCCTCCCATGTGGCTAATGGCTTTGCTTCACGTGGTCACAACAGCCCCCCCCAGAGAAGCTACCAGAGTCTTCAACAGGGCCTTCAACCACCTCACACTGGCAAACTGAATGGGTAAGGAAGGCAGCAACAGGGTTTCTTAAAGCATGGTGAGAAGCCCAGACCAAGATCAGCCTTTACAGAGAGTAGCCTGCAGATGCATGAACATCAGCTCTGATAGGCTGGAGAACCCATGCCCTGATTTTGTAAGTGCTGAGACACCACCAGCTAAGGTGTTTCCAGAAGACAGCCAAAACACAGCTGTCCAACATCTGCAGCTGAAGGCTTGTGGTTTAACCCCTCAAAAGGCAGATGTGCAGGGTAACCTGAAATGTGCTGCACTCTCTTCTGGTTGGCACATCCAAGTCCACAGCTGAGTGATGCAGGTGTTCAGGTCACCCTCCTGCTCCACTTTACTTGGTGTGTGTTGTTCAACCACCAGACCTCCCCCACTTCAGAGAATCCCTCCTGGGAAGAGCAGGCTCTGTTGGTTTTGGCCAGTGTGAGTGAGGCGCCATGGGGACAGGCTGAGAGAATCATAGGATCAGTCAGGGTGGGAAGGGACCACAAGGAGCAGCCACTTCCAACCCCCTGCCATGGCCAGGGACACCCTACCCTAGAGCAGGCTGCACACAGCCTCAGCCAGCCTGGCCTCAACCACCTCCAGCCATGGGGCCTCAACCACCTCCCTGGGCAACCCATTCCAGCCTCTCACCACTCTCCTGCTCAACAACTTCCTCCTCACCTCCAGCCTCACTCTCTCCAGTTTTGCTCCATTCCCCCCAGTCCTGTCACTACCTGATATCCTGAAAAGTCCTTCCCCAGCTTTTTTGTAGTCCCCTTCAGATGCTGAGAGTTGGAAGTGTCCAGGTTGTGGCTGCCCCCTCCCTGGAGGTGTTCACAGCCAGGCCGGATGAGGCCTTGAGCAACCTGGGCTGGCAGGAGGTGTCTCTGCCTATGGCAGGGGGTCAGAACTAGTAAGATGATCTTTGAGGTCATTTCCAACACCAACCACTTTATGAATCTATGAACCTGCTTGGGTAGCTGTGGCTTCTGAAAACCCAGAGTGGAATTAAGCAACAGTGCCCTAAGGTGTTCATACTTTCACTCCCTGAAGTCACAGAATGGTAGGGGTTGGAAAGGTCCTCTGGAGATGATCCAGTCCAACCCTCCTGCCAGAGCAGGTTCCCTGGCAGTGTGCAGGTTCCCTGGCAGTGTGCAAGTTCCCTGGCAGTGTGCAGGTCTGCACACTCTTTACTACTCCCCAGAGCAATGAACTCCAGCTCCACAGGGCTCTGCTTCCAGCCACTTTGCTTTAGCTGTCTGGCTGCAGTCATTACTCCACCCTCCCCCTCCAGTAAGCAAAGAGAATTGGGCTACTCCATGGAGCTCGAGCCCAGCACATAAATGAGAGACACCAAATCAAATCAGCTGGGGATGTATGGAACACAAGAGAAACTCCCACTGAGCAAACCCCCAGCGCTGTGAAAATGCTCCTCTGCCATCAGTCAGCTGCTGTGGCGTGCTCCAAACAAGAGCCAGCTCGGCACTCACGGCTGCTGCAGATCTGCCTCTGCCTTTGCACTCTTCCAAAAGCTGAGCTCAAGGCAATGTCTCAGACAATTTAAACGGAAAATAAATAAAGGGCAGAGCTAAACAACGAAATAAACAAATACATAAAGGCAACATTTCCCAGTAAACTTTCTCCAACTCAATCCTGAGAAAGCAGGAAGGGCTCTGGACCATCTTTCCCTACAGCTTGTTGTTTTAGGAGACACTCCATGGCTTGTGCCACTGCCAGAGCTAATGGGGCTCAGATTCACAGATGGTGTTGGGTTGGAAGGGACCCTCAAAGCTCATCTATGTCCAACCCCCCTGCAGCCAGCAGGGACATCTCCAACTAGATCACACAGCCCACCACCACATCAAGGCTGACCTTGAATGCCTGCAGGGATGGGGCCCAAACGACCATTCTGGGCAGCCTGTGACAGTGTCTCTCCACCCTCACTGTGCAGAACTTCCTCCTGGTATCGAACCTAAACCTGCCCTGCTCCAGTTTCAAACCACTGCCCCTCGTCCTGTCACTACAAACACTTCTAAACAGCTAAGTGCTCCCTGCCACCAAAGGTATCAAAATGTCACAGTGCCGCGCTGGAAACAACAGCGGAAGGCAGAGAGGTTGCAAGGAGCTGTGCGTGGCCTGGCTGAGCGGCAGGGAGGGGGATGCTGGGGAGCAGGGGTCCGGCTGCCAGGCTGCGCTCTGCTGCCAGCGTGTTGTGTCACTGCAGCTTCACCCCGACACACCCGTATTTACAGCACACAATGTACTGTACCACTGCCGTGCCAAGAAACTCAACATATCTAATCTGGCAGCAAAACAAAGTCAGATCAGGTTAATCCAATTCTAAAATTGCACAACTCTGAAAAGCCAATAGGGAAACAAAGCGTCCCCCGCTGGGGCTCCCCTCCTCCTCCTCCCAGCGCATACCCTGCCACCACCTGCTTTTCCTCTTTGATCCCTCAGCACTTTTAGCCCACTCTCACTCTCCCCTTTCTTACTCTCTCCTAACCCACCTCCTGCCCAGACCCTGGGAGCAGAGCGGAAAGTTCCACAGAGGAGAGCAGCCCTCAAAGGCAGCTTTGTGCGCAGTGCCCCGGCCAGAACGCACCGCCGAGAATGAATGGCAGGAGGCACACACAAGGTCACTTGGACACCTGCCCACGAGTGATACTGCAATCATTGCGATAAGATAACAGCCCTCAGATTTGGAGCTGGCTGACTACAAGGCAGTGTCTCACCTGGGGAGCTTCTGCTGCAAAAGAGGAAGAAGATCCAGCAAGGTTGCTGAAAGTTCAGCACATCTTTAGGGAGAGTGACTCTGCTGGGGCTTGGAGAGGGTCAGCAGTGCTCTACCGCCTGCCTTCAGCCCTTTCAAGGTGCTGCCTACAAACCTTGCAGCAGGTTTCAGAACTTTCAGACTCTGATTCACAGAGTGGGTTGGCTTGGAAGGAACTTTTAAAGCTCATCCAGTTCAAACACCCCTGTGCCATAGGCAGGGACACCTCACACCAGCACAGGCTGCTCAAGGCCTCATCCAGCCTAGAACTGAACACCTCCAGGGAGGTTGTGGAGCACAGTTGTGCTCCACAACCTTCCTGGGCAGCCTGTGCCAGTGTCTGCCCACTCTCACTGTCAAGAATTTCTTCCTAATCTCCAGTCTCAATCTGCCCTCTTCCAGCTTCAATACATCTGCTCTTGCCCTATCACTAACAAACCCTTGCAGAAAGTCCCTTTGCTCTTCCAACGAACATCTGAGCCTCATACAATCAGGAGGCTCAAGAGAATGAAGGTTTTAAAGGAAGAACATTGGTGGAAAGAGTTTGTGACCCACTCACCCAACAGACAGTAAACCACTGAAGCCTGGCTTCTTGCTGCTTTGTTACTCCAAGTGAATCCACATCTGATGGTGTGTACAAGATCTTCCCTGAAGCATTTCACACAGATTATAGAATCCAGCAGGTTGGAAGAGAGCTCCAAGCTCATCCAGTCCAACCTAGCACCCAGCCCTATCCAACCAACCAGACCATGGCACTCAGTGCCCCAGCCAGCCTTGGATTCAACACCTCCTGCCACACAGACTCCACCACCTCCCTGGGCAGCCCATTCCAGTGCCAATCACTCTCTCTGCCAGGAACTTCCTCCTCACATCCAGCCTAGACCTGCCCTGGCACAGCTTGAGCCTCTGTCCCCTTCTTCTGCTGCTGGCTGCCTGGCAGCAGAGCCCAACCCCACCTGGCTACAGCCTCCCTTCAGGGAGCTGCAGACAGCAATGAGCTCTGCCCTGAGCCTCCTCTGCTGCAGGCTGCACCCCCCCAGCTCCCTCAGCCTCTCCTCCCAGGGCTGTGCTCCAGGCCCCTCCCCAGCATTGCTGCCCTTCTCCAAACACCTTCCAGCACCTCAACATCTCTCTGCAATGCAGGAGCCCAGAACTGGACACAGCACTCCAGGGGTGGCCTGAGCAGTGCTGAGCACAGGGTAAGAATAACCTTCCTCATCCTACTAGCCACACTGCTCCTGAGCTAGCCCAGGATGCCATTGGCTCTGCTGCCCACCTGGGCACACTGCTGCCTCCTCTCCTGCTCCCTCTCCCAGCACCCCCAGCTCCCTCTCTGTCTGGCTGCTCTCAGCCACTCTGGCCCCAGCCTGCAGTGCTGCTTGGGGTTGTTGTGGCCAAAGTGTAGAACCCTGCCCTTGGCCTTGTTCAGTCTCATCCCCTTGGCCTCTGCCCACCCCTCCAGCCTGGCCAGGTCCCTCTGCAGGCCTCTCCTACCCTCCAACAGATCAACTCCTGCTCGGTCTTATGCAAATCCTGGTGTAGAAAATGCACAGCAATATATTCCCACCCTATCCACCCATCTGCTCCCACAGCAGTTCAGGAATGCAAGCACTCTTTCAGCATCACAACTCACTTGCCACATTTGGGTTCACCTGGGGCTGTTCAAGGCAAGATTGGACATGGCACTTGGTGCCATGGTCTAGCCTTGAGCTCTGTGGTAAAGGGTTGGACTTGATGATCTGTGAGGTCTCTTCCAATCTTGACAATACTGTGACTGTGACTGGGTTAAAATCAACCAATACACTTTAAAAAAAAAGTAATGAAGCAGGATTAAGGAAGAAGCCACACAGAGACCTAGCACAACTGGATACAGTTTGTTTTCACAGCGAACCAGAGCAAACTCCACAGCCCAAAGCTCCTCTCTCACAGCACGCAGCAGGGCTGCAAGAGCTGAGCACAGCAGCCAGCCTCATGCCCCATGCTGCAAATGGGGCCGCAGCTGCAGGCTCGCAGATGGCAAGAACATCTCTATTTCCACTATGCAGCACGAAGAGAAGCAACAGTGGTGTGGCTGATCGCTGCAGGGTGCTCCACACGAAGGCAGTTTAACCCTCTCTGTGCTGTGGAGGAACAGGGTTTGGGTTTCAGTGCCACGTTCCTACAGCGCAGAGCTGGCTTTGGAGCAGGCTCCTCGCTGCCCAGGGTTGAAACGGTGAGTCTGGAAAAATGGCTGAACTGTTTGAAGTCATCTCCTCCCTTTCACTGCAGCCCTCTCCTTCTGAGCCCCTGATTTATATTCTGCAGCCTTAAGTAATGTAGCCTTCTACAGGCAGCTTTAGAGCCATTATTTAGCAGCCTGGCTGCGCTAACAGTGATTGCTGCCTGCAATGAGTGCTGCAGAGCATTTGGTGTTTACAAGTTACACATCATTGTTCCTTCACGTCTTCAAAATGCAACCTACAGTTTCCTCCCTTGCCCCCTTACAATCTCAAGTCCTGAGTAGCTACATTTAATTTCTGGTTTGAGTGCTTTCATCTGTACCCTGACTGCTGAGCTACCAGGCCACCTCAAACACAACAATGCACACATACAAGAGTGAGGCTGAAGTGGAGGAGCTTTGCCAGCATTTAAAAACCCATTAGGATTCAATCATTGCCACCCAAAGTAATGGCTCTTGCTATGGCTGCAGAACCCTGTTCAGACATTTGTTTACTAAATCCAAGACTACCAACCAGTTCTGTAATGAATTACTTAATCTTTGACCTATTGTCCACAGCCACGTTCCAGAACAAAGCACTTCTCCCAAGCTGAGCTCCCTAAGGCTAATTGGAAAAGAGCTCCTTTATTTTTTTTCCCCCTTAAGAACAATTCTTTATCCTCAGCAAATGTTTTTCAAACTGTTTTATGTCCTTCGGCCTCCCTGCTCACACACCTACATACCTAAGGGTGATGCCTTGCTAATGGCCGTGGTGGTGGCAGGTTGATAGCTGGACTCAAATGATTCATGGCTTGGGTTGGAAGGAACCTTAGAGATCATCCAGCTCCAGCACCCCTGTGCCATAGGCAGGGACACCTCCTGCTACAACAGGTCACTCAAGGCCTCATCCAACCTGGTCCTGAACACCACCAGGGGGGCTGTGGAGCACAAAAGCACCCAATGTGATAAAAGATCACATTGGGTGCTTCTGTGCTCCACAACCCCTCAGGCAACCCGTGCCAGTGTCTCACCACCCTCACTGTCAAGAGCTTCCTACTCATCTAAAGTCTAAATCTGCCCACTTCAACCTTCAAGACATATCCTTTCATCCTATTACAACAAGCCTTTGTCAAAAGTCCCTCCCCAGCTCTCCTGTAGCCCCTTTCAGGTGCTGAAAGGTTGCTCTAAGGTCTCCCTGGAGCCTTCCCCTCTCCAGCCTGGCCCCATAGGGGAGGCTCTTTCAGCCATCTTTTGCAACCAAAACAATTCTGTGATTCTGTTCCAGATGAGTTATTGCTGCAGCTCACTTTAGGACCTGCTTACTTGTTCTTGTGGGAGGTGTCCCTGCCTAGGGCAGGAGGTTGGAGCTGGATGATCTTTGAGGTCTCCTCCAACCTAAACCATTCTATGATTCTAAATGCTTGCAAATCCATCCCTCTGTGGGTTCCTGTCAGGTTTTGGTTCAGTAACCACCCAGATTTCTGTTCCAGTTCACATGCACACACAGGTTATAGAACTCTACAGCAATCTGGAGTCTTTATTTCTTCCGACAAAAGGACACACACCAAAAAAAGAGCTTCAAGATCCTCAGTTTTTATGATGTGACAAATAATATCAAGAGGAAAAAATCAGCAGAAAGATGAACAGCTAAAGATCTTTCTCTCTAAGTTGAGAACTCTGAAGCAACAGCATGCAACACCAGCAGCTAAGCATTGGTGTTGGATGGAGTTCCCCAGGGATCAGTGCTGGGCACAGACCCGTTCAATAATTTTATTGAGGATGCGGAGCAGGGGATTGAGTCCAGCAGCAGTGAGCTTGCAGATGACACCCAGCTAGGAGCAGCTGTGGAGCTGCTGAAGGCTAGAAGAGCCTTGCAGAGGGACCTGGCCAGGCTGGATGGGCAGAGGCCAAGGGGATGAGACTGAACAAGGCCAAGTGCAGGGTTCTGCTCTTTAGCCACAACAATCCCAAGCAGCACTGCAGGTTGGGGACTGAGTGGCTGAAAGCAGCCAGGCAGAGAGGGAGCTGGGGGTGCTGGGAGAGAGGAGCTGCTGAGGAGGCAGCAGTGTGGCCAGGTGGGCAGCAGAGCCAATGGCATCCTGGGCTGGCTCAGGAGCAGTGTGGGCAGCAGGACAAGGGAGGTTCTTCTGCCCCTGTGCTCAGCACTGCTCAGGCTACCCCTGGAGTGCTGTGCCCAGTTCTGGGCTCCTAAATTCAAGAGAGATGTTGAGGTGCTGGAAGGTGTCTGGAGAAGGGCAGCACAGCAAGGCTGGGGAGGGGCCTGGAGCACAGCCCTGTGGGGAGAGGCTGAGGGAGCTGGGGGTGTGCAGCCTGCAGCAGAGGAGGCTTAGGGCAGAGCTCAGTGCTGCCTGCAGCTGCCTGCAGGGAGGCTGTAGCCAGGTGGGGTTGGGCTCTGCTGCCAGGCAGCCAGCACCAGAAGAAGGGGACACATCCTGAAGCTGTGCCAGGGCAGGTCTAGGCTGGATGTTGTTAGGAAGTTCCTGGCAGAGAGAGTGATTGGAATTGGAATGGGCTGCCCAGGGAGGTGGTGGAGTGGCCGTGGCAGGAGGTGTTGAAGCCAAGGCTGGCTGGGGCACTGAGTGCCATGGTCTGGTTGGTTGGGCAGGGCTGGGTGCTAGGCTGGGCGAGCTTGAAGGCCTCTTCCAACCTGCTTGATTCTATGAAAATCTGGGCCAAGATTCAGCTGAGAGGGGGCCAGGGAAGCATGGCTGTACAACAGCCCTGAGTGTGTCAGAACAGGGAGAGGTGGAACAATAACTTGTGTTGGCTTGAAAGGTGACTGGTAACACCTCGGTGAAGCAGAGCTGAAGAGCTGTGAAGAGCCTGAGCAGGCAAGGAAATAAAAAAGCAGAGGATAAAACCAGAGCAAAGCTGCATCACAAGCTGCTCTCCCTACCAGTGTCAGCCCTCCCCATGGCAGCTGTGGTGACCAAAGGGAGCTCTGTGATGAAGAGGCAGCTTGGCCACTGCCATTTGGTCATTAAAAGAGCTGACAGAAGCTACGCAATCTGCGTGCCAAGCTCGCACCTTGACAGTGCTGCTTTTCACACCCATTTGCTGCGCTGCCAGGGTGGAGAGGCAGGTTGAAGGAAATGAAAGCTGTGGGTAGGAAAAAAGCCCATTATCTATTTCATACAGAAGAGATCAAACCAGAGTTTTTCTGCAGTGCACCTCAGCTGACATACTCTTTCCTGATCAGCACTCTCTGCTGAGGAATTCAGCTGAAACACTGAACATGGACTGCATTTGTCACAGAAGAAGGCAACTTCTCATCACGTTTGTGTGAACAGCTCCACAAGGTACAGCTGGCCAAGCCAGCTTCTGGTTCCAAAGTGCTCCCAAGCTCTCTTTGCTGCAGCTGACCCTCTCACCTCAAGGCAACTCCACTGGCACACCAAGGGCTGTTACTCCCCCCGTAAAAAATAAACCCCAGAAAGATGAATGACAGGAGAGTGAATGGTGACATTTTGCTGTTCCACCTGGAGAGCAGTCAACAAGCTGCTTGCCTGCTGAGCAATACTGAACTCAGAAAGACCACATGAGGAGCAAAGTACTCGCTGCTGAGATTAATTGGGCAGAACCTGGCCACTGCCAGCTCCCACCACTGCCAATCTTCTGCCATGTAAATATGGAGAGGCTGAACAGTTTAATGCCTTCCCCAGCGGCTTCATCTAATCATGTCATATCAATGCCTCCTTCGGACACATCTCCTGATGGCCTTCTCTCAGAACTCTAACACTGCTTTATGAAAGGCTTCGGGGTGTACTTGCTGCTCAAAAATCAGATCACTGCACTACAGATCATTCAATCACTCTCCAGTACGCCCTGAGATGGGAAGCAAGGCTCTGAGAGGGACACTGCACTACTTCTAGCCAACTGCACCAACTCCTACACTCAGATACCCTTGGAAATAAAATCATTCTAAGGGGTCAAAATCCCCTACTTGTTCCTTCTGACCCCTTCCTACCCCTGGCAGCCTCTACTTCCCTGGGGAGCACCATTGCCAATGGGAACTGAAGAGTGAGGCCAGGTACGTTCTGAAAGTGCAGCCTCAACCCCAAGATGTTTCCAACAGCAAGCAGCAGGAAGTCAGAATTACCTTCAAGTCCTTTCATGCAGCCAAGCAATTATTTACCCAATAACCACCAGGTAACAGTGAATATTCAGATCAGCTCTCCCGAAGGAGCCGCAGTGCTGCTGCTCCCAGCCCCGACAATCCCCGTGCTCAGCACTTCTCCCCTCTCACCATGTGACAGGCTATTTTTAATGCTCGCCTCGACAGCTCCTGCCTCTCCCCGCGCTGCAGAGGCAGTCCGGGCGGCTGCGCTGCCCGCTCCCCGCGGGGGCTGCGGCGGGGCAGAGGCAGGGCCGGCAGGAGCGGGAGCGCTGCGCGGCGGCTCGGGCACAGCGCTGCCGGGCGCCGCACAGGGCACAGCCACGTGCCCCAGCACACGGTCGGGCAGGAGGCTGCCCCCGGGCCTCACGTGAGTGCCAATGTGCAGCGCCGCCGCTGGGCACCGCCGCCCGCGGCCCGGCGCCGCCCGCTCCCCGTGCTCCCGTGGCGGGCAAAGGTCGGGAGGTTCCCAGCCGCTCCGGGCGCTGCAGGTGGAGCCCTTCGGCTGCCGAGAGAAGGGGCTCGCACTGCCCGCCGCATGCGACACCCACTAGCTGCTTGTAAACAGTGATTAAAGCCTGGGAGAGGACTCCTGGTAGGAGCTGCCAGCCGGGAATGCTGCCCTTCAAACTACAAAGGCTGTGCTGGAAGAGGAGGTCACGTTAAGAAACACCGGGGAAGGAAGACTGCAATAAAGGGAGTGTTGCACACACACCCTTCTGTGGGCTGCCCCTTCGCCAAGGCATCCCCAGCATGCGGTGGAGAGGCTGGATGGAGCAAGAACGAACCTCTCCCAGCTGGCTGCGCTGCCTGTCACAGGCGAGAGGCGACAGAAAAGGCTGAAACCCACCCCTAGCAGGCCTGGTGTCAACCGGCACAGCTCAGCGTCCGTGCACGCAGCAGGAGGTGATGAGCCTGAGCTCCAGGTGGTGAAAGATCTCAGCTCAATCCTGGAAATGTTTTGGTCGGGAAGAGATTTAAGATCATTGCCCAGGGAGGTGGTTGAGGCCCCATGTCTGGAGGTGTTTAAGTCCAGGCTGATCTAGGGTAGGGAGTCCCTGCCCATGGCAGGGGGGTTGGAACTGGCTGCTCCTTGTGGTCCTTTCCAACCCTGACTGATCCAGCACAACCATTCTCCAGCTCTACCACGGCTGGTGCTGACCCACGTCCCTCAGCACTGCATGTCCGCAGCTCTCAAACACCTTCAGGGATGGGGATTTGGCCACCTCTCCAGGGAGCCCCTTCCAGCGAAGAAGTTTCTTCTACCGAAATCTAACATGGAATTTAACCAAATCTCTGTGTTCTGGGGGGATGTAGGAGGTGTAAGTACATTACACACAGGCATAGTTCTCACCTTTTTGATTCATGCACCTTTAAATCCTCTCCCCCATCCAAAGACTTCAGATACTGCACAAAGGTGCATTTCTGCAGCTTGCTTTGATTTTTCTTTCCCTAAATAACTTCTGACAAATCCTTTGCAGTCAGTCTAAGGCAGTCAGCCATGCAAGCAACACAGCCTGGAAACCACTGCCACAGGAAGGCAAGGAACGGGAGTTTCTGAAAGCCTGCCTGGGGCTGCCACCATGTCAGAGCAGCCCTGCAACACGACCTGACTTTGGTAGCAAACCGAAGATTCAGGCCTACACCACAAAATTGCCCCAGACCTTCTCACTTAGGCTTTCCCACCAGCCTTAGCTGATGCTTCTGAACTTCACTGTCCAAACCCTTTACAGCAGCTGCCCCATTCACCCATGCAAGCACTACACAAGCAAAGAGACACAGGCAAAAGCAATCCCCAACTAGCCACCTGCAAAATGTGAACCTCTTTTGACAGAGAGCTACAAATACTTCAGGTTTCCTTCAAGGAAACAGAGATTAACCCTCAAACAAAACAAAAAAAGCAGCCAAAGGCAACACAAGATGTGTAACAGATGAAGAGCCACAAGGATGTGACTGCAGGAACAGGCCACTCCAAATGCAGCATTTATAAAAGCTGTTTTTTCCCCCAAGAAGAACACTGCAAGTCTCAACCAACTAACCAGCAGCCAGTCCAGAGAGAGGTTCACATGGTCTGCAACGCTAAAACACAGCAAAATGTTAGGGGGGGTACATTAACTGGGATTGGGAGTGAGGAAGAGAAATGCATTAGATGCCCCTCTTGGAACAGCCACCACCCTGCATCCCTCCTCTTCCAAACAAAACCCAGTACTTGCCATGTGTTTATTCCCTGAACTGAAACCCATGGCAGAAGCAGGGTTTGGATTTATTCCTCGCTGGAGGTCCAGAGAGCAGATGATAAACTGCTGAGCTTAGCCATTTTTCCATCACACAGTCCAGACAACTCGAGTTGCAAATACAGAAGTAACACTGATAAGGAACCTTTGTGGTGTTGATGATTGTTACCTCTAAGGAAAGAAACCAAACCCCGAACCCTAAACAAATAAACAGAAAAATACCCAAACAAGAACACCAACCAAAGGCCAACAACAACAAAACACCAACCAACCTCAAACAAAAACAAGGAGGAGGAGGAGGTTCGGAGCCAGGGCGAGCTCAGCTTCCTGAGCCTGCTGCCACTTCTCAGTGAGCACCAACGCAGATTTACAGACGGGGAGCTCGTGGGGGGGTTGGTTTAGGTGACCTTTGGAGGTCCTTTCCAACCCAGACCCATCTATGATTCAGACTCTTCCACAGATGCTGTAAAATCCAGATTTGGGCAATGCCATCAGCTTCTAAAGACTGCTAAGGCTTTTGCTTCACACACACAATGAAATAATCTTAAGCCGCTCTCTGACAGACCCTCTAGGTCCAAGCCACCCCACGTCCATCATGAGTCACACCTGGAGCTCCACGTGCATGTGTGCATCCTCCCTGCCCACGGGACACGCAGGTAAGGGCTGTGAGCAGCTGCACATGATACGACACAAGCAGGAAGGATCTGACCCTTGCTTCAGCCAGAGTCCACACGTTCAGGCAGGCTTCCATTACAAGACATAACTCAGAGGACACAGTGAAGTATTTTTACCATTACTGTCTCCTAAACCAAAAATCAGCTTCCTTAAGCAGGTGGTGAGCAGGGATTGATTTGTACTGGGGGGGTGTACTTTGTGCTGCCTGTTACAATACAAACCACGACACTCCAGCAGCTCACAGCAATGAAAAGTAACAGTTGAAAAGATGCATTTTAAGTCTCTAACCAAAAGGCTTCACTCCCAGGATTTGAACATTTACCTGCAAGCCCAACTTCTATATTTCCAAGCAGCACATTTGCCTTGGCACTTTTATGAGAACCTTAAACGTGATTTAGTTCACTTGGACTAAAAACTTGTTATCTACTGTCTTACTGAAAACTTGCTCAGATGCTAAACTCTTCAGATGATCTCTTCAAATTAGATCTTTTCTACAGCACATAAAAATGCCAACCATCTGACAATAAGCCAAGTCATAGTGCTTCATTCTGTGCCCAGCTGTAATAGGGGTGGAGAGAAAATACTAAAAATGGGATCAGCTCCCATTTAACAAACACATTTGGCCTCAAAACTGCATTATTCTTAAGGCAAATGGGCATGGAGGATACCTGAACCTCAAATGCTTTACCCTGCTTCAAGGGATGCCATTCCTTCTACAACAGTAAAAAAGCAGAGAGGGTTTTAGCAAGAGAAATTTGGAACCCTGAGCCACAAACAGCTTGGGAAAAACTCCAACAAATAAAATCAATGAACTGAAAAAGTCAGAGGGGCAGCTGATCACAAATAGATTTTGACAGGTGATCGTTAGAAGCTTGGCTCCTAACCAGGCTCCTCTGAGAGGGGAAAAAAAAGAATGAGGACAGATTATCTGCTTCTCATTTTCTGTGTCTGTGCCACAGAAAATGGTGTGGCAGCAGACAGGCACCGTCCTGAAGCTGGCTCAGGGAAAGCAAAGGGTTTTCTTCTCTGCTCTTACCAACTCCAAGCAGATTATAACTTTGGGAGTCTTTGTGAGTTATTAGTTATTAGTTAACCACAAAATGCCTCAAAACCGAAACACAAGCCCAAGTCAAGCCCACATGAAGTAAAAGCAAATGAAATCCACAACCAAACACATGCCTCTGACTAGGGGCCAAGGAGCCTGTGGACAGATCTGGGGTGTTTTGTGTGTGTGGGGGGGTTATTCCTGTTTCATGAGAAAGAAAACTCTTCCCAGTCTGTAGCATTATTTCAACATGCTCCACAACTTTAGTCCTTCTATTTATTTATTTTGCTTCCTTATCAGGCGGCTCTGAGAATGACTTCGCATGCTGAGCATGGCAAATGATAAAGCAGAAGGGAGAGGAGTGGTTTCCTGCTCCCAGGAGCTCACTTTGCTCTAGCAAACCATGTGTGAGCAGAAGAGCAGAAGAACTAAGTCAGACTTGGCCTTTTTTTGGCTATGTTTTAAAAGGCAAAGCTCCATGTTTTCCAAACCTCAGTGCTGACACTGTTCCACTGACCATGATCTCAACCACGCTGGTGTCAAGCCAGAGCAGTGACTCTGGATTCATGCAATGTCACTTAAGAGATGATCTCAAGGGCTAATAAATTAACAGAAGACTTCCACCAACATCATGCACTGAATCAGAACTTGGACTCCACGATGCTTTCTTTTCCTACAGCTTAAGGTGACTATGGGATGCGAGCTATCAACTCAGGCCAGAGCTGATGCTGATTTTCCCAAGATTATAATGCAGTTCCAAAATGTACTTTCTGCCTCATGTACCATGGCAAATTTTGCTTTGCTTAATAAGGAGAGGGAGGCAACAGGCAAAGGTTCAAACAGAAATTATCTGCCCACTCCTGTGCTCTCATCTCAAATACTGGCCAGAGGAACACTCCCTCGCAGAGCCCTTCTCCTCGCTCGTTTAGCACCCGCACCCATTCCGTCTGTGACCCTGCTGCTTGCTCACAGCTAGGCTACCCACAAGAAAAGCCCAGCACACATTTCCTTGGAATTCCCATAGCCTCCTGGCAGACTCTAAACACAAATCTCAGCGCACCAACTTAACAGTAACTGGAGCTGTTACTTTTCTTTTTTGGAGGGTGGGAGCCTTGACTCCTCCCGGCTCTAAGCAGCCTGTCACCCCCACGGGGAGAGGCGAAGGCTTGCCCGGGAGGAGCAGGGCTCACGCCCAAACCCCTGGGAGGCCCTGCAGGCTGAGTTACCTGGTCTGACCGGGCTCTGCATGCAGTTCTGCGTCACCATGCCTGGGTGGACTGAAGTAGAAGCCCTGCTGCTGAGGTCCATGACAGAAGGTGATGCTGAGGTAGCTTGCTGGAGACCTGACTGGTGCGGGCTATGCTCGTGCTGGTTCGGGCTGGGTGGAATGCCATTTTCTGAGAGGAATTCTTCCAGGTCCATGTATTCCAACTGGAAAGTGTCTCCGTCGTATGGCAGTGTCTTGTCCCATAATGTTGGGCCCAAGAAAGCTGACTGAGGGACTGTGGTACTGCTGCTGTCATCGTCCAGCTTCTTCTCCTTGTCTTTTTCCTTCCCGAATGCTTAAACGAAACACACAAGGCAGATGTAAGAGCTAAGCAGTCACACCACCAAGCTACCTCTTCACTTATTCCTCTGCTGTAAAGGAACCCTGGCTTCAGGGAAAACAGCTCCTTCAGTGCAATCCATATGTTACACCACGGAAGGGTCACGGCAACTGCGCACCTTTGCTGGATCCCAACCCTGCTTTTGAGACTTCATTTTTAGTTAATAAACCCACTGCACACATGGCTTCAAGGTCTGGCAGCTTCAATAAGCACTGAGCAGACTTAAAAGTGAGTATTTCAGTGGCAGCACACTGGAGAATGTGCTGTATTCTGCTGAGAACAGCTGCAATGACCCCAGACTGTACTGTCTTTCGTACAGTCCTTCTCTCGCAGGCCCTTAAACAAGGAGAGGAGTCCTCAAATTCAGTACTTAACATTGCTGTGAGCTCCTAACTTACAGCAGCAGTGAAGGCTGACAGAATACATGTTTTGAGGCGCAGAAAAGCTAGTAAGACATCTAAGGGTAAAGCAAAGCAGAAGTTCAGATGCTTCCTACTCGCTCCTACAATACTCGGTGATTTCGGCACATTTTTGAAGGGAAATACTTAATTCCTCGGTAAGGTTTGAAGGAATCTGAGCCAATAAAGCTTCCTGCCGACTACCACCCTTCCCCAGCGTTTTCTTTTCGGCTGCAGACAGCGCCGGGAAATCCTGCGAGCGGCTTGGCAGCGAGTTCACCGCGGAAAGCTGAGGGCACGCAAAGCCCGGGCGCTGCGGGACCCTTCTCAGATCATTGACTCGCTAGAAATACAAGGGGCAGGGATGTCCCTGCTGCCTCAGCTCCCCAGAACAGCGGGAACTCTCTGCTGTTAGAACATCCTTCAGCTATATGGGACCAGCTCAGCCGGAGGGCGGTTTCTGACGGGCGGGCGGTATGGAGAGGCCGGCCGGGAAGCCAAGGGGAGCCCGCGACGAGAGCTCGGCCCCAGCCCAAGGGGCTTAGCCGCCGCCGCGGTGCCCGCACCCCTCCACCCGAGCCCTGGGCTGGGGCAGATCTCGCCCATGACTTTTGCTGCAGGCGGCCGGAGCCGTGCCCGCGGCTTCTCCAAGCGAGCGCCTGCCGTTAGGTCAGGCCGGCAGCGCTCCCCGCTAGTGCCCTCACCGAAACCATCCCACTACTTAATCGCCTTGGGGGGACCGGGGGGAAGGAAAAAAGGGGAAAGCGAGGCAGCGGTCCCGAAGGTGACGGGAGGACGGGGACCGCCATTTCAGAGCGCCGATCCTCAGCGGGCCGGGCTGTGAGTGGGCCCGCGGGGAACACGGCCAGTCCCCGGGGGACCGGAGGAGGCAGAACTGCCCGGGGAAGCCTCACCGTCTTCGTGAGCGAGCGGCAGCTTGAGCGGGTTTTCCAGCAGGGACTTCAGCACCCCGTAGGTGGGAGGTAGGAAGGTGGGGTTCAGCGGGAGCGGCCGCGACATGGTGGGCTTTGCCTCGGGACAGTGGCACGGCAGCGGTTCCTTCCCCTTCCTCTGGCGGGCGCCGCCCTGAAAAAGGCGATGACGGGCGCCGAGCCGAGCCGAGCCGCGCCGAGCCGAGCCCCGCTGGCGAGGGGCGCCTGCAGGCCGGGCAGCGCGGAGAGGCCCCTGGGCCGCGCAGCTCCTCCGCCGCCGCCGCCCGCTCTGCGCCGCGCGCCCGGCCGCGTGCCCATGTGCAGGCGCTGCCGGCGCTGACGTCAGGCGCGCGCGGCCACTGGCGAGAGGGGAGCGGCGGCCGGCCCCGCCCCCGGCCCCGCCCCCGCCCCGCCCCGCCGGGGTCCCCCCGGCCGCTGCCGGCGGCCATCACCAGCGGCGGGGAGCCGTCTCCTCGGCAACCGGGAGGAATGTTAACGAGCTGCAATGCTTGACCTCGCTCCGTGCATCCGAGCGTGAGGGCAGCGGGCAGCGGGCAGCGCGGCCGGAGGGAGCCGGGCCGGGCCGCTGTGTGAGGGGCAGCGGGCGTGCCCAGCCGGACGGGGAGCACCGGGACTGAAGTCGCAGCAGGGACGTGCTTCGGAGCCCCGAAGCAGGGCAGGCCGGTGGGGCTTCCATCGTTTTTCAAGAGAGCAGGAGCGTTAATGCGGGAACCACCAGCTCCTTTCCATAAGCAGGCTGCTGCTCTGCCAGTGACCGACATCAGCCAGGGCGAGATATTCATCACCGCTAGCAGGGTTCCCGCTGGCTTGTCCCGATTTGGGATCAGAAGAGGCTTTCCTCTACACTTCCCAAGACCCTCATTTGAGAATGGTTGACTTTCTGCCCGCTCGAGCCTTAGGCCATCTTCAGCAGCTCTGCCTGCGTAGGCTGCTCAAGACCTGCTCTCCTCCCGTAGCGCCTTCCACCATCCAGGTGCTTGGCATTCCACTTCTGCTTACACCCTTTCACGGGGCAGGAATCTGTACCTCCCTGCTTCTCAGCTGGGTTTTTTGGGTGGCACTTTGCAAAGCTTCACCATTAGCAATTACTCTTTGTTCAGAAGTCAGTTCTTTCACCATTAACAAAGACAAATAATCATAAATGCTCACTGTAAGTTAATAGATAAATGATGTGCAGTTTAGTTGGAGCACCCAGTACTCAGAAAGTAAAGCTCCCTGAAGGACACAAGCCTGCCCTGAACAGTTATGTTCTCCCCTTATTTACCTGCCTGTGGTTATGTGCACTGCCCAGTGTCTACTCCAATGATCAGGCTAAACCAAGCAACTAATCAAAGTCCAAAGTACATTTAACTCAGTAAAATTGCACTGGCACAACCCAAACCTGAAGACTGGCACTTGTCAGGCCCTTCACAATCACAGACAGCCTAAGGTTCATGCGGCAGCAGGGAGCAGGGGGCTGCAAGAACCTTCAAAGGGCGCAGAGGTGGCATGGCTCAGGGCTGGAGAGATTTCAAGCCAGGAATGTGATCAATTTCGAGTCACCTAACCAGAAAAAAAAAAACACTGGATGATTAAATGATTGTGCACACACCAAGCTTGCCAACTAGCCAAATTGCTAGGTAGAGAAAACTTTTAATTACAGAGGTACAAAGTGAGTGACATAAGGATTAGGGCAATGATTGGCAATCCATATGCAGATGTGGTACAGAATGTTTTCCTGTGCAGCGTGAAGAACAAAACACAAGATTTAAGAGATCTGATAGCCAACAAAAAAGCATCAACAGAAAGTGCAAAAGTGATGGGGATACTGGCAACACTGGGGACAAATTATTAGTTATGATGACCTGATTAGGTTTTTATGGTTATTGACCACAAATGACAAAACAAACCCAAGAGACAAAAAGCATTTGCAGTGCCACACCAGGACAGGAAAACTGTCACTGCTTGGCATGCAATGGAGGTGTAGATCTGTGCAAGAGTGGAATAAAATGCAGCAACCAGACACTCAGTGCTGCATAGTTACAGACCCTGCATCCTCAACATGCAGGAGCTGGGAATTTGCTGGGTCAGAAGCCAAAGCGACTCTTCTCCATACAGGGACCAGCCAGAAAAAATGATCAAAGCACCTAACGATGGTGGATGGTGCTTGAGTTGTTTTCAGTCTGCCACTACAACCGGCGCAGTGATTTAACCCCAGCCTTGCCACACAGGCAGGTCTCACCCTGAACTGCCAGGCTGTCAGAACCAGGCCACTGCTGCACACCAGGCTGTACCTACCAGTTCCCATTGTTACTGGATACACTTTTCCAAAGGTGATCCCCAAGTCCTTCATGCTGTTTCAACCGCTGGCAGACCCCACAGGCTACACTCCAGGCGAGCCTAACAGAGGCAAGAGACAGCTCACGGTAAACAAACTGGAGCTCTGCATTATCCAACCAAAATCCCACTTGTTGGCATGCATCCTTAGCTCAGCATTCGCCCACAGGACGTTTACTTTATGGCTCATAAAGGACTGTGACAGCTACTTAGCTTTCGTAGAGAAAATACCTTGCTTGGTCCCCAGCTGAAAAAAACAAATCCCTCAACCAATGTTTATGTATCTGCCTCGAGTGTTTTCATCACAGGAATGCGATCAGAAACGGCCCAAAGAGCCTATTCTTTTCAGACCAAGTACACATAATGTACCACTTCAGACGATTCAAGAACCCACAAACGCAGTGAACATCAAAGGTACCCTTCGCCAAGCCAGCCTGGCCGTCCGCAGGCACCTGGGGAAGGACAAACGCAGGCTCAAAAAGCCTCTGCACTTTGAGGGCGCCTGCAGGCCAAGCACACCATGCTCGACACACCCCTGAGGTTAGCACAAGCCCCCGCTACTGCACGGACAGAACAGGCTGGCCAACAGCCGCTGGGCACTGCCCCGGGACCACCGGGACCGAGGCTGCGGCCCAGCACGGGCACACGCCCGGCAAGGCACAGCAGCAGCTCCACGACGAGTGCGAGGTCATTCAGTCGACTCTTACAAGCAGGCACACACACTGCTGCCCCAACCCTGCCGCCTGCCCAGCTGCTCCAGCGGGAACGGCAACTGTGCCCCAGCACCCTGGCGGGGCCTGCTGGCCCGCCCCTGCCCGGCTCCTCACTCGCAGAGGCATGACCGCGGCACCGTCGACGTCGCTAACGTCTGAGAAGGATCACATAACGGCGAGCGGGACGCGCCCTCACTGCTCTTTGGGGCCGCAGAGGGCCCGGCCAAGGCCACGGCGCCGGCTCCCCCCGGCCGCTGCCGCTGCCGCTGCCGTCCCCTCCCGCCCCCTCCCGCCGCCGCCTCAGCCCCCCCGCGCACGGCCCCGTCACGCGGCGCGGGGCGGGCAGGGCGCGCGAGGGCCGTCACGTGAGCGCGCGGGCTGACCTACTTTGGGCCAATGGCAGGGCGCGGGGCCGCCGCGCGCCCCCCGCCCCGGGCTCTCCCGCGCGGCTCGCTGAGGGCAGTAGCGGCGGGGGGGGGGGGGGTGAGGAGGCACCGGGACGGGGGCGGCTGGGGAACGGCAGCGGAGGGCCCCGCGGGAGCGCTCAGCCACCAACCCTGCCACCGGGCCAGCGCCACCGCCGCCGGTTCGTTCCCCCTGTGTCACCTCCCGTGAACTCCGCGATCCCCCGTGGCGGCCGGGTGCGTCCGCGGCGGTGAGCGGTGCGGGGGGTGGTCGGTTACGGTAGAAGCGGGGTCCTCAGGTCTGAGCTGCTCGTGGCGCGGTGCTGCCGCCCCGCACGGTGAGGGCAGGGCCTGCTGCCCCCGCTGCTGAGCCTAGCCGTGCTGTCCAGAGGAGGTGCTGCTTGTGTCAGCTGAGGGCAGCGTTGCCGCGGTCCGGCACGCAGGGTTCTGCTCTGTGTGGCTCCAGCTCCCATGCTCCTAACTTGCGTTCCCGTAGTTAGCGATGGCCGCGGGGAATCTTGCTCTGAAATAGCTCCTGGAAGTATGATTAAAGGTTATCCTCCCCTACACAAAGTGTGAGCGAGTGGTTGCTTGAGGGAGCCATCAAACTGCTACCTTCCAGGGGTCCTGCTGGTGTTTTCTCCATGAATAGAGGTGAAAGTTCTGTGGTTCTGGAAGGTGAGCCAGGAGCACTGCGCAGTAATCAAGGGGCAGCACAAATGTCAGTGCTGCGAGGTGCAAGCACACCTGCTCCTGTGCTGGAGGGCTGGCAGAGCACACTCAGCTTGGCCTCCACAGCCACATGTGCAGTTAAATATCTCATCCTTTGACCACCTCCTGTTCGGTACAATCATGGAACACAGAATGTCAGGGGCTGGGAGGGACCTTGAAAGCTCATCTGGTCCAGTCCCCCTGCCAGAGCAGCAGCACCCAGAGCATAGAATCACAGAATCAGTCAGGGTTGGAAGGGACCACAAGGAGCAGCCAGTCCCAACCCCCTGCATGCCCAGGGACACCCTACCCTAGAGCAGGCTGCACACAGCCTCAGCCAGCCTGGCCTCAACCACCTTCCTGGGCAACCCATTCCAGCCTCTCACCACTCTCCTGCTCAACAACTTCCTCCTCACCTCCAGCCTCACTCTCCCCACCTCCAGCTTTGCTCCATTCCCCCCAGGCCTGGCACTTCATGGCAGCCTAACAAGTCCCTCCCCAGCTTTTTTATAGGCCCATTTCAGGTACTGGAAGGCCACACAAAGGTCCCCTGGGAGCCTCCTCTGCTTCAGCCTGCACAGCCCCAACTCTTTCAGTCTGTCCTCATAGGAGAGGTGCTGCAGCCTCTGAGCGTCCCCGTGGCCCTTCTGTGCTCCAGCATCTCCACATCCTTCTTGTAATGGGGGCTCCAGAACTGGATGCAGCTTGCACTGAAACGCATCCAGATGGTTCTTGAGTATCTCCAGAGAGGGAGACTCCACAACCCACCCTGGGCAGCTTGTTCCAGGTTTCTGTCACCCTCACAGGGAAAAAAATTCTTCTCCAGGTTCACATGGAACCTCCTGTGCCTCACCTTGCACCCACTGGCCCTTGTCCTGTCACTGGGCGACACCCAGCAGAGCCTGGCTGCAGCCTCCTGCCACTCACTCCTCCCATATTGATAACCATTGCTGAGGGCACCTCTCAGTCTCCTTCTCTCCAAGCTCCCAGCCCCAGCTCCCTCAGGCTCTCCTCATAAGGAAGATGTTCAACTTCCTTAATCATTTCTGTGGCTCTGTGCTGGACTCTCTCAAGCAGTGTCCTGTCCTTCCTGAGCTGGGGGGCCCAGCAGGAGCCAGCACTGTGAGGGGCACAGCTTCCTCTGATCGGGTGCCAGCTTGCCTCCTCTGTCGGGCTGCTTGCTTGTAAGTGTGGAGACAAGCATTGCAAAAGCAGCAGGGCGGACACATGGTGCAGGCAAAAAGAGGCTTTTGAGGCAAGGCACAGGACAGATTGGCAAAGTGAGTGGTTTACAGTACCTTAAGCACCTCCTGCTTTACTGACAGCCGTCTGCACCCCCAGCCCTGTAGGAGCCGAAGCAGCGGCTGAAAGGACACACACACAAACGCCAGAGGAGAGAATCTGAAGAGGCTCAAGACCGAGCCCTTGGTTTAGTTCTGTCCTCTCCCGACAGCGAGGCACTCCCAGTGCAGCCCCCGGTAGTGGTCTGCCTCCAGCTGTGTTCCGCGGCACAGCTCATCAACAGCCACCAGAGCACGCTCAGATCCCCCACCCTGACTGCAGCAGCCTTTGGCGGCCAGGCTGAGGAGCAGCAGGGAGCAGCCTGCCCCACACCTCCTGCACGGCAGAGGCTCTGGGAGCAGCTCCGGCTCGGCTCTCCCACTGGAAGTCGCTACCAGCAGCGCTCAAAAACTGGCGTCTATTGTCCATGCGGTGTGCAGCTGAGAGAGCTGCTCTGGCTCCTTGCAGGAGGGAAAATGCCTGTGGAATGAACCATGGCCTGCCCCTGCCTTCTCATTAGTTAGTTAATTAATTATTTTTTTAAGGGTTTAATTGAATGTGGGAGAGACAGGCTTGGAACTGCTCTCGGGTGATGGCAGAGGAGCTGCTCTGAAGTAATCTGGGGAAGGTTCCAAAAGGCCTTCCAAGTTCTCAGAAAAATAGGTATTGCTAGTCAGTGCTTTTCTGCCAGCAGCTGAAAGATGAATCATTTTCCCTGCCAAAGTTTACAGGCAGCCTCTGCCGTGAAAGCAGATCAAATGCATGGACTTGCCTGGGCAGCTGACCTGGTTTGAACTCAGCAAGTGTTGCTCTCACTGCTGAATACATGTTGGGAGCAAAACCTCTGCTTTTAAAAGCATCCTCAACCTGGTCAAGCATTAAGCAGCCTCTCAAGCCCAGCCCAGCCCCCCAGTGCCCTTGGTGCCTCTGCCAGTGCTTCGGACCTGGGAGGTGACAGTGAGAGCGCTGGTCCGAGAGGAGCCGCCCGGGAGTAGCTGTCCCTGCGCTGCAGTCAGCCCTTCCTTCCCCTGAATGAGGCCAACTCCCAGCTGGTGCCAACGGCAGAAACAACTTGATCCTTCCTTCTGTTCCTCTTCCTTTCCCGCTTTGGGCTTGCCTGCTGCAGACAGACAGTTCGAAATAGCTGTTCTTACATGCTCAGGCTGTTTGATTTTGGAAGCTGGCACTGGTTTTGCTGGAGATAGAAGAGCACCCACCGGCACAGAATCAAACAGCCCATCCCCAGGCAGAGCTGCAGCAGAGGCAGGAGGGAAAGGTGCAGGAGCTGAGCACCCCCTCCTTGTTCAGAGTTCCTGTCGAAGCCAATGACCCAGATTTGCCTGACTTCAAATGGCTGTTTGCAGAGAACTTGCCAGAGGCACGGCGCTGGCAAAGGTCAGGCAGAACTTAGCCTGGAGCGCTCTGCATGCACAGGCTGATCAGATCCGGGTCTGGAGAGCTCCATGCTGGAAACCCATATTCAGCCAAAGGAGAAGCTCTCAAAGTCCCTGAGCTGACTAATCCTTGGCTTCAGCCTTGTGAAGCTGCCCTCAGCTTGGGAGCTCTTTCTGCCCTGTGCTTCTCTGCACAGTTCTGTGCCATCCTGTGACAGTTCTGTGCTCCTCAATTCAGGAGAGGTGTTGAGATACTGGAACGTGTCCAGAGAAGGGTGACCACATTCGGTGATTCCACAGCCTCCCTGGGCCACCTGTGCCAGTGTCTCACCACCTCACTGCCAACAACTTCTCCCCCGTCTCTGGTCTGTGTAAGTGGATCTGTGCACACTTCCCACCCCTAATGTTTGCTGTCTCAAATGGTGCTTGGCTCTGCAAAGTCCTTCGAATGCAACCAAGTGAAACGTTTCAAGTTAATGGAGAGGAGCACAAGGAGAGCTGGCAGCTGGATCCTAACAACCCTCCCATGCCCAGCACAGAGCCACTGCCACTGCCTGTGCCTTGGTTGTTGTTTTCCAGTGGGATATTTTCTTCTCCAGCGACCTGCTCTGCACTGCTGTGGCTGTGGCGCTGATGCCATTAGGACCAAACTGATTCTTGTCCTTCCTTTTTTCCTGCCCAGGCTTTTAGACTGTAAGCTGGAGCCTGCAATCCTCAGGCAGAGCAGGTTTAGTACCCAACCAGCTCTGCATTGGTTTATTTTTATTCACTGTTAAAACCTCTTTAAAATTATCTTCTGTTAATCACTTTAGAGAGGAAACTTAGAATCAGAGACTTAGCCAGGCTGGCAGAGAGCTCCAAGCTCAGCCAGCCCAGCCTAGCACCCAGCCCTGCCCAACCAACCACACCATGGCACTAAGTGCCCCAGCCAGGCTTGGCTTCAACACCTCCTGCCACGGCCACTCCACCACCTCCCTGGGCAGCCCATTCCAATGCCAATCACTCTCTCTGACAACAACTTCCTCCTCACATCCAGCATAGACCTGCCCTGGCACAGCTTCAGCCTGTGTCCCCTTCTTCTGCTGCTGGCTGCCTGGCAGCAGAGCCCAACCCCACCTGGCTCCAGCCTCCCTGCAGGCAGCTGCAGGCAGCAATGAGCTCTGCCCTGAGCCTCCTCTGCTGCAGGCTGCACCCTCCCAGCTCCCTCAGCCTCTCCTCACAGGGCTGTGCTCCAGGCCCCTCCCCAGCCTTGCTGCCCTGCTCCAAACACCTTCCAGCACCTCAGCATCTCTGTTGAATTTAGGAGCCCAGAATTGGACACAGCACTGCAGGGGTGGCCTGAGCAGTGCTGAGCACAGGGGCAGAAGAACCTCCCTTGTCCTGCTGCCCACACTGCTCCTGAGCCAGCCCAGGATGCCATTGGCTCTGCTGCCCACCTGGGCACACTGCTGCCTCCTCTGCAGCTCCTCTCTGCTAGCACCCCCAGGGCCCTCTCTGCCTGGCTGCCAACTCCAGCTCACTGCAACCTCCCTTCAGAGAGCTGCAGAGAGCAGTGAGGTCTCCCCTCAGCCTCCTTTTCTCCAGACTGAACAGCCTCAGATCCCTCAACTGCTCCTCATAAGACTTGTCCTACAGACCCCACATCATTCCCTATTAGAAGGGGCAAAGCTATTCCGAGTCTAGGACCACATTTCCTGAAGGCAATTGGTCAGTAAAGGTGCAGCAGTTAAGAAAAGGAGAGGCAAAGAGGCTGCGGCAGCCCAGGAGCGTGTGTTTGGTGCAGGGTGCCTGATGACAGACTGCAACACCTTCTGTATGCAGCAGGCTGCATCCCCTTTCTGCCATCATACATTTGCTTTATATATTGTTAATTAGACCTAATTTAGGCCTCCAAACCTCATTAAAATGCTGGTTAGTGGTGCTGGCAAGCAGCCACCTCAGAAGCCTCTATTTCTTCCTTTGATAAGTTTGCAACTGCTCTAAAAACAGCAAACAAATATCTCAGCTCAGAGCCTTCTTTCTCATGCCAGTCACCAGAATGTGTGCTCCAGGTCAGAGCCATTTAAGGGAAGGAGCAGGAGGAGGAGAGCTTAATTTCCTTGCTGTCAGATGGCTGCAGAAATTGTAAATCTGGTTTTGCCCTTTGGTGGCTTGAAAACAACAAAGCAAAGCCCAAAAAAAGGCCTGCAAAATTCTGGGTGGTGAGCCCTGGGAAACAAAAGCCAGGGAATTAAGTGCCTCACAGAGGAAGTGGCAGGCTGGAGGCCAATGGGATGAGACTGGACAAGGCCAAGTGCAGTGTCCTACACTTCGGCCACAACCCCAAGCAGCACCACAGGCTGGGGACAGAGTGGCTGAGAGCAGCCAGGCAGAGAGGGAGCTGGGGGTGCTGGTGGAGAGGAGCTGAAGAGGAACCAGCAGTGTGCCCAGCAGTGTGTTGATTCTATGAGTCTAGTCTCAGGTGACAGAAGGAGAGGAAGTGACCTGGAATTGTGCCAGGAGAGGGCTAGGTTGGAGATGAGGGAAATCTTTGCTGCAAGAGTGGTCAGGGACTGGCACAGGCTGCCCAGGGAGGTGGTGGAGTGCCAATCCCTGGAGGGGTTCCAGAACCTCGTGGCCATGGCACTTGGAGCCATGGTTTGGTGGCCATGGTGGTGTTGGGTTGCTGGTTGGACTGGGTGATGTGAGAGGGCTTTTTCACCCCAAGCCATTCAGTGATTCTGTGCCTCTGGCTGATCCCTCACACTGTGCTTTCTGTTCCCTTCAGCCTGCTGAGCCCCCAGCCTGACAATCACCTCTAGCATGAGCTGGGCCCTCTTGCTTCCCCAAGAGCTCCATGTGCCATCAGCCCCCGGTGGATGGAGCATGTGTGCCCCTTGTCTGTGGGCTGGGGAAGTGCCCTGCATGCCCCTTCCCAGCTCCTCAAAGGCATGGGTGCACTCAGCCTGCACATGCTCCTCTTCCTCCAAGTGTTTGCAACAGTCAGTGATTAACAGCTACAAAACCTCATCCTGCAAACAGCCTTGCTCCTTCTCCCAAAGCCTGCCTTGTGTGAGGAGGGAGGACCCAAAAGGTCTCTTCTGCTTCCCCCCCTGCAAGGGTCTGTTGTTATTTATGACACTGCAGTTCAGTTCACTTGGCTGTCACGCAGGAAGTAGATCAGGAAAGCATCTTCAGTCAGAGCTGCTCGGGTGCAGCTTAATGCAATTAAACACCTGAGAGCACTGCAGCTCCTGCCCCGACACAGCATCTGCATCACATGGGGTGGCCATTAACCAGGAAGGCTCCTGCAAAGCCTTTTCCCACACCTCAGGGCTCATAAAGCCCATTTCTTTATTCCAGACAAATCAGTATCTCTTATGATTCGTTTAGCCCCTATAATCCTAGAATGGGTTGGAAAGGACCTTAAAGATCATCCAGTTGCAACCCCCCTGCCATAGGCAGGGACACCTCCCACTAGAGCAGGTCGCTCAAGGTCTCATCGAGGCTGGCCTTGAACAGCTCCAGGCAGGGGACAAGCATCAGGCTTCAGAGAACTTGCAGAACATTTGAAATGTTCCTTGTGTTTTTTAAAAGATTTACTTCAGTTCTGGTCACTGAACAACAAAAATGAACAAGTGAACAGCAACGTGTTGAGAGCAGGGCAGCAAGGCTGGGGAGGGGCCTGGAGCACAGCCCTGTGAGGAGAGGCTGAGGGAGCTGGGGGGGTGCAGCCTGCAGCAGAGGAGGCTCAGGGCAGAGCTCATTGCTGCCTGCAGCTGCCTGCAGGGAGGCTGTAGCCAGGTGGGGTTGGGCTCTGCTGCCAGGCAGCCAGCAGCAGAAGAAGGGGACACAGCCTGAAGCTGTGCCAGGGCAGGTCTAGGCTGGATGTTGTTAGGAAGTTGTTGTCAGAGAGAGTGATTGGCACTGGAATGGGCTGCCCAGGGAGGTGGTGGAGTGGCCGTGGCAGGAGGTGTTGAAGCAAAGCCTGGCTGGGGCACTTAGTGCCATGGTCTGGTTGGCTGGGCAGGGCTGGGTTAGGCTGGGTGAGCTTGGAGCTCTCTGCCAGCCTGGCTGAGTCTCTGATTAAATGCTCTGTAACAGCTGTGGCACCAAGCCTGCAGAAAAGCAGCAGCAGTAACGACGTGGGGCAGGGAAAGCTGCCAACCCCACAGCACGTCAGAGGAGGATGAATAAAGCCCCCAAAGCAAAAGCCATCCCTTGCACAACCTCAGGAACCATCTCTGGTAGCACGGTGCTGAAGTGTTCACAACACATGAGCAGCACCCCCAGGGTTGCTCAAGGCCAGGTTCATCTGGAGAGCTGAAGCAGAGCTAATGAGGAGCATCTGCAGTTCATGAGGCAGTCTATCAACTCCAAGCTAACATCAGGAGCAGTCCAAGCAAGCTTCAAGAGCCATTTCAAGAGTGGGTTTCTTGAAGTGTGCAAATAAATACATTCACAGCAACTTCCAGGAGAGAGCCAAACCGCAGGGCTGAGCCCGCCAGGATCACTCTGCATCTGTTACAATGCTCAGGCTGATGTTTGGGCTGATTTATAGTGGAAATATTTGTTTTTCAGCTGGAATTTTGGTAACTGGGAGCAGATGTTTGCACTGATGCTGGAATACTGTCTGCCTGTGCTTAGCTGGGAATCCAAGTGCTGTGACACAGGGGCTCTAGGAAAAACTGTGCTCTTACAAAAGGTGCATGGCCATGGGGCTCTGGCTCCTTACCTTTCCATTCTGGCACAGCAGCAGGCAAAAACTCACCCAAGCTGCTCAGTTTCCACTCGGATGTAGGTGGCTAAGTCTTCATCTACCAATATTTCTTTTTCCCCAAGCCTTGTAGTGTTGAACCAACTCAATCTTCCCTTCCCACTAACAGGACAAGGGGCAGTGGGTGGAAGCTGAGGCATAGGAACTTCCATGGAACCATGAGGAGGAATTTTTTTCCCTGTGAAGGTGACAGAGCCCTGGAACAGGCTGCCCAGGGGGGTTGTGGAGTCTCCCTCCCTGGAGATATTCAAAACCTGCCTGGATGTGTTCCTGTGTGACCTGATCTAGAGTAGAACAGAAAAGGAATAGGAATAGAAAGGAATAGAATCAGCCAGGCTGGCAGAGAGCTCCAAGCTCACCCAGCCCAGCCTAGCACCCAGCCCTGCCCAACCAACCAGACCATGGCACTAAGTGCCCCAGCCAGCCTTGGCTGCAACACCTCCTGCCACAGCCACTCCACCACCTCCCTGGGCAGCCCATTCCAGTGCCAATCACTCCCTCTGCCAGGAACTTCCTCCTCACACCCAGCCTAGACCTGCCCTGGCACAGCTTCAGACCCTGTCCCCTTCTTCTGCTGCTGGCTGCCTGGCAGCAGAGCCCAACCCCACCTGGCTCCAGCCTCCCTGCAGGCAGCTGCAGGCAGCAATGAGCTCTGCCCTGAGCCTCCTCTGCTGCAGGCTGCACACCCCCAGCTCCCTCAGCCTCTCCTCACAGGGCTGTGCTCCAGGCCCCCCCCCAGCCTTGCTGCCCTTCTCCAAACACCTTCCAGCACCTCAACAGCTCTCTGCAATGGAGGAGCCCAGAACTGCTCTGGGAGATCCTTCTCTGGCAGGGGGGACTGGACTGGATGAGCTTTTGAGGTCCCTTCCAGCCCCTGGCATTGTGTCATGCTGATTGCCTGAGCTAGAGAGCTGTTAAACAAGGAGGCAGAGGAGGGGTTTTGTCTCTGGGGGGAGGAAGTTATTTGCAGCTCCTAAAACTCATTACGAATTCAGTGTAGGATTTGTTGGTTTGGTTTTTTTAAGCCCCCTCTCTATCGCTCAAAGACCTCTGACTACAGAGCAGCCACCGAGACAATCCTCTCGTCCCTGCTGCCTCGCTCCCAGCCCTCAGCACTTGGCCAGAAAAGGAGAGGAGTTTGTCTGCAGGCTGTCTGCGGGAGCTGGGCTGGAAGCCACCGGCGGCTGCCTTCGCCTCGGCGGCACCGAGCTCCTCCGCTCGGAAACCAAGGGCAGCCCTGGCATCGTGGAGAGGCTGCTCCCCCACAACGCTTCCTTCTCCCTTCGCCCTCATTTCCCCTCCTCCTTTCTTCCTTCCTCCCCTCCCCCCTTCCCACTCCTTTTTTGTTCTACCTCCCTTTCTCCCCCTTCTTTTCCCCCTCTTCCTCCTTCTCTTTTTACTCCTTTTTACTCCCCCCTTTTCTCCCCCTCTCTTTCCCTAAGGGCACAGTTACAGACTCCTCCCCAAGCGCAGACATCCAAAGCCATTTGCTGATGTGAATCCCAGGTCTCCAGTGGAGCTCTGCCTGATGACTTTACCTTATGGGGGCTGCCGTTTCTTCTAGGAACTCTCAGCTACTCCTCTGCATCGTTCTTGCTTCCTAGGAAAGCTCTCCAGGAGCTGGCAGGCAGCTATGGAATGCTTACTCCGTTTGCAGACGCCTTTCTTTCCAGGTGGCATCCCCAAAGGCTGCGAGTGGAGGAACCTGGGGCTCGTTTCTGCGTGGAGCAAACAGTCTGAATTGCTGCTGCTGCATTAAGCTCTTGAAGGTGCACATGGAGACCTTCCCTCACCTACTTGATGCACTCAAGTAATGTCTGATCAAACGCTGAGGGCTGCTGGGCAGCCTCCAGTGCCAGAGAATCACACAACTGCAGACCACCATCAGCTGAGACAGGGAGAGGCTCTGGGGCAGGGCTGCTCTCTGAGCTTCAGCTGTGTGCCTCCACCTGCTCACTTCTGTGCCCCTCACAGTGATACCCTCTTGTTGCTCTCTCAAGCCCCATAAGGAGCTGCCCAGAGGCTAGGAGATGGCTTCTGCTTAGTGGCAGAGTGGGCACTGATCTGGCTTACTGCAGGTTTCTGCACAAACATTGCCCATCAGGACATGTGAGCTGCCTGGAGCCCAGCCAGATCCCGGGGGCTTGGTGCTGAATGCCTGCTGGCAGCTGGGCCGTGCCCACCCATCAGAGTGGTTCGAGGAACCTGCACAGGACACGGTGCTGTAAGAAAGCACTTTGGTGACTTGGGACCAATTTACCTGGGAGTTGCACCGAGCTCCCGTGGAAGCCAGGCACAGGCTAAGATTAGTAGCTCCTGAGTAATCTCCACCAGGACAGCTCTCACTGGGCTGCTGCAGTGGCTCAGGCGCTGGAACTCACTGCCACAGGCTGGGCTTTGGGATCCAAGAGATCCCTGGGAACGCCGTGCCCCTGGCACCGGCTGGCAGCGGGAGGTGCCCGAGCGGGCTACGCCGGGGCTGGCGGGAGGGGACTCCGCGGCCGTGGCACACTGCGGCTGCAGCCGAGATGCTGCACCTGTGGTTGATGCAGAGGATGCAGACTGCAGCCCCTCGTGAGAAGGCAGCGGCACAGGCGGCTCCGCTTTCAGCTCGGCGGTTGTGTAACACCGCAGGAGCTGGGGCTTCTTGCAGTGCTCAGCAGTTCCCCTCGACGGTAAACAAATGAAATCAACCTGATGCAGCTTTTCTTCTGCAGGCTGGGGGTGCTCCAGGGGTGCAGCTGCTGCTCCTCAGCGAGGGGACACTGCACACACAGACCTGAGCTCCCTGGCAGCCCGTTTCTGGCCAGCCCTGCTCCCGGAGCCAGGCTGTGGCGGGATGGCAGCAGCTCTGCCAAGCTGGTGCCTGCCCAAAGCCTCTTTGCTTTCGTTCAGACGTGGGTTTGTTTCTGCTCCAGCAGCTGCCAGTCCCTGTTGCAACACAAAGATGCCAGCCAGGCTCCCTGCAGCAGGCTTTTGCTCTGCTCAACCCTGAGTAGGAGCAGCCCACACTGCCCTGCCCCCTGGGTTCCAGGCACTGCTCTACAGCTGCTCAGGTGGCTGCCACAAAGCCCATCAGAACAGCCTGGCACTGGGCAAAGCCAGCCCAGTGTTGCCTTTGGGTTCTTCAGGAGAGGGAGAAATTCACCCTGACTCTGGATCCTACCAAAGCAGCTTGGGTTTAGTGACTTCTGGCGCCCCCGAGCCTGGTGATTGCCCTGGCAGAGGAGCCACGGCGCTCCCAGGAGTGCCAGCCTGGGTGAGCAGGGAGGCTTCCCTGCAAACCTACTGCCACTGCAAGCCGTGGCTCCAGGGAGAAGCCTGCTAGCTGCCTTTTCATCTTCTCCGACCCCAGCTGATGAATAAACATCGGAGGGAGGGAGCAAGACGCGAAGCAGCCATGCCCCACGTCGATGTGCAGCGGGGGATGCTCCGGGAGCCAGCTGGAGCTGGCTGCTCCTCCAGGGCTCTCCAGGACTGTAGCAGGTGTCCGGGGTCTCCCGGAGGGCAGCAGAGCAGCCCAGTTCCAGTGTCCCAAGCAGCTGTGCCTGGGTCTGGGTCACCATAACAGCAAATCAGAGGGAGCAGCAGCCTGCGAGGAAGAGCTCTGCTCCTTCTCACCAGTGTGCCCAGGTGGCCACTGGGCACATGCCTAGTCCCCTTCTGGAGAGGCAGCAGCTGTTGCAGGGGCACCTGGAGAGATCTCACAGACACCACACACCTAGAGATGCTGTAGCAAATCCCATCCTCACCCCGTGGCTGTGCACCCAGGCACGCAGCAGGTCCCCGGGCTGTGCTCTGCTTCCCCTCCTGCTCTGAGGCAGCAGCCTGGGTCTGGGCCGAGGAGAAGCTGACCTGAGGCTCTCAGCATTTTCTGTCCCAGGCGAACTTTCAGGTGGGGGTTGACTGGAAACGTGTTGGTGTTTAATTTGGTTTGGCAATCCAGAGGCACAGAAGCCACACTGGAGAAATCCAATTAGGCTGCAGCCCTGGCAGGGCCACCCGACATGAGGCAGGCAGGGTGACAGCCTGTCCTGCCCTGCTCCTGCAGCCCTGGGCCCCACGCCACAGCCCTGCTGCTCAGCTCAGGTACTGCGGATTACTGCAGGCTCCCTTTGCCTGCCCGGGAGCTGCCGGCGCTGCAGCTTTGCCTTGGAAACGGGGAAGAGGGAGGCTGAGAGCTGCTTTGCTCCAGGGGAGTGAGGAGAGCTGGGCTGGGCAGCAGGAGAGCCAAGGGTGGGAGCTGTGCGGGCACCCTGAGCAAGCACGAAGTGCCATCAGCCAGGACATCACTGCACATCGATTCCAGACACCTCTGTGCGTGGCTCTGCCCCTTGAACCTTCCTGCCCGGAGTCTCTGGGGGGTTCCATCACCCCCTGTGGCACTCTGGTCCCTGCAGCAGCTGCAGCCAGAAGGGGCTAAGCACAAACACAGCGTTTAGGCTCAGGGCACAAAGGCCATTCCCAACGAAGAGCAGGCAGGGGAGTGGGTAAATCCGGAGGAGCTGCATTTACACCTTCCCTTTAATAACAAAAGGACTCCTTTTGGGTGCATCTGCAGAGGAGCCAAACGACAGTCCCAGGGCAGCACTGCTGCTGTCCCACTTCCTCTTCCTCTGGCTCTTGATTATTTACCAGGCTTCAGTAGTTAATTTGCAGGGATAAGAGGAGCTGAGTGACAGGCAGCTCCCCGACGGGCTCCTCTGCTGCTGCTCATCCCATGCCATCAATTATGCACCGCTGGCTTTGACTTGGAACGTGGAGCCCCCACGGTGACTAATTACAGTGCCCAACGGATGGGTCCCTGGTGGCACAGGCTGGAGATGAAAAACTGCGTTTCAGCCTGGGGCCTGGGAGCTCCACCCCCAGAGCTGGGGGCAGGAGGGATCGAGATGGCTTTTGGTTTTCCTTATCTCCTCCCTTGAAATGAGCAGCAGGAGCTGGCTGGGGTTTGACTCAGGCACTGCATGCAGACAGCAGCAGCCTCGGTTACTGGAGCTCAGCTTCCCACCCTCCCGGGGCTCTAACCGAAGCAAAGTGTGGTCCATTCCCTTTTTTCCTCTCCCCAGCCGAGGGACTCCTTGCTGACTGACATAAAACTCTTTGTGAGGGGAGACCTCACCACCATTAGCTTGTACTGAAGGAGCTGACCTGTGAAACCCATGGCAACATCAGCCAGGGGTGGGGAGCAAAGGGCAGTAAGTGGGCAAGGCAGCAAGGAGCTGGCTGGGCTGTGAGAGGGCTGATATTTTTAGTGCTCCATGAACATGAGCCCCAGGGAAAGGCAAAGCTGGAGACAGAGGACAAAGGTTAGGCCCCTCCAGCAGGGTTTGATTTTTGGTGTGCTATCACTGCAAGCAGTAAGGGCAGAGACTTACCAAGGTATTTAGGTGCCTAACCATGCCCAGCAGCATTTATAGCAGCATCTAAGGAGGTTAGGTGCCTAATGCCCATTAACTCCATCAACATCTTTAAGCTGCTAAACATCTTTGGCAGGCTGGCCCTAGGGCCAGAGCTGGCAGGTGTCTGGTTTTGCTGGTGTGGCTCCTCTGCAGCAGCTGAAGCTCAGTTTGATGCTCCTGGGAGCTGGAGGTGTGGACAATCCATCCGTGGGGCCCAGGAGCCCAGAAGTGAGCAAAGGATCCCAAAGTTTTGCTGCTGGCTAAGTCACTGTGAGCAGCCTCTGCATCTCCTTTTGTGATCAGGTTCCTGCCTGGGGCATGTGGGGCAGGCTGTGGATGGAGTCTGCCTGGACTGCAGCAAAGCCTCTGATATCGTCTGCCACCAGCAGCTCCTGGCACAGCTGGCAGCTCCTGGCCTGGGCAGATTCACTCTGAAACAGGTCAAGAACTGGCAGGAGGGCTGGGCCCAGAGAGTGGTGGTGAATGGTGCCACATCCAGCTGCAGCTGGCACTGGTGGTGTGCCCCAGGGACCAGTGCTGGGCACAGTCCTGATCAATATCTTCATTGATGATCTGGAGCAGGGGATAGAGTCCAGCATCAGTGAGTTTGCAGATGACACCAAGCTAGGGGCAGCTGTGGAGCTGCTGGAGGGTAGCAGAGCCCTGCTGAGGGACCTGGCCAGGCTGCATGGGTGGGCAGAGGCCAAGGGGATGAGACTGAACAAGGCCAAGGGCAGGGTTCTGCACTTTGGCCACAACAACCCCAGGCAGCACTACAGGCTGGGGCCAGAGTGGCTGAGAGCAGCCAGGCAGAGAGGGCCCTGAGGGTGCTGGCAGAGAGGAGCTGAAGAGGAGGCAGCAGTGTGGCCAGGTGGGCAGCAGAGCCAATGGCATCCTGGGCTGGCTCAGGAGCAGTGTGGGCAGCAGGACAAGGGAGGTTCTTCTACCCCTGTGCTCAGCACTGCTCAGGCCACCCCTGCAGTGCTGTGTCCAGTTCTGGGCTCCTCCATTGCAGAGAGATGTTGAGGTGCTGGAAGGTGTTTGGAGCAGGGCAGCAAGGCTGGGGAGGGGCCTGGAGCACAGCCCTGTGAGGAGAGGCTGAGGGAGCTGGGGGGGTGCAGCCTGCAGCAGAGGAGGCTCAGGGCAGAGCTCATTGCTGCCTGCAGCTGCCTGCAGGGAGGCTGTAGCCAGGTGGGGTTGGGCTCTGCTGCCAGGCAGCCAGCAACAGAAGAAGGGCACAGAGGCTCAAGCTGTGCCAGGGCAGGCTGAGGCTGGATGTGAGGAGGAAGTTCCTGGCAGAGGGAGTGATTGGCACTGGAATGGGCTGCCCAGGGAGGTGGTGGAGTGGCCGTGGCAGGAGGTGTTGAAGCCAAGGCTGGCTGGGGCACTTAGTGCCATGGTCTGGTTGGCTGGGCAGGGCTGGGTGCTAGGCTGGGCTGGGTGAGCTTGGAGCTCTCTGCCAGCCTGGCTGAGTCTCTGATTCTATGCAAAAGGCCTCTGGATTTTGGTGCTTGCTTTGGAGCAGACAGTGGTGGTTCAGACTCAGCTGAGTGTTAAGGATCCCAGCAGTTCCCAGCAAATTCCAGTGGCATCAGCAATTCCTGAGCCTCAGGAGAGCCTTTCCCACCAGGCAGCCCTGCATAGCCTAGCCTCTTCCACAGCCACAAACACTTCTTTCAGGGATTCTCCTTGCCTTTACTCAATGCCAACAGACACCACCATATGGGGACAGGCTGGGAGAGCTGAGGCTGCTCAGCATGGAGAGGAAAAGGCTCCAGGGAGAACTTAGAGCAGCCTTCCAGTACCTGAAAGGGGCTGCAAGAGAGCTGGGGTAGGACTTTTTGTAAGGGCTTATTGTTTTAGGCAGGGGCTTTGAGCTGGAAGAGGAGAGATTGAGACTGGAGATGAGTGGTGAGACACTGGCACAAGCTGCCCAGGGAGGTTGTGGAGCACAGAAGCACTGAGTGTGATCTTTCACATTGGGTGCTTCTGTGCTCCACAACCTCCCTGGAGGTGTTCAAGGCCAGGCTTGATGGGAGGTGTCCTGTGCTGGTGGGAGGTGTCCCTGCCCATGGCAGGAGGCTTGGAACTGGATGAGCTTTGAGGTCCTTCCCAACCCAACCCACTCTGTGACTGACAAAGCTGACACTGTGCCTTGTGCTGTGAGCAGTGAGACTGAAAATCCCCTTCCTGCTGCTGGGGCACAGGGAAACCTGCTCAGGAGCTGGCACCAGCATCCCCCTCAGGCATTCTCTTCTTTTCAAAGCATCACCAAATGCCTAGGAAATGATTTTGTTCTACTTTAAAGCCCAGCTATGAGGAGGTGACTGATTTCTGCTGATCCTGGAGGTGGTTTCACAGGTTTCATTGTACTTGAAACTTCACAGCTTCCCCTGAAGGATCTGATGCATGTTAACTATCAGCTTAGCAGAGCACAAAAGTGGAATCATTCTCGTTCTTGGCCTCACATTGTTGACAGAGGATGGGGTCCTTCTACCAAAACTGTTTCTTTTCACTTGACAACATATCAAAGGCTTCAGTCTTCTACAGCTCAGCCACCAAACACCAGAAGTGTTTCTTCTAAATGTCATCAGGGCTCCAAGACTTGTAGTAAGTTGCTAAGCTTCAGTTAGCAAAATTTATTGGCAAATTCCTTCCACAGACTGACAGAAGTCAGCCAGGTTGGAAGAGACCTCCAAGCTCATCCAGTCCAACCTCTCACCCAGCCCTATCAGGAACACATCCTCCCTGCTTTGTGTGCTGGGGCGGAGGAGGAAAGTGAGAGGGAATTCAGCTCTGCCTCCGGGTTCTGCTTCAGCAGTGAAACTGCTCTGGACACCAAGGGAATAGAATCACAGACTCAGCAGGCTGGAAGTGAGCTCCAAGCTCAGCCAGCCCAACCTAGCACCCAGCCCTGCCCAACCAACCAGACCATGGCACTAAGTGCCCCAGCCAGGCTTGGCTTCAACACCTCCTGCCACGGCCACTCCACCACCTCCCTGGGCAGCCATTCCAATGCCAATCACTCTCTCTGACAACAACTTCCTCTTAGTATCAAGGAAAGCCAAACCCCCTCTTCAGTAGTTGAAGGCACCTCCATCACAAGCAGTAGCACTGGGTAAGCTCAGCACCTCAGCCTGCAGCTTGCAGACTGTGCTTCTGTGAAGCTCCTCCTGGAACTGCCTCCAGTGGTCCCCTTTTAACTCTCACGCTGCTCAGAGCTCCATTTCAGGCCAGGGCTGCTGTGCCAGCAGGGAAGATATGAGAAGGCTGGAAAAGGCTGATTCCTGCAGACCCAGCTGGGACAGGTTAAGGACCAAAGGGAGGCTCCTGCAGCTCCTGCCTCTTCTGTAGCAGCCACCAATAACCCCACCCCAAACCAGCAGAACCTGCCCTGGCTTGCAGGGGACAAACGCCACCCGGTGCTGCCATGTGAGACTAGAAAGCAGCTAGGTTGCAAAGTGTGTGCTAAGGAATGGAAATCAGGCAGACTACTCCCTGTCAGCACAGCCTCTCAGCTCTTGGGCGCAGGAAGCTCTCCGACTGCATCCTCCTCCTCCTCCTCAGGGCAGAGGCAGCTCAGGGCGCTGCTGACGGGATGGGTCCACGAGGTCGTCTGCGTCACGTGGCTGCAAAGACACAAGAAATGCCTTTAGCAACCCAAAAGAGCCTCAGCAGCCTCCGCCCAGGGCTCGCAGCAGGGCTGCAGCGCTCCCAGCACCCCCGGGCGCCGCTGCCTGCCCCGGCTCAGCTCTGCGCGCAGCAGCGGCGAGCGCCTGGCGCCGGCGCCCAGTCCCGGCCCGGGGCAGCGCCGCTCCGGCAGCCCCTGCGCAGCCAACCAGCAGCGAAGCCCTGCGGGCTCCGACAGGAGGGGCGCAGGTGGCCACCACGGCCGCTGAGGAAGCCGACCGAATGCGGCATCGCCCCCGCGAAGTGCCCTGGGTCGGGACAGCCTCACTGGGGCACTGCTCTGCCTGCCGGGGCTGCGCAACCGCAGAGGCACAGCGGCAGGGACCTCTGGAGCCCATCCAGTGCCAGCCCTCTGCCAGAGCACCTGGGGCAAGTGGCACAGGAGCACAGCCGGGCGGCCTCGAAGGTCTCCAAGAGGGAGCCTCCACGGCGTCTCTGGGCAGCCTGCTCCCGGGCTCCAGCACCCTCACACCACACAACTGTCCCTCACGTCGAGGTGCAACCGCCTGGGCTCCAGCTGGTACCTGCTGCCCCTTGCCCTGCCACTGGGCACCACCGGGAAGGGCCTGGCCCCTTCATCCTGGCACCCACCCCTCAGGTACTGACAGACACTGCTCAGGACTACGCAGCCCCAGGGTGCTCAGCTCTTCTTCACAGCAGAGACTGACTCCAAACCAGGATGTTCTCCACACCTAGGCTGTCCCTGCCCATGGCAGGGCGGCTGGAACTGGATGCTCTCAGTGCTCCCTTCCAGCCCTGACTGACTCTAGGATTCTGTGTCCTCTGGGCCAAGTCCTGCTTCTGCAGCCTTTACCCCTGGCACAGAGGCAGCCAGCAGGACACTGCACACAGCCCAAGCTGCTCAAGCTTCTAGATGGCTGGAAAGAGCCTGCTCAAGGCCAGTGAGGCCAGGGGAATGGAACAGCCTCCCAGTCTGGGGGTGAGAACAGCATACACCTGACGGGGAGCACGCATGGGACCATACTGTGTGTGGGCAAGACACAGCCTCTTCTGCCTTCTGGAATGAAGTGTTCCTGGTAGAGGAGATAGCTTCTTTCCACTTGAGAAAAAAGCAGCCTTGCTAATAAATGCACAGTCTCTGCAGCCGAGGAGTGCCCAGATGGATTTCCTTAGCTGAGGCCATGGCAAGTGGCTGAGGAACACTGTGCGTGGAGGAGACGCCTCGGGAGGCCACGGCTCTGCCCCTGGCTCTCACACAGCCAACCTGCAGCCCCCCGGGGGACAGACAGGCTGCACAAAGCTCCCACAGCTCCTCCACACAGCCCAGGAAAATCCTTTGTTAAGTGTGGGTGCTTCAGAAGATTTTCCCCCTCCACCCTCGAGGAGGAGGGGGCAGTGCCTGACCCCTGCCAACTGCTGCTGGAGCAAACACACGGCTTGGGGACTGCACCTTCAGTGCTGTGCCCAGCTCTGGGCTCCTCCAGTCAGAGAGATGTTGAGGTGCTGGAAGGTGTTTGGAGAAGGGCAGCAAGGCTGGGGAGGGGCCTGGAGCACAGCCCTGTGAGGAGAGGCTGAGGGAGCTGGGGGGGTGCAGCCTGCAGCAGAGGAGGCTCAGGGCAGAGCTCATTGCTGCCTGCAGGGAGGCTGTAGCCAGCTGGGGTTGGGCTCTGCTGCCAGGCAGCCAGCAGCAGAAGAAGGGGACAGAGGCTCAAGCTGTGCCAGGGCAGGTCTAGGCTGGCTGTGAGGAGGAAGTTCCTGGCAGAAAGAGTGATTGGCACTGGAATGGGCTGCCCAGGGAGGTGGTGGAGTGGCCGTGGCAGGAGGTGTTGAAGCCAAGCCTGGCTGGGGCACTGAGTGCCATGGTCTGGTTGGTTGGGCAGGGCTGGGTGCTAGGCTGGGCTGGGGGAGCTTGGAGCTCTCTGCCAGCCTGGCTGAGTCTGTGATTCTGTGGAATTCTCTCGTGTCACGGAATGGGTTGGGTTGGAAGGGACCTTAATGCTCATCCAGTTCCAACTCCCTGCCATGGGCAGGGACACCTCCCACCAGACTATGTTGCTGAAGACCCCATCCCACCTGACTCTGAGCACCTGCAGGGTTGGGACTCACAGGCTTTGAGGGGTTCTGAACACCCTAGAGAACAGCAGAAAGGTTCTCTCAAGGTGAAATGATCATGCACTTAGTGCCATGGTCTAGTTGATTGGACAGGGCTGGGTGCTAGGTTGGACTGGATGATCTTGGAGGTCTCTTCCAACCTGGTTGATTCTATGATTCTATGACTCTATGATTTTCTTGCTCTCTTCTTCAAAGCAGAGGTCTGGAATCCTGCTGCAATCAGTTCTGAGCTGAACTCACACCCTTCAAACTTGCACTGGACTTTATCTCATGAACCCTCCTACTGGGGGGGGTTGTTTTAAACCCTCTGCCAAAATCCTTACTAGGAAAAGAGCTCTAATAAATACAGACTGAGTGCAGGGCCCAGCCCAGAGTGCAGGCAGACACAATGCTCCCAGATTATGGAGGGGCAGAATAAATGCATGAACCTCCTCCCCCCTTGCTGGTTATTTTTAGCTCCCCAAAAGTGCTGTGGCTAAAGAGCTTTGACATAATCAGTCCGAGGAGATAATCCCAGATTTACTGGTTTGCAGAACATTCCTGGATTAGGAACACATCCTCCCTGCTCTGTGTGCTGGGGCTGGGGAGGAAAGTGAGAGGGAACTGAGATCTGCCTCCGGGTTCTGCTTCAGCAGTGAAACTGCTCTGGACACCAAGGGAATAGAATCAGAGACTCAGCCAGGCTGGCAGAGAGCTCCAAGCTCAGCCAGCCCAGCCTAGCACCCAGCCCTGCCCAACCAACCACACCATGGCACTAAGTGCCCCAGCCAGGCTTGGCTTCAACACCTCCTGCCACGGCCACTCCACCACCTCCCTGGGCAGCCCATTCCAATGCCAATCACTCTCTCTGGCAGGAACTTCCTAACAACATCCAGCCTAGACCTGCCCTGCCACAGCTTGAGCCTCTGTCCCCTTGTTCTGTCCCTGGCTGCCTGGCAGCAGAGCCCAACCCCAGCTGGCTACAGCCTCCCTGCAGGCAGCTGCAGGCAGCAATGAGCTCTGCCCTGAGCCTCCTCTGCTGCAGGCTGCACACCCCCAGCCCCCTCAGCCTCTCCTCACAGGGCTGTGCTCCAGGCCCCTCCCCAGCCTTGCTGCCCTTCTCCAAACACCTTCCAGCACCTCAGCATCTCTCTGCAATGGAGGAGCCCAGAACTGGACACAGCACTCCAGGGGTGGCCTGAGCAGTGCTGAGCACAGGGGTGGGCAGAAGAACCTCCCTTGTCCTGCTGCCCACACTGCTCCTGAGCCAGCCCAGGATGCCATTGGCTCTGCTGCCCACCTGGGCACACTGCTGCCTCCTCTGCAGCTCCTCTCTGCCAGCACCCCCAGCTCCCTCTCTGCCTGGCTGCTCTCAGCCACTCTGGCCCCAGCCTGCAGTGCTGCTTGGGGTTGTTGTGGCCAAAGTGCAGAACCTGCCCTTGGCCTTGTTCAGTCTCATCCCCTTGGCCTCTGCCCACCCATGCAGCCTGGCCAGGTCCTTCTGCAGGGCTCTGCTACCCTCCAACAGCTCCACAGCTGCTCCTAGATGGAAATGTGAAATAGTAAATCTTGGTTTTTCTTCCATTTGCTAACCACAGAACTGTTTGGGTTGCTAAAGCCCTCCAAGATCACCCAGTTCAACCTTCAGCCCAGCATTGGCACCACGGCCACCAAACCATGTCCCCATGGAACCCCTCCACAGCTGGGGACTCCACCACCCTCCCTGGGCAGCCTGTGCCAATCCCTGACCACTCTTGCAGAACAGAGTTTTTTTCTCCTCTCCACCCTAACCCTCCCCTGGAGAAGGCTTCCAGGAGAGCTTGGAGTGGCCTTGCAGGATGTGAAGGGGGCTGCAGGAGGGCTGGGGAGGGACTACTGACAAGGTCTGGGAATGAGAGGAGGAGGAGGAGGAAGAATGGGTTTGAAGTGGCAGAGGGGAGACAGAAAGTGGCTGTGAGGAAAGGATTCTCTGCAGTGAGGGAGGTAAGACACTGGCACAGGTTGCCCAGGGAGGTTGTGGAGCACAGAGTCACAGAATGTGATCTTTGATCCCATTGGGTGCTTCTGTGCTCCACAACCTCCCTGGAGGTGTTCAAGGCCAGGCTGGATGAGGCACTGAGCAACCTGTTCTAGCAGGAGGTGTCCCTGCCTATGGCAGGGGTTTGGCACTGGATGATCCTTGAGGTCCTTTCCCACCTAAACCCATTTTATGATCTCCTCTCCTATCACTTGTGACTGGGGAGCAGAGCCCAACCTCCACCTCACTCCTTCCAGGGAGCACTGAGGTCTCACCTCAGCCTCCTCCTCTCCTCAGTTCCCTTTTCAAAAGCTTAATTCCAGGTTTCCAGAGCAATTAAGAAGGTTTAGAGCACTGCAGGTTTCCAAACAAGTCCCTGCTCTCAGAGGGGAGCCAGACTGATTGTTAGGAAACAGAGACATCTGATCTGGAAATATGGCAGCAGCTTCTTCTGTCTCTTTAGCATCAGAGGATTGCAGGATACATTTCAGAGCCTGGAAAAACAAACCAGGAGGAGACAGGGATTTTTTTCTGGTGGTGGTGGTGTTTTTTTTCTCCTTGGCAAAGAACTGGTGGAGAAAGGGTTTAAAATGCCATTCTAATTACCCTCCTCCTGGCTCTGCCTTCCCTGCATGGGAAACGATTTCAAAGCAGAATTTAAGACAAGCATCTACTGCCTGCAGTTCTGCAGCCCCTAGCATCTGGGTCGGGGCAATGCCAAGCACCAATCCAGGCTGGGCAGTGCCAGGCTGGAGAGCAGCCCTGAGGAGAGGGACTTGGGGGTGCTGCTGGAGGAGAAGCTCAGCAGGAGCCAGCAGTGTGCACTTGCAGCCCAGAAAGCCAAGCAGAGCCTGGGCTGCAGCAGCAGCAGTGTGGCCAGCAGGGCCAGGGAGGGGATTCTGCCCCTCTGCTCTGCTCTGCTCAGACCCCACCTGGAGTCCTGCATCCAGCTCTGGAGCCCCTGGGACAAGAGGGCTGTGGAGATGCTGGAGAGTGTCCAGAGCAGGCCCCAGAGGATGCTGAGAGGCTGCAGCAGCTCTGCTGTGAGCACAGACTGAAAGAGTTGGGGCTGTGCAGGCTGGAGCAGAGGAGGCTCCCAGGGCACCTTCTTGTGGCCTTCCAGCATCTGAAGGGGGCTACAAAAAAGCTGGGGAGGGACTTTTGAGGCTGTGAGGGAGTGGCAGGAGTGGGGGGAATGGAGCAAAGGTGGAGGTGGGGAGAGTGAGGCTGGAGGTGAGGAGGAAGTTGTTGAGCAGGAGAGTGGTGAGAGGCTGGCAGGGGTTGCCCAGGGAGGTGGTTGAGGCCCCATGGCTGGAGGTGTTTGAGGCCAGGCTGGCTGAGGCTGTGGTCAGGCTGCTCTAGGGTAGGGTGTCCCTGGGCATGGCAGGGGTTGGGACTGGCTGCTCCTTGTGGTTCATTCTCTCCCTGACTGAGTTTGTGATTCTGATTTGAGACCAAAAACTGTCCTAGGTGGAAGGAAAGAGCCTAATGGAAGCCCTGATCTGCACCTTGTGAGGTGCTGAGCACTACCAAGGCAGGATTTTGACCTTAAATTGTGTTCTCCAGCTAGGGCCAAGCTCTGGAGCCCAACAGGGAATCCTCAGGTGGATAAGCTTTAAAACCCAAACAGAACTGCCCCACGTTGATGCAAATCAATCCTGAGAGCACCTGGGAAGGCAGTTTCCAGCCATGGCATCTAGAAGGCAGGGTGGGAGGGGGTTTGGCCTTTGAGCTGTAATGTTCTTCTTGTCTCTCCCCTTTGGGTTAAGATTGGTTTAGAACTCTGCTGGCTTTCAAAACAACATCTCAAACCCCAAGAGCTGGGGCTGCTCAGCCTGGGGAAGAGAAGGCTGCAGGAGAGCTCAGAGCTGCAGCTCAGCACCTGCAGGGGAGCTGCAGGCAGGCTGGGCAGGGACTGTTCAGAAGGGGCTGTGGGGAGAGGACAAAGGGCAATGGTTTGGGACTGGGGCAGGGAAGGGTTAGGTTGGGCATCAGGAGGAAGCTGTGTACAGTGAGGGTGGGCAGAGACTGGCACAGGCTGCCCAGGGAGGTGGCTGAGGCTCATCCCTGGAGACATTCAAGGTCAGACTCAGTGTGGCCCTGGGCAGCCTGCTTCAGCTGGAGGTGTCCCTGCTGCCTGCAGGGGGTTGGAGATGAGCTGGGAGGGTCCCTTCCAACCCAATGCCACCTGTGAATCTAGGAACATCTGAGAGCACCCCAGGAGATGCTGGGCAGGCCCTGGAAGATGGCAGTGACCTCAACTCTTTATTGGCTGTACTGGGATCAGGAGCATTCCTCACCTCATGGGACAGGGACCTGAGGCAACATGACTGTTCCTGTACTGCCCCTAGAGATCACAGATTTTGCCTGAGTGTTAATTAAAGCCCGAGGGACAGGAGGGGAAGCCCCAGCAGCCCCCTTGCTGTTCATTCCCTGCTGCAGCTCTTGGCTGCTAGGAATGCTCCAGGAGCAGTGTCAGGAGGCAGCAGGCTCTGGGAGGAAGCTTTCTGCAGCCAAAGCCTGCTGCATCATGAGAGACTGTCAACAGTAAACAAATGGCCCAGTCCAAACCACAGCCAACAACAACAGCAGGAGCTCAGCCAAGGCTGACTCAGCCCAAAGCTTTGGGTGATGCAATCTGCACACTCCCCACAGTTTTCCAGCACTCCCTGAGATCTCTCCCCCCCACTGCTCTGACTCCAGAAGCGCTGCTCTGTCCCCTGCAGTTACTCACCCTGCTGTGTCTCTAAGCCAGCAGCATCCAGACCCTGGGGCAGGTGATTTGCAATGCATCAGGAGCTGCTGGAGGCTTGTGCCTGAGCTACAGCTGTGCCAGGAGGAGCTGGAGCTGGAGCAGGGCTCCTGCCTCTGCTGCTGCTGACACACGCAGGGGGATCACAGAACAGCCCAGGCTGGAGCAGGCCTCAGACATCATCAACCCAACCCCTGCCACGCAGGGACACCTCCCACCAGCACATCCAGCCTGGCCTGGAGCACCTGCAGGGAGGGGACAGCCACATCACAGGACCACAGGATCACAGGGGTTGGAAGGGACCAAGTTGATCACCGAGTCCAAGCCCCCTCGATCGCTGGTGACTGCCCTGCTGCCTGCAGAGGTTTGGAGGTGTCCCCAGCCAGCCCTGATCCTGGAGCCAGGAAGCACTTCACAGACTCACAGATGTCAGGGGTTGGAAGGGACCCCAAGAGCTCATCCAGCCCAACCCCTGCCAGAGCAGGACCACACAATCCAGCTCAGGGCACACAGGAACACATCCAGACAGGCCTGGAGAGGCTCCAGAGAAGGAGACTCCACAGCCTCTCTGGGCAGCCTGTGCCAGGCTCTGGGAGCCTTCCAGGAAAGAAGTTCCCCTTGTGCTGAGCTGGAACCTCCTGTGCTGCAGCTTCCATCCACTGCTGCTTGTCCTACCCCAGGGAGCAGTGAGCAGAGCCTGTCCCCCCCTGGGCAATGCATTCCAGAGTCTTGCTGCCCTCCCAGTGAAGAATTTCTTCCTAAGATCCAACCTGAATCTATTCTCCTTCAGCTTAAACCCACCCTGCTGAGCACTGCTGGGCTGCTGCTGGCTCTCCCCAGCCCCAGTCCAGCCTCAGGAGGACAGAAGGTGTAGAGTGGTGAACAGGAGTTCACCAGCACCAAACCCTGCCCTCACAAAGCAGAGCTTAGCAGGGGCCCAAACATCACATTTCCAGCCCTGTCTGGCAACTGCACAGGTGAGAATTAGAGCCTGGCTCACATGGGGGCAAGAGTGCAGCTCCCCAGCAGAGGTAACACAAAGCAGCTCACTGCTTTCAGAGGGATTTGCAGGTCTGGAGCAGGAAACATTTGTTCAGCTTGATGTAGTTTCCCACAGAAGGAACCTCCCCAGCTGGCTGCTGTGGCAGGGCAGAACCTGGGCAGAGTGTGTGGGATCCGTGGAAGCTGTAGTTGGGGTCTTGACATCAGAAACCCAAACAACCTCTCAGGGAAGAAGAAACCAAGACAAAACAAAGAACCCTCCAACTGCCCAACCAAAAGCAGCTTAAGGTCTTAACATTCTTGTTTTACAGGCTCATGTTATCATACAATCCACTGCCAGCTTCCCCAGCTTCCCAGTTTCCCATCTGAGGTTATTTTCCTTGCAGTCATGCACAGTGATCTCAGTGAAAATCAGAGGAGCTCAATTCCCTGCAAGCCAAAGATCACTGCAGAGCGAGCCCAAACATCAGCCACAAAACCTAACACCAGCAGTGAACCCAAACACCATCAATAAACTCACAGATCTGCTGTAAAACCACACATCAGCACCACACACACATCAGCACCACACACACACCAGCACCAAACACACATCAGCACCACACACACATCAGCACCACACACACATCAGCACCACACACATCAGCACCACACACACATCAGCACCACACACACATCAGCAACACACACACATCAGCACCAAACACACATCAGCAACACACACACATCAGCACCAAACACACATCAGCACCACACACACATCAGCACCACACACACATCAGCACCACACACACATCAGCACCACACACACATCAGCACCACACACACATCAGCACCACACACACATCAGCACCACACACACATCAGCACCAAACACACATCAGCACCAAACCCACATCAGCACCACACACACATCAGCACCACACACACATCAGCACCACACACACATCAGCAACACACACACACCAGCACCAAACACACATCAGCACCACACACACATCAGCACCACACACACATCAGCACCACACACACATCAGCAACACACACACATCAGCACCACACACATCAGCACCACACACACATCAGCACCACACACACATCAGCACCACACACACATCAGCAACACACACACATCAGCACCACACACACATCAGCACCACACACACATCAGCACCACACACACATCAGCACCACACACACATCAGCACCACACACACATCAGCACCACACACATCAGCACCACACACACATCAGCACCACACACACATCAGCACCACACACACATCAGCAACACACACACATCAGCAACACACACACATCAGCACCACACACACATCAGCACCACACACACCAGCACCACACACACATCAGCACCACACACACATCAGCACCACACACACATCAGCACCACACACATCAGCACCACACACACATCAGCAACACACACACATCAGCACCACACACACATCAGCACCAAACACACATCAGCACCACACACACATCAGCACCACACACACATCAGCAACACACACACATCAGCACCACACACACATCAGCACCACACACATCAGCACCACACACACACATCAGCAACACACACACATCAGCACCACACACATCAGCAACACACACACATCAGCACCAAACCCACACCAGCACCACACACACATCAGCACCAAACCCACACCAGCACCACACACACATCAGCACCACACACACACATCAGCACCACACACACATCAGCACCAAACCCAAACACCAGCAATGAACCCAAACACCAGCAACAGCCCCAAGGATCTGCAGTACCCCAAATGCCATCAGTCATCACAGACACCTGGAGGTGTTCAAGGCCAGGCTGGATCAGGTCTTGAGCAGCCTGCTCTAGGAGGAGCTGTCCCTGCCCATGGAGGGGGTTGGAACTGGATGAGCTTTGAGGTCTCTTCCATGAACAAGCAAGGGCAAGCAGCAGGAGTGGATTTGGGGGTGTCCTTCAGCAGGATCCCTGCCCAGCAGCAGTGGGCTCAGGGCTCTCTGCCAGCAGCTGCTCTGGGCTGCAGCAGTGCCATGTGCTGCGGTGTCACAGGGCAGGCGCTGGAGGTGCCTGCTCTGGAAGGGACAGGATTTGGTTTGTGTTAAGTAGGAGCCCCCAGGAAGGCTGGGGAAGGGCCTCTACTGATAGGAGGAGAGGCAATGGCAGGCAGCATCCACAGCCTCCCTGGGCAGCCTGCTCCTGTGCCTCCCCACCCTCCCTGTCAGTGATTTCTTCTTCATCTCCAGTCTGAACCTCCCCTCTTCCAGCTTCAATCCATCCCCTCTCACCCTACCACTGCACTGAGCCTAGGGCAGCTGAGGGCCAGCTCCCCAAAGTGCCACAGCTCTGGGCACTCTGTAGCTGCCCTTCAGGCAAAGGTGAGTGGAGCTAAGCGTTCCTGAGGCAGTAGCAGCTCCTGTGGGCTAGCTGGAGCCTGCCTGTGGAAATGCCACCAGGCAGTGTGTGGAGGGGCCAAAGCCACAGCTGCTCCCCACCAACTGCATGCATATGTGAGGGGTGGGTGGCAGTGGGAGGGAGAGTAGCAAGGCCCCACCTAATTTTAGGTGGCAGGCTCATGAGACAGAGCTGCCATATGTTAAAGGTGAACTGGGTGGGAGGAGGGAAGAGATTAAGCAGAAAGGGCTCTGGGGGAGAAGGGAAGATGAATCTGTCCCAGCAGGGGCAGTGGAGCCTGCTCCTGCAGCACCAGCCTGGAACCTGCCCCAGGGTGCTGCACTTGGGAGGGCAGCTCTCAGCAGAGACCTTCTCCTGCTGGCAAACCAAACCTAGGAGCTACTAAAGGTGAGGGACTGGGAGGGAGCCTGCAGACAGGCAGGGCTTGGTTTGACAGGGCTCTGGAGAGCTTAGTCCTGAACAGGTGGGTAAAGGAGATGACCTCCACCCACCCCTGCCCACCAAGACCTGTCCATGACCTTATGGGTGATTTGGGATGCGCAGTGAGGCCCTCAGCAGACTACATTCCACTGTCCTGGAGCAAAGGAGGCCAAAACACAACCACAGAGTTAGCCAGGTTGGAAAAGATTGAGTCCAAGCTATCACCTAACCCTTCTAATTAACTAACCCATGGCACCGAGTGCCTCATGCAGCCTCCTCCTAAATACTTCCAGGGATTGGGACTCCATCACCTCCCCAGGCAGCCCATTCCAATGCCAGTCACTCTTGCTGTGAAGAGCTTCTTCCTGACATCCAGCCTGAACCTGCCCTGGCACAGCCTGAGTCAATGAATCCAGTGAGCCACTGGCATCCTGGGCTGGCTCAGGAGCAGTGTGGGCAGCAGGACAAGGGAGGTTCTTCTGCCCCTATGCTCAGCACTGCTCAGGCCACCCCTAGAGTGCTGTGTCCAGTTCTGGGCTCCTCCATTGCAGAGAGATGCTGAGGTGCTGGAAGGTGTTTGGAGAAGGGCAGCAAGGCTGGGGAGGGGCCTGGAGCAGAACCCTGTGAGGAGAGGCTGAGGGAGCTGGGGGGGTGCAGCCTGCAGCAGAGGAGGCTCAGGGCAGAGCTCATTGCTGCCTGCAGCTGCCTGCAGGGAGGCTGTAGCCAGGTGGGGTTGGGCTCTGCTGCCAGGCAGCCAGCACCAGAAGAAGGGGACAGAGTCTCAAGCTGTGCCAGGGCAGGTTCAGGCTGGATGTTGTTAGGAAGTTGTTGTCAGAGAGAGTGATTGGCACTGGAATGGGCTGCCCAGGGAGGTGGTGGAGTGGCCATGGCAGGAGGTGTTGAAGCCAAGCCTGGCTGGGGCACTTAGTGCCATGGTCTTGTTGGCTGGGCAGGGCTGGGTGCTAGGCTGGGCTGGATGAGCTTGGAGCTCTCTTCCAGCCTGGCTGAGTCTATGACTCGTGGAGAAGTTGCAGCTCTCCCCAGCAGCCCCCAGAGCCCTCCTCTAGCCCTGTGCATCTTTTATTCATGTCAGATCTTCACAGAAGTAGGTTTCACTTCGGTGTGTACCAGGAGCCAGCTGGTTTGCCTCTTTTAAAGCCTGATTTCTCATGCACTTCAGATTGCTACACCCCCCTCAGAGATATTTATGGCAGTCTCAGAGCAAGCTGTCTCAAGCTTCTGTGCTATTAAGATTCCATTCTGGGGTGTTTACTGCAGTAGATTTATAACCTATAGATTTATGGACTCACCTCCTTGATGGCCCAATAAAGTCTCTGGAACTGAGGGCAGCCACTAATTAAAATCCCATTGGAGTGTCCTCAGCACTCTTAACAGCTGCTGGGGACTCAGAGGGAGCCACTGCAGGTCCCCTGCTGCCTCCCAGCCTGGCTGCAGCACCAGGGAATGGCTCACACAGGAGCTCAGGCCAGTTGTGGCCACACTCTGGGAATGAGAACAGGTTCTTGAACCTGCCTGTGTGGGTGGGAGTGGGCTGGGGCTGAGATACTCTTAATCCCCTCCTGGCTTTTCTAAATGCCCAAGAATGAAGAGATGGAATCAGAGAATCACCGAAAGTCAGGGGCTGGAAGGGACCTCGACAGATCATCCAGTCCAGCCCCCCTGCCAGAGCAGCAGCACCTGGACCAGACACTGACACCCACAGCCAAAGAGGAGGGGACAGCACCTGCAGCAGGGCTGGGCAGCATCATCCCTTCTCTGACCCCCACCTGAAACAATGAGACTGAGACCTGCTGAAGAGGAGCAGCTGAGAGGATGCTCCTGGAGCAAAGTTCCTCCCAGGAAAGGCTATTTCCAGTCTAGGGGAGAGTTTTCATCTGGGAGCCTCTACCACTCCGTGTCAGGGGGAAGGGACCCACACACCACAGAGAGTGATTGGCATTGGAATGGGCTGCCCAGGGAGGTGGTGGAGTGGCTGTGGCAGGAGGTGTTGAAGCCAAGCCTGGCTGGGGCACTGAGTGCCATGGTCTGGTTGGTTGGGCAGGGCTGGGTGCTAGGCTGGGCTGGGTGAGCTTGGAGCTCTCTGCCAGCCTGCCTGATCCTATGAAAGGAGCCCAGTTGCAGGGGCAGGTGTCCCTGTGGGAAGGGTGAATTCAGGCTCTGTGATGAGCCCAGGGGCAGGTTGTCCCTGTGGGAAGGGTGAATTTAGGCTCTCTGACAGCCCTAGCTTGGTGTGGCTTTCCTAGAGTGCCTCCACACACTTCCAAGTGCAGTAAGGAGGGTGAATGGTGACAGGCAGAGAGAGCACAGGGTGCACAGGTAAGGGCTGCAGGCAGAACTTGGCAGGGCAGGCTGCAGCAGGCACCCAGGATGGAAAAGCTGAGGCACTGCCACCTGGAACGCCAGGAGCATGTGAAGGGCAGGGAAGAGCACTCAGGAGTCACTGCCAACCAAGGCTCAGGCATGCAAAAGTCCCTGGAAAGCTTCTTCAGGGGAACTCCTCAATGCACATGTGCTGGGGGCAGCCTGGGAAACAGCTGCTGACCCCCCCGGGGCCGTGTGAGGCCAGGCCCAGCTGAGAGCTGTCCCTGCCCGTGGCAGGGGGGCTGCAGAGGCTCATCTGTGAGGTCCCTTCAGGCCCAGCCATTCCACAGCTCCAAAGCAGCCTCCCACCCCTCGGCCAGCTGGGAGCCTGCTGCTGCTTCTCTGCATCTTACAGCTGCAACAGCTCAGCCCCCGAGCGCAGAACTTCAAAGGCATCCGTGGGGCTTTGTGCTGAGTCAGCAGGAAAGGGCCTTGGACGGGAAGCAGACAGCAGCAAGGAAAGGGGGGGGGAGAGAATATTTCAGGCATGTGAGGTTCCTTCTGTCCTGCTGCTAGATTTGCTTGCTGCCCTTGCCAGATAATGACACCTCCCAGCTCAGCTTGCAGGTAGATGGTTCCAAACTTGGAGTGCTGCACCCAGGACAGCCCCCAGCAGCCCCCTGCTCTTTCCTTCAATGGCTCCCTGCAGCCACAGGTGGAGACCAAGGGAGCAGTGCTCTGGTTTAAGAGTTGCTCTTGGATTTCTTTCCACTGCACTGAAATTGGCTTTCAGTTCACTTTCATTTCCTAAGTTATTTTTCTACCATTTGCTTTGGCCTAAGGCCCATGGAGTAACCTACATCTGTCTGACAGCAAGAGCTGCCCTTTGGCTAGAGCTGGGATGCAGAATCCTCCTCCTCTGGGGCTTTGGGAAGCGCTGCAGGGCAGCACAGGTTAGCTGGAGGCACCAAGGGGTGAGCCCAGGTCAGCAGAGCAGGGTGCCTGGAGAGCAACAGGAAAGCAAAGTGTCCCTGCCCCTCCTGGCCCCCAAGGGCTGGGGCTGCACAGCTCTGCAGGACACTTCTGCAAGGCCTTGGGAGGACAGAAATGGCCACAGAGAGTCAGAGAACGTTTTGGGTTGGAAGAGACCTTCAAGATCATCCAGTTCTAACATCCCACCACAGGCAGGGACACCTCTCAGCTAGGCTCAGCTGCTCAAGGTCTCATCCAGCCTGCCCTTGAGCACCCCCAGGCAGGAGGCAGCCACAGCCTCCCTGGGCAGCCTGGGACAGACTCTCACCACCCTCACACTGCAGAGCTTCTTTCTCAGCTCCAGTCTAGCCCTGCTCTGCCTCAGCTCCAAACCTTTCCCCTTGGCCTGGCTCAGACCCCCTCAGCACAAGTCCCTCTGCAGCCTTCCTGCAGGCTCCCTTCAGGTCCTGGCAGCAGCTCTGAAGTGCCCTTGGAGCCTTCTCCTCTGCAGGCTGCACCCCCCCAGCTCCCTCAGCCCTCCCTCAGTGCTCACAGCAGAGCTGCTCCAGCCCTGGGAACATCTTTGTGCCCTCCTCTGGACTCTCTCCACAGCTCTGTGTCCTCCTCCTGCTGGGGACAGCAGAGCTGGAGGCAGGATTGGAGGTGAGGTCTGAGCAGAGCAGAGCCAAGGGGCACAATGCCCTCTCTTGCCCTGCTGCCCACACTCCTCTGGCTGTAGCCCAGTGCTTGGCTGCCTGCTGGGCTGCATGAGGGCACTGCTGGCTCCTGGGCAGCTGCTCAGCACCCAACACCCCCAAGGCTCTCTCTTCAGAGCTGCTTTCACCCCCTTTTAACACAGCTGCCAGGAGTGTGGCTTTATCTTTGGTAACCACTCTTCCCCCAGGGCAAGCAGAGGTGTCACTTCCACGGGGCAGGCACAAGTGAGGTCTCTGCAGAGAGGGAAGGCTCAGTGCAGAGAAGTGCTGAACCTGCAGCCAGCCCTACCTGCAGTGCCAATGCTCTGTCCTGCTCCAGGTAGCAAAGCTCTGCTTAGCATCTGAGGTGCAGAGTCTGGAGTGCAAGGCCTTCTGCTCCCAGTGACTGCTGTGGAGCTGCACATCTCTTGCTCTTCCTGCCTAACTCCAAGCTTCCAGAGCTGCTCCTTCTCCCTCCTGCAGCAACACAACCCTCTGATTCCCACCCGAGGCAGGTGGATATGGCAGCAAAACCCTCTGGGTCTAGGTGAAACCAGAGCATCACCTTCCAGAACTCGACAGGGACTCTAAGAACTCCTCCCCTTCCCCCCAGCCCAAAGGCATTTCAGACACAGGTCCTCCCCCCTCAACCAGGGAGGGGCTGATTTTGACTGGGTGATCTTGGAGGTCTCTTCCAACCTGATTGATTCTGTGATTCTGTTTCTTAGCTCAAGCACCTCAGTGGGGAAGCTGTCAGCCTTGCAGAGCAGGGACAGCTGAAGGACACTCACTGCTTCCCAGCTGGGGTTGTCACTGAACCCTCCAGGACCCTCTGGACAGTGGAGCCACAAAGAAATGAAGTGATGCAGGCTGTGAAGATGGGCACAAACACACAGCAGCTTAGAATCACAGACTCAGTCAGGAAGACAGAGAGCTCCAAGCTCACCCAGCCCTGCCCAGCCAACCAGACCATGGCACTCAGTGCCCCACTCAGTGCCTCCAGGGACAGAGACTCCATCACCTTCCTGGGCAGCCCATTCCAATGCCAATCACTCTCTCTGCCAGGAGCTTCCTCCTCACATCTAGCCTAGACCTGCCCTGGCACAGCTTGAGCCTCTGTCCCCTTCTTCTGGTGCTGGCTGCCTGGCAGCAGAGCCCAACCCCACCTGGCTACAGCTTCCCTGCAGGCAGCTGCAGACAGAAGCTGTAGCTGCCCCTGCTTTACTCCTTCCCCCCCAGCTCCAGGTTTGAACATGTCTGCATTTGATGTGCTTCTCTTCCAGCTCTCACCCACTGCCCCCCACAGCTACTCACTTGATGAAATACTTGATCCCATCTGCTGTGTAAGCTTCTTCCCATCCATAAGGCAGACCTAGAGATGAAAGGCAGAAGAGAGATGAGTCTCCAAAGCCTTGGGAGAACATGGTGGCAGCTGGGAGTGCTGCAGTCTCAAGCCATGCCCTACATAGACTGGAACTCAAACTCTTAATTCCTGATTCATTAATGCAAAAGATCAGAAGTTAACTCTCCCTCCTTTTGTACCAGGCAACACAAACATCAGGATGCAGGAACTGCCAAGCCAGGCACCATAAAGGCCACTCAGAAAGGTGTCTGCTGGGGGCTGAAGCCTGCTCGGGGGCAGAGGGGAGCAGGTAACTCTCTCTGAGCCCTTGGTTGGGATTTACACCTCTGTGAAGTGACCCCAAAAGTGACTTCTGCCTGCAAGCTGCTGAGCTCTGCTCTCACAGCTGCTGCACACAGATGTCAGCATCCACATGAGACAGGAGCCAGGGCAGGATGAAGTCCTCTGCTGTTTGGTCTGCAAGAAAGACAGGAAGGGAATTTTCATCTAAGGGGCTTGCAGTGCTAGGGTGAGAGGGGATGAGTGGAGCTTGATGAGAGCAAATGGAGACTGGAGATGAGGAGGAAATTCTTTGCAGTGAGGGAGGTGAGACACTGGCACAGGCTGCCCAGGGAGGTTGTGAAGCACAGAAGCACCCAGTGGGATCAAAGATCACGTTGGGTGCTTCTTGTGCTCCACAACCTCCCTGGAGGTGTTCAAGGCCAGGCTGGATGAGCCCTTGAGCACCCTGTGCTGCTGGGAGGTGTCCCTGCCCATGGCAGGAGGTTGGGACTACCTTCCTGGGATTTCCTTCTCCAAAACCTCCTTTTCTTCTCTTCCCTCACCACAGCTTTGTCTCTTCCTAAAGGGCAGGCAAGGGCTGCCTGCAGCTCTCCAAGGGAAGAGGGTTCATGGCAGCACTGTCATGGCTCGGCACAGGGAAGCTGCTGCACCTGTAGGCACCTTGCAAGGCTAGCAGGGCTCCAGAATGCTGGGAGCTGCTAACTGCAGAACAGCAGCAGTGCTGCCCAGTGCAGCCTGCAGAGCACATGGGACCCACTGTTCTTCCCTTCCTTTTCTTCTTGCCCACTATTAGGCACTCAGCTCAGGCTCCTTCCATTTTCAGCCACGCACAGATCTAGACAATCTGTTCCTCCAAACATGCCACCTCCAGCCTCTGGGAGAGAAGAATCCTCAGCTGAAGTGCCAGGGAGGCATAAAGCACAAAGCACTTTTCAGATACAAGGGAGCTTTTACATGCCAAGTGGTCTTGAAGCACAAGGTAGTGGCTGTAAAATGGCTTTCAGGCCCTGGCTCCTATGAGGGAGGGAAGAAAGGAGAGAGGATTCTGCCCCTTTGCTCTCCTCACACCCCACCTCCAGTCCTGGGGGCAGTAATGTAGCCCCCAGCTCAAGCAGCACATGGAAGGGTTGGAGCCAGTGCAGAGGAGGCCACCAAGATGCTGAGAGGGCTGCAGCAGCTCTGCTCTGAGCACAGGCTGAGAGAGTTGGGGCTCTGCAGCCTGGAGAGGAGAAGGCTTCCAGGAGAGCTTGGAGTGGCCTTGCAGGCTGTGAAGGGGGCTGCAGGAGGGCTGGGAAGGGACTACTGACAAGGTCTGGGAATGAGAGGAGGAGGAAGAGGAATGGGTTTGAAGTGGCAGAGGGGAGATTGAAAGTGGCTGTGAGGAAAGGGTTCTCTGCAGTGAGGGTGGTGAGACACTGGCACAGGTTGCCCAGGGAGGTTGTGGAGCACAGAGTCACAGAATGGGATCTTTGATCACCTTGGCTGCTTCTGTGCTCCACAACCTCCCTGGAGGTGTTCAAGGCCAGGCTGGATGAGGCCTTGAGTGACCTGTTCTAGTGGGAGGTGTCCCTGCCTATGGCAGGGGGTTGGAACTGGCTGAGCTTTGAGCTCCCTTCCAACCTAAGCCATTCTATGTCTGAGGTCACAAACATGCCAGGTGTCCCCAGGAGCTCTTCCTTCCTCCCCCAGAAAAGAGGAGACCTTTATTCCAGGTGGCTATTTTCTAATGACTCATAAATGGCAGAGGTTGCCCCTCCAAGAGGTCCCAGCTGCCCTGGCCTGCCTGCAGCCTGCGTGTCCCAGCCCAGGGGCAATGGCTTTGCTCAGAGCTGCTCTGTGCTCTCAGGGATCCCCTGCCTGGTGAGTGCAGAGCTCCACTCTGCTCCCCAGGAGCTGCACTGCCATGGGTGCCCTTCTGCCCCTCTGGCTGCAGGGGGGCACACAGGCAGCACTCAGAACTGATGCTCTCTTTTCTTCTCTTGCCCAAGCAAGACTTTAGCTTTTCAAACCCACTGATGCCATTTGTCACCTCCCTGCGAGCCTCTGGAGATCCCCCCCAGCTCCCTCTGCTTTTTGCCTTTGTGTGCATTGGATTGAACATCCTCTCCTCTCTTTATCTGCTTCAGAGCCCCACCCTCCTCTGTAGGGCTTTCATGCCTCTGTTTTCCACATCTTCACTCCCTCTCCACCAGTTTTGCTCTGCTGCTCCCTTTACTCCTTTCCTTCAGTGCTGGGTTTGTACTTCTGTCTCTTGGCATCCCTCACGGCAGCCAGGAGGCTCTCATGTTTTGCAATGCATTTCCCTAGACACTTCTCCACTTCCTTCAAGCTCCCTCTCACCATGAATCATTCATAAGTTATCTTCTTCCCAAGTGCTTTGCTTTTTTCACACCCTCCAGGGTCAGATTTGTTGCCTGTCCTGGGACTTGCTTTGAGAGGCTGCTGAGCTCCCACCTGGAGTAAAGGAGCTCAGTCAGAAATCAGGTCTGAAAGGGCAGGATTTAGCCTATATAAACTCCAGCAGTCTTAGCATCTCTCCCTATTCATCACTTCTTCTGTGAACTGCCACAGTCCTCGATGAAGCTTCATAAATAAGAGATCTCGGCTGCAGCTGTCTGCATCCAGCACCCTAAAATGACACATTTACCACAGTGTGGAATCATCTCCTTTCAGCAGCAGAGGCACAGCTCCTGCCTGGCCAAACACCCCTGGGGATTTAGCCTGGGCAAGGGAGAGGAAAGGTAAACCTGCCAAAGGCACTGCAGGTGCAAACCAAACGGCTGCAGCTCCAAGCACCCAGCAGAGGAAGGAAGGAGTCTGCTGGGGCAGTGCCTGTTGGCCAAACCTCACAGTCACCCACTGCTGGTTTGTGCTGCCTGCATGTCACTGCTGTCAACGCAAAGGAGATCTCTGGCAGGCTGTGCAACCCCCCCCAAGTGAAGCAGCAGCTGCTGGGCAGGTACCAGTGCTGCTGGAGGTGCTGCTGGAGCAGTGAGGCAGAGTCCTGGTGCCTGCTGCCTCCCAGCTGCAAATGCCTGCTGTGATAACCACTGCTGTAAATCAACAGCACAGAGAGCAGAGAGGAAATGGAAGCCCCAGGGCAGGCAGATCTGTCCTGACGCTTCATACAGCAGGGATCACAGCACGGCAGAATGGGCTGGGGAGGAAGGGACCTCCCAGATCATCCTCTCCTAACTCCCTGCCGTGGGCAGGGGCAGAGGTGTGAGGGTGGCAGAGCCCTGGGTCAGGCTGCACAGAGAGGCTGTGGAGTCTCCTTCTCTGGAGACCTTCTAAACCCAAGTCATAGAATCATGGACTCAGCCAGGCAGGGAGAGAGCTTCAAACCCACCCAGCCCAGCCCAGCCTAGCACCCAGTCCTGCCCAACCAACCAGACCATGGCACTCAGTGCCCCAGCCAGGCTTGGCTCCAACACCTCCTGCCACGGCCACTCCACCACCTCCCTGGGCAGCCCATTCCAATGCCAATCACTCTCTCTGCCAACAACTTCCTCCTCACATCCAGCCTAGACCTGCCCTGGCACAGCTTCAGGCTGTGTTGCTGGCTGCCTGGCAGCAGAGCCCAACCCCAGCTGGCTACAGCCTCCCTGCAGGCAGCTGTAAACAGCAATGAGCTCTGCCCTGAGCCTCCTCTGCTGCAGGCTCTTCTCCATGTGCTCCTGTGTGACCTGCCCTCGATGGCCTTGCTCTGGCATGGCGTTGGACTGGCTGACCTCTGGAGGTCCCTTCCAGCCCCTACCATTCTGTGCTTCAGCAGACAGCCTGCAGTGCGTGCAGTGCAGTGCGTGCAGTGCAGTGTGTGCAGTGCAGTGTGTGCAGTGCAGTGAGTCAGGCCTGGCAGTGCTGTAGCTGCCCAGCAGGGAGGTTGCTGCTCTGTGTCTCCAGGCAGGCAGAAGAAATCAGCCTCCTGAAAGGCTGCTCTGAGAAATGCTCCTTTTCAGCAGCTGTGCAGTGCCAGAGTCTTAACAAGGCTAAGCAGAACCAGAGAATTGGCCTGGCTGGAAGATACCTCTAAGCCCAGCCAGTCCAACCCAGCAGCACCATGGCCACCAAACCACGGCCCCAAGGGCCATGGCCACACCTTTCTGGGGCCCTTCCCGAGATGAGAACTCCACCAGCTCCTGGGCAGCCTGCTCCAGTCCCTGACCACTCCTGCAGCAAGCAATTCTTTACCTGATCTCCAAAGTAAACCTCTCCTGGGCAGCCTGAGGCCATTTCCTCTCCCTTCTACCACCTGATCCCAGGGGAAGAGACCAAGCATGTTCCCACTGCACCTCTTTTCAGTCTCATCCAGCCTTTTTCCCCTTCTCCCTTTCCACTTTCCTTCCCTGAGTTAAGTGCAGCCTTTTCTCCTGCCCTCTCCAGCCCTGACTCTGGCAGATGCTCTGTGTGAGTGGCTGGGAGGCACTCATTGCTCTTTCCACTGCTGACTAAATACACCTCAACTTACTAAGTCATTCTTGGAGCCACATCTGCCTAAGCCCAAGTGCATTTTGCTTATACCTAGAGACCTGGAAGTGCTGAAGGTCAGAGAGGAAAGCTGTTCTGCAGTGCCACTGGAGAGAGCTGGCTCCTGGCAGAGAGGTTGGATTGGAGGATCCCTAAGGTCCCTCCCAGCGAAGTTGGGAACTCCACTCAAAAGCCTGTGGGCTGGAAGAAAGAAGCAGCACTTCCATTCCTAGAAGCCAGCACTCTCTTGAGAGCATTCTAGGTCTGAGCTGGTGCAATCCACTTCCAGCTGAGGCAGGAGGGTCTGGGATGACAGACTGCTACTCCAGAGTGCCAGCCCTCTGCACACAGGGCGTTCCCCACCGGCACCAGGCGACCGGCACCAGCCTGCAAGCCTGCCTGGGGGGCCCAGCTCAGAACCAGTGCTTTCTGCTCCTCAGCTGCCCTGCTCTCTTGCTCCCTTGATGCCTCTGCTCCGGAATCCACCCATCCATCTCCTCCTGAGTGGATCAGCTTCTCTTGTCACCACCTATTGTGCTATCCACCCCCGTCCATCACTGTCAGCTCACGCTGCTGGCTGACGCACGCCGGCGTTGAATAGGAGTTTAATTAGCAGGCACTCATTGGGGAGGGATTAAAATCACTCTCCAGAATTAGAACTGGGCACAAACTGTCTGAGGTGTCAAAAGCAGCAGAGCTCCAGCAGAGGCCTTGCTTGCTAAGCAGCAGCTTTCTGCACCACCAATGACATTCAGCTGCAGAGGGGGGCTGGCACCAAGCCCCTCCAGCTGACAGGGGCAGAGCTGCTCTCACAGCATCACAGAACCAGTCAGGGCTGGAAGGGAGCACAAGAAGCAGCCAGTCCCAACCCCCTGCCATGCCCAGGGACACCCTACCCTAGAGCAGGCTGCACACAGCCTCAGCCAGCCTGGCCTCAAACACCTCCAGCCATGGGGCCTCAACCACCTCCCTGGGCAACCCCTGCCAGCCTCTCACCACTCTCCTGCTCAACAACTTCCTCCTCACCTCCAGCCTCACTCTCCCCACCTCCACCTTTGCTCCATTCCCCCCAGTCCTGACACTCCCTGACAGCCTAAAAAGTCCCTCCCCAGCTTTTTTGTAGCCCCCTTCAGATGCTGGAAGGCCACAAGAAGGTGCCCTGGGAGCCTCCTCTGCTCCAGCCTGCACAGCCCCAACTCTTTCAGGCTGTGCTCACAGCAGAGCTGCTCTCTGCTGAGCTCCCCTCCCACCCAGCACACCAAGGGCAAACTTTGCTCCTGAAGCAAGAGCTGTCAAGAGGCATTGCCACAAGAGACTCCTGCAGCTCCAGCTGCATGGGAGGAGGGAATTAGTTACAGGAGGATGTGACTCCAGAGCCAGCACATTGTGAGAATCAAGTGAGAGGTTCCTAGAAAGCAGCACAGAGGCAGGTCCTTGTTTGTCAGGAGGCAGAAAAACTCCACCAGATGCCTGGGCTGGCACATTATGTTTCCAGGGAATTGTTCTGGTTGGAAAAGACCTTCAGGATCATTGAGTCCAAGCACCAACTCAGCACAAGGGAGAACTTCTTCCCTGTAAGGGTCTCAGAGCCCTGGCACAGGGTGCCCAGAGAGGCTCTGGAGTCTCCTTCCCTGGAGCCTTTCCAGGTCTGTCTGGATGTGTTCCTGTGTGCCCTGAGCTGGATTGTGTGGTCCTGCTCTGGCAGGGGGGTTGGACTGGATGAGCTCTTTGAGTCCCTTCCAACCCCTCACATCTGTGAGCTGTGAACTCAACACCACTGTGGCCATTAAACCATGCCCCCTGCTTTGCCTTACCTGCAGAGGGTCCAAGAGAGTCCCTGCTGCAAGGCAACATCTCCACCCTCAGCTGCCAGCCCTTCCTGCCAAGGGCTAACAGCCCTGCTGTGAGACTGGCACACGTCTGGTACCTGCTGTGGCTCTGCACCCTGCAGTCCTCTCTTCCTCCTGCAAACTCTCCTTAGAACTGCCTGTTAAAAAGCTTCCTCTCTCCTCATAGAATTGACAGGCTGGCAGAGAGCTCCAAGCTCCCCCAGCCCAGCCTAGCACCCAGCCCTGCCCAACCAACCAGACCATGGCACTAAGTGCCCCAGCCAGGCTTGGCTTCAACACCTCCTGCCACGGCCACTCCACCACCTCCCTGGGCAGCCCATTCCAATGCCAATCACCCTGACAACTTCATCTTAACACCCAGCCTAGACCTGCCCTGGCACAGCTTCAGCTGTCTCTCTGTTTCCCTCCAGTTGACAGAATCCCTCTGAGTGCACCACGAATGCCTCAGGAACTGCCCTAGGGCTCAGCTCCCACTGTTACCTTCACAAAAGCAGGGCTAGCTGTGTGGCAGCTGAGGGAAGTGACAGCCAGGCACAGGCAGCCCCAGGGACAGGATGAGCACTGGCACCTCATGCCAGGCCTGAGCAGCCCCATCCAGCTCGCCCCCTCCACGCTCACCACTGTGCAGCCACAGGCAGCCAGCTCAGCAGGGGCTGCACAGGGGCATCCAGCTCCTCTGGCCAGCTCCTGCCTGGGCTGGCTGCTGGCCTCTGGCACCCAAAACATGGCTCCCTGGCTGCTGTGCAGACAAATGCACACCCTGAGGCAGGAGGGAGTCACAGAATCACAGCATGGGTCGGGTTGGAAGGGACCTCAAAGCTCAGCCCAGTGCCAACACCATGCCATGGGCAAGGACACCTCCCAGCAGCACAGGCTGCTCAAGGGCTCATCCAGCCTGGAACTGAACACCTCCAGGGGAGTTGTGGAGCACAGAAACACAGAATGTGATCTTTGATCCCATTGGGTGCTTCTGTGCTCCACAATCCCCCTGAGCCACCTGTGCCAGTGTCTCTCTCACCTTCCATCTGGGCAACCTGTGCCAGTGTCTCCCCACCACCCACAAGCCCAGGTCACTCAAGGGCTCATCCAGCCTGGCTTTGAACACCTCCAGGGAGATAATGGAGTGCTGTGTCCAGTTCTGGGCTCCTCCACTGCAGAGAGATGTTGAGGTGCTGGAAGGTGTTTGGAGAAGGGCAGCAAGGCTGGGGGGGGGCCTGGAGCACAGCCCTGTGAGGAGAGGCTGAGGGAGCTGGGGGGGGTGCAGCCTGCAGCAGAGGAGGCTCAGGGCAGAGCTCAGTGCTGCCTGCAGGGAGGCTGTAGCCAGGTGGGGTTGGGCTCTGCTGCCAGGCAGCCAGCAGCAGAAGAAGGGGACACAGCCTCAAGCTGTGCCAGGGCAGGTCTAGGCTGGATGTTGTTAGGAAGTTCCTGGCAGAGAGAGTGATTGGCACTGGAATGGGCTGCCCAGGGAGGTGGTGGAGTGGCTGTGGCTGAAGGTGTTGAGGCCAAGGCTGGCTGGGGCACTTAGTGCCATGGTGTGGTTGGTTGGGCAGGGCTGGGTGCTAGGCTGGGCTGGGTGAGCTTGGAGCTCTCTGCCAGCCTGGCTCAGTCTGTGAGTCTATGATTCTAAGCAGTGTCTGAACACACCCAGCAGAGGGACAGCTCAGGAAGCATTTCCCACCCAGCAAAATTGCTGATGCTGGAGAGTTCTGCCTCCAGTCTCCAGTTAGCAAGAGCAAGCCCAACCTGCAGGGGCAGAGGCACCAAGTCAATTGATCTGCTCACCATGGGGCCCCAGCATGGACTGAACCTGCCCAGGGACTCCTAAAGGTTCTGCTCTTTAACGAAGCCTCGTGCTGGAAATTAACCCAAGGAGGCTGCATGCACCCTGGAGCTCATCTGCATTTGGAGCTACAATGATATCACTTTCTTGGTTTGTTCATGATTAAAATGTTTTGATGGGGAAGCCAGCACAGACAGTGCCTGCTCTGAACCTGACTCACATTCTCTCATTAAAGGGAAGTGAATGGAGAGGGAAGAAATTGCTTTTGTAGCAGCAACAACAGAGCTCTGAAATCTAGGTCACGTTCAAGAGCTGTCTTCAGAGCAGGCTTCAGGCACTCAAAGCTTGCTGGGAAGCTTTGGGAACAACATAGAATGGGGTAGATGGGAAGGGAGCTCAAAGCTCAGCCAGCTCCAACCCCCTGCCATAGGCAGGGACATCTCCCACTAGAACAGGTTGCTCAGGGCCTCAGCCAACCTGGACTTCAGTACTTCCAGGGAGGTTGTGGAGCACAGAAGCACCCAATGTGATCAAAGATCCCATCCTGTGACTCTGTGCTCCACAACCTCCCTGGGCAACCTGTGCCAGGCTCTCACCACCCTCACTGCAGAGAACCCTTTCCTAACACCTAGTCTGAATCTCCCCTCTGCCACTTCAAACCCATTCCTCCTCCTCCTCCTCTCATTCCCAGACCTTGTCAATAGTCCCTCCCCAGCCCTCCTGCAGCCCCCTTCACAGCCTGCAAGGCCACCCCAAGCTCTCCTGGAAGCCTTCTCCTCTCCAGGCTGCAGAGCCCCAACTCTCTCAGCCTGTGCTCAGAGCAGAGCTGCTGCAGCCCTCTCAGCATCTTGGTGGCCTCCTCTGCACTGGCTCCAACCCTTCCATGTGCTGCTTGTGCTGGGGGCTGCACAAGTGCCCCTAGGACTTCCCCCAGGGGAAGGTCTCAACTCCAGAACTCTGCAGGTGAGGTTGCAACAAAACTCTTGACAATTCTTGGATGGATTTTCCTGTTGGAATTAGCACAGCTCCTGGCTCTGAACCACCACACAGGCAATCTGGGAAGCTTACATGGTTGGCAGAAAATTCAAAGCCTTGCAGCAGTCAACAGTGCTGTGGAACCAGCTCTGGCACCCCAGACTGTGCACCCCTGTCAGGCTGTACTGTCTCATCATCCTCACACTGAACAGCTTCTCCTCATCAGCCTCACACTGAACTTCTCCTCCTCAGCTCTACTCTAACCCTGCTCTGCCTCAGCTCCAAAGCTATGACACCAAGCTAGGAGCAGCTGTGGAGCTGTTGGAGGGTAGCAGAGCCCTGCAGAGGGACCTGGCCAGGCTGCATGGGTGGGCAGAGGCCAAGAGGATGAGACTGAACAAGGCCAACATTGCAGCTTCTAGTGCCTGAGAATTTTCCCTGTGGCTTACAAGTCAAAAGTTGTTGATCATGAGAGGAGGCTCAGGACAGAGCTCATTGCTGCCTGCAGCTGCCTGCAGGGAGGCTGTAGCCAGGTGGGGTTGGGCTCTGCTGCCAGTCAGCCAGCAGCAGAACAAGGGGACAGAGGCTCAAGCTGTGCCAGGGCAGGTCTAGGCTGGATGTTAGGAGGAAGTTGTTGTCAGAGAGAGTGATTGGCATTGGAATGGGCTGCCCAGGGAGGTGGTGGAGTGGCCATGGCAGGAGGTGTTGAAGCCAAGCCTGGCTGGGGCACTGAGTGCCATGGTCTGGTTGGTTGGGCAGGGCTGGGTGCTAGGCTGGGCTGGGTGAGCTTGGAGCTCTCTGCCAGCCTGGCTGAGTCTGTGTTCTATGGTGAGAGGCTGGCAGGGGTTGCCCAGGGAGGTGGTTGAGGCCCCATGGCTGGAGGTGTTTGAGGCCAGGCTGGCTGAGGCTGTGGTCAGCCTGCTCTAGGGTAGGGTGTCCCTGGGCATGGCAGGGGGTTGGAGCTGGCTGCTCCTTGTGCTCCCTTCCCACTCTGACTGATCCTATGAAAAGCAACCCAAGCATGAGAAGGTTCTGCACTAGGTTAAGGTCCTGCTCTGGCAGGGGGATGGACTCGATGCTCTCTGGAGGTCCCTTCCAGCTCTTGGGATCCTGTGAGAAGCAGCACTGCTGGCTGCTGCCCACCAGCAGCCTCCACTGCCACCTTTGCAGAGGGAGCACAGAGTAAAGCCCTGAGCAACCCAACCCTTGCCTCAGCAAATGAGCAGCGAGGTGCAAGACCAGGCTCAGGAAGGTGAGAAGGACTTTTCTGGAGGCTGCACTCATGTGGAGACCATTTGAGTGCACTTCAGCACGAGGGCCACACGCCAGAGCCAGGGCTGGCAGCAGGTTAAAGGAACAAGATGGGAGGAAGCAGCTCGAGATGTGCTGCTGGAGCTCCTGCTGAGCCCTTCAATGGCTGCTGCAGCCTGGGATTACAGCAACCAGAGCAAGAGCATGGCTCCGGGGCAGAGAAACAGCAGAGCAAGGAAATCAGCAGTCAAGATGCTTGCAAGCTGCAGGATGCCAGTGCACATTTCTGCCTGCTCTTCTATGGGGAGCTAAGTCTGTCCTGGGGTTAATCAGATTTTGGCCATTACCAAGTGCATCTCTTTTCTAATTCTCTAGCAGAGGCTGGGGGGAAATGCTTGCTCCACTCTGCTGAGCATGATTTGCACCATATGCTCCACTAAGTGCAGCCAGCAACTACTTTTAAACGCTGCACTGCTTTCGTGGAGCCTTCATTATCCTTTGGATGGTGAAAAGCAATTGCATGTCTTCAGGAGATGCTTGTGCTCAACAAAGCAGAAAGGCCTCTCCAGACTCAGTCCCTAAAAATAGCTTCCAGGCTTTCAACAAGATGTAGGAGGAACTTTCCAAGGGATGGGCTTGATTATTCTGTTTATTGTTTCCTTATCTGCATCTGGAGGAACCTGCAGAGGTAAGCACTGGAGAGCAAGTTGGCTTTGGCTGCACTGAGCCCTCACTTGAAGGGTCACCAAGCTGGCTTCACACAGCTCTCCCTCAGCCTCCACAGTCACAGAATCATAGAATCCAGCAGGTTGGAAGAGGGCTCCAAGCTCAGCCAGCCCAACCTAGCACCCAGCCCTGCCCAACCAACCAGACCATGGCACTAAGTGCCCCAGCCAGCCTTGGCTTCAACACCTCCTGCCATGGCCACTCCACCACCTCCCTGGGCAGCCCATTCCAATCTGTGACCTCCAGCTCTCCAAGAATTCATTTGTTTGGATGGAAGATGCAGGAGCTCCCTGCTGAGCTGCCTGAAAGTCCACTGGGTTTGGATGGTGAAGGACAAGAAATTCTTCCCCGTGGCACCTGTGCCTGATGCTGGTTTTCACACACTGGAAGAGAGACTCCCCTCAGGGCTAGCAGCAGAGCTGCTCACAGCTGCTGAGAGTCACTCTTCAATTGCCAGGTGTCCCCCACCAGGCCTGGCAAAGCCAAGAGAAGCAACTCCTGACTCCAGCAGGGTCAGGCTCAGCGAGGAGAACAAACCTCTCTCCATGTGAGATGGTCGAGATGCTCTTGTCACAAACCACAGCAGTTCAGCTGCTGGGTTGCTGAACTGCTGCAAGCAGCCTCTGCAGCCTCTTTAACTCTCCCAGGTCATCAGGATCACAGGCTCAGGAGTTTGGAAGAGGCCTCCAAGCTCAGCCAGCCCAGCCTAGCACCCAGCCCTGCCCAACCAACCAGACCATGGCACTAGGTGCCCCAGACAGGCTTGGCTTCAACACCTCCAGGGATGGTGACTCCACCACCTCCCTGGGCAGCCCATTCCAATGCCAATCACTCTCTCTGACAACAACTTCCTCCTCACATCCAGCCTAGACCTGCCCTGGCACAGCTTGGGTCTGTGTCCCTTGCTCTGTGACTCCAGCTCCCTAAGAATGCCTTGCCAGAGGTCCATGCTGGGACACAGCTCCAGGAGTTAGGGCAGCCTGCAGCCTGTGCTGCCATGCCTCAGGTGTTGGTGAAATGCTACACAGCTCAGAGCCCCTCTGCAAGAAGAGCAAAGCTGACCTGGGGAATCTCTCAGTCAGACTCCAGAGCACTGCAAGCCCAATGCTGTTAAACAGTTCCCCTGCCTTCAGTAGTGCTTTTTTCCCTGAGAGAGAGAGAGAAAGCAGCGAGGTTTAAAGCTCTAATCTGATAGCCAAGCTCCTCAGAGCCAGATTGGGCTGTAATGCTCTCCCAGGCAGAAGGAACTCAGAGGATGACGTTCAATCTTTAAATCCTTCTCTGCAGGCCTATTTTTAGCTCTCAGGTTCACAAAATGGATCCCTGCTGTGGGCTCCAGAGCTTTCTAACACGTAGCTGACCTGCTCCACCCGACACCAGCGCAGGGCTGGACCCAGCCACAGGGAGCACTCAAAGCTGTCCCTGCCTGATTCCCTCTGTAGTGTGACAGCAACACCTCAACGTGACAGAACTCTGCCACTCTTGCTGCTGGATAACCAATTCTCATCTCTCCTGGCCACTGTTAACTCCTTCCACTCCCACCAGCAGCTCTGGAGATGCTTCTGAACAATTCTTGTGTCTTCTTATTTCTCTTTCTCCTCCTAAGAGTGAGGAGAGAAATAAGTGTTGCATAAATGGAAGCAATGTTGCATGGACTGGAGCTTAAGGAGGGCAGATTTAGACTGGAAATTAGGGAGAAATTCTTTCCAGGGAGGGTGGTGAGACCCTGGAATAGGTTGCCCAGGGAGGTTGTGGAGCACAGAAGCACCCAATGTGATCTTTGATCACATTGGGTGCTTCTGTGCTCCACAACCTCCCTGAAGGTGCTCAAGGCCAGGTTTGATGAGCCCTTGGGCAGCCTGCTCTAATTGGAGGTGTCCCTGCAGTGGGGCAGGGCAAGATGAGCTTGGAGGGTCCCTTCTAACCCAAAGCAATCAGAACACAAAAGCATTGTGCTAGCCTGGAGCTGCCCCCCCCCCCCCCCCCCCAGCCACAGCTGTCTCTCAGACTCCCACCTGCAGGCAGCTTCTCACAGCCTCTGCTGATGGCTTAGAGGATGATTCTCAGCAGTGGGAGTAGGTTTGTGTGAAGGACCTGAGGACATGCAAGTTCTCTCCACAGAAAGCTGCTTTCTCTCCCTGCAGCAACGAAATCTCCCTTTAGCTGATGTAAATTCAGCAGAACAACATCTTGGAGATGATCCTTGAGGCCCCTTCCAACCTAAGCCATTCTATGAGTCTACAACAATAGCCACAAGTCAGCCCAGCAGGGTGAAAGCAAGGCCAGCCCTCAGCTGGCATCCAGCAGGGTGAAAGCAAGGCCAGCCCTCAGCTGGCATCCAGCAGGGTGAAAGCAAGGCCAGCCCTCAGCTGGCATCCAGCAGGAGGAGGGTTTGGTCCAGGTGAGGGTTGTTCAGGGATCACCTGGGATTTAAACCCCATCACTTTGAGATGCCCTTGAGGAACAGGATTGGAGCTCTGTAAGAGCTTGAGGTGAACTGGATCAAATGGCTGAAGTAAAGGAGGGGTGTGAAGACTCTGGGGAGAACTTAGAGAAGCCTTCTAGGAGCTCAAGAGGCTACAGGAGAGCAAGGGAGGGACTTCTGACAAGGGCTTGGAGTGACAGGATGAGAGGGAATGGATTGAGGCTGTTCAGAGTCAGGGTGGTGAGACACTGGCAGAGGTTGAGGGTGCTGAGGCACTGACACAGGTTGCCCAGGGAGGTTGTGGAGCACAGAAGCACCCAATGTGATCTTTGATCACATTGGGTGCTTCTGTGCTCCACAACCTCCCTGGAGGTGTTCCAGGCCAGAGCACTGCAAGTCAGGAAATCCTGCTGGGCTGACACGATCTGGAAGCCTTCACATCCCTCACTCTTGGTGCTCCTTTTCTGCTTTGGGTTTTCCAACAATGAAAAATGTCCACTGCAACAACTTCACCTCCTAAGGACAGTGTGGGGAACTGCAGTGACACCAAGGCTGCACTCTCCTCTGGGGCTAGGAAGCATTTATCCTGCAGCTCACACCCGAGTTTAAACACAAATGTCTCCCTCCTTTGCCAATGAACTGATGGCAGGAGCTGAACAGCTCAGGCAGGTTTGTTTCCTCAGGGACTTCAAAACTCACACTGAAAACTCACAGGCTCACAGGGTGTTAGGGGTTGGAAGAGAGGACTGCAGGGTGCAGAGCCGCAGCAGGTACCAGACGTGTGCCAGTCTCACAGCAGGGCTGTTAGCCCTTGGCAGGAAGGGCTGGCAGCTGAGGGTGGAGATGTTGCCTTGCAGCAGGGATTCTCCTGGACCCTCTGCAGGTAAGGCAAAGCAGGGGGCATGGTTTAATGGCTACAGTGGTGTTGAGTTCACAGCTCACAGATGTCAGGGGTTGGAAGGGACCCAAAGAGCTCATCCAGTCCAACCTCCCTGCCAGAGCAGGACCACACAATCCAGCTCAGGGCACACAGGAACACATCCAGACAGGCCTGGAAAGGCTCCAGGGAAGGAGACTCCAGAGCCTCTCTGGGCAGCCTGTGCCAGGGCTCTGGGACCCTTACAGGAAAGAAGTTGCCCCTTGTGCTGAGCTGGAACCTCCTGTGCTGCAGTTTCTGTACTTAATCCTAAGCAATGCTGCTCTGATTTGATCAAAATCTGGAGAGTGCTGCTCATTCTGATGCATCCTTCTCCTCTTGGGAGAGGGATGTGGAGCTGTGTGGTTTGCAGACTAAAAAGATGAAAGCTGAGGGAGAGGCTGAGGGAGCTGGGGGTGTGCAGCCTGCAGCAGAGGAGGCTCAGGGCAGAGCTCATTGCTGCCTGCAGCTGCCTGCAGGGAAGCTGTAGCCAGGTGGGGTTGGGCTCTGCTGCCAGGCAGCCAGCAGGAGAAGAAGGGGAGAGAGGTGAGGCTGAAGCTGTGCCAGGGCAGGTCTAGGCTGGATGTGAGGAGGAAGTTGTTGTCAGAGAGAGTGATTGGCACTGGAATGGGCTGCCCAGGGAGGTGGTGGAGTGGCCATGGCAGGAGGTGTTGAAGCCAAGGCTGGCTGGGGCACTGAGTGCCATGGTCTGGTTGGTTGGGCAGGGCTGGGTGAGCCTGGAGCTCTCTTCCAGCCTGCTTGGTTCTATGAAAGTAATCCAGCTGCAGGGGAAGGTTGTCAGTATGGGAAGGGTGAATTCAGGTGAGGCTTAGGGTCGGGGCTGGCCCTCAGCAGCAGCTTCACCACTCTGAAAGACACTGGACCCTGGAGCCCTCAGCAGCCCAATCCAAACCCAAGCTCTGCTCAGGATTCTCTCCACACATCCTGGGGGGACCTCTCCCCCACGGTGCCTGCTGGCAGAATTAGGCAGCCAGGTGCTGCTGAGCTGGGCTGAAGGCAGAGGCCCTGCAGGCAGAGGGCCCTGCAGGCAGAGGGCACTGCAGGCAGAGGGCACTGCAGGCAGAGGCCCTGCAGGCAGAGGGTACTGCAGGCAGAGGGCACTGCAGGCAGAGGCCCTGCAGGCAGAGGGCACTGCAGGCAGCGTCACTCACACTCCACTTCCATCAGGGCCCGGACAGACTTGGCGAGGTCTCTGGCTTCTGCTGCAAGAGCTGCTGTCAGAGGAGGTCCAACCCTTCCCAGCCGTGCCAGAAAGGCTTTAGCAGGCAGTGTTGTTCTTCTATCACTATGGAAGGAAAACCAGAAGTGATTACTTGGTGGGATCCCAGAATCCTGTCAGCTGGAGAAGCTCTTTAGGTCACCAAGTCCAACCATGCTCTAACTCTGGCAAGCTTGGTGCCAATCCAGGTCCCACTTAGAGGAAGGAGCACTGCAAGGGACCAGTTCTCACCTGCAGCACTGCACTGAGTCCCTTGCAGTGTCCCTTCCTATAATAGCTTTTAAGTGAGTCACTTCCCTGCCACCCACTGAATTCCTGACACTGGGTTTGGAGACAGGGAAGTTGTTTGACTTGGACTTCCTTCCAGCCTCCTCTGTACAGAGCTGCTCCTGAGGCAAACTCCTCAGGGTGAAACTGTTTTGGTCATAGAATGAGACCAAAGTGAGCTACAAAATAGAGGTTTAGTTTGTTTAAAGTAACCACTCCTTGGATAGTCTCACAAATCAGAGTGCAGGTACAGATGTGCAGCCTGCAGAGGAGAAGGCTCCAGGGGCACCTCAGAGCTGCTGCCAGGGCCTGAAGGGAGCCTGCAGGGAGGCTGCAGAGGGACTCGTGCTGAGGGGGTCTGAGCCAGGCCAAGGGGAATGGTTTGGAGCTGAGGCAGAGCAGGGTGAGAGTGGAGCTGAGGGAGAAGTTGTTGAGTGTGAGGGTGGTGAGAGTCTGGCACAGGCTGCCCAGGGAGGCTGTGGCTGCCTCCTGCCTGGGGGTGCTCAAGGGCAGGCTGGATGAGGCCTTGAGCAGCTGAGCCTAGCTGAGAGGTGTCCCTGGGCATGGTAGGGAGGCTGGAGATGATCACAGAATCATAGAATCAGCCAGGCTGGAAGAGAGCTCCAAGCTCAGCCAGCCCAGCCTAGCACCCAGCCCTGCCCAACCAACCAGACCATGGCACTCAGTGCCCCAGCCAGGCTTGGCTTCAACACCTCCAGCCACAGCCACTCCACCATCTCCCTGGGCAGCCCATTCCAATGCCAATCACCCTCTCTGTGGAGAACTTCCATCATCCCTGAGGTCCCTTCCAACCTGAGCCACAGTGACTCTAGCAGTGTGCCCAGGTACTTGATTTAAACTAGAACTGTAGCAGAAGTCAGATGAGTGCACATCTGACCAATGCATCCACATCCCCCTGGACTGAGGAGGATGCAGGATGCCTTGGGACAGTTTAAACAGGACCAAAGAAATCAGCCCTAACCTGCTGCTGAGGTTCACTGCAATTCTAACTAATCCTTGGCACGTTATAATTACTCAATAGAAACATCCAGATAAGCAGAGCTGTGTAATTACTAACTGCTTTAATTTAATTCTGAGGGCTTTAATGAAGCTGTATCCTGAAAGCTCAATTTATAATTCATGCCATTCCCTCCCTTCCAGTGAAATGAAACCCAGAAGCACACAACACAAAGGGGGGAAAAAAGGCAAAAGGAAAAAGAAACAGGAAAAAATGATCCACGAGGCAGTGCCTGGAGGCAGAGTTTGTACATCAGAACCTTCCCATTCCCACACTGACAGCTCTGCCAACTCATTACCTTAAAAGAGTTGAGGAAGCAGAGGTCTCTGAAAGTACTTCATGCACAACCTGTTGGCCAGAGTCAAGAAGTTTGCAGTTTAGAGATCAACACAGTCAAAAGGTTCCATGCTGCAATGTAACTGAAATGAAAGCATTAAAATGCTGCTCTGCTCTGGGGGTGTGGGGGGGAGGTGGTTGTGAGGAGCTTCCAGGCTCTCTCCCAGCAAGCAGCATCAAAGTAAAAAACAAACTATCATAACCTGGCCTTGAACACCTCCAGGGAGGTTGTGGAGCACAGAAGCACCCAAGGTGATCAAAGATCCCATTCTGTGCTTCTGTGCTCCACAACCTCCCTGGGCAGCCTGTGCCAGGCTCTCACCTCCCTCACTGCAGAGAACCCTTTCCTCACAGCCACTTGCAATCTCCCCTCTGACCCTTCAAACCCATTCCTCCTCCTCTCATTCCCAGACCTTGTCAGTAGTCCCTCCCCAGCCCTCCTGCAGCCCCCTTCACAGCCTGCAAGGCCACTCCAAGCTCTCCTGGAAGCCTTCTCCTCTCCAGGCTGCACAGCCCCAACTCTCTCAGCCTGTGCTCAGAGCAGAGCTGCTGCAGCCCTCTCAGCATCTTGGTGGCCTCCTCTGCACTGGCTCCAACCCTTCCATGTGCTGCTTGTGCTGGGGGCTGCAGAAGTGTCCCCAGGACTGCAGGTGGGGTGTGAGGAGAGCAGAGCCAAGGGGCACAATCCCCTCCCCTGCCCTGTGCCCACACTGCTCTGGCTGCAGCCCAGCACAGGGTTGTGTCTGGGCTGCACTCCCACTGCAGGCTCCTGTGGAGCTTTGCATCAGCCCAGACCCCCAGGGCCTGTTCCTCAGGGCTGCTCTCAGCCATTCCCCACCCAGCCTGCAGCTGTGCTTGGCATTGCCCCCACCCAGGTGCAGGACCTTACCCTTGGCCTTGCTGAATGCCCTGAGGTTGGCCTGGGCACAGCTCTGCAGCCTGTGCAGCTCCCTCTGGATGGATCCCTCCCCTCTGGCAGGGTGACTGTGCCACACAGCTTGGTGCCACCTGCAGACTTGCTGAGGGTGCCCTGATTGCTCTGTGCATGGCACTGACAAAGCTGTTACACAACACTGGTGCCAGCAGGGAACCCCTCAGGGGGCCACATGGCACTGGTCTGCAGGTGGACACTGTGCCCTTGTTCACCACTCTCTGCCTGCCACCATCCAGCCTGTTCCTTACCCAGCAGTGCTCCACCCAGCAAGTCTCTGTCTTTCCAGCCTGGTGACCAGGATGCCATGTGGGGCAGACTCAAATGCCTTACTCAGATCCTGGTGATGACATCAATGTCATCAGCTGCTGCATGCCAAATACTGCTGGACACGAAAGGCAAAGTTACCTCCACAAACTGGAGCAGCTTCTCAGCAGCCACCTCGAAGGTCCCCCTGGCCGCCTCGGCCTTGCGCAGCTGGCAGTCCAGCACCGTCACCCTCCTCCTCAGCTCCTGCAGGCCACCCTGGCAGAGAGGGGGGGAAGCTGTTACTAGAACCCTTCTCTCCCCTGCCTCACAGAGGTGCAGGCTGTGAACTGAAGTGGATGTGCGCAGGGCAGTGTCGGCAGGATGGAGCTCAGTGATGCCCCCTGGAAGGACAAGGGGCACCGGGGGCAGGCTGCAGCACAGGAGGTGCCATGGGTACAGGAGGGAAAGCTTGGTCACTGCAGGGGTGCCAGAGCCCTGCAGCAGGCTGCCCAGGGAGGCTGTGGAGCCTCCTTCTATGGAGACATCCCAAAGCCACCTGGATGTGCTCCTGTGTGACCTGCCCTGAGCAATCCTGCTCTAGCAAGGGAGTTGGACTCAAGGATCTTTTGAGGTCCCTTCCAACCTGGAACATTCTCTAACTGCAATCCTGCAAACCTTTCCCATCCTCCTTCCCACACCTCTGCAAAGCTCAGCTGCTCCTGAGGCAGGGATGCTGCATCTGCTGGGAATCAGCTCCCAGACTGCAGTAGCTTTGGGCAAACAGTGTCAAGGTGAAGTGAAACTGGCAGCCAACAACAGTGAGAGGGTTGGAACTTAAGGCAGTTGGAAGTGATTCATGAACGGATCAGACCCAGCAGCCTGGCAGCGACAGCATCTGTCAGCAGGGTGCCACAAACAATAGCCAGGATGGGAACAAACTCACTCCAGCCCTTTACATCTCTCCAGCCTTTGGCCAACACAGCAATCATGGCATATTGTGGAGAAAATGACCCCCCTAGGACTTCTCTCCTGCACTTGTGTAACCTACTGATTGGTCTTACGCATCCCTTTGTGCCCTGCAAACAGCCACAGAGTGCGAGCCCCACTAGAGCCAGTTCTGGAGGCTCCAGGCTGGGAGAGTTGGGGCTGTGCAGCCTGGAGAGGAGAAGGCTCCAGGGAGACCTCAGAGCAGCCTGTCAGGGCCTGAAGGGGGCTCCAGGAGAGCTGGGGAGGGACTTCAGACAGGGGCTGGGAGTGTCAGGACAAGGGGCAATGGCTGGGAAAGGAGAGCTTGGGAGTGGAGACTAGGGAGAAATTCTTCAATGAGGGTGGTAAGACACTGGCACAGGTTGCTCAGGGAGTTGTGGAGCACAGAAGCACCCAATGTGATCTTTGATCACATTGGGTGCTTCTGTGCTCCACAACCTCCCTGGAGATGTTCAGGGCCAGGCTGGATGATCCCCTGAGCACCCTGTGGTGGTGGGAAGTGTCCCTGCCCACTGGATGACCTTTAAGGTCCCTTCCAACCTAAACCATTCTGTGACTATTTGCCCACCAAACACAAAGCTGCAGGTCACTGTGACTCAAACCCCCTTAGCCAGAGTCCTCCCAGCCTCTCTGCTGCATGCCCTGAGTGCTGGAGATGTTGGCACTTCTGCTCCTGACCCCCATCTGCGACCTGCCTGCGGCTGCTGTTTGCTGGATGAGGGCAGCCTCACACACACACACACTTCACGGTGCCCTCACCCCCCTCCTGGCTCTCCCACACGTCTCTCCAGTGACTGAATAATACAAGACAAACAGTGACCTACTTTAGGGAAGCAGATGAAAAGGAACAGGGAAAGAAGGAGCTGGGCAGAGCGTGGGAGCCATGGGAGCTCCGGCGCCGGCTCCGCTTACTCTGTCCTGCCCTGAGCGCTGGCACAGCTGAGCCTTCAGCTCGGCGATTTCGGCTTCCAGCAGCCCAATCACTTCCTCGTAGTCCTGCTCCATGCCCCGAGCCTGCCTCTGTGCAGCTTCTGCCAGGTGAATCCTGCTCCTCAGGGCTCTTGTCTCCTCCACAGCCGCCTTGGCTTCCTGCGGGCGACAGGACCCAGCTGCAGCAGGCAGGGCACAGGCTCAGCTCCGAGGCACTGCCCTGTGCTCTGCAGGGAGAAATGGGAACTGCCCTTGCTGCAGGCAGGGGACAGGGGCAAAGGACTGCAGCCTGAGACTGGGGACGAGGCATCAGAGAACCATGGAATCCAGCAGGCTGGAAGAGAGCTCCAAGCTCACGCAGCCCAACCTATGGGCACAGTGCTTATGGGGGGCACTGACAGCAACGCACCCAGCTCTGCCCCCTGGGGCCCTGCAGCAGCCTGGGCTGCAGCTGTGCAATGCACCACTGGGACTGCAGCTGCTGGGGGGCTCTGCTGGCATTGTAGTGTTCAAGGCCAGGCATTGTAGTGTTCAAGGCCACAATAACCCCAAGCAGCGCTATAGGCTGGGGACTGAGTGGCTGGAGAGCAGCCAGGAGGAAAGGGACCTGGGGGTACTGATAGATAGTAAGCTGAAGATGAGCCAGCAGTGTGCTCAGGTGGCCAAGAGAGCCAATGGCATCCTGGGCTGCATCAGGAACAGTGTGGCCAGCAGGACAAGGGAGGTTATTCTGCCCCTGTACTCAGCACTGCTCAGGCCACACCTTGAGTACTGTGTCCAGTTCTGGGCCCCTCAATTCAAGAAAGATGTTGAGGTACTGGAACATGTCCAGTGAAGGGCAACAAAGCTGGTGAGGGGCCTGGAACACAAATCCTATGAGGAGAGGCTGAGGGAGCTGGGGGTGTTTAGCCTGGAGAAGAGGAGGCTCAGGGGTGATCTTATTACTGTCTACAACTACCTGAAGGGACATTGTAGCCAGGTGGGGGTTGGCCTCTTCTCCCAGGTAACCAGCAGTAGAACAAGGGGACACAGTCTCAAGTTGTGCCAGGGTAGGTATAGGCTGGATGTTAGGAAGAAGTTCTTCACAGAGAGAGTGACTGGCATTGGAATGGGCTGCCCAGGGAGGTGGTGGAGGCACTGTCCCTGGGGGTCTTCAAGCAAAGCCTGGATGAGGCACTTAGTGCCATGGTCTGGTTGACTGGCTAGGGCTGGGTGATAGGTTGGACTGGATGATCTTGGAGGTCTCTTCCAACCTGGTTGATTCTATGATTCTATGATTCTGTGAGCACCCTGGGCTGGTGGAGGTGTCCAGGCACTAAATGGATCACAGAATCACAGGGACTGGAAGGGACCTTGAAAGCTCATCCAGTCCAGCCCCGCTGCCAGAGCAGGATCACCCAGAGCAGACCACACAGGAGAACATCCAGGCAGGGTCTGAGTATATTCAGAGAGGAAGACTCCACTACCCCTCAGGGCAGCCTGTTCCAGGGCTCTGTCACACACAGGCAAAAAAACTTTGGTTCCCTTCCAAGCCCAACCCATTCTGCCACTCTCTGGTCCAGCTGCTGATGTCCAAAGGCAGAACAGGGATTTAGAGATTCTCCTAGGGAAGTCAAACCACAATTCCCAGGGTTTCTGTAAATCTGTCTGACTGGAAGGCTGCAGAGCAGTGCAGCTGCTGCTGCTGCTCTGCCCCACAGTGGCAGAAAAGCACTTTAATGAGCTGGTTCATTTGCTGCTGTGATCATTGCCTGGATTCCCACTCGGGGCAGCGCTCACTCAGCACACCCACGGCTGGCTAAGGCAAGCATCCAGGCCCCTCTGTGCTCAGCAGCAGTGCTGGGCTTGGTTTTCCTGCCCCATTCCTGCTTCTTCTGCTCCAGCACCACAGAAGACAGCTACAGAAAATTTAAACAACCTATGGAAAGCAGAAAATTAAACAGAACAGACTCAGCCAGGCTGGCAGAGAGCTCCAAGCTCACCCAGCCCAGCCTAGCACCCAGCCCTGCCCAACCAACCAGACCATGGCACTAAGTGCCCCAGCCAGGCTTGGCTTCAACACCTCCTGCCACAGCCACTCCACCACCTCCCTGGGCAGCCCATTCCAATGCCAATCACTCTCTCTGCCAGGAACTTCCTCCTCACATCCAGCCTAGACCTGCCCTGGCACAGCTTCAGCCTCTGTCCCCTTCTTCTGCTGCTGGCTGCCTGGCAGCAGAGCCCAACCCCACCTGGCTACAGCCTCCCTGCAGGCAGCTGCAGGCAGCAATGAGCTCTGCCCTGAGCCTCCTCTGCTGCAGGCTGCACACCCCCAGCTCCCTCAGCCTCTCCTCACAGGGCTGTGCTCCAGGCCTCTCCCCAGCCTTGCTGCCCTTCTCTCAGCACCTTCCAGCACCTCAACAGCTCTCTGCAATGGAGGAGCCCAGAACTGGACACAGCACTCCAGGGGTGGCCTGAGCAGTGCTGAGCACAGGGGCACAAGAACCTCCCTTGTCCTGCTGCCCACACTGCTCCTGAGCCAGCCCAGGATGCCATTGGCTCTGCTGCCCACCTGGGCACTGCTGCCTCCTGCTCAGCTCCTCTCTCCCAGCACCCCCAGCTCCCTCTTTGCCTGGCTGCTCTCAGACACTCAGTCCCCAGCCTGTAATGCTGCTTGGGGTTGTTGTGGCCAAAGTGCAGAACCTGCCCTTGGCCTTGTTCAGTCTCATCCCCTTGGCCTCTGCCCACCCATGCAGCCTGGCCAGGTCCCTCTGCAGGGCTCTGCTACCCTCCAACAGCTTCACAGCTGCTCCTAGCTTGGTGTCATCTGCAAACTCTCTGATGCTGGACTCAATCCCCTGCTCCAGGACCATCAACTGGAAAGTTCTTAGCCTGTAATTCAGCTACAGCAGCCCCCAAACGTTGTAAGAGCTGCCTGTGAGGGTACTGCTTGGTTTGTTCTGCTGCCACCAACTCAAGCTAGCTTTGATTTGTACATTCAGGAAGTAAAGGTCTGGAGAAGAGAGGAGTTTCCACCAGGGGCCACAACCCCAACAACCAACCCAACTGCTCCTCAGAAGGGGACCAGAGCAGCTGGCTGGCACCAAACCCAGCAGCCTCAGCAATGTTTCCCCTTAGTTTCCTATCAGTCTGTGGGGAAATTCATTTTGCATCCATATGCTGAGTCACCAAAGTGAAAAGCTTGAAACACAACCCCCCCAGAGCCAGGTAATTCCCTGTAAGGATTCCTCAGGGAAGGACACTTTGGTTACAATCCCAGCCTGAGCCTTCTGGTTTTGTTATAAAGAGATCCTGGCTGGGAGTGGAGCTGAAGGAGAAACGAGGAGGGTAGAGGAGAATTCACACCACGAAGCCACAGCAAAGAGGAAACCATCTGGAAACCAGGCTTAAAATCCCTGTCTCTGGGAAACAGAAGAGACCAAACAGGTCCTGCACCATGAGGGCAGTGGAACACTGGGACAGGTTTCCCAGGCAGGTGGTTGGGGCTGGACAGGGCTCTGGGCAAGCAGATCTAGTTGAGGATGCCCCTGCCCTGCTGAGTGCAGGAGGTTGGACTGGATGAGCTTTGGAGGTCCCTTCCAACCCAAACCATTCTACTTCTGTGGAGGAAATGTCACCCAATACTGCACAGGAGGGCAGTGGAGCTCACTAAGGCAGAGTGGGCTGGTTTCCTCCCTAACTGGGAGCAGTTAGCCCCGTGCAATCAAGGCAGGCTTTCCCTCCAGCTCCTCACCATGTTTTCTTTCTGTAAAATGATCTCCCAGCCTCAGTTCCAGCTGACTTTTACCCTGCATCTCTCAGTCTTAACAGCCAATACCCATTTGAAGCCACAAGTAAGCCAATCTCAGTGACACACATATAGAGGACATCATCTTCCTCCTATTTACAATGGTTTTGCAATCCCAGCCCCGCTTGGAGCTTTGCCAGGGACATTCTGGTCTCCCAGAAAATGAAGCATTAGGAGAAGCAATCACACATGTGGCAAGCACCAAGAGCATCCTGAGGACAGAGCACAGGGGAGTGCTGTGGGTTGGAGGCTTCTGTCAGAGGGACACAGCTGCTGAGACACATTCCCATAACCTTTCCTTTGGCAGCAGGTGTCATTACTGGGCCTTTTGCTTCCTCTTTGGGAAGAGGCTCCTGAGGCATGTGCTGAGGATCAGCTCCCCCTGCAAGCACAGACCCCTCACAGCTCCTTGCTGCTTGTCTGTGCTGCAGCCTGCTGTTGAGCTGGTTTGTGGCTGGCACAGATGAGGCTGAGGGCAGAGCTCATTGCTCTCCACAGCTCCCTGAAAGGAGGCTGCAGTGAGGTGGGGTTGGGCTTTGCTCCCTAGTATCAGGTGAAAAAAGGAGAGGAACTGGCCTGAAATTGTGCCAGGGGAGGCATAGATGGGAGAGGAATAAAAACTGCTGCAAGAGTGGTCAGAGGCTGGCACAGGCTGCCCAGGGAGGTGGTGGAGTCCCCATCCCTGGAGGGGTTTCAGAAACCTGTGGCCATGGTACTTGGGGCATGGTTTAGTGGCCATGGACTGAGTGATCTGCAGCCTCTATGACAAGAGGGCTGTGGAGATGCTGGAGAGTGTCCAGAGCAGGGCCAGGAGGATGCTGAGAGGCTGCAGCAGCTCTGCTGTGAGCACAGCCTGAAAGAGTTGGGGCTGTGCAGGCTGGAGCAGAGGAGGCTCCCAGGGCACCTTCTTGTGGCCTTCCAGCATATGAAGGGGGCTACAAAAAAGCTGGGGAGGGACTTATGAGGCTGTGAGGGAGTGTCAGGAGTGGGGGGAATGGAGCAAAGGTGGAGGTGGGCAGAGTGAGGCTGGAGGTGAGGAGGAAGTTGTTGAGCAGGAGAGTGGTGAAAGCCTGGCAGGGGTTGCCCAGGGAGGTGGTTGAGGCCCCATGGCTGGAGGTGTTTGAGGCCAGGCTGGCTGAGGCTGTGGTCAGGCTGCTCTAGGGTAGGGTGTCCCTGGGCATGGCAGGGGGTTGGAACTGGCTGCTCCTTGTGCTCCCTTCCCACCCTGGCTGATTCTATGATCTGAGAGAGTTTTCACAACCCAAAGCACTCTCTGATTCTACCCCACAGTTGTTGGCACAACTCTCAGAGCAGTACAAGACCTCTGGAAGACCACCAGAACACCTCCTGCACGCTGCCTGGAGCAGCTCCTTTTCCTGGAAAACAAATCAGGCAACACAGGAGCTTCTCAGAAGGGAGGAATCTGCAGAAGGAGAGGCCAAAACAACTGCTCCTGCAGTGAGTATTTTCCTGCCACTGTAAGGAACAACTTCCAGCAGCAAGGAGAGCTGAGCCCTGCTGCCGGTGCAGAGGACGGGTCGGAAGCCTCCAGCAGCAAAGGTATCCTCCAGGACGAGGCTGGAGGTGGGGAAAAGCCTCTTGGAGAGAAAAGTGAGAAGCTGCTGTGGAGCATGACTAATGCAAAGGAGGCCCTGACAAAGGCTGGCATCTTGACAAGGCACAGAGGAATTAGATGGATGGCAGCAGCAGGGTCCTGGGCACAGTGCTGCGGTGCAAAGGAGGCCTTCAGGCCGCCTGCAGATCCAGCATTCATCTCCTCTAATCCGGAGCTGCTTTCCCTCCCCCACGGTGTTGCCAGGAGCCCAAGTGCTGAGCACCAGAGGTGCCCTCCCTGAGGGGCCCCTGCAGTGAAGAGCAGACAGGCAGCAGCCTGCTCCAGCAGCTCCTTCCCCCTCCTGCAACTGCTTGTAGCAAAGGAGGTGCAAAGAAATGGACTCTGCAGCTGGAGGTGCTGCAGAGTCACAGAAGCACCCAGGCTGGAGAAGACCCTCGGGATCACCAAGTCCAGTCCTGATGTACCAGGTGCACCCCTGAACCACATAGAATCATAGGATCAGCCAGGTTGGAAGAGACCTCCAAGCTCATCCAGTCCAACCTAGCACCCAGCCCTAGCCAACCAACCAGACCATGGCACTAAGTGCCCCAGCCAGGCTTTTCTTGAGCACCTCCAGGGATGGTGCCTCCACCACCTCCCTGGGCAGCCCATTCCAATGCCAATCACTCTCTGTGTGAAGAACTTCCTCCTCACATCCAGCCTAGACCTACCCTACAAGCACCACATCCAAACCACCTTCAGATACATCCAGGGCTGGGCACTCCTCCACCTCCCTGGACAGCTCGTTCCAGTCCCTGAGCACTCCTGCTGTGAGCTTTTTGCTCCCTAATGTTTTGCTCCCAGTTACAGCTTGAGGCCATTCCCTCTTCTTCGATCCCTATTCACCTGTGAGCAGAGCCCAGCAGCAACCTCTCCACAACCTCCTGTCAGGTAGCTGTAGACAGCCATGAGGTCTCCCCTTCTGGAAACCAACCAACCCCAGCTCCTTCAGCCACCCTTCCCCAGATTCACTGCCCAGGCCCTTCCCCAGCTTTGTTGCCTTCCCCTGCACCCAGCCCAGCACCTTCACACCTTTCTTGCATTCAGAATCCTGTGGCTATGGCACCTGAGGCCACGGTGGCGTTGGGTTGTTGCTTGGCCTGGGTGATCTCAGAGGGCTTTGCCAACCCCAAATGTGCTCCCTATGATCTACAGAAACAGCTGATGGGAGCCACCAGAAGAGGAAACTGCAGATTGGAGGAGAGAAAGGGATCCTTACAGGTTGCTTTCAAAGTCAGGTACTGTGCCTTGGAGAAATTCAAGTGGCAGGAAGATGTTTTATCTCAGCACCCTTCCAGCACTTAAAAGGGCTGCAGGAGAGCTGGGGAGGGACTTCTGAGCAGGGCTGGGACTGCCAGGATGAGAGGGAATGGCTTGGAGGTGGGAGAGGGGAGATGAAGAGGATGAGATTCTTGAGAGTGAGGGTGGTGAGACACTGGCACAGGCTGCCCAGGGAGGCTGTGGCTGCCTCCTGCCTGGGGGTGCTCAAGGGCAGGCTGGATGAGACCTTGAGCAGCTGAGCCTAGCTGAGAGGTGTCCCTGGGCATGGTGGGGAGGGGGGAGGAGGGGATCCTGGAGAAGATCTGAGAGGTGCCCTCAGCAGTGGCTATCAATGTGTGCAGGTCAGTGCCAGGAGGCTGCAGCCAGGCTCTGCTGGCTGATGCCAGTGCCAGCACAAGGGGCAGTGGTGGAAGCTGAGGTAGAGGAGGTTCCATGTGAACCTGAGGAGGAATTTTTTCCCTGTGAGGATGACAGAGCCCTGGCTGTGGAGTCTCCCTCTCTGGAGACAGCCAAAACCTGCCTGGATGTGTGCACTGGGTGCATTGCAATGTGATCTGCTCTGGGTGGTCCTGCTCTGGCAGGGGGTTGGTCTGGATGAGCTCTGGAGGTCCCTTCCAGCCCCTGACACTGATTCTGTGCTCTCCAATGTCCCTTCCCACCTGAGCCACTCTGTGACCCCGAGGTGACATCAAACACTTGAAGATGCACCCAGTGGAAACAGAACTCAAGGGAAGCCTGCTTGTGCCTCTAAACCAGGCCAGGCAGTGCTGCACTCACACACACCTAGGGCTGCTCTTCCATTTCACTGCGTGGAGCCCTTCCAGCTGCAGTTACTGGCCACAAGTGAGCCTCTGTGCCTGGCGGCTGGTGCAAAGCTGACCCTGCACAGGACAGTGCAGGGAAAAACAAAAGCCTGAGGACCTCATGTGGCAGGAGAAGGACATTTCTGCCCTCCAACCAGCAACACCTTCTGCTCCAAGCCCTTCCCAGCAACTACAGCGGTGGCCTGGGCAGATTCACTCTGATATGGGTCAAGAACTGTCTGCAGGGCTGGGGCCAGAGAGTGGAGGTGAATGGTGCCACATCCATCTGGCAGCTGGCACTGGTGGTGTGCCCCAGGGATCAGTGCTGGGCACAGTCCTGTTCAATGTCTTTACTGATGATCTGGAGCAGGGGATTGAGTCCAGCATCAGAGAATCTGCAGATGACACCAAGCTAGGAGCAGCTGTGGAGCTGTTGGAGGGTAGCAGAGCCCTGCAGAGGGACCTGGCCAGGCTGGATGGGTGGGCAGAGGCCAAGGGGATGAGACTGAACAAGGCCAAGGGCAGGGTTCTGCACTTTGGCCACAACAACCCCAAGCAGCACTGCAGGCTGGGGCCAGAGTGGCTGAGAGCAGCCAGGCAGAGAGGGCCCTGGGGGTGCTGGGAGAGGGAGCTGCAGAGGAGGCAGCAGTGCCCAGGTGGGCAGCAGGACAAGGGAGGTTCTTGTGCCCCTGTGCTCAGCACTGCTCAGGCCACCCCTGGAGTGCTGTGCCCAGTTCTGGCTGTCCAGGGAGGTTGTGGATGCTCCCTCCTTGCCCATGGGCAGGGACACCTCCCACCATCCCAACCTGGCCTTGAACACCTCCAAGGAGGGGGCATCCCCAGCCTCCCTTGGCAGCCTGTTCCAGTGCCTCCCCACCCTCACTGGAGGGAATTTCTTCCTCCTCTCCAGGTCTCAATCTGCTCTTTTCCACCTTCAATCCATTCCCCTTCCTCCTGTCACAGCAGGCTCTTACAAGAAGTCCCTTCCCAGCTCTCAGGTTCTCTTCTACTCAAGGCACAGGAGGGGATAATGAAGGTGCTGAACAACTCCAGAGACCTGAGCAAAGCCACACAGCTGACAGAACTGTAAACTGTGCCTGGCACTGTGCCACCTGATGGAGCAGCCTGCAGGGAATGTGTGCAGCAGAGAAGGAAGGTGGCCAGCTCCTGGGAAGAAGGCAGCTGAGGGCATGGTGCCCAGGAGGAAGAGGAAAGCCTGGGGGTGGGCTCGGGTCTATAAATGAGACTGAAATGTCCCCTTGGAGGCAGGGGCCACAGGGAGGCTGAATGCCCTGGGAACCTGGCTTGCTTCTGCCATAACTACAGTGGAGGAGGAGACAGAGACAGGACATCCCTCACGAAACACTCAGTGCCTTTTTCCTTGCTCAACGCCAAGAGGAACTGTCCAGTGCAGCTCCCTCGAGCAGCCTGTGCTCTCGGGCCTCACACCTGCCTGCCACACAAAGCAGATGGGGACCACCCTGCTGCTGAGAGCAGCAAAGTCACTCCAAGGACACCTCAGACCAGAAAGCTGTTACTGCATCATCACCCAACTGACCTGCCCCAGCTTCTGAGTGGCCTGGAGCACAGCCCTGTGAGGAGAGGCTGAGGGAGCTGGGGGGGTGCAGCCTGCAGCAGAGGAGGCTCAGGGCAGAGCTCATTGCTGCCTGCAGCTGCCTGCAGGGAGGCTGTAGCCAGGTGGGGTTGGGCTCTGCTGCCAAGCAGCCAGCAGCAGAAGAAGGGGACACAGCCTGAAGCTGTGCCAGGGCAGGTCTAGGCTGGATGTTAGGAGGAAGTTGTTGTCAGAGAGAGTGATTGGCACTGGAATGGGCTGCCCAGGGAGGTGGTGGAGTGGCCGTGGCAGGAGGTGTTGAAGCCAAGCCTGGCTGGGGCACTTAGTGCCATGGTCTGGTTGGTTGGGCAGGGCTGGGAGCTCTCTTCCAACCTGGCTGATCCTATTCCTATCCTATAGTAGGTTACCAACACTGCAATGCCAGCAGAGCCCCCCAGCAGCTGCAGCCCCAATGGTGCATTGCACAGCTGCAGCCCAGGCTGCTGCAGGGCCCCGGGGGGCAGAGCTGGGTGCGTTGCTGTCAGTGCCCCCCATAAACACTGTGCCCATTTCCAAACGTGGCTTCTCCTTTTTTACAGCAGTCCTTACCCTGGTCACAGCATCACCAACCAGTGCTAGGTTGGGCTGGATGAGCTTGGAGCTCTCTTCCAGCCTGGGTGCTTCCATGACTCTATGACCTGCATGCTTCCCAGCTCAACTCAGCAGCAGGGATGAAAAAATGACAGCTCAGTGCTCTCCAATTCCAACCAAAGCCTTTCTGGTCATAAAAGGACCCCAGAGAACCCCAACAGAACCACCCTGTGCTGGAAGCAGCTGGAAGCATTGCCTGCAGGGGCACTGGCAGAGGCAGAGGTGCTCCCTTCTCCCTCAGAGAGCAGTGAGAAAGGAGACTGACTCTGTTTTGAAGAGCCTCCAACATACCTGCTTGAGCGTTTGCAGCTCCTGCCTCAGCTGCTCCTGAGAGCTTGCAGATTCAGATAACATCTCCTGGAGAAGAACCACCCAGCAGGAAGGAGGTCAGTGAGCAGTGTGCCCGGGCAGAGCCCAGGGGGCTGCACCCCCCCTCTCAAACCCAACCATGCCGCGGGGGCTCCCTGCTCCACTCCCCACAGCAAACCAACAGCTCACCTGTGCCTGCTCAGGAAGGGATGAGGCTCCCAGGTAACGCCAGAGGAAGCACAAAAGGATTTACCTTCAACCTGCTGACCTCCCTCAAGGCCTGGCTCCGCTCCCGCTCCAGCCGCCCCACGTCCTCCTCCTGCACACCGCCGGCAGCCTGCACAGAGCCAAACCTCAGGGAGCTGCCCCCACCCCCAGCACAGCTGCAGCGGGCCTGGGAACGGGGAGACAGGCTCTGACCCTGGCACAGAGAGCCAAGGAGGCTCTGACCCTGGCACAGAGAGCCAAGGAGGCTCTGACCCCAGCACAGAGAGCCAAGGAGGCTCTGACCCCAGCACAGAGAGCCAAGGAGGCTCTGACCCCCAGCACAGAGAGCCAAGGAGGCTCTGAGCCCCAGCACAAAGAGCCAAGGAGGCTCTGACCCCAGCACAGAGAGCCAAGGAGGCTCTGACCCCGGCACAGAGAGCCAAGGAGGCTCTGACCCCCGGCACAGAGAGCCAAGGAGGCTCTGACCCCGGCACAGAGAGCCAAGGAGGCTCTGAGCCCAGCACAGAGAGCCAAGGAGGCTCTGACCCCGGCACAGAGAGCCAAGGAGGCTCTGACCCCGGCACAGAGAGCCAAGGAGGCTCTGAGCCCCGGCACAAAGAGCCAAGGGGGCTCTGACCCCGGCACAGAGAGCCAAGGAGGCTCTGACCCCGGCACAGAGAGCCAAGGAGGCTCTGAGCCCCAGCACAGAGAGCCAAGGAGGCTCTGACCCCGGCACAGAGAGCCAAGGAGGCTCTGACCCCGGCACAGAGAGCCAAGGAGGCTCTGACCCCGGCACAGAGAGCCAAGGAGGCTCTGACCCCGGCACAGAGAGCCAAGGAGGCTCTGACCCCGGCACAGAGAGCCAAGGAGGCTCTGACCCCCGGCACAAAGAGCCAAGGAGGCTCTGAGCCCCAGCACAGAGAGCCAAGGAGGCTCTGAGCCCCAGCACAAAGAGTTAAGGCAGCTCTGCCCCGGCAGAAAGAGTTAAGGCAGCTCTGCCCCAGGTTATCTTTAAGGGCAGGATTACTTTTCATGGAGTCATTAAGGTCGGAAATGGTCTCCAAGACCACCCCCACGATTGGCATTTCAGTCAATGGATCTGTAGGCACACCCAGAGCCCTGCTCTGCCAGTCCCTGTTTTCTTCAGTGCCTTCATCCAGCCTTTTCCCCTCCTCCCCTTCACTATTTCTTACAGCCAGACGCAGGATGAAGTGGTTTTGGGGCTCGCAGCAGCTCGCTCAGCCCTCACCCAGGCAGCAGCAATCTGCTCCCATTAAGAAAGCTCAGTGCTGGCCACAGCATAATGACAGGAGTTGCTCTCTGCAAAGTAGGTTGCTTGAAACTAGGTTATCTCTGAGCACACACAAACGGAGCTGCTCTGAACATCATCTGCCCCAGCTCTGGAGCAACCTGACACGCACCAAGCTCTGCACTCACCTGCTCCCAGAGCTTCCACACTGCCCCCACACACATTTTACCTGGGAATCCAGCAGGCTGCCAGCTCCATTGGCCCCAGGTGGCTTTTGGGGGTCCTCTGCTGCAGTCAGCTGCACAGAGAACAGCTTCCTTGGCACTTCAGTGAAATCTGGAGGGACAGAATGGGAGGGGTGGGAAGGGACCTCTGGAGATCACTGAGTGCAGCCCTCCTGCCAGGGCAGCTCACACAGGCACAGGTCCAGATGGGGCTTCAAAGTCCCCAGAGAAGACTGCACAGCCTCCCTGGGCAGTCTGCTCCAGAGTCTCACCACCTTCCTACTGAAGAACTTCTTCCTAAGTCCAGTCTAACCCTGCTCTGCCTCAGCTCCAAACCATTCCTGAAAGGAAACCTGCACCTCCTTATCCCACTGCCCCTCACAAAGGCTTGGCCTTAGCAGGGGAGACACAGTCTGGAGGAACAAAGGGCAGTTCTGTATGAAACCCCTGACAGAGACCTGGGGAAGCTGCTCCTGTGGGAAGGTTTAGATGCAAACACCACAGCATCCTGGGGCACTGTGGCTTGGGCTCTGAATGTATTAGGAAGAAACAGCAATTCCCTTCCACGAGGACAGAAAAGTGGAACTGCAAAGGAGGGCTGGTTTGGATGGAAGATGCAGGAGCTCCCTGCTGAGCTACCTGAAAGTCCACTGGGTTTGGATGGTGAAGGACAAGAAATTCTTCCCCGTGGCACCTGTGCCTGGTGCTGGTTTTCACACACTGGAAGAGAGACTCCCCTCAGGGCTAGCAGCAGAGCTGCTCACAGCTGCTGAGAGTCACTCTTCAATTGCCAGGTGTCCCCCACCAAGCCTGGCAAAGCCAAGAGAAGCAACTCCTGACTCCAGCAAACCTCTCTCCATGTGAGATGGTTGAGATGCTCTTGTCATAAACCACAGCAGTTCAGCTGCTGGGTTGTTGAACTGCTCCAAGCAGCCTCTTTAACTCTCCCAGGACAACAGGATCACAGACTCAGGAGTTTGGAAGAGTCCTCCAAGCTCAGCCAGCCCAGCCTAGCACCCAGCCCTGCCCAACCAACCAGACCATGGCACTAAGTGCCCCAGCCAGCCTTGGCTTCAACACCTCCTGCCACAGCCACTCCACCACCTCCCTGGGCAGCCCATTCCAGTGCCAATCACTCTCTCTGACAACAGCTTACCCCTCACATCCAGCCTAGACCTGCCCTGGCACAGCTTGAGCCTGGGTCCCCTTCTGCTGCTGGCTGCCTGGCAGCAGAGCCCAACCCCACCTGGCTACAGCCTCCCTGCAGGCAGCTGCAGGCAGCAATGAGCTCTGCCCTGAGCCTCCTCTGCTGCAGGCTGCACACCCCCAGCTCCCTCAGCCTCTCCTCACAGGGCTCTGCTCCAGGACCCTCCCCAGCCTTGCTGCCCTTCTCCAAACACCTTCCAGCACCTCAGCATCTCTCTGCAGTGGAGGAGCCCAGAACTGGACACAGCATTCCAGGGCTGGCCTGAGCAGTGCTGAGCACAGGGGCAGAAGAACCTCCCTTGTCCTGCTGCCCACACTGCTCCTGAGCCAGCCCAGGATGCCATTGGCTCTGCTGCCCACCTGGGCACTGCTGCCTCCTCTGCAGCTCCTCTCTGCCAGCACCCCCAGGGCCCTCTCTGCCTGGCTGCTCTCAGCCACTCTGGCCCCAGCCTGCACTGCTGCTTGGGGTTGTTGTGGCCAAGTGCTCTCTTTGGGGAGCTCTTTCAGGCTGCAGACCCAATCTTGCAGCTTCTAGGTTGGGCAAATTACTGGTTTTGTTCATCTAATTACTGATTAACTCCTCTGGGGATCTGAACACCCCTGGGGATTTTTAAGGCAGTTATTAAGGACAAAGGACTTTGCTTATTACACTCATCTGTATTCAAGGTTAAATCACATCTGAACAGCTCTCAATTAGAAGGAGAAGTCACAGAGTGTCTCTGGAATAAAAGTGCTGTCAGTGAGAGGGGACTGTGACACAAAGGCCCTTTGAAGTGAGGCTCTTTAATTACTCCCTGTGTCCCTGCACTCATTATCCCCAGTCCTTTCTCTCTCTCTTTCTTCCCCTTTCCCCCTCCCCCCTCCAAAATAGGTTTTCTCCTTGCAGGCACTGAATTGTCTTGGGATTCAACCCACAAATGAACAGCAGCAAGCCCCAAGGCAGCAACTTCAGAACCATTCTAAAGGAACAGTGTCTTTTGGAGGTAATAATTTGTTAATTACCAGAGAAAAAGAAGGATTGGTAGGAACATGGAAACGATAGATAATAACCATTAGCATGTTTGCTGTCAGCCCTGGCTTGCTGCTGCCAATGAAACCATGCTTGGAGGCAAGAACCTTTCTTCTCCTGCACAACAGTAAGCTGGGAGTTCTGAAACTAAGAGCCTGGGAAGGAAAGCACAAACCTAACCTGATTAAGAGCCTTTCTGTGCTGACAGATTGCTGCATTTCTGCCTTGACAGTAGGATCCTGTTCAGTATCTTTAGTGATGGTCTGGGCCAGGGGACTGAGTCCAGCAGCAGTGAGTTTGCAGATGACACCAAGCTAGGAGCAGCTGTGGAGCTGTTGGAGGGTAGCAGAGCCCTGCAGAGGGACCTGGCCAGGCTGCATGGGTGGGCAGAGGCCAAGGGGATGAAACTGAACAAGGCCAAGGGCAGGGTTCTGCACTTTGGCCACAACAACCCCAAGCAGCACTGCAGGCTGGGGCCAGAGTGGCTGAGAGCAGCCAGGCAGAGAGGGCCCTGGGGGTGCTGGGAGAGAGGAGCTGCAGAGGAGGCAGCAGTGCCCAGGTGGGCAGCAGAGCCAATGGCATCCTGGGCTGGGTGAGCTTGGAGCTCTCTGCCAGCCTGGCTGAGCCTGTGATCCATCTGGGGGGATCATTCACACCTGAGAGGCTCTCAGCCTAGCAATCCTCTCCAGCTGTTTCCCAGGCACCAAGAAGGGGCAGAAAGGCAAACTCAGACAATTAGAAGTCTTTACCCTCTCCAGCTTCTCTGCCTTGAGATGAGCAGTGGAGTTCCTCCCTTGCAGCTCAAAATCATCACTCTGACTGAGGGCAACAACTAAGAAGCAACAGGGGAAAAAAAGAAGACAGCAAACCAGCTCCATGTAAGCAACATTCCTCTTTCAACCATTGCTTTGAGAAACCTGCTCTGGAGCTGTGCTCCTGAGAGGCTGTCAGCTGCATCCCCACTTGTCACAAATGCATCCTCATGTTTAGAGTGACTTCTGGGTGGTTGTTTTTTATCTTTCTAAAGGACATAATTGCACCAAACAGCAATTCTGGGTATCAATCACTTCAGCTGCTGGGAGGTTTGTTGGGTTGGTTGTCTTTTTTTTCCCCTCCACATCAGAAAGTGACAAGCAGCAAACTAGCAGAAAGAGCCCAGGAATAACTTGGAGCAATCCATCAAGCATATGGCTCAGGCTGGTGGTGTTTTCTCCCCTCTGAGACACACAGAAGGGGAAACTCTTGTGAATTCAAAGCCCTTCAAGACACATCCCCATCAGCCTGCTCCCCAGAGTGGATGGGCAGCTAGGGGATGCTGTGGAAGGAGACAGGATGACCTGCTGCCAGCTCAGGGCTGCCTGCAGCTGCCTTGGCCTGAACTCCTGCAGGCTTCCTCAGTATTCATGCCCAGCAAGAAGCTGTTCCCCAAATTGTGACCTTTCAGTATCTGAAGGGGGCTACAAGAAAACTGGGGAGGGACTTTTTAGGCTGTCAGGGAGTGCCAGGCCTGGGGGGAATGGAGCAAAGCTGGAGGTGGGGAGAGTGAGGCTGGATGTTAGGAAGAAGTTCTTCAGCATGAGGGTGATGAGAGGCTGGAATGGGTTGCCCAAGGGGGTGGTGGAAGCCTCATCCCTGGAGATGTTTAAGGCCAGGCTGGATGAGGCTGTGGGCAGCCTGCTCTAGTGTGAGGTGTCCCTGCCCGTGGCAAGGGGGTTGGCACTGGCTGATCTTTATGGTCCCTTCCAACCCTGATGACTGGTTCTAGGATACTATGAAATCCCTTACAGTGAGGGTGGGGAGAGCCTGGCACAGGTTGCCCAGGTAGGACAGATTTAAACTGGATGTTAGGAAGTTCTTCACCATGAGGGTGGTGAGACACTGGCACAGGTTGCCCAGGGATGTTGTGGAGCACAGAAGCACCCAATATGATCAAAGATCACACTGGGTGCTTCTGTGCTCCTCAACCTCCCTGGAGGTGTTCAAGGCCAGGTTGGATGAGGTCTTGAGCAACCTGGGCTGGTGGAAAGTGTCCCTGCCTATGGCAGGACGAGCTTCAAGGTCCCTTTCAACCCAATCCATTCTAGGATCCTGTGAGACTCAAGAAATGCAGTCACAGCTTTATCATGTTTCAGATGCTCGTGGGGTACAACACAGCAAGCAGCAGCCCCTGGCAGCCTTTGCTCACAGGCTGGAGGCCAAAGGAGCTTTGACCACCAACTGCTGTGCACTTCTGCTGTGTGCAAATGGGAGTCTGTGTTTGCATTCATTATTTCATAGAGTCATAGAACTGACCAGGCTGGCAGAGAGCTCCAAGCTCACCCAGCCCAGCCTAGCACCCAGCCCTGCCCAACCAACCAGACCATGGCACTCAGTGCCCCAGCCAGCCTTGGCTGCAACACCTCCAGCCACGGCCACTCCACCACCTCCCTGGGCAGCCCATTCCAATGCCAGTCACTCTCTCTGCCAGGAACTTCCTAACAACATCCAGCCTAGACCTGCCCTGGCACAGCTTCAGGCTGTGTCCCCTTCTTCTGGTGCTGGCTGCCTGGCAGCAGAGCCCAACCCCACCTGGCTACAGCCTCCCTGCAGGCTCTGCTACCCTCCAACAGCTCCACAGCTGCTGCTAGCTTGGTGTCATCATCAAGCTCACTGCTGCTGGACTCAGTGAGTCCAGTGAAAATACTGAACAGGACTGTGCACAGCACCACTGCCAGCTGCATTTATCAGTCTCATTTAGAGGTCCATTCAGTCTGTCATTAATAGGCTAGAGAAGGACAGAAACCAAGCCCAGAGCTGGGGGAGCTTGCAGTTAGAGACTGCCTGTGAAGGAGCAGAAGGGATCACACAGAGCTCTTTCACAGCAGATCTGCTCCCAAGCTCCAAGTCATTTACATTCTCTGCCTATGCCAAAAGCATAAACCAAAACATCTTGACAAATCTCTGCCACTTACACCTCTCAGATGCTATATTAAATGGTGCAGGCAGTGGAACTGGGAGCTCAGCACAGTTGGCTCAGCTCCCTTCAGCTCCAAGGGAAGCAGCCTCCTGGATGAGTTTGTGCAAGAAGTTCTCCCAAATTCTGCTCAATTTCCTACAGCACTGAAAAAAAACCCAAACCCCCCCAAAGCCTAACAATGTAGGAGCTACTTCAGCTCCTCAAGGTTCCCTTGAGAGGTTAGCCTTGACAGCAGGCAGCACAGGAGAAGGGGCAGCTTTGAGCGAGGATCTGGGGTGAAAGAAGACCAGGATGAGTAACAACAAGCAGCAGCACAAACTGGCACTGGGAGTGCTTCTGCTTTCCACCCCAGCAGCCTCCTTATTAGTTATGGTAATCAGCTGGGGCCTTTCTGAGCTCTTCAGCAACAAAGAAGCTTCTCTTTATGGCTTTCTGTTAGCCAAGAGCCTTAGCTTCAGGATATCATACAGCTAGAGAATGGCAAAGGACCTCTGGGGATCACTGAGTCCAACATCCCTGCCAGAGCAGGGCACACAGCAACAACCAGTTCTGTTCAATACCTTCACTGATGATCTGGAGCAGGGGATTGAGTCCAGCAGCAGTGAGTTTGCAGAGGACACCAAGCTAGGAGTAGCTGTGGAGCTGTTGGAGGGTAGCAGAGCCCTGCAGAGGGACCTGGCCAGGCTGCATGGGTGGGCAGAGGCCAAGGGGATGAGACTGAACAAGGCCAAGGGCAGAGTTCTGCACTTTGGCCACAACAACCCCAAGCAGCACTGCAGGCTGGGGACAGAGTGGCTGAAAGCAGCCAGGCAGAGAGAGCCCTGGGGGTGCTGGCAGAGAGGAGCTGCACAGGAGGCAGCAGAGTGCCCAGGTGGGCAGCAGAGCCAATGGCATCCTGGGCTGGCTCAGGAGCAGTGTGGGCAGCAGGACAAGGGAGGTTCTTGTGCCCCTGTGCTCAGCACTGCTCAGGCCACCCCTGGAGTGCTGTGTCCAGTTCTGGGCTCCTCCATTGCAGAGAGATGTTGAGGTGCTGGAAGGTGTTTGGAGAAGGGCAGCAAGGCTGGGGAGGGGCCTGGAGCACAGCCCTGTGAGGAGAGGCTGAGGGAGCTGGGGGGGTGCAGCCTGCAGCAGAGGAGGCTCAGGGCAGAGCTCATTGCTGCCTGCAGCTGCCTGCAGGGAGGCTGTAGCCAGGTGGGGTTGGGCTCTGCTGCCAGGCAGCCAGCACCAGAAGAAGGGGACACAGTCTCAAGCTGTGCCAGGGCAGGTTCAGGCTGGATGTTGTTAGAAGTTGTTGTCAGAGAGAGTGATTGGCACTGGAATGGGCTGCCCAGGGAGGTGGTGGAGTGGCCGTGGCTGGAGGTGTTGCAGCCAAGCCTGGCTGGGGCACTTAGTGCCATGGTCTGGTTGGTTGGGCAGGGCTGGGTGCTAGGCTGGGCTGGGGGAGGTTGGAGCTCTCTGCCAGCCTGGCTGAGTCTGTGGTTCTATGAACACATCCAGATGGGTCTTGAAGGCCTACAGAGAACTCCACAGCCTCTCTGAGCAGCCTGCTCCAGGGCTGCAGCATCCTCACATTGAGGTGGAACCTCCTGGGCTCCAGTTTGTGTCCGTTGCCCACTGAGCCCCATCCTCCTGACAGCCACCCCTCAGCTCCTTACAGACTCTGAGCTCCTCTCCCAGCCTGAACAGCCTCAGCTCTCTCAGCCTTAGAACACATAACTTGTGTTAGAAATACAAGAGGAAGATTCTTCCAGGGCTGGCTGGAGCTGCCTCAGCCTGAACTCCAGCAGGCTGCTCAGGAATTGTGGAATTACTTACAGGGAGGGTGGTGAGACACTGGCACAGGTTGAGGGTGGTGAGACCCTGGCACAGGTTCCCCAGGGAGGTTGTGGAGCACAGAAGCACCCAATGTGATCAAAGATCACATTGGGTGCTTCTGTGCTCCACAACCTCCCTGAAGGTGTTCAGGACCAGGCTGGACAAGCCCTTGAGCAACCTCTTCTAGTGGGAGGTGTCCCTGCCCATGGCAGGAGGTTGGCATCTTTGAGGTCCCTTGCAACCTAAGCCATTCCCTGAACGAAGCTCTGCAGTGCCCCAAGCTGAGTTTCTTCTCAGTGCTGTTTGCTAAAGCCACATTCAGAGCTCAGCCCCAGCTGCCTGCTGCAGGCTTTGTCCCTCCTGCCCCTCAGTTATCTATGCACACTACAGGCTCTGTTTGCTAAGAGCTGTGGCAGAGGTCTCCTTGTTGTTTCTACCCTTCCAATATGCCAGCCTGATTTAAAAAGCCCACAGTGCAAGGGGTTATAGATCCAGAGAATGACATCCAAGGCAGAAAGCAGTTGCCATGGCAACCTAATCTTGATCTGTATGTGAGGCTTCATTATCTGCTTGCTCCTGAGCCTGCTCTCCCAGCAAGGGCTGAGCTCACTCTTCCTGTTTGCTTTCAGCTCTTTGTTAGAGACCACGCAAGTGAGGCTGTGCAGGAGCTGCAAACAGCCCTGTGAGCTCAGCCCTTCACTGGGCACCACAAACCCAGGGCAGTGCTCCTCTTGGGCTCACTCTGCACCAACTGCTGAGTGGCAGTTACTGAAGAGCACAGGGCTGGGAAAGGAATGAAGAACTTACCAGCAGCAGACACATCAGCAGGGCTGCTGTCTCCAGAGGTGAGTGCAGATTGCTCTCCCATCCTGGCTCCAGCTTCCACCTGTGAAACAAGACCAAAAGTCAGGGAATCAATCACAGAATGGTTTAGGTTGGAAGAGACCTCAGGGATCAGCCAGTGCCAACCCCATGCCATAGGCAAGGACACCTCCCACTAAAACAGGACACTCAAGGCCTCATCCAGCCTGGCCCTCAACACCCTTTCCTCACAGCCACTTTCCATCTCCCCTCTGCCACTTCAAACCCATTCCTCTTCCTCCTCCTCCTCTCATTCCCAGACCTTGCCAATAGTCCCTCCCCAGCCCTCCTGCAGCCCCCTTCACAGCCTGCAAGGCCACTCCAAGCTTTCCTGGAAGCCTTCTCCTCTCCAGGCTGCAGAGCCCCAACTCTCTCAGCCTGTGCTCAGAGCAGAGCTGCTGCAGCCCTCTCAGCACCTTGGTGGCCTCCTCTGCACTGGCTCCAACCCTTCCATGTGCTGCTTGTGCTGGGGGCTGCAGAAGTGCCCCCAGGGCTGCAGGTGAGGTGTGAGGAGAGCAGAGGCAAGGGGCACAATCCCCTCCCTTGCCCTGTGCCCACACTGCTCTGGCTGCAGCCCAGCACAGGGTTGTGTCTGGGCTGCACTCCCACTGCAGCCTCCTGTGGAGCTTTGCATCAGCCCAGACCCCCAGGGCCTGTTCCTCAGGGCTGCTCTCAGCCATTCCCCACCCATTTCCAAGGCAGGGCACAAACCAAAGCAGAAACTGATGTCAAAGAGAGGGAGAGGAAGAAAGACCCAGAGGGGAGAAACAGGGCTGGACAGACCAAAATAACCCTAAGGAGAAAATCCAAGGAGGTGGTGGTGAGAAGGAATTCCATCTGGAACAGCTAGATCAGGGCCTTGGGCTTTGAATATCTGCACAGAGAGAGCAGAGCCACCCCAGGCAACCTGCTCCTATCTCTGACAGGAAAGAAAAATGGGCAAAGATTTTAAGTGCACACAGAAGAATGACTGAGAATGATCTGTTCTGACTGGGTGCAGGACATGCAATGTTTCACCATTCCTTGCTCCACAACAAGGGTTTATTTGGCCTTGAAGAGGTGATAAACTGCAATGTCTTTTTAGACATGAAGTACCAGAGGAGGATTAGAATCTTCTTCTCTCTCACGGGCAGCATCACCTCTTGGCACCAAGGGTGAGCAGCACAAATCAAATCAGTTGCTCCTGAGCTGAAAGAATTCTTCCAGACATCTAATTTTAAAGCAAAAATCACAGCCACAGCCAGGCTGGCAGAGAGCTCCAAGCTCCCCCAGCCCAGCCTAGCACCCAGCCCTGCCCAACCAACCACACCATGGCACTCAGTGCCCCAGCCAGCCTTGGCTTCAACACCTCCTGCCACGGCCACTCCACCACCTCCCTGGGCAGCCCATTCCAGTGCCAATCACTCTCTCTGCCAACAACTTCCTCCTCACATCCAGCTTAGACCTGCCCTGGCACAACTTCAGGCTGTGTCCTCTTGTTCTGTTAAATCTCATCAGAGAATCACTGAATGGCTCAGGCTGGAAGTGACCTCAGAGCTCCTCTGCTCCAACCTCCCCACCATGCCCAGGGACACCTCTCAGCTAGACTCAGCTCAAGGACTCATCCAACTTGGCCTTGAGCACCCCAAGGGAGAAGGCAGCCACAGCCTCCCTGGGCAGCCTGTGCCAGAGTGCTCATTGTCACCAGGTGGGGTTGGGCTCTGCTGCCAAGCAACTGCACCAGAAGAAGGGGACACAGCCTCAAGCTGTGCCAGGGCTGCCCAGGGAGGTGGTGGAGTGGCCGTGGCAGGAGGTGTTGAAGCCAAGCCTGGCTGGGGCACTTAGTGCCATGGTCTGGTTGGTTGGGCAGGGCTGGGTGCTAGGCTGGGTGAGCTTGGAGCTCTCTTCCAACCTGCTGGATTCTCTGATTCCAAGTCTTGAAAGCCCAAGGAAGCAGTCCTGTGCAGGAGGAGAGGCAGCTATTTCCCTGCTGGAGTGGAAATGGAATTAAAACCCTGTGCTGACACTGCACCAGGATTAGGGAGATGTCTGCAGCTCCCTGAAGGGACAGTGTGGAGAGGCTGCTGCTGGGCTCTGCTCACAGGTCACTGGAGAGAGAGCAAAGGGGAATGGCCTCAAGCTGAGGCTGGGGAGGTTTAGATTGGACACCAACAAAAAGTTCTTCAGGGAGAGTGGTCAGGGACTGGAGTGAGCTGCCCAGGGAAGTGGTGGAGTCACCCAGCCTGGATGTGTTTCAGGGTCCTTTGGATGTGGTGCTTGGGGCTGTGGTTTAAGGTGACTCTTGTGGAGCAGGCTTCTAGGCTGGCTGGGTGCTCCTGAGGGGCTGTGCCAGCCTGCCTGTCCCTGTCACTGTTTGCTCACTTTGCACTCAGGGGTGTGAGGTACTCACAGCACTGGGAGTGAAGCTTGGACCCAGCTTGCCATGAGGAGATGCAGGAGCCCCAGGTGCTGCAGGCTGCTGCTCTCCAGCTGCCACAGCAGAAGGGGGGAGGCTGGAAGGACGTTGCAGATCCTCTGAGCAGCTGGCAGTAACTTTCTTCCTAATAAAAGCAATCTCCCAGAAGCTTTCCATCCTACAGTGAGAAGCAAAGAACTCTCAGCACTCTGCACACTGCAGTGCTCAGGGCATTCTTTGTCACCCTTGCAAAACTGTCACCTCCAGCTGGCCCAGGTTGCCCCAGGTCTCATCCAGCCTGGGCAAGAACACCTCCAGGGAGGGGGCATCCACAGCCTCCCTGGGCAACCTGTGCCAGGCTCTCCCCACTCTCAAGTCTCAGCCTCCCCTCAGCCAGCTCAAAGCCATTCCCTCTCATCCTATCACTCAAGCCCTTGTCCAAAGTCCCTCCCCAGCTCTCCTTGGGCCCCTGCAGGTACTGGCAGCTTGCTCTGAGTTCTGCCTGGAGCCTTCTCTTCTCCAGGCTGAACAGCCCCAACTCTCCCAGCCTAACAGAGGCTTCTCCAGCCCTCTGAGCAGCTCTGAGGCCACTTCATTTCCCCCAGGCAGAGGAGAGAACATTTCACACCAAGCTGACCACAACCATCCTACAAGAAACCATCTGGGAGGGTTTGCAGGAGCAGAGACCTCATCTTGGTTCTGTTGATGATGCTTTTTGCCTCTTCATAGGAGACCCCAATCATGGACTCCTTGTTTATGGACACGAGTTGATCTCCAGGCTGCAGCCTTCCATCCTAACACAACAAAGGGAAAAATCAAAGCCACACATTGCAGATGGACTGCTAAGACCAGAGGGAAAGCTGCAGCACCACAGGACTTCACCTGCTCCTTCAGAGCAGGAACACCAAGAGCACCTCTGCCTTCTGCCTGACAGTCCTCCAGAAGCAAGCAGCGGAGCACTGAGCCACCATGGCAGCAGCAGCACCCAAGCCCTGTCAGCCAGAGCAGGTCTGTGATGTTGTGCAAGGAGGAAACTGGGTCCCAGGTACAGAATTCTGTGAGAAACCCCAAACAAAGCACAGAGATCAAAGGGAATCCCAGAATGGCTCAGGTGGGAAGGGACCTCAGAGGTCCTCTGCTCCAACCTCCCCTCCATGCCCAGGGACACCTCTCAGCTGGACTCATGCAGCCTGCCCTTGAGCACCCCCAGGCAGGAGGCAGCCACAGCCTCCCTGGGCAGCCTGGGCCAGACTCTCACCACCCTCACACTCATCAGCTTCTCCCTCAGCTCTACTCTCACCCTGCTCTGCCTCAGCTCCAAACCATTCCCCTTGGCCTGGCTCAGACCCCCTCAGCACAAGTCCCTCTGCAGCCTTCCTGCAGGCTCCCTTCAGGCACTGGCAGCAGCTCTGAGGTGCCCCTGGAGCCTTCTCCTCTGCAGGCTGCACCCCCCCAGCTCTCTCAGCCCTCCCTCACTGCTCACAGCAGAGCTGCTCCAGCCCTTGGGTTATCTTTGTGGCCTCCTCTGGCCTCACTCCACAGCTCTGAGTCCTTCTGCTGGGCACAGCAGAGCTGGAGGCAGGATTGGGTTGCAGACACCCTCAGGACAGGTCTCTCTGCAGCCTTCCATGGATTAAAGAGAGATGTCTTTAGTTAAAGACAGAAGTGCCTGGATGGCAGAGGGGCTTTAATTAGGAGGTCTTCTTTTGGGCTAAAGTTTCCAAAGTTGTTTTTTCCCCCTGATTAAAGCAAGAAGCTGCAGATCTTTCTCCTCCCTTGCAGCCAGCTCTGTTAAACGATAACAACTCCAATGCTGCCCTCATCTGGTCTCACATATGCTCGGAGCTGAGGCTTCTGCAGCAGGATCAGCAAGAGTGGGGAATCCCCTTCCCTATTGCCATTGTCAGAGCCTACCTCAAACTGCCTTCTCAGTCTCAACCTGTTGCTTATCCCTGATAGGTTTTTAATTCCACTAAATGCCATTAAGCTCAGTTTAGACTGGGACAGCTGTTTTAAAAGCCACAGCAAAAGAGGAGGGGGAAACAAAAGCCTGGTTACAGCTCACCAGCTAAGCAAGTCCTGGGGAAGCCCTGCAGGTTTTCCTCCCACCTTGGCACTTCAGGCCTAACCTTCACCTAGCAGGAGGTTTTGGGGCAAACCTCACTGCTTGTGGAATCAATTTGCTTTGTCTCTTTGCTCAGCAAGAGGCACAACCTGGTTGGCCACACCTCAGCCTGAGCACAGGCCCCTAGCTGTGTGCACTGGCAGCAGACAGCTCTGCACTGCCTGCAGTGATAACCCCTCCTGAACTCCACACTGCCTCTGCCAGAAAGGAGAGCAGCAACCAGCACTTCCCTGGGCATGTGTTGGTCTGCACTCCCCAGGTGCACTCCTGCTCTGCCTATGAACTATGTCTAATGGGACAGTGCTTTGTTCAATGCCCAAGAGATGCAGCCTGTGCCTCACCTGCTGCTTCACCTGGCACACAGCAGCCTCCTGAGGATGAGTTCTTGCTTTCTGATATGGAAACTGGGGACTAAGAGCCTGATTTACCTCACATCCACTCATGAGGAACTGGCACTAACCATGCCAGGGGGCAAAGAGACAGTAAGAAGCTCAGCTTTTGGGTGTGTAATGCAACTGCACATCAGGCACTGAAGGAGGGACTGCAGGGAGGCAAAAACAGCAAAGGGGGAGGAAGGGAACAAGGATCTTTACCTTGTGACAGTCCCCACCAGGGATAACTTCTTGGATGTACACCAAAGGTCCTTCATTTCTGTTAACTCCTCCCACAATGCTCAACCCCAGGCTTGTTCCTTTGCAGACAGAGATGATCTGGAATGCACTGTCTCTGCCAAGGGAAAGCAAAGCAAAGCAGAGCCACCTCAGGGCTGGACACTCAGCAAAGACACTCAGCATATTCTTGCCTGACTGACTGCACAACAGCAAACAGAACCAGTGGGAATTCCACCTCAGTGCTCAACAGTTCACTGCTTAGTCACTACCAAAGTTTAGGATCTCCTTCCTAGACCCAGACAAAAACCAATCAATCACTGTGCCCCAGGAACCACTGCTGGGCACAGGCCTGCTCAGTGCCTTTACTGGTGATCTGGAGCAGGGGATTGAGTCCAGCAGCAGTGAGTCTGCAGATGACACCAAGCTAGGAGCAGCTGTGGAGCTGTTGGAGGGTAGCAGAGTCCTGCAGAGGGACCTGGCCAGGCTGCATGGGTGGGCAGAGGCCAAGGGGCTGAGACTGAACAAGGCCAAGGGCAGAGTTCTGCACTTTGGCCACAACAACCCCAGGCAGCACTACAGGCTGGGGCCAGAGTGGCTGAGAGCAGCCAGGCAGAGAGGGCCCTGAGGGTGCTGGCAGAGAGGAGCTGCAGAGGAGGCAGCAGTGCCCAGGTGGGCAGCAGAGCCAGTGGCATCCTGGGCTGGCTCAGGAGCAGTGTGGGCAGCAGGAGCAGGGAGGTTCTTCTGCCCCTGTGCTCAGCACTGCTCAGGCCACACGTTGACTGGTCAAAAGGGAACACATTCAGACAGGCCTTGAAAGTCTCCAGAGGAGGAGCCTCCACAACCCTTCTGAGGAGCCTGTGCCAGGGCTCTGGGACCCTTACAGGAAAGAAGTTCTGCCTTGTGTTGGAACCTCCTGTGTTGCAGTTTCCGTACTTAATCCTAAGCAATGCTGCTCTGATTTGATCAAAATCTGGAGAGTGCTGCTCATTCTGATGCATCCTTCTCCTCTTGGGAGAGGGATGTGGAGCTGTGTGGTTTGCAGACAAAAAAGAAGATGAAAGCTGAGGGAGAGGCTGAGGGAGCTGGGGGGGTGCAGCCTGCAGCAGAGGAGGCTCAGGGCAGAGCTCATTGCTGCCTGCAGCTGCCTGCAGGGAGGCTGTAGCCAGCTGGGGTTGGGCTCTGCTGCCAGGCAGCCAGCAGCAGAAGAAGGGGACAGAGCCTCAGGCTGTGCCAGGGCAGGTCTAGGCTGGATGTTGTTAGGAAGTTCCTGGCAGAGAGAGTGATTGGCACTGGAATGGGCTGCCCAGGGAGGTGGTGGAGTGGCTGTGGCAGGAGTTGCTGAAGCCAAGGCTGGCTGGGGCACTTAGTGCCATGGTCTGGTTGGTTGGGCAGGGCTGGGTGAAGGTTGGGCTGGGTGAGCTTGGAGCTCTCTGCCAGCCTGGCTGAACCTCTGATAAATCAGTTCATTGCCTCAGAAGGCTCAGAGCTCCTCTCCTGCACTCACCCAGTGCTTCTGGAAGTCCCTAGGTGCTCATCAACAAGAAGCATTCATTCATTAGGAGACACCAAGATCAAAAAGTCCCAACCTGATGAGTCTACTTCTACCACCTAAGCAATCAACAAAGGAGAGCAGCAACTTGCTACAGCTGAAAAAGCTTCCAACAGCAAAGGTGCTAAAGGATTGAAAGACAGAAGTCAACTGCTGCACACTCAGTGCTCTACCCAAACTGTTCCTGCCCAGCCAAGCCCTGCACTTTGTAGAGCTCATAGGAGAGGGTGACAGGCAGCTTTGGAAACTACCTGGCAAGCTTTGGGGGTGGTGCTGGGATGGAATTGTTCCTGCTGCTGGTGGTGACATTATCCCGTGGATGTAGCTGAGGACTCTGTGACCTGGAGGACGATGCAGAGGAAGGACTCTCTGTGGGCTTTGCTGGAAGAAACAATGAAGTCAAGAAATTAAGCACACATCTGGCAGGAAGCAACCAGTTCCAGCTCAGCTAGGGACATTGAAGAGCACTCTTCTCATGGCAGAGAGCAAACAAGCCCTAAGCAAGCAGGCAAGCAAAAGGAAGCTGAAGTCTGAGGAGCCAAGAGCTGTAACCCCCCTGCAAGGTTCCAGAACTCAAAACAGAGCAAGGGAGGATTCTTTTTGTTTCAAAGTGCAGATGCTGGAGAGTGTCCAGAGCAGGGCCAGGAGGATGCTCAGAGGCTGCAGCAGCTCTGCTGTGAGCACAGACTGAAAGAGTTGGGGCTGTGCAGGCTGGAGCAGAGGAGGCTCCCAGGGGACCTTCTTGTGGCCTTCCAGCATCTGAAGGGGGCTCCAAAAAAGCTGGGGAGGGACTTCTGAGGCTGTGAGGGAGTGGCAGGAGTGGGGGGAATGGAGCAAAGCTGGAGGTGGGGAGAGTGAGGCTGGAGGTGAGGAGGAAGTTGTTGAGCAGGAGAGTGGTGAGAGGCTGGCAGGGGTTGCCCAGGGAGGTGGTTGAGGCCCCATGGCTGGAGGTGTTTGAGGCCAGGCTGGCTGAGGCTGTGTGCAGCCTGCTCTAGGGTAGGGTGTCCCTGGGCATGGCAGGGGGTTGAAGCTGGCTGCTCCTTGTGCTCCCTTCCAACCCTGCCTGATTCTATGATTGTATTCCACAGACACACAAAAGGAGGTTTAAGTGCAGCAGATCTGCTCCTCCAGACAGCTGCCACGTGGGAGAATGCCAGCCTAGGAAGCAAGCTCTCACCAGCTAACGTTGGAGAAGTCTTTGCAGAGTTGGTGTCACTGTGAGAGCCATACTTATCCATCAGGTCATGGAATTCCTTCCTGTGGCAGTAAAAGACCAGGATTTGGTGTTAGCTCAGATGCAGCTTTTGAAACCTGCTGCTGTGCTTCCCACTGAGGAGCCCTGGGGTGGGGCTTCTTTAAGGCCCAGCTGATGAAATCCAGAATTAATCACAATAATCAAATAATCATTTAAAAAAATAATTAAAATAAAATTTAAAACATTAAAATAATAATAAAAAAGGCAAAAGCTCTCAGCAGAAAGCCCAAGAAGAGGCAGAGATGTACATGCTGTGCTGCAAAGAGGGGAATCCAAACCCTCCTGATGCACCTCAGAGTGTGTGCAGCCTCACTCAAAGGGAAAAGAAGATGATGAAAATCAGAGCTAGGATTAGCTCAGTGACACAGCCTGAAAGAAATAACCCAGGATGAGGTAAGCCACAACCAGCAGCAAAAGAGTACTGCAGAATCAGAGAGAGGACTGGAACGAACTGGTTGGAGGGAAGGCAATTCCCAAGCAGCTGCAGTGACTGCAGAGGGCTGCTGGGATCTGCTGGGTGCACTCTGTTTGAAAAGGACATCTATGGATGTCCTCTGCTCAGGCCCCACCTGGAGTCCTGCATCCAGCTCTGGAGCCCCTGGGACAAGAGGGCTGTGGAGATGCTGGAGAGTGTCCAGAGCAGGGCCAGGAGGATGCTCAGAGGCTGCAGCAGCTCTGCTGTGAGCACAGCCTGAAAGAGTTGGGGCTGTGCAGGCTGGAGCAGAGGAGGCTCCCAGGGCACCTTCTTGTGGCCTTCCAGCATCTGAAGGGGGCTCCAAAAAAGCTGGGGAGGGACTTTTAAGGCTGTGAGGGAGTGGCAGGAGTGGGGGGAATGGAGCAAAGGTGGAGGTGGGGAGAGTGAGGCTGGAGGTGAGGAGGAAGTTGTTGAGCAGGAGAGTGGTGAGAGGCTGGCAGGGGTTGCCCAGGGAGGTGGTTGAGGCCCCATGGCTGGAGGTGTTTGAGGCCAGGCTGGCTGAGGCTGTGTGCAGCCTGCTCTAGGGTAGGGTGTCCCTGGGCATGGCAGGGGGTTGGGACTGGCTGCTCCTTGTGGTCCCTTCCCACCCTGACTGAGTCTATGACTTGGTGATCCTGAGGGGCTTTGCCAACCTGGGTGTTTCTGTGGGGCACTTAGTGCCATGGTCTGGTTGGTTGGGCAGGGCTGGGTGCTAGGTTGGGCTGGATGAGCCTGGAGCTCTCTTCCAACCTGGTTGATTCCATGAGTCAGTGCCAGACCCAGGGCCCAGACTGGACCCCAGCTGAGTGCAAGTGGAAGCAGGAAGGCACAGTCCCAGGCAAGGAACCCCAGGCCTGCAGGCAGTGGCAAATCCTGCCCAGGCCACCCTGCTGGGTTTTCATTACTCTGGGAGGCTAGAGGAACTAGGTCAGTGTGCTCTAGGTGAAAGCAGATTAAGGGTGGACCTCACATACACCCAGGCAGCCTGAAAAAGGAGAGCTGGGAGGCTAGAGAGACATTGAAATGCCTGTGAAACAGAGGGAAATAAAGCAGCAGAAGGAGGAGGCTTAAACTGGACAAAAGGCTGAAGGAACTGGGAGGAAGTTCCTTTGTGCAGAGATTACTCTGCCAGGGGAACAGCCCAGGCAAGGCAAACCACAGCAGATCCTGCTGCAGTGACTATCAAATATGCTTACACCACATCCATCTCCTCCTGGGATGTGAAGTCCTGGATGCCAGCAGCTCTGAGGATTCCCTGCAGTATTGGTTTAGATGCTTAAACAGCTTAACTTGAAAGCAATACTGAAGAGAGAAGTCCTCATAATGGCCCTGCTCTGGGCCACCTGCTGCAGTGAACTGTTTAACCTGCCTGGTCCTAACTAATTCAGAGCTCATTAGAGGCTGGAAAGCAAACTTCTGAGGGCAACCAGCTCCCAGAGCTGCCTTTTTGCAGAGCAGCTTAAAGGATGCAGCTCTGTGGTGCTTGTATGAACTCCTTGGGGGGGGTGCATCATTCTAAAACGTGGCCAGTGCCTAAATGCCCATAGCAAAGAGCTTTCAATGCAAGAGAACATTCCAGACCTCTCCATTCAGCTGCACCTCACTGCTTTCATCGGTGCAAATCAGCTCAGCATGAACTGGGGTCAAACACTACATGGGAAAGTGTGGTGTGCTGCAATCCTGCCACCAACACTGACCTGCAGCACCCTCCAAGCCCACCCCCCAGCCTTGCATGCAGCCTGGCTCCATCAGCTCTGAGGTCAGACCAAGGTTTGCCTTGTCTCTTACTTTGCTTCTTCATCTCGAGCAACCAGCAGGGACATGTGGTTGGATGCCGATGCTGTGCGCAGGATGTCCACAGCCCTGGGAGAGGGAAAGCAGCCAGATAAATGCTCCAAGGTGCTGGCAGGCAGCACAGGGTGAGCAGTGCTGAGAGAGCAGGGAAGTGGACACTGGCTTCATGTAGCTAATCACTCTGCCAGGCAGAGGGACTGCCAGCAGCATCACCCGAACCAAGCCCTGGAAGACTGAGCGCATCTGTGCCTGCTGATGGGAATAAACTGGGACTGCCCTTCCCCTTCCCTGCCCTCTCTCCCCTTCCCTGCCTCCTCGCCCCTGCCCTTGCTCCCCTTCCCTGCCCTCTCTCCATCCACTGCCTCCCTGCATCTCCTTCACTATGACCAGCCTGCACCAGAGGAGCTGCTCAGGCTTGCTCCACCACCTGGCACTTCCCTCTGCCATCCACACTGTGGTGATGCAGCTACAGAAACCATCCCACACACTCACCACAGAATCCCAGAGTGCCAGCCTGCAGGGAGCCCAAGGCCCACCTGGCCCAGCCTCCTTAGGTGGTGGTGCAGCTGCACTGAGCTGGCTCAGCACCCTGGCAAGCTGAGTCTGAAACCTGCCCAGTGCAGGGGACTGCATGGCTGCCCTTGGGAGCTGCTTCCAGGGTCCAGCCAACAGTGTGCTGAACTATTTCTCCTTCACTGCCCTGTTGCAGTGCCTGTTGTCACCTGTGCCACTTACACTCACTGCTGCTGAGCTAACAGGGAGGTGGGAAATTATGTTGATAGTTTAACTGTGTTTCAGTGCTGCTTGCACCTACACTCCCTAACCCACCTCGTGAAGAGCTGGCCTGGTGCAGTCATTACAACAGCACACCAAGGCCTGGCACTTGGAGAAACTGGCACTTAGTGCCATGGTCTGGTGGATTGGACAGGGCTGGGTGCTAGGCTGGCACTGCATAGGAGAAACTGGCACTTAGTGCCATGGTCTGGTGGACTGGCTAGGGCTGGGTGCTAGGCTGGCACTGCATAGGAGAAACTGGCACTTAGTGCCCTGGTCTGGTGGACTGGCTAGGGCTGGGTGCTAGGTTGGGCTGGATGAGCAAGGAGCTCTCTTCCAGCCTGTGTGACTGTGAAATTCACCAAGGACATCCCAGTGGAGCTGTGCTTTTTCAGTTGGTGGCCAACAACATCTAAGGAGTGCTCCCTGTAACACTCCAAGCTGGCTGCAGGCTCAGCAAGCAGCACAAACATACCTCTCACTGGTGACTCCAACCAAGTTTTCTCCATTGACATCCAGGATCAGGTCCCCAGCCAGCAAACGGCCTTGGGATAACATCACCGGGAAGGGACAAAGGCAGAGGGAGAGAGTCAGCACCTCCCAGCAGCTGAGCAGGGCCTGCCCCTCCTGAATGCAACAACCACCCCCAGGGCTTTGAGCAGCTGCCCCTAACTGATCATTGTGATGAGGCCAATAACTGCCAGTCAGCCTCAGCTCTACAGAACAGCCACTGAGCCCCTCAGCTGCCTGCCTTAGTCACAAACATTTGGGGGACTGGAATTGCCCTTTCACAGCTGTGCAATGAGCTTGCAGCTGACTTCTGCTCCTCAGACAGAGCCAAGCCAGCAGGTGCTGCTGTGGCCACGTCTGACACATCAACAGCCCCAGGATCCCAGAATGGCACTTTCCAGGGCCAAGAGCATTAAATCTTTTTCCATGAAGGGTTCCAAGTTTGGTTCCTCTCTCACAGTCAGCCACAACATCCCAAATCCTGACCAAACCATCCTGTTTTAAACTGCCTCACCCACAGGGCCAGACCAAAGCTTCTGTGACAGATTTTCACAGGCAGTGTGTTTGTGAGGAGAGCTACAACACAACTTACTGTCTACAGCAGCAACGCCTCCAGGCAGGATTCTCTTGATGAAAATCCCATAATCTTCTGCTGTCTGTGCCCTGTAACCTCCAATGATTTTAACTCCTGCAGAACAAGCAAAAGAAACAAGCAAGGAATTGGTTATTCCACTTCCAGTACTTAAGGACTGACAGGTAAAGCCAGCTCAGCTCAGCCTCTGCTGCTGCCAGCGAGACCTGGGGTTGCCTTGCAGCTGCTCTTAGACTTGGTTTGCTCTCAACCAGCACAGAATGGCTCAGGTTGGGAGGGTCCTCAGAGAGCATCTACTCCAACCCCCAGCCAAAGGCAGAGACATCTTCCACTTGCCCAGCTTGCTCAAGGCATCATCCAACCTGTCCTTGAGTACCTCCAAGCAGTAGGCAGCCACAGCCTCCCTGGGCAGCTTGTGCCAGACTCTCAGCACCCTCACACTCAACAACTTCTGCCTCAGCTCCACTCTCACCCTGCTCTGTCTCAGCTCCAAACCACTCCCCTTTGGCCTGGCTCAGACCCCCTCAGCACAAGTCCCTCTGCAGCCTTCCTGCAGGCTCCCTTCAGGCCCTGGCAGCAGCTCTGAGGTGCCCCTGAGCCCTGTGCTCACAGCAGAGCTGCTGCAGCCCTTTGCTGTCAAGGGGACCAAGAGAATGCTACCTGCTGCCGAGAGAATCAAGAGAAAGAAGAGCATCACAGAATCAGTCAGGGTTGGAAGGGACCACAAGGAGCAGCCAGTTCCAAACTCCCTGCCATGGGCAGGGACATCCTACCCTAGAGCAGGCTGCCCACAGCCTCATGCAGCCTGGCATCAGGAGCACCAAGAGCATCACCAGGAGCCAGCTCATTACCTAATCCATCCTGACAGTCGGAGAAAGAAAGGCGGTGGACAGCTCGATTGATTCCGTGGGGGCCCATGATAGTCCTGAGGAATAAAAGAGAAGTCATGAAGCCTCTAATTACAGACAGGTTACACAGAGCTGTTTTAACAGAGGAGAAATTACAGTCCCCATCTTGTGAACTCTCACACAAATAAACCCCAGCTTAGTACTGCTACCTCCTCCCCACCCCTTCCCTGGGTGAAACCTCGATCGCCTCGCAACAAGCATAAGGCAGCAAGGCAGAAAAAAGGCTGTGTGCTTCCTGCCTTCCCCCCCCCCAGAGCATTTCAGGCTGACTCCCACTTTATTTCCAGCAAAAGGATTATGATGAAATAGAAACAAAATCCCACAACCTGCTCCAGCTTAGCAGTTAGTCAAGACAACGCCAGAACGCCTCAGGCCAGGCAATGAAGACTGAAAGCAAAGCACCGCGGAGGCAGTGCAGACAGAAATGCTCTGTGAGGCAGCAGACACAGAACCCCGGGGTTATTGGGGAGCATTTATTTCCCCCCCCAGTCTCCCATTTCTTCACTCAACACTGTTGGCTTTCTCTGGTTGCAAGAAGGCTCCTTTGAACCAAAGTCTCCTGCTGCTCCCCTGGGTTCCCTCCTGGGATGCCCCAGGAATTGTCTCAAGCCAGGTTAGCATTTTGAAGGCACTTGATAATGCTGAAGAATTAGAGGAGAGTGCAGAGTAAAACAAAGAGCTCTGAAGCCTCCATCTACAGCTGTGTGAGCACAGAGAAGGCAGTGGTAGGAATCCCTCCCAACCCGGATCCCCCTCGATCGTCTCCACCGGTTCTGGAGCAGGCTCCTCTGACCCCTTCTAGAGAAGACAAAGCAGCAGAAGCACCACTTAGGTCTTCCTGCTGTGACCTACATCTTGTTCTATATTAGACAGGGAGGTGCAGTATCTAGAGCACGATGGGCAAGTGCAGTGGCACTACCAGAATTCATTAGCAGTGGGGAAAAGAAGATCAAAGTGGAGGACACAGTGACCCAAATCCTCCCACGCAGCCAAATCCAGCACACAGCTTGAACTCCACGCCTGAAACGGGCACTGCTGCAAGCACCAGGGGCCATGGCACTGGAGCTGTGGTGCCAGAGGGAAGAGAGACACCCAGAGGGTGCCCACACTCCTGAATTCCAGCACCAGATGAGATCCAGCTTCTAAGGATCATCAGCAGCTCCTTTGGTTTGGTACAAGGAAACTGGAGCAGTTTTTAAGGAAGGGATAAGCAACTTGCTCTGAAAAGCAGCACCTGTTCCACGAGCTCAAACCCCAACCTGCAAACCTTGGCTGTGGAAAGGCTTGGCCAGAAGAACAGGCCTAGAACTCATCTCCAGAAACAAGCAGCTGCCTGTGCCCCAAACCCCTCTGCTCTGCACTGTGCTGCTTGATGAAGTGTTTGTTTGCCAGGCCTCAAAGCACCGATGGAGCCTGCTTGGTGCATCCAGGGGCCCTGAGCAGCAGGCATGTTTTGTTAAGCCTGAAGTGAACCAAACTGCTCCTACTTGGCCTGGAAAAGAGGAGGCTCAGGGCAGAGCTCATTGCTGTCTGCAGCTGCCTGCAGGGAGGCTGTAGCCAGCTGGGGCTGGGCTCTGCTGCCAGGCAGCCAGCAAAAGAACAAGCAGACACAGTCTCAAGCTGTGCCAGGGCAGGTCTGGGCTGGATGTGAGGAGGAAGTTGTTGTCAGAGAGAGTGATTGGCATTGGAATGGGCTGCCCAGGGAGGTGGTGGAGTGGCTGTGGCAGGAGGTGTTGAAGCCAAGGCTGGCTGGGGCACTGAGTGCCATGGTGTGGTTGGTTGGGCAGGGCTGGGTGCTAGGCTGGCTGAGCTTGGAGCTCTCCTCCAGCCTGGCTGATTCTATTCTATTCTACTTCAGCCCCCATCTGAAAGGAAGGATAAATGCTTCACCCTGCTGCTCCTACAGCACAGGGCAGAGCACCCTGTACTGCTAGCTGGTACTGCTATGACTGAAAACCCTTCTGAGGCTGACAGGCAGCATGCCAGTCACGTTCTTCACAGGTCTGTCCTGATTCCTGCCCACCTCTGCACACTCCAAACGGGTACCCCAGCTTTAAAACAAGGAGACAACGACTCTGCTGTTTCCTGTCTCGCCTCTTGCTGCTGCTGCTCTGCTCCTGGCTCAGCACTTCCCACAGAGCAGTTTGTGGTCCCGCTCAGAAGAGCACAGATGTCACTCCCCACCTTGCACATGAGTCTGCAGAAGCACATCTCAGACTTTCCAAAGTTCAGGCTTGCCCAGAAGACAGAGAACCTGTTCAGGCAGCACCATGTAAAACGATGGTGGAATACAACCAAACCTAGGCCCAGGGCTCTGGGGAGGGAAGGATCCACAGGCAGGTAACCAAACCCGGGTACAGGCAATACACAAACCAGTAACTCAGAGTGGAGAGGAAGGAGAGACCTCCAGCAGCGCTCAGGATGCTGCCATCACCAAGGAGAAAGAGCTGACACCTGGGGCACACACTGGGTTTTGTGTATGCTCTTAAGACTAAATCCCTGCAACGACATCAGCTAAAATTCCTTCATCACATAAAAGCAAAGAGCAGGCTCTTCAAACGCCCTGCATCTGGGCAGCAGTTTGCATCTTGCTGGCATCTGGTGTTCGGTTTTCTCCCCTCTCCCCCCCTGTAACTTAAAGATGCATCTTCAAGCCAAGCTGCTTGTCACAGCTGTAATAAACTAAACAGAGCTGTAACACTTTAACCCCCCTGGATTTAGCACCCAGCTAATGTTTATCTCGCATTATTTACTATTCAGGAGAAACCAGGAGGGGCATCAACAGAACCTCCACACTGGACTTCCGAAGGGCAGACTTCAGCCTATTTAAGGAACTAATTCAGAAAGTTCCTTGGGAAATAGCCCTTAGAAACAAAGGGGTCCAGGAAGGTTGGACCTGCTTCAAGAAAGAACTCCTGAAGGCACAGGAGCAGGCAGTGCCACTGAGCCGGAAGATGAGCCGACGAGGGAGGCAGCCAGGCTGGATGGGCAGGGAGCTGCTGAAGGAATTAAAGATTAAAAAGAGAGTGTATCACCTTTGGAAAAGAGGGGAGGTGTCCCAGGAGAAGTTCAAGGAGGTTGCTAGGTCTTGTAGAGGAAAAATTAGAGAGGCAAAAGCCCACTTGGAGCTCAGGCTGGCCACAGCTGCCAAGGAAAATAAAAAGTGTTTCTTTAAATATATGAATAGCAAGAGAAGGGCCAAGGACAACCTCCAGTCCTTGTTAGATAGAGAGGGGAATAGAGTGACAAAGGATGAGGAAAAGGCAGAGGTGCTTAACACCTTCTTTGCCTCAATCTTCACTAGTGGGACAGGTTGTCTCCAGGACAGCTGGACTCCTGAAGTGGTGGATGGAGTCAGGGACCAGTACAGTCCCCCTCTAATCCATGAGGAAGCAGTAAGGGATCTGCTAAGTCACTTGGATCCTCACAAGTCCATGGGACCGGATGGGATCCACCCTAGGGTGCTGAGAGAGCTGGCAGCTGAGCTGGCCAAGCCACTCTCCATCATTTATCAGCAGTCCTGGCTCACTGGAGAGGTCCCTGAAGACTGGAAGCTGGCCAATGTGATTCCCATACACAAGAAGGGTCGTAAGGAGGAGCCAGAAAACTACAGACCTGTGAGCCTGACCTCAGTGCCAGGCAAGGTCATGGAACAGGTCATCTTGGGTGCCATCACAAAGCACCTACAGGATAGCCAAGGGATCAGGCCCAGCCAGCATGGGTTTAGGAAGGGCAGGTCCTGCCTCACCAACCTGATCTCCTTTTATGATCAGGTTACCCGCCTGGTGAATGTGGGGAAGGCTGTGGATGTAGTCTACTTGGACTTCAGCAAAGCCTTTGACACTGTCTGCCACAAGAAGCTCCTAGCCAAGCTGGCAGCTCATGGTTTGGACAGATTCACTCTGTGCTGGATCAAGAACTGGCTGGATGGCAGAGCTCAGAGAGTGGTGGTGAATGGTGCCACGTCCAGTTGGCAGCCAGTCACAAGTGGTGTTCCCCAAGGATCAGTGCTGGGCCCAGTCCTGTTCAATATCTTTATTGATGATCTGGACGAGGGCATTGAGTCCAGCATCAGTAAGTTTGCAGATGACACCAAGCTAGGAGCAGGTGTTGATCTGTTGGAAGGTAGGAGAGCCCTGCAGAGGGACCTGGACAGGCTGGATGGGTGGGCAGAGGCCAATGGGATGAGATTTAACAAGGCCAAGTGCAGGGTTCTGCACTTTGGCCACAATAACCCCAAGCAGCGCTATAGGCTGGGGACTGAGTGGCTGGAGAGCAGCCAGGAGGAAAGGGACCTGGGGGTACTGATAGATAGTAAGCTGAAGATGAGCCAGCAGTGTGCCCAGGTGGCCAAGAGAGCCAATGGCATCCTGGCCTGCATCAGGAACAGTGTGGCCAGTAGGACAAGGGAGGTTATTCTTCCCCTGTACTCAGCACTGGTCAGGCCACACCTTGAGTACTGTGTCCAGTTCTGGGCCCCTCAATTCAAGAAAGATGTTGAGGTACTGGAACATGTCCAGAGAAGGGCAACGAAGCTGGTGAGGGGCCTGGAACACAAATCCTATGAGGAGAGGTTGAGAGAACTGGGCCTGTTTAGCCTGGAGAAGAGGAGGCTCAGGGGTGATCTTATTACTGTCTACAACTACCTGAAGGGACATTGTAGCCAGGTGGGGGTTGGCCTCTTCTCCCAGGTAACCAGCAATAGAACAAGGGGACACAGTCTCAAGTTGTGCCAGGGTAGGTATAGGCTGGATGTTAGGAAGAAGTTTTTCACAGAGAGAGTGATTTCCCATTGGAATGGGCTGCCCAGGGAGGTGGTGGAGGCACCGTCCCTGGGGGTCTTCAAGAAAAGACTGGATGAGGCACTCAGTGCCATGGTCTAGTTGACTGGCTAGGGCTGGGTGATAGGTTGGACTGGATGATCTTTGAGGTCTCTTCCAACCTGGTTGATTCTATGATTCTATGCTGGAGTCTCCCCCCCAGACATCAGAGATCTGCTCAACAGGCTCCCACAGCTCAGCACGGTGCTCACAGAGCACAAGGGCAGCGTTCTGTGCAGGCAGAGGTGGAGGTCACATCGGCAGCCCGACGGGAAGCGCTGGCTCCCGGGGAAGCCACGCAGGAACCCCTCCTGAGCAAGCTCTCGGCACACGGGGAGGGGCAGCAGATGAAACGGACAAGCAAGGCTCCAGCAGAGGCACAGCTGAGCTCTGCCAGGCTGAGCCGTGCTCAGCCCAACACTCCAGCTGGAGCCTGCAGTGCTGAGACCAAGGCTGTGCAGTTTGCTGTGGCTGTCCCAGTGAAAGCAATTAAAATGGGATGTTGGATACTGCTTTTCTATTGCTCTCTAGGAGCTCCCCAGCTTTCTGCTTTCCATCTTTGCACCAGCCTGGAACACCCAGCTCCAGACACTCTGATCTGCACTGCTGGGAAGTTAACTTGAAGGGTTTTATACTTTTCTTCCCTATCACTTTCTAGGAGCAGAGGCAAAGCAGCTCCCCAGCCCTTCAGTTTACATCTTCTAGACTTCTCAGAAGAGCCAGCTCCAGATGCTCTTCTGCTCTGCACTGCTGAGAGTGAAAGGGGATTGCCTGTGCACCAACACATCTCTCTAGGCTCATCGAGGGGAGCACCATACCTTCCCCCCCTTCAAAACAGACACTGCTTAACAAAATCCTCCACCAAAACTCCTGGCTCCCCGTGAAAAGCAGCTGGGAGCAGGCACAGCTCGGCAAGGCTCTTTGCTTCCCCCAAAGGCAGCCCGAGAGTGGCCGGCGGCAGGCTGAGCATACCAGTACAGGAGAGAGAGACCATCGAAGCGCTCGGGCTCCTCCTCATCCCCCGGCGACAGCAGGGACATGCTTCAGGACAGCAGCAGGGCCAGGCTAGGCAGCCCGAGCAGGCTGGAGGGCTGCAGATCGGCTGGGCGAAGGCTCTGGGCAGGGCTGGCGAGGAGAGGCTCTGCCTGCTTAATCCACTCGCAAGCCGCTGCGTCACCCGGGCCGGGGCACCTCGCCAGGTGATGCCTCTGCTCTCTCCCGTGGCACTTGGCAGCAACTTGAAAGCCCGATCAGGGCAAAGGAGAGAACATTTAGTAGCGCTTGCCACAGGTGGGGATGATGAAATCTGCACCGAGCAGCTGAGGCCAAGTGAAACAATTCCAATCGTTTCCTCCTGTTCCTCCAGCGACTCCTCCGGGGGCAGCCCCCAGGCAGGGCGCACAGCAGCAGCTCCCGGCTTTGCAAAGCAGCCTCCGCAGCCGGCTGCTGGACACCCAGCCAGGGAAGGGGAAGGCAAACGCCACTGCGCTGCCAGTGTGCGCTGCGGGCAGGATGCCGCCTGGGATGCACCCGCAGCAGGCGACAGGCAGAGGGCGGCGCAGGGCTCAGGTCAGAGACTGTCTCTGGAGAGGGCAGGGGTTTGTGAGCGCAAGCCAAAGGGAGGAACTGCTCCCGTTACACTGAGGATAACCCACCCGGGTTCTCCAGCTGGCAAGGGGAAAGCCACCCCTGCTGCCCGCTGACTCTCCCGGGGCACGGCCGGCAGGGAGAAGCGGATTTTCCCAGCACTGAACTGCCGCTGCCAGGCTGGCACCAGGAGATGCACTCCTGCTCCTCCCCCGCTGTCTGAACGCCCTCCCAAAGCCTGCCGCTGGAAACGAGCCCTGAACATTGGGCGTCCACTCGGGGCTTGGCTCGATAGAAAGGTGAATGCTCTGCGGCAGGAAGGGAGAAACCCTGCGGCGAGACAGCATCTGCCAGGGGCTGGAGCTGCCCGGCAGGACACTGCCGTGCCAGAAAGCAGGGGCTCAGCCTAGCCACCCTCTGGCTTCTTCAGGCTGCAGCGGCTGTGGTTCCCTTAGCTCACAGGAAAGCTTTTTGCTTACAGGCAACAAATGCACAGAGCTGTGTCCCCACAGCCTGCAGTCTGCACACGCGAGAGGGGCAGGGGGGCAAAGTGACCCCCACCCCCCCCCCCCCCATGTTCAGAAGCAGATCAGTGAAGAGGGGACACGAAGCAGGCTTCCCAGGGCTGGAAGCACGAAGAACTGCTCTGGCATCAGCTGGACTGCTCACAGCCTTTCCAAGGTGAGACTCTGACCCCTGGCAGCCTCTCCTCGCTCAGTTCGACTCTGCTGCTGTCACTGCTCTGACCTTTGAGGCGCCGCAGCCAGCAGATGGGGGCTGGGCAGGGTTACAGGGGCTGGAGCCCCAGCAGCCCTTCTCCAGCAGCGGTGCAGCTCCACCTGTGCCATCAGCCTCAGCAAGATTTGCCCAGACAAATCTCCCTGTTTCCAGCACCACCTTTTCTGCTACAGAACCACCCCCCCCGGTTAAATCCATGGCTCCAGGCTGCTCACTGCCATTAGTAAAAAGCCACAATTATTTGTATTCAGCCACAGATGCCAAACTGCTGAACAACTTAAGCAGATATAAAGTAGCATTAAGCTCCCTCCTCTTTTTACAAGAGCAATTATTAGGAACACGGCACTTGTTCATCCCTGCTCCTTCATCCCTTCCTCCCAGGGAACTGAGCAGTGCTCAGCTTCCTGGACTCACCCCAAGGCTGCTTGTGCCTCCCCATAGAATCAACCAGGTTGGAAGAGACCTCCATGCTCACCCAGCCCAACCTAGCACCCAGCCCTGCCCAACCAACCAGACCATGGCACTAAGTGCCCCAGCCAGGCTTGGCTCCACCACCTCCCTGGGCAGCCCATTCCAATGCCAATCACTCTCTCTGACAACAACTACCTAACAACATCCAGCCTAGACCTGCCCTGGCACAGCTTGAGCCTCTGTCCCCTTCTTCTGCTGCTGGCTGCCTGGCAGCAGAGCCCAACCCCACCTGGCTACAGCCTCCCTGCAGGCAGCAATGAGCTCTGCCCTGAGCCTCCTCTGCTGCAGGCTGCACACCCCCAGCTCCCTCAGCCTCTCCTCACAGGGCTGTGCTCCAGGCCCCTCCCCAGCTTTGTTGCCCTTCTCTGGACACCTTTCAGCACCCCAACATCTTTCTTGAATTGAGGGGCCCAGAACTGGACACAGCACTCAAGGTGTGGCCCGAGCAGTGCTGAGCACAGGGGCAGAAGAACCTCCCTTGTCCTGCTGCCCACACTGCTCCTGAGCCAGCCCAGGATGCCATTGGCTCTCTTGGCCACCTGGGCACACTGCTGGTTCATCTTCAGCTTACTATCTACCAGTACTCCCAGGTCCCTTTCCTCCTGGCTGCTCTCAGCCACTCTGGCCCCAGCCTGTAGTGCTGCTTGGGGTTGTTGTGGCCAAAGTGCAGAACCCTGCACTTGGCCTTGTTCAGTCTCATCCCCTTGGCCTCTGCCCACCCATGCAGCCTGGCCAGGCCCCTCTGCAGGGCTCTGCTACCTTCCAACAGATCAACACCTGCTCCTAGCTTGCTGTCATCTGCAAACTTACTGATGCTGGACTCAATCCCCTCGTCCAGGTCATCAATAAAGATATTGAACAGGACTGTGCCCAGCACTGATCCCTGGGGCACACCACCAGTGACAGCTGCCAACTGGGTGTGGCACCATTCACCACCACTCTCTGGGCTCTGCCATCCAGCCAGTTCTTGATCCAGCACAGAGTGAATCTGTCCAAACCATGAGCTGCCAGCTTGGCTAGGAGCTTCTTGTGGCAGACAGTGTCAAAGGCTTTGCTGAAGTCCAGGCAGACTACATCCACAGCCTGCCCCACATTCACCAGGCAGGAACCTGATCATAAAAGGAGATCAGGTTGGTGAGGCAGGACCTGCCCTTCCTAAACCCATGCTGGCTGGGCCTGATCCCTTGGCTATCCTGTAGGTGCTGTGTGATGGCACTCATCTTCAAACCCTGCTGCTGCGCTGTCTCCAAAGGGTTTTCTAAAGGATACACACAGAAAATTGGCATCACTGCTTCCCTTGTGAGCTCTCTGCCTTCTGAGAACATGCTCAGGGGACCACAGATTACAGCTTAGCTCAGAAAGATCCAGGAATCCTCAAGCAGGGCTCTACAAAATCACTCAGACTAATTAGTTTGCTCCAGAAAGATCCAGGAATCCTCAAACAGGGCTCTATAAAATCACTAACTCAGACTAATTACAGTTTGCTCCAGAAAGAACCAAGCACAGCTGCAGGCTGGGTGAGGAATGGCTGAGAGCAGCCCTGAGGAACAGGCCCTGGGGGTCTGGGCTGGTGGAAAGCTCCACAGGAGCCTGCAGTGGGAGTGCAGCCCAGACACAAGCCTGTGCTGGGCTGCAGCCAGAGCAGTGTGGGCACAGGGCAAGGGAGGGCATTCTGCCCCTTGGCTCTGCTCTCCTCTCCTCACACCCCACCTGCAGCCCTGGGGGCACTTCTGCAGCCCCCAGCACAAGCAGCACATGGAAGGGTTGGAGCCAGTGCAGAGGAGGCCACCAAGATGCTGAGAGGGCTGCAGCAGCTCTGCTCTGAGCACAGGCTGAGAGAGTTGGGGCTGTGCAGCCTGGAGAGGAGAAGGCTTCCAGGAAAGCTTGGAGTGGCCTTGCAGGCTGTGAAGGGGGCTGCAGGAGGGCTGGGGAGGGACTATTGACAAGGTCTGGGAATGCCAGGAGGAGGAGGAATGGGTTTGAAGTGGCAGAGGGGAGATTGGAACTGGATGTTAGGAAAGGGTTCTCTGCAGTGAGTGTGGTGAGACACTGGCACAGGTTGCCCAGGGAGGTGTTCAAGGCCAGGTTGAATGAGGCCTTGAGTGACCTATGGCAGGGGGTTGGCACTGGCTGATCCCTGAGGTCCCTTCCAACCTAAACCATTCTGTGGTTCTATACCAAGGGCCACAGCCAAGAGGAAGCTGTGTCCTGTACTTCATCCCCATCTATCCCAAACCAGCAGCGCCTTGAAACACCTTTGCTGGTATTTCCTGTTCCATATCCCTGTGGTGGTTAGCTCACCAACAGCCAATGAGCCAATACTTCTGCTGGGTAGTCAGAAAGATGAAAAGACAACATGTGGCAGCAGATGGCAGCTGTGAAACACAGCAAGAAGCTGGAGCAGCACTGTCCCTGTGCAGCAGCGCCAGAGGTTGGAGGCTGAGCGCTTGTGCAGAGAAGAAAGGTATGATTCAAAGCTCAGGTAAACCCTAGGTAGCATCCAAGGACATTCCTGTCTCCCAGGACATCCAAATCCATGAATAAGCATGGAAGATGACAGCCTCCCAGCATGCCATGGCTGAGGTGCAGTTGTGTGAACCTTTCATGTTCACCTCTGCAAAGCACTGCCTCTGGAACAGTGATTCAGAAATGGGATGGGTTGGAAGGGGCCTTCAAGTTCCAACCCAGTTCCAACCCCCTGCCATGGGCAGGGACACCTCCCACCAGCCCAGGTTGCTCAGGGCCTCATCCAGCCCGGCCTGGAACAGCAACCAGCAAGAGAACGAGGGGGGACAGTCTCAAGCTGTGCCAGGGCAGGTCTAGGCTGGATGTTAGGAGGAAGTTGTTGTCAGAGAGAGTGATTGGCATTGGAATGGGCTGCCCAGGGAGGTGGTGGAGTGGCCGTGGCAGGAGGTGTTGAAGCCAAGGCTGGCTGGGGCACTTAGTGCCATGGTCTGGTTGGTTGGGCAGGGCTGGGTGCTAGGTTGGGCTGAGTGGGCTTGGAGCTCTCTTCCAACCTGCTTGAGTCTATGATTTTCCCCCGTGGCTGAGCCACCCAGGGCTGCCATCCTCAGAGCACAGGAACTGGCACTTCACATGCACTTGTGCCCTCCTCACTGAAACCTCGTTGAAGCTCTCGGGCTGGGGCATCCACAGCCTCCCTGGGCAACCTGTGCCAGTGTCTGCCTACTGCTGCTCGGTCCCAGGCTGCTGGCACACTGCTGCTCAGTGAAGTGCTGGCTGGAGCCAATGACCATAGGGCTTGAAGTTCAGGTTGGAACTTAAGAGGCTTCCTGTGCCAGCTGCTGCTTCCAGCTTTGGGGTGCTGGGCTGAGGAGTGCAGGGAGCTTGCTGCTGCTTCTGCACTTTGCTTCACCTTCCTGCCAGTGAAACTCAACTCTATCTGAACCCAGAGGGGTTATTTTGTGTTATCTTCCCTCCCATCTGTGTGGGGGGGAGAGGGGCTGGCAAGAGCAGGCTGCATTAACTCAGGGCACCCACAAGCCCAGAGCCTTGCCACTGTGTGCTCCTGCTATGTGCATATAGATACACCTTACAAACACCTCTTCATAGCTGCAGGTGCAGCAAGGAACACCCACTTGGGCTTTGCTCTCTGCAAAACCAGTCCAAACCGAGTGCTGACCAACTCCATGACAAGCTCCAGAGCCATTCCTGCCCTTTCTGTGTACATTCACTGCTGCTGGAAGAGCTTCTTCTAAGATGCTACTCCAGGCTCTTTCACTATCAAAGGCATTTTGCTTTAAGACTTCCATCAAAGCAAGATCCTTCCGAAGGATTCTCACACTGCAGCCCAGGGAAGGTTGCATCCCTGCAAGGTGGGGGCAGAAATACTCACTTTTGGTCTGTGTGTGTTTCGGAATCTCCACTGGCCATCTTCTCAGCTGCACGACTTTATCAGCAGCTCCAGATGCAGCATCCTGACACACAAAGCAGTGGCAGGTAGGGCTGTGACCAGGGTAAGGACTGCTGTAAAAAAGGAGAAGCCACGTTTGGAAATGGGCACAGTGTTTATGGGGGGCACTGACAGCAACGCACCCAGCTCTGCCCCTCGGGGCCCTGCAGCAGCCTGGGCTGCAGCTGTGCAATGCACCATTGGGACTGCAGCTGCTGGGGGGTTCTGCTGGCATTGTAGTGTTGGTAACCTACTATAGGATAGGAATAGGATCAGCCAGGTTGGAAGAGAGCTCCCAGCCCTGCCCAACCAACCAGACCATGGCACTCAGTGCCCCAGCCAGGCTTGGCTTCAACATCTCCAGGCATGGCCACTCCACCAATTCCCTGGGCAGCCCATTCCAGTGCCAATCACTTTCTCTGCCAACAACTTCCTTCTCACATCCAGCCTAGACCTGCCCTGGCACAGCTTCAGCCTGTGTCCCCTTCTTCTGCTGCTGGCTGCTTGGCAGCAGAGCCCAACCCCACCTGGCTACAGCCTCCCTGCAGGCAGCTGCAGGCAGCAATGAACTCTGCCCTGAGCCTCCTCTGCTGCAGGCTGCACCCCCCCAGCTCCCTCAGCCTCTCCTCACAGGGCTGTGCTCCAGGCCCCTCCCCAGCCTTGCTGCCCTGCTCCAAACACCTTCCAGCACCTCAACATCTCTCTTGAACTGAGGGGCCCAGAACTGGACACAGCACTCAAGGTCTCTCACCTGGTTCTGGGGCTGGCCAGACCAGAGCTGTACAGAGAGTGAATTCTGGAGCTCATCTGTAGTACTGGGGCCAGCTCTGGGCTCCCCAGCTCAAGGACAGGGCTGTTGGAGATGATGAGGGGCCCGAGGGACTCAGGCCTTTTTAGCCTGGAGAAGGTGGAGGGGAGGAAATCTTATCAACACTTCGAAACACTTGAAGCATGGAGGCCAGGAACATGGCACCAGGCTTTGCTCGCGGTGCCTAGGGACAGGACAAAGGGTAGCAGGCACGAACCCGAACACAGCAAGTGCCACTTAAACGTGAGAAGGAACTTCATTAAGAAGCGATGAAGCTCTGGCACAGGCTGCGCTAAGAGCTGTACCGCTGCAGCCCAGCCTGTGCTGCGCCTCCCTGCCTTGCTGCCCCAAGCTCGGGCTGGCGGCAAACGCCGCTCGGTCACCTCGCCGCCTTCGTGCCTAGCAACAACGAAGCGGCGCGGAGGGACGAGTGCCACCTGAAACGAAGCAGCGCCGCAGCAGCCCGCAGCGGCAGCGCGGCCGAGCGGGAGCCGCGGGCAGACAAAGGAGGGCAGCCGCGTGTGCTGCCCGCAGGGAGCGGGGCACAACGGCGACGTTACCCGCCTCGGCCCCCGCCGCTGCGCTCCAGCCCCGCGTTAACCCTCTGCGGTATCAGCGGCTCACGGCCGCTTAACCGCTCCCTTCGCCCGCTGCGGCGCTCCTCACTGGCCCTGCCGCCACACGGCCCCGCCCGGACCGGCTTCGCCGGAGCCCGCTCGGTGCGGGACGCTGCGGGGCCCGTCGGAGAACGGCGACAGGGGTGTGCAGAAACCCGCCGGGCCCACGGGCTGCGACAGTTACCTCGGCACGCAAACCACCGCCCGAGCGGCGTCGCGGGGCAGGGACAAGACAAGCCTCAGCGCCGCTCTGGTGCGGGAACGCCCGGGGCGGCTGCGCTCCCTCCCCGCCGCGGCGCTCCCGCAGCTGCGCGGGCAGGCGGCGCACGGCGCTGGCACACGGTGCTGCCCCGCGGCAGCGGCCCCGGCCCGGGGTCAGGAGGCGGCGGCGGGAGGCGGGGCGCGGCTGGCGCCGCTCTCGCGAGAGCCGCCCGCACCGGCGGCCGCGGGGGCCATGGGGCTGTGCGGGCGGGGCTGGGGCTGCGGCCGGGCGCTGCGGCTCCCCCCGGCGCCGGGGCCGCTGCGGGCGCTGCTGCTGGGCAGGGCCCTACCCCCACCGGAGGGGAAGGCTCGGTACGGCCTCTGGGCCGGCAGACGGGCGGCGGCGGCGGCCCCGCGGGGAGCCCGCGGGCAGCGGAGCTCCAATCCGTTCACCCGCGGGCAGGAGGAGGAATGGCGGCGGCGGAACCGCTCGACGCTGGCTTACATCGCCGCGGCCGCCGTGGGCATGGTGGGCATGTCCTACGCGGCCGTGCCGCTCTACCGCCTCTACTGCCAGGTACCGGGGAGCCCCGCGGGGCGGCCGGCGGCGGGGAGCGGGCCCGGCGCGGGCACTCACCGCCTCTGCCCCCCGGCAGGCCACGGGCATGGGCGGCACGGCGGGCGCGGGGCACGGCTCGGAGCAGATCGAGAGGATGGAGCCGGTGAGGGACCGGCTGATCAAGGTCACCTTCAACGCGGACGTGCACGCCAGCATGCAGTGGAGCTTCCGACCGCAGCAGAGCGAGATCTACGTGAGTGCGGCGGGGGGCGCCCGGGCACGCAGCCCCCGCCCGGGCACGCAGCCCCCGCCCGGGCACGCAGCCCCCGCCCGGGCACACAGCCCCCGCCCGGCCACAGCCCCCGCCCGGGCACGCAGCCCCCGCCCGGCCACAGCCCCCGCCCGCGCCCCCTGCCTGCCCCCCGCCACCTCCACCCGGTGGAGCCGACGGGGTTGCCGTGGGTCTGCAGAGCGCACCGCGGGCCCGCGGTAGGCAGAGCCGTGCCCTGGCTGGGGTTGGAAGCGCCCTGCAGGGCCTCCAGCTCAGGCACCAGCCCCGCACTGCTCTGTGCTCAGGCGCCAGGGCCACAGGCTTCTGAGCCCCTCCAGGCGCGGGCACTCCACCGCCTCCCTGCCACTGCCACGCCTTGGCCACTCTTGCAGCAAAGACATTTTCCCTCCTCTCCAGCCCCACTCTGCCCTGCACAGTTTAGGCCATTTCTTTGTCAGCTGATAGGAGGGAGCAGAGCCCAACCCCCATCTGACTCCAGCTTCCTTTCAGAGGGCTGTAGAGAGCAGAGAGGTCTCTCCGTAGCCTCCTCCAGACAGAGCACCCCCAGTTCCCTCACTCCTGCGGCACTTCCAGCCCAGGGTTCTGGGTTCAGTGCTGGCTGGGCAGGGCTGAGGGCTCCTCGCAAGGAGCAGACCTCACGAGGTGCAGTTCCAGTGTAGCTCAGTGGCAAACTGGTTTAGACAACAGCCCACAGGGGTGAGGGTTTCAGTGCTGCCCAGGGTCTGTCAGCAGAGTAGTTGTGAAGCAGCGAGGGGACCAACTGGGAACAGCAGGAGGGAAAATGAACTGAGGGCAGCTGAAGTCTGAGGGGGCTGCAGTGGGCTAAAATCTCACCATGCAATGACTTCACACAGGTGGTACCAGGAGAGACTGCCCTGGCATTTTACAAAGCAAAGAACCCTACTGACAAAGCAATAACTGGCATCTCCACCTACAATGTGATCCCCTTCGAGGCAGGGCAGTACTTCAACAAAATCCAGGTAAGTGAGCAAAGATTACACTTGCCTGTGCCTGGGCTTCCTTGCCCTCATTTTCACCCCAATGCCAGGGCTCTAAGAGAACAGCTTCATCTCCCCAGTGACACTGCCTCAGTGGTTCTTCAGTGTTCCCAGGAACATTGCATCAGGGCCTTAGAATCACAGACTCAGCCAGGTTGGCAGAGAGCTCCAAGCTCACCCAGCCCAGCCTAGCACCCAGCCCTGCCCAACCAACCAGACCATGGCACTAAGTGCCCCAGCCAGCCTTGGCTTCAACACCTCCAGCCACAGCCACTCCACCACCTCCCTGGGCAGCCCATTCCACTGCCAATCACTCTCTCTGACAGCAGCTCTCTCCTAACATCCAGCCTGAACCTGGCCTGGCACAATGCTGGCCAGTTGGAGTGGCTGCCAAGCACAGCATGCTCAGTGCACAGACACTGGGGGCAGGTGCTGACAGCTCCACAGCTAGTGCTGGGCTGGAAGGGACCCTCGAAGCTCATCTAGTCCAGCCCCACTGCACTCAGCAGACACCTCCACCTGGGTCAGGCTGCCCAGGGCCACATCAGGTCTTGACTGTCTCTGTGGACAGGGCCTTAGCCACATCCCTGGGCACCCTGAGCTGCAGCCTGGGCACTTCATTCCCAGCTGAGTCCTGTAACACAGGAGGCAGAGACTTGCAGCCACGGCTGATGATTTTTCAGCATTTTGGGCTGCGCAGGCAGCCAGAGCTGATGCTGAGCTGCAGCCCTTCCCTGTGGGCAGAGCCTGCCACAGCCTCTGCTCATTGCTTTGTTCTTCTTCCTCTCCTCTGCAGTGTTTTTGTTTTGAAGAGCAGAGGTTAAATCCTCAAGAGGAGGTGGACATGCCTGTCTTCTTCTACATTGACCCAGAGTTTGCAGAGGACCCTAAGATGGCCAAAGTCAACCTGATCACCCTCTCCTACACCTTTTTTGAAGCCAAGGAAGGACTGAAGTTGCCCCTTCCTGGGTACCAGTGACAGGTGAGCTCTGCAGCACTTGATGCCTGCTCCCTGCCTAGCAGCTGTGAAAGCACTGCTCAGCAGGCCGGGCTGCAGCAGCGCTGTGCGATGGGAAGTGGCATTAAGGCAGCTGTGGGCCCAGGCTGCTGTGAGCACAGAGTTCTATTTTTTTAAAAACAGTAATAAATAAGTTAAAAAAGAACCCTTTTAGTTGGAGTTTTGTTTGCTAGGGGTAGTGCTTCCTCAGCAGACAGAATGGAACTTGCAGGTTGTGCAGGAGAGGCTTTTCTCGAGCCTGCTTTTTCTTCAGCTGAACACAGGCATGAGGAGAGCTGGGCACAGAGGAGCCAAATGAGGTCCAACAAGGACAAGTGCAGAGTCCTGCACCTGGGGAGCAGTAATAAACTGCAGCAGCACAGGCTGGGAGGTGACTGCTGGAGAGCAGCCCTGGGAAGAGGGACCTGGGAGTGCTGGGGGAGAACATCCATGGCACAGCAATGTGCCCTGGGGGGCATCAAACAGTGTGCCCAGCAGATGAAGGGAGGGTCTGCCTCTGCTCTGCCCTGCTGAGATCTCATCTTGAGTACTGCCTTCAGCTTTGGGTTCCTCAGTTGCAGAGGGACAGGAATCTGCTGGAGAGGGTCCAAGGGAGGGCTAGGAGGATGATGAGGGGACTGGAGCACTGCCTGGTGAGGGACCTGGAGCTGCTTAGTCTGGAAAAGAGAAGACTGAAAGGAGATTGAATCAATGTTTGTAACTCTGAGAGCTGGGGGTCAGGAGTGGTGGGGGGACAGGCTCTGCTCAATGCTCCCTGGGATAGGACAAGCAGCAGTGGATGGAAGCTGCAGCACAGGAGGTTCCAGGTCAGCACAAGGGGTAACTTCTTCACTGTAAGGCTCCCAGAGCACTGGCACAGGCTGCCCAGAGGTTGTGAGTCAGAGCCAGAGAGATTGTGGAGTCTCCTTCCCTGGAGCCTTTCCAGGCCTGTCTGGATGTGTTGCTGTGTGCCCTGAGCTGATTGTGTGGTCCTGCTCTGGCAGGGGGAGTTGGACTCGATCTCCTTTGGTCCTTCCAACCCCTGTTGGGTGCCTGTGCTGTGAGCCTCTGATGTTTTGAAAGCCAGGTGTAAGCTCAGAGCTTCATATGAATACAGGAGAAGCAAATCAGTGTATTAAGCATCTAAAATGGCATTGTTGGCTCCGAAGAATGACATCCAGGTAAGGGACTTGATAAATAATCAGTAGATGAAGTCTCCTGCCCAAGTGAAGTGTGCTGTGCTGTGACCCTCCCGTGGCACTGGAGGGGATGGTGAGTCAGAGGCTGCTGCAGCTCTGGGATCATCACTGAAGCAGCAGCTAGCAGGGGCAGACTGCTGCAGGACTGTTCCCACTGGGACAAGGAGCAGTCAACTCAGGTCTGTGCTCTGCTTTCCACCCTCACAGGTGGAGCTCTCACACTTCTAATGACTGCTTCTGCCCTCAGCCCAGAGCCCTGCACAGACACCAGCCTGGCTGTGGAGAGAGCAGCACAAACCCAACTGCTCTGAGCTGCAGGCTGAATGAACAGCATGGGAGTCTCCTCAGAGAACAGGAACTCAGCCCTGTGCAGGGTTCAGCCTGACCAAGCCTGCCCAGCAGCTGTTCAGTGCCTGCCCTCAGAAGCTGTGCAGCCTGTTCAGTACCAGTGGGGCAGGGACAATGACGCTGAGCAGGGCTCTGCAGAGCAAACTGGAGTGACCTCAGCCCAAGCATCTCAGCAGCGAGCCCAGTTCTTTGTAGCCCTTGCAGCAAAGCACAGACTGCTGCTGGCTTGTTTGCTCTCTGAAGTGGTGCTGGGTGGGTCAGGGCTTCAGAGGAGCTTCAGCCTCTTGGCCTTCTGAAAACTGATTCTCTCCACACACTGCTTTCTTCTGGCCACATGCTTCAGAAGGAAAGGAATGTCCCCGTGGGAAGTGCCAGTGCCCTAAGAAACAGGAGCATCCCTCTCCAAGTTTGACAGCCCAGGCAGATCTTCTCACCTCTGCTCACAAACCCTCCCAGACTCCTTCGAGGTTCTGCCTTGGACAGCTCCAGTGGTCCCAGGCCTGCCTGCAAAGCTGCCAGCTGCAGGGATCCACACTGAAGAGCTTCCAGCACTCTGCAGGTAGTGTTTCGTGGGAGAAAGGTAAAACCTGGGAGAGGAGTGAGGCAAAAACTCGAGGGAGGGAGAGAAGTGCTGCTTTTATTGGGAAGTGTATGCAACAAGAACTGCAGCCCCAGCTGAGAACTTGCTCCTCTGAGCAGGTAAGAGAATGCACTGAATTCTTTCCCACACCACCACGAGCCCAGCTCTGAAGAGGGACCCAGGCTCTCAAGTTTTCCATCAGCTCTCAACTCAGAGCCCTGCTCCTGTTCAAGTGCAGGGCTGACACCCAGCATGAAGGCAGATAAGGCACTTTACTCAAAGATAAAACTGTCATTAACAGGGCTAAATGACTCAGCTAAAATACCTGGGCAACTATTGCTCATCTGCATTGTAGATGATGATGATGATGATAATGATTTCCTTCACCAGAACAACAACCTCTGCAGGGCAGGAAGATGGAAAGAAATGATTGATCCCCATCCAGTATTTAGAGTAAACAGCAGCAAGAGCAGGAGCCCCACGGGAAGAAGCAGCTGCTGCTCTGCTAATCATGGCTGACAGCACCTCCTGTCCCAGCTCAGGCTCTGACCAAGACTAGAATTCAGCCCTGCTGTGGGCTTTTAGGAGGAAAACCAAGCCTGTAATCCAAGCATGAGTGCAGAAGGCAACACTGCCTGTCTGCAAAAGGCCCAGTGGCAGAGCAGCCCCACACATCAAAAGCCTCCTCTGCGTTTCTGGGAGGGGTGAACACAGACAGCAAGGAGGCCAAACTAGAAGGAATTCTGCAGCTTGGGTAAACACAACAGCCCTGTTGCTTCACTGCACAAAGGGCTCAAAGGGAGACTTAACCTGAAAGGCAAACTTTGGTCTGTAACTGCAAGAGGCTTTAGGTGTACTTGTGCCAAGCACTGCTCTGCGGGCAGCTGAACTTGGAAATCAGGTTTTAAAGGCCCCCAAAACACCTGTAAGAGAGTCATGCAAGAGTGCAGAGCTGAAGGTAGGACAAACTAGCCAGGTGTAGACCCAAGGAACTTTAACTTCCACTCAGCTCAGGATTCCAAAGCTTGGAGTGTTGTGTCCAGGTACAGCACTGCTCTGGTGTCCACTCCTAGGGCACAGAAGTGCTGCATGGCACCAGCATCAGAGAGGCCTCACCTCCACCCTCAGCATTCTGTGCTCTTGTTAACCTCTGTCTTCAGCACAGCATCAATTTCCTCATAAATGGCTCTGAAAAAGAAGGAGATGGGCAACTGTTCCACCTGGACAAAATGCACCCATGGAATCCTGCCTGGGCTGGGGCCAGACTCTGCTCAGTGGTGCCCAGTGACAGGCCAAGGGGCACAAACTAGAATCCAGGAGGTTCCATCTGAACTGGAGGAGACTCTTGTTGTGAGGGTGCTGGAGGCCTGGAGCAGGCTGCCCAGAGAGGTTGTGGAGTCTCCTCCACTGCAGAGATTCCACACACCCCCCCCCAGACATTGTGCTCCTGGGCAAGCTGCTGTGGGTGCTCTGTTTCAGCAGGGCCTTGGACTGGATGAGCTCCAGAGGCCCCTTCCAAGCCCACCATGCTGGGACGCTGGGACCCACCCAGCGTTTAGTGCTTGCCTGGTGGGGAAGCAGCAGGGGCAGGATGCCCAGGCCCTGGAGCATGCCAGGAGGCCCAGGGAGCAAATGGCAGGCAGAGCAGGTGGCTGCAGCACTGCAGCAGGCTGAAAACAAACACATGCAGCTCTGCTGAGGAGTTTCCAGCTCACACTTCGATGGCTCCGCAGAAAGAACTTCTGTGTTGCTGGTTCAGTTTGGTCGCAATTTGCTGGCAGAAAGGAGAGCTGTGCCAGCTGCTTAGCCTCCTGTGAGTCCTCTGCAGAGCCTCAGCACCCACTCCCTTCTGCAGCTGATACTTTAAATTGATTTTCTTGTCTTTTCCAAGCTGCTGATTGCTGGGAACAGGAATTGGCTTTGTTATCTTGCTGTGGAGCTGGCAGTGGTGAGGTGTCAGGCAGCCTCCTCCACCAGGCCCCTAATCATGCTTCATTCACCTTTCCCTAGCCCTGGACAGGATTTCAGGAGATCATTTCTGACCCAGCAGCACACCACCGTGGTTACAGAGCCCATTCAGGGCTCCACAGGAGTTCACTCTTCAGTTGGTTATGCCAGAAATACTGGAAGGAAATGTACAATCTGCAGGCACCCACTGACAGGAGCAGTCCCTCTGCTCAGCCACCTCAGCCTCAGGAGCCTGGGGGCTCCTTTCTCACTCAGAAAACCCAAAACACTCAATCACAGAATGGGTTGGAAGGGACCTCCAAAGGTCACCCAGTCCAAGTCCCCCTGCAGTCAGCAGGGACATCCTGCACTAGAGGAGGTTGCTCAGAGCCTTGTCCAGCCTCACCTTGAAAATCTCCAGGGATGGGACCTCAGCTCCTTGCCTGCATAACCTGATGCAGTGCTCCAGCACCCTCATGGTAAAGAATGTTTTGCTAGGATCTCAGAGACCTTCTTACCTTTCACAGATTCATGGAATGGTTTGGGTTGGAAGGGAGCTCAGAGGTCACTTCTAGTTGCCAGGAGGTGTCTGGCACCTAAGGAAGTTGTCTGTGATGCAGGTTCAGTTACTTACTCAGTGGGAGCCAAGGGATCGAATTCCATGATCTCGTAGTAATGAGCTGCCTGTGACTTGCTCTTGGACACAGCTGCAGAGGAAAGCCAGGCAGACAGATGCAGATTTGGACAGCAGTGGAAAGCAAGGCTGCTGCATGTCCCTCTCCATCTTCCTTCAGACTCCCAGATTTCCTCCTGCCTTTCTGCTTGCTTTAAATGCTAAGACAGGCAGGCAGGTCTAGAACCCACCAGCAGTATCAGACTTAGTCTCTCTCGCTGCTGGGTCTTTAGCAGCCTCTGTGCAAAGCCCTGGCGAGGTGTCCCGGGACAGCTCCACCCCCACGGCAGGCAGGAGCTCTGCAGTGCTCGTTACCTGCTGGCGACGCTCCGCTGCTGGATGCACCTTGTCCGCTGTGCAGAGTGACTGGATGCAGAGGCACTGGGCTGAGCAGAGTGGCCAGCTACAGACAGCAACAAGAGCAGTGTAAGCAGATTGCCCTGGCACCTCCTGGCCTGCCTCCTCGTGCAGAACTGCTGACTGACCTCCAGACTCTCAGACTACAGCAAGTAACTTCTAAGGTCAACTCATCTCCCTTCTACGGTCTAACTGATCTCCACTCTCCACACAAAGCTCAGGAGATCTTTCAGTGCTGCCTGCAGCACACCTGGGTAATGCTGTGCACACTGCACAGACCCCAGGACAGCAGCAGTCAGCAGGGCTGTTTGGCTCTGGTTTGAAAAGGGGAATGTGTGTGTGGCTGCTGCTTGGCTCTTCTGTCTCATACTGCCTGCCACAGAACAGCATTCAAATTCCTAACATCACCGCCAAGCATCTTCCTGCTCCTGGCATTCTTTCTGCCACGGGTTCTGTCTGCAGCACAAGCCACTGGTCCTGCACCACACTCAAGTCCTAAGTGCTTGGAGCTTTGAGGGGGTTTCTTTTTCTGTTCTGTTTTCTGAGACAGGAGACACAGCAGAGCAAGCAAATGGCAGCAGGAGATGGCCTCAGCTTGCTTCAGGCAGTGCCAGATTAAGCAGAGGCAAACACATATAGCTAATACCTTCTGCATACACCCCTGAGTCTGTGCTGGCCCCAGGAAAATCTGCTGGCACCCCAGCACCTGTGGCAGCAAAGAGCCAAGCTGGCCTGTTCAGCATACAGGGCCTGTCCCCTGGGGCATGGACAGGGGCCACAGAAGAGACCTCTGCATCCCGTCTGGACTCGAGCCAGGGTGAATCCAGACAGTTCTTACTGTGACAGCTGCCAGCAAAGGACTGTTGTGGCCAGGAGGGCTACTCACATTGCTGTAGGTGTGCCCAGCTGGGCTGCTGGCACTGCTGTCCTGTGCTTCAGCTGTGGATCTAGGAGAGAGCAAAGCAAGGCAGGGAAATGAGAAGCTGCCCAAACTAAATCATTTTTGCTGCTCTGTCTCTGCTTACAATCAGTCAGGGCTGGGAGGGACCACAAGGAGCAGCCAGTCCCAACCCCCTGCCATGCCCAGGGACACCCTACCCTAGAGCAGGCTGCACACAGCCTCAGCCAGCCTGGCCTCAAACACCTCCAGCCATGGGGCCTCAACCACCTCCCTGGGCAACCCATTCCAGCCTCTCACCACTCTCCTGCTCAACAACTTCCTCCTCCCCTCCAGCCTCACTCTCCCCACCTCCACCTTTGCTCCATTCCCCCCACTCCTGCCACTCCCTCACAGCCTCAAAAGTCCCTCCCCAGCTCTTTTGTAGGCCCCTTCAGATGCTGGAAGGCCACAACTGTCACAAGTGAGGGCAGGAGAGGCAGTGCCCCGCTCACAGAACGCAGGCAGCTACCAGAATCTCTCTAACTCTGTTAACCTCCTCTTGGTGAGCTGTACAGCTCCTCTCTCCCTCTCAGGGCAGCACTGGCTCCACTCGAGCACAAAGTGATTCAAAAACCCAGCTATGTTCTGAGAGGAATTTATGCCCAAGGCTGACCTGGGCTGCACCACTTGGAAGCACATTAGCCCATGCCCAGCAGACAGGGAATCCTCATCTGTGGGCTGGTGTCTAAGAAAGTGAAATCTGTGTTCTCAGAGCCTGCTAGAAAATCCTCAAACCAATCCCAGAGCCCTAACACCATTCTTTGATCAGAGAGCACTCACGGGAGTGGCTGAGCCCTTGCAGCAGCTGCTAAGTCCAGCCGGGGATACACTGCTGGCTGATCCTCGGGGCGTGCAGATAAGCCCTCTGAAATGCAAAGAGAGAAGGAACCACCACTGAAATGCTGTCAGTTACTTGCACTAGCAGCGCTGCAAGGGGAAAGGTTCGTTTGGAAGGCACATCAGGCGTCTGGACCAAACTGTTTTGCACAGGGAAGGCAACAGTTGAGAAACTCAGAGAAGCTTTGGGATGCCATAGATTTGTCTCGTGTGAGTGTCAGGGCAGCAGCAGCAGTGCAGCCCTCTGCTGCTGGGGGGACAATGCCACCTGCAACCTCGGCACACAGACTGCTCTGCAGTGGGCCAAGGAGGGGCAGGCAGCAGCTCAGGGAGCCACAGCCAGGAGCCTTACTCACTCCTCAGTCTAGAATGGTTTGGGCTGGAAAAGCCTTTTAAGCTCACCCAGTCCAACCAGCAACCCAGCACCACCATGACCACTAAACCCTAGCCCCAAGTGCCATGGCCACAGGTTTCTGGAACCCCCCCAGGGATGGGCACTCCACCACCTCCCCAGGCAGCCTGCTCCAGCTCCTGCAGAGAAGAAATTTTTCCTAATCTCCAACCTAACCCTCCCCTGGTGCCACTTCAGACCATTTCCCCCCAGGATCCTCTGCAAGGATCCCTGCAAGCCTGGCTCACACCAGGTGCAGGCAGCAAGTGAAGTGAGCTCTGAATTCTGCTCCCAAAGAGAAGTGTTTCCAGCACCAAGAACCTCCTGTGACAGCCCAGGCCACCGGGGGATGACAAAGGTGTTTGTGTTCTGCTCTTCATGCCTGCTGCCCGAGCAGCTGCCAGAGTGCTTCACAGGCAGCTTGGCACACAACCCAAAGCACGTCCAGCTGTGCACAGGGATGGGATGGGGAGAGGATCACTGCTGCTGCCCAGCAAATCGCAGCGAGCCTTGCCCACCTTGCGCTTCCTCCTGGGCACACACACTGCCTTCTCCTTTCATGGAGATTTAAGGAACATCCCTCAGGAATGAGGGGATTCTGCCACTGCTCTGCTCTGGTGAGACCTCACCTGCAGCACTGTGCCCAGCTCTGGGCGCCCAGCACAAGAGACATGGACCTGATGAAAGGGGTCTAGGGGAGGCCACAATGATGATCAGAAGCTGGAGCACCCTTCCTGTGACGACACCTAGGGAGAACTGGGCCTGCTCAGCCTGGAGAAGGCTGCAGGGAGACCTCAGAGCTGCATTTCAGTATCTGCAGGGGAGCTGCAGGCAGGCTGGGAAGGGACTGTTCAGGAGGGCCTGTGGGGATAGGACGATGGGCAACAGGTTGGAACTGGAGCAGGGCAGAGGTGGGTTGGACACCAGGATGAAGCTCTGCACAGTGAGGGTGGGCAGAGACTGGCACAGGCTGCACAGGGAGGTGGTTGAGGCCCCATCCCTGGAAACATTCAAGGTCAGACTGAGTGTGGCCCTGGGCAGCCTGCTCTGGTTGGAGGTGTCCCTGCTGCCTGCAGAGAGGTTATGTGAGTTGAGCTGGGAGGGTCCCTTCCAGCCCACTGCAATTTGTGACTAAAGACTATCCTGATTTTCTGTCTTAGAAGGAACTTTGGAAGCCAACAGCTTTGTGGAGCAGCCAAGGAAATTTGTGTCCATCACTTACTGGGGCCTGAGGGAGCCACTGCAGAGTCTCTTGGCACCAGTGCTGATGCAGGAGGTGGAGACTCCATGGAGAGGTCGAGCAGATCCCTTGAGGGAGCAGATGGCTGCTTCCTGTACAGCTGAAATGTGAAAAGGGATGAAGATGTTTGGGGGTTTTGATGTTGCTTTGTCTGGTTTTCAACAAATTGCACTTTTCACAGAGCACAAACTCTAAAAATGCTAATAATGACATCTACAATTGGCAGGGACGAGAGAAGGCTTCTTCCTGTGTGACAAGGCAGCTAATGGAACACAGAATGCTTCTCAGGGAAGATCAGCTCCAGCAGGCTGCTGGTTCAACACATGAAGGAAAACAACAGCAAGAGAGATTCAGTCCTACAGAGCAGCCATGAGCAGGTCTGACACTGAGCCTGTGCAGTTCATTACCCTCGTGGTACTCATTGGTACTGCTGAGGTCTGAGGATGATTTGTTTTGTTTGTGCTGGGAAAGGCTGAAAGTCACAACCAGTTTGCTAGGACACAGTAAAGGGGGTCCCTTTGTTCCTCCTGTGGCTGTGCTACAACGAAGGGTGCAGCCAGCCCAAGGCTGGAAGGAAAGCACATGCCTGAGTCAGACAGCTTGGGTGAGACCAGATTTAAAACTAATACATGATGAGGAACTTTGGAGCTGGAGCCTGCTGCCTAAGATAAAACTGACACAGACTGCACCACTCAGGCTACAGCTAAGCCAGGAGTGCATCCACCAAGCAGAACCATCCACCTCCAGCAGCAGAATGTGGCTTTGCAAGGCAACCCAGCTCATCCTCCACCTCCTTCCAGTCCTTGCCAGCTGGATGTCAGCATTCCCAGGGCAGCCATTGCCATCCTGGATCCTAGATGACTACACAGTTAATGAATGGCCCAGCAGAAGCTGGAACATGTGCAGGACTACTCTGGGCAATATAATTAACAACCATAATGATCAATCTATAAAAGGCAGTCATAAAAGTTTTGCTACAAGCCAACATTCACCACTCAGGGAAAGCTCTGACTCAGGCAAAGCCCTCATGAAGGGAGCTCCCATAGGCTGCTGGCAGTAAGAGCTCGGCAGGGAGCAAAGGAGAAGAGAGTTGTGGTTCCTGGGTTTGTGTGTGGCAAGCAGCTCTCAGCTCCAGAAATGATAAAGCAGCATTTGAATAGGTTCATCTCTCCTCCTTTCCCATCTTTCCTGACCGAGCTTCCACCAGGTGGAACTCCATTTCCCACTTCAGCGCCAGGAGCCGCAGAAGTGCTGCAAGCTGGGGGGGGATGGTGGTAGAAAATCACCCAGAGCAGCAGCAGCCTCTTGGCTCCTGTGCCTCTCAGCTGGAGGCCTGCATTCTGAGCACAGCAGCAGGAAGGCTGGCAGCCCTGCAGCCCCCCGGGCAGCCCTGCAGCCCCCTGCACACTCACCTGGGAGCGCTCCCGCTGGATCCTCTGGTTCTCCAGGAAGCGCACTCTGTTCCGAGAGAACCTGGGCAGGGCAGCAGAAGGGCACTGTCACACAGGCAGCTGGCTGGCACCACAGTGTGCCACCCAAGGACTCCTGAGCTGCCAAACAATCCCCACAGGTGCTGTTCTCCAGGGCAGTGTCCTCTGGTCAGCAGTGCCACCTGTGCTGCTGCCGGGCACAGCACATCTCTCCCTTGCACGCCCAGCCCATGCCCAGCTGGGAACAATCTGCCTCTGGGTATGGTCACTGTGCCAAATCTGGCTCCTCACCACAGCTCTCTCCTGGCTGACTCCCTGTCCTCGGAGCACCCTCATGCCACCCATAAGCCCCTTCTGGTGCAGCTCTCTCCTTACTCCAGGCAGCTCTAATAGTTCTTTTGAAATGAGGAAAGAAAACAAAGCAAAGTCCCACCTGAGGCAGTGTTTAGCTGCCAGGAGTCACCCCAGAGCTACAGGGGGTCCAAAGGAGACTCAGACAAGGGTGTTCAACACAGAGTCATAGAATGGCTTAGGTTGGAAGGCACCTCAAAGATCACCCAGTGCCAACCCCCTGCCATAGGCAGGGACACCTCCCACTAGAACAGGTTGCTCAAGGCCTCATCCAATCTGGTCCTGAACACCTCCAGGGAGGTTCTGGAGCACAGAAGCACCCAAGGTGATCTTTGATTCTGTGCTTCATAACCTCCCTGGGCAGCCTGTGCCAGTGTCTCACCACCCTCACTGCAGAGAACCCTTTCCTAACAGCCAGTTCCAATCTCCTCTCTGCCACTTCAAACCCATTCCTCCTCCTCCTCCTCTCATTCCCAGACCTTGTCACTAGTCCCTCCCCAGCCCTCCTGCAGCCCCCTTCACAGCCTGCAAGGCCACTCCAAGCTCTCCTGGAAGCCTTCTCCTCTCCAGGCTGCACAGCCCCAACTCTCTCAGCCTGTGCTCAGAGCAGAGCTGCTGCAGCCCTCTCAGCACCTTGGTGGCCTCCTCTGCACTGGCTCCAACCCTTCCATGTGCTGCTTGTGCTGGGGGCTGCAGAAGTGCCCCCAGGGCTGCAGGTGGGGTGTGAGGAGAGCAGAGCAAACTGCCTGCACATCTGCGCTGGCTGCTCAGGCCATGCTGCTGGCGAGGGCAGGGAAGGCAGAGCAGAGCCTCCCCAGCCGCAGAACGGGAAGCAGCTCCCCGAGCGCGGCGGAGCCCAGGGCCGCCGGAGCCGCTAGAGGGAGGCTGCGCTGCGCGCCTGGGGCCGGCGCAGGGCAGGGGGCGCCGCAGGAGCCTCCAGCGCGGAGCATGCAGTGGGGCAGGACTTGGCTGCAGGCAGCACACATCCATCACGCCAGGCAGATGCAGCCAGACAGAAGCAGTTTGTGCTTTACACATCTCAGTGTTCAGAGGCGCTTTCAAAGCACTGCAGGAAGCATTAACCAAGTGTGGTTTGTCAGCCCTGCTCAGGCCTCACCTCCAATCCTGCCTCCAGTTCTCCTGGCCCCAGCATAAGAAGGACACAGCTGTGGAGTGAGGTCTGAGGAGGCCATAAAGATGCTCCCAGGGCTGGAGCAGCTCTGCTGTGAGCACAGGCTGAGGGAGCTGGGGGGTGCAGCCTGCAGAGGAGAAGGCTCCAGGGGCACCTCAGAGCTGCTGCCAGGGCCTGAAGGGAGCCTGCAGGAAGGCTGCAGAGGGACTTGTGCTGAGGGGGTCTGAGCCAGGCCAAGGGGAATGGTTTGGAGCTGAGGCAGAGCAGGGTTAGGCTGGAGCTGAGGAAGAAGTTGTTGAGTGTGAGAGTGGTGAGTCTGGAATGGGTTGCTCAGGGAGGTTGTGGCTGCCTCCTCCCTGGAGGTGCTCAAGGCCAGACTAGACAAGGCTCTAGTTGACCTCCCATGGCAGGGAGGTTGGAGTAGATGATCTCTAAGGTCCCTTCCAAGCTAAGTCATTCTATGAAGTTGCTTATTCAGTTGAGGTACCAAACGTGAGGGGAGAGGACCTGCACCCACCTTTCATGGCCCAGAAGAACATTGTTCAGGTCTTCATTGACTTGAATTAACTCCACTACCACATCTTCGTTTTCCACTGACACCAGCAGCTCCATGATGCGCTCCTGCATCATCCGGCAGGTTTTATACAGCTTCTGACCGAGGCAGGGGAAGGGAACAAAACAACCCAATCTCAGCTGTGCTGCCTCAGCTGCCACTCTGGGGAGGGATGCAAGACACTGGAGCACTGCAGGCTCACAGGTAACATCCCTCAACTTCCACACAGCACACAGGGAGCAAACACTGCGAACGGCATCCCCGATCTCCGGGGAGGCAGGCTGACAGCTGGCACCACAGCCTGCACTCTGCCCACTGCTCACCTCCTGAGCCACCTCCACTGCTGAGATCTCTGCCCCCAGCTTCTAAATTACAGCCTGCCAAGTAAAGTGGACTCCTCTGGGGGATGCAGAACTGATTTGATTTGACCCTATTTGAGGCTGATTAAAGCCAGCAGGATACCCTGGATGGATGTGGTCCTGCTCAGTGTCTGCCTGCAGAAAGGACAACAGGACAGAAGTGCTCTGTGACATCTCCAGCTCCAAATACTCCTCTCTGTGGGGGAGTTCAGATGCCCTTAGACTGTGCCCTGAGTGACAGAAGCCCTGCAGAAGGAGCTGAGAGGGGAGGTGTGAGAGTTCACCCAGCAGAGCTTTGCATGGCTGCCAGCTGGAATGGAAGTAGGCTCATTGATATTCCTCTCCACAGCAGATTTTGCACGTTCAAAGAAACAAATTCTTTAGCAACAGGGACTTCAACTCAGCCAACATTTTTATCTCCCCCCCACAGTGCATCTGCAAATGCTGGCTGGCTTGGCTTAAGGGAAGGGAAAGAGAGGAGGGGAGAAATGACTCTGTCTGCACACTGCTACAAGGAAACTGCTCTGGTATTGCTTTCAGAGCGAGCTCTCTCTCCTCAGAAAGCTTCCATTGCAGGTAAATAAACAATCTGAGTTATGTGAGAGGGAATTTTGCACCCCTTTGCCAGATCTGCATAAGGATTAGAGAGTGCTGCACCTTTAGGGCTGTATTATCCTACTCCAGGCCAGAACAGGCAGGAATCTGCTCACTTTAACATCTGTCCTTGAATTTAAACCTCCTCCAGCTGCACACTCCACTACCTGGTGTGCATTTAAAAGCTGTGCACTTCTCCTGACTCCTTCACCCAGCCAGCCCAGCTGCCTTGTGAGGATCAAGAGCCAGCAGAGAAGGAAATGGAGACCCTCAGCTGGAGCAGGGATTAGGCAGGCTCTGCCCCTGCACACAACGAGCCACTTGCTCCCTCAAGCTGGAGAGCTCCCCAGTGCAGAGCTGCTGTGACAATCTGCAGTGACTGCAGGCAGCTTCTGCTGTTTTTTATCAAGTGATGCTCTGCACCCAAACTGCTGCTGCTGCCCAGGGAGCTGGTGGAGCCCCCAGCCACGAAGGTGTTTCAGAGCTGCGTGGCCATGGCACTCTGGGACACGGGTGGGTGGCAGTGGTGGGGCTGGGCTGCTGGCTGGGCCCTAGAGGGCTGTTCCAAGCCAAAGCACTCTGTGATTCTGTGAAATCATGGCTGGCTCACCACTCTCCAGTCCAAAGGCTTGTGGGTTTTGTTGGCTGAGGCTGAGCTGGAGCTGTTCTCTAAGTACTGCTGCTGGTCAGCAGAGTGAGATGTGCTGGCTCAAGCCAAAGCAGGGTGGAGAAAGGCAGCAGCCTGGCCACTAAGGAAGCTACACAGCTGAAAACATCTTGCACTGACAAAATTTACCCTGCTCCTGCTTTGAATGGAGAGACTCCAGACAATCAGAAAGACTGAAACTGAGGTCTCCAACTCACTCAAAGCCTGGGCAAGCAGCTCTATTAATAAAGGACTTTTTTCTCTGCCAACAGAAGCCTCATCCAAGGGATCCAGGAGGAAGAGGCACAAAGAGGAGCACTAAGCTCTGTTAAAGGCACAGGCAGCTCCATGCTTTGCACCCCTGCCTGCACAGGGGAGAAGAACAAAAAGAACAGCAGTGGAAAGAGGGTGGAAGGAAGTTTTCAGGCACTCTCCCACAAACGGGAGCTCCACACCCTGTCCTCAAACTTTTGCCAACAGTTTTATGACTGGGAGTGTCAGGAGGAATCCACAGGCCTGCTGTGGGCACCCACGTGCAGGAGGGCTGGAAGTGGATGAGCTTTGAGGTCTCCTCCAGCCCAACCTGCTCATGAATCTGCGGCAGGAGTCTGGAGGCAATGTGGAAGGAGCAGGATGCGACAGAAGCTGTGCACATCCTTGCAGACAGAATGAGAGATGTCCTCTGACACAGGTCACCACTGCAATCCAAACACTGCATTCCTCGCCTCTGAACCAGGCAACGCAGCAGGGGCAAGCAGAAGTGGTGACAGCAGAGAAAGGCCTGCCAGGTGCTGTCTGTCACTCTCAGCTGCCCATTGCAGCAGGCTCCCTGCAGGCTACGCTTTCAGAGCAGGTGCTCACCCCAGCACAGCCAGCTCCCACTCTTTGGAGGTCACTCACACAAAAGCAATGCTCCATGCTGCTCGCTGCCCTCCAGCCTGCCTTGAAGGCACTGGCAACAATCAGGAGAGCACTGGGAGGTGCAGGAGGGCTGCGAGGGCCAGGCTGTGTCATCAGCTGTGTCCCCACAAGGCAGTGTGCCCCGCTGGAATGTTCTTGGGGCTGTCTGACACAACAAGCTCCACAGACAACGCTCCATTAGCAAATTCCTTTGCCCTTGGAATTCCCTAGAGCTCCCATTTGCATGGTGAGCTGTTTCATCCCTTCCTGACTCTCTAGATGTCAGGGGAAGGTGAAGGAAGCAAGCAAAAGGGAGGCTGTAGCCAGGTGGGGGTCAGTCTCTTTTCCCAGGCAGCCAGCAGCAGAAGAAGGGGACACAGCCTCAAGCTGTGCCAGGGCAGGTTCAGGCTGGACGTTAGGAGGAAGTTGTTGTCAGAGAGAGTGATTGGCACTGGAATGGGCTGCCCAGGGAGGTGGTGGAGTCTCTGTGCCTGGAGGTGCTGAGCCAAATCTGGCTGGGGCACTTAGTGCCATGGTCTGGGTGACTGGCCAGGGCTGGGTGCTAGGCTGGGCTGGATGAGCCTGGAGCTCTCTGCCAACCTGGCTGAGTCTGTGATTCTATGAAAAGCTGAGCATGAGCAGTGATGGAAACCAGTGGTTGGCTGATTGGGCAGTCTGAAGCCAGTGCTCAAAGGAAAGCTTATAACCTGTCTCCAGATCAGCTGTGAGCACACAGCACCATGCAAGCAGCTGCCACATACCTGCAGGAGATTCATGTCATCGGGGTTCTCAGAGCCAGGAACGTTGTCTCTCAGGATGGAGGACATGACTCTCACATTCATCCTGGCCATGTCCAGCTCACTGTACAGCTTCCCAACCTGGGAGTGCAACAGGACACAGCTCTGGGCAGCTGACGGAGCCAGCGGTCAGGGCTCCCTCCAGCACCTGCTGCCTCCCCCACGAGGGACACCAGGGGCCTCCTGAGCACTCCTTTACTCTGACACGCCAGGAAAGTGAAGGAATTAGCTCAGCTTTCACACGTGCAGGCAAACCAAGGCTGCCAGCTCCACTCATCTTCCTCACAGCGAGCTCCTCTGCTCTTCCTGTCATTCCTTTTAGTCCCCTACAGGCCCAGCAGCAACAGAAGTGAACTCTCCTTCCCCTACTGTTCTAGGATAGTCTCTTCACACCTTTGGCTTCCTCCCTTGCCTCTGAAGTGTCTTGTATGCATTTGCACAAGGCAAGACACCACTGAGGGAGTGACTCCACCTTCTGCTCAGGGTACAGCCTGGCACTTACTGAACTCACTCCTGCCTGCTTTGCTGTGGCACACCACCAGAGAAACAAGGGCTCTGCAGCATGGATGCAGAGCTCTGCCACTTGACCTGATGGTCCTTTGCAGTGGTCCATGTTGAAATCCCACAGGAACAGCACGTTCCAGCTGGACCCACCCTCCTCTAAAGCCATGGTACTGCACCTGCTCAGGAGTCAGCAGTAAGGTTGGGCCTGTGGGGAGAGGCAGGAAAGAACATTTGGCAGGACTGGCAGAAGATGGTGATGACTTCACAGGAGATTGAGCTGAAGTCTGTGGAAAGAAAAAGAGCAGAGCTTGGGTTCAGCAGAAGAACTGAGGCAGGCATCCAGGTGACAGTTACAGAAGGCACAATCCCAAAGCACAGCTGCAGGCTGGGTGGGGAATGGCTGAGAGCAGCCCTGAGGAACAGGCCCTGGGGGTCTGGGCTGATGCAAAGCTCCACAGGAGGCTGCAGTGGGAGTGCAGCCCAGACACAAGCCTGTGCTGGGCTGCAGCCAGAGCAGTGTGGGCACAGGGCAAGGGAGGGGATTCTGCCCCTTGGCTCTGCTCTCCTCACACCCCACCTGCAGCCCTGGGGGCACTTCTGCAGCCCCCAGCACAAGCAGCACATGGAAGGGTTGGAGGCAGTGCAGAGGAGGCCACCAAGATGCTGAGAGGGCTGCAGCAGCTCTGCTCTGAGCACAGGCTGAGAGAGTTGGGGCTCTGCAGCCTGGAGAGGAGAAGGCTTCCAGGAGAGCTTGGAGTGGCCTTGCAGGCTGTGAAGGGGGCTGCAGGAGGGCTGGGGAGGGACTATTGACAAGGTGTGGGAATGAGAGGAGGAGGAGGAATGGGTTTGAAGTGTCAAAGGGGAGACTGAAAGTGGCTGTGAGGAAAGGGTTCTTTGGGGTGAGGGAGGTGAGACACTGGCACAGGCTGCCCAGGGAGGTTGTGGAGCACAGAAGCACCCAATGGGATCAAAGATTCTGTGCTCCACAACCTCCCTGGAGGTGTTCAAGGACCAGACTGGCTGAGTCCTTGAGTGACCTGTTCTAGTGTGAGGTGTCCCTGCCTATGGCAGGGGGCTGGAACTGGCTAAGCTTTAAGGTCCCTTCCAACCTAAGGCACTCCATGGCTGTAAGAACATCTCTGTCAGACTAGACAACAGGGCACAGCCTTCTGATCATGCTCCCAGGGAAGAGAATGAGCAAGGGTTAGCCCAAATAAATCCAATGGCTGTTTTGTAATGAGAGGAGGCTTGGAATTCAGGTAGCTTTCAAAATGGGTTTGCAGGTAAACCTCACCACTGGATAAAGTGGGAATAGCTAAGAACAGGCTCAGCAACCTGAGCTCTTCAGCCAGCTGACAGCCAGGAGTCCTTCCTAAAGGCTGCAATTGCACAGTGAAGAGTAGCTCAGAATGTGATCACACTTGGAAGCAGTGGAAAGGTTGGAGGGTCTCTGCCAAAGAGGAACTACAAAGGCCTTCTGGACAGAGAAGCTGGAGCACTTCATCTGCAGACAGCTTCACCTGCATTGCATTTGAACTGGCTGCTACAAAAGGGAATCCCAAACCCAGCCTGCACAGCACTACATGCTTCAAGTCCTTTGCTTCCCAGAGCCTTCAAGGCTGCTGCTGAGGTTTGCCACTGATTTAAACTGCCAGAGACTTGTGGTAGGCAGAATGATCTCCATTGTACTTGGTTAAGGAAAAAGATTGTCTGTTGAGAGCATTCCTCACAGCTTGCTCAGTCAACCTTTAAGCACAAAGCTTTTGTGCTCTCCACTATCCAATCATCAAATCAAACACAGGATAAATCTGAATCGCTCCTGTCTGCACTGATTATAGGCATCTAATTCCATAATTGCAAGGCTCCACCCAGGGAAGGATGGCTTTCACACTTCCAGAGCTCCAACAGCAGAAAACAATCTGCAAAGCATGGCTTTAAAGTACACAGAGCATCTGCAGCTGCTGCCCAGGCTCCAGCCAGACCTGCGCTTAACGTCCTGCTGCTGCACAGCACTGCCCATGGTGCAGGCTCATTGTGTGCAGGCTGTGCAAGCAGCTGCAGAGGTGGAGAGACAATAACCTGTCCTGTCCTCAGAGATCTCTACCTCTCTTGGCTTAATTTGAAAGCCACTCTGAACAGTGTGGGCTTCACTCCTGTGGGCTGGGGCCCGTGGAAGCTGGCAGGCTTGGAGCACCCACCTCTCAGCCACTGCGAGGCAAGCAGCATGCCCAAACTCTTACACACTCTAAGTCTCAAGAGAGAGGTTTCCTTTTTGAGAACGTGCCCACCTAGCCTGTGATTTAAATAAGCTTTTATATAGGTCAGGTTTCTTTGTTGTTATCTTAGGTGTTATAATTGGAACTGATTCCTGCTCACCTGCTTAAGTAGGTTGGTCATATTCTGCCCTCGAGCACCCAAATGAAAACACTCAACCCAAACACACCTTCTCTGTCTGCAGAGCTCAGACAATTCACACATCCTGCTCCTGATGGAGGGTCCTCATCTATTCCCACCTTAGGTGCCCCTCTGCTCAGGGCAGAGAATGGAAACTCCACTCCTTTCTTCAGCAGCTCCAGGTAAACCTCTTTGACTTCGCTGACATCCACTGTGCCTTGGAAACCTCGGGCCCACATCTGGTTTGGAGAGAGCAGGGACAGCAACGGTCACAGACAGGCACAGCTGGAGGGTCAGACAAGTGCTGCTGAAACACTTGGTCCTCAAGGCAGCTCATTCCCTCCAGCCACAGCAGCAGGGACCAGGAAAGCTCCGAGGTTCCCTCACCCCCTGCTCACTGCAGCCACAAGGGAGCAGACACAGAGTGGGGAGGGAACACAAGAAGTGGAGGTTGCAGTTTTCCAGTTCCCTCCTGCTGGGAAACGTTCAGTGGAATGCCATGGGAAGATGACTCTTTGGTCACCAATATGGCTAGATGGTCAAATCCACTTCATTTCCGTGATGCAGTGACTTATATGCACTTCTAGCAAGAGGCTGCTCCACCAAGATTGGTTACAGCCAGAGGGTCCAGAGTTACATGTAAGGTGTGCATAGGTTAACTTATCACACCATTCTAAGGGTCAGCCTCCTAGCCCACCCACTCCAGCCCCCTTGGTTATCTAGTCTCTGCCCACTGCAGCTGTGTGTGGGGTGCTCAGCTGCTTACAGCTCGATTTCCTGGGCTAGCAGGGCTCCCAAGGACCTTCTCAGCACAGGTTGCTCATGTTTATAAATTTATGTCCTCGACTGGTGAGAAATTCTTCCACACCCTCCCTTTGTCTCCAGCCAAGAACAAAAGTCTGCTTTAGGAAGAGGCTCCCACGAGTGCAGAGAAGGGGCTGCATCACCAGGGTGGGTCACCCAGGGAGGTGCTGAAGCCACTGCCTCTGGAGGTGCTCATGAAACGTGTGGAGATGGCGCCTGAGCCGCGGTGGTGCTGGGCTGACCTTTGGCCTGGATGATCTCAGAGGGCTTTTCCAACCCAAACATCCCATGATTAGCTGCTTGCCATGCAGCAGACACACAACACAGCCTCCTCTTCACTTACCATGATGAAGGTCAGGATCCTCTCCTGCATGTCCATCGGTAGATTGTACCTTGGGCTCAGGAGCTTCACCAGCTTGTCTTTACAGAAATCCTTCTTCACAACCAAGGACTGGAACCTTGGGCCACAATTCTCCATGCACATCTCAAGCAGCTGCACACACAAAAGCTTTTGCTACAGAGAGCAGATAAAAACCCCAGCAACTCCCAGCCTGACTGCCTCTGCTTGATCCACCCAAGGTGTTACAGGGAAGAGTCCACTGGATGTGGGAAGAACATTGCCAGCTGCCTCATTGCAGAGTCTGAGGAGGTTACCACAGAGAAACAGCAGCTCAGGCAGTCCAAAACAGCTCTCAGGCAGAGCTGAGCTATTTTAAACAGAGCTCATCACTTGTTTCCATGTCACAGCAGTCACTGGCCACAGAGTACCTTAGCAGCACCAAGTCTGTCCACAGCTTAAAGCCCAACTGCACAGACTCAGCAGCAGGAGGAATTCACTGCCAAACACCTGGGCACCCTGGGCTGCCAGAGCCTGGGCAGCTCCACAAAACAGGATCACTGAATGCCCTGGGGGAGACCAATGGGAAGCCAGAGAAGTCACCAGCTCAGAGGACAACTGCTCCGTGTGTTCTAAAGGTCACATCGACCGAAACAGAGGAACTGAGTGCTGCCAATCATCAGAGTCTTCCTCGTGAAGGAAGTCTGCCTGGAGCGCTCAGAGTGGGCTCCCTGCAAGCACCACTGTGCCCTGCCCCACACACAGCCCCATGAGCCCTCCCAGGCATCAGCGCTGGGTCAGTGCTGCAGATGCTTCACAAAGGCAGGGCAGGTCCACAGAGCGACTGCGCAGAGCCCTCCGAGTTTACGTTCCCAGGGCCAAACAACACAGCCTCACTCGGCCAGATTCCCGCCTGGCAGTCCTCACCCTCCTCACCCAGGTTGCACAAGCGGCAGTGCCAAGCCTGATCTCTTGGCTTTATCAGGCAGCCCTGACGCAAGCCAGGGCCTGGCACAGATAGAGCCAGCTCCGCCTGACTGCCGCCGCAGCAGCGCGCCCAGCCAGGCCAGAGCTGGCACAGCCTCCCTCCAGCCAGGAGATCACACCTCTGGGAGCCAGGAGGAAGAAGACACTGCTGAGACAGAGACAGGAGCAGAGATAACATGTGCAGCTCTGCTGCTGCCCACACGGAGCTCTGCGCGCACTTGCTGGGACCAAGCTCCCTAAGCAGTTCCACTCCACTCAGTTCCTGAGCTCCCAGGATCAATCAGCAAGAGGGGATCAAGGTATGTCACAAAACAGGGTCACAGAATGGCAGGGGCTGGAAGGGAACTCAGGGCATCACTGAGTCCAAACTCCCTGCCAAGGCAGTGTCACCTAGGGAAGGTCATACAGGAACACACCCAGGTGGGTTCTGAATATCTCCAGTGATGAAGACTCCACAGCCCCTCTGGGCAGCCTGCTCCAGGGTTCCAGCACCCTTCAGTTAAAGAAGTTCCTCTTCATCCAACCATAGAATGGTTTAGGTTGGAAGGGACCCCAAGGATCATCCAGTTCCAACCCCCTGCCATGGGCAGGGACACCTCCCACTAGAACAGGTTGCTCAAGGCCTCATCCACCCTGGCCATGAACACCTCCAGGGAGGGAGCAGCCACAACCTCCCTGGGCAGCCTGTGCCAGTGTCTCACCTCCCTCACTCTAAAGGACTTCTTCCTAACAGCCACTTTCAATCTCCCCTCTGACACTTCAAACCCATTCCTCCTCCTCCTCCTCTCATTCCCAGACCTTGTCAATAGTCCCTCCCCAGCCTGCAAGGCCACTCCAAGCTCTCCTGGAAGCCTTCTCCTCTCCAGGCTGCACAGCCCCAACTCTCTCAACCTGTGCTCAGAGCAGAGCTGCTGCAGCCCTCTCAGCATCTTGGTGGCCTCCTCTGCACTGGCTCCAACCCTTCCATGTGCTGCTTGTGCTGGGGGCTGCAGAAGTGCCCCCAGGGCTGCAGGTGGGGTGTGAGGAGAGCAGAGCCAAGGGGCAGAATCCCCTCCCTTGCCCTGTGCCCACACTGCTCTGGCTGCAGCCCAGCACAGCTCACGCTTAGATGGAACTTCTGATACTCCATTTTGTGTTCACTGCCCCTTGTCCTGTCACTGGGCACCCCTGGGAAGATTGCCTTATCCTCCTGACACTCATCAGCATTGCTGAGATCTCCCCCTCAACCTTGGTCTTTTCCAGGCTAAACAGTCCCCATCCAAGAGTCTCCTTCTAGGTTCACCAAAGTGATTTGCAGATCTGTTGCCTTAGCTGTACTGTGAGAGAGACAACCTGATGCAGTCTGAAGAGCTGGAGGACCACACTTACTGTGGGAAATACAGAGCAGGACTCAGAGTTCATCCAAAAAGGGCCCTCAGTTTTGTAGGACTTTGGGAGGACACCAATTCTAAAGAGATTAGAGTAGCATAGAGTGCCTGGGGACTGTGGCTTGGGAAAGGAAAATGACTTCAGCTTTTCCCTTTGCCATTGTTTGCTCTTCCAATCTGTTTCAAAAATGGGAAACCAGGAAAAAATCACCTGGGCAGCCAAGAGCATAAAAGCAGAAGATAAAGCACAGAGAAAGACTGGTTTGGGAACAAAGGACTTAAAGACCACTGGTGGTCAGCAGTGAGGTCATCTCCAAAGGCATCACACAGGCTGAAGGTGGTAGAAAACCTGGGTGGAGAAAGGAGCCAGAGGGAGAGGCAAAGGACAGAAGACCTCACGTCAGAGTAAGAGCAGGACAAGAGGGTTAGAGGAGAGGCTGGCACTCAGCAAGAGACAAGGTGAAGGAACAGAGGGAGAAGAAACCTGCAGCCAGGAAAGAGCAGCTGGGCCTAAGGGCTGTGCTTGCCTGGCAGGGCCAGTGCCACCTGCACTGCAGTGGGTGAGAGCAGGCAGGGGGCAAGGGGCCTGGAATGGGAAAGAGGGTGAGAGAAAGCCTCGAGCTACAGGCACAGCTGCCACCTGCTGCACTCTGCAGCTGCGAGCAAGCCCAGCTGCCAGGGCTCCTTCTGCTCACACCTGCCAAGGGCCAAGCCACAATGTCACCTTGGGCCTGCTGTAGGCTCCTGGAGGGGGCAGTGCCCCGGCAGAGCCGCAGCTGGCGGTGCCAGGGCCCGGGCGCTGCAGGAGGAAGCCGGCAGGGCTGCCCGAGGGCCTGCATTCCTGGGCAAACCCAGGCACTGTTGTGCAAACAGCAGAGCAGGCAGCAAGGTGACTCAGGAGGCTGGGCAGGAGCAAGCCTGGGATGAGCTGCAGGTGGCAGAACTCATTTATCTGCACCTCCAGCTTGTCAGGAGCCACTTGGGCAATGGCTAAGTGACCTACAATTTGGCACTATCCATCCCCTGCCCTCCCCAGCTGCTCCTCAGTGCCTATTGATAATGATTTTGCACAACAAATACCAAGGCCATGAGTAACAGCAGCCAGTGCAATGCAGACAGACCTCTACCACCCCGGCAGAGGAAATGGTGAAGGAAACACCCAGAAGACAACTAATGAGGCCAAAATCCCCAACACCTTGGTGTAAACCATACAGTCCTCCCCACAGCTGCAGCAGTCTCAGCCAAGAGTAATCCCTGGACTCTGGACTCAGAGCAGGAATCTCCTCCTACTGCCTGCCCTGGCAGTGTAGTGGGAAGCTGAACTAAGTTAACAAGCCCCAGGAAAGCCTGTGCTGAAACCACAACACTCCCCCAAACTCGGGGGGGTGCACAAATACTGACAGGTTCCGGGGGCCAGCTTATCTCCGATGGAGATGCTCTCAGCCACAAGATCTGACTGTGATGAGGCTTGCCCTGTGTTCTGCTCCTTTGCTTACCTCCCCACTGCTGCCCTTAGCACATGGAAAGGAGACCTGTCTGTTACACCTTCACAAAACAGGCAGGGCACAGCCCACCAGGCTGCATCCTTCGGCTCAGTGCCACCAGGTGATGGGGCTGATCTGCTGGAGAGCAGCTCTGGGCAAAGAACTTAGGAGTCCTGGTGGGCAACAGGATGCAGAGGAGCCAGCCATGTGCCCTTGTGGCCAGGAAGGCCAATGACATCCTGGGGGGCATCAAGAAGAATGTGGCAAGCAGAGCAAGAGGGGTTCTCCTGCCCCTCTGCTCTGCCCTACTGAGGCCAAATCTTGAGTACTGTGCCCAGCTCTGGGCTCCCCAGGTCAAGAAGCAGAGGGACTTGCTAGAGAGGGTACAACAAAGGGCTACAACAAAGCTGAGGGCACTGAAACCTCTCTGTGATGAGGAAAGGCTGAGAGAATTGGGGGGTGTAGTCTGGAGAAGATCAGCCTGAAGGGGATCTCATCAGTGCTGATCAACATCCAAAGGGTGTCAGCAGGATGGGACCAGGCTTTGTTCAGAGGTGCCCAGTGACAGGGCATGGGGTAAAGGGCACAAATGTGCACATCAGAAGTTCCATCTGAACATGAGGATCAACTTCTTTAACTGAAGGGTGGCAGAGCACTGGGGCAGGCTGCCCAGAGGGGAGGTAGTGTCTTCAGCTCTAGAGACATATAAATCCCTCCTGGATGTGTTCCTGTGTGACCTGTCCTAGGTGACCCTGCCGTGGCAGGGGGTTGGACTGGATGATCTCTAGAGGTTGCCTCCCACCCCTACTATTCTATAACAGAATGGGCAAATGTAGCCTTTATGTCATATCCCAACCTCCACATCTTTCCCACCCTCACAGTGGGGCAGTCACTGGAGTCAGTAAGAACAAGCTTAAAGCAACACAAGCCAAATCACAACAGCAAGTGCAAGAAGGTGCAGCACCCAGGACTCTCTGGAGCCCCAGCAGGTCATCTGCTGCCCTGTGCAGACAAACAAGAGGCAGAAAGCAGGCAGGGAGTTGTCAGTGCTGATTTGCATGCCATCTTATCGTTGCCAGTGCCCCATGAGCAGCAGCAGAGCTGTACTTACAGACAGGGTGAGCCTGATCTCCTTATGGTTACAGTTTTTGGAGAGCTTTTTCTTTAGTGCTCTCACTGCATCTTTGGGCCTGCGACAGGAAACAAAGGGGAGTGAGTTAGCAGTGAAGCCAAGGCTGCTTTTCTAGTTCATAACTTCATCCAACGGCCCAGAAAACCCCCAGCCTGAGATAGAGACCCAACTCAGCCCTGGATTTACAGCCACGTAAGAGCAGAGCAACTGCCCCATCGACTCCTGCAGAGCCACTTCAGCACCGAGGCAGGGCCAGAGAGCGGCGGCTCAGGGTGGGCACTGCAGCCCCTGCCTCACTCCAGAGCCCTCTGCAGAGGAAGCAAACAACTCTCCTCTGCAAAGCCTCCTCCAAAATGCTGCCCTTCCACAATGAATCCACTGATCCAGCTCTTACTGCTCTGAAAGGGGGCACCAAGCGCCAGTGGTGCTGGGAGCTGACTGCTGCCTGGTTTTCACCCACGGTGCAATGGGAAGAATCATCTGCTGGCAGTGCTGTCAGGAGCAGGGGTGTCCTGGCTGCCTTCCAACCTAATTGCAGGATGCTTTGAACTCATCTGAGTAATTACCACGTAGGGGTGGACAGCCCATTCCACCCCAGCAATAGTGGCACTTCCAGCCCAGTCATTTTGCTTTCTATATATACCCCCCCTTATCTCTTAACTATCTCTGTAGGAGGAAGAGGGTGGAAGATGGCATCACGTTTGTCACACGTGGGAAACAGCTTTGCCCTATTAACATCTGTAATTAATATCTACAATTACTAGGGCCAGCTCAGGGATCAACACAAACAAGATGTCCTACAGCCTCTCTGGAATCTGAGATGGAGCAAAAGGCACAAATACAATCTTATAATAGGCTGGAGAAAAGAAGTCCTCACTGAAAATGTTCCAAAGCTAAAGAAGTCAAAAGGGCTTCTGCCATTACTGTCTGAAATCTTGTTCTGTTCTATCAGGGAAAAGAGAGTCCTCTCTTTTCCTTACTTCTGTCCCACCAGTGGAGCATTAAGTGATGGACTGGGAGCATGAGAACACAGAAGACAACTTTGCCTTGCAGAAAGCTGTCCTGCTGCTGTCCCACTCCTGCTTCTTGCTTCTCCCACTGAAGCATCTGGAAATGCTATGGTCAGGAGCTGGATGTTGCATTAAAACATCCATTTGCCTAATGAGGTACAGCAGTGCTGCTGCTCCTAGTATCCTGTTACCCACTAAGAGCAGCAGCAGTTGCCTAGGAGGAAGTTCCTCAGCAAGCACAAGCTGTGCACAGGAGGAAATAGTTTATTACAAAGCTCTGTTGCGTAGAAGCACCACGCAAAAAACTAACACCAAGGGTCAAAATGTGCTCTTGCTCACAGCAGCAGCCAGGAGGGAGCTGTGAGTGACCTTCTGAGCTCCAAGAGACACAGGTGAGAGCACGGGCTCCGGAAACAAGGAGGGGAAAGCTGATATAAAGACACTGGTGCAGAAACCTGGAGCAAGCTCTCTGGCTGGTGGCACAACACACACTGCTGGCAGTGAGTTCTTACAGCGTTGTGCTGAAGCAGATCTCATGGGAACAAATCTCCTTCTCCCCCTTTTTTGCAGGTGGGAAGCTCAAGGCAGCAAGTGGCTGAGCAAAGCTGGATGTGGCTGTTGGGCGCAAGGAGCCGCCTCTGTCCTGGAGACCCTGAGTACAGACCTTGGCAGGCTGCAGCCCCCTGAGCAAAGCTCCTGCTGGCACAGGCTGGCTGGGCAGCTGCAGGGTGGGGAGCTCTGAGTTGGTTACCAGCAGAGTTTCAAACCATGCTGGAAGCAGACAAGCACCCAGGGTCTTTATCCAGGCTGGCTTTTGCAGAGCACAAGGGTGCCCACTTATCCTGACAGAGCAGTTTCAGGTGGAAAACCCAGGTTAGCCCCTGCCTCTAGCCTGGAAAGAGCTACAGGCTGCAGCGACGTCGGCGTTGGTCTCTTCTCCCCAGCACAAGAGGAAATGACCTGAAACTGTGCCAGGGGAGGGCCAGGTTGGAGATGAGGAAAAATGTCTTTGTCGCAGGAGCGGTGAGGGACTGGCACAGGCTGCCCGGGGAGGTGGTGGAGTGCCCCTCCCAGGGGGGTTCAAGGACTGTGTGCTCATGGCACTTGGGGCCATGGTGGTGCTGGGCTGCTGGTTGGACTGGATGATCTTAGAGGGCTTCTCCAACCCCAACAACTCCGTGCTAAGGCCAATCCCCAAAGCCCACGGAAGAGGCTGTGAGGCAGGCGCAAACCTCCCCCGCGGGAGCCAGCAGCTCGCCGCTGCTGCTGGTTCTGGCGGCTCTACACACGCACCCTACACCCCCCGCAGGAGCTCGCCCTGCCCTCCAGCAGCGCCGGCGCTGCCTCCCGGCCGGACTCCGTCTGCGCCCCTGTCCCACGGGAGAACGGGGCAGCTCCCCCCGGCAGCAGGACGCTGCCCCCCGGCCCCGGGCTCGGCCCCTGCCCCGCTCACCCTTCCTCCGTCGCGTTGATCACGTCGCAGATGTGCATGAACTGTCCCCACTCCTCCGCCTGCAGCGTGCCGAAGGTCGCTCGCTCTGAAAGGCGAAGGAGAGCAGCCGTAGAGCCAGGCCTGGCTCTTCCGAGCTCCGCCGAGCCCAGCGGGCCGTGCCGAGCCGGGAGGCACCGTCCCGAGCCGGGAGGCACCGTCCCGCCGCGGGCAGCGAGGCAGGCACCGGCGCCGCTCCGGCCCCACCTCGGACGGGGCAGGGCGGACGGGACGAGGCGGCCGCTTCGGTACTCACCCACCAGGCTGCCCACGGCGGTGGCGAAAGGATCCTTCGGAGCCTTCCCGAAAGCCATGGCCGCTGCCGGCAGAGCCCCGCGGCCTCTCCGGGGCCGTGCCGCCGGCTCCGGCCGCCGCTCTCCCGCCCCGCCGGTCGCTCCCTTCCTGGGCCGGGGCGGCGCCGCCTCCTCCTCCCCAGGTGCCGCGGCGGCTCCGCACCGCCGGAGCTGGGCCGGGCGGCACCGCCCCCGCGGCTCCCCGGGGCACCTGCGGGGCCGCAGCGGTTCGGTCCCCGCCGAGCGAGAGCCAAAGCGGGGCCGGGAGCGCGGCCCAGGCCTGCCCTGCTGCTCCTCACACCGCAGTGCCGCCGGGACCCTGCCGGGACCAGCCCGGGTCAGGGCTGCCAGAGCTCTCGCAGCCTGGAATCGTGGAATGGGTCGGGCTGGAAGGGAGCTCGGAGATCATCCAGGCCATCCAGTGGGCAGCGGCACCTCCCGCGGGCACAGGCTGCTCACCCAGCCGGGCCTGAACAGCTCCAGCGAGGCTGTGGAGCACAGAATGGGATCAGAGCTCTGTGCCCCGCAGCCTCCCTGGGCAGCCTGTGCCAGGCTCTCACCACCCTCACTGCAGAGAACCCTTTCCTCACAGCCACTTTCCATCTCCCCTCTGACACTTCAAACCCATTCCTCTTCCTCCTCCTCTCATTCCCAGACCTTGCCAATAGTCCCTCCCCAGCCCTCCTGCAGCCCCCTTCACACCCTGCAAGGCCACTCCAAGCTCTCCTGGAAGCCTTCTCCTCTCCAGGCTGCAGAGCCCCAACTCTCTCAGCCTGTGCTCAGAGCAGAGCTGCTGCAGCCCTCTCAGCATCTTGGTGGCCTCCTCTGCACTGGCTCCAACCCTTCCATGTGCTGCTTGTGCTGGGGGCTGCAGAAGTGCCCCCAGGGCTGCAGGTGGGGTGTGAGGAGAGCAGAGCCAAGGGGCAGAATCCCCTCCCTTGCCCTGTGCCCACACTGCTCTGGCTGCAGCCCAGCACAGGCTTGTGTCTGGGCTGCACTCCCACTGCAGCCTCCTGTGGAGCTTTGCATCAGCCCAGACCCCCAGGGCCTGTTCCTCAGGGCTGCTCTCAGCCATTCCCCACCCAGCCTGCAGCTGTGCTTGGCATTGCCCCCACCCAGGTGCAGGACCTTACCCTTGGCCTTGCTGAATGCCCTGAGGTTGGCCTGGGCACAGCTCTGCAGCCTGTGCAGCTCCCTCTGGATGGATCCCTGCCCTCTGGCAGGGTGACTGTGCCACACAGCTTGGTGCCTCCTGCACACCTGCTGAGGGTGCACTCGATTCTCAAACCCATGTGTCCTTTTCTGTCTCAGATCCAACAGATGCATAGATCTGAAAGAAGCAAAACTCCCCCAGCCCCAACCAACAAGCAGAGCATTGAGAGGTACCTTCAGCCTGAAGTCATCCCCTGCATGGTGAGAGAACCACTGACACCTTCCCCTCCCTGCTCAGATGGGACTTCTGTGCTGCTGTTACTGTCAATGCCTTGTGTCACTCCACAGAGCCACAGAGTGTCAGGGGCTGGAGGAGCTCCAAAGCTCATCCAGTCCAAGCCCTGCCAGAGCAGGATCTCCTAGACCAGAGCACACAGGAGCATATCCAGGTGGGTTTTGATTATCTCCAGAGAGAGAGACTCCACAACCCCCTGGGCAGCCTGTGCCAGGTCTCTGCCACCCTCACAGGGAAAAAGTCCTCCTCATGGTTGAATGAAACTTCCTATGGCTCAGCTTCCACCCTGGGCATCACCCAGCAGAGCCTGGCTGCAGCCTCCTGCACGTGTTGATAACCACTGCTGAGGTCCCCTCTCAATCTCCTCCTCTCCCAGCAGCACAGCCCCAGCTCCCTCAGGCTCTGCTCCTCACAGCTGTTCCATTCCCTTTAGCATCTTGGTGGCTCCGTGCTGGACTCTCTCAAGCCATTCTGTGCCCTCCTTGAACTCATCACGAGCCTGTCTCCCAGGCATGTGCAACCCTTGGGAATGTGGCATGGATGAAAATGACTCCCCCAGCTGTCACTGTTGTGGACCAAGACTTGCCATTATCTCAGCACCAAACCCAGAGTCGCATTAGGCAGCACTTGAGCCCTGCAGTCAGAGCAGCACAGAACCCAGTCAGGGCTTTGCCCACCGTCAGACTGCCAGGAGTTGGCAGAGCTCTGCTTGCACTGCTGCTGAAGCTCTTCCCAGGAGCTGCTCCTTTCCCTTCCTTTGCCATTTGGATAGCTGCGGCCCCACCTGCTGGGCGGAGAAGAGGCTTTGTTGGTAGCTGCAGGTGTCACCGATTGCATCGGGTTGGAAGGGACCCTCCAAGCTCATCTTGTCCAGGCCCCCTGTGCTCAGCAGGGACACCTCCAGCTAGAGCAGGCTGCTCAGGGCCCCGTCGGGTTTGACCTTGACTGTCTCCAGGGATGGGGCTTCAATCACATCTCTGGGCAACCTGTGCCAGTGTCTCCCCACTCTCACTGTCAAGAATGTCTTTGTCATCTCCCCTCTCCCCATCCCCCCAGTCCTGTTAGCTCAAGCCCTTGTCAAAAGTCTCTTCCCAGTTCTCCTTCAGGTACTGGAAGGCTGCTCTAAGGTCTCCTTTGCCAGCAGGAGCTTAGTGAAGCAGCCAAGTTCCTTCTAAGACAGAAAATCAGGATACTCTTTAGTCACAAATGGCATTGGAGTGGAAGGCACCTTCCAAGCTCATCTTGTCCAGCCCCCTGCAGGCAGCAGGGACACCTCCAACTAGAGCAGGCTGCTCAGGGCCACACTGAGTCTGACTGTGAGTATCTCAGCCTGTGCCAGCATCTCATCAGCCTCACTGTGCAGAACTTCCTCCTGACGCCCAACCTCTGTCCACCCTGCTGCAGTCCCAAAGCATTGCCCCCTGTCCTACCACTACTCTGCTCATGGGCAATGAGTGCAGGACCTGAGGCTGTGTCTTGCTCTTTCTGTAGTAGGTGGTTGGAGGTCATCCTGCAGCTTGGTGAGGTTCCAGCTGAGACTGTTCCTGATGCACACATCCCAGTTTTCCACACTTGTCCTTTGGCTATCAGCCAGCAGGCATCTGTCAGAACAGGAGCTTGGTTAGCTGCAGAATTTGGACTTACATCCTCTAAGCTTTGCTGTTCATTTCGTTTGCTCTTCACCACCCAAACTGAACTAAGGGCCAGTTCACCTCAGCCCTTGCTAAACCTGCAACCTGAGTCAGATCTGGTTTCAGAGAGCATGGTGTATGGAGCTGCTCAGGGGGAAAAAGTCTCTGCTGAGGGCTTTTTATCATTGGAATTTACTGATTAAAGTGAATCATGGAAAGCAGCTGCTGGGCCAGAGCTAATGGGCTTCAGCCTCTGCTTGAAACAAGCCTGCCTGAGCCTCCAGTGCAGCAGAGTCGCCCAGGAGAGCCCTGCTGCACTGCCTGCAATTCTGCTGTTACTGCAGATCTTGGCCTTAATTCTTACTCTGACACCTGCTGTCCTTTGCAAGCACACAAAGCACGTTATAGAAAGGAAGAAGAGGCTGAACAATTCCTCTCTGCAGAACGTTTTGAAGCAGAAGTGTTTTGTGGCATGGCTTACGGCTGCCTCCTGAGCTAACATGAACTGCGCCCAGCCTCAGCGGCTTGCCAGTGGGGTCTGATTTGTACCAGAGGTGTTGTGGATGCTGCTGTGTCAATCCCAAATGTGCAATCTCATCTCTAGCCTCTGTAGCTATGGCTTGATTCTATTTCAGCCTAGTTTTGCTGGGTTTAAAGCCCCTGAGGAGCACAGATTGAGACTAGAGATGCGGAAGAAACTCTCGACAGTGAGGGTGGGGAGACACTGGCACAGAGAGGCAGTGGATATCTCCTCCCTGGAGGCGTCCAAGGCCAGGCTGGATGAGACCTTGAGCAACCTGGTCCAGTGGAAGATGTCCCTGCCCATGGCAGAGGGTTGGAACTGGAACTTCATGGTCCCTTCCAACCCAAACCAGTCTATGAATCATTAATGGATACATACACAGTTATATTTAATCACACCTTTACCTTCTCTGGTCTCCAGTCCTGTTCCCAAGGAACCACAAACCCTGAGTGCAAGACTCACAGAGCTCTCATAGTCATAAACCCATTCGTGGTGTTGCCCTGTCCCTGCTGTGGGTACATGAAGGTTATGAACCACAGTGGTGATTTTTGGGTGTAGTTTCAGAAATGAGGAAGGTTCCTAACAGGTCATTCTTCAGCAGAGGTTAGGTGAGGAGCTGCAGAGCATTCCCTACTCTGGCTCCCACGAGAATCAGAGACTCAGCCAGGCTGGCAGAGAGCTCCAAGCTCACTCAGCCCAGCCTAGCACCCAGCCCTGCCCAACCAACCAGACCATGGCACTAAGTGCCCCAGCCAGCCTTGGCTTCAACACCTCCTGCCACGGCCACTCCACCACCTCCCTGGGCAGCCCATTCCAATGCCAATCACTCTCTCTGCCAGGAACTTCCTAACAACATCCAGCCTAGACCTGCCCTGGCACAGCTTCAGCCTCTGTGCCCTTCTTCTGCTGCTGGCTGCCTGGCAGCAGAGCCCAACCCCACCTGGCTACAGCCTCCCTGCAGGCAGCTGCAGACAGCAATGAGCTCTGCCCTGAGCCTCCTCTGCTGCAGGCTGCACCCCCCCAGCTCCCTCAGCCTCTCCTCACAGGGCTGTGCACCAGAGCTGCCTCTCCAGCTTCACCAGGATCCTGTTGCAGTGTTGATTCTTCCTTGTTATCAGCACAGCAAAGCTGCAGCCAGCAGGATTCCGACTGTAGCTCCTTAGCCCAGATGCTGGCTCTGGCATGTGCTGGCAGCTTCACCTGAGCAAACAGCTGAGGGCTGAATCCAGTCCCTTCTGCAGCCTCTCTGGCAGCTCTCTGCCTTCTGGGAGCAGCAAACCTCAGCAGCAGCGATTTGGGCAGATGAGTGTTTGGGACCCACTCTGCCCAGGGGTGCAGAGCTGCCCCCGGGAGCTATTAACTAATTACTCCTTCATTTGGGAGCAAAAGGCAAGCCCTGGCGAGTTAGCAGCGTGTTTGGGAGGGAGAGGGAAGCAAGCAAGAGCAGGGAGGGAGTGTCTGTGGACTGCAGAGGGCAACCTTGGCCAAGGAAAGGCCTGGGCCTGCCTGCTGTGCCCACTGCAAGTGCAGGGAGGCTATGGGCAGGGCAGCAGCCTGGCAGCCGGGGTGGGGGTCTCAGGCACAGGGCTGCTCAGATGCAGCTCTTTAGTCCTGGAAAGCTTCCCTGTGGTCCAGAGTTGCCACGAATCTCTGGGTCTCTGCCTGCAGCACAAAGCACTCAGGTGGCAGGACAGTGCTGGTGGCTAACAAGTTAACTGTGGCACAGCAATGTGCCCTGGGGGCCAAGAGGGCCAATGGCATCCTGGGGGCCATTAGGAAGAGTGTGCCCAGCAGATCCAGGTAGGTTCTCTGCCCTGCTGAGACCTCATCATTAGTACTGCCTTCAGTTGTGGGGTCCCTACTTGCAGAGGGACAGGGATCTGCTGGAGAGGGTCCAAGGCAGGGCTAGGAGGATGATGAGGGGACTGGAGCACTGCCTGGTGAGGAGAGGCTGAGGGCCCTGGGGCTGCTTAGTCTGGAGAAGAGAAGACTGAGAGAGGATTTGACAAACATTTATAACTCTCTGAGGGCTGGGGGTCAGGAGGGGGGGACAGGCTCTGCTCACTGCTCCCTGGGATAGGACAAGCAGCAGTGGATGGAAGCTGCAGCACAGGAGGTTCCAGCTCAGCACAAGGGGGAACTTCTTTCCTGGAAGGGTCCCAGAGCCCTGGCACAGGCTGCCCAGAGAGGCTGTGGAGTCTCCTTCCCTGGAGCCTTTCCAGGCCTGTCTGGATGTGTTCCTGTGTGCCCTGAGCTGGATTGTGTGGTCCTGCTCTGGCAGGGGGGTTGGACTGGATGAGCTACTTGGGTCCCTTCCAACCCCTCATACCCTGTGAGCCTGTAAGAGGGCTGTGGGATCTGTCAGGACTGCCAGCAGGACACCCTCAGCTCTGTGCTGCATTTCCTGCTCAAATCCAGACCTCTCCCTCCTCTGCACCTCTGAGCATTCCAAGTGCAGAGCAGTTTACTTTGTGCAGTGACCTCAGCTGGGAAGTGCAGGCAGCTGGAAGCTGAGCCCATGTGTACCTTGCTTCCCCCGAGGCTGGGTGTGAAGTGTCAGGGACAAGGCTGGGGACAGCTCCTCACACTCCATCTGGTTTTAAAGGTACCACGGCAGGGAGGCTGGGGCAGATGATCTCTAAGGTCCCTTCCATCCTGAGCCCTTCTATGGTTGCCTCCCTCTGGGATTCTCCCTTCACGATGTGGTGACAATGCAGAAGCCTTCCTGCCTCTCCTCCCTTTCCCCTCCTGCCGGCCTGGGCCAGGGCTGGAGATAAGTAATAGCCTTGTCTGCTTAGGAAGCTTAGCAAAGCCTTTTTCTCAAGTTCACCTTCTGAGAGACAAAGATTCATGGCCCAGTTTGCCCAGCTGCTCTCCAGAGACACATCTTGCTGCCCTGCATCCTGGATTTACACAGGCATGATGAAACCCTGACTGCTGCAGGCTGCCTGGGGGGACTGGAGCTCTCCCTGCTCCAGTGCTGCATTTGCTTTCAAGTCCAAGAAGGCACAGGGAAGGTGGAGCCTTGCCAGGACAAACTCACGGCAGGGAGGGCATGCCAGGGGCAAAACCACCTCTGTTGGGTGGCTCCAAGAGGGTAAAGCAGGATGAGCTGAGAGGGAGAAGTGAAGCATCAGCTTCATGGGGCTGTTGAGCCTGGAGAAGAGCAGCCCCAGAGGGGATCTGAGCAATGCTCAGCAAGAGCTAAAGGGTGGGGGGCAAGAGGATGAGGCAAGACTCTGCTCAGTGGTGCCCAGTGACAGCACAAGGGGCAAGGGGCACAAACTGGAAGCCAGGAGGTTCCATCTGAACAGGAGGAGAAACTTACTTGGTGTGAGGGTGCTGGAGGCCTGGAGCAGGCTGCCCAGAGAGGTTGTGGAGTCTCCTGTGCAGAGCTTCCAACCCTCCCTGGCCACTGTGCTCCTGAGCAAGCTGCTGTGGGTGTCCTGCTGGGGCAGGGGCTTGGACTGGAGGGAGCCTACAGGAAATCTGGGGAGTGACTTTTGAGGCTGTCAGGTAGGGATAAGACTGGGGGGAATGGGGCAAAGCTGGAAATGGGAGATTCAGCCTGGAGGTGAGGAGGAAGTTGTTCAGCATGAGGGTGCTGAGAGCCTGGAATGGGTGGAAGGGAGGTGGTGGAAGCCTCATCCCTGGAGGTGTTTGAGGCCAGGCTGGCTGAGGCTGTGTGCAGCCTGCTCTAGGGTAGGGTGTCCCTGGGCATGGCAGGGGGTTGGAACTGGCTGCTCCTTGTGGTCCTGACTGATTCTATGAGTCTGATTCTATTGTGAGTCTTGCCTCCGTCTCCCTGGAGGAGATGAATTATTGAGCACAGCTTCTCCACTGGAAGGTAGACTCCTTCCCTTGACTCTCACAGGAGAGCTTACAGAGAAATAACACCACACCCCCCCATGAATCTTAAATGACAAGAGTTGGAGGCAGCTTCTCCGTGGCTGGGATGTGGGTGCTGTGAGCATCCTGCTGCCTGAGGAGCAAGCTCAGAAGAGAGAACAAGGCTGGAGTCAGGAAAAGCTGGAAGCTTGTCTCTCATCTTCCCTGCAAAGGAAAATGGCAAAGAGCTGAGCTGCATTTAATCTGCCAGTGAAGAACACAGGACATGGGCAAACAGCTCTTTGCTTTAGAGGCTGTTTGCAAAAGCTTCTCTTGTAGGGAATCCTTTGGGATTCCTTCGGATAGTAGAACTCAGCTGTCCAATTAAACCAGGAATGCTTTGGGCCATGCCAGGCTTTTCTCTGGCACACAGCAGGGCACTCAGATGACAAGTGCAGCTTTGCACAAGCAGAGGACACCACACTGCATGCTCTGTCTGCTGCAGGGTCAGTTTAGTTCTGTTCTACAGTTGCTGAAGTCCATGATGAAAATCACTGAATGAATCAGAGCCTGCTTGGAGCCGGAAGGCACCTTTGGAGGTCACCCAGTGCGACCCTGCAGTGAGCATCCTCAACATCTCCAATTACTGCCTTCAGTTCTGGGCTCCCCACTTGCAGAGGGACAGGGACCTGCTGGAGAGGGTCCAAGGCAGGGCTAGGAGGATGATGAGGGGCCTGGAGCACTGCCTAATGAGGAGAGGCTGAGGGACCTGGGGCTGCTTAGTCTGGAGAAGAGAAGACTGCGAGTGGATTGAATCAATGTTTATAACTCTCTGAGGGCTGGGGGTCAGGAGGGGGGGGCAGGCTCTGATTACTGCTCCCTGGGACAGGACAAGGAGCAGTGGATGGAAGCTGCAGCACAGGAGGTTCCAGCTCAGCACAAGGGGGAACTTCTTCCCTGTAAGGCTCCCAGAGCCCTGGCACAGGCTGCCCAGAGAGGTTGTGGAGTTTCCTCTGGAGCCTTTCCAGGCCTGTCTGGATGTGTTCCTGTGTGCCCTGGGCTGGATTGTGTGGTCCTGCTCTGGCAGGGGTTGGGCTGGATGAGCTCTTGGGGTCCCTTCCAACCCCTGACATCTGTGGGCCTGTGGACTCTGGAGCCCCTCTCCCAGGAGATGTTAAGCCCAGGCTGGATGACACCTCGAGCAGCCTGCTCCAGTGGGAGCTGTCCCTGCCCAGGGCAGGGGGCTGGAACTGGATGAGCTTTAAGGTCCCTTCCAACCCAATCCCGGAGCAGGTTGCTCAGAGCCCCTAACAACCTGACCTGGAATTCTTCCAGGGATATGTGTCCTTGTGTCCATGAGTCCTTCTGCTGGGGACAGCAGAGCTGGAGGCAGGATTGGAGATGAGGTCAGAGCAGAGCCAAGGGGCACAATGCCCTCTCCTGCCCTGCTGCCCACACTCCTCCAGCTGCCTGCTAGGCTGCAGGAGGGCACTGCTTGCTCCTGGGCAGCTGCTCAGCACCCAACAGCCCCAAGGCTCTCTCTTCAGAGCTGCTCTCAGCACACTCTGCACCCAGCCTGGACCTGTGCCTGGGGCTGGCCTGAGCCAGATGCCTTGCAGCATTCTGTGGTACTGTGAGGGGTGAAACAGCAGAGTTGAGCTATCTGGAGCCAGCAGCACCAGCTCAGGCTGGGCTGCACCTCACCACTCTGAGGCAGTGATCTTTCAGGCCTCCTTTATCAGCTTCACAGAGCTCAGCACATCTTGGAAGTTGTGCTGCAGCTCAGGAGGGGATTTGCCTCTGGGGCTCGGTACTTGGACACTGCTGCAATGCTCAGCGTAGAAGCACTCCAGGAAGAAACTGAACTCCTCAACCTTTGCACGTGGGTGGCAGGCATGGCCTTTACAAGGAGATGGTTTTTCACTTCATGGCACTGCCCCTGCCAGACAGCTCCAGCACCCCTCTCATCTTCTCAGCATTTGGAGACCAGCAACAACTAACCTCAGGCCCTCCCAAGCACCCAGCTCCAGAGCATCATTTTCAGGCACTCTGCCTGGTTAAATAATTTCAGCAACATCTGACTGCCCAGAAATGGAGCAGCTGGCTGCTGGGACAAACAGCCAGAAGCTTCACAGCCACCCATGGAAGATGCACATCACCCAGCAAGCCCTGGTGCAAACCCAGGCCCCCTCCGGCTGCGACCCGCGGCACACACGGCCATCTCCTGGCCTCATTAACCAGGAGGCTCAGCTGAGCCCTCTGCTCTGGATTTTAATTACAGAGCTATTAATTCAGGGGGAAAAAGCCTGACAGATGTTCCAGGTTGGTGGTAGCAAATTAGAAGGGCAGGGCTTGGCAGAACCCCTCAGCAGCGATGAAAGGCAGGAGTGCAGGGCACGGAGCAGTGCTCACAGCACCACCCAGGGGGTGCAGCACGGGGGGGCCTCAGGGCATAGAAAGCAACAAAAGCAACAGATTTGGGCCTGGTGAGTTTGTCAAGGTAGAGAAACCTCTAAGTCTGTGCTCCTGCCTTGGCTCACCGCTTCTGCTGGGCTCATTTTGCTCCTCCCTGCTCTAGGCAAGGAACTCCACTGCCTCCTTAGGCTGAGTTGGTGCCTTGTGGAATACTCTTGGCTGGGAGAGAACCACAGACACACAGAGTTAGCCAGGCTGGAAAGACCTCTAGGGTCATCCAGTCCAACCTAGCACCTAACCCTTCTAATTCACTCACCCATGGCACTCAGTGCCTCATGCAGCCTCTCTAGTTTGCAGAGGTCCTTTGGTTGCTGGAAGTGGAGCTGCTGTGTGCCTGCAGCCAGCAGAAGAATCAGAGAATCACAGACTCAGCCATGCTGGAAGAGAGCTCCAAGCTCACCCAGCCCAACCTAGCACCCAGCCCTGCCCAACCAACCAGACCATGGCACTCAGTGCCCCAGCCAGGCTTGGCTTCAACACCTCCTGCCACGGCCACTCCACCACCTCCCTGGGCAGCCCATTCCAATGCCAATCACTCTCTCTGACAACAACTTCCTAACAACATCCAGCCTAGACCTGCCCTGGCACAGCTTGAGGCTGTGTCCCCTTCTTCTGGTGCTGGCTGCCTGGCAGCAGAGCCCAACCCCACCTGGCTACAGCCTCCCTGCAGGCAGCTGCAGGCAGCAATGAGCTCTGCCCTGAGCTTCCTCTGCTGCAGGCTGCACCCCCCCAGCTCCCTCAGCCTCTCCTCACAGGGCTCTGCTCCAGGCCCCTCCCCAGCCTTGCTGCCCTTCTCCAAACACCTTCCAGCACCTCAACATCTCTCTGCAATGGAGGAGCCCAGAGCTGGACACAGCACTCCAGGTATGGCCTGAGCAGTGCTGAGCACAGGGGCAGAAGAACCTCCCTGGTCCTGCTGGTACTTTAAGTCCAGCCATTCTCTAGCCCTACAAGCTGCAGGCTGAGGGGTGCCAGGGTAGATGACAGACCAAGCTGGTTAGCTCCAGCTATCAGTCCTCCAGCTCAGCAGAATTCCAGAGTGCCAGGTTGGAGGGCCCCTAAGGACCACCTGGTCCAAGCTCTCTGAGTAGCAGCAGAGTCACCTGGGTCACAGAGTCATTTTCACCTGTCACAAGGGACAACAAATGCCATCACTGTACTAATAACTTCTGTCTCTTGACCAAGCAGCTTTAGGAATCTCTTAGCTCACAGCAAACCAAAGCATTACAGGAAATGAGCTTGGCCTGAAGACCTTCCAAGGTCAAGGTCTGGAAGAAGCAAGCAGCTAGTGCCACGTTCTGAGCTCTCCATCAACCCTGCTGTTCCAGACGAGGCTTTAGCTACGGTCTCAGAGAGTCTGATCCATCCTGCCTGTGTGACAGCCTCCTGGTGATGAACCACTGCAACAGGCTGCCCAGAGAGGAGGCAAAGTCCCATCCCTGGCAACAGCCAAGGTCGTGTTGGATGGGACTAGTTGAAGATGTCCCTGCTGACTGGAGGGGAGTTTCTTAACCTGAGCACAGAAACAAATTCTGGCCATGTCTGGACCTTCCAAGGAAGGAAGCATTTGGATTTCCTTTGCTTCCACCCCACTTCTGTGTGGCTGCTGAGAGCTGTGCAGTGCAGGTGGCTCTGACCCAGGGCTCTGGCTCAGGAGCAGTGTGGGCAGCAGGATAAGGGAGGTTCTACTGCCCCTGTGATCAGCACTGCTTGGGCCACAACTTGAGTGCTGTGTCCAGTTCTGGGCTCCTCCAGTCAAGAAAGATGTTGAGGTGCTGGAAGGTGTTTGGAGAAGGGCAGCAAGGCTGGGGAGGGGCCTGGAGCACAGCCCTGTGAGGAGAGGCTGAGGGAGGCTGGATGTTGTTAGGAAGTTGTTGTCAGAGAGAGTGATTGGCACTGGAATGGGCTGTCCAGGGAGGTGGTGGAGTGGCCATGGCAGGAGGTGTTGAAGCCAAGCCTGGCTGGGGTACTGAGTGCCATGGTCTGGGTGACTGGACAGGGCTGGGTACTAGGCTGGGCTGGATGTGCTTGGAGCTCTCTTCCAGCCAGGCTGATTTTGTGATTCTTCTGCTGGCTTGGCAGCACCCAGGCCCTGCCTGGGTAAGCTGCTCTTGGAGCCTGGCCCCCAGAGAGCTCTGCCTGTATGGATCAGAGATCAGACTATTAGCTCTGCGGAGCTGCAAGCTGCCCACCACAGACAGCTGCAGTGCTGCGACTCCCAGCCATTAGAAATGACAGCACCTATTAATTACAGCTCCTTACAGGGTCCCCTTGCCACAGCCCCTGCATGCTCTGTGCTCTGCAGGCACTTACCTTGCAGTGCCAGGCTCAGGTTGTGAAGCAACAAGAGAGAGATGAAATGTTAGAGCCATTAATTTCCAGGTCCCTCTGCCGATGCCTGCTTCCAGAGCCCTGATGCTTGCAATATCCTCTCAGCTGTGGCTGGGCCAGAGGCTGGGAAACTGTGCTGCCCTGCCTGCCCAGTGCCTTCTGCCACAGCTCAACTGAACACTGGGCCCTAATTCACACCTCTCTGCAGGAGGTGCTTGGCTGCTGTGGGCAGCTCTGAGGTCCCCCTGGAGTCTCCTCTCCTCCAGGCTGAGGGAGCCCAGGTCCCATAGCCTGTCCTCACAGCAGAGCTGCTCCAGCCCTTGCATCACCTCTGTGGCCTCCTCTGCACTTGCTCCAGCAGCTCTGTGTCCTTTATTGACGGTCTGAATCAGGGGATTGAGTCCAGCAGCAGTGAGTTTGCAGATGACACCAAGCTAGGAGCAGCTGTGGAGCTGTTGGAGGGTAGCAGAGCCCTGCAGAGGGACCTGGCCAGGCTGCATGGGTGGGCAGAGGCCAAGGGGATGAGACTGAACAAGGCCAAGGGCAGGGTTCTGCACTTTGGCCACAACAACCCCAAGCAGCACTGCAGGCTGGGGCCAGAGTGGCTGAGAGCAGCCAGGCAGAGAGGGCCCTGGGGGTGCTGGCAGAGAGGAGCTGCAGAGGAGGCAGCAGTGCCCAGGTGGGCAGCAGAGCCAATGGCATCCTGGGCTGGCTCAGGAGCAGTGTGGGCAGCAGGACAAGGGAGGTTCTTGTGCCCCTGTGCTCAGCACTGCTCAGGACACCCCTGCAGTGCTGTGTCCAGTTCTGGGCTCCTCCACTGCAGAGAGATGTTGAGGTGCTGGAAGGTGTTTGGAGAAGGGCAGCAAGGCTGGGGAGGGGCCTGGAGCACAGCCCTGTGAGGAGAGGCTGAGGGAGCTGGGGGGGTGCAGCCTGCAGCAGAGGAGGCTCAGGGCAGAGCTCATTGCTGCCTGCAGCTGCCTGCAGGGAGGCTGTAGCCAGGTGGGGTTGGGCTCTGCTGCCAGGCAGCCAGCACCAGAAGAAGGGGACACAGCCTCAAGCTGTGCCAGGGCAGGTCTAGGCTGGATGTGAGGAGGAAGTTGTTGTCAGAGAGAGTGATTGGCATTGGAATGGGCTGCCCAGGGAGGTGGTGGAGTGGCCGTGGCAGGAGGTGTTGAAGCCAAGGCTGGCTGGGGCACTTAGTGCCATGGTCTGGTTGGTTGGGCAGGGCTGGGTGCTAGGCTGGGCTGAGTGAGCTTGGAGCTCTCTGCCAGCCTGGCTGAGTCTATGGTTCTTATGATCATGGAGCAAGGTTGAACATCAGCAGGATTGGAACTGCTGATGCCTGTAAAGCCTTTTTTCAGCACCCAGACATGAGCCTTTCCCAAGGTGACACCAGAGATGTGTAGTAAATTAGGGAATTGAGCCTAAGCCTCTCACATATTGGAGCAGCAGCCTGAGTGTGGCTTTCAGGGGAGCCTCACTGCATTAGCCCAGCTCAGAGCCTGGCTCAGGCACTGCTCTCTGGATCACCACAGGGCAGATTAACTGCAGGCTGCTGACGTTCTAAAACATGAGATAAACACCTGCTGGAAGCTGCTCACAGCCTTCTCCCAGAGAGCTTCTGAGGCACTGCCAGCCCTGCCTTGCTGCTGCACCCCTGCAGGTGCAGAGAAGCTGGCAGCAGCTGCACCCAGGGAGCAGCAGAGCAAAGCCCCCAGGGTCAGCTGGGGTGCATGGAAAGCTCTGTGCATCCTGGCAGCCAGGGGAGTTAGCTTCTGACAGCTGTACACAGCTGCCCTGGCATACAGTCAGGGTCTCACCTGCCACACCAGCCTGCTCAAGGCCTCACCCAATGTCCCTTCCAACACTTCCAGGCTTGGAGCCTCCACAGCTTCTCTGGGCAACCTGCTCCAGTGCCTCGCCTGCCCCACGGGGGAGAACTGCTCCCTCGTGTCTAATCCAAACCCAGCTTCTTGCAGTCTGACACCACTGTCCCTTGTCCTGGCACTCCCAGCCCTTGCCAAAGTCCCTCCCCAGCTCTCCTGGAGCCCCTTCAGGCACTGGAAGGCTGCTCTGAGCTGTCCCTGGAGCCTTCTCCTCTCCAGCCTGAACGGCCTCGACTCTCCCAGGCTGTGCCTACAGCAGAGTCACTCCAGCCCCCGCTGGTCTCTGCAGCCTCCACAGCCCCATGTCCTCTGCCCTGTCCTGCCACCACAGGCCCTTACCCTTCCCCTTCTTCCAGCCCTTTGTTTCCAGAGGCCTAAAGGCAAGCCCAGTGAGACACAGCTCCTGAAGCCCTGCTCCTTCACCAGGGCTTAGCCTTCACCCTCAGGCTATGAGGAGCATCCCAACGACCTGCGACCTGCTGGGAGGTTTCAAAGCCTCTCTGCTTGACACAGACCAAGACCTTTGTGTCTGCCTGCTGAAAGCATCCTGCAAACCCCAGCTCAGCTGCAAAGGGAGAGAGCTAAACCCTGTGAGGAAACAGCAATGACCTTTGCTGCTCCACAGCTTGCCTGGCCCAGGGACTCCTTGATGGAGTGGGTGAGGTTGGACTGGCAGCCTGGGCAAGCCCTCTGTAATCTGCCTCAGCCTTAGGAGTGCTGTCAGTGTTTGAAGTGGAGCTCTCAGTCGAGTCAATCTCTGCTCCCCTGTAATTTCTTGCAGCTCCCTCTGTATTTCTGAGGACAGATGGTAAATAGACACTGCTCTGGTATTTTTAGCCAGGAAGCCTTGAGTGCTCAGCCCCCTGCTTTTCAGAAGGAGCCTCATCAGGGGGTTCTTCTTCATGAGGACAATGATGCTGTCAATCAAACCTCTACAAACAGTCACTCAATGCTGGCTCTCTCTTTGCATTCCCAAATCAAAATGTTTTCCTTAATGCCTGTGTGGTTTCCTGCCCAAAGGCTCATTTCTGGCCATCAGACCTTGATGGAGCTCTGCTCAGCTGCTCACATACAAGCACAGAGCTGGCTGGGTTGGGAAAGCCCTCTGAGATCATCCAGTCCAGCCTTCAACCCAGCACTACCATGGCCACTAAACCCTGGACCCAGGTGCTATGGCCACAGGGTTCTGGAAGCCCTCCAGGCAAGGGCACTCCTCCACCTCCCTGGGCAGCCTGTGCCAATCTCTGACCACTCCTGCAGCAAAGAAATTTGTCCTCGTGTCCAACCTAACCCTGCCCTGGCACAATTCCAGGTCATTTTCTCTCCTTCTATCATCTGAGACTAGGGAGAAGAGCCCAACCCCCACCTGGCTCCAACCTCCTGCCAGGGAGCTGCAGAGGGCAATGAGGTCTGCCCTCAGCCTCCTCTTCTCACAGGCTCACAGAACCATGCAGGCTGGCACAGCCACTCGGGAGCACCAAGCCCAACCTAGAAGCCTACTCTACAAGATTCACCTTAAACCACCTCCCCAAGCACCACATCCAAATGACCTTTAAACACACACCCAGGCTGGGTGACTGCACCACCTCCCTGGGCAGCTCATCCCAGTCCCTGACCACTCTCTCCATGGAAAACGTTTTCCTGATGCCCAATCTAAGCCTCTCCAGCCTCAGCTGGAGGTCATGCCCCTTGTTCTGTCTCCAGTTGCCTGTGAGCAGAGCCCAGCAGCAGGTTGTGCAGGCAGAACAAGCCCTGCTGTGTGGCTGGAAGGCTCTTTGTGCTGTGTCTGTCATGGAAAGCACAGCTTGCCCCACGAGGAGGCAGCACCTGCCTGGGACACCAGGAGCCTGGGAGCATGGAAAGCTCTGCAGCCCCTTGGTATTCCTGCTGACTTCCCAACTGCTTCTCTGTGCTGCTGGCATCGAGAACAACAGGCACTGGCTGCTGGGCAGTGTTTGATGCTGCCTGGCAGGACATGAGCAACTCCAGTGCTGCTGAGCAGAATCTCCCCCTGCTCTCCTGCTGCACAGGGACGAGCACCAAGCACAGGCACACCTGACTCATAGGCAGGACTGCAATTAATGCACTAAACATTGCTTACCAGGGCTCAGATCAATCAGAGTGCTGTGAGAAACCCAGGGTGAAGCAGGCAGGACACTTGAGATCCCACTTCTGGCTTTAAAGCTGGCTTGGTGCAGGCTGAGAGAGGGAAAGAGAAAGAAATAATAGTTATAGAATCATGGAATGGGTTAGGCTGGAAGGGACCTCAAAGCTCAGCCAGCTCCAACCCCTGCCATAGGCAGGGACACCTCCCACTAGAACAGGTTGCTCAAGGCCTCATCCAACCTGGCCCTGAACACCTCCAGGGAGGTTGTGGAGCACAGAAGCACCCAATGTGATCAGAGATCCCATCCTGTGACTCTGTGCTCCACAACCTCCCTGGGCAGCCTGTGCCAGTGTCTCACCACCCTCACTCCAAAGAACTCTTTCCTCACAGCCACTTTCCATCTCCCCTCTGACACTTCAAACCCATTCCTCCTCCTCCTCCTTCTCCTCCTCCTCTTCCTCCTCCTCTTCCTCCTCCTCCTCCTCTCATTACCAGACCTTGTCAATAGTCTCTCCCCAGCCCTCCTGCAGCCCCCTTCACAGCCTGCAAGGCCACTCCAAGCTCTCCTGGAAGCCTTCTCCTCTCCAGGCTGCAGAGCCCCAACTCTCTCAGCCTGTGCTCAGAGCAGAGCTGCTGCAGCCCTCTCAGCATCTTGGTGGCCTCCTCTGCACTGGCTCCAACCCTTCCATGTGCTGCTTGTGCTGGGGGCTGCAGAAGTGCCCCCAGGGCTGCAGGTGGGGTGTGAGGAGAGCAGAGCCAAGGGGCAGAATCCCCTCCCTTGCCCTGTGCCCACACTGCTCTGGCTGCAGCCCAGCACAGGCTTGTGTCTGGGCTGCACTCCCACTGCAGGCTCCTGTGGAGCTTTGCATCAGCCCAGACCCCCAGGGCCTGTTCCTCAGGGCTGCTCTCAGCCATTCCCCACCCAGCCTGCAGCTGTGCTTGGCATTGCCCCCAACCAGGTGCAGGACCTTACCCTTGGCCTTGTTGAATGCCCTGAGGTTGGCCTGGGCACAGCTCTGCAGCCTGTGCAGCTCCCTCTGGATGGATCCCTGCCCTCTGGCAGGGTGACTGTGCCACACAGCTTGGTGCCTCCTGCACACTTGCTGAGGGTGCCCTGATTGCTCTGTGCATGGCACTGACAAAGATGCTAAGTGGCACTGGTGCCAGCACTGACCCCTGGGGGAGCCACTTGGCACTGGCTGAAAACTGCCCTCTCCCTGCTGTGATTTACTCATCTGAGGAGATAACTGCACAGACCCAGGGCCCAGGCACTGTGTGGGACTTCAGTGGTGCTTGTGAACCTCTGTGGTGGTCTCTCAGAGCCTTCCAGCACAGCACAAAAGCCTCAGCTTGCTTTCAAAGCAGGCAGGGCTGGGAGCCAGCCAGCAGCCAGGAGCAGACTGACGTGGATGGTGCCTGAATTTCTTCCACCCTGGTGCCTCAGTTGCTGTTTAATCTCTTTTATGGCCTAGTTCATGGCCTATTTTGATGAGTTAGCATCACCCAACACAATTTCCCTCTTCATCCAAAATTTCATGCCCTGCTCACATTTTTCCCCTCACAAACAGCTCCTGAATTGCTGTGGCAGTGAGACAGTGAAGTGAGAAGCTCTCTCAGAACGAGGCTTATGGTTCAGTGGCCATCAGCAAACACTGTCAGAGCTGATAACCCTCAGCTGGGAAGGTGGCAGAGGCCTCCCTCACACCATCATTAACCTCCTGTGCTGGGTTTGACAGGGCAGGGCCAGGCCAGCAGCACCCTCAGGCTGGCAAAGGCAACTGAGGCCACTTCCACTCATGAATCATTGGATCTCAGAGTTGATTTGGTTGGGAAAGACCTCTGAGATCAGCGAGTCCAAAGATGACTTGGGTGGGGGCAATGCCAAGCACAGCTGCAGGCTGGGTGGGGAATGGCTGAGAGCAGCCCTGAGGAACAGCCCTGGGGGTCTGGGCTGATGCAAAGCTCCACAGGAGCCTGCAGTGGGAGTGCAGCCCAGACACAGCCCTGTGCTGGGCTGCAGCCAGAGCAGTGTGGGCACAGGGCAAGGGAGGGGATTCTGCCCCTTGGCTCTGCTCTCCTCACACCCCACCTGCAGCCCTGGGGGCACTTCTGCAGCCCCCAGCACAAGCAGCACATGGAAGGGTTGGAGGCAGTGCAGAGGAGGCCACCAAGATGCTGAGAGGGCTGCAGCAGCTCTGCTCTGAGCACAGGCTGAGAGAGTTGGGGCTCTGCAGCCTGGAGAGGAGAAGGCTTCCAGGAGAGCTTGGAGTGGCCTTGCAGGCTGTGAAGGGGGCTGCAGGAGGGCTGGGGAGGGACTAGTGACAAGGTCTGGTAATGAGAGGAGGAGGAAGAGGAGGAGGAGAAGGAGGAGGAAGAAGAGGAAGATGAGGAGGAGGAGAAGCAGGAGGAGGAGAACAGAAGGAGGAGGGAAAGGAGAGGAAGAGGAGGAGGAGGAATGGGTTTGAAGTGACAGAGGGGAGATGGAAAGTGGCTGTGAGGAAAGGATTCTCTGCAGTGAGGGTGGTGAGAGCCTGGCACAGGTTGAGGGTGGTGAGACCCTGGCACAGGTTGCCCAGGGAGCTGTGGATGAGCTTGGAAGTCTCTTCCAATCTGTTTGATTCTATGATTCCATGACCTGCAGTTGTGCCAGGGGAGGATTAGGCTGGAGAAGATGAAAAAGTGGAGGTAGGAAGTGGGATGCTCTTAGCCACACAACATCCTCATACCCTTCCCTGACTCTGGTTGCTCTGAATGCTCCCTCCCTCAGCTCTGCAGTGCCTTCAATGGTCCCTGCTGCTGCTGTCTCAGGGGTGGTGCTGCTGCTTCCCCAGCACCAGAACCACCATTTAATAACTTGGCTGTTTACCCAGGCTGAGGGCAGGGCCTGCAGGGATCTGTGTCACATCCCCGTGCAGAAAGAGTGTGGAATTTGCAGAGGACCACAGTGTCAACAGCAGCAGCAGAGCCCAGGGGCAGCCCCCTGTGGTGCCTGATGGAGGGAGGATGTCCTGGCTGCAGCACTCTGTGCTTCCAAACCCGGGGATCAGAGGTCCAAGCAGCAGCAGTCCTCAGCAATTAGTGAAATGACTCTTTGGGGAAGGCTCAGTGCACACTCTTAAATGTGCTGAAAATTAGCCACAGCTCCTTAGGGAGCCTGTGTGGAACAAAAGGCAGCTTTAGATCCTGCAGTTAATATAATCGAGTGGAAGAACTCCCAAGGCTGCTGGTGCAGAAGTTCCCTCAGCTGCTTTGCTGTGGGGCTTCCTTCAGCAGCTGGCATCTGACCTTGGGCCCTGTTCTTTAGCTCTTCATTACATTTAGAATCAGAGAATCAGACTCAGCCTGGCTGGCAGAGAGCTCCAAGCTCCCCCAGACCTGCCCAACCAACCAGACCATGGCACTAAGTGCCCCAGCCAGGCTTGGCTGCAACACCTCCTGCCACAGCCACTCCACCACCTCCCTGGGCAGCCCATTCCAATGCCAATCACTCTCTCTGACAACAACTTCCTCCTAACATCCAGCCTAGACCTGTCCTGGCACAGCTTGAGCCTGAGTCCCCTTCTGCTGGTGCTGAGGGAGCTGGGGGGGTGCAGCCTGCAGCAGAGGAGGCTCAGGGCAGAGCTCATTGCTGCCTGCAGCTGCCTGCAGGGAGGCTGTAGCCAGGTGGGGTTGGGCTCTGCTGCCAGGCAGCCAGCACCAGAAGAAGGGGACAGAGGCTGAAGCTGTGCCAGGGCAGGTCTAGGCTGGATGTTGTTAGGAAGTTCCTGGCAGAGAGAGTGATTGGCATTGGAATGGGCTGCCCAGGGAGGTGGTGGAGTGGCCGTGGCAGGAGGTGTTGAAGCCAAGCCTGGCTGGGGCACTGAGTGCCATGGTGTGGTTGGTTGGGCAGGGCTGGGTGCTAGGCTGGGCTGGGTGAGCTCTGCCAGCCTGGCTCAGTCTGTGGTTCTGTGACATGTGTCAGAGAAGGATTTGTGTCAGGAGGACAAATGCAGTCAGGTGAACCCCTCCTGCCCAGGAGCTCAGGTGTGTTAGCCAGGGAAGTGCAGCTCTGCCTGGGCTTTGTGTGGGCACTCTCTAAGGGGAGTCACAGGAATCACAGCAGTGCTGGGGCTGGAGGACACTTCTGAGCCCATCAGGTCCAACCCTTCTCCTGGAGCTGCCAGTCCCACACTGCTGCTAAGTCACTGCAGGCTGTGGTGGCTTTGGCACAGAGCAAACAGAAGAAATCAGAAGCCAAATCATTGTCACTTTCTGCCTCTGCTTGGCTAACTGAGGTGTGTGACAGGTCCCAGCAGGCTTCCTTTGCCCCTTAGCACCTCAGATCCCAGGAGGGCAGGAGAGCAGCCGGGGCCTGTGGTGGGGGAGGGGCTGGAGACTGCCTGGCTGTATAAACCAGGATGAAATCCTCTTGCAGTATTTCAGCCATGACCTTTCAAGCAGACAGACCCAATGATTTTCAGTCAGTGCTCCCTCTGCTTGATTTAGAAGCCCATTCAGAAGGTAAAAAGGCCACTTCATTGTGGCAACTCATTACTGTGCTCTGCTGCTGCATCCTGATAGATAACAAACTGACCTTTGCTACAGAAATAGGCTGTGCTGGGCAAGAAAAGTCCCCTCTGACTGACACCACCAATGCTAACCCTGCTGGAGCCCAGGGCAGCATGGGGCAAAACATGCAGCAGATGTTCTGCTCTGCCCCGAGGAGCTCAACACAGAGCTGTGTGAGAGCACAGCTGTGAGGGCTGTGTGAGCAAACCTCTGCAGCAAACCTGAGCCCCTGAATGCCTCTTCCAACCCCTACCATCCAGAACAGGGACACCTCTCAGCTAGGCTCAGCTGCTCAAAGCCTCATCCTGCCAGGTCTTGAGCACCCCCAGGCAGGAGGCAGCCACAGCCTCCCTGGGCAGCCTGTGCCAGACTCTCACCACCCTCACACTGCAGAGCTTCTTCCTCAGCTCCAGCCTAACCCTGCTCTGCCTCATCTCCAAACCATTCCCCCTTGGCCTGGCTCAGACCCCCTCAGCACAAGTCCCTCTGCAGCCTTCCTGCAGGCTCCCTTCAGGCCCTGGCAGCAGCTCTGAGGTGCCCCTGGAGCCTTCTCCTCTGCAGGCTGCACCCCCCCAGCTCCCTCAGCCTGTGCTCACAGCAGAGCTGCTCCAGCCCTGGGAGCATCTTTGAGGTCTCCTCTGGCCTCACTCCACAGCTCTGTGTCCTTCTGCTGCTGAGTGCCCTCCAGGGGTGTCCTGAGCAGTGCTGAGCACAGGGGCAGCAGAACCTCCCTTGTCCTGCTGCCCACACTGCTCCTGAGCCAGCCCAGATCTCCTGTCTGCTGACTGTCTCCTGACTGTCTCCTCCAGCCACCTCTGACTAACAGGCTCTTAGAACACACCATGTGCAAGGGGCTGACTAAAGGAGTCAGGGCCTTGAGCTGCAGCTCTCAACTCTGGTCCATGGGACTGGTTGCAAGCCAGTGGCAGAGAGCTTCCAGGGCCACAGAGGCCCCAGTGGTGAGAGAGCCTCAGGAGCTAACTCACAGAATTGTTTTGGTTGGAAGAGACCTCCAAGACCATCAAGGTCCAGCCATTGGTCCAACACTGCCAGGCCACCACCAAACCACCCCCTCAGCACCACAGCTCTGCCCCTGCCCTGTGCCTTGCCTACACCACATTCCAGCCCCAGAACAGCTTGGGCACTGAGAACAGGGCACCCATCACTGCTCCTTCCCTGCTGGGCAGCTCTCAGCCCCTGGGCCACCTGGGCTGAGCTTCCCCTCCAGCCTCTCTTGGTGGCATTTGTGCCTGTGCTCACTTGTCTCTATTTGGCTTGGCTGCCTCTGGCCCCAGTAAGGGAGAGTGACCTCCCCAGTACCTGCTTCAACAGCCCCCCAGGCCCAGAGGGGCAAATGGCATTAAAATAGTCACTGTGACATCTCCCCTGCCAGGAGAGGAGCAGAATTTGCTGCATGCAAGGTGGCTGCTGCTGAACAAAACCATCTGCTGCTGCTGCTGCTGCAGCAGTGCTTGGTGCAGCAGCTGGGGGGTCCTGCCCCCCCCATCCACTCCCTTTGCTGATCTTCTCTGCCTCTCTCCTGTTGCAGCCACTGGCACTTTGCATTGGATTTATGGCATCTCAGAGCCTCCTGTTTGTTTGTTTCTTTAGAATGGTCTCCCCCTGTGACATCTCTTAAGGCACCAGGAATTACAACCCACTTAGGCTGTTTGCAAGCCTCACTTGCAGCCCTGACACTGATGAGAAGTTAATGATTCTTGTTTTCCTGCTTCCACTTCTTTCCCTTCTTCTTCTTTTTGCTGCAGAATTTGAAATGATAATTCTGACTGAGTTAGAACAAAGCCCTAAATTACCCCTGAGAGCTCTGGGAGCAGAACAAGCACAGCAGCCAAGCCTCACTGCTCTGCACAGCTGCTGTCATCGGGAGGGGGGCACTAAAGAAGCTGCCATGGCTCTGGGCAGGGCAAGGCAAGCCCGAGGGAAGGCAGCACTGGAGCATGGGTGCAGGTGAGAGCTGCACTGCAGTTCAGTCTCTATGAGAAAGCAACAAAGCAGCTGATAAATATCTATAATGATTTGCAGCACCTAGAAGGAAGGAAGAAGGCTGCATGGGACAGGGAGGGATGGGGAGGTCAGAGAGCTGTGTAAGGAGGGATGCTGAAGTCAGCTGTGCAGGTAGAGGTGCTGAAGCCAGAGTGCTGTTAATATTAAGGGCTGTGTCTGCTCAGGGCTGCACAGCAAGTCTGGACAGAGCCAAGGCACTGTGCTGGAAGCCACCAGTGCCAGAGATCCATGGAATGGGTTGGGCTGGAAGGGACATTCAAGCTCATCCAGTTCCAGCCCCCTGCCATGGGCAGGGACACCTCCTACCAGCCCAGTTTGCTCAAGGCTTCATCCAGCCTGGCCTTGAACACCTCCATGGAGGAGGCATGCACAGCCTCCTTGGGCACCCTGTGCCAGTGTCTCCCCACCTTCACTGTCAGGAGTTTCTCTCTACTCTCCAGTCTAAGCCCCCCCTCCTGAAGCGTCAGTCCAGTCTGGGTTTCTTTGTCTGTGCTTCAGCCCTGGCTGCTCCTACTCAGACTCACTCAACCAAGCCAAGCAAAAGGAGAGAGAAGACCCCAGCTGCATTACCAGCTGCTGTGGCCACCACTCCCCTGTGTTTCCATCCCAGGAACATCAGAGCCCTGAGGTGATGCCCAGCTCCTGCAGTCTGCGGCACAGGTCAGTGCCCTGCAGAGAGGCAGGGCTCTGCCATGCTCTGGTGAGCAGGCTGAGGGAGCAGCTTGTGTCAGGTTTGCCTCCCAGTGCTGACTGAGGAAGACAGGACCTGACACAGGAGTAATTAACAACACAGCTGGCCCTTGGCAGCTTCACAGAGTGATGCCTTCAGGAGAGGGTGCCAAGGGGCTCTGCAAAGGCAGCAAGTGCCCTCGCCCCTTGAAGGAGGCACAGGGCTGCACTGGCTTCTCAGGGGTGCAGAGAGCTTGAGGGGTGTGAGGGAAAGGGATGAGATGCCACGAGTCCCAGTTTCAGTGGCTCTGACCTCGGACAGGGATTGCCCAGCAGCCCCCTTCATGGTCCTGCAGTGCCAAGGGTTCTGCTGCCAAGATTTCTGTCTAGGATGCTGGTGCCAGCATCACCAGGCCACCTCTGAGCAGGGACTTGCAGAGAGCAGACAGCAGAGCACTGACTCTGCCTTGCTTTCCCTGGTGCCCAGTGTCTGGGATGGCTTCCCCCCAGCGGGCAGCTCTCCTCACCCGTTCCAAAGACACTGCTCTGAGCACTGTTTGGACAGCAGCTGGCTGGAAGGTTCCTGGAGGGAGGGAGGAAGAAGGGGAACCATGGGGAACCAGTCCTGGATCCATGCCCCCTTCTCTCCTAACCCTAACCCCCCTCTGACCCTAAAGAACAGAAGAAAATCAAATATGAAGCATTCTCATTTCCCCTCGGGGGGAAAAACAACTCAGCCCAACCCCACATAGCAGGACCTGAAAAGCAGAGCTTGGGGCTGAAGCTCCTCACAGCTGTGCACATCTGCAAACGCCTGCAGACAGCTCTGCAGTGAAGTGAGCTGCATCCTGAGAGCATCCCTGAAGCAGCATCGCCAGAATGCTTAAAGCTCAGCAAGCAGGAGAGAGGACAGAGGCTGCAAGGCTCAGCTCCTCACTGCCATACCTGCCTGCGTCGAGCCGGGGAGGAGCTCAGTGCTGGCAGAGAGAGGAGGCTACGGAGCTGTCCTGCACACCTGCCTGGGATGTCCTGCATGCCAGTCTGAGGTGTCCTGCATGCCAGCCTGGGATGTCATAGAATCACAGACTCAGCCAGGCTGGCAGAGAGCTCCAGGCTCACCCAGCCCAGCCTAGCACCTAGCCCTGCCCAACCAACCAGACCATGGCACTCAGTGCCCCAGCCAGGCTTGGCTTCAACACCTCCTGCCACGGCCACTCCACCACCTCCCTGGGCAGCCCATTCCAGTGCCAATCACTCTCTCTGACAACAACTTCCTCCTCACAGCCAGTCTCAACCTGCCCTGGCACAGCTTGAGACTGTGTCTCCTTCTTCAGTCCAGCATGTCCTGCATGCCAGTCTGAATCACAGAACCTGGCAGGGTGGGAAGGGACCACAAGGAGCAGCCAGTCCCAACCCCCTGCCATGCCCAGGGACACCCTACCCTAGAGCAGGCTGCACACAGCCTCAGCCAGCCTGGCCTCAAACACCTCCAGCCATGGGGCCTCAACCACCTCCCTGGGCAACCCCTGCCAGCCTCTCACCACTCTCCTGCTCAACAACTTCCTCCTCACCTCCAGCCTCACTCTCCCCACCTCCAGCTTTGCTCCATTCCCCCCACTCCTGCCACTCCCTCACAGCCTCAAAAGTCCCTCCCCAGCTTTCTTGCAGCCCCTTTAAGATACTGAGAGGCCACAAGAAGGTCACCTGGGAGCCTTCTCCTCTCCAGCCTGCACAGCCCCACTCCTTTGGTAGCTCTCTGAGTTGCTAAGTGCAGCCTCCCTTGCTGCAGGACGCTTCCTGCCTGTGCCTCGGCAGCAGCCTGGTGCCAGCTCCCTGCCTGCCTGGTGGCAGACACTGCTGAGCAACTGTCCCCAAAGCACAGAGGGTTTACTAAGGGGTGAGCCAGGCCAGAACACCCTGTGCACAGCTCTGCTGCTGCAAGCACCAGGCAGCGGCCGAGAGGGGCAAGCCTCTGCTCCCAGCCTTCAGAGGTCTCCACAGAGCGGTTTGTAGGACAGAGCCTGACACGTGGGGGCATAAAAGGAATCTTTCACAGCACATTTCTGCCTTTGAAGAAGAATTTCCTGCCTGAGAGCTAGCACGGATGCCAGGGTTGCCATGGTAAGGAGTTTTGGTGTCTCTGATGGAAGAGAGAATCCCGTGGGCACGGCTGCTGCCCGGGCAGAGCGGCATGGGGGCAGCTGCAAATCCATGCTCTGGCCCTCGGGGGGGCATTCTCAGAGCCAGAGGATTTGTTTCCCTGCTCTTACAGGAACACTGCTGCTGGACAGCAACGTTAAAGGAAACTCCTGCCCGTCTCAAACCCATTCCCATGGGAGCCTCCCTTGGACCCCTGGCTATGAACTACCTCAGTGATCCTTCGCCCTCTTCCCCTGCTGGGCAGTGCCAGGCAGAAGCTCTTGCACTGGCAGCTCCAGGTTGTAAAGCCAAGGCTGTGCCTGGCTCTGGCAAGCCTGGTCCTTGACTGCTCAGTCCTTCAGCAGCCATCAGAGTCCTGCCATGCAGGGGGGAGATGACTTCGCTCTGCCTGGCGCACTGAGCTCAGCCCAGGAGAGCGCCTGGAGAGCAGGCTCAGCCTGCAGCTTCCAGAGGCAATTTGGAGCTTGGTGAGTGAAGCAGCAGCACGAAGCTATTTTCCCTGGCATTGTAGCAGGCTCCCATTTGTATGAGCAGCTCTTACAGGATGAAAAATGATGATTTGGGCCCATTTTAGTAGGAAAATTCCCTCTTCTCATCAGTCTTTATAACACTGTGAAAGACCTTCCGGAGATAAAGCTTGGGCTAACAGCACCTGCTGGAAGTCCTTCAGAGGAAAGAAATGAGTTCCAGTGGCTTTTTGATTAAATTCTTACAGACAGACATGAAAAATAGCCCAGCTGCCTCAGGCCTCTGGGTGGTGGCTCTGCCTGGGCTGGCTGGTGAGAGCCACTGACTGGGCTGGAAGCGACCCTAAAGGTCAGGCAGCTCTGACCCCCTGCACGGGCAGGGACACCTCTCACCAGCCCAGGCTGGTCAAGGCTTTATCCAGCCTGGCCTTGATCCAGGGAAGGGGCATCCACAGCCCTCCTGGGCAGCCTGTTCCAGTGTCTGCCCACCCTCGCTGTGCAGAACTTCCTCCTGATGTCCAACCTAAATCTCCCCTCTTGTCCCATTGCCTCTTGTCCCATCACTCCAAGCCCTCCTCAGCAGGCCCTCCTCAGCCTTCCTCTAGGTCCCCTTCAGATGGTGAAGTGCAGCTCTAGGGTCTCCCTTAGTGGCTGTGGCACTCTGGGACATGGTTTGATGGCTGTGGTGGTTTTGGGTTGAGGATTGGCCTGGATGACCTTAGAGAGCTTCCCTGAGCCAAACGATTCCCTGGCTCTGTGTCAGGGCCCTGAGTGGCAGCCTCACCTCAGGATGCCACCGGGATCAATCCTGGCTCGCCCCGGTCACTGCTGAGCTCTGCTGGATCCTCCACACCCAGCAGGCTCTGACTGGGCTGGCATGAAGCAGAGACACCTCCTGCCTGTGAGGGCAGACTCACTTACCTGCAGCAACTCGAGTGCCACTCTGCAGCTCATCTCAGCCAGCCCCATTTGGTCCATGGGCGTCCAGGGGCAGCAGGGGATGCTCCATCCTCCAGCTCCAGCAGATATTGCTGCCTGAAGAGCTGAGGGGAAAGAAAGGAAGAAGAACAAAGGCTTACAAACAGAAGCTTTCCACCACCTTCTGTCACTAAATTTAACCCCAAAGCCATTTCCTCTCTGAGACAATTGCCAATCTCCTCTGCTCCCTGAAGCTGCTTGCTCTGGTGGAGTCCTGCACTGCTTTCTGCTTGGTTTCCTTTCTTTGCTCGGTCAGGTGTGAGTGGTGCTGGGGAAAAAGGGCTCTAAATGGCACTGCTTTAAACGTCTCTTGGATCACAGATCACACAGGGGGCCTGGCCTGACTTATTGGCATCTCTGTTCTCCTCCAGATCACAGCACTTGAAACCATTATGCTGTGGTTTGTGTCTTCTTTTCTTGCTCTCTCCCTCCCTGCACAAACAAACTTCAGCTCCTTTCCAGTCCCACTGCCCGAGGGCGGTGGGGGGCAGGGGAAGCAGAGTGACAAAGCACAGTGGGCTGCTTTCGGTCTGTCTGCAGCCAGAGCAGGATGGAGCTGGCTGCAGCACGCAGCAGACTCCCAGAGCACAGCAGATGCAATAAGCTTCCATGCCTCCAGCAGAACATCCAAGCTCTGCTTGCTCTGCCCCCAGACCAGCAGAGCAAGATGGAGCTGGGAGAAAGAGGCTCTGGGAGGCTGCTCTGCTGCGCTTCCCCACCGCTGCCAGAGCTCCTCCTGGCTCTCCCAAGCCTCTCCTGGGAAGTTTGTTTGGCAGCTGCTGGCACGGGGGGGAGCTGGGGTGAGTATCCTGCTCCCCACGAGCACCCTCAGGGCTCTGGTGAGCAGCACCAGGAGGTTCTGCAGGTACTGGTGGAGATGAGAGAGAGCTTTGAGGGGAGTGCCCAGCAGCAGGAGCGAGCTGGCGGAGCAGTGGGGGAGCAGTGGGCAAAGGAACCAACTGATCTTTCCCTGGGCTGTTTTGGCTGATAAAGCCTCACCAAGAGAACAACTTCTCCATCTGGGAAATCAAAGCTCGAGGTGATTCTCTCTGCCAACACCAAAACAAAAGGTGCTGGAGCTGGCTGCTCACGGAGCCAATTCCATGCCCCCTGGTGACACCAACTCTCCTTGCTGCTGGTGCTGAAGCAGGGAAAAGCAGAGCTCAGCAGAGATGCCTTTGATGATGAGCAAGCCCCAGAAGGAGCCAGACCACACAAACCAAGGCTCTGTCAGTGCTAACAGAGAGCAGCTATTGCTGTGGGCACTTGGGCACCAGAAGAAAAGGATTCCTAGCTGCTGAGCTAGCTCCGTGCTGAAGGTCCAGCACCCTCCCAGCAAAGCAGACTGGTGGCAGAGGTGCCTGCAGCAGGGACATGGCTGTGTCCCCCACGAGAAAGGTACCCTGCAGCAAGGTGTCCTTCCAGACACCAAGCAGCCTCACACTACAGCAGCTGTTATCTTATTTCAAGTGCAGCCATCAAACCAACACCTTCCATGGCTGTCAAACCAAGGGCCATGGCCACAGGGTTCTTGAACAGCTCAGGGATGGAGACTCCCCCACCTCCTGGGCAACCCCTGCCAGCCTCTCACCACTCTCCTGCTCAACAACTTCCTCCTCACCTCCAGCCTCACTCTCCCTACCTCCAGCTTTGCTCCATCCCCCCCATCCTGCCACTCCCTCACAGCCTCATAAGTCCCTCCCCAGCTTTTTTGCAGCCCACTTCAGATGCTGGAAGGCCACAAGAAGGTCCCCTGGGAGCCTCCTCTGCTCCAGCCTGCACAGCCCCAACTCTTTCAGGCTGTGCTCACAGCAGAGCTGCTGCAGCCTCTGAGCATCCTCCTGGCCCTGCTCTGGACACTCTCCAGCATCTCCACAGCCCTCTTGTCCCAGGGGCTCCAGAGCTGGATGCAGTGCTCCAGGTGGGGTCTCAGCAGAGCACAGCAGAGGGGGAGAATCCCCTCCCTGGCCCTGCTGGCCACACTGCTGCTGCTGCAGCCCAGGCTCTGCTTGGCTTTCTGGGCTGCAAGTGCACACTGCTGGCTCCTGTTGAGCTTCTCCTCCAGCAGCATCCCCAAGTCCCTCTCCTCAGGGCTGCTCTCCAGCCTGGCACTTCCCAGCCTGGATTGGTGCTTGGCATTGCCTCAACCCAGCTGCAGGACCTTGCACTTGGTCTTGTTGAACCTCCTGAGCTTGGCCTGTGCCCACCTCTGCAGCATGGCTGCTGCACCACACAGCTTGGTGTGGGCAGCAAACTTGCTGAGGCTGCACTCAGTGCCTCTGGCCATGGCACCCACAGAGATGTTGAACAAGACTGGTCCCAGGACTGGTCCCTGAGGGACTCTGCTTGGCACTGCCTGCACTTGGCCATGGAGCCATTGGCAGCCACTCTTTGGTGGGGCCATTTCTGGGTGACTTTTACCTGTCTATAGCTGCCTGTGTGTGTGTCTCTGCTCCTGTCCTGTGCTGAGCTCTTTAGCTTCCAGCTGGCTGAGTCTCGTCTGGGTCATTCTCTTAAGTGTGTGGGGGAGGTAACTCCCAAACCACCACACACCACTGCTGGGTGCCCTGTCTGGAGGACCTGCCCTGCTTCTGAGGAGCTCCACTGTGCATCTGCAGCCCTCAGCGGTCTGCTGGAGCAGGGAGTTTGCAGTGCAGGCTCTACAGTGATGCTAAGTGAAGTGATCCCAAGGGCTGGCATCCTGCCTCTAGCACAACCTAAACTGCAGCTTCTTGAACTGATGCTTGAGAGGGCAGCAGAGGAATAAATAAAGCCTTCAGTAATGGCTCCAGCCAAGCGTGCAGTGCCTGGCTGGGAGAAAAACAGCTTCCCTGAGCCCAGCAGAGATCATCTTGTGCCCTGGAGCAGGAGGCTTGTTTACCCTTAACTTAACATGCATGATGCTAGTTTGGTCTTTCGGAGATCGAATTACCCTTCCCCTTCCTGAGCCCAGCCCTGCCCATCCCCTGAAGCAGCTCCTGGCATAGCTTGCAGGAAGAAGCCTCTGGAATGAAACCAGGAGGGGAATCAGTGATCGCTCCTCAACTGCCTCAGCACCCGGGCAGGCTGCACTCGAGTTCCCACCCAGATCCAGACAAGCACTTTCCTGAGCAGGGCTTTGCTGTTAACCCCTGAAGTGCTGGCCAAGGAAGCAGATCCATTTCCCGGGTCAGTCCCAGTCCAACACAGCACTGGGAGGCAAACCAAGAAGGCAAAGTGAAGACACTGCCCTGCAGGGCAATCCAGAGAGTCACAGAGCCGTGGGCAGGGGTGGCTTTGAAGCAACTTTAAAGCTCAGCCAGCTCCAGCCCACTGCCATGGGCAGGGACAGCTCCTATCAGCCCAGGATGCTCAAAGGCTCATCCAGCCTGGCCTCCAACACCTCCAGGGTTGATCACATTGGGTGCTTCTGTGCTCCACAACCTCCCTGGGCAACCTGTTCCAGTGCCTCACCACCCTCAACCTGTGCCAGTGTCTCACCACCCTCACTGCCCAGAACTCCTCCCTCATCTCCAATCTAAATCCACATCCACAACCTCCTCGGGCAGCCTGTGCCAGTGCCTCTTCCCCCCCTAATTTCCTAGGTGAGACACAGCTCCTGCAGGCCAGCAAAGGGTTTCCATGGCAGGATTCTGCTAAGAGGCCTTCTGCAGGCTGTGGATTCATCACCAAGGACTCATCAGCTCCAGCAGCCTGGCACTGCCTTGGGCTGCTGAGTGGCACAGGCAGGGATTTAATCAAATCTCAGATGCTCCTTTTATTTTCTCTCTCAGGGGAGGCAAAAGGGTAGAGAAAGCTTGCAAAGGTTAAAGATCTTCTTTCTGAAGGCTCTTCAGTGAGAAGAGAAAACACAGAGAGGATGGAGGCTGCTAACCCAGGGCTGAGCTGCCCATAAATATTGACAGGAACAATATTTGCTGAAGGGCACAATAAAAACCTTTCATATTCACACCCAGACAGCAGTGCAGGAGAGCAAACAGCAGGGCCCCAGGGGCAGGGCCAAGCCCCTGCCTTGCTCTTTGCTGTTCCTGTGCTCTGGCTGTGCCTCTCCACTGCAGCCCTGAGAACTTGCTGCAGGTGTCCATCGCAAACAGGACTGCACTGCAGCCAGGCACAGGAGAGAGACCCCACAAAGACTCACCCTGAGGGGATTCAGAAGGGCTGCTGCCAGCCTGGAGGGGTTCAGCTCCCTTGGCTCCCCCTCACAAACAGAGCCTCCCAGAGGTGGGCTCTGAGCAGCTACATTAAGGTCCTGCTCCGCCCAGGCTCTGAGGTGCAGGGTCCTGCCTCCATCAGCTGTGAAGGGAGCCCAGGTACATCACCCAGGGCTGACCACCCCCCGCTGCACTTGGCTGGGATGCAGCTCACAGCGCAGTGCTGGCAGTCCAGCTCCTACACCAGGGTGCTCCTCAGGCCACTTCAGGCTTCCATGCAGTAGCTCCCCAGGGAGAGCACTTCCCAGCAGAGACCTCCTGCGTCCCAGGGGCCAGCACAAGCACCGCCAGCTCCAGCCCGGCTCTGCAGCCGGCTGCGGGGGAAGCCCACGGCCGGGGGGCTCGGGCTGAGCGCGGCCGAACCAGCGGCAGACAGGTCTGGGAGTGAGGCACCACTAGAGGACGGTGGAAGCCAAGGAACTGCTGGCAGAGCCCGTGGGGCTGGGCAGCGAGCGCCTGCCCGGCAGCCCCCAGCCCGGGCACTTGGGGTGCGGCAGGCAGAGGATGGAGAGGGTTCGGGGTGGGGAGCGCTGTGCCAAGGAGGGGCTGGGGTCACCCAAACCTCACTGCCCGGGAGCTGCCCCTCCCTGCCAGCAGCAAGCTGCCAGCATCCCCAGCCCGATGGGAGGAACAGGCTGAGATGCGGCTGTGATGAGCCAGGAACGAATGAATCCTCCAGCAAACAGCCGACAGCTGCTTCCCGAGTCCATTTGCATCTCACTGGTAGCAGTTACCCAATATCTGCGCTGCACCTCCACGGGCAGGGAGAACACCTGAGCAGCGCAGCGACTGATGGGCAGCTTCAGCTTAGGTCAGTCACCAACACTGCCGCTCTTGCTAAGCAGCAGAGACAGGCAGGGGAGAAAGGGATGGGGAAAAAAGGCAACCGAACCGCCTGTGTTCTGCGGGCAGAACAAGCTGCACAAACTCACTCCGGGCACAGCTGTTTGCACCAAGACCTTGCAGGGGCTCTGCGAAGGGCTGTGCAGGCTCAGCAGATGGAAGAGATGTCCCAGATCTAAACAGCAGCTGTCAGGCAGCCAGCACCCCGAGCAGGGGTCAGCGAGACCCCCCTGAGGTACTGCAGCAGCCAACACACAGGGCTGGGTAACCTCGGCTCAGCTCAGAGTTGGGTGGGTGGGAAAAGCTCTCTGAGGTCACCCAGCCCAACCAGCAACCCAGCACCACCATGGCCACCAAACCATGGCCCCACTGCCATGGCCACAGGGTTCTTGCACACCTCCAGGGATGGGCACTGCCCCACCTCCCTGGGCAGCCTGTGCCAAGCCCTGACCACTCTGGCAGCAGTTTCCCCTGACACCAAACGTAACCCTCCCCTGGCACAATTCCTCTCCCCCTATCACCTGGTACTGGAGAGCAGAGCCCAACCCCACCTCACTGCAGGCTCCTCTCAGGGAGCTGCAGAGAGCAGTGAGCTCTGCCCTCAGCCTTCTCTTCTCCAGACTAACCCCAGCCCAGTCCCCTCAGCTGCTCCTCCCCAGCCCTGCTCTCCAGAGCCTTCAGCAGCTCCACCACCCCTCTGGCACACAGACAGACACTACACAGGCATTAGATACAAATACACTCTCTCTACACACCTCTTCAGGTGCCACTCCTCCAGTGCAGTGCAGGACATCCCCTCTCCTTCAGGACAGCTCCAGCTTGGGGCAGCTCATGGTCTCAGCCCCACTCTGGTGCCCTCCCTAAGGCAATTCCTCATTCTGCTCATGTTTCTCCCATTCGTTCAGGACCAGCTTCTTGCTTCCAAGGCAAAGTACGTCTGGAAATACATCACAGCTGCCATTACACCTTGCACATTTAAGTGTCCTCAATCACTTTACAGCCGTGGGAAGTGTCCCAGCACCACTATGAAATGGCTGCACTTAGATTTACAGCTGCAGTCATCTCCTGTCCATGGTGGGAAGGATCTTCAGAGCACAGGAGCACTGCAGTGAGCAGCTCCAGGCTCTGTGAGGAGGCAGAGCTGGAGTCCTGCCTTCTGATGCTCTGCTCCACACCTGCTGGAGGTAAATCCCATAATATACATGCAGATAGCTCCTGAGAACATCCCTCCTGAGCTGGCAATCTCTGGATCGTGCTTCCTGCCCCTCCCCTGCTGCTCTCAGACATGGAGCAACATTCACCCTCCTGCTTTGCACTTCAGTTAGGTGCAATGGAACAGGTTCCCAGGGGCTGTCCTGGGCTGGATACCCAAGGAGGTACCACAGAATGGGAGGGGTTGGTAGGGACCTGGAGAACATTGAGTCCAGCCCCCCACCAGAGCAGGATCACCTAGAGAAGGTCGCACAGGAATGCATCCAGGTGGGGTCTGAAAGTCTCCAGAGATGGAGACTCCACCACCTCTCTGGGTAGCCTGCTCCAGGGCTCTGCCACCCTTCAGTTACAGAAGTTCCTCCTCATGTTCAGATGGAAGCTGTGCCAGTTTGTGCCCATTACCCTTTGTTGAGCCACTGGGCACCACTGAACCTGGCACAGAGCTGCATGGAGCACAGGGCTGCATGGAACACACAGCTGCAGGGAGTATGCAGCTACGTGGAGCACAAAGCTGAATGGAGTATGCAGCTACATGGAGCACACAGCTGCATGGAGCACAGGGCTGCATGGAACACAGGGCTGCATGGAGCACAAGGCTGAATGGAGTATACAGATGCATGGAGCACACAGCTGCATGGAACACAGGGCTGCATGGAGCACAGGGCTGCATGGAGCACAAGGCTGAATGGAGTATACAGATGCATGGAGCACACAGCTGCATGGAGCACAAGGCTGCATGGAACACAGGGCTGCATGGAACACAGGGCTGCATGGAGCACAAGGCTGAATGGAGTATACAGATGCATGGAGCACAGGGCTGCAGTCCCTCAGTGTCTCTGTGCCCCTTCCAGCATACCTATGGATGGGTTTTCCCCCCGTGGAGAAGTGGATAATGACCCTACCCCCTTCTCTCTGCTCTTTTATTCTCTTGCAAAGCCATTTCTCAGCAGATGCAGGTGGCCCAAAGCAGCCTGATGAGCAGGACAGCCTGGTTCTGAGCGTGGCTGGCAGGGGACACAGGCTGGGTGCCCATGGGGCTGCAGCTGAAGCAGCTGTTGGCCATTACTGAAGTGCCAGCATCTCTTCCCTGCTCAGCACACGCTGCAAGCAGCAGCCATGCATCACCTTCTCCTTTCCTAATGGCTACTCAGGCGTGTAGTAAGTTGAGCTTCATCTTGCTGATGACTCTGGCTGGAGGTGTTTGGCACAACAGGGCATCCTTTGGCCCAAAGGGAATAGAGACATCTGGCTCTGGCAGGGCGAAACGAGCTGCGCTCGGCCACTGCCTCTCCTGCTTCACCTTGGTCTGCCCCAGCGCTGCTTGCAGACTCGGGCAGAAGGCAGACTGCAGAGTTCCTTTGCACTTCTTCACCTCAGACAACTTTATCTCCCGGGGTGTAAAACGCCTCAGGTCTTCCTCATGTCCCTCGGATGGTGCCAGCGCTGCGCCACCCCAGCAGGCAAAGGCACTGAGGCTGGAAGCACTTGGAGGGCGCTCCCATTCCCTCTGCTGGCTCCAGGGATGCCAGCACTGCTGTTGGCCAAACCAGCACTGAGTCAGCTCTTTCTGCACCACTTGTCCCAGATCTGCACTTGGGCAGAGGAGCAGGAGGCTGCTCTGGGCCATCAGCATCTCACACAGTGTGCAGGGCTGCTGTAAGTGACTGCAGGAGCCGAAGGACTGAGAAGCAGATCTGTAATCTAGGGTCGCTGGTGAGAGGCTGCTGCTGCTTTATCTCCCTTGTAATAGCTTCCTTCCTTCAGGATGAGTTATTGCACTCCTATTTTTGGCTGTGCTTCACTTGGAAACCTGGCACAGTACTATTGTTTGGCAGACAGAGCCCTGCCCTGGCAATCTATTGTTTGGGGGTTGTTTGCTTTTAACTAATTCATTAGCTTGCTGTACTGCAAGCTCCAGCACTTGTTTTCCCCTCCAGCACTGAGTGTTCATTAGACAGCCACTCTCAGGAAACTTCCCCAAGACAAACATTTAACCCTCAGCCTCCTCAGAACTGCTGCCAGCCCTTCTCAGGGAGCCCTGCAAGGCCCAGGCAGCTCAGCTCCATTAATGATCCCCATTATTAATCATCACATTTTGCCTGTCGTTAGTGCAAGCCTGCCCCAGCGCCAGAGCCTTCACCTGGCATCATCCCTCAAGTCACAGGAGCTCATTACAGAGAGGCCTGTCAGGTTAAGCCTGGCTTTTGCTGCCTTCTCTCTCTTCTCCTCCCCTGTGTGGTTGTTCTCCGTGACCCCAGCACACAGCAGTCACTCCAACCCTGGCAGCTGCCCTGCTGCCTGCAGAGGTTTGGAGGTGTCCCCAACCAGCCCAAATCCTGGAGCCAGGATTCAGTTCACAGCTCACAGATGTCAGGGGTTGGAAGGGACCCCAAGAGCTCATCCAGTCCAACCCCTGCCAGAGCAGGACCACATAATCCAGCTCAGGGCACACAGGAATACATCCAGACAGGGAGAGTAGAAGGGGAAGAGAACCTCCCTGGATCTGCTGGGCACACTCTTGCTAATGCCCCCCAGGATGCCATTGGCCCTCTTGGCCCCCAGAGCACATTGCTGTGCCATGGATGTTCTCCCCCAGCACTCCCAGGTCCCTCTCCCCAGGGCTGCTCTCCAGCAGTCACCTCCCAGCCTGGACTGCTGTAGTTTATTACTGCTCCCCAGGTGCAGGACTCTGCACTTGTCCTTGTTGGGCCTCCTCTGGTTCCTCTGTGCCCAGCTCTGTGCCCAGGGCTCTCTGGCTGGACCCACAGCCTTCAGCTGTCTCAGCCAAGCCTCCCAGCTTGGTATCAGCAGCAAACTTGCTGAGCAGCCTCTGTCTGTGCCCTCATCAATGGCACTGATGAAGATGTCGATCAGCACCAGCCCCAGCACTGAGCCCTAGGGGACTCCACTGGTTGCAGCTCTGCAGCTGGACCTGGCACCATTGATCACCACTCTTTGAACTCTGTCTGTAACCAGTTTCTGATCCACCTCACTGCCTGCTCTGCCATCCCACACTTCCTGAGCTTGCCCACTAGGGTATCATCTGTGGCCCTTAAAAGCTGCTTCCAGCAATCCCCTTCTGGTGCACCATCCATCAGGGAGGCCTGGGGGCACTGCTCATCCCACACTGGGCTCCTGGTTGCTGCTCTCAAGACAGAAGCACTGCACATGGGGGCACAGTGATGGTGACCTCTGACTGAGAGGTGTCCCTGCCTGTGGCAGGGTGGTTGCAGCAGCTGCTCTCTGAGGTCCCTTTCAACAAAGCCTGGGTGTCAGGTTGGGCTGGATGAGCCTGGAGGTCTCTTCCAGCCTGGCTGACTCTATGATGCTGTGTTTCTGGGGTTCTATGATCTGCCTCTGAGGCTGCTCTCTGACACCCCCTGCCTTGGAGGCTGCTCCAGCCCCAGCTCACTGCATCTCTGCATGCTGCTGATTCCATTAGATTTATTTCTAGTCACCCTGGAAGGGCAGCAGGTCCCTCCCTACCCGATGGCTCCCTGGGCTAATGGGAGCCATGAGCTGTCAGAGCAGTGCAGAAGTGAGCCCTGACCCCTGAGTTACTGTCACAACAAACTCACCTCCTGCAGACAGCAGCAGTGGAGGCAGGGAGGCTGACTGGAAGTGCTTGAGGGAGGAAGCTGAGAAATGAAAGAGAGGCAATCAGCTCCCAGTCTTGGCTCTGCTAGGAGAGCTCTGCTCCTGATAAAGCTGCTTTAATAAAGAGCTGTGGGCTAACAGCAAAGGGAAGGACAACACTGGTGGAGCACTGCTGGGTAAGGAACAGGCTGGATGGTGGCAGGCAGAGTGCTGACCAGGGGCACAGTGTCCACCTGCAGACCTATGCCATGTGGCCCCCTGAGGGGTTCCCTGCTGGCACCAGTGCTGTGTAACAGCTTCGTCAGTGCCATGCACAGAGCAATCAGGGCACCCTCAGCAAGTCTGCAGGAGGCACCAAGCTGTGTGGCACAGTCAACCTGCCAGAGGGCAGGGATCCATCCAGAGGGACCTGCACAGGCTGCAGAGCTGTGCCCAGGCCAACCTCAGGGCATTCAACAAGGCCAAGGGTAAGGTCCTGCACCTGGGTGGGGGCAATGCCAAGCACAGCTGCAGGCTGGGTGGGGAATGGCTGAGAGCAGCCCTGAGGAACAGGCCCTGGGGGTCTGGGCTGATGCAAAGCTCCACAGGAGCCTGCAGTGGGAGTGCAGCCCAGACACAAGCCTGTGCTGGGCTGCAGCCAGAGCAGTGTGGGCACAGGGCAAGGGAGGGGATTCTGCCCCTTGGCTCTGCTCTCCTCACACCCCACCTGCAGCCCTGGGGGCACTTCTGCAGCCCCCAGCACAAGCAGCACATGGAAGGGTTGGAGCCAGTGCAGAGGAGGCCACCAAGATGCTGAGAGGGCTGCAGCAGCTCTGCTCTGAGCACAGGCTGAGAGAGTTGGGGCTCTGCAGCCTGGAGAGGAGAAGGCTTCCAGGAGAGCTTGGAGTGGCCTTGCAGGCTGTGAAGGGGACTGCAGGGGGGCTGGGGAGGGACTATTGACAAGGTGTGGGAATGAGAGGAGGAGGAGGAGGAATGGGTTTGAAGTGGCAGAGGGGAGATTGAAAGTGGCTGTGAGGAAAGGGTTCTCTGCAGTGAGGGTGGTGAGAGCCTGGCACAGGTTGCCCAGGGAGGTTGTGGAGCACAGAGTCACAGGATGGGATCTTTGATCACATTGGGTGCTTCTGTGCTCCACAACCTCCCTGGAGCTGTTCAAGGCCAGGGTGGATGAGGCCTTGAGCAACCTGTTCTAGTGGGAGGTGTCTCTGCCTATGGCAGGGGTTGGACTTGTCTGAGCTTTGAGGTCCCTTCCAGCCTAACCCATGCTGTGGTTCTATGAACTTCTCACCTGGCAGATCAGAGAGATTTAGGGGTTGGAAAGGATCTCCAGAGGTCATCCAGCCCAAGCCCCCTGCCACAGCAGCATCACCCGGGGCAGGTCACACAGGAGCACACTCAGGTGGGATCTGAAGCCTGCAGAGGAGAGTGCAGAGGAGGAGATGGTTTGCTGCCAAGCAGCCGCTCGGGCACGCAACAGCAAAGGAGCAGGTCTGTGGCAGCACTCAGGGAACCAGGAACACAACAACCAAAACAATTAAATAGAGCTGTAAAGAGTAATTGGAGACAAGGATGGCAATTTGTCTCCTTGTTCCGAGCTAATTGATCCACATTGAAGATGTAATTATGGCATATTAAAGAGATTAAACATCAGGTCTGAGTGGAGGAGGGAAGAGAGAGGCCTGAGCTGCGTGGATGGCATCTGGGGACTCACAATATTCTGATGTTGGCCTTCCAAACCCCGAGGGCAGCTGCAAGGCAGCACCACTGCAGTGCCCAGGGGGCTGCTGTCTCTCTCCCTTCTCCTGCCTGCCAGGCCGAGGCTCTGGCACGGTGCCTGCGGGCAGCGAGAGGCAGCTGGGATGCTGTGGCAGTGCCTGGGTGAGGGACAGGGGCGCTGCAGCTCAGGCTGCCTGCTCCTGACCGCTCACCTTCAGCAGAGCACAGCCACTGCCCCGGGGAGCTCTGCACCTTCCACCCTTTCCCTCTGCGTTCCCAGACTCCAGCCTCACTCTCCCCACCTCCAGCTTTGCTCCATTCCCCCCACTCCTGCCACTCCCTCACAGCCTCCAAAGTCCCTCCCCAGCTCTTTTGGAGCCCCCTTCAGATGCTGGAAGGCCACAAGAAGGTCCCCTGGGAGCCTCCTCTGCTCCAGCCTGCACAGCCCCAACTCTTTCAGGCTGTGCTCACAGCAGAGCTGCTGCAGCCTCTCAGCATCCTCCTGGCCCTGCTCTGGACACTCTCCAGCATCTCCACAGCCCTCTTGTCCCAGGGGCTCCAGAGCTGGATGCAGGACTCCAGGTGGGGTCTCAGCAGAGCAGAGCAGAGGAGGAGAATGCCCTCCCTGGCCCTGCTGGCCACACTTCTGCTGCTGCAGCCCAGGCTCTGCTTTGCCCTCAGGGCTGCCAGTGCACACCTAAGGGCTCTGTGACACACAGGGCTGGGCTGGGGCAGCAGCCAGAAGACTTCAGCTTTAATTAGCCTCTTGCTATCAGCCTTGGAAGAGCTCCTGGAGCAGGGAAGTCCCCACCCTGCCTCGCATGGCTCTGGGTACCCATGGTTAGTGCTGAGCAGATACCTGCCATGACAACAGCTTTGAAGCAGAGAGGGCAGGCAGCTGTGTGCTGGCAGCCAGGCAGCTCCTTGGGGGGGATGAAAGGGATGACTGCGGTGTAGAGACTCAGCTGCTGAAGGAAGCCTCCACTGCAGCCAGCCCCAGCTCTTTGCTATTACTTCTATCACTCTGTGTCAGTGGGGGGCTGCTGAGTAAGGCACCTTCCGTTCCCTTTGTTGACTAATGGACACAGAATGCTAATTAGAGATCCTAGAGTAGAGAATGCTAATTAGAGACCCTAGCCAGGCCTGGGCTAACCTCGCTTCTTTCAGCTGACATCTGTTCTGGGGTTCTCTGAGACCTTGAGAGATTTTCAAGTTCCTTATCACTCATCTTTAAGTGACTCCTTAAATATATCAAAGTGGAAGCTGCTCCCTATGGAACCTCATTGCTGCCTGCAGCTGCCTGCAGGGAGGCTGGAGCCAGCTGGGGTTGGGCTCTGCTGCCAGGCAGCCAGCAACAGAAGAAGGGGACACAGCCTCAAGCTGTGCCAGGGCAGGTTGAGACTGGATGTTGTTAGGAAGTTGTTGTCAGAGAGAGTGATTGGCACTGGAATGGGCTGCCCAGGGAGGTGGTGGAGTGGCCGTGGCAGGAGGTGTTGAAGCCAAGCCTGGCTGGGGCACTGAGTGCCATGGTCTGGTTGGTTGGGCAGGGCTGGGTGCTAGGTTGGGCTAGGGGAGCTTGGAGGTCATTTCCAAGACAGCTATGAGCTCTGCCCTGAGCCTCCTCTGCTGCAGGCTGCACACCCCCAGCTCCCTCAGCCTCTCCTCACAGGGCTCTGCTCCAGGCCCCTCCCCAGCCTTGCTGCCCTGCTCCAAACACCTTCCAGCACCTCAACATCTCTCTGCAATGGAGGAGCCCAGAACTGGACACAGCACTCCAGGGGTGTCCTGAGCAGTGCTGAGCACAGGGGCAGAAGAACCTCCCTTGTCCTGCTGCCCACACTGCTCCTGATAGGAATCATTCTGTCCTGGAAGAGAAGAAGCTGTCCCAGTGTCACCCAAAGCCAGGCAGGATGATGTTCCCAGCACCCTGGGAGCATGGCAGACAAACTGCCTCAATATCACTTGATCTATTTTTCTAATAACCTCTCTCATGAATATTTTATTTCCTCTGGTGCTGGACTAAATTTGCTCAGGAGACAATTGCCATTCCATTAAGGAGGCAACAGCTCACCCTGCTGAGGAGGGCAACTGTTGACTTCCCAACCCGGTGAGTGAATTAAGACATCATTATTTCCACGTCCCAGGGCACACCAGAAAGCAAACACAAACCCCCAGACTGGTGTAGACTGTGAAATCCTTCACTTGGCAGGACCACTTCTGATGGCTTCCCACTCTCCAGGTGCTCTTGCTTTAGCAGGTGGTGGCTCAGTGTTCACCGGCTGCAGCCAATGCTGCTTCCCGGCTGGGGTGAAGGTGTTTGTCACCCTGCCAGCTGTGGGAGCTGGGACAGCCTGATGGGCAAGGAGCTCTGCACAGAGTCTGTGCAAGCATCATGCCCAGCAGTGACATCACAGACTCAGCCAGGTTGGCAGAGAGCTCCAAGCTCAGCCAGCCCAACCTAGCACCCAGCCCTGCCCAACCAACCAGACCATGGCACTAAGTGCCCCAGCCAGGCTTGGCTGCAACACCTCCTGCCACAGCCACTCCACCACCTCCCTGGGCAGCCCATTCCAGTGCCAATCACTCTCTCTGCCAGGAACTTCCTCCTCACATCCAGCCTAGACCTGCCCTGGCACAGCTTGAGCCTGGGTCCCCTTCTTCTGCTGCTGGCTGCCTGGCAGCAGAGCCCAACCCCACCTGGCTACAGCCTCCCTGCAGGCAGCTGCAGGCAGCAATGAGCTCTGCCCTGAGCCTCCTCTGCTGCAGGCTGCACACCCCCAGCTCCCTCAGCCTCTCCTCACAGGGCTCTGCTCCAGGCCCCTCCCCAGCCTTGCTGCCCTTCTCCAAACACCTTCCAGCACCTCAACAGCTCTCTGCAATGGAGGAGCCCAGAACTGGACACAGCACTGCAGGGGTGGCCTGAGCAGTGCTGAGCACAGGGGCACAAGAACCTCCCTTGTCCTGCTGCCCACACTGCTCCTGAGCCAGCCCAGGATGCCATTGGCTCTGCTGCCCACCTGGGCACTGCTGCCTCCTCTGCAGCTCCTCTCTGCCAGCACCCCCAGGGCCCTCTCTGCCTGGCTGCTCTCAGCCATTCTGGCCCCAGCCTGTGGTGCTGCTTGGGGTTGTTGTGGCCAAAGTGCAGAACCCTGCCCTTGGCCTTGTTCAGTCTCATCCCCTTGGCCTCTGCCCACCCATGCAGCCTGGCCAGGTCCCTCTGCAGGGCTCTGCTACCCTCCAGCAGCTCCACAGCTGCTCCTAGCTTGGTGTCATCTGCAGACTCACTGATGCTGGACTCAATCCTTTAGTCCAGATCATCACTAAAGATATTGAACATGACTGGGCACACCACCAGTGCCAGCTGCCAGCTGGATGTGGCACCATTCATTGTCTGCCTGGACATGCCCCAGAGCAGCACAGAGAGCACTTTTAACTTCTGTGGCACAGGGCAGGGCTCAGAGCCCTGTGTGTGTCTCAGGCTGAGGCTGTTAACACCACTCCCTCACTCTGCTCTCATGACTGAATGATTAAAAGTGGTGAGTTCTAATCTCCCTGAGCCCCCAGCTCCCCCTGCGTGGCAGCAGGATAATCTGGGCAGCTTTGCAGAGGGCTTTGGTGGCTTCAGCTGAAGAGCAGGGAGCATTACCAGGGGTGCCCTGCTGCATCCCCTTGGCCGGGAGGGGGTGGCTGGATGGGCCCATGCAGGCTGGCCGCAGCCCCTCCCTTCAGGCAGGGCTTGTAGCAGCCACGCAGCAGCTTCTCATCTGTGCTCGGCTAATGGGAAGGGGAGGGAAGAAAGCTGGTGGCTGGGAGCTAATTCTGACAGCGTTTCTGTGCTGTTTAGACCCAGCTACAGGCATTAAATGTTGAGCAGCTCACAGCCTCCATGGTGCATCCTGATGGCACTGCCTGACAGGGAACACTGCAGGGTGCCCCAGCACCCAGGGGGCACTTGGAGCCTCCTCCCCACCGGCAGTGCCAGCAGGGCTGTGTCTAGGTTTGATGCCTTCAGACAGGACTCTGCTCCCTGTGTGCCAGCCTGATCCCGCTTGCAGCTGCTGCTGTGCCTCAGGGGCCCAGCAGATGACCACTTTCTACCCACCTCAAGACTGGCCTGGAAACACCAAGGTCCTGAAGTGGTTCTGGGCCAGCACTGACCACGGAGGTGTTTGGGCTGGGAAAGGCCTCTAAGATCACCCAGCCTGACACCACCACCGCCTCTGAACCACCTCCCCAGGTGCCATGGCCATGCTGTGTCCCTCCTCTGGCACAGCCCAGAAGCAGCTCTTGGGTAAGACCCTCTTAGCTGAGAGGAGCTCGGACTGAAAACCCAATCAAAGCTGAGAGCAGCATCGGGACCCTGCAGCGCACTGTGCGGGGAGCTCCTCTGGCTGCAGCAAGCCAGTGGAGCACTGCAGCCAGCCCACTGCCAGTGGAGTACTGCAGCTAGCTCACTGCCAATGGAGCACTGCAGCCAGCTCACTGCTAATGAAGCACTGCAGCCAGCTCACTGCCAATGGAGCACTGCAGCCAGCTCACTGCCAGTGGAGCACTGCAGCCGGCCCACTGCCAGTGGAGCACTGCAGCCGGCCCACTGCCAGTGGAGCACTGCAGCCGGCTCACTGCCAATGAGCACTGCAGCTAGCTCACTGCCAGTGGAGCACTGCAGCCGGCTCACTGCCAATGAGCACTGCAGCTAGCTCACTGCCAGTGGAGCACTGCAGCCGGCCCACTGCCAGTGGAGCACTGCAGTCAGCTCACTGCCAATGGAGCACTGCAGCTAGAGCTGCAGTCAGAGACTGTGGTCCTGCTGAGGCCAGCCCTGCCCAGGGGCGCTTACAGATGAGCCCAAGGTAAGACTGATGGGCTCAGAGGGGGCATCCACAACCTCCCTGGGCAACCTGTGCCAGAGCCTCCCCACCCTGAGCGCCAAGAAAGCTGCGGCGTTAAGCTGTGGGGAGGGGAGGGAGCTGTCCCCTGGGGTGAATTGTGCCTTTCCTGGCCTCTCTGACATTCCTTTCTCGGCAGACCGCTGCCAGGGATGGGATGGCAGAGAATGTGTACCTAAGCAGATACCCATCGGCACTTTGTTTCAAAGCAGAGGTGTTTGAAAAGCACCGGCTGCCTTCCCTGCTGTCCCCGTCAGCAGCTGCTCCGCCTCATCTGCATTCGCCTTGCTCGCTGCCTCGCCCCTGCCCTCTCCTCTGCCGGCGCCCAGCGAGGACAATGTCAGCGCTTAGCTGCCTGCTGTGCCCGCGGCTGCCTGCGCCGCGCACCCCGAGCCGCAGGCTGCGCTCCCCTGTGCAGATGCGGGCGGCAGCAGCGGCTCCGCACGGACGGCGCCGCCAGATGCTATCTGCCTGCCTCGGAGCGGTTACTCATCCCTTATCTGCACATGCCAACCAGCACCAGCTGCCAGCGCTGCATCTGGGGTCCAGTGTCCCCACCGAGGCTTCCTGCCGGCAGCCTCTCCTGGATGCTTCTCCATCACCCTTGCCTGCCTCACCTTCCTGGACAGGGAAAACGAACTGGGAAGGTTCGTAGCCAAGGCTGCCAGGAGGGATGCACAGCAACCTAAAGCTGATTTAAAGAGGCCTCCTCTGGAAAGTGCAATCAGAACAAGGAGCTGCAAACCTCAGACCCACACAGCCTAGAGGCGGAGAAGCAGATCCTGCTCTGGTGGCTCCACTGGAGCCACACTGGCACTAGACCTGCCCTCAGGACTGATGTGCTCTAAGATGTACAGAGATTTCCTATGGGAGATGCCCAAATCCTCTTGGACAACCACAAGAACAACAAGGAAGGAACTTTGGCCCTTGCACTTCAGAGAGTCACAGGATGGCTCAGGTTGGAGTGGACCTCAGGGCTGATCTGCTCCAACATTGCCATCATGGGCAGGGACACCTCTCAGCTAGACTCAGCTGCTCAAGGACTCACCCAGCCTGGCCTTGAGCAGCCTCTCTGGGCAGCCTGTTCCAGAGTCTCACCACCCTCATCACAGGGTCAGAGTCACAGAATCACAGCATGTCAGGGCTGGAAGGGGCCTCCAAAGCTCACCCAGCCCAACCCCTGCCAGAGCAGGATCCCCTATACCAGAGCACATAGGAACACATCCAGGCAGGTTTTGAGTATCTCCAGCTCCCTCAGGCTCTCCTAGCAGAGCTGTTCCATTCCCTTCAGCATCTCTGTGGCTCTGTGCTGGACTCTCTCAAGCAGTTCTGTGTCCCCCTTGAACTGGAGGGCCCAGAACTGGACACAGCACTCCAGATGTGGCCTCAGCAGGGCAGAGCAGAGGGGCAGGAGAACCTCTCTCGACCTACTACCCACAGCCATTCTAATCCACCCCAGAATGGCATTGGCCCTGCTGGCCACCAGAGCACACTGCTGGCTCATGGTCACCCTCCCACCCACCAGGACCCCCAGTTCCTTTTCCCCTTCACTGCCTTCCAACAGGTCAGTCTCCAGCCCACAGTGATCCCTGGGCTTGTTCTTTTCCAGGTGCCAGACTCTACACTTGCCCTTGCTGAGCTTCATTCCATTTCTCCCTGCCCACCCCTCCAGCCTGCCCCAGTCTGGCTGAATGGCAGCACAATCTCTGGTGTGGCAGCCACTGCACCCAGCTTGGTGTCTTACTCAAGAGCTTCTCCCTCAGCTCCAGCCTAGCCCTGATCTGCCTCAGCTCCAAGCCATTGCCCCTTGTCCTGTCCCCAGGCACCCTCAGGAAAGGTCTCTCTGCAGCCTTCCTGCAGGATCCCTTCAGGTCCTGGAAGGCAGCTCTGAGGTCCCCTCTGAGTCTTCTCCAGCCTGGGCACCCCCATTTGTCGGGGCTGGCATCACCTCCCCCTCAGCTGGTCCACGGTGCTGGAGCACACCCCGGAGCCCTGCCTCGGAGCCGTTTGCTTCCCAGGAGGGGCACTCCCTGGGCACAGCCTGCCCCGCAGCGCCTGCCTGGGGGAGCTGCGCTCCTGCACAAGCAGCAGCAGGGTCAGAGGGGAAAGCCATGCCCAGGCTGCTGCTCCACAGCACATCCAGTGCGAGTGTGGCCACCAGCTCCTCGCCCTGGCTGCACTCCAGGGCTGGCAATTAAACCTTGCTGAACGTCTGCATTAGAGTCTGAAGCACTCTCCTGGCCACAGTGGGGCTGAGCACAGATTCACATTGCTGTTTCTCTCCTCTGCTATACAAAGGAGGCTGCTCCATCCTGGCTGCCTCACATGCAGACAGCTCATTTTTATGTGCAAATGTTAGGATAAATGAATCTCATCCCAGGCTCCTGGGAACAGAGAGGAGGAGAATCAAGCCCAATATAATGAAAAGGTTTACCCAGAGCTGAGCCTGGAGGAGGAAAATCAGCCAGGGGAAGCCAGGGGAAGAGAAGAGCCCAGACCGTTAAGAGAAGGGACAGCAGATTGTCTGCTGGGGCAGCCAGCAGGAGGGAAGTGGGCACCAATTAGCTACCTGCTTAGAACGACAAGGAACAGCCCCGAGCCAGCGATGCAACCGGGGCTGGAGCAGCTGGAACACAGATCACCCTGCTGGGCACCCAGTCACCCTGCTGGGCACCCAAATCACCCTGCTGGGCACCCAGTCACCCTGCTGGGCACCCAGATCACCCTGCTGGGCACCCAATCACCCTGCTGAGCACACAAATCACCCTGCTGGGCACACCAATCACCCTGCTGGGCACCCAATCACCCTGCTGGGCACCCAATCACCCTGCTGGGCACACAAATCACCCTGCTGGGCACCCAATCACCCTGCTGGGCACCCAGTCACCCTGCTGGGCACACAATCACCCTGCTGGGCACCCAGATCACCCTGCTGGGCACCCAATCACCCTGCTGGGCACCCAGTCACCCTGCTGGGCACCCAGATCACCCTGCTGGGCACCCAATCACCCTGCTGAGCACACAAATCACCCTGCTGGGCACACCAATCACCCTGCTGGGCACCCAAATCACCATGCTGGGCACAGCAATCACCCTGCTGGGCACACAAATCACCCTGCTGGGCACCCAGCAGCTGCCTGCTTTCTGGGGGCAGGAGACCATCAGTGCTCCTGGGAGCTGTGCAGAGCCAGGCCAGGTTGGGCACTGCTGCTGCCCTCGGTACCAGGAGAACTGCAGATGACAGAATCACAGAATCAGGGTGGGAAGGACCACAAGGAGCAGCCAGTCCCAACCCCCTGCCATGCCCAGGGACACCCTACCCTAGAGCAGGCTGCACACAGCCTCAGCCAGCCTGGCCTCAAACACCTCCAGCCATGGGGCCTCAACCACCTCCCTGGGCAACCCCTGCCAGCCTCTCACCACTCTCCTGCTCAACAACTTCCTCCTCCCCTCCAGCCTCACTCTCCCCACCTCCAGCCTGGAGCCCCCTTCAGATGCTGGAAGGCCACAAGAAGGTCCCCTGGGAGCCTCCTCTGCTCCAGCCTGCACAGCCCCAACTCTTTCAGGCTGTGCTCACAGCAGAGCTGCTGCAGCCTCTCAGCATCCTCCTGGCCCTGCTCTGGACACTCTCCAGCATCTCCACAGCCCTCTTGTCCCAGGGGCTCCAGAGCTGGATGCAGGACTCCAGGTGGAGTCTCAGCAGAGCAGATCAGAGGGGGAGAATCATTGTTCCCTTGCTCCAGCAACAGCACAGGGTCAAGAAGCAGCTCGTTTGGGAGGTCAAACATGTCACAGAATGACAGGATGGTGGAGGCTGGAAGGGACCTCTGGAGATCATCCAGTCCAACCCCCCTGCCAAAGCAGGACCCCCAAGGGCAGTTCACACAGGAATGCAACCAGGTAGGATTTGAAAGGCTCCAGGGAAGGAGACTCCACAACCTCTCTGGGCAGCCTGCTCCAGGGCTCTGCCACCCTCACTGTAAAGAAAGCTCTCCTCATGCTGAGGTGTGCTGCAGTTTGGGAGTCCAACCCCCTGGACACACTAACAATGGCAGGGTTTTCCCAGGCACCCTTCAGGATGGGGCTGTCCCCCCCTGATTCCAGCCTCACTTTGCATCCACTTTACTTCTGGAAGCAAAGGACTCTGAGTCATCCACCCTCAGTGCCTCCAGGTTTCTCAGGGCTTGAAATCTGGCCCTAGACTTGCAAGAAGAGGACTCCCTTCTACCCGAGGCAGCAGACAAGAGGCACCCTGTGAGGCTGACACTTGAGTGGTGCACTTCCTGCAGCAAGCCAAGGAGCAGACCTGGAGCAGCTCGACAGCATTCAAGACCTGAAGGCTTGTTAAAGCCTTGAAGGTGCTTTAGAGCCTGGAGTCCAAGGCTGCTGTGGCACCAACATGAAGGAGGCCTTGCAGGGAGGGTATCAAAGGGAGCAGCTGAGATTCTCTGCAGACTGAGTCTTTAGAGAGGAGCTGACACAAAAGACAGGGCCCCTAAGGAGGGCAGAGCTGAAAGGCATGGCAGAGGTTAGTCCTGGCTTGGGAAGCTGAGCCTGCCCTGTCACTGGCTGTCAGGCATTTGGTGCTGGGTTAGCCTCCTGATGGGACTGAGCCCTGCAAACCAGGCACTGCTGCTGGTCCAGGCCCCCACGGGAGTGCATTAACAATGGCTAATTCCACTCCTGGACCCAGCAGATGAGCTGCACAGCTCCAGGGGGTTGGAGTCTGCTCCTGCTTTTAAAGCCAGCACTGCTGTGGGCTTGAAGGAAAATGAAGCTGAGCTGCCCCTGCTGCTGGCTGCCTGGACTCAGCTCCAAAGGGGATCAAAGCCTCTGCCCCCAGCCTAGCCTGGATGTCTGCAGCAAAGCTAATTAAAGGGAAAGGCTGATAGGTGCACGAGTCCCTCACACCTCCTGCTTCCAGGCAGCCCCAGCACACAGCCCTGCACAGCCACCAGCTGCCTAGAGCCTTTGTGTCCTCAGTTAGCTGCCAGATCCCCTGCCAAGGCTTTGCCCTCAGGCTCCTCTGTGCTGGGCTCTTGACTCTGCCAGAGCCTCAGGCTGCTCTCATTCCCCTGTGCTCACTCCCTGTTTGAGAGAAGGGGCAGGAAGGGCTCTCTGCTATTGGGTTGCATGAGAACAGGTGAACGAGGTGTTGTTCAGTGCTTGGGAGATGCTGCTCAGTGCTTTGGAGATGTTCAGGGCTTGGGAGATGCTGTTCAGTGCTTTGGAGATGTTCAGTGCTTGGGAGATGCTGTTCAGTGCTTTGGAGATGTTCAGGGCTTGGGAGATGCTATTCAATGCTAGGAGATGCTGTTCAGTGCTTGGGAGGTGCTGTTCCGTGCCTTGGAGGTGCTGTTCAGTGCTTTTTGCTGCAAACTAACCTTTGCCAGGGCACTTTTGGGCGCCTCTGGCACAGAAAGAAGAACTTGCAGGCAGAGGAGCTACAGAAGCAGTGTTTGTGCAGCTCTGCTGTGATCAAACAAACCAAACTTCCTGAGGGTTCCTCAAATGCGAGGGGAGCAGAAGTGGTCAGAGCCAGAGGGCAAACATGCAGTGTTCCTCCAGACTCTGCCAGCTCCAGCACACCTCACTGCCCCCAGCTCACCTCACTGCCCCCAGCTCACCTCACTGCCCCCAGCTCCCCTCACTGCCCCCAGCACACCTCACTGCCCCCAGCTCACCTCACTGCCCCCAGCACACCTCACTGCCCCCAGCACACCTCACTGCCCCCAGCACACCTCACTGCCCCCAGCTCACCTCACTGCCCCCAGCACACCTCACTGCCCCCAGCTCACCTCACTGCCCCCAGCTCACCTGACTGCCCCCAGCTCACCTCACTGCCCCCAGCTCCCCTCACTGCCCCCAGCACACCTCACTGCCCCCAGCACACCTCACTGCCCCCAGCACACCTCACTGCCCCCAGCACACCTCACTGCCCCCAGCTCACCTCACTGCCCCCAGCTCACCTCACTGCCCCCAGCACACCTCACTGCCCCCAGCTCACCTCACTGCCCCCAGCACACCTCACTGCCCCCAGCTCACCTCACTGCCCCCAGCACACCTCACTGCCCCCAGCACATCTGACTGCCCCCAGCTCACCTCACTGCCCCCAGCACACCTCACTGCCCCCAGCACACCTCACTGCCCCCAGCACACCTCACTGCCCCCAGCCCCTCAGCCCTGCTGGGGTCTCACCGCTGCCTGGCATGGCAATGCTCTGAGGACCATCCAGAGCAGCCATCCACACAGCACCACCGTGGCCTCTACACCATGTGCCAGACTGCCTTGAGCTCCTCCAGAGATGGGCACTCTGCCACCCGCCTGGGCAGCCTGCTGCAGTCCCTGGCTGCTCTTGCAGCAAAGAAATCTTTCCTGATCTCCAACCCAAAGCTCCTCTGCTGCACCACTTATCTCCATTGGGCTCTACAGGCTACTGGCAGGTGAGACCTGTCCTGAGGAGTTTCCAGTGGGCACCATAGTGGCACAGACTTGAGAAGTGTCCCTCAGAGCAGCAGTCCCTGAAGGTCCCAGCTGCAGTGGGACTGAATTGCAGCACCACGCAGCAGGGGAAGCTCTGCTGTGAGCACAGACTGAAAGAGTTGGGGCTGTGCAGGCTGGAGCAGAGGAGGCTCCCAGGGCACCTTCTTGTGGCCTTCCAGCATCTGAAGTGGGCTACAAAAAAGCTGGGGAGGGACTTTTGAGGCTGTGAGGGAGTGTCAGGAGTGGGGGGAATGGAGCAAAGGTGGAGGTGGGGAGAGTGAGGCTGGAGGTGAGGAGGAAGTTGTTGAGCAGGAGAGTGGTGAGAGGCTGGCAGGGGTTGCCCAGGGAGGTGGTTGAGGCCCCATGGCTGGAGGTGTTTGAGGCCAGGCTGGCTGAGGCTGTGTGCAGCCTGCTCTAGGGTAGGGTGTCCCTGGGCATGGCAGGGGTTGGGACTGGCTGCTCCTTGTGCTCCCTTCCCACCCTGACTGATTCTATGATGATTCTATGAGGTTCACCTTGAATGAAGCTTCAAAGCTTGAGTGGAAAGGCAGGGGAGGAGATTCTGCCTTGGGCTGGGTACCACCAGGTTCTCCTGCAAGCCTCATCACCTTTTGTAGCTTTCCCTCTCCCAGGGGCCAGTCTCTTCACCCTCTGCTCTACAAGAAAGTGTCAGGTGTGTGCCATGGGATCAAAAGGGAAAGGTGATAATAGAAGAGCTTAATTTGCCTGGGCTCCAGAGGAAATTCCTGTTCCATCCATTCTGAGCTGTAAGGACAGGAAAATGGGCCCAGCCCAGGAGCAAATCCCCTCGGAGTGCAGCCTTTTGAGTCAATTTTTCATCTTGGGCTCTCCAGCTGGAGACATCAGACATAAATAAACATGTGCCAGCCGCTGCCAGCATGCTCTGCTTTATTAATTTGGTGTAGAGCAAGCTGCCTTTCAGGGAGGTTAATTTCCTGAGCCGAGGAGAAAATGGCACTTCACCAATCCGAGAATAAAGAATTGTGTGGGTCCCTCAGCTCATTACTTTGAACTCTGCACAGTCCCTGTGGGCTCCAGAGGCTGCTGGCAGCTTAGGAAGCAGAGCTGCTTGCACTGCCCAGCCCCCCTGGGTGCTGAGTGCTGGGCTGGGGGGCAGAGGAGTTGAAGGCTGTTTGAAGGCAGAGCTGCTTGCCTGGGTCTGGTCAGCAGAGCCCAGCTAAGCCTGGGAGTGGCAGTGGAGCACAGGAGCTTTGTGAGCTTGGAAGGGACCTCCAGAGATCACTGAGTCCAGCCCTGCTGCCAGAGCAGGAGCACCCAGGGCAGGGCACACAGGAGCACACCCAGGAGGGGTTTGGACACCTCCAGAGATGGAGACTCCACCACCTCTGGGCAGCCTGCTCTGGGGCTCTGCCACCCTTGGGTTAAAGGAGCTGCCCCTCGTGTTCAGATGGCACTTCTCATGTTCAGGCTGTGCCCTTCACCCCTTGGCCTGCCCCTGGGCTGTAGGCATGGTGGTTTGAGATCATAGTATCATAGAATTAATCAGCTTGGAAGAGGCCTCCAAGATCACCCAGTCCAGCCTAGTACCAAGCCCTATTCAATCAACTAGACCATGGCACTAAGTGCCCCAACCAGTGCACCCCTGAGCACAGCCAGGTCCCACCCTGCTGATACCCACCCTTGAAGCAGCAATCAGCAGTGATGAGAGCCCCCCAAGGCTGCCCTTTCCCAGACTGACCAGCCCCAATTCTCCCAAGCACAGAGTGGTTCCAGTAGGGGCCATGTGTCCCAGAGGAGCTCTGCTGGTGCCACTGCCCGGGAGCCAGCAGTGCCAGCCTGGGCCCTGCGATGCTGTGGCCTCTGCCAGGCCCAGGTGTGGTGAACTCCAAGCAGCACTGCTAACAACCTGCACTTCTGCCTGTCTCAGAAGAGACATGCTGAGGGAAATGATGTCAATCCAGAGCCATTTCCAACTCGTCTGTCACTCCCAGTTTGCAATCATCTCCTCCTTGTCTTAACTAACGTCAGGTGAGAGGCAGCAGCACATTAATTTATCTGCCTTATCAAAATGTTTAACACAGATAATGCATGCAAGAGAAAACACTCTCTGGCTGCCACCATGCAGGCATGGCAGCCTGCTCCCTCTGCAGATGGTTTGTCACTTCCCACCCTGCTTCTCAGAGGAAAGTCTGTTGTGTTCTTGGGATTTGATTTGCCTTTTTGGCGCAGCTTCCCCAGTTCAATCTCCCACAGAGGATGCAGGAGTTTAGAGTCCAGGGATCAGAGCTTCTGCCCCTGTGGGGTGAGCTGTGATCTGATTCACAAGGTGAAGATGTAGCTGCCTGCTATCAATCATCACTAAGTCTGCAGATGGCACCAAGCTGGGAGCAGCTGTGGAGCTGTTGGAGGGTAGCAGAGCCCTGCAGAGGGACCTGGCCAGGCTGCATGGGTGGGCAGAGGCCAAGGGGATGAGACTGAACAAGGCCAAGGGCAGGGTTTGGCACTTTGGCCACAACAACCCCAAGCAGCACTGCAGGCTGGGGCCAGAGTGGCTGAGAGCAGCCAGGCAGAGAGGGAGCTGGGGGTGCTGGGAGAGAGGAGCAGGAGAGGAGGCAGCAGTGCCCAGGTGGGCAGCAGAGCCAATGGCATCCTGGGCTGGCTCAGGAGCAGTGTGGGCAGCAGGACAAGGGAGGTTCTGCTGCCCCTGTGCTCAGCACTGCTCAGGCCACCTCTGCAGTGCTGTGTCCAGTTCTGGGCTCCTCCATTGCAGAGAGCTGTTGAGGTGCTGGAAGGTGTTTGGAGAAGGGCAGCAAGGCTGGGGAGGGGCCTGGAGCACAGCCCTGTGAGGAGAGGCTGAGGGAGCTGGGGGTGTGCAGCCTGCAGCAGAGGAGGCTCAGGGCAGAGCTCATTGCTACCTGCAGGGAGGCTGTAGCCAGGTGGGGTTGGGCTCTGCTGCCAGGCAGCCAGGGGCAGAAGTAGGGCACAGAGGCTGAAGCTGTGCCAGGGCAGGTCTAGGCTGGATGTGAGGAGGAAGTTGTTGTCAGAGAGAGTGATTGGCACTGGAATGGGCTGCCCAGGGAGGTGGTGGAGTGGCCGTGGCAGGAGGTGTTGCAGCCAAGCCTGGCTGGGGCACTGAGTGCCATGGTCTGGTTGGTTGGGCAGGGCTGGGGGCTAGGCTGGGCTGGGTGAGCTTGGAGCTCTCTGCCAGCCTGCTTGGTTCTGTGATTCTATGACTCTTCCCCACCTAAGCCATTCCGTGCACCTCTGAAGGGCAGTGAAGTGCTGAGCTCCCCCACACAGCCCCTCACGTGCAGAGCTTTCAGGGGAGCTCATCCAGCAGACTCCTGCTGCTTTATCTGTCTCCAGGACCATTGCTTTCCCTCCCTGGCTTCCTCAGCCCTCCTCTTCCCTGGCTATCTGCACGCAGCCATGGGCCCTGGGGAGCAGCTCGGGGACAGCCAGTATGGATTGCTGAGCCTTATCAGGGTAGGTCTTTGCTATCAGGGGCTCATTTAGACAGAACTCATTGTGCATTACTCTCCTGTGACAACGTTTGCTGGCCCCCAGCTCCCCAGTGCTTGTTATCGTTTGCAGAGCGCAAGGAGCCTGAAGGACGTGGAAGGACAGGCAGAGCCGCAGAACCTTCCCCTCGCCTGCGGGAAGCTCTCCTGGCTCCAGGTGCCACAGCTCTGCTCTGAAGGCTGCCAGCAGCTGCCAAGTGCAGTGCTGCTCTCCTCCCTCTCGGCTGTGGCACTGAGGGACTCAGCACTGGCTCAGCCTCGCAGGCAGCCTCGCACAGAGCCCAGCTTCAGCCCCACTGTGTGCCGCTGACAGACGGAGCCAGGCGCCCAGGAAGGGCAGTAAGGAAGAGCTGTGTGGGCCCAGAGAGAGCAGCAGGTGCCAGCAAGAGCTCCTTTCTAGTCCAGCCCTGGGCCTGGGCAGCTGTGGCTGCTGTTCCCAGGGGGCATTCTGGCCAGAATGACAGCGTCAGGCTGGGTGCTGGCATGGCTCAGTCTCGCTCAGCTGCCTGCAGGAGCTGTCTCGGCTGACACCTGTCCAGATGCAGCAGCAGCTCTGGGGTTTGTCAGATGGCTCTGCTGCTGCCCTGGGACCTCTCTTGGGCTGTCTCATCATCTTCCTCTCATATTTCAAAGCCCATTTTGGGTCCCCAAAGACAAATGAAAACTGCAAACCAGGAGGTGCTTGCAAGCTCCAACCACCAGGCTAATAACAGGCACGCAGCCCAGCCTGCCACCAGGGCACCACTGCAGGGTGGCACTGGCCCAGACTCCACTGCACCACACCCTCAGAGACAGCAACACCAAGACGAGGTCAGACGTGCAGGGCCCCTGGGCAGCCTGAGCTCGCTGGGGGTGCCCCTGCTCACTGCAGGGGTTTGGGTGAGATGAGCTCCGAGGGTCCCTTCCGACCCACGCAGCCTGTGACTGAGCACTGCTCCAGAGCAGCTGCAGCTCACACGGCACGGCCAGGACTGGCCCCTGGCAGCGCCATGCCCCACGGGCTGTGCCAGGAGGCTGGGCCCTAGCAGGAGTGGTGGCAACTCAGAAAGGTCTACACCTGGATCACAGAACTGTCTGGGTGGGCAAAACCCTCCAAGATCACTCAGTCCAAGCAGCAACCCAACCCCACCATGGCCACTGAAGCATGGCCCCAGGTGCCAAGGGCCCGTTCTTGAACACCTCCAGAGGTGGGGACTCCACCACCCAACTGGGCAGACCCCACTAAGTCCACTCACTCCCCCAGAGCTCACACCCCCACCACTGCTTGTGGCCACTGCCACCAAACCGCACCCCTCAGGACCACCTCCGTGTCTCTCTCAAACCCCTCCAGGGCTGGGGACTCCAGCACCGCCCTGGGCAGCCTCTGCCAGTCCCTGCCCACTCCTGGCAGCAAAGCAAAGTTCCCTGCCCTGGTGCAGCTTGAGGCCATTTCCTCTTCTCCTACCACCCGGTACTAGGGAGCGCAGACCAAGCCCACCTGGCTGCACTCTCCTCCCAGGGGCTGCAGCGAGCAAGGAGGTCCCCCTCAGCCTCCCCTCCTCCAGCAGCACCCCTGGCAGCACCTCTGGGGATCAGGAGGTGAAGGCTCCTGCAGCAGCTGTCTGCTGGTGAGGAGCAGGCTCAGGCATTGCCATTTTGCCCACTCACTGCCCAGTAACTGGGCTGTCCCCCCCCGCAGCCCTGCTCCTGCCTCAGCCCTGGCCTGCTGCTCTGCCAGGCTGCAGCAGAAGCAGCCTGCTCTCTTCAGAGTAATTTAATGCAAGCACCCTGGCATGATGATGATTTCCTCTCCCGTTCCACAGTGGTCAGAGAGTTTTATCTCTGGCTTGTTGATTAAATGTTATCAGGCAAGCTGAACCATAACAGCTCCTTCAGAGCTCATTACAACAGCAGTGCAAACACCTACTCCGGGAGCTGCAGGCTGAGAGTGATTGCTGTGACAGGCTCTAATGTCTTCCTTAAAGTAATATCATTAGGGAGAGAATTAGCAGGGGGATGAACTGCAGGGCACGCTGCATGGCTGCCAGCTCAGCTGTGCAATTAACGGCAGGGAAGGTGCCCTCCAGCCCCCCTCCCTTCCCCTGCTCTTCCACAGAACCACAGAATGCATCACACTGGAAGGGACCCTCTAAGGTCATCTTTTGCCCAACCCCCCCTGTGTTCAGCAGGGACACCTCCAGCTAGAGCAGGCTGCTCAGGGCCCCATCGGGTTCGACCTTGAATGCCTCCAGGGATGGGGCTTTAACCACACCTCTGGGCAACCTGTGACAGCGTCTCCCCCCCTCACTGTCAGGAATGCCTTTGTCATCTCCCCTGTCCATCTCCCCTCTCCCCATTCCCCCAGTCCTGTCACCCCTTGCTAGAAGTCTCTCCCAGCTCTCCTTCAGGCACTGGCAGGCTGCTCTAGGGTAGGGTGTCCCTGCCCATGGTACTGGAACCGGCTGCTCACTGTGGTCCCTTCCAACCCTGACTGCTTCTGTGATTCTACTCTGTGATTCTCCCTGGAGCCTTCTCTTCTCCAGGCTGCACAGCCCCAAACCAAGGTAGACCCACTGCAAAGAGGGCACATTCCAGGCCGATGCCAGCCCGGGCAGGGGCACGGGCATGGAGGCCTCGGGGCTCTGGGAGGAGAGGGAAGCAAAGTGAGCAGGCAGCCTCCACGCAGGGCAGGTCACTCAAGCAGGGTCTGAGGGGGGCTGGCAAAGGTTCCTTAGTTCCAGTGCCTCGGGAGTCCCTGTGGAAAGCAGTCCTTACCTGACCTCCTGGGAACAGCCCGGGGTAATGAGCGGCTCTGCAGGCTCTCACTGCGCTCAGGTCCGAGCCAGGGAGCTGCAGACAAAGGGTGCACCTCTGGCATCTTTGCAGCCCATCAGCTCCCTCCTTAGGGCTGCTCCCTCTGCTCCTCGGCGTGCGGCGCATCCACAGCCTTTGCCTCCGGCTGGGCTCGAACACTTCACCATCGAGCCGGCAGAGCCCAGAGGCCAAGGTGTAGGCAGGAGGCTGCCCGGCAGGACCCAAGGAGCACTTCCACTGCTTGCACACCACTCGCCTGGGGAGAGAGAGGTGCCAGAGTCAGGGAACTGCTGAGCTTGGAAGAGACCTCCTTAAGTCCACTCAGCCCCCCAGAGCTCACAACCCCACTGCTGCTGCTGAGCCACTGCCACCACACCACATCCCCCAGCACCACCTCCACGTCTCTGCCAAGCCCCTCCACCACCAGCCTGGGCAACCTCCACCAGGGCCCCTGCTGGGAGGGCATTTACCCTAACACCCAGCCCGAGCCTCTCCTGGCACAGCTTGGGGCCATTTCCTCTTCTCCTGTCACTTGGTGCATGTGAGAAGAGACCAACCCCAGCTCACTGCATCCTCCTCTGAGGTCACTGTAGAGGGTGCTGAGGGCTCCCCTCAGGCTCTGCTTCTGGAGACTACACAAGCTCCAGGTTCCTCAGGCACCCTGGGTGACTGCCCAGGTCCCTCAGGCACCCTGGATGACTGTCCAGGTCCCCCAGCCAGCCTGGGTGACTCCCCAGGTCCGTCAGCCAGCCTGGGTGACTCCCCAGGTCCCTCAGGCACCCTGGGTGACTCCCCAGGTCCCTAAGCCAGCCTGGGTGACTCCCCAGGTGCCCCACTGCAGGTGGGTGCTCAAACCCAGCAAGCAGCAGCTCAGCATGCTCAGAAGAAGCTCTCTAATAAGAAGTCAAAGACAAGTGACAGACCCAATCATGCTGCTCGTGCACCAGGCAAGGGAAAGGGTTAAGGGCTGCTGGACTTAGAGGAATCCTCCTGCTGCCAGCCTGGAGTTCCCTCCCGGTGTGCTGTGGCCTTGCACTCCTGCCATCATTCAGCTGCCTAACGATCCCCTCCTGCCAGGTGTAAATGAGTTTGCCTGCTCCAGCCTGGCCTTTCTCAGGGCTCTAATGCAAGTGGTTAATGAGTGCCACTGCTCCAGTTCCCTCAGGTGGAGGAAGGCTCCCTCTGAGCAGCGATGCAGTGACAGGCAGGAGCTCACATTCTGCTCAGCTGTACTGCAGGCAGCTTAAGATAAACCCCCCAAGCAAGGAAGGACTGAGGACAGGTAGCCAGAGCCACCCTGACAGCCTGACTGTGGCCCTGCTCTGCGGGCAGGGATCCATTCACGCTTGCTCAGGGCTCCTGATGGAGCTCAGCAGCAGAGGCTGCAAGCCTGGGACAGGCCAGCAGATTTGTGTAGCAGCAGCAGACAGCAAAAGGAGGCTCAGATCCATCACTCCAAATGCCCTCATTACTCAGGGTGCAGAGAGCCTCCTTGTCTCACACTTAGCAAAACACAACTGCAAATTCATGGCAACCTGTTCCCCCAGGGCCTGCCTCTAGCACCCCCTGCCCTGTGCTGCTCACTCTGGCACTAAACACTCAGCATCTGGAGCAGGACATTGAGTCCAGCAGCAGTGAGTCTGCAGATGGCACCAAGCTAGGAGCAGCTGTGGAGCTGTTGGAGGGTAGCAGAGCCCTGCAGAGGGACCTGGCCAGGCTGCATGGGTGGGCAGAGGCCAAGGGGATGAGACTGAACAAGGCCAAGGGCAGGGTTCTGCACTTTGGCCACAACAACCCCAAGCAGCACTGCAGGCTGGGGCCAGAGTGGCTGAGAGCAGCCAGGCAGAGAGGGAGCTGGGGGTGCTGGCAGAGAGGAGCTGAAGAGGAGGCAGCAGTGCCCAGGTGGGCAGCAGAGCCAATGGCATCCTGGGCTGGCTCAGGAGCAGTGTGGGCAGCAGGACAAGGGAGGTTCCTCTGCCCCTGTGCTCAGCACTGCTCAGGCCACCCCTGCAGTGCTGTGTCCAGTTCTGGGCTCCTCCATTGCAGAGAGATGTTGAGGTGCTGGAAGGTGTTTGGAGCAGAGCAGCAAGGCTGGGGAGGGGCCTGGAGCAGAGCCCTGTGAGGAGAGGCTGAGGGAGCTGGGGGGGTGCAGCCTGCAGCAGAGGAGGCTCAGGGCAGAGCTGATTGCTGCCTGCAGCTGCCTGCAGGGAGGCTGTAGCCAGGTGGGGTTGGGCTCTGCTGCCAGGCAGCCAGCAGCAGAAGAAGGGGACACAGCCTCAAGCTGTGCCAGGGCAGGTCTAGGCTGGATGTTGTTAGGTAGCTCCTGGCAGAGAGAGTGATTGGCACTGGAATGGGCTGCCCAGGGAGGTGGTGGAGTGGCCGTGGCAGGAGGTGTTGAAGCCAAGGCTGGCTGGGGCACTGAGTGCCATGGTGTGGTTGGTTGGGCAGGGCTGGGTGCTAGGTTGGGCTGGGGGAGCTTGGAGCTCTCTTCCAGCCTGGCTGAGTCTCTGATTCTGTATGGGGCTTGGGAAGTGGCAAATGCAGAAGTCACACAGCTTTTGTCCCCCCCAGTTTGCACCCTGTGCTCCTTTGCTGCAGGAGCTCCCTCCTCCTGCAAGGGATCAGAAGAGGGAACACAGACCTCTGCTTTGTACCCCTGCCCCTGGGATCCTTCCCTGCAGGCAGCTGCTGGGCATGCAGAGGGAGGACAAGTCCTGCACACGGGATGCTTGAAGGCAGCAATCCCAGCTGGGTTTCTGCCAGAGGGTGGGGGATGCAGTCCCCTGTGTGGAACACGTGGACAAGAGGTAACCCAGGAGAGCTCTTGCTGGGGAGCCCAGGAAAGACCTTCAAAGGTCAGAGAAGATTTCTCTCTGTGAGAACGTTGTTGTAGTGTTCCTCTCCCAGGGAGAGCAAACCCAAACCTCTTCCCTTTCAGGGGGCACTAAAATGGTTCTTTGCACAGCCCTGCTGCAGAGGGAGACCTCAGCCTGGACAGGGAGGGCTCTGTGCCCATGGGTGGCTCGAGGGAAAGAGAGCAGCAGAGGAGCTTTCATCACTCAGCTGGAGATGATGCTGCCAGGAAAAGAGGGACAGGGCTCAGGGCCGCTGCAAAGGATGACTCAAGAGGTTCTCAGGATACAGCACTTGGACTCTTCCAACCAGCCCCACCACGAGACAAAGCCACGGAAGCCTACAAGCCGAGGTGCTGCAGCACTGCACCCAGTGCTCGCCCCTGCAGCTCAGGGGTGAGAGCTGCTGTAGCAGATGAGGAGGCAGGTCTGTCCTGCCCTCACCCTCACTCTGCCCCTGGTCGAGCCTAGGTGGCTCCTGGCAGCAGCGGTGGCTCCTTGCCCAGCTGGGGCAGCCCAGGGTGTCTCCAGAGCTAGCAGGTGTTGGTAGGCACTGACCTCCAGGGCTGGGTGCAGCGACCATTAGCCAGCGGCAAACAAGGGAAGCAGAGAGCTGCTCTGGCTGCAGACGCCTCTGACGCCAGCACCCCGCCGCTGGGGCACTAGCACGGCCCCGGGTGCCACGGCCAGATGGCAGGAGGAGCACAGAGCCATGGAGCTGCCCGGGCTGGAGGGGACCCCAAGCATCCTCTGGCCCCAGGCCCCAGCCATGGGCACCTCACACTCCTGCAGCAGGCTCTGCAGCTCAAGAGCGTCCCGAGGCTGCTGTGTCTCAGTCCCAGGTGGGCCACTGCTAGAAAGCTGCGCAGGACCTGAGCTGAAGCGAGCACGAAAGCCAGAGGCAGCTCCAAACCATCAGCCGCTGCTGTGCCGTGCCTGCGGGGTCAGCGCCGCCGCCAGCCTGCCCCTGCGGCGCTGCTGCCGCTGCTGCCGGCCCGGGCTGCCAGCAGGGGTCACACTTGCGCCGCTGCCGCGGGCAGGGCACGCACGGCACAGGTACGGGGATGCTCTGCCCTCACCAGCACCCCGGCACCGGCAGGAGCGGAGCCGCTGCTGCGGGCAGGGCACGCACGGCACAGGTACGGGGATGCTCTGCCCTCACCTAGCACCCCGGCACCGGCAGGGAGCGGAGCCGCTGCTGCGGGCAGGGCACGCACGGCACAGGTACGGGGATGCTCTGCCCTCACCTAGCACCCCGGCACCGGCAGGAGCGGAGCCGCTGCTGCGGGCAGGGCACGCACGGCACAGGTACGGGGATGCTCTGCCCTCACCAGCACCCCGGCACCGGCAGGAGCGGAGCCGCTGCTGCGGGCAGGGCACGCACGGCACAGGTACGGGGATGCTCTGCCCTCACCAGCACCCTGGCACCGGCAGGGAGCGGAGCCGCTGCTGCGGGGGGCAGGACATGAGTCCCCGGGGAGCACGGAAGGCAGCGAGGGAGGCAGGGAGGGAGAGAAGGAAGGAGGGAGGGAGGAAAGGAGGAAGGGAGAGAGAGAGAAGGAGGAAGGGCGCCCAGCAGAGCTCGTTCTCTCGTTCTGCCCAGGCCAAAGCCCAGCTCGCCCCACCGGCTGCTGGTTCCCCGCTGCACAGCTGAGCGCACATCTGCTGCTCTGGAGGGCAGAGGAAGCTTTTGTGATCCCTGCCGATGTGTTTTTGCCATAGAGGCAGGGCTGGGGGAGGCCAGGCTCTGTGTGTGCAGTGCACAGGCAGCAGCAGATGAAGACTTCTGCACGATGAGTTTCCTTTTCAGGCAGAGGAACAGAGCAGAAAACCATCGACACTCAAATGCCCCTGAGCAGCACAACCCCAGGGTCTGGACACAGCCTTTGCATAGTCACAGAGTGGGCTGGGTTGGAAGGGACCTTAAAGATCATCCAGCTCCAAGCCCCCGCTCAGAACATGAGCACAGCCCTCCCCAGCCCCGCCCTGACAAATCTCTGTCCCTGAAATAGCAACTTTTTAGCTGTAATTTATTGTCTTTAGCCCCCACCAAGGCCTGCCAAATTTATACACTTCAGCCCTAAGGAGTAATAAATTATCTCCTTCAGCCTCAAGAAGGTCTTCTTCATTTATTTTCAGGCTCCCTGGGAGTGAACTTTAAGGGCTGTACCAGCCTGCAGCACTGTCCAGGAAAGAGGGATAAATAGATGGGGAGAGTGGGCACCAGGGAAAGGCAGCATCCTGCTGGGCACACCACTGCCTGCTCTGCCACACGCTGGGCACAGCCTGCAGCCACCCAGCACATGCCAGCTCCTTCCTCCAGGAAGGGGCCCCAGCTTCAGGCAGGTTCTTAGAGGCAGCTGAAAAGGGAAGAAGCTGGAAAATGGGCAGCATGAAGCAGGCATGCTGGCTGGGCCTGAGCCCTTGGCCATGCTGTGGGTGCTGTGTGATGGCACTCACCAGGACCTCTTCCATTACCTAGCATCCTGTGGTCTCTCCAAAGCCTTTCTGTCTCAGGAGATGCTCAGGCAGATTAACTCCCCCTGGCAGCCTCCCAGCAGCAGCACTGCCTGCAGCAGACATCCCAGCCCTGGCCAGATTCAGAAGCTGCCCCTGCAGCACCTCTCCATCCTCCAAGGCTTCACTGCACCTTACAGCACTCAGCCACCACGAAGCCATGCAGCGTGACCTCCAGAGGGGAGGAGCACTCCTGTGCCCTGCAACTCTGCAGTGTTGTGGCAGGCTCTGCTAACTGGGGAAGGAGTTCCAAGCTTCCTGGGCTTCCCAAGAAACCACCCCTGCTGTTGTACACATTGAACTCCAAGCCCTAGAGTACACCAGCAAGAAAAAAAGAGAAGCCTGTGAGAAGCAGACACATAATGAGTGGAGCTGGGATCAAATATTCTCCTCATTTATACAAAAATTCAATCCAGCAGAGAAAAGGAAGCTCCAACCATGACCAAATTGCTAATTTGTGGCTCACTGTCAGGCTTCAGCTCCATAGCCAAACGTTTAAATAGTACCTAGGGACCAGAGAGTCTCCTCAACGATGCCATCCTCTCTGAATTCCAGAGGCTGTCAACCACAGAGCCGTTTGGATGCTGGCAACACATCCCCAGAAGGCTGCAGCTGTTCCTCTGCCTTTATCTGCAGGCTGCAGCGCTGGGGAGGGTTTGCTGCTAACAGTCCCTGGTCCTCTGCAAAGCCACCACAGCCCTCTCTTACTTGCTGGTTTCTGCACTGCATAATTCAGTCCCTGCTCACCTGGGGCGGCTCAGGACAAGCTGGAAGTCATTTGCAACCATGAGAGTGACTTCTGTAGCAAGCCCAAGCAGGCAGAGCATCTGCCCCTGAAGCATCTGCCATTGGAATGGGCTGCCCAGGGAGGTGGTGGAGTGGCCGTGGCAGGAGGTGTTGAAGCCAAGGCTGGGGGGCACTTAGTGCCATGGTCTGGTTGGTTGGGCAGGGCTGGGTGCTAGGCTGGCCTGGGGGAGCTTGGAGCTCTCTTGATTCTCTGATTCAGTGCACAGGGGACCCAAGTGTTGTGCTGCTCCCTCCAGCCATGGCCTCGGGGGCAGGGAAGGAAAGGGTTAGGCTCAGGACCTGCTCTGAGAGCTGCTGTGCCTCGCAGCAATGCTCTCCCTGGCCCTTGTGCCAGAGCTTCACTGCAGCATATGCTGAAGGTCTGTGTGTATCAGCTGCTTCTGACTCACCCTGAGGTGGACTCCAGAGAGGATGGGTTGGGTTGGAAGAGACCTCAAAGCTCCTCCAGTCCCAACCCCCTGCCACGGGCAGGGACACCTCCGACTAGCCCAGGTGGCTCAAGGCCTCACCCAACCTGACCTCAAACACCTCCAAAGGTGGAGCATTCACAACCTCCCTGAGCAACTTTGGCTCCTTTAAATCTATTTGTGCTGTTGAAACAGGTCCAGAGGATGCCATGAAGGTGATCAGAGGGTTGGAGAACCTCCCCTACATGCAACAGTTGGGGCTGTGCAGCCTGGAGAAGAGAAGGCTCCAGAGAGACCTTACAGCAGCCTTCCAGCACCTGAAGAGGCTCCAGGAGAGCTGGAGAAGGACTTCTGCAAGGGCTTGGGGTAACAGGATGAGGGACAATGGATTTGAGCTGGCAGAGGGGAGAGTGAGACTGGAGATGAGGAAGAAGCTCTTGACAGTGAGGGTGGGCAGATACTGGCACAGGTTGCCCAGGGAGGCTGTGGATGTGCCCTTCCTGGAGGGGTTCAAGGTCAGGCTGGATGAGGCTTTGACAACTTGGGCTAGTGGAAGGCTGAAGATCATCTAGTTCCAAGCCTCCTGCCATGGGCTGTGCAGGGGGCTGGCACTGGATGCTCTTTAAGCGCCCCTGGCAGGGGGCTGGCAATGGATGCTCTTTAAGCCCCCCTGGCAGGGGGCTGGCAGTGGATGCTGTTTAAGCACCCCCTGGCAGGGGGCTGGCACTGGATGCTCTCTAAGCCCCCCTGGCAGGGGGCTGGCACTGGATGCTCTCTAAGCCCCCCTGGCAGGGGGCTGGCAGTGGATGCTCCTTAAGGTGCCTTCCAACCCAACCCATTCTATGAGTCAGTGATGTGTGAGTCGGGGGCTGAGAGCAGCACAGCTCTGCTCTCTGGGCTCTGCCTGCAGTGGCTCCAGGTACAAGCAATCACTTGGGGCTCTCATTTTCTCCTCCAGGCTCCTGCCACCTACTTCTGCAGCACTCTGCAGACCAAGGCCATGGCACTCGGGTGCCTGGGGCTGAGATGGCAGCAAACAAATGCCATCAGTGAGGTGTGCCTGCAGTGGGGCTGCCATGTCCCTCACTCTGGGTTTGCAGCAGCTCCACCAGACCAACCTGCAGCCTCTTGGAATCACTCCTGGAGGAGGGAGCTGGAGCAGTCTGGAGGAGTCTGCAGTGGCATTGGAGAGTCTCAGTTCAGACAAAAATCACCTCCACCACTCCACCTTTCACCCCTGGGGTGGGCCCTGAGTGCCTGTAAATCTCTCCTGAGTGGGCTCTGTCCTTTGCCTTCTATTTCATCCTCTCTGTGAAACCCTCCCCAGCCTTTAAAGCTAACCAAGATGTGTCTGCTCGCTCCTCTTTGCACCTCACTGCAGAAATTGATGCCTGAGATAAGGTAGCTGGGTAATGGTTACAAATCGCTTCCAAGAGCCTCTTTGGTGCTAAAATAGCTGATTTTAAGGAACTTCCTCTCGTGCCTGCTGGGTTTAAAGCCTTCCCGTGGCACTCATAACACACAGGACTGCAGATTCCTCTTGCATAGCTTCCAGAGCAGCTCTGGAAAGCATCAGTGCTCTGCAGGTCTTTGCCAGGGGCATCAGGAACCGCTCAGGTGAGGGAGGAGCAGGCAGCAGCACTGCCTGCTGCAGGCACACAGGGCCCTGCACTGCTGCTTGGACACAGGCTGGGCTTGGGCAGGGACCTCCTGACAAAACATTATTGCCTCTTCAAATTGGCTCTTGTAGCAACCTGCTGCTGGGTTCCCTGTGGCTATGAGAAACCTCTGGGGACCTGACTGCTTGGAACAACCTAGAACCACAGGCTACAAGCAGACTACTTCCCACAGTCACAGTTTCTGCTGGCAAAGCCCTCTGAGGTCATCCAGTCCAGCCAGCAGCCCAACACCACCATGGCCACTAAACCATGGCCCCAGCTGCCCTGGCCACAGGTTCTTGAAGCCCTCCAGGGTTGGGGACTCCACCACCTCCCTGGGCAGCCTGTGCCCAGTGTCATGAGAACCTTCCCCTGCACAGCAGTCAACCCCCACACCTACAGGGGTGGTCACAATGTAGCATGGGGGATCCCAGCTCCCTCATACCCCCTGGGAAAGGGCCTGATCCTTCCTGGAGCTGTTGGATGTAACAGATGAGAGACTGAAGGGAGAAGAAGACACAGGAGGTTAGATTTGAAGAGCCAACCTGGTCATGGCACAAAGGCTTCCTGGCTTCTCCTTCTTGAGGCTGCATCACCACACCCAGATCTTCTCCTGCCTACGAGTCCTCAGCCCAGGGGCACTTTGGTTTCATTTCAGGGCCTTAGCAGCACCCTGAGTGCAAAATGGGAAGGTGTATGAAAGATCCTCTCAAGGTTTCCTGGCAGTTAGAACAAATTTTGCTGCTGCTGTGCTTTTCAGGGAGAAGATTTCATCAAAACTGATCCAATTCTGTGAGCCACTTCAATGCCCCTGGAGCCACAACCTCCCCCCTGCTTCAGCCAACCCTCAGTGTCCTGCACTGACTCTGCTCTTGTTACTGGAGGTGTCCAAAAGGCTGAGGGGAGCTCTTGAGTGATTCACAGAATGGGTTAAGTTGGAAGGGACCTCAAGGATCATCCAATTCCAACTCATTGGCATAGGTAGGGACACTTCCTACTAGAACAGTGCACTCAGTCTCATCCAGCCTGGCCTTGAACACCTCCCTGGGCAACCTGTGCCAGTGTCTCACCACCCTCACTCAAAGAACCCTTTCCTCACATCCAGTTCAATCTCCTCTCTGCCACTTCAAACCCATTCCTCCTCCTCCTCTCACTACCAGATCTTGTCAATAGTCCTTCCCCAGCCCTCCTGCAGCCCCCTTCAGATCTTGGAAGGCTACTCCAAGGTCTCCTCCAAGCCTTCTCTTCCAAGGTCTCCTGGAAGCCTTCTCCTCTCCAGGCTGCACAGCCCCAACTCTCTCAGCCTGTGCTCAGAGCAGAGCTGCTGCAGCCCTCTCAGCATCTTGGTGGCCTCCTCTGCACTGTCTCTGCCATTTCTCCTTGTCTGGGTGGGGGAAGAGTTCTGCACCCAATATGTAACGAAGCTCCTGCCTCCAGCAGGCAGGGCAGAGTCCAACAGCCAGCCCCTAATGAAGCTCCTGCCTCCAGCAGGCAGGGCAGAGTCCAACAGCCAGCCCCTAATGAAGCTCCTGCCTCCCATCAGCAAGGATCCATTACAGCGAGGCTCTATGGGAGCCTGCAGTAATTACTCCAGCAAGGCTGCTCCTCACTTATCTTGTTTGCTAAGGTATCTATTGATGGAGAAGCAAACAACAGTCACCCTTCCTAATGAACCCCATCAATCACAGCACACACATGCCTCAGCCAAGGCCAGTGTAAGGCACCCTGCAGCCCTGTGGGAAAGAAGCCTCCAGCAGCGGCGAAGCAGAACTATCCGAGGAGCACAGCAAAGCAAACCCAAACACCAAACGGGAGCCAAGGAGCAGGGATTGCTCTGCCAGACAAGAGGGGCTGCTGCCTCCCTGACAGCTCACTGAGCCCTGGGCCTCGGGCAGAGAGCCAGGATGAAAGGGGGGGCAGGGAACCCCAGCTGCCAGCATCCTTCTCCCAGCACAGGAAACACCTTTCAGCTCCCCAAGCTGTGCTCACGTTCGGTGGCTGACAGGATCTGAACCAAACGTCTGAACTCCCCTGAAGGGAATGGGGCCACAGACCCAGCTGGCAGAGTGTGGACCATGCTTAGCCAGCCCCTGCCTGCCCCTCCAGGCTGAACAGCTGAGGCACCTGCAAAGGGTTAACCCTCCTGGGGGTGGGCAGAACCTGGCCCCAGGTGCAGTGGTTAGCCCACTCCCAGCTCCTGCCCAGACCCCTGTAAAAGCAGAGGAGGTTGCTGTTTCTCTCCCCCTGCCCTCCCTGCCTGCCAGCAGCACTCTGGTCCCTGCTGCTCCTGATTTGCCAGGTGCCCCCCCCAGCACACGGCGGGACAAGCCCTCCTGAGCCTGCCCCTGGCCGCTGCCCCCTCTGCTCTGTCTCCACTCTGTGCCTTCCTTCCCTTCCCCATGCCTCTCTGAGCAAGCACCACTGCTGCACCCAGCCCGAAGACCTCAGCAAACTGAGGCTGCATCTGTGCCTCCTCCCAGAAACACTCAAGCCAAGAAGCCCCGGGGAGGAGAGCAGGCTGGGGGAGGAATCCTGTGTTCTGCAGTGCTCTCCTCTGCAGCATGGCAGAAGTTACAGAACCACACAACCAGTCAGGGCTGGAAGGGAGCACAAGGAGCAGCCAGTCCCAACCCCCTGCCATGCCCAGGGACACCCTACCCTAGAGCAGGCTGCACACAGCCTCAGCCAGCCTGGCCTCAAACACCTCCAGCCATGGGGCCTCAACCACCTCCCTGGGCAACCTCTGCCAGCCTCTCACCACTCTCCTGCTCAACAACTTCCTCCTCACCTCCAGCCTCACTCTCCCCACCTCCACCTTTGCTCCATTCCCCCCACTCCTGACACTCCCTCACAGCCTCAAAAGTCCCTCCCCAGCTTTTTTGTAGCCCCCTTCAGATGCTGGCAGGCCACAAGAAGGTCCCCTGGGAGCCTCCTCTGCTCCAGCCTGCACAGCCTCAACTCTTTCAGGCTGTGCTCACAGCAGAGCTGCTGCAGCCTCTCAGCATCCTCCTGGCCCTGCTCTGGACACTCTCCAGCATCTCCACAGCCCTCTTGTCCCAGGGGCTCCAGAGCTGGATGCAGGACTCCAGGTGGGGTCTCAGCAGAGCACAGCAGAGGGGGAGAATCCCCTCCCTGGCCCTGCTGGCCACACTCCTGTGTGAAGCTGTTGAGCTTCTCCTCCAGCAGCACCCCCAAGTCCCTCTCCTCAGGGCTGCTCTCCAGCCTGGCACTGCCCAGCCTGGATTGGTGCTTGGCATTGCCTCAACCCAGCTGCAGGACCTTGCACTTGGTCTTGTTGAACCTCCTGAGCTTGGCCTGTGCCCACCTCTGCAGCCTGCCCAGGTCCCTCTGGATGGATCCTGCCCTCCAGATGTCATTTACCTGGACCTGTGCAAGGCCTTTGGCACTGTCCTGCACCACATCCTGGTCTTTAGGCTGGTGACACATGAGTTTGATAGGTGGACCACAAGATGGACAAAGAAGTGGCTTGATGGCCCCACCAGAGAGTGGCTGTCAATGGCTCTATGGCCAAGTGCAGGCAGTGCCAAGCAGAGCCCCTCAGGGACCAGTCCTGGGAGCAGTTTTGTTCAGCATCTCTGTGGGTGGCATTGCCAGGGGCACTGAGTGCAGCCTCAGCAAGTTTGCTGCCCACACCAAGCTGTGTGGTGCAGCAGCCAGGCTGGAGGGCAGGGATGCAACTGCAGCAGCAAAGGCTGCACAATCAGGACCCAGCTCAAGTTGCAGCCCTTCTGATCCACTTCTCAGCTTCACTCTGCAAACTACCTGGCACTTGTAAGGCTCAGAGTAATCCCTCCTCTCCTGAAGAGTCCTTAACCAGGCATTGTTAGTGATGGTTACAGATGCAGCCACGCAGCCCAACGCGACTCACTCCAGCAGCCCAGAGAGGCAAACTCCCTCCCTTCCCTCCCCGCAGCCCCCCCACGCCCAGCACTGCTGCTGGCACCACCTGCAAGCCTGCTGCCACCTGCCTGCAAAGCAGCTGGGAAAAGGGCCCCTCAGCTGCACCAGGGCAGGGTTAGGATGGAGAGGAGGGAAGACTTTGCTGCAGGAGTGGCCAAGGATTGGCACAGGCTGCCCAGGGAGGTGGTGGAGTGCCCTTGCCTGGAGCTGCTCAAGAAGGGTGTGGCCAGGGTGGTTTTAGTTGGTGGTTGGACCTGATGATCTTAGAGGCCTTCTCCAAGCAGGGTAACTCAGTGATCCTGTGTATCTGGGTGTGGGGTTGGGTTTGCTGGCAGCCAGACACTGCTCACAGGGGTACAGGATGGCAGGGCCTGGGAGGGACCCAAAGAGGTGCCAGAGCAGGACCATGCACTCCACAATCGCTTCCAGCCTAAGCCATTCTGTAGCTCCAAGGCCCCCAGGCCTCAGCTATCCATAAACATTGGGCAGATCCCCTCTCAGTCTTCTCTTCTCCAGGGCCTGCAGCCTCTCCTCACCAGGCAGTGCTCCAGGCCCCTCATCATCCTCACAGCCCTCCCTTGGACCCTCTCCAGCAGATCCCTGTCCCTCTGCAACTGGGGAGCCCAAAACTGAACACAGTACACAAGATGAGGTCTCAGCAGGGCAGAGTAGAGGCAGGAGAACCTCCCTTCATCTGCTGGGCACACTCCTCCTAAGGCCCCCCAGGATGCCATTGGCCCTCTTGGCCCCCAGGGCACATTGCTGTGCCATGGATGTTCTCCCCCAGCACCCCCAGGTCCCTCTCCCCAGGGCTGCTCTCCAGCAGTCACCTCCCAGCCTGTGCTGCTGCAGTTCATTATTGCTCCCCACTTGTCCTTGTTGAGCCTCCTCTGGTTCCCCTGTGCCCAGCTCTGTGCCCAGGGTTCTCTGGCTGGACTGTCTCCAGCAGATCCCTGTCCCTCCACTTCTGCACAGAAAGCCACTCTGTGAGACAGGCAAACACCAAGAGACAGCAAGGGAGTAGCTGCAAGACCCAACCTGTGCCACGTGCAGGCAGGAGACTTTTGAGGCTGTGGAGATAAAAACCATGCCACCTACTTTCTGTCAGCCTGGTGATGAGGGGGAATTGCTTGCTGCTGGGCTGTTCTGCTCCATAAAGCAGGGAGGTGTTGTAGCAGGAGGGGAGCCAGGCTGCTGCCTGGGCGGGCAGGGGCACTCAGAGGCAAGCACAGCAGCTGGGGGCACTGACTCAGGTGAGCTGCATCAATTAATTTTAAGAGCTTGCCATCCCCATTTCATTTAGGCAGTCCTAAAACATTAAACAGAATTAAACAGTGACAAATATATGAATGGCTTGAGACTTGCCAGCAAGTTCTGAGCAAAGGCTGAGGACTGCAGCTGCTGCTCCAGACTCTACAGCATCCATCAGCACAAATGCCAGGGGGTGATGCCCTGTGGGCACCACTTCCTGCCACTGAAGGGCTGCCACTGGCCTAGCCCAAGCTTGAACTTCACTTTGGAAAGCCTTTCAACCTTCACGTGGCTGGGGTTCAGGTCTTCTTCATCAGTGACTTTGATGAGAGGATTGAGTGCAGCATCAGAGAGTTTGCAGATGACACCAAGTTGGCAGCAGCTGTGGAGCTGTTAGAGGGCAGGAAGGCCAGAGCCTGGGATGAGACTGAACAAGGCCAAGGGCAGGGTTCTGCACTTTGGCCACAACAACCCCAAGCAGCACTGCAGGCTGGGGCCAGAGTGGCTGAGAGCAGCCAGGCAGAGAGGGCCCTGGGGGTGCTGGCAGAGAGGAGCTGCAGAGGAGGCAGCAGTGCCCAGGTGGGCAGCAGAGCCAATGGCATCCTGGGCTGGCTCAGGAGCAGTGTGGGCAGCAGGACAAGGGAGGTTCTTCTGCCCCTGTGCTCAGCACTGCTCAGGCCACCCCTGGAGTGCTGTGACCAGTTCTGGGCTCCTCCATTGCAGAGAGATGCTGAGGTGCTGGAAGGTGTTTGGAGAAGGGCAGCAAGGCTGGGGAGGGGCCTGGAGCACAGCCCTGTGAGGAGAGGCTGAGGGAGCTGGGGGGGTGCAGCCTGCAGCAGAGGAGGCTCAGGGCAGAGCTCATTGCTGCCTGCAGCTGCCTGCAGGGAGGCTGTAGCCAGGTGGGGATGCTGCATGAGCTGCTGTGGAGCAGGACTGTGCACAGCTGGGTGCCAGCATCCTGCATGCCCACTGGGTACTGCCCTGAATGCTGGTAGACAGAGTCAGCTCCTGCTTGCTTCCACAGCACACATCCAAAGACCACAGCCAGTTTTAACCACATTGTTGCCATGGTAAGACCCAGGAGTGCCAGCTCAAGGGCAGCAGCAGCAGCAGTAGGCAAACCTAACTACCCAGAAGGGATTTTATCCTCCCAGAATAGGTTTTTTTGCAGCTAGGCTTATCCTGCTGTGACCTGACTTTGATACTTCCATCCCCAGGCCAGCACTACCTCCCTCTCTGTGTGTCTCTGGAGGGCAGTGCCATCCCAGTGCATTTACTGGGTCACCCAATGGCCTCTTCTGCCTGCCAGGAAAACAGAAGGAATTCTTGCTTGTGTTGGTGCCTAGAAACTTGAGTCCGAGGTCAGAGTCCCACTGTGCTGAGATCGACCTCTGCATGCTTGCAGCATGCACTGCAAGTTGTGTTCTGCACCCCAGATGCACATCAGCTGCAGATGTTTTTGACTGTGAATTTTCATGGCTTTCAAACCCCATCCCTGCTTGCTCTGTCCTGCCTCAGCAGCACTCCTGGCCTGGCCAGGCTGATGTCCTGGCAGCAGACACCGCAGCTCCACTCTGCTCCCCCACTTCTGCCCTGCTACACTGCTCCATAATCAATATTCCCTAGCGATTACTGAGGGAGCCAGAACAGGGGCCTGGCATCCTAGCAACAGAGTATTTGCTCTCCTCCCAGAGTTGTGGCTCTAATATGGAGGAGAGTCCTGCCTTATCAAACACTCCCCAGGCTGCCTGCCTCCTGAGCAAAGCCACCGCGGCCCCAAGAGGCAGCGCAGGAGCAGCACCCGGGTCACAGCCAGCAGCTGCGGGCCAGCAGGCAGCAGAGGAGGGCTGACAGAGGCAAGTGCCCAGGAGCCTGCTGCTGAAGTGTGCCAGCAAATCACTCACCTGCTAGACCGGGCTGGGCAGGGACACAAGATTCCAAGTCCATCTGATGGCAGAGGTGGGCAGCTCCGCACACAGGCAGCGCTCCAGAGCTGGGCACCGGAGTGAGCAAAGCATCACAGCACGGCAGGGGCTGCAAGGGGCCTCTGGGGAGCATCCAGCCCAACCCCACTGCTAACACAGCTTCTCCTGCACCAGGTCATGCAGGAACATGCCCAGGAGGGCTTGGAATGTCCCCAGAGACAGAGACTCCAACACCTGTCTGGGCAGCCTGCTCCAGGGCTCCAGCACCCTTCAACTAAAGAAGTTGCCTCTCGTGCCCAGATGGAGCCTCTTGTGATCCAGTTTGTGCCATTCCCCTTGTCCTGTCCCTGGACACCACTGACAAATGACTGCTCCCACCCTCCTGCCACCCTGCATCACCACCCTGACAGGGAAGATTCTTTCATAGAACTGATAGACTGAGCCAGGCTGGCAGAGAGCTCCAAGCTCACCCAGCCCAGCCTGGCACCCAGCCCTGCCCAACCAACCAGACCATGGCACTAAGTGCCCCAGCCAGGCTTGGCTTCAACACCTCCTGCCACGGCCACTCCACCACCTCCCTGGGCAGCCCAGTGTCTTCCCAAGGTCTCATCTCAACCCAGCTTCTCCCAGGCTGAAGCCATCACCTCTCACCCTGCCACTTGTACAAGACCCTCGGCAGCTCTCCTGGAGCCCCTCCAGTACAGTTCTTGTTTCATGTCTGCAGGCCCAAGCACAGCTGCAGGCTGGGTGGGGAATGGCTGAGAGCAGCCCTGAGGAACAGGCCCTGGGGGGCTGGGCTGATGCAAAGCTCCACAGGAGCCTGCAGTGGGAGTGCAGCCCAGACACAAGCCTGTGCTGGGCTGCAGCCAGAGCAGTGTGGGCACAGGGCAAGGGAGGGCATTCTGCCCCTTGGCTCTGCTCTCCTCACACCCCACCTGCAGCCCTGGGGGCACTTCTGCAGCCCCCAGCACAAGCAGCACATGGAAGGGTTGGAGCCAGTGCAGAGGAGGCCACCAAGATGCTGAGAGGGCTGCAGCAGCTCTGCTCTGAGCACAGGCTGAGAGAGTTGGGGCTCTGCAGCCTGGAGAGGAGAAGGCTTCCAGGAGAGCTTGGAGTGGCCTTGGGCACAGGTTGCCCAGGGAGGTGAGACACTGGCACAGGATGCCCAGGGAGGTGAGACACTGGCACAGGATGCCCAGGGAGGTGAGACACTGGCACAGGATGCCCAGGGAGGTGAGACACTGGCATACATTGCCCAGGGAGGCTGTGGAACACAGAAGCACTCAATGTGATCAAAGTTGGACCTGGCTGAGCTTTGAGGTCCCTTCCCACCTAAAGTACTCCATGATTCTGTGATTCCCTGGTGGAGAAGCTCAGGAAGGGAGCTGCTGGTCAGGGTGAAATGCTGGACCCTGCTTCCCAGCCTTCATCCTTCTTTCTCTGTGCTGGATCTTCCATTTTCATTAGGCCTCAATGAATGCCCTCAAGTCCACAGAGCAGTTTCACATGAAATATGTTTCTCATTGTAATCAGTTTAGCATCAGAGGCTCCAGGCTGGCCCTTCCTAGGCTGCTGCACAGGGTGTTTATTAACCTGTCTGCAGAGCCTCTCTCATTAGTGTTTAATGCAATCTGAAGCAGTCCCAGCAGCAAGCACCTCATTGCTCTTTGAGCACAGTGCTGGCAGTGCCCTCAGCACTCAGAGCCTCTCTGGCTCCTGCCTAACCTGCAGAGCTGCTGCAGCCCTGGAGCAGAGCACGGACGCAGGGGCCTGACTGCACGGGGCTGGGCAAGGCTAACCACAGAAGGGGAGGGCTGGCAGCTCCTGGCATGGGCACAGTCACTGGAATGGGGCAAGAACTGGCTGGAGGGCTGGTGGTGAATGGTGCCACATCCAGCTGGCAGCTGGCACTGGTGGTGTGCCCCAGGGATCAGTGCTGGGCACAGTCCTGTTCAATGTCTTTACTGATGATCTGGAGCAGGGGATTGAGTCCAGCAGCAGTGAGTGTGCAGCTGACACCAGCCTAGAATCACAGAATCAATCAGGTTGGAAGAGACCTCCAAGATCATCCAGTTCAACCCAGCACCCAGCCCTGGCCAGTCAACCAGATCAATCAACTAGGACCTGTTGGAGGGTAGCAGAGCCCTGCAGAGGGACCTGGCCAGGCTGCATGGGTGGGCAGAGGCCAAGAGGATGAGACTGAACAAGGCCAAGTGCAGGGTTCTACACTTTGGCCACAACAACCCCAAGCAGCACTGCAGGCTGGGGCCAGAGTGGCTGAGAGCAGCCAGGCAGAGAGGGAGCTGGGGGTGCTGGCAGAGAGGAGCTGAACAGGAGGCAGCCTCACTGCCAGGAATTCCTTCCTCCTCTCCAGCCTCCACCTCCCCTCTCCCAGCTCAAAACCATTGCCCCTCTTCCTGTCCCTCTCCAGCTCTCCTGTAGCCCCTTTGGGTACTGGAGGACTGCTCTAATGCCTCCCTGCAGCCTCCTCTTCTACACAGCCCCAGCAGGACTCCTGCACATCAGAAACTTGCTCCAGCAAAGCAGCTCAGCCCCACACCAGCAGTCACCTCCTCTGCTGCCTCTGACCTTTCTCCTTAGCCTACTTAAGCTGTACTTCACCAAGGCTCTGCTTTGCAAAGCTTCACCAGCTGGGGAGGTGGCAGCTGTTGGCCTCTGCTTCACTGGCAGCTGACACAGTGAGTGTGGACAGCCAGGAGCTGCAGCACCCCTCCAGCAACATCAATGATTGAAGAGCAGCTGAGTGCTCCCCACACTGCAGGCAGCCTCTGCAAACCTGCTGCTTCCAGAACCATTTTGTAGGGATCCCATAATAGCCCAAAAGAGGCTTTTCAATACTTGATGAGTGTTTCAATCACATTTGAAGCCTGACCTATTTAGGCAGGGAGGGCAGCAGTTCTCCTAGAGAAAGGTTTTAAATCTCATCATCATCATCATCATCATCATCATCATCTCCAGAGGGAAAACTAAAATGAAGGGCTTCTGGCTGCAGATGAGGGAAGCAACCCAAGGACACAGAAGGGATTTGGCACAGGCACAGCCTGTCTGCAGGCAAGGGAGGGGTGGGCTGGGGTCTGAAACAGCAACCCCAGTGCTGGGTGGAGGCAACACCTGGACATGTAAATCACAGAACCACAGCATGGGTTAGCTTGGAAGGGACCTGAAGGATCAGCCAGGTCCAACCCCTGCCATGGGCAGGGACACCTCCCACTAGAACAGGTTGCTCAAGGCCTCATCCAGCCTGGTCCTGAACACCTCCAGGGAGGTTGTGGAGCACAGAAGCACCCAATGTGATCAAAGATCACATTGGGTGCTTCTGTGCTCCACAACCTCCCTGGGAAACCTGTGCCAGTGCCTCACCACCCTCAACCTGTGCCAGTGTCTCACCACCCTCAACCTGTGCCAGTGTCTCACCACCCTCCCTGCCAAGAATTTCTTCCTCTGGACCCTCTCCAGGAGTTATATGTCCTCCTTCTGTCAGGATCACCAGAGCTGGACACACTGCTCCAGGGCCAAAGAGGAAAGCAGAGGCTGAGGACTGCTCCATGCCTCAGTGCCAGGTGAACGCTCAGGCCTGGGAGGCAGCAGCCTGCCTGCTGTGCAGGACCAGGAGGGCTGCATCCAGCTTCCATGTGACATTCTGAGCTCCTGCAGCAAGCCCCCAGCACTACTTAGCTCAGTGCCAGAGCCACCAGAGGTGGTTCAGCCCAGCCAGCTGTGCCTGTCTCACACACGTGTGGCTGAGCTGCTTCCCCAGGGCTGCAGCCAGCCTGGCTCTTGTCTGCTGCCAGCCCAAGTGGAACGAGAACAGGAGCTGGGAAATGTGATTTTATGGCACTGTGAGCAGGATGACTCAGTCCTGCACTCTCACAGGCTGGGGAGAAGGCAGTGTCAGAGGGGTGGAAGCAAACAGGAGCTCAGGTTGAGGAATGCCATCCAGAGGGAGCTGGACAGGCTGCAGAGCTGTGCCCAGGCCAACCTCAGGGCATGCAACAAGGCCAAGGGTAAGGTCCTGCAGCTGGGTGGGTGCAATGCCAAGCACAGCTGCAGGCTGGGTGGGGAATGGCTGAGAGCAGCCCTGAGGAACAGGCCCTGGGGGTCTGGAGGTGTTCAAGGCCAGGCTGGATGAGCCCTTGAGCAACCTGTGCTGCTGGGAGGTGTCTCTGCCCATGGCAGGGGTTGGGACTGGATGAATCTTTGAGGCCCCTTCCAAGCCAACCCTTTCTATCACTGTGTACTTCTGCTCTCTCCTTGTGTGATGTTCTTCCCCTCAGCTAGGGGCAGTGCAGTGAGAATGCAGCTTCTGGAGTCTGGGAGACATGGAATTATCATCAGTGCAGAAACTGTGTCCTTCAGCAGTGCAGTCCTTGAGTTTTTCCTTCAAGGGAACCCAGCAGCAGGGAAAACAATGAGGCTTGACACCCAAGGAGAGCTCTCGACAGGCTAACAGCTACCAGCTTGCATAATTAAAACGATCTTCCCTGTCAGACAGCAGATAACAGGAGTGGGAAATCACAGCAGAGCTCTCTGCTCACTCAGAGGGAGGCCTCTGTTGCCTCCAGAACGCAGGCTGCTCAGGGTGGCAGTGAAAAATGCCCTGCCAGGACAGTGGATGCCAGCTGCAGGAGGTGCTGGGAACCTGCCCTGTGCTAACCTCTTCCATGCCTCCACATTTGCTTGCAAGCTCCAGAGCTAAACCAGAGATGATCACAGAACCACAGAGTGCCAGGGGCTGGAAGGGACCTCCAGAGCTCATCTGGTCCAGCCCCTGCCAGAGCAGCATCACCCACAGCAGATCACACAGGAACACATCTGGGCAGGGTTTGAATGTCTCCAGAGAGGGAGACTCCACAGCCCCCCTGGGCAGCCTGTGCCAGGCTCTGTCACCCTCACAGGGAAAAATTCCTCCTCAGGCTCACATGGAACCTCCTCTGCCTCAGCTTCCACCACTGCCCCTTGTCCTTTTTCTCCCTCCACCCCTGAGGGGCAAAACTGAAGTGAGATCTGCCCTGGAGCAGCTGATGAACCTCACAGGGTGCAGCTCAGCAGACCCAGGATGGAGGTGAGACCTCTCTCTGCCCTACACTGCATGGTCCCACCCCGTGGGACAAGCGTCCACCACCTGAAACCCATGAAGGAGGCAGCTGCACCTCCTTCACAGGCAGAAGGCACATCTGAGATCCCCCACGGGTGACAGGGTGAGCCCTGCTCTGGGGGGGCACATTTCTGGGAGGAAGGCCCCCCAGGGCAGTCGCTGATTGCTGTGCATTGTGTTCCTGGGGGTGAGGAGAGGGTGGGAGTGAGGGGTTCAGACTGAAGACATCCCCCTGAAGAGAGGGCCCGGGAGCAGAGGCTGCTCCAAAGGGCACAGCACAACAGCAGCAGTGTGCTGGGTGCAGCTCCGTGGCAGCAGAGCAGCCTCAGCGGGCATCTGAGCCCTGCTCAGCAAGAGACAGAGGGTGGAGGGCGAGAGCCAAAGGCACAGAATGGCCGAGGTGGAAAGGACCTCTGAGATCATCAGGTGCAGCCTATAACCTAACCCCATGGTACCAGCTAACCAGTGCCACCAGCTGACCCCTGCCACCAGCTAACCAGTGCCACCAGCTGACCCCTGCCACCAGCTAACCAGTGCCAGCAGTTAACTAGTGCCACCAGCTGACCCCTGCCACCAGCTAACCAGTGCCAGCAGCTAACCCCTGCCAACAGCTAACCCCTGCCACCAGCTAACCAGTGCCACCAGCTAACGCCTGCCACCAGCTAAACCCTGCCACCAGCTAACCAGTGCCAACAGCTAACCAGTGCCACCAGCTAACCAGTGCCACCAGCTAACCCCTGCCAGCAGCTAACCCCTGCCACCAGCTAACCCCTGCCACCAGCTAACCAGTGCCACCAGCTAACCCCTGCCACCAGCTAACCAGTGCCACCAGCTAACCCCTGCCACCAGCTAACCAGTGCCAACAGCCAACCAGTGCCACCAGCTAACCCCTGCCACCAGCTAACCAGTGCCAACAGCCAACCAGTGCCACCAGCTAACCCCTGTCACCAGCTAAGCCATGTCAGCAGCTAACCCCTGCCACCAACTAACCAGTGCCACCAAGAGGCTGGGGTAGACTGGGTGGGGGCAATGCCAAGCACAGCTGCAGGCTGGGTGGGGAATGGCTGAGAGCAGCCCTGAGGAACAGGCCCTGGGGGGCTGGGCTGATGCAAAGCTCCACAGGAGGCTGCAGTGGGAGTGCAGCCCAGACACAAGCCTGTGCTGGGCTGCAGCCAGAGCAGTGTGGGCACAGGGCAAGGGAGGGGATTCTGCCCCTTGGCTCTGCTCTCCTCACACCCCACCTGCAGCCCTGGGGACACTTCTGCAGCCCCCAGCACAAGCAGCACATGGAAGGGTTGGAGCCAGTGCAGAGGAGGCCACCAAGATGCTGAGAGGGCTACAGCAGCTCTGCTCTGAGCACAGGCTGAGAGAGTTGGGGCTGTGCAGCCTGGAGAGGAGAAGGCTTCCAGGAGAGCTTGGAGTGGCCTTGCAGGGTGTGAAGGGGGCTGCAGGAGGTCTGGGGAGGGACTCGTGACAAGGTGTGGGAATGAGAGGAGGAGGAGGAGGAGGAGGAGGAGGAGGAGGAGGAGGAGGAGGAAGAGAAGGAGGAGGAGGAGGAGGAGGAGGAAGAGAAGGAGGAGGAGGAGGAATGGGTTTGAAGTGTCAGAGGGGAGATGGAAAGTGGCTGTGAGGAAAGGGTTCTCTGCAGTGAGGGTGGTGAGAGCCTGGCACAGGCTGCCCAGGGAGGCTGTGGAGCACAGAAGCAGCCAATCAAAGATCCCATTCTGTGCTTCTGTGCTCCACAACCTTCCTGCAGGTGTTGAGGACCAGGCTGGATGAGGTCCTGAGTGCCCTGTTCTAGTGGCAGCATTGGGTTGCAGGTTGGACTGGGTGTTCTTAGAGGTCTTCTCCAACCCAAACAGCTCTGTGATGCTCTGACCTTAGAAGGTTTTTCCAGCTGCAATGGTTCTGTGATTTGATGGATTGAGAGAATTCTCCTGGTGCTGGCAGAGAGAGCACAGGATGAGTCCTCCCCTGAGGTCTCAGGAGTTTCCTAGGCACAGACAGGCCACAGAGCAGCTTTCTCCCTACAGAAAAGGGCATTTGTGGCTCCTGCATTTCCATCACATCCTTCTCGGGGTCCTTGCTGCACAGCAGGAGAAGCTGTGAGCAGTAACCTGTGAGATCCTGGAGGCAAATGAGAAGTGATTTGCATTGCAGGTGTCTGTGTGCTGCTGCTGCTGGGATCTGGGCACATCCCACAGGGGACACGTCCCTCTCTGTCACTCAGGCTCTGCCTTTCATTTGGCATCTTCTTCTATTCAACCATTTATAATTTATTCACCCAAAGTGGCTCTGAAACTCAGCAATGGGAAATGAAAACCTGCATTCAGAGAACCACAGAATCAGGCAGGGCTGGAAGGGACCACAAGGAGCAGCCAGTCCCAACCCCCTGCCATGCCCAGGGACACCCTACCCTAGAGCAGGCTGCACACAGCCTCAGCCAGCCTGGCCTCAAACACCTCCAGCCATGGGGCCTCAACCACCTCCCTGGGCAACCCATTCCAGCCTCTCACCACTCTCCTGCTCAACAACTTCCTCCTCACCTCCAGCCTCACTCTCCCCACCCCCAGCTCTGCTCCATTTGTCTGAGGTGAGTCTGCCTCCTCTTTCCTTCATGGTCACAGGATTATAGAATGGTTCAGGTTGGAAGTGACCTCAGAGCTGATCTGCTCCAAGCTCCCCTCCATGCCCAGGGACACCTCTCAGCTAGGCTCAGCTGCTCAAGGTCTCATCCAGCCTGGCATTGAACACCCCCAGGCAGGAGGCAGCCACAGCCTCCCTGGGCAGCCTGTGCCAGGCTCTCACCACCCTCACACTCAACAACTTCTGCCTCAGCTCCACTCTCCCCCTGCTCTGCCTCAGCTCCAAACCATTGCCCTTGGCCTGGCTCAGAGCCCCTCAGCACAAGTCCCTCTGCAGCCTTCCTGCAGGCTCCCTTCAGGCCCTGGCAGCAGCTCTGAGGTGCCCCTGGAGCCTTCTCCTCTGCAGGCTGCACCCCCCCAGCTCCCTCAGCCTGTGCTCACAGCAGAGCTGCTCCAGCCCTGGCAGCACTTTTGTGGCCTGCTCTGGACTTGCCCCAGCAGCTCTGAGTCCTCCTCTGATGCTGCTGGCCTGTGCCCCAGCCCTCCTGGCGAGGAGGTGCCTGCCCTGGCTCACATTCTGGGTCAGCTCCCACTTCTCAAGCAGACATTTGCTTTTTTCAACCTCATCCATTAATGGTTGCATTTTAGAGGAGAACTCTCAATTATTCAGCATTTCCTCCCCCTCTGCAGTCACAGCCTCAGGATGTGCTCAGTACTGGCATTTCCTGATGGCTTCCCTGAGCCTGCTCAGTGACTGCCTGCCCTGCTCTCCTGTCTGCATTTGTTTTTTGGCTGGGGGCTGTGACCAGGAGCTGCCTGGGGTCATTCCCAGGAACAAGGATTGCTCCAGCACTGCTGGATGTGGTTCCTGGACCGTGCACTCCCACCTCCTGCAGTGGCAGGGGAGATCCTTGCAGCCCTCAGCCCCAGCTTCGTGCAGAGCCCTTCCCACCCCAGCTGCTGACAGTGTGAAGTGAGAGCATGAGGAGAGTCAGCCATGGGGAAAAGCCTCCTCTTGCTCCTGTGCCAGCAGCAGCTCCTCATGAACTACACCTAAGGCATGCCAAGCAGATGCCACAGAATCCCAGCAGGGGCCTCTGGGGCAATCATCCAGCCCAAGCCCCCTGCTGGAGCAGGGTGTCCCACAGCAGCTTGCCCAGGATCACAATGTCCAGGTGGGGTTGGAACCTCTCTGGAGAAGGAGACTTCACAACCCCTCTGGGCAGCCTGCTTCAGGGCTCTGCACCCTCAGAGTCAACACATTTGTCATCTGCACCCTCCTGGGTGCCAGGCTGTGCCCACTGCCCCTTGTCCTGGTGCTGGCACTGCTGAAGAGAATGAGAGAATCACAGCATGGGTTAGGCTGGAAGGGACCTCAAAGCTCAGCCAGCTCCAATCCCTGCCATGGGCAGGGACACCTCCCACTAGAACAGTCTCAGCCTGTGCTCAGAGCAGAGCTGCTGCAGCCCTCTCAGCATCTTGGTGGCCTCCTCTGCACTGGCTCCAACCCTTCCATGTGCTGCTTGTGCTGGGGGCTGCAGAAGTGCCCCCAGGGCTGCAGGTGGGGTGTGAGGAGAGCAGAGCCAAGGGGCAGAATCCCCTCCCTTGCCCTGTGCCCACACTGCTCTGGCTGCAGCCCAGCACAGGCTTGTGTCTGGGCTGCACTCCCACTGCAGGCTCCTGTGGAGCTTTGCATCAGCCCAGACCCCCAGGGCCTGTTCCTCAGGGCTGCTCTCAGCCATTCCCCACCCAGCCTGCAGCTGTGCTTGGCATTGCCCCCACCCAGCTGCAGGACCTTACCCTTGGCCTTGCTGAATGCCCTGAGGTTGGCCTGGGCACAGCTCTGCAGCCTGTGCAGCTCCCTCTGGATGGATCCCTGCCCTCTGGCAGGGTGACTGTGCCACACAGCTTGGTGCCACCTGCAGACTTGCTGAGGGTGCCCTGATTGCTGTGTGCATGGCACTGACAAAGCTGTTACACAGCACTGGTGCCAGCAGGGACCCCTGGGGGAGACCAAGTGCCACGGCCACACATTTCTGGAACAGCTCTGGGGGTGGGGACTCCACCCCCTGCCAGGGCAGCCTGTGCCAGGGATGAGCAATGTGGAGGAAGTTTCTGCTTCCCTGAGAAGCACTCAGCACAGCTCAGCCAGCTTTTATCTGACAGGACCTCCCTGTGCCAAGAGATTTACCTGTGCCAGTCCCCACGCCCTGAGCACCCTGTGAGAGTGGTGGAGGTGCAGCTGCTACAGACAGTGCCAGCTCCCTCGGGCAGCACAAGGGAGGCAGAAGGCTCTTCCCCTCCAATAGACAAGCTGAACACTGCCAGCCCTCAGGGCTTCCTGAATGCAAGCTGCCCCCCAGAGACCCTGGGCCAGCCTCTTGCTTCTCCAGGGCCTTAAACACTCTGCTTTAGCAACAGGGGCAGAACTTCACAGGCAGGAAGAACTGCAGCCTGAGTCCTACCCCTCCATGGTTTCCCTTCCATCAAAGACTATCCCAAAGCAGAGGATCAAGACCACAGATTGCAGCTGAGTGGTTTTCCCCAGGCCAAGGACATTTCACTGCCCTTTGCCACCACCAGCACTGGCTCCATTTGATTTTGCCAACACTTCCTGAGCTTGCAGGAATATGCAGCACTTTTCTTTGCAGTTTCACAGTATTGACTCTGACTTCTCCCAGGAGCAGGGAAATGAAGTGGCTGAGAGGGGAATGAAGAAGGGGAGGTGAGAAGTGACTAGGAGGAGAGCCCTGGCACACACAGCTCCTTCCTCCCTAAGATGCACAAAACAGGTCGGGGTGAAAGAGACCTCAAAGATCATCCAGTTCCAGCCCCCGTGTCGTGGGCAGGGACACCTCCCACGAGAGCAGGTTCACAGAACCTCAGAGTGGTAGGGGTTGGAAGGGACCTCCAGAGATCACCCAGTCCAAGCCTCCTGCCAGAGCAGCATCACCCTGCCAGGGCAGGTCAGACAGGAACACATCCAGGCAGGATTTGAAAGGCTCCAGAGGAGACTCCACGGCCTCTCTGGGCAGGCTGCTCCAGGGCTCCAGCACCCTCACACCAAAGAACTGTCTCTTCATGCTGAGGTGGAACCTCCTGGGGTCACCTTGTACCCACTGCTCCGTGTCCTACCTCTGGGCATGGCCACACAGCGCCTGGCACCTTCATCCTGGCACCCACCCCTCAGATATTGATAGGCATTGATCAGATCCCTCTCAGCCTTCTCTTCTCCAGACTAACCAGCCCCAGGGCCCTCAGCCTTTCTTCAGTCCCTCCATCATCCTCACAGCTCTCCTTCGGACTCCCTCCGGCAGGTCCCTGTCTCTCCTGAAGTGGGGAGCCCCAAACTGGGCACAGAATTGCAGCTGTGGTCTCAGCAGGGCAGAGCAGAGGGGAGAAGAACCTCCCCAGACCGAGGTCACTCAAGGCCTCACCCAGGCTGGGGGCCAGGTTGCAGGCTGCTGCTTGCTCCGATGCTTTCTGCCTTGTGAATGCCTTAGTGAAAGCCTTTGCAGCCAGCAGCTTGCTTACTTACAGCAGCACCACCCAGCCCTGCTGGGCCAAGATGCCCTCACCCTTGTCAAACAACCTGGGTTTGCTTTCATCAGCTGAAGATCAGCACAAGCCTGCAGCTGCCTGGGCAGCAGAGCACTGACTCCACACTTTGCTTCCTTCTGAGGGCAAGCCTCTCTGAACTCTGGTGCTGGGGGGGGCTGTCTGCAGGCAGAAAACACTCAGCTCCTGTAGGAACACTGCCTGTGCCCACCACAGCCTGAGCCTCCTCCTAGAGCCACTCTGGCACGTTCCAGGCTGGCAGCTGCTGTGGTTTGCGTGCAGCATGCACAGCAGGACCTGGTGTGCCACAGGCAAGTCACCTTGGAGCATCTCTGGAGCAATGGAAAGGGAGATCAGGTGCTGAAGATCAGGGCAAAAGCCTGTGAACAGCTTTTCAGTTGCTTCAAGTGAGGCAGCCACCCCCTACCATGCCAGGGGCTCCAGGCTGGGTACCTGCACCCAGCAAACCCCCAACGCTCCAGGTCCTGCCAGCCAGCAGAGCAGCAGGCTGTGAAAGCACCCAGCCCCCCCAGCTTGGCTTCCCTGGGAGCCTCAGCTCTGCTCCCCCTCTACTCTGTGACTCTCCAGCAAAGCACTGCTTTCCACAGGGAAATATCCAGGATTTCCACAGGGAAATATCCAGGATTTCCATAGGGAAATATCCAGGATTTCCACAGGGGATGCTCCAGGACTCAGAGACTCACGGAATGGGCTGGGTTGGGTTGGAAGCGACCATGAAGCTCATCCAGTGCCAATCCCCTGCCATGGGCAGGGACACCTCCCACCAGCACAGGTTGCTCAGGGCTTCACCCAGCCTGGCCTTGAGCACCTGCAGGGATGGGACATCCACAGCCTTCCTGGGCAGCCTGGGCCAGTGTCTGCCTACCCTCACTGCAAACAACTTCGTCTCCAGTCTAAACTCAAATCCAATGGATCAGGATTGAAACCAAAGAGAGACTCCCCAGCAAGCCCCAAGCCTGAGGTCTGTCACAGACAGCTGCAATTCCTTTCAGGCCTCTGCTGCTGAAGAGAGCTGGGGCTGATGGAAGGGAAAGAGCTCTGAGAACCGACAGCTCTCAGCAAAGTGAACTGCACATCAGGGGAAGGAGGCAGGAAACTAAGGCCTGAGGAGCAGCAACAGGTGAGACACCAAAGCCATCAAACAACAGCCAGGATGCCAGCCCTGCCCTGCACCCCAGCTCTGCAGCAAAGAGCAGCCTCCCCTTCAGGGAGGCCAATGAGCTTAACAGCAGGGGAGCGAGGAGGAGGCAGCAGATGTGCAAGTGGCAGTGGCTGACTGGGAAGCAGAAGTGCCTGTGCCAGCCTGCCCCAGCCACACGCAGGGCAAGGAACTGCACTGCAGTGGATGAGCTCCTGTCAGCTGCTATTTGAAATGAGTGGAGGTTGGCTTTAAACCATTCCTCTGCCAGAGAGCAGAGGGGAAAAACGAGAAAATAAAGCAGAGGCCCCAGCAGTTTCCAGCCCAAAAGCCATTTGCCCATAAATGTGTCTCCTGATGGCAGTACCTTGGCTGGGCTTGTTCACAGACTCCTCTTGCTGTGGCCTCAGACAGTCCCCAGCCTCCTGGCTCTACTCTCATCACAAGGTGTGGGTTAGGTTAGTCATGGAGAGGAAAAACACGTGGGGTTTAAGAACTACTCCTTCCTTTCCTCCCTGGGCTAAGGGAAGCTAAGAGCAGAGTGGCTGCAGCCCTCCAGTGCCCTGCTGCATGGCCTCTCTGCAGTCACACTTCAGGGGGGGGTCTTCTGTCTCCTCCTTTTCCCCCCAGCAAATTTGCTAATGCAAACAAAAGAACAAAAGCCATTCCTGGAGCCCTGGGCACGGCACAGCCTTTACTGCAGGGCCACAGAGTTGTTCCAGCTGGATGGGACTGAATGAGGCCAAGGGCAGGGTTCTGCACTTTGGCCACAACAACCCCAAGCAGCACTGCAGGCTGGGGCCAGAGTGGCTGAGAGCAGCCAGGCAGAGAGGGAGCTGGGGGTGCTGGCAGAGAGGAGCTGCAGAGGAGGCAGCAGTGCCCAGGTGGGCAGCAGAGCCAATGGCATCCTGGGCTGGCTCAGGAGCAGTGTGGGCAGCAGGACACGGGAGGTTCTTGTGCCCCTGTGCTCAGCACTGCTCAGGCCACCCCTGGAGTGCTGTGTCCAGTTCTGGGCTCCTCCACTGCAGAGAGATGTTGAGGTGCTGGAAGGTGTTTGGAGAAAGGCAGCAAGGCTGGGGAGGGGCCTGGAGCACAGCCCTGTGAGGAGAGGCTGAGGGAGCTGGGGGGGTGCAGCCTGCAGCAGAGGAGGCTCAGGGCAGAGCTGATTGCTGCCTGCAGCTGCCTGCAGGGAGGCTGTAGCCAGCTGGGGTTGGGCTCTGCTGCCAGGCAGCCAGGGACAGAACAAGGGGACAGAGGCTCAAGCTGTGCCAGGGCAGGTCTAGGCTGGATGTTGTTAGGAAGTTCCTGGCAGAGAGAGTGATTGGCATTGGAATGGGCTGCCCAGGGAGGTGGTGGAGTGGCCGTGGCAGGAGGTGTTGAAGCCAAGGCTGGCTGGGGCACTTAGTGCCATGGTCTGGTTGGTTGGGCAGGGCTGTGTGCTAGGCTGGGCTGGGTGAGCCTGGAGCTCTCTGCCAGCCTGCTTGATTCATATGTGATGTGCCCAGCTCAGGCACCAGCAGCTCCCTGGTTGTGATATCACTGTGACAAACAAATGTGTCTGTGCTGTGTGTGAGCTTTGTGCTGTTTGCTGGGGGGGTTGGAGACGAAATACTGAGAAGAAATACTCACAGCTACCATCTGAGCAAACAACCTCCAAGCCATGTGCAGGCCTGCAGCAGCAGATAACCTAGCAACACTCCCTAGCAGAGCTAGCAAACCATCTCCCATGGCAGCAGCCAGGAGGAAGACTACAGTCTGTGCTCCCTGCCACGCTGCAGCCAGCTTTGGCAAGCAACAGTGGACCTGGTTTGCCTGAATTTTCAGATCTCAAGCATTCAATTAACACCAGAAGCTGCAAACTCTACCACAGAGCAGAGTGCAGCAGTGGTTATAGATCACAGACCGGTTTGGGCTGGGGAAGGGACCTTAAAGCTCACCCAGCTGCAAGCCCCCTGCCACAGCTGGGGAGCCAGGAAGCTGTGCTGGAGCAAGGGCTGCAACAGGAGCAGCAGGTCACCAGGCTGTGCTTGCACCGAAGGGTTGCTGTTCACACAGACGTGTCTGAGTCAAACCCACTTTGCCACAGCAAGGGCTCAGTGCTTCCCCTCTCACCCCAAGCCCACCCTCGGCCCCTGGCAGTGCTGATGCAGACTGCTGGGCAGCGTTTCAGCTGCCGGAACAAAGGGCTCAGAGGACCCCGCGTCAGGGAAGGATGTAAGCCCCAGACAGTGTGAGCGAAGGCACAGCTTAAACAGCCTCTTGGTGTGAAAACAGCTCCCTGGAGGGCAGCTCGGAGCAGGACGCTGCCTCCCCTGCCCGGCAAGCACAGGGGCTGCTGCTGCTGCAGCCAGGAGCCGAGGGGGCACACATCACCTCAAGTGCCGTTGTGAGCATGGTTCTGAGCTCCCGCTTGGATCTGCAGCTCTGCTGCTGAATCCTGCCGCACTTAGGGCAGACAGACTCCGGCTCTGAAGCGCTGACGAGATGCTGGATTACAAACGCGACTTGTTCCAACATATGTTAAACACTCCACATCTCCTACCACAAACCAAACAGCTCCGGCTCTAGCAGCACTCTGCTCTCCCTGCCAGCTTTTAATTACACCGAGCCGGCGCTGGGAGCGTTGCTGCGTCCAGGGAGCACTACCAATAGCCGGGGACGGCTCCCGCCGCTCCCGCAACGCCGCCGCCGCGCTGCTGCCTGCCTCCGCGCCCGGCAACCACCCACCCCGGGCTCCCTAACAGAGCTCTCCCAATATTGTCTCACTGATGCCAACCAATCCACCCTAATTAATGTCTGCAGACGCTGTGAGAATACCAAGGGCTCCTCCTGCGGTCTCGTTCAGACAAACGCTCCGACGGCTCCGCGTCGAGGAGCGATGCAGAGGTGCGGGACGCGCCGCAGGCTCACCGATGACAGCTCTCCTGTCTCTGGGTGCCTCCTAAGGCAGAGCAAGGGGAAATGGATGCATTGCTTTGCTCTCTGGCACCTTCTCTCTACACCAGGTCAGCTCAGAGATGTGCCTCAGCACCACAACGAGGCGGGTCTAAGGAGAACCTCCAGACTCTCCTGATTTAAGTCAGCTGCGTTCTGGATGCGAGCACCGAGGCAGCCACTCGATGCTTTCCAGGCCCTTTAAAGGCTCAGAACAAACAGTTCTGTGGAAGCCCAGCTAATTACAGTAGAAAAGATGAGATCTGCTGCAGAGAAGCATCTTTTCTTGTTCCTAAGCCAGTAATTCCAGCGTGTCTCTGAGGGAGTTCCTTCCTTTAGGTATGCAAATCAATTTGCCACATACTACTAATTAGAACGATAATGACTGTGCCTTCGGAAGCGATGTTGGCCTATTTGCTCATTAGCGGGGGGGCTGAGAAGCAGTCCTGTGCTTTGCTCTCCGTCCCTGCACTCTCAGCCACTCCCAGGCCCCTGCAGGGGCCACAGCACCAGCCCGAGCCGGAGGGCAGAGGATGCTCTGCTGCTGGAGCAGAGCTGAGCCAGCAGCTGGGGACTGGAGTGTAGCTGCATCAAGCACAGCCCAGGAAACCTCAGGCCACTGTTTTGAGGTCTTGCTCTGTAATTCATCTTCTCCTGGTTTTCATAATGAGAGCTCATAAAACAACCACTCCTGTTCTGTGCCCCTGCCCAAAGGCCTGCTTCGTGCAGCCCATCTGATTGCAGGGCATTCCTACATGCCAGGGCCTTGCCAGGCACTCCAGGGCAGAGAGGAGCAGCCTGCCACAGACAGAAGGCAGCAGCAGACAAACGCTGAAAGCCAATCTGCAGGACAAGAGAGCAGGGCAACAGCACTGCCAGAGCCACAGCTGCACCTGCCACAGCATCCAGGAGCTGCCTAGCAGGAACGCTCAGCTCAGGGCACTCCAGCACAGCCCTGCCTGTGCCTCAGCAGAGCAGGCTGGAAATGCTTCAGCGTTTAGCCACTTGGAAGCAGGCAGAGACACAAACCTGGCACACGGCTTGAAGGTCATTTGATCAGGTAGAAGTGATGACAAGTCTGAGTATCTCCTCTCAGCCCCCCCAGACAGGCAGCACAAAGCCCACCCACAGCACAGGCACGGAGGCAGCACCTGAAGAGGCATCACTGACAGCCTGAGGGGAGCTGCACTAACAGAGTCTGTGGATGAAAAATCATCTCTGGTGCAATAATGCTCAGGGAGAGAATTCTGTAGCCCTCCTGGGCAAGTTCTCCCTCTCCTGTCATACCCTGTGCTGGTGCTCTGATGGGGAAAAGGAACACTCAGTCCTTCACCCGGGAGTGGCATCAAAGCTTCTGGGGACCAACACATCACACTTCAACCATCTCACCTGGATGCACATTTACACAGTGGGGAGAAAAGCAAAGCCTGCTGTAGCTGCTGGGAGAAGCTCCAGGAAGGGATCCATCCAGAGGGAGCTGCACAGGCTGCAGAGCTGTGCCCAGGCCAACCTCAGGGCATTCAACAAGGACAAGGGTAAGGTCCTGCACCTGGGTGGGGGCAATGCCAAGCACAGCTGCAGGCTGGGTGGGGAATGGCTGAGAGCAGCCCTGAGGAACAGGCCCTGGGGGGCTGGGCTGATGCAAAGCTCCACAGGAGCCTGCAGTGGGAGTGCAGCCCAGACACAAGCCTCTGCTGGGCTGCAGCCAGAGCAGTGTGGGCACAGGGCAGGGGAGGGGATTGTGGCCCTTGGCTCTGCTCTCCTCACACCCCACCTGCAGCCCTGGGGGCACTTCTGCAGCCCCCAGCACAAGCAGCACATGGAAGGGTTGGAGCCAGTGCAGAGGAGGCCACCAAGATGCTGAGAGGGCTGCAGCAGCTCTGCTCTGAGCACAGGCTGAGAGAGTTGGGGCTGTGCAGCCTGGAGAGGAGAAGGCTTCCAGGAGAGCTTGGAGTGGCCTTGCAGGCTGTGAAGGGGGCTGCAGGAGGGCTGGGGAGGGACTACTGACAAGGTGTGGGAATGAGAGGAGGAGGAGGAGGAATGGGTTTGAAGTGGCAGAGGGGAGATTGGAACTTGCTGTGAGGAAAGGGTTCTCTGCAGTGAGGGTGGTGAGGCACTGGCACAGGTTGCTCAGGGAGGTTGTGGAGCACAGAAGCACCCAGTGGGATCAAAGATCCCATTCTGTGCTTCTGTGCTCCACAACCTCCCTGGAGCTGTTCCAGGCCAGGTTGGATGAGGCCTTGAGTGACCTGTTCTAGTGGGAGGTGTCCCTGCCTATGCTGGGGGTTGGAGCTGGCTGAGCTTTGAGCTCCCTTCCAACCTAACCCATGCTGTGACCCTCTGCCTTTCCTAGCTGTACCAAAAGTTGTTTCTTCTTCAAGCCCTTGTAAAATGTCTCAACTTGCACAAGGAAATTCTGCTGAGGCACTTGTGATGACCCAGTGCAAAGTCATTCATCATGCTGCAGAGCTCTCTGTACAGCCAGCAGATGAAGGCACCTGTCAGGTCTGCTCCTAGGATAGGAAAAGACTTTGTGGTCGAGGTGCCAAATTCTATTTGACATTTAATTCAGCATCTATGAAGCTGTAATATTTCACCTCAGCAGAAAAGGAAGCAACTCCACCTGCCAAAGGGAAATGCCAGCACAACTTGCTCTTAATAATCATAGCAGATTATTGACCATAACCAAGTGCATCTAAGGATGATGAATGCTGTGGGCCAGGGAGGAGGCTTTTACAGAGAAGGAATAATGCCTGCAACAGGAATGAGTGCCATGGATTCAGGGAGTGGGGTGGGGTGGAGGGACCTTCAAAGCTCTTCCAGCATCCCCATGGTGCAGATCCTGTTCCCAACATTCAATCTCATCCTGCTCTGCTCTCATTTCAGACCATTGCCTCTCCCCCTGTCCTGACAGGCCTTGGTGAACAGTCCCTCTGCAGCCCTCCTGTAGCCCCCTTCAGATACTGTAAGGCTGCCCTAAGGTCTTCCTGGAGCCTTCTCTGTTCCAGGATCACAAACCTCAGCTCCCTCGGCCTATCCTCACGCCAGAGCTGCTGCAGCCTTTGGATCATCTTTGTGGTCTCCTCTGGACTCTCTCCACAGCTCTGTGTCCTCCTCCTGCTGGAGACAGCAGAGCTGGAGGCAGGATTGGAAGTGAGGTCTGAGCAGAGCAGAGCCAAGGGGCATAGTCCCCTCTCTTGCCCTGCTGCTCACACTGCTCTGGCTGCAGCAGGCACTTGGCTGCCTGCTGGGCTGCATGAGGGCACTGCTGGCTGCTGGGCAGCTGCTCAGCACCCATCACTCCCCAGGCTCTTTCTTCAGCTGTAGATGATGTAGAAATGTTAGCAGGTGCCAAGCTCTTCAAGCATCAGCTTGACAGCCTCCCCCTTTCCCCTTTTGAGGAGACACAGTCAGGAGCTACACAACTCTGCAGTCACCACGAACTCCACTACAACACAGGGCTGGCTCTGCCAGGGGGCTCAGACCCTTGGCCATGGTACCCCTCCCTCAGCATCTGCGTTTTGCTGTCTCCCCTCCCAAGCACACACTGAAGGCTCTGTTCACAGGACCTCTTCTCCAGCCCCATTCAGAGTCAAGATCATAGAATCATGGAATGGCTTAGGCTGGAAGGGACCTCAAAGCTCAACCTGTTCCAACCAGAAGCATGTGGCAGGAGGGGAGGGAGATGCTCCACAGAGGCAGATACTTCATGCCCCTGGTGAACACTGCTTACCATTCCCCAGCAGAGAGCAGCTGCAAACAGCTGAGGAAGAGCCAGGGAGGAAATGTAGCCCCTACTGATGCCTTCTCCCACACTCAGAGTTGCCAAAGTGAGCCATAGCAGTGAAGATTTCACTGGAGGGGAGATAGAACTGTTCTTACACAGCAGACTAGAATGAATTAGCCTTCAGGAGCAGGGCAGTTTGAGCAGCAAGATGCAGAGGCGAGGGAGCTCCAGCAGAGCTCCTCACAGGGAAGCTGTGGAGGGTCCTGGGAGGAGCTGGGAGGGCAGCAAAGCTCTCCCAGGCAGCGTTTGCTGCGGCTGCAGGAAGGGAGGGGAAAGCTCCGGCAGCTCCAGGTGGCCATGGGCATTCTGCACCGCCGGAGGGCTGCCCGAGAGGGAAGTGCTTCAACTCCCTTTCAAGCTTCACCTCCTTTACAGGCAGAGCACCGCTGGATGCAGCCGCCACAAGAGGCAGCAGACGCCGGCCAGAGCCTTCAGGAGGAGTCCCTCTCTGCCCGATGAAAGAGGCTCCTCTGCAGGAGGACATCACCCTCCAAGGTCTGCATGCAGCCTGTGGCCAGCAGCTGCTCCTGCTTGCTTGCTGCTCAATGCTCAGGTTCACTCTCACTGAACCAGGACAGGCTGTGACAGAACTTTGAGCATCCCTTCTGCAGGCCACCAGTAGAATCACAGACTCAGCCAGGCTGGAAGAGAGCTCCAAGCTCATCCAGTGCACCCTAGCACCCAGCCCTGGCCAACCAACCAGACTGCAAACAGGGCAGAGCTCCTTAGAATCACAGCCTTGCTTCAGCTGGCAAAGCCCTGGGGTCACCCAGCCCAACCAGCAACCAGCACCACCACGGCCACCAAACCATGGACCCCAGGGCCATGGCCACACCTGTCCAGAACACCTCTAGGGATGGGCACTCCACCACCTCCCTGGGCAGCCTCTGCCAATCCCTGACCACTCTTGCAGCAAAGAAATTTTCCCTTGTCTCCAACCAAACCCTGCCCTGGCACAATTCCAGGCCATTTCCTCTCCTTCTATCACCTGAGACCAGAGAGCAGAGCCCAAGCCTCCCCTGGCTCCAACCTCCTCCCAGGGAGCTGCAGTGCTCCTGCCTCAGAGCTGGGTGGGCCACTTTATCTGCCCCTCACCCAGCACTAGCAGGCAATCACCTCTGAAGTGGTGCCAGTGCCATCAGGCTGAGCTGCACCCATCAGCCTGTGCCCAGTGTGGGGGAAGCAGGGTTTGCTGTGTACAGCTCTCCTGCAGGATTTAGTGCTGGCAGCACAGTGCATCAGCACCACCACTTTCATCAGACATAAATTGTGCTCTATGACACAGACAGATGATAATTAAAACTAATGGCCCCTTGATTCTCCTCCAGAAACCCAGTTAAGATGACAAACACTCTTCTGTTACACACCAGTGAATGAATATCAAGAGCCCACACCAGGCCAGGAGGCAAATCCTGCGTTTAGTTATGCCAAGATCCCTATCTCTGCAGTGCTGTGGGAGCCAGGGCTAAGGATGGAGGCAAGGAGAGGCTGAGATGTTTGGGAAGCACTCTGCAGAATGCCACCAGCTCCCATGAGAAAGCAGCTGCAGGAGAGCTCCAGGTCCACTGCCTGAGCTGTCAGGAAGCTGGAGCTGGAAAGAGGAATCTCTGCTGTGCTCCACTCAAACTGACAAATCTCTGTGGAGGGTCACAAGGACCAGAAGTGCTCAGAGGTAAGGAGGAAGAAATATTACCTGAGCAGCTTTCCACCTGCAGCCTCAGCAGCAGCCTTTGCTAGACTCCTGCCTGGTCACATCAGCTCTGAGACCAAAACCTGAGAACCTGTGCTGACAATGCCTAAATCACAGCCTGCAGCAGAGGAGGCTCAGGGCAGAGCTCATTGCTGCCTGCAGCTGCCTGCAGGGAGGCTGGAGCCAGGTGGGGTTGGGCTCTGCTGCCAGGCAGCCAGCACCAGAAGAAAGGGACAGAGGCTCAAGCTGTGCCAGGGCAGGTCTAGGCTGGATGTGAGGAGGAAGTTGTTGTCAGAGAGAGTGATTGGCATTGGAATGGGCTGCCCAGGGAGGTGGTGGAGTGGCCGTGGCAGGAGGTGCTGGAGCCAAGCCTGGCTGGGGCACTCAGTGCCAGGGTTTGGTTGGTTGGGCAGGGCTGGGTGCTAGGCTGGGCTGGGTGAGCTTGGAGCTCTCTGCCAGTCTGGCTGAGTCTGTGATTCTATGAGAACCACAGAACTGTTTGGGTGGGAAGAGCCTTCCAAGCCCATGCAGTGCAACCTCCAACCCAGCACCACCATGGCCACTAAACCCTGTCCCCAGGTACCATGGGCACACAGCGCCAGAACATCTCTGGCATGGGGACTCCTCCACCTCCCTGGGCAGCCTGTGCCCATCCCTGACCACTCCTGCAGCACAGAAATGTCTTCCTAATTTCCAACCTAACCTTCCCCTGGTGCAGCTCGAGGTCATCTCCTCTTGCCTTATCACTTGATAGGAGGGAGAGGACCCAACCGCCAGCGTGGGTCACCCAGGGAGGGCTGGAACCACAGTGGAACTGGAGGAGGCCTCCTCCTGCAGCACTGCCTGCCTGGGCAGCAGGGGCTGGCTGCAGGGGAGCACGTGGCTAATTAGCAGCAGAGCAGGTCGTGGTAATTCAGGTCCCAGCACATGAAATGAGGCACTCGTGTAACACAGCCCCGGCGACACCTGATGGGCTACGCAGGCAGAGACAACTCTGATTTAATACATTTGCTTCCTCTGCCCTCTGCCAGTCTGATTGCCTTTGCATAATTCATGTTTCTAATTATCCCCTGGCATGCCTTGCATATAAATAGCTAATTAGACAGTGTCCCTGTCAGCTATGAAGTATGTAAGATCTGGGGGGGAAAGAAAAGCCCACTCCTTTGGAAATTGAATTTAGGATAACAGATTGTGCTATCCAGCTGAAGAATTAGAGCCTTCAGCTGCCTGAGATGTTTGTGCATTCCAGAGCCACCTCACACCACCCTGCTGGCTGCCCCCAGACCTGCCCACTGCTTTGCTGCTGCCTTAAAAATGGTTCTGTCAGAAGCCTGGGCAGTAATTACAGGATGGTGCTTGAGAGCACAGAAGCACAGAGAGGCAGGGGTTGGAAAGGAGCTCTGGAGATCACAGAACCACAGAGTGCCAGGGGCTGGAAGGGACCTCCAGAGCTCATCTGGTCCAGCCCCTGCCAGAGCAGCATCACCCAGAGCAGATCACACAGACACACATCCAGGTGGTTCTTGAGTATCTCCAGAGAGGGAGACTCCACAGCCCCCCTGGGCAGCCTGTGCCAGGCTCTGGCACCCTCACAGGGAAAAATTCCTCCTCAGGTTCACATGGAACCTCCTCTGCCTCAGCTCCCACCACTGCCCCTTGTGCTGGCACTGGCATCACCCAGCAGAGCTGGCTCCAGCCTCCTGGCACTCACCTGCACACATTGATAGCCACTGCTGAGGGCACCTCTCAGTCTCCTCCTCTCCAAGCTCCCAGCCCCAGCTCCCTCAGGCTCTCCTCACAATCTCCTTAACCATCTCTGTGGCTCTGCACTGCACTCTCTCAAGCAGCTCCTGTCCTTGAGCTGGGGGGCACAGAACTGGACACAGCACTCCAGATGAGGCCTCAGCAGAGGGGCAGGAGAACCTCCCTGGACCTACTACCCACAGCCCTTCTAATGCACCCCAGAATGGCACTGCCCCTCCTGGCAGCAGAGCACACTGCTGGCTCATGCCCATGCTGCCACCCACCAGCACTCCCAATTCCTTCTGCCCTTCACTGCTCTCCAGCAGCTCAGTCCCCAACCTATCCTGCTGCCTGGGGCTGTTCTTTGCCAGGTGCCAGACTCTGCACCTGCCCCTCTTGAACTCCATTCAGTTTCCCCCTGCCCAGCTCTCAGCCTGTCCAAGTTCAAGCCAAGGCTGGCTGGGGCACTGAGTGCCATGGTCTGGTTGGTTGGGCAGGGCTGGGTGCTAGGCTGGGCTGGCTGAGCTTGGAGCTCTCTGCCAGCCTGGCTGGTTCTATGATTCTAAGTGTCCCTGCATGGCAGCACAACTCCCTGGTGTGTCTCACCCACTCCACCCAGCCTGGTGCCATCACCAAACTTGCTGAGAGTGCCCTCTGTGCCCTCAGCCAGCCAGGGCATTAATGAATACACTGAGTAATACTGGTCCCAGTGCCAACCCCTGAGGGGCTCCACTAGTTACAGGCTCCAGCTGGACTCTGTCCCATCGACCACAGCTCTCTGGCTCCTTGCCTTTAACCAGTTCCCAATCCACCTCACTGCTCCATCACCCAGACCACACCTGCTCAGTTTAGCCATGAGGATGCTGTGGGACAGTGCCAAATGCTTACTGAAACCAGGTAAAGCACATCCAGTGCTCTGCCATCACCCAGTCACTGCAGCAGCACCTAGGGCAGGGCACACAGATCCAGATGGGCTGTGAATGCCTCCAGAGAAGGAGACTCCACAGACTCCCTGGTACAGACATCAGGGATGTGCCACACAAAGTTGGGATGATCTGCAGCCAGCAGCAGCAGGGCAGAGATGGTGCCTCTGGGCTGGGCACTGTTGAGGCCACACCTTGAATCAGTGTCAGTTTTGGGCCCTTGCTCCAAGAAGGACACTGAGGGGCTGGACCATGTCCAGAGAAGGGCAGCAAAGCTGGGGAAAGGTCTGGAGAGGAGAGGCTGAGGGAGTTGGAGGTGTTTAGTGTGGAGCAGAGGAGGCTGAGGATTGCTCCGGAAGGAGGCTGCAGTGAGGTGGGGTTGGGCTCTTCTCCCCAGTATCAGGTGATAGGAGGAGAGGACATGGCCTGAAATTGTGCAGGGGAGGGTCAGGTTGGAGAGGAGGAAACATTTCTTTGCTGCAAGAGTGGTCAAGGATTGGCACAGGCTGCCCAGGGAGGTGGTGAAGTGCCCATCCCTGGAAGGTGTGGCCATGGCAGCTGGGGCCACGGTTTGGTGGCCATGGTGGTGTTGGGTGGATGGTTGGACTGGGTGATCTTGGAGGGCTTGTCCAACCCCAACAGCTCTGTGGTTTGCCACCTTCAGTCCTCTCTGAGAGGAAGGTTTCCATTCCTCACATCCCAACAGCTCTGCCTTTTCCCCCCTCCCTCCTGAGGTGCACCCACAGGGGGGAGGTTTTGCAGCACCCTCTGTGCAGTGCTGCGGGAGAGGTCAGAGGGAGCTGCTGGGGCATTAAGGAATTATTTAGTGTAACTGCTATGGAATTCCTCAATTATTTAGAGCAGAGCAGGAATGTGCTCAGCACTCTGTTTTACCAGCCCTGCCTTGTAGCTGACAAAACAGAGCTGCTCCTAGAACAAGCTAATGCTAATAGCGCTGCGGCGGCAGAGCGATCCCCTGCAGCCTCCTGGGGCGCTTTACACACTGCATGCCCTCATGTGCCAGCACTTCACTCCTGCCTGAGCAGAGCCAGGGGAGAACCCTTGGAGCCCAGGAAATGGCTCCTGTTTTACTCTGTTGTGGAAGCTTTTCTCAGGCAATTTGCTCCCTTACACCTGGGGAGATGAGAAATGCATCTGTGCCTCCCAGCCGCTCGCCCGGCGGAGCTCTGCTCGCTCTGCTGTGCCTCAAAGCTGCTCCCTGCTCTGCCCCGTTGCTGCTCCACTGGGCAGGAGAGGCTCTGCAGTTTCACAAGCATGCCCACGCTTTTTGGGACTATTTACACCCAAGATATGAACTGGGAATCTTCTGTGGTGGCAGGGTCTGGTTTGTTGGTGCCAGGTTAGCAACAGCTGGCAGCACTTCCAAGCATTCCTGATTAAAGGATTCATAAGCTAAAGAGACTCAGTAACACTTGGGAAGTGGCAAGGGGTGGCAAGGAGCACAAACCACCTAGGAGCCAGCTCTGGGGCAGACACAGCCCTCAGAGTTCCCTCTCTGCATGGCATCAAGCAGGGAGAAGCCAACACCTCCCTAGGTCAGCCCAATCCCATGCACAGCTCCAGGCTGGGTTGGAGAGTTGGGGCTCTGCAGCCTGGAGAAGAGAAGGCTTCCAGAAGACCTTGGAGTGGCCTTGCAGGACCTGAAGGGGGCTCCAGGAGGGCTGGGGAGGGACTACTGACAAGGTCTGGTAATGAGAGGAGGAGGAGGAGTAATGGGTTTGAAGGGCAGAGGGGAGATTGAAAGTGGCTGTGAGGAAAGGGTTCTCTACAGTGAGGGTGGTGAGAGCCTGTCACAGGCTGCCCAGGGAGGTTGTAGAGCACAGAAGCACCCAATGGGATCAAAGATCACCTCCCTGAAGGTGTTCAGGACCAGGCTGGATGAGGCCTTGAGCAACCTGTTTTAGTGGGAGATGTTCCTGCTTAAGGCAGGGGGTTGGAGCTGGCTGAGCTTTGAGGTCCCTTATAACCTAAATCATTCCATGGTGCAGCATCCTCACTGGCACCCTGACAGCTCTGCCCACCTGGCTGAAGTGCTGGCATGCTGCAGCCCTTTCCCCCAGGAGGGAAGTGATGCTTTTAACACTGTAATACCCCAGAGCAAGCTGCATTACTTCCAGTCAATAAAATCCTGTGATTATTGTGTGTATCAGCAGCAAGCTGAAGTGGAAATGACAATGTCTGGAGATGGCCTCAGCTGATAGCTGCATTTATCCTCTGTGTTTATGCACTGCCTGTCAAAACAGCTGTGAAATATGCACATGGGAATGGAGAGTCCCCAGAATACCAGACAGAGGAGCAGGTCCAGGCTGCCTTTGCCTTGCAGTAGATACACAGGTGCTGTAAAGTCACAGAATGCAGGTGGCACCAAGCTGTGTGGCACAGTCACCCTGCCAGAGGGCAGGGATCCATCCAGAGGGAGCTGCACAGGCTGCAGAGTTGTGCCCAGGCCAACCTCAGGGCATTCAGCAAGGCCAAGGGTAAGGTCCTGCACCTGGGTGGGGGCAATGCCAAGCACAGCTGCAGGCTGGGTGGGGAATGGCTGAGAGCAGCCCTGAGGAACAGGCCCTGGGGGTCTGGGCTGATGCAAAGCTCCACAGGAGCCTGCAGTGGGAGTGCAGCCCAGACACAACCCTGTGCTGGGCTGCAGCCAGAGCAGTGTGGGCACAGGGCAAGGGAGGGCATTCTGCCCCTTGGCTCTGCTCTCCTCACACCCCACCTGCAGCCCTGGGGACACTTCTGCAGCCCCCAGCACAAGCAGCACATGGAAGGGTTGGAGCCAGTGCAGAGGAGGCCACCAAGATGCTGAGAGGGCTGCAGCAGCTCTGCTCTGAGCACAGGCTGAGAGAGTTGGGGCTGTGCAGCCTGGAGAGGAGAAGGCTTCCAGGAGAGCTTGGAGTGGCCTTGCAGGCTGTGAAGGGGGCTGCAGGAGGGCTGGGGAGGGACTAGTGACAAGGTCTGGGAATGAGAGGAGGAGAAATGGATTTAAACTGGCAGAGGGAAGATTGAAAGTGGCTGTGAGGAAAGGGTTCTCTGCAGTGAGGGAGGGGAGACATTGGCACAGGTTGCCCAGGGAGGTTGTGGAGCACAGAAACACCCAATGGGATCAAAGATCACATTCTGTGCTTCTGTGCTCCACAACCTCCCTGGAGCTGTTCCAGGCCAGGTTGGATGAGCCCTGGAGTGACCTGTTATCGTGGGAGGTGTCCCTGCCTATGCTGGGGGTTGGAGCTGGCTGAGCTTTGAGCTCCCTTCCAACCTAACCCATTCCATGATTCTATGAATCCATGACTGGAAGGAACTCTGAAGCTCACCAAGTCCACCCCCCCTGCAGTGAGCAAGAACTTGAGGCAAGGAATGGTTTGGGTTGAAGAGATCCAAGAGATCACCCAGTTGGGGTGGTTTGGGATGGAAGGGACCTTAAAACTCATCCAGTCCCAACCTCCTGCAACGGGCAGGGACACCTCCCAAAGAGGTTGCTCAAGGCCTCATCCAGCCTGGCCTTGAACCCTGGGCACTCCTCCCTGGCTGGCTGAAGCAGTGAGGCAGCTGTGGCCATGCCATCCATTTTTAAGGGGACACCATATGCCAGGCTGCTCACAGAGCAGGGCACAGCAGGTTCTGAGTGGCAGAGTGCCTGCTCTCTCTGCTTCTCTCAAGCTCCTTCAAAGGCCACTTGGGGAGCTGCTTTTTGGGGTGATTAAAGTGACCCGAGATCACCCCAAGCCTCACACCTCCAGCCATCAACCTGAGCGTGGAGCTGCTGCCAAGGCAGCACTGAGCAGCCCCTGGGCACACAGTGCCTGGCAGCAGGCTGCCCCCATGCTTTGTGACACCTTCTCCTGGCAGCCCTGTGCTCAGATCCCTGCTCCAGGGTAATTATCCACTGCTCTAACTCTCCCTGAGCTGCTCCACTGAGTTTCAGTCTGCCTTGATGACAGAGAAATTCTTTTCCTCCTCTCTGCTACCTCTGATCTGCCCTCGGCTGCAGCTGGGAAGAGATCTCAGGTGCTGCTAGCTCTGAACTCGACCCCCTGAGGAGCATTCCATGGTCTCTGCTTTTCTCAAGCTCTCTGCAGCCAGGGGAGGGGAAGCACTCCTGATGCTTGTAGGTTCTGTTCCCCGGCAGGAAAGAAAGGGTCCCCTCTGGGCATGCACCACAGCTCCCTGGATGGCAAGGTCAGGGCTTTGAGCAACCTGATCTGGTGGGAGGTGTCCCTGTCCCTGTGGTGGAGGCCCCATCCCTGGAGACATTCAAGGTCAGGCTAGATGCAGCTCTGAACAACCTGATCTAGTTGGGTCTCTCCTTTCTCACTGCACTGAGACTGGACTAGACCACCTTTAAAAAGTCCCTCCTGACCCAATGCATTTGAGTGCTGCGTCCAGGTCTGGGCTCCTCCATTGCAGAGAGCTGCTGAGGTGCTGGAAGGTGTTTGGAGAAGGGCAGCAAGGCTGGGGAGGGGCCTGGAGCAGAGCCCTGTGAGGAGAGGCTGAGGGAGCTGGCGGGGTGCAGCCTGCAGCAGAGGAGGCTCAGGGCAGAGCTCATTGCTGTCTGCAGCTGCCTGCAGGGAGGCTGTGGCCAGGTGGGGTTGGGCTCTGCTGCCAGGCAGCCAGCAGCAGAAGGGGACAGAGGCTCAGGCTGTGCCAGGGCAGGTCTAGGCTGGGTGTTGTTAGGAAGTTGTTGTCAGAGAGAGTGATTGGCATTGGAATGGGCTGCCCAGGGAGGTGGTGGAGTGGCCGTGGCAGGAGGTGTTGAAGCCAAGGCTGGCTGGGGCACTGAGTGCCATGGTCTGGTTGGTTGGGCAGGGCTGGGTGCTAGGCTGGGCTGGGTGAGCTTGGAGCTCTCTTCCAACCTGCTGGATTCTGTGGTTCTATGATTCCCTGAGTCCCAGAACCACTGTGCAGAGAAGGGAAGCACCAGAGGTGCCACAGGTGCCTTCAAGCTGCAGTGAGCAGAGGGAAGCTGGAGAACCACCCAGCTGGGCCCTGACAAGCTGCAGGCACTATTTCACCTCTGGCTGCTGCGGAGGTAGTTGAGTTGTAATGAGTTTGAAGTCTTTTCATCAGTTTCTCCTCTCCTCCAATGAATTAGGACTGCAGCATCAAAAGCTGCTCTGTCCAGCTCCCTGTCGTGCTCCTGGAGTGGATCAGGAGATTACATTAAAGGAGAGCAGCGCCCCGGGAGGCTGCAGGGAAGATGAATAGCTGTGCTCAGCGCTGCAGTGCACACATCCTCATCCTTCACGGGGGGGACCAAACACAGACCCTGCAGCAGCTCAGGGGAAGCAGCGGCCCTGGGCCTGTGCTCAGAGCAAGCGAGGAATCAATGCGCTGCAAACCTCAGCCTCAAAGCGCTTGGGACAGTGTCCCCAGTGCCCCTGTGCCCCTAGTGCCCCTGTGTGTGTGTGCCCCTAGTGCCCCTGTGTGTGTGTGCCCCTAGTGCCCGTGTGCGTGTGCCCCTAGTGCCCCTGTGTGCGTGTGTCCCTAGTGCCCATGCATGTGCCCCTAGTGCCCCTGTGTATGTGCCCCTTTTGCCCATGTGCGTGTGCCCCTAGTGCCCCTGTGTATGTGCCCCTTTTGCCCATGTGCGTGTGCCCCTAGTGCCCCTGTGTATGTGCCCCTTTTGCCCATGTGCGTATGCCCCTAGTGCCCCTGTGTATGTGCCCCTTTTGCCCATGTGCGTGTGCCCCTAGTGCCCGTGTGTGTGTGCCCCTAGTGCCCCTGTGTGTGTCTGTCCCTAGTGCCCATGCATGTGCCCCTAGTGCCCCTGTGTATGTGCCCCTTTTGCCCGTGTGCGTGTGCCCCTAGTGCCCGTGTGTGTGTGCCCCTAGTGCCCCTGTGTGTGTGCCCCTAATGCCCCTGTGTGCGTGTGCCCCTGTGTGTGTGACCCTAGTGCCCGTGTGTTTGTGTGCCCCTAGTGCCCGCGTGTGTGTGTGCCCCTAGTGCCCGTGTGCGTGTGCCCCTAGTGCCCCTGTGTGCGTGTGTCCCTAGTGCCCATGCATGTGCCCCTAGTGCCCCTGTGTATGTGCCCCTAGTGCCTGTGTGCGTGTGCCCCTAGTGCCCGTGTGTGTGCCCCTAGTGCCCCTGTGTGTGTCTGTCCCTAGTGCCCATGCATGTGCCCCTAGTGCCCCTGTGTATGTGCCCCTTTTGCCCGTGTGCGTGTGCCCCTAGTGCCCCTGTGTGTGTGCCCCTAGTGCCCCTGTGTGCGTGTGCCCCTAGTGCCCCTGTGCATGTGCCCCTTTTGCCCGTGTGTGTGTGCCCCTAGTGTCTCTGTGTGTGCCCCTAGTGCCCCTGTGTGTGCCCCTAGTGCCCCTGTGTGTGCCCCCAGTGCCCGTGTGTGTGCCTATGTGAAGCCAAGCTAAACTGAAAGAAGAAGCAAGGGGGAGGAGGAGGCCTGGCAGGACTCGGTAATCAATGCAGCCCTTTGATTAAAGTCAATTTGCCTTTGCTACCAGGACGTGCAGGGTGCCCCAGGGCTGCATCAGCAAGCCAGGGGCACTTGGCTGCCGTGCTGCTTTAATCAGCCACGGCCCTGATTGCTCCTTAAAACAAAGCAACCTCCAGGAGGTTGATGGAGTTCTTGTCTCGCTTGGCTTTCCTTGCCCCAGGGGCAGGACGGAGGCTTGCTCCTGCCCCTGCACACGGGGCAGTGAGCCTGCAGCTCCTGCCGGGGCCAGCCTGGAGGGATTGCTCCTAGACAGAGCCTGGAGCTGCAGGGACGTTCTCAGGAGCTCTGTGTGTGGTTACTGAACTGGGAGCAGCTGTGGTCAGCACCAGGAGAGGGCTCAGGGAGTGTGGTCAGCAAGGCAAGAGGGAATCACAGAATCCAGCAGGTTGGCAGAGAACTCCAAGCTCCCCCAGCCCAGCCTAGCACCCAGCCCTGCCCAACCAACCAGACCATGGCACTAAGTGCCCCAGCCAGGCTTGGCTTCAACACCTCCTGCCACGGCCACTCCACCACCTCCCTGGGCAGCCCATTCCAGTGCCAATCACTCTCTCTGCCAGGAACTTCCTCCTCACATCCAGCCTAGACCTGCCCTGGCACAACTTGAGCCTCTGTGCCCTTCTTCTGGTGCTGGCTGCCTGGCAGCAGAGCCCAACCCCACCTGGCTACAGCCTCCCTGCAGGCAGCTGCAGGCAGCAATGAGCTCTGCCCTGAGCCTCCTCTGCTGCAGGCTGCACCCCCCCAGCTCCCTCAGCCTCTCCTCACAGGGCTGTGCTCCAGGCCCCTCCCCAGCCTTGCTGCTCTTCTCCAAACACCTTCCAGCACCTCAGCATCTCTCTTGAATTGAGGGGGCCAGAACTGGACACAGGTTCTACTCCTCTTCTCCACCCTGGTGAGGCCACATCTGGAGCATCATGTCCAGCTCTGGGCTCCCCAGCTCACAAGAGCCAAGAACTGCTGGAGAGAGTCCAGTGGAGGCAACAAAGCATTGAGGGGCCTGAGGAGCAAAGGCTGAGAGCCCTGGGGCTGTTGAACTGGGAGAAGAGCAGCCCCAGAGGGGATCTGAGCAATGTTCCCTCTCTGGAGGTTTCAAGGCCAGGCTGGATGAGGCCTTGAGTGACCTGTTCAAGTGGGAGGTGTCCCTGCCTAGGGCACAGGTTGGACTCTTTGAGGTCCTTTCCAACCTAAACCATTCTATGAGTCCATGCTCCACAAGAGCTAAAGGGTAGGGGGCAAGAGGCTGGGGCTGGGCTCTTCTCAGTGACAGGACAAAGGGCAGTGGGCACAAACTGCAACCCAGGAGTTCCACTTGAACTTAAGGAGAAACTTTTGCATGCTGAGGGTGCTGGAGCAGCCCAGGCTGCCCAGAGAGGTTGTGGAGTCTCCTCTGGAGGGATTATAAACCCCCACCAGGCAAGCTGCTGTGGGCAACCCTGCTTCAGTAGGGTATAGCACTGATGGGCTCCAGCTGTCCCTGCCAGCCCCTACCACTCTGCCCCTACGAGCACCATCACCAACCCCAGCCCTGAAGCAGGCACAAGGCAGGGCAGAGAGCAGGGCAGTCCATGGGGAGCAAGGTCCAGCACAAGCCTGCACATGGGGGCTGGGTTTGTGTCGCTGGAACCTCTCCACACTGCTCCCTTCTCCTCAGCACCCTGCAGCCAGACTCCCACCCACACCCTCAGGAAGGACTCTGAAGCTGCTGCTGGGGTTCTCAGGCCATAGCTGTGGTAGAACCTGGCCACAGCAAAGCACAGCCAAAGCAGCTGAGATGTCAAAGATGATCTGAATGTCATGGGCTGGCATCACTTGGCTTTGAGACCACCAGAAGTGCCACCTGCAGCCAGGAGAGACACCCTCTGCAATGCAAGAGCTGTGAAATTGTCCTCTGCACTGCACAGCACAGGAGCAGCCTTTCCTCTCCCACATGATCCTCAGCAATTCACCTCTAACCAGCAGTGACTTTTATTGAGGCTCCACCTTTACAATCCTTCAAGTGTCATCCTTCTGCCATGTCAGCAAGGGAACACTTTCATATCTTCTCATCTGGGAAACCATTTCTCCCCCCTCAGAAGTTATTGAATAAACAGTTTATCTTGAAATCTGCTCTGCCCTACTCCAGCAATTTACAGACATATTGTAAAGGAGTGAGTTCAGCAGCAGAGGAAAGCAGGAGATGCACTCAAACGTCTGCTTACAGTCACTGGGCTGCAGTTCAGACACAGCCAAATTAAAAACACACAGCAAGAAAAAGGTCTTCCTGCAACTTCCAAGCATGGGGCTGAGGGTTGGGTTTTTTTTGTCCCTGCCTCATCTTCCTCAAGTGTCAAATCTCCTCTGTGAAGTGACTTTGGTACTTCCCTGAAGGGCAGCTGCTTCCTGCACAAAGGGATCTGCTGAGAGCTTTGTCCACTGCAGCACTGCATCCACAGCCCCCATCCACCTCTCTGGGCAGTAAACACCTCGTGGGATGTGTGTGCATCAGCTCAGGTGGCTTTAGCCAGCTAGGAACAGCTGCCTGGAATACTGATGGGCTGGGAGGAGTTGGTACTCTCCACTCACCTCCCTCTGAGACACTTAGGCTGGAAGGCACAAATGGATTCCAGCAGGCCAAGCCTGCAGAAGCCATTGAGCAGGGGGCCAGCTCTGTGCCTTTCATAAGACTAATTGCTACTGATCCAGCAGTGCAGGTGGAAAACCTGGAGCACAGCAAGGGTTTGCCCGGCAGAGAAGCCCCCTGCTGCATGCTGCTCCTGCAAACCACCCAGCAGCTCCAAGAGGCTGATTCTCTCTCTCCGAGGCAGCAGTGTGCTCAGGTGGCCGAGACAGCCAACAGCATCCTGGCCCGGGGCAGCAACAGAGTGGGCAGCACAGGAGCAGGGCAGGAGCTGCCCTCCTGGGCTCAGCACTGGGGAGGCCACACCTCGAATCCTGGCTTCAGTTTTGGGTCTCTCACTCCAAGAAGGACATTTTGAAGCTGGAGCAGGTCCAGAGAAGGGCAGCAAAGCTGTGAAGGGTCTGTAGATGAGCAGCTGAGGGAGCTGGGGGGGTTCAGACTGGAAAAGAGGAGGCTGAGGGCAGAGCTCATTGCTCCCTACAGCTCCTGGAGGGAGGCTGCAGTGAGGTGCAGGTTGGGCTCTCCCTAGTCTCAGGTAATGGAGAGGAAGCAGCCTGAAATCGTGCCGGGGAGGGTTAGGCTGGAGATGAGGAGCACCAGTACCTAGTGGCACAGGAACCCCTGAGTCCATGGCAGAGACGTGGCATTGCAGCCAGATTTACTGCTTCCCTTGGCACTACAGCACTAACAAGCTGAGGGCTCAAGAGTTGCAGGCTTCCTGTTGGCATCTTTATGAGGCCCAGCTGACTCTCCACCAACATTTATCCCTGCACAAGCACGTTCCCTGAACCACAATCACAGGCACAATAAATCCAGAGGCTCTTCTCTCTGTCAACAGACACTTTGCAGTGCTTCTCTACATGGCACAAGAGTGGGACACGCCAGCCCCTCAAGGTCCTTCTTGGAGTGAGAGGCCCAAAAGTGACCACAGAGTCCAAGGTGCAGCCTCCCCAGCACTGAGTCCAGGGGCACAATCCTGTCCCTGCTCCTGCTGGGCTCCCCAGTGCTGCAAATGCCAGACCTGCCCTGTGGGACAGCCCAAAGGGCTCCACAGAGTTATAGAATCAGTCAGGGTGGGAAAGGACCACAAGGAGCAGCCAGTTCCAACCCCCTGCCATGCCCAGGGACACCCTACCCTAGAGCAGCCTGACCACAGCCTCAGCCAGCCTGGCCTCAAACACCTCCAGCCATGGGGCCTCAACCACCTCCCTGGGCAACCCCTGCCAGCCTCTCACCACTCTCCTGCTCAACAACTTCCTCCTCACCTCCAGCCTCACTCTCCCCATCTCCAGCTTTGCTTCATTCCCCCCACTCCTGACACTCCCTCATAGCCTCAAAAGTCCCTCCCCAACTTTTTTGTAGCCCCCTTCAGATGCTGGAATGCCACAAGAAGGTGCCCTGGGAGTCTCCTCTGCTCCAGCCTGCACAGCCCCAACTCTTTCAGTCTGTGCTCACAGCAGAGCTGCTGCAGCCTCTCAGCATCCTCCTGGCCCTGCTCTGGACACTCTCCAGCATCTCCACAGCCCTCTTGTCCCAGGGGCTCCAGAGCTGGATGCAGTGCTCCAGGTGGAGCACTCCAGGACATTTACAAGCAGGGGTGGGTGCAGCCTGCTGCTGCCACCTGCACCTTGACCTTTAAGGTGCTGCCCTCCACTTGAGCAACCGAGCTGAGAGATGCAAAGGGCTCCACCGAGGCAGAGCTGCTAACACCTCCTCAGCCCAGCGGACTCTGGGAGGGAGCAGATCACCTCCTAGCTGAGGCTGGGGGAAGGTTTTGGCTGTAAACATAGCTGCTGAAAAGATAAATATTTAAAGACAGCCTGCGTGTCAGAGTCTATCACATGGAATATTCACCACTTGGTTGGGAGCCAATGGGAGAGTCTAGCAGGGAATAGACTGCTCCTCCTCATGGTTATTTAAGGCAAATTAGCAGTGACAGTAATGCAATTTCCCTGGCACCTCTCTTTTTCATTGCTTTTCAGCTGCCTCCTGCTAGAATCTTTAGAGAACTTTAAACTGATTTCAAGAAATCCTTTGGAAAGGGAAGGGGGAAGAAAAGGAAAGAAGCCAACCTGCACTCTGCTGCCGGCACTTTGGTGCTGGCAGGAGCGGAGCAGAAAGCACATTTGCATCTCCGCTGAAATGCTCTGTTTATACAGAGCTGGGGGTGGGAAATGGCAACAAACACTTCTCCAGGACCATAAATATTTACTGTGGCTACGCTGAGAAGTGAAAAGCTTTGGATGGTGATCTGTAAGCTGGGCCAGAAGGATTCCTGCAGGAAAGCTTTGTGAGCCGCTCAGGACTCAGCCTGACAGCGAAGCTCACCAAAGGCTGCTGCAAGGTCAGGGACAGTGGCCTCAGGAGCTGGAAGCAGACTCTTAATAACCCCATCCTTAGGGAATGCTCTCAGGCTGTCCGTTGTTCTAACAGTTGTTAAAGTCAGCCTCCACTGCAAGGAGGAGCCAGGAATCCAAGAGGGCCCTTTACAGAGCCCCACTCATTTAGCCCAAGAGCAATTCCAGGCTGTGTCTCCTGCAAAGACATTGTCATTGCCTAAAATCATTGTTTCATATCTGGGAAGCCATAAAGAACTGCAGAACTGAGCATTCTCCTCCTTTCAAGCCAACAAAATTACTTTCTTGAGATTCAGTTGGGCTGTCAGGGTCTCTCTTGTCTTCTAAAGCCTAATAAAAATACCTCTGAATTCAACTCTTATCTTTGTCTTCCCTTTAGTAGTCCTTGGAAGAGATACCCAGAGAATACTTGAGTGGGAGCTATAAATCACAGCTGCCAGAGCTGGAGCAGAGCTCTGCAGTCCACTCTCCTTTAATCCAGATTTATGCTGGTAGGAAGAGACCTCCAAAGCATCTGGACTTTGGGCCCTCTCTGCTGCAGCTCCTGCCTTCTGCCACTGAGGCTCCCAGCCAGCAGCCCACCTGCCCCCACAGCTCCAGCCCTGCCTCCTCCTCTGAGCTGTGCTGCCAGCAGCAGCCTCTGGGTTCTCCACTGCAGAGTCACAGCATCCCAGAATGTCAGGGGCTGGAAGGGACCTCCAGAGCCCATCCAGTCCAGCCCCCCTGCCAGAGCAGGATCACCCACACCAGATCACACAGGAACACATCCAGGTGGGTTTTGGAGATCTCCAGGGAGGGAGACTCCACAGCCCCTCTGGGCAGCCTGTGCCAGGGCTCTGCCACCCTCACAGGGGAAAAATTCCTCCTGATGTTTAAATGAAACTTCCTCTGCCTCAGTGTCCACCATTGCCTCTTGGCCAGTCAGTGGAGGAGAGCTGCTGGGAGAGCTCTGCTGGTACTCTCCATAGAACCAATGGATGTAGTGATGGGCTGGAAAAGTCCTCTGAGATCATTCAGCCCACACCAACCCAAAACTGCCATGGCCACACCTCCAGAGATGGGGATTCCACCACCTCCCTGGGCAGCCTGTTCCAGTCCCTGACCACTCTTGCAGCAAAGACATTTTCCTTCATCTCCAACCTAACCCTCCCCTGGCTTCTGGCAGAACTCAGCTGACATTTTGGCCTGCTTCCCCCATGCTCCAAAGCTCTGGTTCTTCGGGGAGCCTTATGGTCCCATGCTGCCTGGCTGCATCCTTAATTCCCTAAACTCTGCTTGTAGCAAAGCTGATTAATCCAGGTCACATCATGTGTGCTAGAGTAAGATGCAGGGAAATTAAATCTCTTGACAGCATGCTGACTTGTAGGGCTCCCTGCCAAGCAACCTAATGACTATAACCAATCATTTGAGGAACAGCAGAAACTCAGCCTGCTGGTGGTGCCTGTGCCAGTCCAGTGGGGAGTGGAGGGAAAGCAGAGCAAGGGAGCTTAGATAAAGCCATCAACTAAACAGAATGAAAACAAGGTGCCCCAAGGCCCTCAGCATCTTCCTAGCCCTTTGCTCTACCCTCTCCAGCAAGTTCTGGTCCTTCTTGAACTGGGGAGCCCAGAACTGGATCTAGCACCTCAGATGTGGTCTCTCCAGGGCAGAGTGGATAGTTGGGGAGGAAGTTAGAAATGTTTTTAACTCCCTGAAATGGCTCAGAGCAGGGCTTGATGATGATGATGTATCAGGATTCATCTGCCTGAGGTGGGCTGCTCTTGGAGGTATTTTCATGCCACACTTTGCTTCTGAGCTGTGGCACCACAGGGCTACCACTGCACTTCCTTTAAAACCTTTTCTCTCCCAACTGAATTATTGCCTAACCCCTACAGTTTCCTTTAAACCCTCTCTTAGAATAACTCAGTCAATACTGCAATTGCCACACAGAACAGAGAGCAGCCAGTAATTAACAGTCCCAAATGCCCCTATTTTGCTTCATGCAAACAAACACCTATGCCAACCAAGAGTGAGCAGAGGGCACTCTGCTAAGAGCAGACAGCAGAGGGGATTGCAGTTTTGTTTTCCTCCTCTTCTCTCAGCAGCCTTCATTAAGACAGCAAAACTCTCATTATAAAGTCATTAGTGTAAATGCAAATAAACTTTTCCATTGTTAATGTCCCCTCCAGGTCCTTAATCACCCCTAAAGCCCTGGTGCACTGAGCACACCGTGGGCTGCACGTGAGGAAGACGATGGAGGTGGTGCTGGGTTACCTTGCACTGCACTGAGGGCAGAGTGCTCCTGGTGTTCAAAGCTCTTCCCCTGCACTGCTCACACACTGCAACACAGAAACCCCCAACTAACAACTCAGGCAGAACTCCAGGCCAGTTGCCTAAGGAGCCCTGCACCTCCTGGGTCTCTGCTGCCCTTTGAATCTCGCCCTTGATTCAGCTCAACCCTGTGGGTATCTGACCCCTGTGGGGAATGATGAGACCTCCACTCAGGAATTCAAGTTAAAGAAGGTTCAGGAAGGCAGAGTCAGACTGGAGGTTAGCAAGACATTCATAGAACCACAGAATCCAGCAGGCTGGCAGAGAGCTCCAAGCTCACCCAGCCCAGCCTAGCACCCAGCCCTGCCCAACCAACCACACCATGGCACTCAGTGCCCCAGCCAGGCTTGGCTTCAACACCTCCTGCCACGGCCACTCCACCACCTCCCTGGGCAGCCCATTCCAGTGCCAATCACTCTCTCTGACAACAACTTCCTCACAACATCCAGTCTAGACCTGCCCTGGCACAGCTCGAGGCTGTGTCCCCTTGTTCTGGTGCTGGCTGCCTGGCAGCAGAGCCCAACCCCACCTGGCTACAGCCTCCCTGCAGGCAGCTGCAGGCAGCAATGAGCTCTGCCCTGAGCCTCCTCTGCTGCAGGCTGCACCCCGCCAGCTCCCTCAGCCTCTCCTCACAGGGCTCTGCTCCAGGCCCCTCCCCAGCCTTGCTGCCCTTCTCCAAACACCTTCCAGCACCTCAACATCTCTCTTGACTTCAGGAGCCCAGAACTAGACACAGCACTCCAGGGGTGGCCTGAGCAGTGCTGAGCACAGGGTAAGAATAACCTCCCTAATCCTACTAGCCACACTGCTCCTGAGCCAGCCCAGGATGCCACTGGCTCTCTTAGCCACCTTCTTTGCAATGAGCCACCAGAACAGGCTGCCAGGGAGGGTGGGGATGCCCCCTTCCTGGAGGTGCTCAAGGTGAAGTTGGATGAAATCTTGAGCAACCTAGGCTGGTGGGAGGTGTCCCTGCTCATGGCAGGGAGTTGGAACTGGATGAGCTGTAGGGTTCCTTCCAGCCCAACCCATTCTGCTTCTGCCTGGGTCCCACCAGTGTGCAGCCTCTAGCCTCTCAGAATGGCTGCCTATGTCTACAGATGCAGCACAGAAAGGTTCCCAGAGCCAGCAAGAAATCCTCCACCTCTCTGCAATGAAAGCAGACCCAGCTGTGAGCTGGTTGTAACTCCTGAAGGTCCCTTCCAACCCACCCCATTCTGGATCTGTGAAGGCAGCATCAAGCTGTAGGATGCACTTCCATCACAGCACTCATCCTGCAGCCACCCTGCACTTCACTCAGCAGTCAGTGCTGTGCTACTGGCAGCAGTCACGAGGAGACACCAGGAGAGGACTGCAGTGCCCAACCACCAGACACTGGAACAGACAAGACCCTTGGACTTCAAGGCAGCAGAAGTGCTGCAGCTCTATTTCCAGCCCCAAGTCCTGTGAGTGAGCAAACAACACTCACACCTGGAGCTGGTTTGTGCTGTGGTGCTGCAGAGGTGGTGGTGTGTGAACGTGACTGGAGTGCACAGCCTCTTGGTCTGGAGCCTTTTGCCTCAGCTTCTACCTACACCCTGATATTTTTATGCTTCCAGAAGAAAATCATTAGGACCATTCTAATTAATTAGTCTAAGAAGGGAGGGGGCTGATTGCACTAATCATCATGAAGTGATCAGAGAGACATTTAAAGTGAGGCCAGGCACAAGGGGATAGAAGAAAACAGCTCTTCCAGGTCAGAGCAGCAGAATGCACTGCAGTGCAAGAAGTTGCTAACTCCTGGTCTTAAACTGTCCCTGGAATAAGGCCAAACCCCAGGACCAAAATGAGTTGTTGGGGTGCAGGCTCTGAGCTAAGCATCAGCAGCGATGAAACCAAGGTTGCTGGCTCACCACGGCCACCCTCTGTTAAACCTTGGCAGCTGCACTAGCACAGGGCCACTCTAGAGCTGCACAGGACCACAGAACTGGTTTGGTTGGAAAGGACCTTTGGGATCATCCAGTCCAACCATCCTCCAACTCTGCCAAGTCTGGTGCTAGATCACAGCCCTCAGCACCACATCTCTGCCGCTCCGGAGCTCCTCCAAGGATGGAGGTCACAGAATGGGTTAGGTTGGAAGGGAGCTCAAAGCTCAGCCAGATCCAAGCCCCTGCCATAGGCAGGGACACCTCTCACTAGAGCAGGTTGCTCAAGGCCTTATCCAACCTGGCCCTGAACACCTCCAGGGAGGTTGTGGAGCACAGAAGCACAGAATGTGATCCCATTGGGTGCTTCTGTGATCCACAACCTCCCTGGGCAACCTGTGCCAGTGTCTCACCACCCTCACTGCAGAGAACCCTTTCCTCACAGCCAGTTCCAGCCTCACCTCTGACACTTCAAACCCATTCCTCCTCCTCCTCCTCCTCCTCCTCCTCCTCCTCCTCCTCCCATTCCCAGACCTTGTCAGTAGTCCCTCCCCAGCCCTCCTGCAGCCCCCTTCACAGCCTGCAAGGCCACTCCAAGCTCTCCTGGAAGCCTTCTCCTCTCCAGGCTGCAGAGCCCCAACTCTCTCAGCCTGTGCTCAGAGCAGAGCTGCTGCAGCCCTCTCAGCATCTTGGTGGCCTCCTCTGCACTGGCTCCAACCCTTCCATGTGCTGCTTGTGCTGGGGGCTGCAGAAGTGCCCTCAGGGCTGCAGGTGGGGTGTGAGGAGAGCAGAGCCAAGGGGCACAATCCCCTCCCTTGCCCTCCCATTCCTTCCCACTGCACTGGGGAGGCTGTTTCAGTCTTTGAGAACTCTTTCAGGGAAGAGGTTTCTACTATCATCTCACCTAAACCTTTCCTGCTGCAACCCAAGACCTTTTCCTCTCATCCTCTCACTTGGCTGTCAAACTACAGCCCCTGTGCTGCACACTCAAGCAGCTCCAGCCCTGCTGATGTCCAAGTGACCAAGAACACAGCAGCACCTGAGGCAGCCCAAAGCTGCACAAGAGACTCGGCTGCCCTAGGAAGCTGCTTGGACATCATTTGAGAACAGAAACAGCAAAGCTCGAGTTAATGATTTGGACACCAGGAGATGCCCACATTCAGGCTGTCTGTGCAGCCTGAGCCCAGCCCCTCAGAGGCCTTCTCTCAGCCACGTCCTGAATGCATGATGATGCACACTAATTACTGAGAGCAAGATCCAAATGAGCTCTGCCAAGAGACATGGCAGCCTTCTGAAGCGAGATCAAGGCAGCCATCTCCTTTTCATCTCCCTGCATTGTGTGATGCTCTCATTGTTGGCATATTGTAGCTGCTACTTCCAAAGGGGCTTCCCAGATTTACAGCTTGCAGAAGCACAGAGAACCTGAGGCTCTTGAGTTTGTAAAGCAACAGCAGTGAACACTCTCAACATCTGCTAGGGGTGTGCTGGAGGAGGGGGAAGAAGAGAAGAAAAGGAAATCATAAATACTGGGAACCCTTCAAATAAGGGTGACAGAATTCTCCTTTCAGCCTCAGGATTTCCTATCAGAGACCTTTCACCCTCTGCTCTGATCAGTAACCTCCAAAAGCCGTGGCAGGGCAGCAAGCAGAGCAATGGCTGCAGCAGGCAGAGTGCCCACCTGCTGTACAGCCCTGTTAGAGGTTAATGGCCTTGCTCTGGCAACCAGAGGGTAGCTGAGGAGCAGCAGATTTATCTGTGCCAGCCTGGACTCCCTGCTCACCCCGCACAGGTTATTTAGGGTTTATCTGTATCATGCAGAACAGCACTTAAGAGACATCCTGGCTGGCTGGAAATGAGCTGGCAGCAGAAGGGAAGGCAATACAGCAGCATCAGCTCTACCCAAACTCATTAGTCTGGCTGTGTTGCCATGCTAATGGAGCTGTTCTGCAGCTGGGACTTGGGAAATGAGGAAGGCAGCTCCATCAGAGCCAGCTCAGGTAGCTCCACAGCAGAGTGCCCCGTGTAGTTAAACATATGCTGGGAGTGCAGCTCCCCTCAGCAGGAGCTGATTGAGCTGCTAAGATGCTGCTTCCTGAGGCTCTTTGCTCTGCCCCTGGGCTCTTCACCCCTGCCCAGCACTGGCTGCTGTGTAGCTGCAGTCACAGAGTCACACAATGGGTTGGGTAGGAAGGGAGCTCAAAGCTCAGCCAGGTCCAAGCCCCTGCCATGGGCAGGGACACCTCCCACTAGAACAGGTCACTCAGGGCCTCATCCAGCCTGGTCCTGAACACCTCCAGGGAGGTTGTGGAGCACAGAAGCACCCAATGTGATCAAAGATCCCATTTTGTGACTCTGTGCTCCACAGGCTCCCTGGGCAACCTGTGCCAGTGTCTCACCACCCTCACTGCAGAGAACTCTTTCCTCACAGCCACTTTCCATCTCCCCTCTGCCCTTCAAACCCATTCTTCCTCCTTCTGTCATTACCAGACCTTGTCAGTAGTCCTTCCCCAGCCCTCCTGGAACCCCCTTCACAGCCTGCAAGGCCACTCCAAGGTCTGCTGGAAGCCTTCTCCTCTCCAGGCTGCAGAGCCCCAATTCTCTCAGCCTGTGCTCAGAGCAGAGCTGCTGCAGCCCTCTCAGCATCTTGGTGGCCTCCTCTGGACTCTAACAGTTAGAAGCATTAAAGCACCAAAAGCCCTCCAGGACCATGGAGTCCAACCAGCAGCCCAACACTTCCATGGCCATCAACACCATGTCCCACAGGCTTCTTGAACTCCTCCAGGGATGGGCACTCCACCACCTCCCTGGGCAGCCTCTGCCAGTCCCTGACCACTCTTGCAGCAAAGAAATTTTTCCTCATCTCCATCCTAACCCTGCCCTGGTGCAGCTTGAGGCCATTCTCTGCTGTCCTATCACCCCTCTGTGAGAAGAGACCAGCACCAGCCTCTCCCTGTTATCCCCTCAGGTAGGTGTGGAGGGCTTGGAGCCTTGAGAAAGAGGTTTTAATGCCTCCACACTTCTATGGCTCTGTGATTCCCACCTCCCAGAGTTAGATCCTATTTAAACCAGGCTTGTGCAGGCACTCCAGCTCGCACCAATTGCTCTGCCAAGGCATCAGCTTTGTCACAACATAAAAGGCTGACTGCTTTCCAATAAAGCAGCTCAAAGTAGAGTGGAATTAGCACAAACGATGCTGCCCTTCCTAGCAGTTCTCACTGCTGCATGCCTTTTTCTTTCAAGGTTGTTTGCAGGGGAATAAAGGATCTGTTTACGTTGCCAGCCTTGTTAAACAAGTTAATGCTCAGGTAGTATCCAAGGAAAGATCTGGAAAGAATGAGGCAGAGCAGCAGGGGCCACAGAGGCAACTGCATAGAATCACAGAATCAGGGTGGGAAGGGACCACAAGGAGCAGCCAGTTCCAACCCCCTGCCATGCCCAGGGACACCCTACCCTAGAGCAGCCTGACCACAGCCTCAGCCAGCCTGGCCTCAAACACCTCCAGCCATGGGGCCTCAACCACCTCCCTGGGCAACCCCTGCCAGCCTCTCACCACTCTCCTGCTCAACAACTTCCTCCTCACCTCCAGCCTCACTCTCCCCACCTCCACCTTTGCTCCATTTCCCCCAAGAGCCTAAACAGTCCCTCCCCAGCTTTTTTGGAGCCCCCTTCAGATGCTGGAAGGCCACAAGAAGGTCCCCTGGGAGCCTCCTCTGCTCCAGCCTGCACAGCCCCAACTCTTTCAGGCTGTGCTCACAGCAGAGCTGCTGCAGCCTCTCAGCATCCTCCTGGCCCTGCTCTGGACACTCTCCAGCATCTCCACAGCCCTCTTGTCCCAGGGGCTCCAGAACTGGATGCAGTACTCCAGGTGGGGTCTCAGCAGAGCTGAGCAGAGGAGGAGAATCCCCTCCCTGGCCCTGCTGGCCACACTGCTGCTGCTGCAGCCCAGGCTCTGCTTGGCTTTCTGGGCTGCAAATGCACACTGCTGGCTCCGGTTGAGCTTCTCCTCCAGCAGCACCCCCAACTCCCTCTCCTCAGGGCTGCCCTCCACTGGCACTGCCCAACCAGGATTGGTGCCTGGCATTGCCTCAACCCAGCTGCAGGACCTTGCCCTTGCTCTTGCTGCACCTCCTGAGCTTGGCCTGTGCCCACCTCTGCAGCCTGCCCAGGTCCCTCTGGATGGATCCCTGCCCTCCAGCCTGGCTGCTGCAGCACACAGCTTGGTGTGGGCAGCAAACTTGCTGAGGCTGCACTCAGTGCCTCTGGCCATACCTGTCGAATTTCTGAGAGGTGTGGTCTGAGGTGTGGGGAGAGTGAGCCTCCCCAGCACAGACAGAGGGACAAATGCACACTTGGGGCTTGGTCACTTGGGTGACACCAGCAGGACAAGATCCAGCTCAGTTCAGAGACTGACAGAACCACAGAAACATTCCAGTTGGAAAAGCCTCCCAGGACCACCAGGTCCAACTCTTAGCCCTACTCTGCAAAGGTCACCCTTGAACCACATCCTCAAGCACCACATCCAAAGGACTTTCAAACACAGCCAGGCACAACCTCTTCCCTGAGCAGCCCATTCCAGTGCCAGTGCTGTGAGGAGGCTGGGTAAGACCCCTCCTGGCTGCACTACAGCACCAAGGCTCTGATGAAGGGGATGTATTTTTGATACCCTTCCTGAATGAGCAGTTCCTCTTTAAGCCATTTTGTCAGGAATTCTTCCCCTAGCAAGTGAGCACTGAGGGAAGTTCACTTCAGGACATCCAAAGAGCATCTGGACAAGATGAAAGTGTTTCTGTTTGTTCTCTTCTTAGCAGCTCCTTTCTCGTTCCTAACAGCTCAGCTCCAACATTTCTTACTGTGCCACAGCTACACTGCTGCTGTTTATACTGCCAGGGACCTAAAACTGGTTCATTTCCTTTTATTAGGTGATTGGAGGCTCTCTGCTCTCATTCCTCTTTGGAATACTGTGTTGCTGCTGTATTTTTAACCACAGTACCTCAGGAAATAGAATCACAAAGTGGTTCCAGTTGGAACAGACCTCTGCGAGCAACTCCAACCATCAGCCCAGCGCCGTCATGGCCACAGGCTTCTGAACCCCTCCAGGCATGGGCACTCCACCACCCCCCTGGGCAGCCTGTGCCAATCCTGTGCCAACCCCTGGACACTCTTGCAGCACAGAAATTTTTCCTCATCTCCAACCTAACCCTCCCCTGGCACAATTTCAGGCCATTTCCTCTCCTATCAACTGATGCTAGAGAGAAGAGCCCAACCCCACCTCACTGCAGCCTGCTTTCAGGGGGCTGTAGAGAGCAATGAGGTCTCTCCTCAGCCTCCTTTCCTCCACACCAAACTCCCCCAGTTCTCTCAGGTGCTCCTCCCCAGCCCTCTTCTCCAGACCTTTCCAGACATCCTGAGATGCAGGGCAGCAAACCTGGGGAGGGGCCTGGAGCACAGCCCTGTGAGGAGAGGCTGAGGGAGCTGGGGGGGTGCAGCCTGCAGCAGAGGAGGCTCAGGGCAGAGCTCATTGCTGCCTGCAGCTGCCTGCAGGGAGGCTGTAGCCAGGTGGGGTTGGGCTCTGCTGCCAGGCAGCCAGCAGCAGCAGAAGGAGACACAGCCTGAAGCTGTGCCAGGGCAGGTCTAGGCTGGATGTGAGGAGGAAGTTGTTGTCAGAGAGAGTGATTGGCACTGGAATGGGCTGCCCAGGGAGGTGGTGGAGTGGCTGTGGCAGGAGGTGTTAGGAGGCTGAATGGGGCACTCAGGTTGTGGAGGATCTTTCTCTGCAGACATTCAAGATCCACTCAGCTGCATTCTTGTGAGACCTGCTTTGGCAGGGGGGGTTGGACTGCAAGACCTCCAGAGGGCTCTTCCCACCTCTACCACTCTCTGATTCCATGAAGCCTCAAGAGTAATTTTGGTATTTTTGTGCTCCCCAGCTCCCAGAGTCCAAGGCAGTGGAGGAAAAGCCTTCTGTGATCTAACCCCTTCAGAGCTCTGCTGCGAGTGCAGCCCCCAGGCTCCTCTTTTCCCCAGCACTACAAGCTCCAGTCTATAAAACCTGTTCCAGCCCTGGCCCCCAGGGGCTGAGCTGCTGGGGTTACAGCTCCTCCTTTTGTTCAGAGCAGTCTCCAGTGGGGAGATTCACACAGGATCACTACTCAGCCTCCTTTCATTTTACTCATTCTCATTTTGGAGCACAAAATGAAATTAGCAGAACTGTGTCTTCCAAACACGAAATTGTGTTGCTGTCTGAAGAGCAGCCTGATGTGTAAATATCTATTATGTACCACTTGTGCATAAGCAAGGATGCAATTATTCAAATCCATCCTCTCTTTGTGCTCTTTGATTGCCAGAAGCCTTCACTGCAGCAGCAAAAAGCTGCCCTAGCTCACAGGGAGTCTGGGCTGAGCTTCCAGCTCAACTGGACCCCACCACCAGCCCCTTCCCTCCCTGCACTGCTAGTGGGGTTTGCCTCCAGGGACTCTTGCTGTGGCTAGGTCCAAGAAATGGCTGCAGCTGCTCATCTCTGAAGCTGGCCTGAAAGGCTGCTCTGGCAGACCACAAAGGGAAGGGCTACAAGGTGGGATGCACTCCCAGGCACATCAAAGCATTGAGCTTGCTCAGTGGTTCCACCCCAACGTGTGGGACACTTTGGCCTCAGGGTCAGCCTGGCTGCCTGCCTGGCCCCAGCCTGTGTCTCTGCTGGAAGGACTTGCAGCTACTTCTCCAGCACAGCTCGAGCTGGCCAGGCCCTGCACTACAGCCCCAGAGGTTAGCTTGTGCAGGAAGGCTGGCACAGTGCTGCTGGGTGCTAGCACCCACAGCTGGAGCCCAGGCTTGCAGCACTCTGGCTGGGGCTGAAACACTGCACACACAGCTGAGGCAGTGCCTCCCTCTGCTCCCAGCTCTCTGGCGAGCTTCACCTTGCCCAGCACCCAGCCTGGCATCTGCATTGGCCTAGTGGATTGGCCAGGGCTGGGTGATAGGTTTGATTCCATGAGTTGCACACAGCTGAGGAAACTTCTCAACCCAACCCAGGTGGAGTCCCCATCCCTGGAGGGGCTCAAAACCAGCGTGAAAAGGGCACCTGGGACATGGCAAAGTGGCCATGGAGGTGCTAGGCTGGACTGGGTGGTCTTGGAGAGCCTTCCTGACTGAAATGCTTCTATGCAGCACTCAGGTTCATAGAATCCAGCAGGTTGGAAGAGAGCTCCAAGCCCATCCAGCCCAGCCTAGTACCCAGCCCTGCCCAACCAACCAGACCATGGCACTAAGTGCCCCAGACAGCCTTGGCTTCAACACCTCCTGCCACGGCCACTCCACCACCTCCCTGGGCAGCCCATTCCAGTGCCAATCACTCTCTCTGACAACAACTTCCTCCTCACATCCAGCCTAGACCTGCCCTGGCACAGCTTGAGCCTCTGTCCCCTTGTTCTGTTGCTGGCTGCCTGGCAGACTTCAGGGTGGCTGAAGAGGACCTCTGAGCAGCACTCACTCACCCTGATGAGCATATCCCAACCAAGAGGCATTTTGAGCAGGGGAAATGCTTCCTAAACAGTCAATGCAAATGTGGATAGCAGAAGCTGAACTCTCCCTCAGCAAAGTGTTGCAATGCCACAAGGCTTAATTCAGTTGCCTGGAAGGTGTCCCAATTAAGTAGATTTTCTAATTAAGGACATCCTGATTGCCTACTGAGGTGTCTAGAGCAGTCAAGTGACATGAAAAATAAAGCAGGGGAGAGACAAGTGTGCTTGCTTGGCCCTTTTAGAAGCACAGCATGGGTCAAGTGCTAATGGGAACTGAAGCAGGTGGAAGGCTTCTGCAGCTGGACCTGTATTGGTAATTGCAGAGCAGAGAAGAATAATGATAGGCATCAGGTCAGGGCTGCTCCTCACCTCCAAGTGTGATTCCACGTGAACTAACGAGAACTGGACCTGGCCTAACAGGACAAAACTGCCTCTGCAAGTGCAAGAAGGCTTGGAAGGAGAAGCTGCTTCCTTTGCAGGGAGCTGACACTGACAGTTCCTTTTTGTCCTGTCATGATTTGCTTGCCCTAAAGCAGAGAGCAGTTCAAACCCAGCTAATGCTGGCAGCCCCCTGCCTGACCTGCTGTCCCACAGGCACCAGACAGCAGCACCTCGTGTCTGATGCAGAGCAGGACAAGCAGCTGGGAGAGCACCAACAGATAAGGAACTGGCTGGATGGTGGCAGGCAGAGTGGTGACTGAGGGCACAACGTCCACCTGCAGACCAGTGCCAAGTGGCTCCCTCAGGGCTCAGAGCTGGCAGCAGTGTGGAGTAAGAAGCTGCAAGCTCTTGTTTCCAGCTTGGAGAGAGAGGAAAGCAAACAAACAAAATCATTCTTGCCAGCCTTCTCCCTTCAGTTACTGATCTGAAGGGACAGGATCCATCCCTCTTCTGAGGAGTGTGTGCCCTGCAGACTGCCTGCCTTGCAGCACACTGAGCAGCACCCAGAGCTGCTTTGCTGCTTGTCTGCTTGGCTTTTTTTTCCAAGGCAAAAGGTAAAAAGCAGCTAAGCAAGTGACAGATTGCAGCAAGCCTCTCCCCACAGCTCATCTTTCAGCTGCAGACAGTTTCACAGGCAGGGAAAGCCACCCCTGCAGCCCCAGCCTCACACTGGGTTGATGGAACATCATGGATGAATGGCACTGCCCAGCCAGCACAGGAGCCAAACTATTGCCCCCTGTGTGCATCTGTTAGGGTCTGCTCAGGACTCGAGGACAACACAAGGCTCAGAACTGGAGCACCTCTAGAGAGGACAGTGAGGAAGGACATTTGTTCTTCATGGATGGAGTCAAACACTGGAAATTACCTTTCAAAGGGCAGTGGAAAATGCCTCTGCCTGCCAACAAGTACTGCTGGAGCTTCACTGGCTCTGCAGCCACACCAGGGTTAAAACTGCCCCTGTCCAAAACCTGGAGAGGAGCATCACAACAGATCACTCCTCATGGACAATAGTTGGGTACATAGATGCACTGCCACTGGTGCCTCCCAACAGGGAGAAGATGTGGACCAGAAGGGCAGAGGAGCTCTGACTAGAAGAGCTGAGTAGAGCTGAGAGCTGCCCTTTTGTTCAGTAAGCACTGAGAGGCAGAAGGCTTCCAAGCAGCTGCACCTAAGCCCTTGGGAGACCACAACAGGCACCCTGGGGGAACAACACCAAATGAATCATTGAATCCAGCAGGATGGAAGAGAGCTCCAAGCTCCCCCAGCCCAGCCTAGCACCCAGCCCTGCCCAACCAACCAGACCATGGCACTCAGTGCCCCAGCCAGCCTTGGCTTCAACACCTCCAGCCACGGCCACTCCACCACCTCCCTGGGCAGCCCATTCCAGTGCCAATCACTCTCTCTGACAACAACTTCCTCCTAACATCCAGCCTGAACCTGCCCTGAGCACAGGGGCAGAAGAACCTCCCTTGTCCTGCTGCCCACACTGCTCCTGAGTCAGCCTAGGATGCCATTGGCTCTGCTGCCCACCTGGGCACTGCTGCCTCCTCTCCTGCTCCTCTCTGCCAGCACCCCCAGGGCCCTCTCTGCCTGGCTGCTCTCAGCCACTCTGGCCCCAGCCTGCAGTGCTGCTTGGGGTTGTTGTGGCCAAACTGTAGAACCCTGCCCTTGGCCTTGTTCAGTCTCATCCCCTTGGCCTCTGCCCTCCCATCCAGCCTGGCCAGGTCCCTCTGCAGGGCTCTGCTACCCTCCAACAGCTCCACAGCTGCTCCTAGCTTGGTGTCATCTGCAAACTCACTGCTGCTGGACTCAATCCCCTGGTCCAGAACATCACTGAAGACACTGAACAGCACCGGGCCCTGGGGCACACCACAAGTGAAGCAAAGCAGTGAAGAGTGTTGAAGGCATGGAGCCAGATGAGCTCATGCTTGCAGGCTTGATGGAGCCTCACTCAGGATTGATGCAGATGCCTGGGAGTGGCTTTGGTGCAAAATGGCCAGAAACAAACCCCACTCACCCTGATCTGAGCATGCTGAGGCTCACTTCACTGTGCTCTGAAGCTTCCTGAGATCCGTAGCCAGGGAATGGGTTGGAAGGGACCCAGAAACTCAAGCAGCCCCAACCCCCTGCCATGGTGGGGGGGTTCAGCACCAGCCCAGGGTGCTCAAGGTCTCACCCAGCCTGGCCTTGAACACCTTCAGGGAGGCTGTGGAGCACAGAATCTCCCCATGATTGAAGATCACATGGGGTGATTCTGTGCTCCACATCCTCCCTGGGCAACCCTGTACCAGTGTTTGTCCACCCTCACTGTCATGAATTTCTCCCTCATCTCCAGCCTCAGCCTCTGTCTGGAGTGTGCTGTGTGCAGAGAGGTCCAATTACTAACAGCACCATTAAAAGATAATTAGCTGGAATAAAAATGCTTTTCATTGGCAGACTGCTGGAGTCTTCTGCAGCCCCTTCCAGTGGTTTCAGCTAAATGTGATCCCCTCCCCAAGAAAAAGGCCTTCCAGTAACTCTGTGTTAATTAGGCTGAGAGATGCTGCATTGTGGGGCAGGGGAGCAAAGCATGACCCCCAGTGAATGCTCTGAACTGCTGCATCCAGGGGGACCTTGCCTGTGCTTTCCCACACTCGAGGCAGAACCACAAACAGCTAACAAAAGGTGCAAACACTAATGGCTAATTAAGGTACCCTCACTGCACCTCTGCCAGCCCTGATGGGTGTTTGCAGGCCTGCAAGGACAAACAAAAGAGCAGCAGAGAAGAGGGGGAAGTGTGCAAGCAGGAGACAGCCATGCTGATGGCAGCAGGAACCCAGCAGAAGGCAGATGAGAGAGGAGGAGGAGCAACACCCACAGCTGCAGTGGTGTTTTGGTCATCATCCAGGAGCTCCTCAGAGGCCTCCCAGAATGGCTTCTTCCTGGAACTGTTCCATTAATCCCTGGCTTTGGTCCTGGTCTTCAGCCAGGCAGTAGAAAGAGTGACCCCATTGTTGTCTGCAGCTGCCTGCAGGGAGGCTGTAGCCAGGTGGGGTTGGGCTCTGCTGCCAGGCAGCCAGGGACCGAAGAAGGGGACACAGCCTCAAGCTGTGCCAGGGCAGGTCTAGGCTGGCTGTGAGGAGGAAGTTGTTGGCAGAGAGAGTGATTGGCGCTGGAATGGGCTGCCCAGGGAGGTGGTGGAGTGGCTGTGGCAGGAGGTGTTGAAGCCAAGCCTGGCTGGGGCACTGAGTGCCATGGTGTGGTTGACTGGCCAGGGCTGGGTGAGCTTGGAGGACTCTTCCAATCTGCTCGATTCCATGGTTCAAGGAGCATCAGTGTGGCCAGACTGACTGACAAGTCACTCAGCATCAGTCAGCCCCTAAAAGATCAGGCTTGGACAAACCTAAGATTGGTTCTTTGCAGAAAAGTCATAGAAACATCTTGAAAGTGCTTAAATATTGCAATGCTGGGGGGTGGGAGGGACCTCCCTCGGTCCAGCAGAGCAGACACTAAGGCACAAATGCAAACCCCAACTCCCCCAAGCTTTCCATCTTCCATTTTAAGCACTCAACTTAAAACTTCCAGTTCCAGCCAGTTGCTTGTTAACTAAGTCATGGCCTTAGTGTGAAGATCTGTTAGGCTGGGGTGGGGGGAAAGGGAAGCATGAAAGGATGAGTGCTTGAGGAAAGTGTCACTTGGAACAGACCCTGAGCTGCTGCAAGAAGCGATTAGGCTGCTGGATACACTGCAAGGGACAACAACTATTGTGCCTGAGCAATTAATTAATTTGCTGAATTATTAGAGAGGGAAAGGACACAAAACAGAGAGCAGGGACACAAAAAGCATAATTTGTCTTGAGATTCAATTAAAGAGAAGGGATCAGTATTCACCCAGCTCTGGAAAAGGCTCCCATGGAAACTGCTACTTCATGTGCTACGGGACAAAAATTCCACCTGCTGCTGCAGGCTGGGCATGAAATAGAATAGAGTCAGACTCAAGCAAGTTGGAAGAGAGCTCCAAGCTCACCCAGCCCAGCCTAGCACCCAGCCCTGCCCAACCAACCAGACCATGGCACTCAGTGCCCCAGCCAGCCTTGGCTTCAACACCTCCTGCCACGGCCACTCCACCACCTCCCTGGGCAGCCCATTCCAGTGCCAATCACTCTCTCTGCTAACAACTTCCTCCTAACATCCACCTTGAACCTGCCCTGGCACAGCTTGAGGCTGTGTCCCCTTCTTCTCCTGCTCTGCTCACTTAGTGGCTTTGAGGCATGAACAGGGCAGGGCAGATGGGTGGCCAGGAGGAAAAGGGAGCCAGGAGCTGGATTCAGAAGAACTCCTGGCGCTGGAAGAGTTGCCATTTCTGTAGGAAGGAGAGCAGACAGCAGCCTGGCAGTGCAGGCCCTCCCTCAGGAGCAGCCAGAAGTGCACAGACAAATCAGCTCAAGTTGGCATCGTGGAGCCTGCTGAAGGGCTCCATTCCATTCAGGCGCACAGGTACAGGGAGCACCTTTCCCCTTCCCACTTCCAACAAGCCCTCTCCAGGCGCAGTTCTCCTCAAAAGCTCTTTGCTAAATTCTAGTGACACTCAGCAGCATAGAAGAGTGCAGAGCCTCTGCTGAGGATTGCACAGGGCTGTGGAGCCTTTCATGGGGACAAGGTTTGGTGCAGACATCTCTGGGAGCAACTGAAGTCTGACAGCATGCCAATGCTGCTTGGTGGCCCATGGGAAGCCTGGGGTCAAGCTGGGTGAGGACCTCCTCTCCCTCCAGCAGGAAGCATCTGATCTGCAAGAGCACTCAGGAAATACAGCCCCACTCGCCTACATGCCCCCAGCACCACAAATGTCCTCCTGTGGCACCCTGAGCAGCCTCCAGGCGCTGCCCTGCCACCAGCTCAGCCAGCCGGGAGCAGCACTTCAAAGCTGGAGCTGGTTTGTGCCAAGGTTTGTCACCGAGGCAGCAGCTCAAGCGACTCCATCAGGCTTTTGGATTCAGGGACACCCTTCCACAGGCATCATGGACCCAAAAAGGACTGGCTTGAACCCGATGAACCCAACAAGCAGAGCCAAAGCCCAGGTTATTAAGCAGTGTCCTCTGGGTTCTTTAGGGCTATTTCAGTAATTCCCCTGCAGTAAGAGGATTTCTGCAGCTGTTTACCTTGAAAGCTCCAACTCTCTCCAGCTCTGCTCCAGAGCAGCTCTTCTCTTCCTGTTCAGTTGCCACACTGTGCAAAACTAAAGCTCTTCCTCTCATCTCATACTTCTTGAGCATCTCTGAACTGGAGGACTGGAAGCAGCTCTGGAGGACTGCAAACCCCACCACTGGTTTAGAGCTGAAGATGACCTTGAGGCAGATTGCCCCATGAAATGCACAGTAATCTGCTCTGGCACACCTGGCTGGGACAGCCCCTGCCTGGCTTCAGCCTTTAATTCCTAAGCCCTCAAGATAACAGCTCTATTTATGGCTGCCTCCCCACAGCTGCATTTCCAAAAGTGGGACTGTTTTGGGCATCATCCAGTACCCACTTGCCTTGAAGTGTGGGAGCTCTGCTGGCTTAAACTGCCTCTCTGAAACCTGCAAGAGAAAGCTGCTCTTGGCCTGATTTTCATGGCTTCACTCTGTGATTCAACCACTGAGCTCTTACAGTGCAGCCAGGAAGTGACTTCAGACTCCTCCTGGCCAGGAAGCCTCTGAGCAGCCCAGGAGAGACTTAAAGAACAGGAAAAGCCTTGGGGCAATTAATCCTAAAATGGCTTAGGTTGGAAGGGACCTCAGAGAGCATCAGCCCCAAGCCCCCTGCCAGGGGTGGGGACACCCCTCGGCCAGAGCCCCTCCCTCCTGCCAGGGACATAACCCTGAAGCTGGGATTTGTGCTTTGAAGGAGGGGAACAGGAGAGGGGAACAGAACCACTCCTGTAACTTCTGGGTAACTTCTGCCTCACTCGGAGCTTCCTCTAGAGGCTGAGCACTAACATCAGCTGCAGCAGTTCCTCTTCCCCACTGCAGACACAACCTTACCGGGAGCTTCACACGGACCACCAAGCAGCCTTGACATGATCTGAGGCTTCAGCTGCCCCCAGAGGGGATGTCTGCACCAACACTTGTACACATGAAAGGTTCCACAGCCCACTTGCAACCCTCAGCAGAGGCTCTGCACTCGTGCACGCTGCTAAATGTAATTAGAATTTAGCAAAGAGTTTATAATTGATTTAATTGATGCTGCTTTTCTCTTCAGGCACACATCTAAACCCAGACCATTAACCCTTCAGCTTTCTTCGCCGGCTGGGATCACTCAGTGGCACTTCCCAGAAGTGTAAAAGCTGTAATTTACCCTTTGGGCACTGAAACGTGGAGTCCTGCTGCTCCCTGCACCGAGGAGCAGCTGTGCACTGGGCAGGACTCTGTGCAGCAGCAGAACCCTGACCTAAATCTCTTGCACTGATCATGGGAAGACAAATAAACCAATCCCAAAACACCGAGGAACAGCACCTTCAGAGGAGCCCTGGCCTCAGCAGCTGCTGTTCTCCCAGCTGCAGTAACCCCTTGGCACCTAGTGCCATGGTCTGGTTGACTGGATAGAGCTGGGTGATAGGTTCAACTGGATGAGCTTGGAGGTCTCTTCCAACCTGGGTAACTCTATGATTGTATCTACCTCCACCCTCCTTTCTCTTCCAGAAACTCCTCTCTTGGCTCTATGCTGCACAAGGCTCACTTCTGCCCTTGCTGTTGCAGTGGCCAGGTGCTCCTCCAACTCTGGCCCAATCCCAGAGCCCAGGCAGCAGCTCCTCAAATCATAGACTCAGCCAGGCTGGCAGAGAGCTCCAAGCTCACCCAGCCCAGCCTAGCACCCAGCCCTGCCCAACCAACCAGACCATGGCACTCAGTGCCCCAGCCAGGCTTGGCTTCAACACCTCCTGCCACAGTCACTCCACCTCCTCCCTGGGCAGCCCATTCCAATGCCAATCACTCTCTCTGACAACAACTTCCTAACAACATTCAGCCTAGACCTGCCCTGGCACAGCTTGAGGCTGTGTCCCCTTCTTCTGCTGCTGGCTGCCTGGCAGCAGAGCCCAACCCCACCTGGCTACAGCCTCCCTGCAGGCAGCTGCAGACAGCAATGAGCTCTGCCCTGAGCCTCCTCTGCTGCAGGCTGCACCCCCCCAGCTCCCTCAGCCTCTCCTCACAGGGCTCTGCTCCAGGCCCCTCCCCAGCCTTGCTGCCCTTCTCCAAACACCTTCCAGCACCTCAACAGCTCTCTGCAATGGAAGAGCCCAGAACTGGACACAGCACTCAAGGAGTGGCCTGAGCAGTGCTGAGCACAGAGGCAGAAGAACCTCCCTTGTCCTGCTGCCCACACTGCTCCTGAGCCAGCCCAGGATGCCATTGGCTCTGCTGCCCACCTGGGCACTGCTGCTGCCTCCTGTACCCTCAGAAGTGCAGGTCCTGCCAGGAAATCACAAAGTAGATGGCAGCAGAAGGGTAACCCCTGAGCTGAAACTTAATCCTCCCCTGTTATCCAAGCCTCAGAGGCTGTGTCTTGTTCAAAGTCTCCCCAGGAGAGGGCATTTAAAGGGTGCCCACACAAATTCCCTTCAGTTAATTTAAGACTCCAGATGAATACTTTTTTTGCATTGTTTGCCTGGCTCTAATTGTGTTCATTATAGACAAACTTCATTAGTGAAGGCAGGAGCATATTGTTGCGCACAGCAGTGAGCTAAACCCAGCGCTAGAATAGCTCTGGCTGGGGCTTAGTTGTTTTTCTCCTCAGCTGCCGGCGCAGGCTGTCAGCTACTGGCAACAAAGGCAGCACCTCGGAGCTGTAACGAGCTCCGGCGCTCACAGCAGCCATTCACAGCCTCAAAGGGGGCAGGCACAGCCTGAGCTCCCCGCAAAACAAACTCCCGAAGCACCGGCAGGGAGAGGCAGAGCTCCGCGGGGAGCCGGCGGGGAGCGAAGGAGCCGCTGCGGTGCGCTGGGCACACGCACGGCACTGCCTGCCCAGCCGCGACCGCTCCCCTGCCTGCCGGCGCCCCCCAGCGCCCCGCCGCTGCCCGGGGCAGGCAAAAGGCTCCTGCGGTAGCGGCAGCCGACAGAAGAGGGCTCTGCTCCTCAGCAAAAGCATCCCGGTCCTGCCAGCGCGCAGCAACCGCACCTGCGCCGCGCAGGCGGATGGAAGATGGGTGTTAGCCGGGCACTGGGCACGGGCACTGGGCACGGGCACTGGACACGGGCACTGGGCACTTCCTCCCGACATCTCTTTCTCTGCCTTAGCAGCACCTCAGCAACCACCTCTGGGTCAGGGTTTAGGTTGGAAGGGACCTCAAAGCTCAGCCAGATCCAACCCCCTTGATCACCTCCAGGGAGGGAGCAGCCACAACCTCCACTGGGCAACCTGTGCCAGTGTCTCTCCCCTGTGCTCTGTGACCTCCAAGGGAACCTGCTGCTGGACCTGTGCCTGGCCTTGGCCTGCCTGGCACTGCAAGAGTCAGGGTCGTTTGTGGAGTGGGCACTCCAGGGAAGCCACTGCAGACCCTTCACCAATGAAGAGAGATGGTGATGCTTCTCTTTGCCAGGCTTGGGAAGGTTAAACACAACAGGAGCCACTGCTACAAGTGTTAGGGACCACACAAGCACCCCAGCCAGAGGTCCCCTTGGATAAACATTCAATGGGATGCCCAGAAACCAACACACCCCCCCCCCCGGGATTTTATGCCAAGCACAGCAAGTGCTGACTGAAAGCTGCCTCAGAAGTGCCCTCAGCCTCACTATCAGAGCTGAAAGTGATAAGCAGCTCAGTGTGTCCTGCCCACAGCAGAGGAGGCTACAGGTGGTGAATCCAAAGCTGCAGGTCACTTTGACAAAATCATGCTGGCACTTGCTTTGTTTTCCCAGCAGCAGCTCAGGGAGCCCCATCCACTGCCATTAACAACTGAACAAATGCACTGCACTCCCCCTGGTTTGTGTTCCACTTCCCATCGACATTCAGCTCACTGCAGCCAGGACGCTCAGCCAGCAGATGAGCATCTTGTGGAGTGGAGATTTGTGCCCTGTGCCTGTCACTTACACTAATGTGCACTTCTGTGCTGGTGTGGGACAGGCCTTTCTGAAACAGGATTCTGTGGGTTTGCTCCTAAATGGCTTCTTACCTAGGATGGGGACAGCAGCACTGGAAGCAGGATTGGAGGTGAGGTCTTAGCAGAGCTGAGCCAAGGGGCACAATCCCCTCTCCTGCCCTGCTGCCCACACTCCTCTGGCTGCAGCCCAGCACACAGCTGCCTGCCGGGCTGCATGAGGGCACTGCTGGCTCCTGAGGAGCTGCTCAGCACCCAACACCCTCAAGTCTCCTTTCTTCAGAGCTGCTCTCAACCCACTCTGCACCCAGACTGGAATTGGCCCAACCCAGATGCAGAAGCTTGCACACAGACTTGAAACAGGGTCAGATTTGCTCTGATCCACTCCAGCAGCAGGAAGGATGAAGGTTCACCATTTGTCATCCAGACTTTCTCCTCCCTACTCCAGCAGCTGAGATCTTGCTGCATGCTTTAGCTGCACAGGAGAAGGAGCTCGTGTGCAAGAGTTTGCTGCTGACAAATGGCAAAGCTCCCATCTCATTTCATTCTGATGTGTGTGTTAAGTCATGACAGGGATCCATCCTTGCCAACTAGCTCCAGTATGAAAATAAGGAGCCCCAGGAGACCAAGGCTATTTCAAGTAGTAAATAATATCAACAGAATTGGAAAGAAAAAGCTAAGCCTGGGTTTGCTCTTAAAGAAAACCCAGGTGGGAGACAAAGAGTTCTGCCAGCTCCACCCCAGACCAGACTGCAGCTTGGCTGATTGCACAGGACAGGCAGCTCCTGCCAGCCAACAGCCACCAAAGAGAGGGGGTAGATAAAATGGCATTGATGAACTTGATATTGTCCAGAGCAGCTCTGGAGGCTCCAAGCCTGGAAGTGTTCCAGGTCAGGTTGGATGAGGCCTTGAGCAACCTGTGTTAGTGGGCAGTGTCCCTGCCCATGGCAAGGAGCTGGAACTGGATAAGCTTTAAGGTCCCTTCCAACCTAAACCATTCCTTGATTCTGTGACTGTATATTGGGATCCATAAATCAACTCTGCTGCTACCCAACACCAAGCCTGAGAAGATGCCAATCTGTGTGCCCACACTGCCCCACTGAGCCCTGCTGTTCCCTGCTGTCACTGGCTGGGCTCACAAGGGAAGGATGAGCTGGGACATGCTCTTGTGCACATGGTGGCATGTGCTCTGCATCCAGCAGGCTCCAACAATACATGATGGAGGAATAAACTCACCAGTGCCACAGGACAGAGTGTAGAGGAAAATCCTGCTGTTGCCTGCCAGCCCAGACAAGCTGCAGCCTGCACTGGCAACTTAGAGACTGCCTGAGGAGCACTCCTGAAAATTCAATAACCATTTCAGAGCTGTGGCAGCCTGCCACGAGGAGAGGCTGAGGGAGCTGAATGTGCTCAGCCTGCAGAGGAGACTTCAGATCCCACCTGCAGCCCTGGGGGCACTTCTGCAGCCCCCAGCACAAGCAGCACATGGAAGGGTTGGAGCCAGTGCAGAGGAGGCCACCAAGATGCTGAGAGGGCTGCAGCAGCTCTGCTCTGAGCACAGGCTGAGAGAGTTGGGGCTGTGCAGCCTGGAGAGGAGAAGGCTTCCAGGAGACCTTGGAGTGGCCTTGCAGGCTGTGAAGGGGGCTGCAGGAGGGCTGGAGAGGGACTACTGATAAGGTCTGGTAATGAGAGGAGGAATGGGTCTGAACTAGCAGAGGGGAGGTCAGGAGCTGACTGCAGGTCCTCCAAGTCCTGGTCCTCAACCAGTAGGAATATTTTTCCTGATAAAACTAATTTTCAGGTGAGCCTCCATCAGTTTATTCCCTCTCAGTACTGTCTGCCCTAGGTTGGATGTGGTGCACTGGGTTTGGGATGGCTGCTCCAAGAGCTTGCTTTGTTTAAGGAATTCTCTGAAGCTCAATTAAGCAGGATGAAAGTGTCACAAGCATTAGCCAGACCATGAGAAAGGAAGGGAAAGGTTAAAAGTAATAAAGCATAAAGCTAAATAAGAAATTAAGTTAAAAACACAGAGTGCTCTAAGCTGCAGAAGTTAATTTAGACTCCCAATGCTCACAGAGTCCTTCCTTATTGCATTTCCTCTCTTCAGCTGCTCCTGCTGCTGGCCCAGATGGGACTGCCCCATGCTGGCAGCGAGACAGAGCAGCTCAGCTCCAGCTGCTTCCAAACCCATCTCCCTTTCACCTTCCTCCCCCTCTCAGCAAGGCTTGCCTGCCCAGCAGCAGCCTGGGTGGCTTCTCATGGGCATGCAGCAGCCCAGGGTCACACTCGAGGGCCCTGGGGGGTCTTCACAGCTGCAGGAGGTTTGAGTTGCAGCTCCTGCAGCCCACTGTTGCACACCGGAGCACAGCCCCTCTGCCTCCTGCAACGTGAGCAGGCTCATGGATCACTGACAGAAGTCAGACTCATGTCCCAGCCTGCAGTGATCTCATTTTGAGGCCAGAAGAGAGTTTTCCTGGCCACAACCTGGCCAAAGCACTCTTTTTTAGTGTTGAGGCTGAAAAGGATGCAAATCATTTCACGTCACGACGAGAGAAGCGGAGCAAAACCAACCCAGGAATCACTGGAGGGGCTGAGTACAGCTCCTGGAGCACTTCACACTGTGGCATTTTGGTATTCCAAAGTAAATTCCAGAAACTTGAGCTGCACTGTAATTGCACTGGTGTTTATCTTCGATTTATGGGAACATCTGTATCCACAAGGGGAATTACTTTGTTAATTAGAAGACAGGCAAGCTTTTGTTTGATTAGCTGGCAGGGTCAGGGACAAGAAGGTAACAGATTCTGACACGAGGAGATCTGAAGCAGGAAAAAAACCCCAGCAAGGCTCTGACACACCTCTGCTGGCTCCCAGTTTTAATTAGCACACCTTCATGCTTACAGCTAGGAACTGCCTCTGCCTCTCTGTTGTGGAGGCAGGGAATTAACGTGGCCAAGTCAAGAATGTATATATAAAAAAAGAACTGTGTTATTTTCCTGAAACCCCACCCCAAAAACTACATGCAGAAAGAATTTAGTTTAATTAGCAGACTCAGCTAATTGAGAAGGTCTTACAAAGGATGCTAAATTTGGCTATTTTATGAGTCAGGAAATGGAAAACACTAAGCTAACAGAATCACAGAACAGAACCGCAATGAGCAGCCAGTTCCAACCCCCCTGCCATGCCCAGGGACACCCTACCCTAGAGCAGGCTGCACACAGCCTCAGCCAGCCTGGCCTCAAACACCTCCAGCCATGGGGCCTCAACCACCTCCCTGGGCAACCCCTGCCAGCCTCTCACCACTCTCCTGCTCAACAACTTCCTCCTCACCTCCAGCCTCACTCTCCCCACCTCCACCTTTGCTCCAGTCCCCCCACTCCTGCCACTCCCTCACAGCCTCAAAAGTCCCTCCCCAGCTTTTATGTAGCCCCCTTCAGATGCTGGAAGGCCACAAGAAGGTCCCCTGGGAGCCTCCTCTGCTCCAGCCTGCACAGCCCCAACTCTTTCAGGCTGTGCTCACAGCAGAGCTGCTGCAGCCTCTCAGCATCCTCCTGGCCCTGCTCTGGACACTCTCCAGCATCTCCACAGCCCTCTTGTCCCAGGGGCTCCAGAGCTGGATGCAGGACTCCAGGTGGGGTCTCAGCAGAGCACAGCAGAGGGGGAGAATCCCCTCCCTGGCCCTGCTGGCCACACTGCTGCTGCTGCAGCCCAGGCTCTGCTTGGCTCTCTGGGCTGCCAGTGCACACTGCTGGCTGCCGTCACACCGGTAAGTCGCTCCGCCCGTGCCCGTGCCGCCTGCCACTGCTCCGTGACCCGGCAGGAACACTGTTCAAGCAGTTTCTCAACATTGCTATTGTTTCCGCTTTGGCAAACCACAGGTTGGGTTCCACTGCGCTCTGAAGCCAAACACAAAGGACAGTCCTGCTAGGCGAGCAGCTGCGCAGGTTACAACGCTCTGGCGATCTCACCTACCGGCTGCGCACGCCCAAAGCGAGCGCTCAGTCAGCTTCCCCGGGGCGAACGGCGGGCACAGAGGTCACTCACCGTCAGCCCGGCTGCCGAGACAGAGGGCGGCCCAGGTGCTGCCCGCTCTCCCCCTTTCCGAAGGCATCCGAAGGAGCCGTCCGAGGCAGAGCCGGCGCGGTCCCGCAGGGGCTGTTCCCGCCGCGCCGGGCCCGCAGGGGCTGTTCCCGCCGCGCCGGGCCCGCAGGGGCTGTTCCCGCCGCGCCGGGCCCGCAGGGGCTGTTCCCGCCGCGCCGGGCCCGCAGGGGCTGTTCCCGCCGCGCCGGGCCCGCAGGGGCTGTTCCCGCCGCGCCGGGCCCGCAGGGGCTGTTCCCGCCGCGCCGGGCCCGCAGGGGCTGTTCCCGCCGCGCCGGGCCCGCAGGGGCTGTTCCCGCCGCGCCGGGCCCGCAGGGGCTGTTCCCGCCGCGCCGGGCCCGCAGGGGCTGCCGAGGCGGCGGAGCGCTCCCGGCGGGCAGCAGCTGCCGGCGGCGCCCCCGCGCCGAGCCCTGCCCCACGGGGCCGCCGACCCCTGCGAGGCGCGAGGCGCACAGCCAATGGCCGCGCGGGCGCGAGGGGCTGGGCTCTGCCCCCCGCCGCGGGCGGGGCCGGGCGGGAGCAGCTCTGGCGCCTGGCCCTGGGCTCCGCTGCCAGGCAGCGGCGGCGCACGGGGATGGAGCCCGGGCTGGGTGTCCGGAGAAACCTCTTGGCAGAGAGAGTGATTGGCACTGGAATGGGCTGCCCAGGGAGGTGGTGGAGTGGCCGTGGCAGGAGGTGTTGGAGCCAAGGCTGGCTGGGGCACTGAGTGCCATGGCCTGGATGAGCTTGGAGGTCTTTTCCAACCTGCTTGCTTCTGTGATCCCTCTCCCATTCCAACCACGGAGGGAGAGGAACTTTGGGGTATCCAGGACACTCACCTCATGACTGCTGTTCTCCGGGAGCCAAGACGCTGTGGGCAGGCAGCCCAGCAGCAGCATCACCCATTCCCTGAGACACACTGACCCATCCGGGCCAGCAAAGCCCTCCAGGGGCACCCAGTGCAGCATCCCAGCACCACCATGGCCGCACCTTCCTGCGGCACTTGCAGGCATGGCCACTCCGCCACCTCCCCGAGCAGCCTCTGCCCATCCCTGGCCGCTCTGGCGGCACAGAAGTGTCTTCCGACAGCAAACCTACCCCACCCCCGGCACAGCTCCAGGCCACTGCCTCTCCTCGTCCCCAGTCTCAGATGGTAGAAGAGACCAAACCCAGCTGGCTGCAGCCTCTGCAGAGAGCAGCGAGGTCTGCCCTCAGCCTCCTCTCCTCCAGGCTGCGCTCCCTCAGCCCTGCTCCCCAGACCCTCCCCAGCTTTGCTGCTCCTGCTCCAGCCCCTCAATGTCCTTCTTGCAGCGAGGGGCCCAAACCTGACCGCAGGCTTGGAGGTGCAGCCTCCCAGTGCCCAGCAGCGTTTGAGTGCCAAAGGCTTGTCCTAGGAGAAGTTTTCCCGGGAGATGTGTGAAACAAAGCTTTCCGAGCTCCTTTTCCTCCCCCCTCTTGATTCATCCTCAAGCAAGTCACAGCCCAAGCCAGGCAGAGCAGGAGCTCCAAGCCAGCAGCAGCGACACACCGGTAGGACCGGGAGGTGATTTTGGAGCATCATCTTCACTCCTTTGTGATTACGAGACAATGGCCCCAAATTAAAGGCCTGATGGCTGCTTCGGGAGGTTTGCCGTGCATTGTTCCTCTTCCCTCCGGGTGCGAGTGCTGCTGCCCTCATCCACCAGCTGATTACACATTCAACGCCACCACAATGGTTAGCAGTTAACCAACCCCCCCCCCCCCCCCCCCCCCTGCCCCAGTCCTTCAGCTCCCATTCACAAGCAGAGCCCGCGGCTGAGAGCAAGGCACACGCTTGATTTTCAGGGACCTCCTAATTCCAGCTCGGATTCTCATCACAAATTGGCTCTCTCTTTTTTTTTCCCCCCAATCACCCCCTAAAGGAATAAAAGTTCCTCACTTCTGAAGTCATTTGGCCCCCTTGAAGAGCTCTGGACCTCCTAAAAGGATTATCCCAGCCAAGGCTACACCTCAGTCTTTAGGAGTAATTAGGATCTGAAGGTATTTCAACATTGCATTCAGACACATATTTGTCACGGGCAAGTTAATTAGCACTCTGCACCGAGGGTGAAATAATTAAACTAATCAGCTTGAATTAAATTTCTATCATAGTCGATGTCTCGCAAGCAGGAAGCCCAAAATATATTGGTTGTGATGATTTGCTACTCCTTGGGTTTTTACTAATTAAGTGCCATGCCTCAATTTATGCTGAGCTCCTTTTCTTGTCTTTGGCCATTTCTCCTGCTGTGAAATGAAGCCACCAGGAGCCCCCAGCCTGCTCTTGTGCTCTTTGCAGACACTCGAGTGCAGCCTGGAGCTCAGCACTTATTGTCCAGGTCCCTTTCTTCCATTGGCTTCAATTCCTCCTGGGCATCCAAAAGCTTCTCCAGCTTGTACCAAAAGCCTGGGCACAGAACGAGGCATCTTTTTCCCCACTGGGACTGCTCTGCTTTCTGCCTCCCCTCTCTACTGGGGAAGCATCCAAGCTGCTAGATGCCTCCAGGAAGGTCTCCACCACAGCCACAGGACAGCAACCTGCAAGTGGAGGTCAGGGAGTGACCTGGACACACTTCCTCTGTCCCCTCTGCTAGTTCCTTAAGTCAGGTCTCAGAGCTAAAAGCAGACCCCAAGCCAACACTGGTTTGATTTCCATCCCCAAGTGATGGTACTGCATGGACGAGTTGCAGCACGCTCAGATTTTCCAATCACAGAATGGATTGGGCTGAAAGGGACCTTGAAACTCACTCAGTGCCAAGCCCCTGCCGTGCCCAGGGACATCTCCCACCAGCACAGGCTGCTCAAGGCTTCATCCAGCCTGGCCTTGAACATTTCCAGGGAGGCTGTGGAGCACAGAATCACCCAATGTGATCCCTGGGCAACCTGTGCCAGTGTCTCCTACCCTCAATGTGAAGAATTTCTCCCCCATCTCCACTCTCAGTCTCCCCTCTTCCAGCTCAAAGTCATTGCTGTCACTTCAGCTCCTATCAAAAGTCCCTCCCCAGCTTTCTAGCAGCCCCCTCCAGGTACTGGCAGGCTGCTCTAAAAATCTCCCTGAAGCCTTCTCTTCCAATGAACTCAAGCAACCAGCATCTACCTGTGTTAATTGTTCTCCACCCCCTGGGTTGCTTGGAAGGAGAACCACCAAATTGGAGGGTGTGTGAAGTGAAGCAGACTTCAAGGATTTCTCCCTCCCCTCTGTTTTCTCTCGTCTAGAGCCAGAACTAAACAGCAGCTCTCAGCCATCAGCTGACACTTCTCCTCCACAGCATCTCCCCACCATATGGTGCAGCTCTCCTTCGGCACCGCTGATGGCAGGGGACAGGAGGGTCACTGGCAGCACGGTGCAGACCCAAGGTCACTGGAGATGTGCAGTTTCTCCATTCAGGCAGCCTGGAAGGCTCTCCTATGAACAAGCTCTGGACTCAGCCCAAGTTCCCTGCTAATTAGGAGCTGCAATCAGAGCAGATCTTTCTTCTCCTTCCTTAGCCATCAAAAAGCAGTGGCCTGGCAGCTGGCTGTGCCACAGCTCTGCTTTCCTGGAACATCAGCCCTTCAGAAGCACTGATGGTGCAGAGACACAGCTCAGTGCTGCTGCAAGACAGCTGCTGCCGGCAGGCTGATCGATCTGCTGATCACCTGCCTGCCATACACAGCTATTCGGGGCTGTTACACAATGCTCCTCGGTCTGGTGGCTTTCAGAGCCACCTTTATCTCTGTGTCAGGACAAGAGTGACAGAAAGGGCTAAATAGAAGAGCACAGCATTGATGTAAGGCCTTCTACTTCTGTGCAACAGATTCACTTTCAGGAGCTTTATGCATGGCCAATCTGGTCTAGGGCAGGGGGGCTGGAACCAGGTGATCCTTGTGGTCCCTCCCAACCTTGGCTGATTCTGTGATTTCAGCAGAGTTTCACCTGTTGGCAACTACTGCTCTGCCCTCAGATGAGGATCTGAAGCTTGGGGGAAGAGGACCTCCAAGCCAAACATTTCATCAGCATGACAGACAGCGTTTAAGAAGGCAGCCAGCAGCAAAAAGGCTGCACCCCAGCTAGCACTGACCAGCCCAACCCCTGAGAGATGGCCAAGAGGAACCCCCAGAAACTCACTGAGGAGTTTTAAGGTCCCTACTAAACACAGCTGGGGGAGGAGGGAGGAGTTGGCTCCTAAAACCCTTCAGCCCAAATCCATGGAGGGACATCACTGCCCAACCTCTGCCAGCAACACAGGGTGCCATGAAAGCAGCTTGTGCTGGTTTGAGGCTAATTGGAATGTTTCAAATTGGATCATTGGCTGTGAAAAGAAGAGCAGCAGTGACAGCTACATCACCCACTGGTTTTGCTTAGGGATACAAAACCAAGCAGCCATAACAAAGACAGTGAAGTGACAGCCAGGCAGAGAGGGACCCATCTCTGCCTGCACCTACATGACTCGAGCTAATCACTCCTCTAACACCTCCTGCCAACCTTTCACAGCTATCCCTGCACATAGAGGGGATTCTGGCATAAGGCAGAGGGTGGAAAGAAGGAGGGAGGTTGGTTTGAAAGCCCTGCTTGGGTCGTTTGCTGCTTAGGAGGGGTTTGGGATCCCTGGATTGCCTCTAACTTGTGTGGCCACTGTGTGTAGCTGCAAGGATCTGTGTGTGTTGTGTCTGCGTGGCTTGTAAATGGGGCTAAGCTATAAACACAGCTGCACACCTTCGCTTCCAGCCAGCTGGGTTAGCCTGTGACCCCCTAGCTGTGTGCTGGGGAGGGAACTCCCGAACCCACGCAGAGCTCTGCCAGAGAGCAGTGCGGCAGGGATGAACTTTGCTCCTTCCCCCTGCTCAGCCGGGAGCTGCACTGGGAGCATCACCCCCCGAGTTCGCTGCTGGGAGCTGAGGTGGAGAGGGGCCAGCCACACTGCTGACCGCCTGCCGCTGCCCGGCTCGCAGCTCTGTCTCCAGGGCTGCCCGCGGGGCCGGGGGGGCTGCCCGCTTGCTTTGACTGCAGCACATCAAGCTGAAGAGCACAAACAGCCCCTCCCTGGGCGCAGCTTCCGAAGAGAGGAGCATTAGAGAGAGATTTATAACTGAAACCCTGCTTTGCCAAGGCAGGAGAGAGTGCTTGCTCATTTTATTTCCCCGTGCTGCAGCAGGGGCTGGAGGTCCCTTTGCTGGGGACCCGAGGGTCTGTGTGCTGCACAAGAGCACAGCTCTTACGCAGGAGACCACCTCAAAGGACCCAGCCCACAGCTGCCTGTGGAATTCAGCACTGAAGTCTGAAGGTCACTCAATCAGCGCAGGAAAAGGGCCTGGGGAAGTGCCAGGAGCCAGTGGACCCAACCAACAACTGCCTATGCCACACCAGGTGAAGTCACCACTTAGGACAACAGCCATTATGGGCTGCCAGCTCTGCCACACGCACTGTGCTCAGACAGCAGAGGTGGGACTCTCCCAGCCAGCCCTGTCAGAGAGCTCCAGCAGAGCTTAGCAAGCTGCAGAAGCCTGAACACCAAGGGCAGAGTGAAGTGATGATGTCTCTGTCTCTCACACTGTGGTAAGCCTCAGAGGCCAGGAGCAGGGGAGAAGCAGAGCTGTGCACACACAGTGCCGTGCACACACATCCCCCAGCCTCACAGCAGAGGCAGGCACCAGCAATGCACCAGGCTCCAGCAGCAGGCAAACCCCAGGGAAGCTTCCTTGGCAGGACAGTCACAGGCTCACAGGCTCTCCCAAAGAGCTCATCCACTCCAACCTCCCTGCCAGAGCAGGACCACACAATCCAGCTCAGGGCACACAGGAACACATCCAGACAGGCCTGCAAAGGCTCCACAGAAGGAAACTCCACAGCCTCTCTGGGCAGCCTGTGCCAGGGCTCTGGGACCCTTACAGTAAAGAAGTTCCCCTTGTGTTGAGCTGGAACCTCCTGTGCTGCAGCTTCCATCCGCTGCTGCTTGTCCTATCCCAGGGAGCAGTGAGCAGAGCTTGTCCCCCCTCCTGACCCCCAGCCCTTGGAGAGTTACAGACATTGATTCAATCCCCTCTCAGTCTTCTCTCCTCCAGACTAAGCAGCCCCAGGGCCCTCAGCCTCTCCTCAGTCCCCTCATCATCCTCTCAAAGCCCTGCAAAGCCAAACTGAAAGCACAGCATAGAAGAGCAGCAACTCCCCTCTGAGCATCACCTGTCCCGTTACAAACCACTCACATCAGGCTCCACCTCTGCCCTCTAGGGCAGGCTCACAACGTGAAAAGAGCTTTACTCACCCAGCCACTGGTGCCCGTGCAGCCCATGCTTTGCTTTTGCTCCTCATCACACCTCAGGAACGATTCCCTTCACCTCTTCTTCCTCAGGTTTCATACCTGTGGCTGCCCTGGCTCAGGCTTCTTATTGCTGTAGCTCTGTGCAATTTCCTGCTGCTCAGCAGGGCCTGGGCAGGGGCTAATTGGTGTAACCTGTGTGCCACAGCTTTTTCTTCTCCTGGAGACACTCTCAGCAGCCTGGGTGGGAAACATCAGCTCAATTCCTTTCACATGTGGCAATCTTGGATGCTGTGTGAAAGCCAAGGGCTGAGTAAACAGGCCTGGGCTCTAAATTGCATTTGTGTGCTGAAATCAGGTGGGTTGTTAAGGGTCAGGCTCCTGAGAGGCTAATCTTGCACCCTGCCACTGCAAGCCTCCGTGGCAGCTTTTAACCAGGGCTTTGCTCGCTGTGGAGGTGCTGTGGCTGGAGGAACACAGAACCATGGAATGGTTTGGGTGGGAAAAGCCCTCTGGGACCACCAGATCCAACTGTCAGCCCAACACCACCACGGACATAAAACCATCAAGTGCTGTGGCCACCAGTTTCCTGAACACCTCCATGCCCACAATGATCTCAGCAACCATCTAAGCACTGCCAGGAGCCTCTGCCTTAATGGGATGAGACTGAACCAGGCCAAGTGCAGGGCTTGGCACTTTGGCCACAACAACCCCAAGCAGCACTGCAGGCTGGGGCCAGAGTGGCTGAGAGCAGCCAGGCAGAGAGGGACCTGGGGGTGCTGGCAGAGAGGAGCTGCAGAGGAGGCAGCAGTGCCCAGGTGGGCAGCAGAGCCAATGGCATCCTGGGCTGGCTCAGGAGCAGTGTGGGCAGCAGGACAAGGGAGGTTCTTGTGCCCCTCTGCTCAGCACTGCTCAGGCCATGCCCTGAGTGCTGTGTCCAGTTCTGGGCTCCTCCATTGCAGAGAGATGCTGAGGTGCTGGAAGGTGTTGAGAGAAGGGCAGCAAGGCTGGGGAGGGTCCTGGAGCACAGCCCTGTGAGGAGAGGCTGAGGGAGCTGGGGGGGTGCAGCCTGCAGCAGAGGAGGCTCAGGGCAGAGCTCATTGCTGCCTGCAGCTGCCTGCAGGGAGGCTGTAGCCAGGTGGGGTTGGGCTCTGCTGCCAGGCAGCCAGGGACAGAACAAGGGGACAGAGGCTCAAGCTGTGCCAGGGCAGGTCTAGGCTGGATGTGAGGAGGAAGTTCCTGGCAGAGAGAGTGATTGGCACTGGAATGGGCTGCCCAGGGAGGTGGTGGAGTGGCCGTGGCAGGAGGTGTTGAAGCCAAGGCTGGCTCGGGCACTTAGTGCCATGGTCTGGTTGGTTGGGCAGGGCTGGGTGCTAGGCTGGGCTGGGGGAGCTTGGAGCTCTCTGCCAGCCTGTTTGATTTTATGAGGGCCCCCAGAGGCAGGAGTGAGCCGTTTGGTGGTGCCCCCTTGCTGTCTGCACTCAGGGGAGCACAGCCTCTGGGTTAAGAACATTGCACCTCCTGCTTTCAGTATTGTCTCACTCAGGGACCTTCTCTTCAGCTTTTCATCTCGAAAGTTAAACAAAGCCAAAGCCCAAAGCCCAGTGAAGCCCAAAGCTTTGTGTGAGTCTGGCAGGTTCCCTTAGCTGATAATTTCTGACATGGGCTCAGGAGCAAACTAATTCTCCTCCAGACACATTTGTTCTCCCTTGCAGTGCTGTCATTCGTGTAGCTTAAGCGCTGTCTGTCCTTCCTGAGCCCCACCAGGTGCTGCTGCAGCATCCTCTGCCCCTGCCTAAGTCAGCAGCCTCCCCTCTAAGCCAGGCAGCCCAAAGTATCAGTTCTGAGGCAGAAATGACATTAGTCTGTAAGCAGCTCCTGTTTGGAGCAAAGCCCTGAGACAGAGCCCAATTCTCCATGCAAAGCCAATGTGCAAACTCCTAAATTAAAAAGAAATCTCAGGCAGGTGCAAGTGCTGTGTGGGGACCTTGCTGGGGTTGCAGTTGCCAAGGAAACTGCTTCCTTTGTGCCCAGCCAGAGGCACTGCCTGCTTGGAGCCTCATCCCAGCTACGCCTGAGGATGCTGCGGCGCTGGGCTGGAAACTGCTAGAAATGCTCTCAGAAAGAAGGAGGCTCCTGAACATCTCCCTCCCTAAAACGTGGGCTTCATGGGAAGCCTGAGGCCTGCAGCCCCCCCTGGCAGGGGCCTGCCTCTGGCCTTCAAAGAGGAGGTGTACGTGGGGCACTGTGCACCTGGGGCACTCTGCTGGTTACAGCAAGGCCACTTCTGGAATGGGTTGGGCTGGAAGGGACCTTCGAGCTCCCCCAGCTCCAGCCCATGCCATGGGCAGGGACACCTCCCACCAGCACAGGCTGCTCAGGAGCTGCACAAATGTAAAAGGTGTCTCTAACTTCAAAATCACAGACTCATAGAATCAAAACAGGCTGGCAGAGAGCTCCAAGCTCACCCAGCCCAGCCTAGCACCCAGCCCTGCCCAACCAACCAGACCATGGCACTCAGTGCCCCAGCCAGCCTTGGCTTCAACACCTCCTGCCACAGCCACTCCACCACCTCCCTGGGCAGCCCATTCCAATGCCAATCACTCTCTCTGCCAACAACTTCCTCCTCACATCCAGCCTAGACCTGCCCTGGCACAGCTTGAGGCTGTATCCCCTTGTTCTGGTGCTGGCTGCCTGGCAGCAGAGCCCAACCCCAGCTGGCTACAGCCTCCCTGCAGGTAGTTGTAAGTCACCTTCCTGCCTGCAGCAGTGACTTCTGCTAGTGGGAAGCACCAAAAGAACTCTGGGGAAATTAAAAATACTATTTAAATGCTGCCTTATTATTGGTTTGAGGTTTTAGTTTCAGTGTTTGCTTCTTGCTGGTAACCACCTAGTCCTGTGGCTTTCACCAGCTCTCTGCAGGCACAAGGGGAGTCTCCAAAGGAGGTTTTTTGCTCCAGTGCTGAATGATTTGCAGTGTTACTGATGAATTTTGCATGAAGACTAAACATCTGCACACCCACAGCCACGAGGAGGGCATCTCTCCAGCCTTGCCTTGGTCTTAGTCCTACAACCACTGAATGGCTTTGGGTTGGAAGGGACCTTAAAGCTCAGCCAGTCCCAACCCTCCTGCCATGGGCAGGGACACCTCCCACCAGCACAGCTTGCTCAAGGCATCATCCAGCCCGGCCTTGAACACCTCCAGAGGGAGGGGACATCCACAGCCCCCCGATCATCTTGGTAGCCACCCCTGGTCCCACTGCAGGGGAGATGAGAGAGCTCAGCTGCTGCTGCTGCCTTTGCTTTTCTGACCTGGCTCTGCAGGAGAACCCTAGCCAGCAGCTCCAGTGTAATGGATTAGCTTTCCACCCTTGATGCATTCTTAATCGAAAATTAATAGCACCCTCAGGTTGCTTTGTTTTTCTACAAGTGGTTGGGAGCAGCCAGAGCACAGTGATGGAGCTTCAGTGCGCTCGGCTGAGCCTCACTGCAGCAAGGCTGCCTCCAGGTCACCCTTCAGCCCGGGGAGGAGAAGGCTCCAGGGACACCTCAGAGCTGCATTTCCATATCTGAAGGAGATCCACAGGCAGGCTGGGGAGGGACTGTTCAGAAAGGCCTGTGGGGATAGGATGGGGGCAATGGTTTGGAACTGGAGGAGGGCAGAGTTTGGTTGGGCATCAGATGGAAGTTCTGCACAGTGAGGGTGGGGAGAGACTGGCACAGGCTGCCCAGGATGGTGCTTGAGGGCCCATTCCTGGAGACATTCCAGCTCAGCCTTGCTGTGTCCCTGGGCAGCCTGCTCCAGCCAGAGGTGTCCCTGCTGCCTGCAGGGGGTTGGGCAAGGTGAGCTTGGAGGGTCCCTTCCACCCTGGTGCAATCTGTGAATCCCACTTTGCAGCTCCTCTCCACAGCACAGAGAGGTTCATAGAATCATAGAATCCAGCAGGCTGGCAGAGAGCTCCAAGCTCACCCAGCCCAGCCTAGCACCCAGCCCTGCCCAACCAACCAGACCATGGCACTAAGTGCCCCAGCCAGGCTTGGCTGCAACACCTCCTGCCACGGCCACTCCACCACCTCCCTGGGCAGCCCATTCCAATGCCAATCACTCTCTCTGCCAGGAACTTCCTAACAACATCCAGCCTAGACCTGCCCTGGCACAGCTTCAGCCTCTGTCCCCTTCTTCTGGTGCTGGCTGCCTGGCAGCAGAGCCCAACCCCACCTGGCTACAGCCTCCCTGCAGGCAGCTGCAGGCAGCAATGAGCTCTGCCCTGAGCCTCCTCTGCTGCAGGCTGCACCCCCCCAGCTCCCTCAGCCTCTCCTCACAGGGCTGTGCTCCAGGCCCCTCCCCAGCCTTGCTGCCCTTCTCTCAACACCTTCCAGCACCTCAACATCTCTCTGCAATGAAGGAGCCCAGAACTGGACACAGCACTCCAGGGGTGTCCTGAGCAGTGCTGAGCACAGGGGCAGCAGAACCTCCCTTGTCCTGCTGCCCACACTGCTCCTGAGCCAGCCCAGGATGCCATTGGCTCTGCTGCCCACCTGGGCACTGCTGCCTCCTCTGCAGCTCCTCTCTGCCAGCACCCCCAGCTCCCTCTCTGCCTGGCTGCTCTCAGCCACTCTGGCCCCAGCCTGCAGTGCTGCTTGGGGTTGTTGTGGCCAAAGTGCAGAACCCTGCCCTTGGCCTTGTTCAGTCTCATCCCCTTGGCCTCTGCCCACCCATGCAGCCTGGCCAGGTTGGAGCACTTTGGGTTAGCTGAGCAGCAGAGGAGGAGGCAGCTCCATGGGAATGGTGTTTGGGGCTCTGGTGAAGGTGCTCAGGCACTCAGCTCTGTGTCAAGCAACTCTGCCTGCCTGGAAAGTCTTCTGCTGTGTGAATTGGCCCCAGATATGCTTCCATTGTGCTTCTGGACCAAACCCTCTGTTTTGCCTGCAGCTTTTGTGAAGCCAGATTCATGCTGGTATCACAGATTGGGGCTGACCCAAACAGCTCTCTCTGTGGTTTGCTTCTTGCTATTCAAGCAAACTCTGCTTCCAGGCTCCCACTTGATGAGAATTGCTGGGGCCAGAACCAGAGGGAGCTGCTGTGACAAGCTGTGGGAGTTCCAGAGTGCTGTGAGGCTCTCCCTGCCGGTGCTGATCAGCAGCAGTCCCTGGGCTCTTCAGCTGGGGCTCTGCAAGGGCTCCAGGTGTGCAGTAACCTCCACGGCTGAACTGCAGCCCAGGTGTTTGCTGGGAGCCTGCTTTTAGTCCCACTTAGAAAGACACAAGAGAGGGAGTTAAGGCTGCTCTGGCTGGAGAGAAGGCTCCAAGGTGACCTTGGTGTGGCCTTTCAGTTTCTTAAGTGGGCTACAAGAAAGCTGGAGAGGGACTTTTGGGGATGGCAGGTGGGGATAGGTCTGGGGGGAATGGAGCAAAGCTGGAGGTGGGGAGAGTGAGGCTGGAGGGGAGGAGGAAGTTGTTGAGCAGGAGAGTGGTGAGAGGCTGGCAGGGGTTGCCCAGGGAGGTGGTTGAGGCCCCATGGCTGGAGGTGTTTGAGGCCAGGCTGGCTGAGGCTGTGTGCAGCCTGCTCTAGGGTAGGGTGTCCCTGGGCATGGCAGGGGGTTGGGACTGGCTGCTCCTTGTGCTCCCTTCCAGCCCTGACTGATTCTGTGGCTCTAAATGGAGGGGCTGTGGGCCAAAGCACCCCCAGGATGGAGAAGGTGCTCTGAGAGTGGAAGTGGTTCCAAACAATGCATTTAAAAAGTGGAGTCTAAAACTCCCACAACTTTGTGGGTGAGAAATTCACTTTCTTTAGCTGCTTCCAGTGCCAGAATTCACCTTACAGACAGCAAAGAGCCAACACAGGAGGTGACTTTGTGTACCTCAAGCTAGGATAGAACACAGAGGCTGAGACTGTCTCTGAATGAAGCACAGGGGAAATCAGAGGCAACTTTCCAGCGGCCACCGGTGAGAGACAAACTCCCCTGGATCGGTTTTCACTTTCATCTGACCCAGCCCAAGCCATCTGACAGCTGCCCCGGAGCTGAAAGCAGCAGCTCTGTGCTCAGGAGCACGCAGAGGCATCACTCCCAGCAGCCGTGCATGAAGACCTTCTAGAAACAGCCCAGAAGGTCTCAGCTGGCTCTGGTGTGTTGGTTGGTTGCTGCTTCTGTGAGGGATCTGCTCATATTCCGTCACTGATGTTGATCCCTGACAGCAAACTTGATTCTCATTTGCCAGAGGCTGCTACTAATTAAGCTACTTCTGATGGAGCAGTCCTTTGATCCCTCTCGCTCCCAGTTTGAGGTGTGGTGGTGGATGCAGGATCTGGTTTGTGGTTCCAAAGTGCTGGGAGGTTCTGGTTTGCTTCCAACCCCAAGGGATGCTGCAGAGCACCACGGAGCTGCCTCCAGAGGGGAAACTCATCCTGGCTTGCTGGAGGGTGGCAGCTGATTGGGCAGAAGGGAACAGAGGGAATCTCGCTCTAAGGAGCAGCATTATTGTTTGAGCTTGTCACAGTGGGCAAAGGGAAGGCTCCCAGAGACTGGCCAGGAGAAGAAATAAAAGTGAATTGGTGTCAGAAGCTGACCCAGAGCCCCACTCAGCCTCGCTGGGCTTTGTCAGAGGAAATTGATATTGCTGGAACGCTTTGGAGTGGAATCTTGTGGCTGCTGGCACAGCCTCCCCAGGAGAGCAGGCTGCATCCCACTTCCCTTTCAGCTGCTGCTCAGAGCCTCTGCCAGGCTGCCCCTGGCTGCACACAGGGCTCACACTCTGCCCACAGCTCCAGCAGGGGCTGGGGACTGGCACCCAGCTCCAAACTCACACAGCTGAGCCCTGAGTCACTGAATAGGCTGAGTTAAAGGCACCCTCGACATCCTCCAACTCCAACTCCCTGCCATGGCAGGGACACCTCCCACCAGCACAGGTTGCTCAGGGTCTCATCCAGCCTGGCCTTGAACACCACCAGGGAGGTTGTGGAGCACAGAATCACCCAATGTGATCTTTGGGCTTCTGTGCTCCACAACCTCCCTGGGCAACCCATGCCAGTGTCTACCCACCCTCACTGTCATGAATTTCTTCCTCATCTTCAGTCTCAATCTCCTCTCTTCCAGCTCAGCCAGGGTGAGAGAGAGCTCCAAGCTCACCCTGCCCAACCAACCAGACCATGGCACTAAGTGCCCCAGCCAGGCTTGGCTGCAACACCTCCTGCCACGGCCACTCCACCACCTCCCTGGGCAGCCCATTCCAATGCCAATCACTCTCTCTGCCAGGAACTTCCTCCTCACATCCAGCCTAGACCTGCCCTGGCACAACTTGAGGCTGTGTCCCCTTCTTCTGCTGCAGGCTGCACACTCCCAGCTCCCTCAGCCTCTCCTCACAGGGCTCTGCTCCAGGCCCCTCCCCAGCCTTGCTGCCCTTCTCTCAACACCTTCCAGCACTTCAACATCTCTCTGCAATGGAGGAGCCCAGAACTGGACACAGCACTCCAGGGGTGTCCTGAGCAGTGCTGAGCACAGGGGCAGAAGAACCTCCCTTGCCCTGCTGCCCACACCCTGCTGGTGCACAGTGCAGGGGGCAGGAGGAGCATGCAGCAGTCACTGGGGGTTGTGTCCTAAAGGGTTTCTCCCAAGCACCAAACCTCCAAGCCCTGGCTGCTAAGGCATTTTGCCATGGTTTTCTGCTGCAATTTGTATTCCAGCCTAGCAGCAGCAGCTGCTGCCAGCCACAAAGCCGTGAAGAGCTCCCTGGTACCTGTAAGCAGCAGCTTCAGCCGCAAGGCTCCGAGCCCCGGAAGGCTCCAGCTCGTTCCTCCCGGCTCAGAGGCACAGCTGAAGCAGCAGCAGTGTCCAGCAGCACTCAGGCTGCACAGCAGCCTCTTAGTCTCAGATGAAACCCTTTGGTGGGAGCTCAATTGCTGCAGCTTTGTCAGGCAGAGCCAGGGAGCACTGATGCTATTGCCAGGATGAGGCTGGTGGAATTCACTCCCCACGCCTGACCTCCACAAGAGAGGCAATTCTGCTGTCATTGAGGAGTGGCTTTTGGCTCCTGGAGGGAGCAGAACTCCTCTGAAAACAGAGCCACATTGGGCCACACTCTGCAGGCCCATCAGGAATAAAGGCTCAGATTGCAAAGCACTGACTGCAGCTGCTGGATTCCAAACCAGAGTGAGGAGAAGCTCACAGCAGCCTGTGCTGAGACTGCTGCAACCCAAGGTTTTGGTCGGGTTGTGTCTCTTGCTAAAGAGTTCTTCATCATCTCATGGAAAAAGCAATGTTAAAAGCAAAAAGAAGAAAACCAAACCCATATTTCTGTCTGCCAGGAAGGAACAGATCTGCTCCCCCCCAGGGCTTTGCAGGGGCTGTGTTTGTGTGGGGTTTTTTTCCATGGAAAAGCCTGGAATTTTAATCACAGAATCAGTCAGGGTGGGAAGGGACCACAAGGAGCAGGCAGTCCCAACCCCCCTGCCATGCCCAGGGACACCCTACCCTAGAGCAGGCTGCACACAGCCTCAGCCAGCCTGGCCTCAAACACCTCCAGCCATGGGGCCTCAACCACCTCCCTGGGCAACCCATTGCATGTGGAGGGAAGAGAGGATTCACAGGAAGCAAATGTTCTGGAGATGGGAGTTGGACTGGATAATCTTGGAGGTCTCTTCCAACCTGCTTGACTCTGTGATTCTATATGGAGTGCTTAGAGCAAGCCTAGACTCACAGGATGGGTTGGGTTGGAAGGGACCTTAAAGATCTCCCAGTTCCAAGCCCCTGCCAGGGGCAGGGACACCTCCCACTAGACTCAGCTGCTCAAGGCCTCATCCAACCTGGCCTTGAGAGCCTCCAGGGAGGAAACATCCACACTCATGGCACATCCCATGGGGAGCAATCCAGGAATGTTGGTACAAGATCAGAGAAATTAGGATCTGCTCAAGTTAAGAGAATTAATTCAGCTCTCAGAGTTTTTGACTTCCAGCTGCAGGCAGCCCAGGGAGCTCTTGGCACCTTCCCTCTCCCCCTTGGCACCTTCCCTCTCCCTCAAGCCCTCAGCAGACAGGGTGATTAGATGCAGATTTAAAACTAAAACAAGGAAGAGAGGAGCTTCCACCTCTCCTCCACAGCAGCAGCAGCAGCCAGCTCTATTTAGCTTCATGGCTGAGTGACTAAATTGCTTTGGGAAGCCAGCAGCTCAGAAACAAACTGAGGACAGCTTCCAGGCTGCTCTTCAAGGCTTCTCCCCCTTCTTATTCATCACAACCCTCCAAGACATCTTTTCCCTTGCCATTCTCTCCACCAGCACTGAAAAGTTTTCCCCCTTGATAAAGAGACACATTCTGCTTCTCTCCAGCATCATCTCACTTTCAGGAGCAGTGTGGCCAGCAGGGCCAGGGAGGGGATTCTCCCTCTCTGCTCCCCTCTGCTGAGACCCCACCTGGAGTCCTGCATCCAGCCCTGGAGCCCCTGGGACAAGAGGGCTGTGGAGATGCTGGAGAGTGTCCAGAGCAGGGCCAGGAGGATGCTGAGAGGCTGCAGCAGCTCTGCTGTGAGCACAGACTGAAAGAGTTGGGGCTGTGCAGGCTGGAGCAGAGGAGGCTCCCAGGTGACCTTCTTGTGGCCTTCCAGCATCTGAAGGGGGCTACAAGAAAGCTGGGGAGGGACTTTTGAGGCTGTGAGGGAGTGTCAGGAGTGGGGGGAATGGAGCAAAGCTGGAGGTGGGGAGAGTGAGGCTGGAGGTGAGGAGGAAGCTGTTGAGCAGGAGAGTGGTGAGAGGCTGGCAGGGGTTGCCCAGGGAGGTGGTTGAGGCCCCATGGCTGGAGGTCTTCAAGAAGAGACTGGATGAGGCACTTAGTGCCATGGTCTGGTTGACTGGATAGGGCTGGGTGCTAGGTTGGACTGGATGAGCTTGGAGGTCTCTTCCAGCCTGCTTGGTTCTATGATTCAATGATTTTATGGGGACTCCACCACCTCCCTGGGCAGCCTGTACCAGTCGTAGAATGGTTTAGGTGGGAAGGGACCTCAAGGATCATCCAGTTTCAACCCCCTGCCGTAGGCAGGGACACCTCCCACTAGGACAGGTTGCTCAAGGACTCATCCAACCTGGCCCTGAACACCTCCAGGGAGGTTGTGGAGCTCAGAAGCACAGAATGTGATCAAATATCACATTGGGTGATTCTGTGCTCCACAGCCTCCCTGGGCAACCTGTGCCAGTGTCTCACCACCCTCACCCCAAAGAACCCTTTCCTCACAGCCACTTCCAATCTCCCCTCTGACACTTCAAACCCATCCCTCCTCTTCCTCCTCCTCTCATTCCCAGACCTTGTCAATAGTCCCTCCCCAGCCCTCCTGCAGCCCCCTTCACAGCCTGCAAGGCCACTCCAAGCTCTCCTGGAAGCCTTCTCCTCTCCAGGCTGCACAGCCCCAACTCTCTCAGCCTGTGCTCAGAGCAGAGCTGCTGCAGCCCTCTCAGCATCTTGGTGGCCTCCTCTGCACTGGCTCCAACCCTTCCATGTGCTGCTTGTGCTGGGGGCTGCAGAAGTGCCCCCAGGGCTGCAGGTGGGGTGTGAGGAGAGCAAAGAGATGAGGAAGAGCTTCTTGGCAGTGAGGGTGGTGAGGCACTGGCACAGGTTGCCCAGGCAGGCTGTGGATGCTCCCTCCCTGGAGTTGTTCAAGGCCAGATGGGATGAGACCCTGAGCAGCCTGTGCTGATGGGAGCCCAACCCCAGCTCACTGCAACCTTTCAGGGAGTTGTAGAGAGCAGGATGACTTTTTTTTCGCTCCACTTCCAGTCCCAGAGCATCCTTCTGCTTGCTGCTGGAAAGGATGGACACCAGTGGAGAAGAAAAGGATTAAGAAATCAAGCAGCATATTTAATGCAGGATCAATTTCCAAGGAGCTAATTTATTCCAGCGTTCAGGACTGCAGAATGGAAACGAGATAATGAAGGGAGGAAAGACTCAAAGGGACGAGGCTGCAAAAGCAGGCTTGGGGAAAGGTGCCCAGCCAATGGGAGGGGTTGCTGTGTGCCTGCATTTCATCATCAAAGACAAAACAAGTCAAATGAGGCTCATTAGCATCCTTGGCCTTTCTACACGGCAAGAGTTAGCAAGCATGCAAATACAGCACCAATTACTTGGGGGTTGGTTCCCTCCCTCCCCACCCCCCTGCTTTTACTGCTGTCAACATTTCAGCTCCTTTGTGCTCTGACAGCAGCACCTAGAGCTGGGCAGACGCTGCGGAGCGCTGCCTACAAAGCAGCGTGGGAATGCCGACAGCTGCCGGCTGCGGCCGCGGCCGAGCCCCTCCTCGGGCATCACTATTCAAGCAGGATGGTTTTGTTTGCGCCAACGGCCGGGGAGGGCTGCGGCTGCAGGACGGCTGCTGCGGGACGGCTGCTGCGGGACGGCTGCGACTGGGGGAGGGCTGCGGCTGCGGGACGGCTGCTGCGGGACGGCTGCTGCGGGACGGCTGCGACTGGGGGAGGGCTGCGGCTGCGGGACGGCTGCTGCGGGACGGCTGCGGCTGCGGGACGGCTGCGGCTGCGGGACGGCTGCGACTGGGGGAGGGCTGCGGCTGCGGGACGGCTGCTGCGGGACGGCTGCAGGGCTGTGAGCACCCAGAGCTGTGGGGCAGCTGCATTCCTGTGGGCACCCAGAGCTGTGGGGCAGCTGCGTTCCTGTGGGCACCCAGAGCTGTGGGGCAGCTGCGTTCCTGTGAGCACCCAGAGCTGTGGGGCAGCTGCATTCCTGTGGGCACCCAGAGCTGTGGGGCAGCTGCAGGGCTGTGAGCACCCAGAGCTGTGGGGCAGCTGCAGGGCTGTGAGCACCCAGAGCTGTGGGGCAGCTGCATTCCTGTGGGCACCCAGAGCTGTGGGGCAGCTGCATTCCTGTGGGCACCCAGAGCTGTGGGGCAGCTGCATTCCTGTGGGCACCCAGAGCTGTGGGGCAGCTGCGTTCCTGTGGGCACGCAGAGCTGTGGGGCAGCTGCATTCCTGTGGGCACCCAGAGCTGTGGGGCAGCTGCGTTCCTGTGGGCACCCAGAGCTGTGGGGCAGCTCCCGAGCAGGCTGCCCAGCAGGCAGCAGAGCTGCAGGGCTGCAGCGCTCCGGACCCACAGCTTGTGGCTGTGCCGAGGTCTGAGTGGCTGCCAGCTCCAACTGCAGCTTTCCCCTGTACTTCAGGCCTTCCTAACACCTCTGTCTGTGCTGATTATTTGTATCAGGGAGGGGTCTGAGCTCTCTCTAGGTAGCTTCTTCCTCTAGAGAGTGCTTGCAGCGACTCCTACCCAGCCACCTACTCCTGTGAATTCCACAGCATTTGATTGCCTCCAGGCTGAGCTCAGTCAATGGACTGAAGGCTCAGAGGAGAGCAGTGAGGGACACAGAAGGGATCACTAAACCCTCGGTGTTGGCTTCTTAGAAAACAGGACTAAAAATAGGAACCTTGCCATAAGAGGAGAAAACAGATTCCCTGCTCCTGTAGTAAGCACAGCCCCATGGGATGGAGAGCAGCAGCATCCATTCCCATTTCAACAAAATCAACTGCAGGAGATTTAATTTTTATCCAAAGACACATCAGAGAAAATTAAAAGTCATTGATCTTGCTCATCTGCCTCCTTTCCTTCTCCCCCTCCTTCCCACTTTCAGATTTCAGGCTCTTACTGAGAAAATGAACCAGGGCCAAGAAGGAAGCAGGAGAAAGCAGCAGCTTCTTGTTCCCTGAAAGGGAACCCAGCAGAGAAACCTTCAACCTTCCTTTGGGATGAGACTGAACAAGGCCAAGAGCAGGGTTCTGCCCTTTGGCCACAACAACCCCAAGCAGCACTACAGGCTGGGGCCAGAGTGGCTGAGAGCAGCCAGGCAGAGAGGGAACTGGGGGTGCTGGGAGAGAGGAGCTGAAGAGGAGCGAGGCGGCCAGCACCAGAAGAAGGGGACACAGCCTCAAGCTGTGCCAGGGCAGGTCGAGGCTGGATGTGAGGAGGAAGTTGTTGTCAGAGAGAGTGATTGGCACTGGAATGGGCTGCCCAGGGAGGTGGTGGCGTGGCCGTGGCAGGAGGTGTTGAAGCCAAGGCTGGCTGGGGCACTGAGTGCCATGGTCTGGTTGGTTGGGCAGGGCTGGGCGCTAGGCTGGGCTGGGTGAGCTTGGAGCTCTCTGCCAACCTGCTTGATGCTATGATTCTGTGAACAGCATCAAAACATCCCCACCCCAGGACTTGCCCTGCTTTGGGGAGGTTGTGGTTGGCCACATCCCTCTGTGCCCTCCTTAAATCGATCACTCAGGGCTGTGCTGACCTGCACTGCTCCCCCAGCACCTCCTGGGTGGCTCTGCTGAATTCCTTCTTCTTACTCACTCAGGTGGCTGGAGGATTTCTTTGGAATCTTCCTTTCTCCAGACCTGGCTCAAGCTCAGTCCTGCAGCCCAATGGCCTGTGTCTGACTCATGTTCCCTGAGCTGGCTGAAGGCAGGGGGAGCTTTAGTCTTCCTAAAGTTAGAAGGTAACAGAAAGCAGAAAGGATGTCCCCTCCTCAGGGCAAAACTCAGACTGATCTGAGCCCTAAAGAGGTGGAACCTACACTACCTGCATCTCCTGAGCTGCACAGGAACAAGAGCTCCGTTCCGGAGCGACCCAAAGGCAGAGCTGCTGTCCTGGAGCCCTGCCCATTTCTGTAGCTGCTGGCTGTGCCCTGCATGGGCTTTGAATACCCCCAACAGCCCCCACATCCCAGTCAGAGCACTGAACACTTGGGCAAGTCTCAGCTGAGCTGGAGCAGACATCCTGAGAGCAATCAGCTGTGCAGGAAGAACTTCATCCCCACACTAAACTGAGTCCCATTGTCCAGCTGAGTCTGCTGCTGCCTTTGGAGGGGGTTTAGCCCCTGCCTGCTCCTACAAACAGGTCAAGAACAGCTCCACCACGGCGGGGAGGAATGGGCCAGGTGCTGAGAGAGTCCTTGCACAGCAAGCTGGAAGTCAAATGGGAGAAGAGAAGGCTGAGGATCAGATCTGCTCTTGGAAACTGAGCTGGATCAGATTAGCTCAGGTGACTGAATAACAGCCTGGGAAACCTCTCTGTAACGCTTCCAGCTCCTGCAACAGCAGCCAGGGGGAGAGAGGGAGAGGGAAGAGGGGGGAGAGGGAAGAGGGGAGAGAGAGGGGAGGGAGAGGGGGGAGAGAGGAGGGAGAGGGAAGAGGGAGGAGAGAGAAGAGGGAAGAGGGAGGAGAGAGGAGAGGGAAGACAGGGGAGAGAGCGAAGAGGGGGGAGAGGGGAGAGGAAAGAAGGGGGAGAGGGGAGAGGGAAGATGGGGGAGAGAGGGGAGAGAAGAAGGGGAAAGGGAATGGCAGTGGAAGGCTGAAAGAAAGGGAAAAAGCCCCAAGCCTTGGGTACAGTGAATGTGAGGCAGGAGAAGATGCACACAAAGCTTCTGTTCTGCCTTTCCAGGTGGATGTTTCTTTGAGGGCAGTGCCCTGGGACATCTCCTGATACAAAGCAGCAGAAAGGTTTCAACCTGAAGCTAAAAGAGAAGCATTCCAATTGCACCTTGGCCTCAGAAAGCTTGAGGGAGCAGCCTGCAGTTATTTCACTCTTAATTACTCTGTAGTATTTATCACTGCTGTCAGGGAGCAAACAGCAAAGGTTGGCTGGCCAGGGCTGGGTGCTTCTGTGCTCCACAGCCTCCCTGGAGGTGTTGAGGGCCAGGCTGGATGAGCAGCCTGTGCTGGTGGGAGCTGCAGGGACATGCAGTGGCATGGGGGAGGGAACTGCATGGGCTTGAGGGTCCCTTCCAACCCAACCCACCCTGTGCTTCTCTGAGCGCAGCCACTGCGGGCTGCTGTGACGTGGGAGCTGACTGTGGGATGGCATCTCGCTGTCAGCATCCCCTGGCTTCCTCTAAAGGCAGCTGGGACACAAACACCTCTGATCTGGGACCCAGGGATGGAAAACATCCCTGAACTCCTACACCTCCCCCAAGCACTCAACCCACACAAACGTGACGGTTTTCTTTCTTCCCCCCCGTGCCTTCTCCACCATCAGCTCTGACAGGAAAAGCAGCCTGAAACCTGGCAGCCTTCCAGGCCACAAATGAGGCAGTTCTCTGCTCTCCCCACCCCAGGAGGAAGAAATGGGGCACAGAGGGAAGGGAAGCAGCGGGAGGTAGAGGCGCTCATAGGCGAGCAGGGAGCACTCAGTCCCTCCCGACGGCTCCCTCCGGGCTGCAGCACTCTGGCTTCGCCACGAAGCCCTCACCAAAAAGGCATCCTGGGGTAAGAAAGCTCCTCCAAGTGGCCAGCTCTTTGCTGAGCAGAGGCATTATGGACCGCAAAGATGCAGTGCTGCTGCTGTTCACGAGCATCCCATAACTGCTCGGCTAAACAGGCAGGATAAACAGAGAGCAGGCAGCTTTACTGGGCTGCAGCAGAGTGGGGACCTAAAGGAAAGAGCTCCATGAGATTTCCAGGAGAGAGCCATTCCAGACCCTATGCTGGGAGGGATCTTCACCCAGACGTGGGAGTCGCTGCGCTGGCGAAGCTCTGCAGGCAGAGCTCAGCCCCTGGGGGCTGTTGCAGCCTGGGGGGGGGGGGGGTCCCAGAGCTCTCCTGCTGGCCTGCTTTTAGCCTCCAGAGCAAGCAGCTGCTTGGCTGGCTGAATGCTAGTCCTGGGCAGAAGTGAAGAGCTTGGCTTGCTCCTGCTGTGGCCACCACGGCACCTGGGTGGTCCTTTGGAGCCCCAGAGCCTTCAGTGCTGCCTTCTCACTCACCTACTGACACTGCACAGCCAAGGGTGGCACAGGTTGCCCAGGCAGGCTGGGGATGCCTCCTCCCAAGAGGTGTCCCAGGCCAGGCTGGATGAGGCCTTGAGCAACCTGTGCTGGTGGGAGGTGTCCGTGCCCATGGCAGGGGGTGAGAACCTCTTGAAGGTCCTTTCCAAGTCAAAGCACTCTGACCTGTGCCTGGCTGCAGCTGGGGCCAGCCCAGGCCTCCTGCAGCCCAGAGCTCTGCTCCTTGGCTGTCTCCTGGCCAGACACTTGCCTCCTTATTTATTTTTTATGGTCTGATTTATAGAGCTTATAAAAATGATGATCTCAAACCTGCCTGCAGGCAGCAGCTGTCTGCCTGCATAATCACCACTAAGAGATGACAGTGCTGGAAGATGCTTCCAGACAAACCCCCTCATCTGGCACAGGCACTCACTTATTTGTTTAATGGATGAAATTAGGGAGAGAACAGAACATGGACAATAAAGAGGCTGTTCCAGACAGGCTTTGCTCACCACCACGCCAAGCTCTACCCCCAGCTCGGCATCCTCCGGCTTGAACAGAAGCTGCTGAGTGCAGCTGGTTTGGTTGACAACAAAACTTCCCAAAGCTTGGGAGTTTGTTTTGCTTCCACACTGCAGAGTGGCACCTCCCAAAGGCATCTGTGGCACCAGCTAGGCAGGACTGGCTCTTTTCAGCAGCTGAGGGGGATTGACAGCTGGGGAGGGACTGCTCAGAAGGGCTGGGAGTGACAGGATGAGGGACAGTGGCTGGAAACTGGAGCAGGGCAGAGTTAGGTTGGACATCAAGAGGGAGCTCTGCACAGTGAGGGTGAGGAGAGACTGGCACAGACTGCCCAGGGCTGTGCTTGAGGCCCCATTCCTGGAGACATTCCAGCTCAGCCTTGCTGTGTCCCTGGGCAGCCTGCTCCAGCTGGAGGTGTCCCTGCTGCCTGCAGGGGGTTGGCCAAGGTGAGCTTGGAGGGTCCCTTCCCAACATTCAACCTGCAACAAGGGAATTGAATGTGCAAAGCCACAACTGCTGCTCACAGCTGCCTGGCATCTTTCTCACCCACACTGAATGCAGGAGGCAGAGGGAATCCTTCAGCTGACCAAAGGCTTCCCCAGATCCTGGCAGGTGTGCAAGAAACCTGTGGACACTGCTCCCTGGGACATGGTTTAATGGCCATGGGGTGCTGGGTTGGACTGGATGATCAGGCTGGAGGTGAGGAGGAAGTTGCTGAGCAGGAGAGTGGTGAGAGGCTGGAATGGGTTGCCCAGGGAGGTGGTTGAGGCCCCATGGCTGGAGGTGTTTGAGGCCAGGCTGGCTGAGGCTGTGGTCAGGCTGCTCTAGGGTAGGGTGTCCCTGGGCATGCAGGGGGTTGGGACTGGCTGCTCCTTGTGGTCCCTTCCCACCCTGACTGATTCTGTGACTCTATGATCTTTTTGGCCTTTTCCAGCCCAAACAATTCCATGATTCCATGGTTCCATTCCAGGACTGTCTCAGAGATGAGGGCTGCAGGGTCTGAGCAGGCAGGTTTGCAGGGGCAGTGTCTGCGCAGGAACGAGAGGCTGCAGGTGAAAAGCTTCTCTTTGTCAGGCATTTTAGGGCAGAACAAACCCCTCTGGCATTTTGTGTCTTTCCTCCTGCTGCTGCCCAGCACTGAGCCCTCTCTTTGCAGGCCAGGGAAGGGTCCAGTGCTCAATAACTCAGTGCCTGGCTGAGGGGGGAGGGCAAACTTCAGAACAGTCAGCAAAGACAACAAATGAAGCAGCAGCAGCACACAGCAAATGACTAGAGCCAGAAAAGCTCTCCCTTCCTCCCCAGGTGGAGATTGATCCTGTGTGGAAGAGGTGGCACCTAGACAAATTGCCCACTGCCAGGGCACCTCCCAGACCTGGCCCATGGTCCAGTGCAATGCCCCCGAAGGCAGCAGGCACAAATGGCTATGCCAGCCCTCCTGGCACTCAGCCCATCCATCACCCAGGCTGCCTTCTTTCCCAGCAAGGGCACTGATGGAGAACCTGTAGGTAAGGAGCCAGGGCAGGATGAATTGCTGCTGCTGCTGCTGCTGCAGAAGGCAGTGCAGGATGCAGAGGCATTCCTCAGCCGCAGGGCTTGGGTCTCAGGGCAGCTACTCTGGAACCAGGCTGTGCATCAATGCCCCATTCCTGTACCACTCTGCCCAGACAGGGGCACTTCTACACGGGATTGGGCTGATGCTTTCACTGGAGACAACAGCAGGAGTCCCCCTGGGGTCCGGACAGCCAGCAGGATTGCTTCCAGCAGGACTCCCCTGGGGTCCGGACAGCCAGCAGGATTGCTTCCAGCAGGACTCCCCCTGGGGTCCGGACAGCCAGCAGGATTGCTTCCAGCAGGACTCTGCCTGGGATCCGAACAGCCAGCAGGATTGCTTCCAGCAGGACTCTGCCTGGGATCCGAACAGCCAGCAGGATTGCTTCCAGCAGGACTCCCCCTGGGGTCCGGACAGCCAGCAGGATTGCTTCCAGCAGGACTCCCCCTGGGGTCCGAACAGCCAGCAGGATTGCTTCCAGCAGGACTCCCCCTGGGGTCCGAACAGCCAGCAGGATTGCTTCCAGCAGGACTCTGCCTGGGATCCGAACAGCCAGCAGGATTGCTTCCAGAATCAGGCAGGAGCTGCCAGGAAACCACCACTGCAGTGAACAGAGCATTCGCTGCTGGCAGTGGAGCAAAAGGGGTTAATTCGAGCCAGCAGTTAGGGGTTTTGAGATGAGGGGTGGGGTTTCTGTCTCCTTGCATCCCCTCCCCATCAACTCTCCTCTGCACACTCGCAGGGAGGGAGCACCCGCAGCTTCCCCGGGCAGCCTGCGGCAGTGCCTCAGCACCTGTGCTGTGGAGAACGGCACCAGCGGAGGTCTCCCAGGAGAGAAGAGTGGGGCTGGGACGTGGCTCTTGCAGGTAGATGGTATAAAGACTACCTCTAAAGGAGCACTGCTCTCCGGGGGGGCAGAGGGCATCTTCCCGTCCCCTTAAACAGCTTAACAGCTCTGCAAGGAGACCCAACCTAAACCAGGGGCTGGGACGGAAACGAAGCTGTGTTGGGCAACAGTAACCCTCCCGTGTGCGACCTGACCTTGAGCAGCTCGTCAGAGCCCCTCTTCAGCTCATCCATCACTATTCTGAGCTGCCACCACAGGCAGCCTTGCTCGTTAATTATGCATTAACCTCACTCATGCCTTTTAATCTGTACGGGGTCAGGGTGCTCAGAAACACTGAAGTAAGGCTGCAGTGGTAGAAAGGATAATGCCTGGGCTGGAGCTGCCTGAGATCAGAGAGAGGAGGTGCTGGGCACTGGCACGGGAAAGGACAGAAGCACCCAAAAGGAGAGGTCCAACTCTGCAGCCTTTGCCTGGGTTGTAGCTCTCTAGATTATTATGGACTCAAGCAGAAGCAGGAGCCTTCGAGACAAAAAGTGGTCTGCAAGCAGAGCAGGGGCTCCACAGCTGGGATCTGGCTCGGGTAGAGCAGGGATGGATCTGGCTCGGGTAGAGCAGGGATGGATCTGGCTCGGGTAGAGCAGGGATGGATCTGGCTCGGGTAGAGCAGGGATGGATCTGGCTCGGGTGAAGCAGGGATGGATCGGGCTCAGGTACAGCAGAGATGGATCTGGCTCAGGTAGAGCAGGGATGGATCTGGCTCGGGTAGAGCAGGGATGGATCTGGCTCGGGTACAGCAGAGATGGATCTGGCCCGGGTGAAGCAGGGATGGATCGGGCTCAGGTACAGCAGAGATGGATCTGGCTCAGGTAGAGCAGGGATGGATCTGGCTCGGGTAGAGCAGGGATGGATCTGGCTCGGGTACAGCAGAGATGGATCTGGCTCAGGTGAAGCAGGGATGGATCTGGCTCTGGCTCGGGTGAAGCAGGGATGGATCTGGCTCAGGTGAAGCAGGGATGGATCCGGCTCGGCTACAGCAGGGATGGATCTGGCTCAGGTGAAGCAGGGATGGATCTGGCTCAGGTGAAGCAGGGATGGATCCGGCTCAGGTGAAGCAGGGATGGATCTGGCTCAGGTGAAGCAGGGATGGATCTGGCTCAGGTGAAGCAGGGATGGATCTGGCTCAGGTAGAGCAGGGATGGGTCTGGCTCGGCTACAGCAGGGATGGATCTGGCTCAGGTGAAGCAGGGATGGATCTGGCTCAGGTGAAGCAGGGATGGATCTGGCTCAGGTAGAGCAGGGATGGGTCTGGCTCAGGTGAAGCAGGGATGGATCTGGCTCGGCTACAGCAGGGATGGATCCGGCTCAGGTAGAGCAGGGATGGATCTGGCTCAGGTGAAGCAGGGATGGATCTGGCTCAGGTAGAGCAGGGATGGATCTGGCTCAGGTGAAGCAGGGATGGATCTGGCTCAGGTGAAGCAGGGATGGATCCGGCTCAGGTAGAGCAGGGATGGGTCTGGCTCAGGTGAAGCAGGGATGGATCCGGCTCAGGTAGAGCAGGGATGGGTCTGGCTCAGGTGAAGCAGGGATGTGCTCCTGCCCAGCTCCAGGCTCTCTGCTGCCGGCAGGGCTGCCTCTGCTCCCGGCGCTGCCCGTGGGAGGTGGGTTTCAGAGCACCCTGTGCTCACACAGCTTGCCAGCTCCATCTCCCTGAGGCTGAGCCAGTTCTTGGTGGGTCTTCTAACCCTGAGCCCCAACTCCCTGGGCTGAAGCCAGCCTGGCAAGCTGTCAGTCTGCACAGTATTGGCCTGAAGGGAGGATTTGCCTCTGTGTTTCCAGCACTGACAGCTTCCAATCTCAGTTATCATACTTAGGATCATGGAACCATTTAGGTTGCAAAAGACCTTCAAGGTCATTGAGTCCAACCACTAACCCCACTTGACAAGGGCCACCTCTAAGCCATGTCCCCAGGCACCAGGCCACATGGCTCTAAAACACCTCCAGGCATGAGGACTCCACCACTCTCCAGGGCTGCCTGGGCCAGTGCCTGAGAGCTGTCTCAGTGAAAAATCTCTTCCCTGCTGTCCAGCCTGGACCTCTCCTGCTGCAGCCTGAGGCCACACGGTGTAAGCTTTCATGAAGCAAAGCAAGTCACACGGTCACAGAATGTTAGGGGCTGGCAGGCACTTCAAAAGCTCTTCCAGTCCAACCTCCCTGCCACAGCAGGAGCACCTCGGGTTTGTTTCACACTTCAGTTTTCTTTTCTCCTTTTGTTTTCATCCCCCTTCTCCCCCCTTTCCTCTCCACCTCCTGTTTCCCCCCATCTTCCTCCTTTCCATCTTCTTCCTTTTTTCTCCATCTTCCCCCTTTCCTCTCCATCTCCTTCCTTTTCCCCCATCTGCTCCCTCTCCTCTCCATTTCTTTTCTTGTCCCCCATCTTCCTCCTTTCATCTCCATCTTTCCCTCCTCATCTCCCTCCTTCCAGCACCACCTCCCCTTTTCCACTATACCTGTCTCTCCCCCACCCCACACTGCATTTTGCCTTTCCTCCCCAAACCCACAGCACCTGGGTGCTGTTGGAGACTCCTCCCACCCCAGGTGCAGCCACTTTGCCCTCCCTGCCCACTCAGGTGTGGCCACTTTGCCCTCCCTGCCCACTCCCCTTTTTAACCAGCCCCAGGACAAGCAGCAGCCCCAAGCTGTGCCCAACTGGGCAGAGGGATCCTCCTGCTGGCATCGCTGGTGAGTGCCCCTGGTGCACACTGGGTGGCTGGTGGAGGGGATCAAAGGCCGGGGGGCCTGCTGGCCCCCCCGGTTAGGTAGGGCACAGACTCGATGGCCACTCTCATGTCACCCATGGGTGCTGGCTGTGCCTCCTTGCTGTCCTGCCCCTTACTTGGGCTAAGCTCCTCTCTGTTCAGCTGCTTCTTTTGGCTCACTCATGATGACCTTAAGTGCTTGGCTGAGCTGTAAGCTCCCGGGGGAGCAGTATTCCCTTGCCATAGAACTGTTTGGGCTGGAAAAGCTCTCTGAGATCATCAACCAACCCTCAGCCCAACACCACCATGGCCATTAGACCATGTCCCAAACTGCCACAGCTGCACATTGCTTGAGCACTGCCAGGGATGCACACTCCACCACCTCCCTGGGCAGCCTGTGCCAGTCCCTGACCACTCTTGCAGCACAGAAGTTGTTCCTCGTGTCCAACCTAACCCTCTCCTGGCATAATTCCAGGTCATATCTTCTCCTTCTGTCACCTGAGTCTAAGGAGCAGAGCCCAACCCCACCTCACTGCAGTTTTCTTTCTGGGAGCTGTGGAGGGCACTGAGGTCTCCCCTCAGCCTGCTCTCCAGACTAAACGCCCCCAGTTCCCTCAGCCACTCCTCTCCAGCCCTGTTCTGACCCTTCACCAGCTTTGTTGCCAGAATCACACAATTAAACAGGCTGGCAGAGGTCTCCAGGATCATCTCTTGCAGCCTCTCACCTAACCCTTCTCATTAACTAACCCATGGCACTAAGTGCCTCATGCAGTCTCCTCTTAAACACCTCCAGGGGTGGGGACACCACCCCCCCCCAGACAGCCCATTCCAATGCCAATCACTCTTGCTGTGAAAAACTTCTTCCTGATATCCAGCCTGGACCTGCCCTGGCACAGCTTGAGGCTGTGTCCCGTTTTTCTGTCCCTGGGTGCCTGGCAGCAGAGCCCAACCTCACCTGGCTACAGCCTCCCTGCAGGCAGCTGCAGGCAGCAATGAGGTTGGACTGGATGATCCTGGAAGTCTCTTCCAACCTGGTTGATTCTGTGAACCTGCTTTCAGGCAGTTGTAGAGAGCAATGAGGTCTGCCCTGAGCCTCCTCTTCTCCATGCAGCCCTGGCTCTGTGGTGGATTGCTCCCCTCACAGCCAGCCCAGCCACCAGCAGCCCCTCTCAGTGACCACCATGAGTTTCTTCCTGTGATTAGAGGAGCTGCCACAATCAAATGAGCTCTCCCAGCACCAGGGCACTTTGCTTGCCAGTGGCACCGAGGACTTTGCCTACCCTGGTGCTTGCCTGCAGCAGGCTGCATGTGCCAAGGCTTCCCAGGCAGGCTGAAAACAGAAAGCAAGCTTTGTACCCAGGGAAGAGTCACAGCATGGCACAGAACACTGCCAGCCACAAGCAGCTTTCATCACAGACTTGGGGAAAGAGGGTTGGGGTTGTTTTGTAACCCAGCTGGTCAGTGGCTCTTACACCCCCTCTGATGCCCTATGCCATCTTCTGAGAGGCATTTCACTAACCCGAGGCTGAGCCAGGGAGGTTGCTTCAAAGGGAAGGGCTGTTTACAGTACCACAGTATCACCAAGGTTGGAAGAGACCTCACAGACCATCAAGTCCAACCCTTTACCACAGAGCTCAAGGCCAGACCATGGCACCAAGTGCCACGTCCAGTCCTGCCTTGAACTGCCCCAGGGACGGCGACTCCACCACCTCCCCGGGCAGCCCATTCCAGTGTCCAGTGATTCTCTTTAGAAGAGCTGGTGACAGCTGCCAGCACAAGCATGCCCAGGAAAAGGGTCAAACTATGATGGCACCTGGTGAATAATGACTATTTGAGAGCACCAAGTGAGAGAGCTCAATTATAGAGCCTCAAATACAGGCAGGAGGATTTACCCTCACAAGGCAAACTAGGGAAGTTGGTCCCAGCTGCAAGGTGGATGCCATCTGAGGTGCCCAGGCTGCTGCTTTATTACTGCCCCCAGAGCAGCTAGAGCCTCTCAGTGAATCTTTGTGCATCTTCAAAGGACTCCAAGATGGTCAGGATTGGCCCCTGGGGAGCTTCAGCAGAGTCTGGGCCCCAGCTACCTTGGAGCACTTGAAGATGCTCTGCCTCCCTGAGCAGCTGCCTTCTGCTCAGCCCTAGCAAGGGAAATGTATTTCATAGCTCTGAAACAAGGAATTGAGCCTTGAAAACGTCCAAACCGAGGGGAGGTTACTTAGGAGAGGAGCCCAACCCCCCCCCCCCCCTTCCATGCCACCTGGTGAAAATCAGAGTGCCAGGGGCTGGCAGGGGCCTCCAAAGCTCATCCAGTCCAGCCTCTGCCAGAGCAGCATCACCCAGAGCAGATCACACAGGAGCACAGCCAGGCAGGGTTTGAATATCTCCACAGAGGGAGACTCCACAGCCCCCCTGGGCAGCCTGTGCCAGGCTCTGTCACCCTCACAGGGAAAAATTCCTCCTCCTGTTTACATGAAGCTTCCTCTGCCTCAGCTTCCACCACTGCACTGAGGGGGGAACCACACATTGGCCAGGCTGGAAAACACTGGGCACTGGAATGGGCTGCCCGGGGAGGTGGTGGAGTCGCCGTCCCTGGGGCACTTCAAGGCAGGACTGGACATGGCACTTGGTGCCATGGTCTGGCCTTGAGCTCTGTGGTAAAGGGTTGGACTTGATGATCTGTGAGGTCTCTTCCAACCCTAATGATACTGTGATACTGTGAAAAGCCCCCTGAGGCCATCCAGTCCAGCCATCAGCCCAGCACCACGGTGGCCACCAGACTCTGGCTCCAGGCACCATGGCCACACCGTTCTGGGACACCTGCAGGGATGGGGACCAGGGGGGTGTCCCTGGGCAGCCTGTGCCAGTGCCTGACCACTCTGATAGCAAAGGGATCCTTCCTAGCCCCAGCACACCGACTGCAGTGGAGAAAGGGCAAAAGGGTGTCCCTGACACAGCCACAGAAGCACTCATCGCTGGAAGAGACCCCAAGGGTCATCCAGTCCCAGCCCCTCTGCCATGGGCAGGGACACCTCACACCACAGCAGGCTGCCCACAGCCTCGTCCAGCCTGGCCTTCAACACCTCCAGGGGTGAGGCCAAGCAACCAGCCCATGGCACTCAGTGCCCCAGCCAGGCTTGGCTGCAACACCTCCTGCCACGGCCACTCCACCACCTCCCTGGGCAGCCCATTCCAGTGCCAATCACTCTCTCTGCCAGCATCTTCCTCCTCTGCAGGCCCATCAGCTGGTGGGCCCCACAAGCAGCCACCCTTGGCTGCTCCGGTGTGGAACCTGCTCCAGCTGCTCAGCAGAGCTCCTCTGCAGCCCAGGCAGCTCCAGGTGCCAGCTGAGTGTTTAGCACCTATTTCACAGCACGGGCTGTGGGCAACGTTTGCCCTTTCCCCACACTCTCACACCTCTGCATCCTCATCCTAAAGCTGAGAGCTTAGGAGGGAGCTAAATTCCTTCATTTGCCAGCACCAAATCCTCTCTCCAAGAGCCCTTCTCAGCCAGGGCTTGCTTATGTAAGAATTAAAGATGCTGTTCTCTTAAACATTATTGAGTGTGCCTCTGCCTAGCCCTGCTCCCGTGCTCAGAGCCACAGGAGCTGCTAATGAGCAGAGGCAGCCTTCTGCTGTTTCCCTAGCAGAGGCAGTAAAAGGCACATTGCTGTTCCCCCGAGTGCCAGCCCACGAGTCAGAAAGTCTAATCAGGCAGTGGCTGACACTGCACAGCCTCTGTGTGTCATTACTGCTGGGTGGAAGTCTTGCCTGTTGGAATTCTCCATCCTCTATTAAAAGGAGAGAGAGAAGGAGAAGAGAACAATCACAGGAGGGCAAGAAGAATGGACTTGGAGAAAAAGCTGCTGCTGTGGGCCTCTGTTTGCAGGGCAAGAGCTGCTCTGGGCAGAGGCAGAGGCAGTCCCTGCCCTGCTGCAGCTCCCCTGGGTTACAGCCAGCACCGGTTCCTGCTTCAGCCTTGCAGCTGAATGCTCACTGCAGCTCAACAGCAACAGCTCCAGGGAGGCCTCAGAGCAGCCTTCCAGCACCTCAAGATGCTCCAGGAGAGCTGGGGAAGGACTTCTGACTAGGGCTGAGAGTGCCAGGAGGAGGGACAATGGCTTTGAGCTGGGAGAGGGGAGACTGAGAGTGGAGATAGGACCATAGAATGGTTTAGGTGGGAAGGGACCTCAAAGCTCAGCCAGCTCCAACCCCCTGCCATGGGCAGGGACACCTCCAACACGAACAGGGCACTCAAGGCCTCATCCAACCTGGTCCTGAACACCTTCAGGGAGGCTTTGATCTTTGTTCACATTGGGTGCTTCTGTGCTCCACAGTCTCCCTGGGCAACCTGTGCCAGTGTCTCACCACCCTCACCCCAAAGAACCCTTTCCTCACAGCCACTTCCAATCTCCCCTCTGACACTTCAAACCCATTCCTCCTCCTCCTCCTCTTCCTCTCATTCCCAGACCTTGTCAATAGTCCCTCCCCAGCCCTCCTGCAGCCCCCTTCACAGCCTGCAAGGCCACTCCAAGCTCTCCTGGAAGCCTTCTCCTCTCCAGGCTGCAGAGCCCCAACTCTCTCAGCCTGTGCTCAGAGCAGAGCTGCTGCAGCCCTCTCAGCATCTTGGTGGCCTCCTCTGCACTGGCTCCAACCCTTCCATGTGCTGCTTGTGCTGGGGGCTGCACAAGTGCCCCCAGGGCTGCAGGTGGGGTGTGAGGAGAGCAGAGTAAAGAGATGAGGAAGAGCTTCTTGGCAGTGAGGGTGGGGAGAGCCTGGCACAGGTTGCCCAGGCAGGCAACCTGTGGATGCTCCCTCCCTGGAGGTGTTCAGGGCCAGATGAGATGAGACCCTGAGCACCCTGTGCTGGTGGGAGGTGTCCCTGCCCGTGGCAGGGAACTGGACCTGAATGAGCTTTGAGGTCCCTTCCAGCCAAGCCACTCTCTGATCCTGTGAAGCTTTCCCTGCTTGCCCACACCTCTTGCCCCTGGCTGCAGCCAATTCTGTGCCTGCAAAGGACCTGCCCCTGGGTTAGGTCCGAGGTTTGCAGCAGGGCAGAGGCTCTGAAGCTGTTCTCTAGGGCAATCCAAAGGCAATTCTCCGGAGGCAACCTGCTGCTGGATGCTGCCAGTGCCTGGCTGAGCACGGCCTGGGGGGGGGCTGGGGGACTTCCTACAAGCAGCTGGGAAGCAGGAGCTGTCTGTCTGTGTGCATCAGTCCACCACTGAGCTGTAAATGAGGCTGTGACAGAAGGAATTGGAGTTAATTTTGCATAGCTGTCCAGCAGCATCCCTACATGTGTTCCTGGATCAATAATGTGCCTCTGCATGCTGGCACCTTACGGAATGGAGCAGGAGCAGCTCAATACCTGCAGGCAGCTGCCGAGGGGGCCCAGATGTATATAATAGCCAACAATAGATGTCACTGTTATGCCAATAAAAATGGGTTATATTTACAGTTATTGGTCGTTTCAGCCTCCACTGCACAGAGCTCAGTCAGAAGTGGGGAGCTGGGGCACTCCCTGGCACATGCTTCTGTCTGCAGCATCAATCTGCACCTCCTGCACCTATCCAAGTCCACACAAACGCTCTAAAAGGCTTTGCAAGGTGAGAGAAGAGATGGGGTTTGTCTGTCTGCATGCAAGCTGGTCACACAGAGCCAGCCCACGGCCCTAAAGCTCTCCTAGGCAGTGAGAGAGGAAAGGGCACAGAGAGCTCAGCTGAGGAGGCACTGGAGGGGAAGACTTTGCTGCTTGGGTTTCTTTCATAGAATCACAGACTCAGCCAGGCTGGCAGAGAGCTCCATGCTCACCCAGCCCAACCCAGCACCCAGCCCTGCCCAACCAACCAGACCATGGCACTCAGTGCCCCAGCCAGGCTTGGCTTCAACACCTCCTGCCACGGCCACTCCTCCACCTCCCTGGGCAGCCCATTCCAGTGCCAATCACTCTCTCTGACAACAACTTCCTCCTCACATCCAGCCTAGACCTGCCCTGGCACAACTTGAGGCTGCGTCCCCTTCTTCTGGTGCTGGCTGCCTGGCAGCAGAGCCCAACCCCACCTGGCTACAGCCTCCTTGCATGCAGCTGCAGACAGCAATGAGCTCTGCCCTGAGCCTCCTCTGCTGCAGGCTGCACCCCCCCAGCTCCCTCAGCCTCTCCTCCAAGGCTTTCTTTCAAAGGGGAGGGTGCTGCATTGCCTATCCTCTCCCTGGGGCAGTAACATGGGTGGTGGTGTGGATGGAGTCCCCAGCAGGGAAGGACCAGGTTAGAAACAGACAAGGAATGAGGAAGAGTCACCACAGGCAACATCCTCTGGCAGTAAGCTAGGGAGAGTCTGCAGGGGGAGGGATAAGCACCCAGCTGAAGTAGGAGTGCTAATGCCACACAAAATCCCAGCATGCCAGGTTGGAAGGGACCTCAGGGCTCATCTGGTCCAACTTGCTAGGTGATGGTGCAGCTGAAATGAGCTGGTCCAGCACTCTGGCAAGCTGAGTCTGAAAACTGCCCAGTCTCAGCCTCTCCTCTCCCAGCTCACAGCCATTGTCCCTCGCCCTGGTACTCCCAGCTCTTGCCAGAAGTCCCTCCCCAGCTCTCCTGGAGCCCCCTTCAGGCTCTGGCAGGCTGCTCTGTGGTCTCCCTGGAGCCTTCTCTCTCCAGGCTGAGCAGCCCCAGTTCTCTCAGCCTGTCCTCACAGTAGAGGTTCTCCAGCCCTCTGCTCATCTTGGTGACCTCCTCTGGACCCTCTTCAGCCACTCCATGTCCTTGTGCTGTGGAGAGCAGAACTGGAGGCAGTGCTCAAAGGGGGTTTCAGCAGAGCAGAGGGGCAGAATCCCCTCCCTTGTCCTGCTGGCCACAAGACCTGACTTGGTATTTGGGCAACAGCATGGTGCAGACTTAACCACTGCTGAGCAACTGCCCCAGGTGCTGCAAGGTCTGGATGCCAACAGCATCCTCCCATCTCAGCTTCTCTCTTCTCTGATGGATTTTTTCCCCCTCCTCCCTGGAAATCATCTCCTCCTGTGTCACATCTCAGTCTCTTGCTGAGGAAATGATTAGGAGGTCACAAGAAGAATGACTCAATATAAAAGTAGAAACAAGAGAAAACTTCAAGGACCAATCTGAGGAATAACAACATTATTTCCATCACAGGTTCCTCGTAGCATTCAGGGAGCCAGAGAGGCAGAATGCCAGGTGAATTGCTTCACAACATAATGCCTTTCAACAGACCCTGTGAGATATTACCTGCTTCTGGAGGAAAATAAAAGGAAAATGATAGAAAAGCCTCCTAAATCACAGCTGAGGTGCAGATTGCAGCCATCCAGGGCAGGAAATGGGATGCTTTGCAGTGCAGCCCTGCCTGACAGCAGGGAAGGGAGGTGTAAGCAAACCATCCTTTCCCAGCACCCAGCTCCTGGCCGCGGGGCCGTGGGAACTGCAGGAGCTTGGCACCGGGGAGTGCCAAGGCTCCGCTCGCCGCACGGCGCTGGTGAAGCTGCTGCTGGCGAAGCTGTGCTGGCCGCGGGGCACCCTCCCGGCTGCAGTCCCAACTGCCCTGCGCTGTGGCTCGGCAGCAGCCCGGGGCAGAGCCACCGCAGGAGCTCCTGAGTCAGCCTCACGCTAGCAGGGCCAGCTGAAGCCCCCCACACGAGGCTGCCTTCAGCCCTGCTCACCCCATGCCAAATCCAGCGGCACCAGCAGCTGCCTTCTGCTCCCAGGCTGTCTGAGCAGGGCACAGATTGCTCTGATCCACTCTGCAGCTCCCGTTCTGACTGGCACCTCAGAGCTGAGCTGCAGGCTCCAAAGGCTGGGGCTGGGACTCACTGCTTTCCTATCTGACAGGCAAGCAGCTCACAGAGCTCAGCAGAGAAGGGCTTGGGTTGGAGAAGCTCTCCAGGATCAGCTCTCCTGCAAGAGGGGTCAGGGACTGGCACAGGCTGCCCAGGGCTGGAGAAGCTCTCCAGGATCAGCTCTCCTGCAGGAGGGGTCAGGAACTGGCACAGGCTGCCCAGGGCTGGAGAAGCTCTCTAGGATCAGCTCTCCTGCAGGAGGGGTCAGGGACTGGCACAGGCTGCCCAGGGCTGGAGAAGCTCTCCAGGATCAGCTCTCCTGCAGGAGGAGTCAGGAGCTGGCACAGGCTGCCCAGGGCTGGAGAAGCTCTCCAGGATCAGCTCTCCTGCAGGAGGGGTCAGGGACTGGCACAGGCTGCCCAGGGAGGTGGTGGAGTCCCCATCCCTGGAGGTGTTCAGGAAACCTGTGGCCGTGGCACTCTGGGCCGTGGCTCAGTGGCCGTGGTGGGGCTGGGTGGGTGGCTGGGCTGGGTGATCCCAGTGGCCTTTTCCAACCAAAAGCATTCCATGAGTCTATGGCTCTCTGAGTGGGGAAAACAAAGCCTGCATTGTGCAGACAGAGCTGGCCTGAGCTCAGAGCTGGGAAGGTAACAGAGAATTAGACCAACGTCTCCATGTCTGTCTGCCTGCCTGTCCACTTGCAGTGGAAGCTGCTGCCACTCATTGCCAGAGGAGGTTCTGAGTGTGCACTGAAGTCAAGCAGAGGCATAGGAAGGACTGGGGGGGAGGGCAGGGCAGCTCTGAGCGTGCTGTGTCCCTGGCTGTGTAATCTCCCCCTGCAGTGACACCGGCAGGGAGAGGAGAGCTGTGAGCCCTGCAGCACAGCACAGCACAGCACAGCAGCTCTGCTGCTGGCTAATTAACAGGCAGTAAATGATTAGATTAGCCAGGGTCTGCTCGTACAGAGGTGGCTTTTGTTGTTCACTCAGCTACAATTAGTTCTAAACAAAACTGCAGCCCACGAAGTGTTGCAGTTGTTTAACAGGGTGAGTGGCTGACCTGACTGTAATTAATTAGGGAGCATTATTTAATTGGACACCCATGGTCACCAGAGCAATGCAAGCCTGAAGCCCAGCACACAGCTGGGTCTGCTTTCCTTGCAAAGAGCTGGAGCATTTCCTCTTGCCTCTGTGGACCTCTCTGTGTTGGCTCTGTGGACCTCTCTGTGCTTTCTCTGTGGACCTCTGCCTGCTGCCTCTGTGGACCTCCCCCTGCTGCCTCTGTGGACACAGGCAACCATTCCAAGAGCTTAGAGGCTGCACACTGGTGGGAACCAGGCAGAATCAGAATAGGTTGGGCTGGAAGGGACCCCAAAGATCTTCCAGCTCCAGCCCCCTGCCATGGGCAGGGACATCTCCCACTAGAACAGGTTGCTCAAGGCTTCATCCAGCCTGGCCTTAAACACCTCCAGGGAAGTTGTGGAGCACAGAAGCACCCAATGTGATCAAAGATCAAAGATCCCATCCTGTGATTCTGTGCTCCACAACCTCCCTGGGCAACCTGTGCCAGTGTCTCACCACCCCCACAGGGAAGACTTTCCTCCTAATCTCCACTCTAAACTCAAGCTTCAATCCATTCCCATCACAACAAGCTCTTGTCAAAAGTCCCTGCTCAGCTTTCTTAAGCCCTCCTGCAGGCTCTGAAAGTCATCCTTCAGGTCCAGGCAATGGGAAGGAGGAGTCCTGCACCCTCTGCATGCACAGGGCTATGTTTGGAAAGCAAAGGGAAGCCTGTCAATGAAGATCATTGAAGAAGAAGGGAGGTTCATCAACACTCCATGCAACCACAAAATTAGGGGGAGTGAAAAAGGGCTGCTTTGGTTAATTCCTTCTCCATCTGCTGCAGACAGCAGCAGGGTGTGCTCACGAGTCAGCTCCTGAGCTCAGCTGCCAGCATCCTCCTGAACGTGAGCGCAGAGAGTGAATCAAGTCCATCTTCCTGCTCCCTGCAAGCCAGCCCAGCCCCTATGACTTTGTTCCAGCTCATTAAAACTGCGTTTCTAGAGCTGTGCCCAGCTCAATCAATTCGTGGCCCTTGTGGCCAGAGCAGTCCGTGCCCGTGATTTAGAACTCACCCAGGGCCACAGCATGCAGGCAGCAGCAGCTCAGATCTGGAGGCAGGGCCACATCGGCCCAGAGAGGGCATCTGGGCATCCTTGTCTGGGAAACACTTCCCACAGCCAGCCCAGAGGGAGCCTACGAGGCAGGGAGCAGGGAGGCAGTGTGCTTCCACCTCCCCTGCCCACGGTGAGCATCACAACCTGCTACCCTGCTCTGTCCAGCTCCTCAGACACAACCACCCAGGAGAAACACCTAGGAAGGAACCCCTGTGCTGGGCTGCAGCCAGAGCAGTGTGGGCACAGGGCAAGGGAGGGGATTCTGCCCCTTGCCTCTGCTCTCCTCACACCCCACCTGCAGCCCTGGGGGCACTTCTGCAGCCCCCAGCACAAGCAGCACATGGAAGGGTTGGAGCCAGTGCAGAGGAGGCCACCAAGATGCTGAGAGGGCTGCAGCAGCTCTGCTCTGAGCACAGGCTGAGAGAGTTGGGGCTGTGCAGCCTGGAGAGGAGAAGGCTTCCAGGAGAGCTTGGAGTGGCCTTGCAGGCTGTGAAGGGGGCTGCAGGAGGGCTGGGGAGGGACTATTGACAAGGTCTGGGAATGAGAGGAAGAGGAGGAGGAGGAGGAATGGGTTTGAAGTGTCAGAGGGGAGATTGGAAGTGGCTGTGAGGAAAGGGTTCTTTGGGGTGAGGGTGGTGAGACACTGGCACAGGTTCCCCAGGGAGGCTGTGGAGCACAGAGTCACAGGATGGGATCTTTGATCACCTTGGGTGCTTCTGTGCTCCACAACCTCCCTGGAGGTGTTCAGGACCAGGTTGGTTGAGTCCTTGAGCAACCTGTTCTAGTGGGAGGTGTCCCTGCCTATGCTGGGGGTTGGAGCTGGCTGAGCTTTGAGCTCCCTTCCAACCTAACCCATGCTGTGATTCTATGAATCACTGCAGATGCCTCCTGCCCTGGGAGCCAGACCTTTGGTTTGGTGCAGCCTGGCACAACCCTGGAGCTGGTCCCTCCAACCTGGCATCCTGTGGGTCTGTGCTAGCTGCAGAGTTCAGTGTTGCAGCAGGGAAGTAGAGGAAACAACCTCTGGGTTATCTAAAGTTGATTCTGACAACCAAACGTGCCCAGGGAGGCTGTGGATGCCCCCACCCCGGGGGTGTTCAAGGCCAGGCTGGATGGGGCTGGTGGGAGGTGTCCCAGCTGGAGCTGGCTGATCTTTAAGGTCCCTTCCAACCTAACCCATTCCATGATTCCACCAACTACTGTTCTGCAGGTAGGCAAGCACAGATGGCAGCTGCCACACCAGGGGGCCTGGAGGACTTGCAGGATGTGGGGCAGAGGAGTGGGACCACTGCCTCCTCCGTGGCTGCCTGCTGGGGCTGCACTGTGCTCCTCTCATCCGTGGGAGCAGCTTTCATTCACCTGCAGCAACAGAAGGCAAAGCAAGGTCGTTACTGGTGCTGGAGCCACCAGGGTAAACCCCAGCAAACTCAGAGCAGGTCGTGGGAGAGGAGGAGGCACCAAGAAGCCAGAGGAAGGCAGCAGCCTGCTCTTTTCTCCCCCTGCTAATGAGGCCCTCTCAGTTTTCACTCTCCTGTATTTACCAGCCCCTTCCTGGCAGAGAGCAGCAGCTAAAGCTAATGCCTCTAAGCTGAGACCCAGGCAGTGAGTGCTGCTAATTCACACAGCACTTTAGTCAGGGCTGATTCATTTCACAGCTGAAGATTTCCCTTTCATGTTTAATCCACGGAGGAGCTTTCAGTGACAAAACCTTCCCTGTGCCTCTTGGACTCTCCTCACCTGGCTGAAGGTGTAGGCAGAGCTGCTCTGCACTGCTCCCTGACCCCATTCACAAGCCCTGCTGCAGCTCTGCACTCGCAGCCTTGTCTAAAGCCTGGAGGTTACAAAGGGCTTAATGAATGGTAATTAAAACCTGATCCAGCCCTCAGAGCCGTGCAGACCTCGCTGGGTTCCAGTGGTCACCAGGAGCTGCAGCTCTGAAGCATTCTCCTTGCAGGCAGGCACCAACCAGCCAGCAGCAGGCTGTGGCACCCCACATTTCTGACCCACAGTGCTGGGCATCCTTCCTGCTCTCTGGAGGGGAGGAACACCCGGCTTGGGAGTGAGCTGAGCCAGCCCAGAGGAGGCCACGAAGATGAGGCAGGGGCTGGAGCAGCTCTGCTGTGAGCACAGGCTGAGGGAGCTGGGGGGGTGCAGCCTGCAGAGGAGAAGGCTCCAGGGGCACCTCAGAGCTGCTGCCAGGGCCTGAAGGGAGCCTGCAGGAAGGCTGCAGAGGGACTTGTGCTGAGGGGGTCTGAGCCAGGCCAAGGGGCAATGGTTTGGAGCTGAGGCAGAGCAGGGCTAGGCTGGAGCTGAGGAAGAAGCTCTGCAGTACAGGGCTGTGAGTCTTTAGAACAGGCTGCCCAGGGAGGCTGTGGCTGCCTCCTGCTTGGGAGTGTTGAAGGCCAGGCTGGATGAGGCTTTGAGCAGCTGAGCCTAGCTGAGACGTGTCCCTGGTTGGAGCAGATGAGCTCTGAGCTCCCTTCCAGCCTGAGCCACTCTGTGCCTCCACAGTGGAGGTGACACTGCCTCAGCACTCCCACGTGGATTTGAAGTGTCCCACTTTCAGTCTGGGAGTTGGAAAGCTGGGGCAGAGAGCAGCTTTGGCAAAGCCTGCTGCAGGCTGTAATCCCTCCTGGTGTCCAGGAGCAGCAGCCTGCTCCCCAATTACCTGCCTGCCACTGCAGTGATTGATTCTGCTGCTTTATGAAGAGCATCTGCAGCTCTGCTGTGTTTAGATAAGAGATTACAAGGGCTATCCATCCTCCTGCTCCTGTGTACAGCATTAGCACTGCCTCCAATTAATCTCTCCTACCATGCACCAGGATCTTTTAAGTGTATTAGTGGCAACTGCAAGCTGCAGCAGGGAGGAGGCACTGGGAGGGCCCCAGATGCCCAGGTTAGAAACGGCTGTGGCTGGCTGAGTTGATTTCTCCTGCCAAGTTAAGGACAGAGCATTTGAGGATAAAGAGTCACAGGAGCCCGAGGGGGATCTGAATTACAGCCAACCTAGCACCCAGCCCTATCCAGTCAGCCAGACCATGGCACCAAGTGCCTCATCCAGTCTTCTCTTGAAGATCCCATTGGCTGCTTCTGTGCTGCACAACCTCCCTGGGCAACCTGTGCCAGTGTCTCACCACCCTCACTGCAAAGAACTTCTTCCCAACACCCAGTTTCAATCTTCTCTCTGTCAGTTCCTCATCTCCAACCTAAGCCTCCCCTGGCACAATTTCAGGCCATTTCCTCTCCTCCTATCACCTGGTACTGGAGAGAAGAGCCCAACCCCAGCTCGCTGCAGCCTCCCTTCAGTGAGCTCTAGAGAGCAATGAGGTCTCTCCTTAGCCTACCAGTGGGAGGTGTCCCTGCCCACGACAGGGGCGTTGGAACTGGGTGTTCTTGAAGGTCCCTTCCAACCCAAGCCATTCTGTGACCCTGAGCTGAGTCTCTCTGCCTGTGTGATGCTCACAGCTCCCTCAGAGGATCCCTGCCTTAAGCAGATTATGTTTCAAGCCTGCTGACTCCAGAGGAGCTACTCCTGGGCTGCTGCAGCGTGGCAGCAGGAGCAGGCAGAGGCATCTCCTGCCAGATAATGCAGATTTCCTGCTAAGCCCCCCCAGGCTGAAGTGACTGAAGAGCCCCCAGCCGGCTCGCACTGCTGCGGGAGGCTCCGCGGCAGCCGCTGGCTTGGTTTATCTGACTCGCAGTGGAAGGAGCAGGCTGAGGATTATGTTGTAACTAGATTAGGAGGAGATTTGTTATTAATTACTGCCTAAAGAGCCCTGGGTCCGTGTGGTGCTGAGCAGAGCTCAGCAGGCAGAGGCAATCCCAGCCTGGAGTGTTGTACGCTATAAACACATAAGCAGCAGAACTGGCAGAGGGACCCAGCAAAGAGCTCCTCTGCTAGAGAGGGCACTGCTCTGCTGCCTGGGGGGCTGCGCTGGTGGCAGCTGGCACTGCTGTCCTGCCTGCCATTAGTTGTTATCCATGAGCAGGCAAACAGGCAAAACTAACACCCCCCACCCCCCCTGCTCCTGCCGCGGAGCAGGCAGAGAGGCTGCGGCTCTGCTGCCCGGGGCTGGGGATCAGAGCGGCGCTTCCCTGCTGATGCCAGGTGGTGACTCTGCCACCTCAGCTCTCACTCCAGCAAACCACTGGAGCTGGAGCTCAGCTCTGGGCATTTCACTGAATCACAGAATCACAGAATCATAGAATCAACCAGGTTGGAAGAGACCTCCAGGATCAGCCAGTCCAACCTAGCCCCCAGCCCTAGCCAGTCAACCAGACCATGGCACTAAGTGTCCTATCCAGGCTTTTCTTGAACACCTGAATCAGTCAGGGTGGGAAGGGACCACAAGCATCAGCCAGTTCCAACCCCCTGCCATGCCCAGGGACACCCTACCCTAGAGCAGCCTGACCACAGCCTCAGCCAGCCTGGCCTCAAACACCTCCAGCCATGGGGCCTCAACCACCTCCCTGGGCAACCCATGCCAGCCTCTCACCACTCTCCTGCTCAGCAGCTTCCTCCTCACCTCCAGCCTGATCATCAAGTCCAACCCAGCACCCCATGGCCATTAAACCATGTCCCAGGGAGCAGTGTCCACAGGTTTCTTGCACACCTGCCAGGATCTGGGGAAGCCTTTGGTCAGCTGAAGGATTCCCTCTGCCTCCTGCATTCAGTGTGGGTGAGAAAGATGCCAGGCAGCTGTGAGCAGCAGTTGTGGCTTTGCACATTCAATTCCCTTGTTGCAGGTTGAATGTTGGGAAGGGACCCTCCAAGCTCACCTTGGCCAACCCCTGAAGGAGCTCTGTGGAAGCCAAGGCTGAATGTGCTGGAATGTGTCCCAGCCTGCAGCTCCATGCTACACCTTCCCCTGCTCTGCTCCCTGCAGCTCTGCAAAGGACACAGGGCCAGGATCAGACCATCAGATAACTGCACATTGACAGCAGTGCTGACCCTCATCTACCTCAGCTTCAGAAGAGCCTCACTGCCTGTAACCCTAACCTGATCACTGCTCTGCTGCCTCAACCCACAGCTGCAGCAATGACCAGAAGAAGATATTCCATTCATAGAATGGGTTGGGTTGGAAGGGACCTTAAAGCTCATCCAGTTCCAAAACCATGCCATGGGCAAGGACACTTCCCACCAGCACAGGCTGCTCAGGGCTTCATCCAACCTGGCCTTGGACACCTCCAGGGAGGTTGTGGAGCACAGAATGGCATCAAAGATCACATTGGGTGCTTCTGTGCTTCACAACCTCCCTGGGCAACCTGTGCCAGTGTCTCACCACCTCCCACCTGCACAGGTGGCTCAAGGGCTCCATGGAGGGAGCATCCATGACCTGTTCCAGTGTCTCACTACCCCCACTGCAAAGAATTTCTTTCTAATAATAGCTAAATAGTACTAAATAGCAAGAAATAACAATAAACCACCCCTCCCTCCTGACAACCTCATCCTATTTCCAGGTGTTTGGCAGGCACAGAAGGAGCCAAGAGCAAGCTGTCCCCTACTCCCTGCACCCCAGACCCATGCCCTGCCCTGCTTCTAACCCCTCTTCTCCCTGCATGCCTCTCTCTGCTGGCCAGAAGTGTTTTCTCCCAGGCAACCAGCACCAGAAGAAGGAAACAGAGGCTCAGGCTGTGCCAGGGCAGGTCTAGGCTGGATGTTAGGAGGAAGTTCCTGGCAGAGAGAGTGATTGGCATTGGAATGGGCTGCCCAGGGAGGTGGTGGAGTGGCCGTGGCAGGAGGTGTTGAAGCCAAGGCTGGCTGGGGCACTGAGTGCCATGGTCTGGTTGGTTGGGCAGGGCTGGGTGCTAGGCTGGGCTGGGGGAGCTTGGAGCTCTCTGCCAGCCTGGCTGAGTCTGTGACTCTATCCTTTTCCTGTTTATTTCAGCTCTGAGGTGACAGAGGAATGAGCTGATCTCTGCTACATCAGAAATGCAGCCTGCCCTGAAGCCATGACAGCAGTGACCTCCGTCTGTCCTGGAGGAGAGCAGAGACAGTGAGCTGCAGCAGCCCGAGCCTGCAGGCAGGGCGTGGGGCCAGCAGGGCGGCTGCAAGCAGCAGCAGTTATGCAGGCTGAGATCTCGGTATTTAGAATCTCACATCAGCAGTTCCCCCTCCCAGATTCAGCAGGTTCATTATGGGGTTTTATATCTCTGCTAAATGGCTGGAATTAGTCAGTGGTGCAGGCAGGGCACAGCCTCTCTGGGTTTATGTTCTCATTAGGAGCAGTCAGTCCTGAGCATCCCAGCGGGACACTGAGCCACTTGGCGAGCGGCATGCAAAGTGCAGCTCTGCTTCCCAAGGGCCTCAGCCAGGGGCTCCAAGCCCCTCTGCTTCTCCCACACCTCCAGCTCCCTCTTTCAGCCCACAGCTTTCACTTGCCTCTCAGAGTCATAGACTCATAGACTCAAGCAGGTTGGCAGAGAGCTCCAAGCTCACCCAGCCCAGCCTAGCACCCAGCCCTGCCCAACCAACCAGACCATGGCACTCAGTGCCCCAGCCAGGCTTGGCTTCAGCACCTCCAGCCACGGCCACTCCACCACCTCCCTGGGCAGCCCATTCCAATGCCAATCACTCTCTCTGCCAGGAACTTCCTCCTAACATCCAGCCTAGACCTGCCCTGGCACAGCTTGAGGCTGTGTCCTCTTCTTCTGGTGCTGGCTGCCTGGCAGCAGAGCCCAACCCCACCTGACTACAGCCTCCCTGCAGGCAGCTGCAGACAGCAATGAGCTCTGCCCTGAGCCTCCTCTGCTGCAGGCTGCACCCCCCCAGCTCCCTCAGCCTCTCCTCACAGGGCTGTGCTCCAGGCCCCTCCCCAGCCTTGCTGCCCTGCTCCAAACACCTTCCAGCACCTCAGCAGCTCTCTGCAATGGAGGAGCCCAGAACTGGACACAGCACTCCAGGGCTGGCCTGAGCAGTGCTGAGCACAGGGGCAGAGGAACCTCCCTTGTCCTGCTGCCCACACTGCTCCTGAGCCAGCCCAGGATGCCATTGGCTCTGCTGCCCACCTGGGCACTGCTGCCTCCTCTTCAGCTCCTCTCTGCCAGCACCCCCAGGGCCCTCTCTGCCTGGCTGCTCTCAGCCACTCTGCCCCCAGCCTGTAGTGCTGCTTGGGGTTGTTGTGGCCAAAGTGCAGAACCCTGCCCTTGGCCTTGTTCAGTCTCATCCCCTTGGCCTCTGCCCACCCATGCAGCCTGGCCAGGTCCCTCTGCAGGGCTCTGCTACCCTCCAACAGTCATCCAGCTCCACTGTTGAACACAGCTCAGCTTGGTGCTGCCAAGAGCCAGCGGTACCTGTTTAGAGCTCAGAGGGCTGGCAGGCTGCAGGCACAGGGGGAAGACCTTCAATCTTAATCCTAACCATAACAGGCTAAAAAAAAATCCAAAACACATCCTGAAGCTGTGCCAGGGCAGGTCTAGGCTGGGTGTTAGGAGGAAGTTGATTGGCATTGGAATGGGCTGCCCAGGGAGGTGGTGGAGTGGCCATGGCAGGAGGTGTTGAAGCCAAGCCTGGCTGGGGCACTGAGTGCCATGGTCTGGTTGGTTGGGCAGGGCTGGGGGCTAGGCTGGATGAGCTTGGAGCTCTCTTCCAGCCTCATTGATTCTATGAAATACCCCAAACCCAAGGTGAAAGGCACCTGTGGAACATGCTCAAGGTCCTGTCCATTCCCACACAGAAGACCAACAGTGCTTGAAATGAGTTTTGCAATGTTTCCCTTTGGACCTCAGTGCTCCCTTAGCTGCTTCTGATTATTGCAGTTTAATGCAGCAAAGTTCCAGCTGCAAGCTTTGAACATCTGTTTAAGGGTAACTTGAGGGAGCTGAGACCAGGACAAGGAAGAATAAAATCAGCTTTCTGCCTTTCCCAATCTGCATTTCTCCTCCACCCCCTGCCCTGCCCTTTCATCCTCCTGTGTCTTTTCAAGCGGGTTTGTTAAGGAGCATCTTCAGCAAGAATGAGAAAGGAGGCTGGAGCAGGGGCTGGAGCAGAGGCTGGGGCAGGGGCTGGGCCAGGTGCTGGAGCAGAGGCTGGGGCAGGGGCTGGGGCAGGGGCTGGAGCAGAGGCTGGGGCAGGGGCTGGGGCAGGGGCTGGGGCAGGGGCTGGGACAGAGGCTGGAGCAGGGGCTGGAGCAGGGGCTGGGACAGAGGCTGGAGCAGGGGCTGGAGCAGGGGATGGGACAGAGGCTGGAGCAGGGGCTGGGACAGAGGCTGGGGCAGGGGCTGGGGCAGGGGCTGGGGCAGAGGCTGGAGCAGGGGCTGGAGCAGGGGATGGGACAGAGGCTGGGACAGAGGCTGGAGCAGAGGCTGGGGCAGGGGCTGGGGCAGGGTGAGATTGTAGAATTGTAGGGTTGTGTTGGTTGGAAAAGACCTCTAGGATCACCAGGTCCAACCATCGGCTGAGCATGGCCGTGGCTTTGACACCCTGTCCTGAATGCTGTGTCGACAGCTCCACGCGTGTTGGACCTCCCATGCTGCCCCCTGGTATCCAGCAGGCAGTTCTGGGCGGGAGCGAAGGGCCAGGCAGGCTCTGCTGGGGACACCTCTGTCCCCGCTCTGCTCTTGTCGTTTCCCCCCTCCAGACAAGACTGGCATCCATTTGGCCTGTCCAGGAGGGTGTGCTAAGTGGCGCTGGTTCAATGTGCTCTCCGGAGCGACAGCCTTCGAGGTGGCTTTTCCTCTCCCCCCGGCTGTGGAATTCTGCCTGCTCCCCTCCGCGGCGCCGGGGGCGGCTCTGAATGGGCTTGCAGGAGGAGCAGCGCTGGGAAGCATCGAGCAGCCGGGCACGAAGGGAATAGATGTCTCTTTCTTGTCAGCGCCTTGAAGTGCGCTGCTTCAGTATCTCCAAGGATGAGAGAGGCGAAGAAAGGCTCCGCGGCTGGCGGCTTTGATGCTGCGCGCTCGGTACCAGCGCAGCTTGCCCGCAGCCGGCAGGGCCCCGGCAGCCGCAGCCGCCCCCATGCCGAGCAGCACAGAGCTGCGCAGAGCCTCCCGCACTGCTGCCCGTTGGCCTTACCCGCTATAATCCCGGCTGAGCACACAAAGCAGGACATGAAAAGGAGCCTGATAAAGCATTCCCGGCGCCGGGAAGGCAGCGGCGGCTCCCGTTTCAGAAGCCCCCCAGGAGAGTGCTTATCAAAGCAGCCTGCTGCAGGGCTGCGCCAGAGCGGACTGCGAGCGCTGCGGGCTGCTGCCTGCAGAGCCGCGGGAGTGCGGGAGCTACAGCCGGGGATGCCCCGGGAGCGGCGAGTCGCTGGCGAGGAACCAAGAGATGCTCGAAAAGAATGAGCTCATCCGGCTAAAAATACTCCACCTGGCACCAAGTGCAGCTCCAAAGCCACTAGCAAGGGATGCAGCTGAGCCCCCCCAGCTGATATGCTGCCACCAGTGCCCCAGCTTGTCTCACTGCAGCCCCGAGAGCACCCAGGAGCGTGCCAGAGCTGGCAGCCTGGAGCAGCCCAACAACTGCCCACAGACACAGACTGCTCACAGGCACTGCCCACTACCCACACATGGCCTGGGGCAGTGCTCTGTGCAGCTCAGCATTGTGCTGGGCCCTCACTCAGCGCCCCTGAGCTGTCCCCTGGCATCACTGGGTGGCTACAGATTTACAAGGGAAGCTGCACCTTGGCATCACAGCATGGGTTAGGTTGGAAGTGAGCTCAAAGCTCAGCCAGCTCCAACCCCCAGCATAGGCAGGGACACCTCCCACTAGAACAGGTCACTCAAGGCCTCATCCAACCTGGCCTGGAACAGCTCCAGGGAGGTTGTGGAGCACAGAACCACCCAATGGGATCAAAGATCACAACTACAACCTCCCTGGGCAACCTGTGCCAGTGTCTCACCACCCTCACCCCAAAGAACCCTTTCCTCACAGCCACTTCCAATCTCCCCTCTGACACTTCAAACCCATTCCTCCTCCTCCTCCTCCTCCTCCTCCTCCTCCTCCTCCTCCTCCTCCTCCTCCTCCTCCTCCTCTCATTCCCAGACCTTGTCAATACTTCCTCCCCAGCCCTCCTGCAGCCCCCTTCACAGCCTGCAAGGCCACTCCAAGCTCTCCTCAAAGCCTTCACCTCTCCAGGCTGCACAGCCCCAACTCTCTCAGCCTGTGCTCAGAGCAGAGCTGCTGCAGCCCTCTCAGCATCTTGGTGGCCTCCTCTGCACTGGCTCCAACCCTTCCATGTGCTGCTTGTGCTGGGGGCTGCAGAAGTGCCCCCAGGGCTGCAGGTGGGGTGTGAGGAGAGCAGAGCCAAGGGGCACAATCCCCTCCCCTGCCCTGTGCCCACACTGCTCTGGCTGCAGCCCAGCACAGGGTTGTGTCTGGGCTGCACTCCCACTGCAGGCTCCTGTGGAGCTTTGCATCAGCCCAGACCCCCAGGGCCTGTTCCTCAGGGCTGCTCTCAGCCATTCCCCACCCAGCCTGCAGCTGTGCTTGGCATTGCCCCCACCCAGGTGCAGGACCTTACCCTTGGCCTTGTTGAATGCCCTGAGGTTGGCCTGGGCACAGCTCTGCAGCCTGTGCAGCTCCCTCTGGATGGATCCCTGCCCTCTGGCAGGGTGACTGTGCCACATAGCTTGGTGCCTCCTACAGACTTGCTGAGGGTGCCCTGATTGCTCTGTGCTTGGCACTGACAAAGATGCTAAGTGGCACTGGTGCCAGCACTGACCCCTGGGGGAGCCACTTGGCACTGCTCTGCAGGTGGACACTGTGCCCCTGATCACCACTCTCTGCCTGCTATCATCCAGCCTATTCCTTACCCAGCAGTGCTCCACCCAGCAAGTCTGTTTGCCCAGCTTGGTGACCAGGATGCCATGTGGGGCAGACTCAAATGCCTTCCAAAGTCTGAACAAGAAACCCCCTTTGGGAGCAGCCCTTGAATGCCTTTTTTCCCCCTAGAAGCTGCTTTGCTGGTGCCCATTGCCCATCCCTGTGCCTCAGAGGGTGCCCATTGCTCATCCCCGTGCCTCAGAGGGGCACAGCCATCAGAGCAGAGCACCCTGGAGCAGCTGGACAGAGCAGGAGCACTCAGTGCCTGCCTTCTCCTCTCCTCTGCTGGCTGCACTCCACTCTCTCTGCCCTTGCTGTGCTTCACAAACACTCCTCAGCCTGCTGCTGCCTGCACAGCTCTGCCTGCCTGCTGCTCTGGGTTTGGCAGCTGCTGGCAGTGCTGCTGCTGATTTATTTGGCTGCTGGCTCCCTGCTGCTTTTCCACGGCACTGCTTCCACCGACATCCCAGGCACTCCAGGCCAGCACACCTCAGTCTGCTCTCCTCTTGGCTTTCCCTCCTGACAGCATTTCCAAGCCCAGGGTAGCCATTTCTCAGCTTGGAAGAGCCTTTCAAGGACCAAGAGATTTTCTTTCCTAAGAACACTGCACTGCTTTACAGGAGAGCCAGACAGGATCCCCCCCTAGACAGCAGCCTCCCCCCAGCAGCAGCCTGCCCCAGAAGCAGCCTCCCCTCAGACATCTACTCCAGGAGATCCTGCTCTGAGTCTCCCCTGGACACACTCAAACCCCTCCTGGGTGTGCTCCCGTGTGGTCTGCTCCAGGTGATGCTCTGAGTCTCCCCTGGACACACTCAAACCCCTCCTGGGTGTGCTCCCATGTGGTCTGCTCCAGGTGATGCTCTGAGTCTCCCCTGGACACACTCAAACCCCTCCTGGGTGTGCTCCCGTGTGGTCTGCTCCAGGTGATGCTCTGAGTCTCCCCTGGACACACTCAAACCCCTCCTGGGTGTGCTCCCGAGTGGTCTGCTCCAGGCGGTGCTGCCCTGGCAGGGGGGCTGGGCTGGCTGAGCTGCCTAGATCCCTTCCAAGCCCCAACACTCTGTGTGAGGGTGCAGAGCCCTGCAGCAGGCTGCCAAGGGGGACTGTGAGGTCTCCACCTCTGCAGACATTCCAACCCCAGCAGGATGTTGTGCTCCCGGGCAAGCTGCTGTGGGTGTCCTGCTTGAGCAGGGGGTTGGGCTGGGTGATCTCCAGAGGTGCCTGCCTGCCCCAGGCTGCTGGCACTGTGGGATTTGCCTCCCCTGCCAGCCATGGCAGCACTGCTCAGCAGCAGCAGCAGCAGCAGAGGCTGGGGGGCAGCAGGGCTGCTGGCAATTTCTAGCAGAAGAGTTTAAACAAGAGAATTACATTTCCACAACACAAAGATGCTGAAAATCCATTACAGTGATTTGAGCATTATGGTAATTAAAATTGGTACCATTTAGCTTGCCTGAACAAAAGTTACAGACTATCAGGGACCATTATCCCACAACAATATCAATTCATCCCAGACCACTTTCTTCCTCCTGTTGTTGCTTTATTTTTTTCCCCAAGCCCCATTTCTGCTCTCAGCAAATGAGTGCCAGTTAAGCAGACAGCAATTTCTGCACTTGAAAGCTTTGACTTAATTCCCATTAAGTCCATAAGATTTAAGAACAAGTTTAGGTCAGAGCCCAAAGTAGGCAACGATGCAAACAAGCTCCTGTGAGATGCAGTTCTCAGCCTCTATGCAGAGAATAACTTGGGGGGAGAATCACAGACTCAGGCTGGAAGAGAGCTCCAAGCCCAGCCTAGCCCCCAGCCCTGCCCAGCCAACCAGACCATGGCACTAAGTGCCCCAGCCAGGCTTGGCTTCAACACCTCCTGCCACAGCCACTCCACCACCTCCCTGGGCAGCCCATTCCAATGCCAATCACTCTCTCTGACAACAACTTCCTAACAACATCCAGCCTAGACCTGCCCTGGCACAGCTTGAGGCTGTGTCCCCTTCTTCTGCTGCTGGCTGCCTGCCTCCTCTGCAGCTCCTCTCTCCCAGCACCCCCAGCTCCCTCTCTGCCTGCCTGCTCTCAGCCACTCTGGCCCTAGTCTGTAGTGCTGCTTGGGGTTGCTGTGGCCAAAGTGCAAAACCCTGCACTTGGCCTTGTTCAGTCTCATCCCCTTGGCCTCTGCCCACCCATGCAGCCTGGCCAGGTCCCTCTGCAGGGCTCTCCTCGGGGAGGGTTGATGCCATGAGACTCAAAGCTGCTTCAAGTCTTTTTTCCCTGTCAGCACAGCTGTGGAACTGTGGCAGTCAGGACTTAAGCAGGACCAAATCCTTCTCCACAGCTGCATTCAGCCTCAGTGCTTTGCTGCTTTGGACTCCCCTCCATCCAGGGATGCTCTGGAGGCAGGGTAGGTGGCCTGGATCCCCAGAGCCATGTGCTACTCACCCCAGCACTCACCACAAGACAGCTTTAGCTGCTTGCCTTCAGCCACCTGTACCTCAGTCCCCACAGCACTCCCTCAGCCAGCAGAACCAGGGGTGCCAGGAGAGCTGCTCCTCAGCCTCTGCCTTCTAGAGAGCTCAGCCAAAAGTGTCTGAAATCAGGGGGGAAGGAGCTCTATAAGCTTCCTGGGCCTCCAGATCCATCACTTCTGTCAGGGAGAAGGGAATCTGGTGGAAATAAATGAACATTTGGTTGTGTGCTTGATTTTTTCTGTTGTCCTCCCTGGGTTTTGCTCCCCTTTTCCTCTCTGTAGCTCCCACCCCCAGCCCACCCCCTCCCCTGCTGACATTTCTATTAGGCTGCTGAATATTTGTGAAGTCAGGAGCATCAATTTTTCAGGCCTGACAGTTCAGGACATGCTATTTTTCAGTGTAAACAAATAGGAACTATTTGTATTGCCTCTTTACTCAGGCACCTCCAAATGCCACTCGAGTTGCAGTAATTCATCAGGTGCAGGCTCCGGAAGGGAGCTCTGCCTGGCTGCAGGCTGCCGAGGAGCAGCGGATGCAGGATGCTTGCTGCTCTCATTTCACGCCTGCCACCGCTCCCCTGCGGAGACAGATGGTGAGGGAAGTCAGCTCGGAGCCTCCGGGGCTTGCCCCCAGTCCGTCGGGGCTTGAGCATCGCCTTTGTCCCGCTCGTTCGGCAAACAGCGGCTCCTGCTCCGCTCTCAGGGCGCAGGGTGGGGAGCCCGGGGGCAGCCAGCCGCAGGACTCCAGCCTTGGCTCCTGGCTGAGCTCACCCCGACCCAGCTGCTGCTGAGCTCCACCCGGCTCACAGAACGGCTTGGCTTGGCAAAGCCCTCCAGGATCACCCAGGCCAGCCAGCAACACAGCCCCACCATGGGCACCAAACCACGGCCCGGGTGCCATGGCCACACCTGTCTGGAACACCTCCAGGGAGAGAGCCTCCACCACCTCCCTGGGCAGCCTGTGCCAACCCCTGACCACTCTTGCAGCAAAGAAATTGTTCCTAACGCCCAATTCATCCCTCCCCTGGTGCAGTCTGAGGCCATTTCCTCCCCTTCTGCCACCTGGTGCAGGGGAGCAGAGCCCAGTGCTGACAGCAGCCTCCTGCCAGAGAGCTGCAGGGAGTGAGCAGGTTTGATGGCTGTGATGGGCTGGGCTGGCAGCCAGACTCACTGGTCCTAGAGCTCTTTTCCAACCTCAATTAAACCTTAACTTGTGCCAGGGCAGGTCTGTGCTGGATGTTGTTAGGAAGTTGTTGTCAGAGAGAGTGATTGGCACAGGAATGGGCTGCCCAGGGAGGTGGAGGAGTGGCCGTGGCAGGAGGTGTTGCAGCCAAGGCTGGCTGGGGCACTGAGTGCCATGGTGTGGTTGGTTGGGCAGGGCTGGGTGCTAGGCTGGGCTGGCTGAGCCTGGAGCTCTCTGCTAACAGGTTGAAGAAGATCTGATGGAGAGCAGCCCTGTGCAGAGGGACCTGGGAGTGCTGGTGGAGAACATCCATGGCACAGCACTGTGCCCTGGTGGCCAGGAGGGCCAGTGGGGTGCTGGGGGGCATTAAGCAGAGTGTGTCCAGCAGATCCAGGGAGGTTCTCCTGCCTCTCTACTCTGCCCTGCTGAGACCTCATCTTGAGTACTTCCTCCTAGCATCCAGCCTGGACCTGCTCTGGCACAGCTTGAGGCTGTATCCCCTTCTTCTGGTGCTGGGTGCCTGGCAGCAGAGCCCAACCCCACCTGGCTACAGCCTCCCTGCAGGGAGCTGTGACAGCAGTGAGTTCCTCCCAGCACGTTTCACCCTCGGACATCCTGCCAGCACCTGGGATGAGTGTAACACAAGCTGGGATGCCCACCAGTGGAGCAGCCAGTTCAAGACCTGCAATGCCCCATGCAGCCAGTGCCCTGTGCCACTCATCCTGGCACAGGTAATTAGGACTGAGCCACATCCTTTGTCCCAGCTCAGGTGCCTGGCTCCGAGCTGGCTTTAGTTTGTCTCCAGAGCAAGTTCTGCTCCGCTTCCCTTGGCTGTTCTCCTTGCAGCCTCCTGAGCAGAGAGAGAGGAGCAGCCAATTTCTCCGTGGCTGGCTCCTAACCTTTTCAAATGCTACCATTTAGAGTATTTATAGATTTTTATAGCTGCCAGCAACCTTCAGAGTGAGCCTGAGCAGTGCTCGTGCTCCCTGCGAGCAGCGGCGCAGCCTGGGAGCCCCCAAATTCATTTCATTACAGGAGATGCTGACAAAATTACCTCAGAATTTCCCCCGTGGCACTGAGCAGAATTAACTGGGTTTGGGATGACAAAAACATATTGTGGCTGCAATTTTCCTATGCAAAACACCACTCAGTGATGAGATAAAAACTCAGCTCTGTCACATCCCATCAGCAGCCTCTCCGGGAGATGAGCTGCTGCGGAGCGCGCCCTGGAAGTTCATAGCTCTGCATTTGGGCCTCCAATTGTGTTTGCTTCACACAAGGATCCTCTGCATGCACTTCTGAGACACCAGCACAAGTGGGGCTGATCTCTGCAGCCTGCTCCAGCTCATGGAATCATCAGGCTGGAAAAACCTTCTGAGAGCCCAAGCACAGCTGCAGGCTGGGTGGGGAATGGCTGAGAGCAGCCCTGAGGAACAGGCCCTGGGGGTCTGGGCTGATGCAAAGCTCCACAGGAGGCTGCAGTGGGAGTGCAGCCCAGACACAAGCCTGTGCTGGGCTGCAGCCAGAGCAGCGTGGGCACAGGGCAAGGGAGGGCATTCTGCCCCTTGGCTCTGCTCTCCTCACACCCCACCTGCAGCCCTGGGGGCACTTCTGCAGCCCCCAGCACAAGCAGCACATGGAAGGGTTGGAGCCAGTGCAGAGGAGGCCACCAAGATGCTGAGAGGGCTGCAGCAGCTCTGCTCTGAGCACAGGCTGAGAGAGTTGGGGCTCTGCAGCCTGGAGAGGAGAAGGCTTTGAGGAGAGCTTGGAGTGGCCTTGCAGGCTGTGAAGGGGACTGCAGGAGGGCTGGGGAGGGACTATTGACAAGGTGTGGGAATGAGAGGAGGAGGAGGAGGAGGAGGAGGAATGGGTTTGAAGTGTCAGAGGGGAGATGGAAAGTGGCTGTGAGGAAAGGGTTCTCTGCAGTGAGGGTGGTGAGAGCCTGGCACAGGCTGCCCAGGGAGGTTGTGGAGCACAGAAGCACAGAATGGGATCTTTGATCTCATTGGGTGCTTCTGTGCTCCACAACCTCCCTGGAGGTGTTCAAGGCCAGGCTGGACCAGTGGGAGGTGTCCCTGCCTATGGCAGGGGGTTGGAATTGGCTGAGCTTTGAGCTCCCTTCCAACCTAATCCATTCTATGATCATCCAGCCCAGCAGCCCAGCACCACCATGGTCACTGAACCACAGCCCCAAGTGCCATGGCCACAGGTTTCTGGAGCCCCTTCAGGGATGGAGACTCTACCATCCTCCCTGGCAGCCTGTGCCATTGTCTCACCACTCTTGCAGCAGAGACATTTTCCCTCCTCTCCAACCTAAGCCTCCCCTGGCACAATTTCAGGCCATTTCCTCTCATCCTGACACTTGATGCCACTGAAATTCACCCTGGCACTCATCCTGCCATGAACCTGCAGAGCTCTGTTAGCCTTTGCCCCTGGGAGGGGAAAACTCACCAGGTTCCAGTGATGCAGCAGTTGTACTTCAGCAGGACAGGTGGTTTTAGCTACCACAAGCCATGAGTTCACAGAATCACAGCATGGCAGGGATTAGAGGGCACCTCTGGAGAACAGCCTGTCCCACCCCCTGCCAAGGCACAGGCACCTAGAGAAGGTCACTCAGGAACACATCTGGGCAGATTCTGAACGTCTGCAGAGCTGCAGCTCCTGCAGTCCACCCCCCCTGCCCAAGAAGGACCTCTAGGGCAGGTCAGACAGGAGTGCAGGGTGGGTCTTCAAAGTCTCCAGAGGAGGATCCTCTACAGCCTCTCTGGACATCCTGCTGCAGTGCTCTGCCACCCTTTGATTAAAGGAGCTGCTCCTGGTGTTCAGATGGAGCTTCTGATGTTCAGGCTGTGCCCTTCACCCCTTGGCCTGCCCCTGGGCGCCACTGAGCACAGCCTGGTCCCATCCTTCTGCCACCCACCCTTGAAGTATTGATCAGCACTGATGAGGGCTGCTCTCTTCCAGCCCAAACAGCCCCAAGCCTGCCCTCACACCCAACAGCTCCCAGTGTCTGTGGTACCCTCATTACTGCTCCCACCTCCTGCTGTAAGAAATTCCAGGCACAGGAATGGGATTACAGCAAAACAAATGTTGCCAGGCTGGCTCCAAAGTATTAAACCTCTTTATATTTGTTCAGGGCCCTTCATCCCAGAGCTAAAACCATTTTTTGCAGCTCTGAGTTAATTCTCCTAAGCCTGTGGTGAGACAAGAACATTACTGTCAGCTGCTGCTGCCAGCCCCCTGGCTGGAGTGCAGGCAGAGGCACTTTCTGTACCAGCTCTGCTTTTCTGGGGGGGCTCACTTAATTGGAAAATCAGCACTGGAGATCCTCTCACCACACACAGCACATTCCCTTGTTTGCCTTCTCAAGCTGTGCAGCATTCACCTCACAGGCTGTGATGGTTTGGAGTTACCTGCACCCCCACACAGTGAGATCACCCAGACCAGACTCAGCTGGCTGGAAGTTAAGGAATGAAGCTTTGTGTTCACAGCTCAGCACAAGACACCAGCAGATACTGACAATAGCTTGTTGGAGGGTAGCAGAGCCCTGCAGAGGGACCTGGCCAGGCTGCATGGGTGGGCAGAGGCCGAGGGGATGAGACTGAACAAGGCCAAGGGCAGGGTTCTGCACTTTGGCCACAACAACCCCAAGCAGCACTACAGGCTGGGGCCAGAGTGGCTGAGAGCAGCCAGGCAGAGAGGGAGCTGGGGGTGCTGGCAGAGAGGAGCTGCAGAGAAGGCAGCAGTGCCCAGGTGGGCAGCAGAGCCAATGGCATCCTGGGCTGGCTCAGGAGCAGTGTGGGCAGCAGGACAAGGGAGGTTCTTCTGCCCCTGTGCTCAGCACTGCTCAGGCCACAGCTTGAGTGTGAGTGAGGGCTGGGTGCTAGGTTGGGCTGGGTGAGCTTGGAGGTCTCTTCCAACCTGCTGGATTCTCTGACTCTCTGATGGTGAGCCCAGCAGTGCCAGTGCTGGCTGCAGAGCTTAAAGGTGAGTGGTGCTGACACAGCCTCTGCCATTCCATCACTCCATTTGCCTTGGTGGGGCCCAGTGCTGTGCCCACTCCTGGTACCCCACCTTTTGCCAGCAGCAATAGCACCCCAGGGACTTGCAGCATCCAGTCAAGCTGGTGCAGGACAGAGCTCACCCCCAGACTAAGCTAAGGTGTGGAAGAGCCTTGAAAAGGGTCTCAGGAGGTGAGCACAGAGAGGTCTTCCCAGAGTCCAGCACGGAGTGAGTTAAGGCAGCAGTTCCCAGGCGTCTCAGCTCCAGTGCCAACACCAAAGACCATTAACTCCTAATCTCTTTAGGTGGTTAACAAGCTTTACAGAACCCGAAACCCCCAGAGAAGCTGCCTCAGGCAAGGCTGTCCTCATCCTGACGCAGCAGCTCTACCACCCTAATGCTGTACCTTTTTGCTCTCCCCTTCTCTGGGCTCCCGGGAGCTCTCCTGCTCGTCCCCAGTGTGCTCACCCAGGCAGCCTCAGCCAAGCACCCAGCACCGGCAGGGCTGGGCAGGGGCTGCTCTCCTCGGGAGAGAGGAAACTGCAGCTGAGCTCCTCCGGAGTGCCACCTGCCCTGGAAATGCAGGAGCCTGCCCCAGACACAAAGCACTGCCTTGGTTGTCTGCAGCACATCCAAAGGAAGGCCTCCTCTGCAGCAGCTGTGCGTGCTGAGAAGGGGCAGAGGTGCGGTGCTGAGGGACAGAGCTCAGCAGCAGCCTTGGCAGAGTTACAGAAGGGTTGGACTCAACAACCCAAAAGGGCTCTTCCAGATGGAACCATTCCATTTCCATGACTGACAATGGATTGGGCAAACCCAGCAGGTAAGTGCAAAGCTTGGACTGGATGATCCCGGGGGTCTCTTCCAACCTGGTTGATCCTATGACTCCATGAAAGGAAAAACGAGGAATCCCCTGGTGCTGACTCTGACCTTGCTTAGTCTGCCTCCCCCCACCACCCCCACTGCATCCCATCCTCTCTGCTTTACACCACTGCAAACGGGAGCCACGCGTGGGCAGGAGGACGCAGCAGGAGCCTGCTCAGTCCTGGCCCCCACATTCAGTCTGTGACAGATGGCACTGGGCTGGCAGAGACCCTCCAAGCTCATCCCGTCCAACCCCCTGGAGTCAGCAGGGACACCTCCAACTGGAGCAGGCTGCCCAGGGCCACCGAGTCTCTGATTCCTGCGTGGCCTGCAGTGCCCCAGCACTGCCCTGCCAGCGCTGCCCCCGGACCGGTGCTGCGCCGATTGCCGCCCAGCAGCAGGCGGAGGCTGCCCGCGAAGGGCTCCCTGCTGCGCCCGCGGGCGGACGGGCGAGAGGTTCCTCCTGCCTGCCGCCTCTGATTAGCACACAACGAGCGCAGCTCGCCGCGGATCCCCTCCTGAAAGCGGAGCGCAATTCAATTAACCACTCGGCTAACAACTGCCGAGCAGAAATTAGCCGCGGAGCAGATTAATGATGCTGCGCTCGGCGCCCCGGGAGCTCCCTGCCCCTGCTGCCTTTCACTCAGGTTCCTTATTTAAAAGCCTTAATCAGGAGCTGGTGTGGTACCTGGTTAAGGCTTAATTTAAACACTCCTGCGACAACCTCCAGCTGGAAAGGACATTGCCAGCCAGCCCACACACTGAGCCCGGGGCTGGGCATCAAAGGAAAGAGAGCTCCAAGCTCACCCAGCCCAGCCTAGCACCCAGCCCTGCCCAACCAACCAGACCATGGCACTAAGTGCCCCAGCCAGGCTTGGCTTCAACACCTCCTGCCATGGCCACTCCACCACCTCCCTGGGCAGCCCATTCCAATGCCAGTCACTCTCTCTGCCAAAAACTTCCTCCTCACATCCAGCCTAGACCTGCCCTGGCACAGCTTGAGCCTCTGTCCCCTTCTTCTGGTGCTGGCTGCCTGACTTTTGGTGAAGGTCTGAAGGCCCAAATAAAAGCCCAGCAGAAGCCCTTTGCCACAGTGCCTGTCCTGGCTCTGCTGAGCTGTGAGAGCCCACTCAGGCCCTAGCCAAAGTTTCTTGATGCTTCTCTGCATCAGAGCACTGGAAAAGCAGGGGGGTGTGAGCCCCAGTGCTGCTGCTGGGGGGTGCACCAGCTGCACCTCTGACAAGAGACATTTGCCAATGACCTGAATCCTCAGAATGTTCCTAACTCTTCCACCTCAGAGCAGCCACACAGCTGTGAAGGGTGTGGAGGGCAGGGCTGGGCAGGGGCCGGAGCTGGGGGTGGGTAGCCTGCAGGTGAGGAGGCTGAGGGGAGCCCTCACTGCTCTCTACAGCTCCCTGAAAGGAGGCTGCAGCCAGCTGGGGGTTGGGCTCTCCTCCCAGTATCAGGTGGTAGAAGGAGAGGAAGTGGCCTGGAATTGTGCCAGAGAAGGCTTAGGTTGGAGATGAGAATAAATTTCTTTGCTGCAGGAGTGGTCAGGGATTGGCACAGGCTGCCCAGGGAGGTGGTGGAGTTACAGAGGAAGAGAAATAGTGAAGTGTGAAAATCCACATGGACCTCTCACAGAGACCTGGGGGAGGACAAGTGGAGGAAGTGCAGAGCTTTAGGAATTGCTTAGCTTCATCCTGCTCTCCCTGCATGGATGTGCAGGGCTAAGACAGAGCTTGCCCAAGCTGCAGCCTGGCTCAGCACCCTGAGCAGCGCCGAGAGCCCAGCTTCAGGAACCGTGCAGCTGACCCCACTGCAGGAGCTGCAGGAGCTAACAGCGAGGCTCATTTCCTCTGACAATGAGTGCCACCTTCTCTCTGCTCATTGCCTGCTAAGAACGACATAAACCAGGGCACCTGGCTACAGGGCTGCAGTGAGGAGCTGCTAATGGAAGCAGCCACACTGCACAGCCTCTCAGATGCTGCTCTCCTCCCTGCCCCTGCCCAGCACTGTGACTTTTGCCACTTCTCAGACAGGGGAGGCTGAGCTGCAGCAGGTGCCTGCAGACTGCCCATGGGCACAGCACCCTTCACCTGCAAAACATCATTTGTACAGAGGAGAAGACCATGACAGGTCTGCATCAGCACTTTCCAGCTCGGCCAATTTATGCAGCTGAAGATGAACCTCAGAGGAAGGTACACAAGCAGGTTGCCTACTAACTGTAGTAGAAGTAGAGATCAATTACAGTGGTGGTGACAGAGGGGGAAAGTGCTGCACTGACAGCACACCAACAGCAACTGCTTTCACCCCGCTCTGCTAACAGGTGGTGGCAAGGCAGGCACAGCCACCCCCAGTTTGTGCAGCACCAACAGGCTCAGCCACCCCAGCTTGTGGAACACCAACACATTTGAGGCCATCTCCTCTCCTCCTATCACCTGATACTGGGGAGAAGAGCCCAACCTCACCTGACTGCAGCCTCCCTTCAGGGAGCTGTAGAGAAGTTCCTGACATTTTTAATTCTAAAGCAGCTCCTCCTAACTCATGGACTCAGCAGGCTGGAAGAGAGCTCCAAGCTCAGCCAGCCCAACCTAGCACCCAGCCCTGCCCAGCCAACCAGACCACGGCACTCAATGCCCCAGCCAGGCTTGGCTTCAACACCTCCTGCCACGGCCACTCCACCACCTCCCTGGGCAGCCCATTCCAGTGCCAATCACTCTCTCTGCCAACAACTTCCTCCTCACATCCAGCCTTGACCTGCCCTGGCACAGCTTGAGCCTGAGCCTCTGTTCCCTTCTTCTGCTGCTGGCTGCCTGGCAGCAGAGCCCAACCCCACCTGGCTACAGCCTCCCTGCAGGCAGCTGCAGGCAGCAATGAGCTCTGCCCTGAGCCTCCTCTGCTGCAGGCTGCACCCCCCCAGCTCCCTCAGCCTCTCCTCACAGGGCTGTGCTCCAGGCCCCTCCCCAGCCTTGCTGCCCTTCTCTCAACACCTTCCAGCACCTCAGCATCTCTCTGCAATGGAGGAGCCCAGAGCTGGACACAGCACTCCAGGGCTGGCCTGAGCAGTGAGCAGTCCTGCTACTCCACCTCTCTGTTCTCCTCCTGGCCAGGCTTTGCCTGGCGACAGCAGCTGGTCCCTACTCAGGCTCCCAACCCATGCCACAGACCCCACAAGGCTGCTTTCTGGGGGTTGTCTGAAGGCAGCTCCCCAGGCCCAGGCTCAGCAGGCAGGAGTTCTTCAGGCCCTTGTGACATTTGAGTCTCTGCTCCCCAGGCGAGAGCTGTCTCACGCAGGGACTCTTCAGTGCCTTCAGGGAGCTACTCCAGGGAAAGGTCAGCATTTGCTCCTGGGAATGCCAGCTGCAGCTGCTCCCTTTTGTGCCTGCTGAACTTTTGACTCCCAGGTTGAGTGTTTCAGAAGGGAGAGAGCTCATTGCCTTCTGGCAGGGAAGCTTTTCATGTTACCTCTAGCAAAGCCCTGAAAGCAGGGATGGCCTTAAGCCATCAAAGGTAGAGCATCTTAGAGGCAGAGCACTTCCACTCCCCAGTATCCTTTAAATGATGAATGTAGTCCTCCACCAAAAGATCAGCTTGACAACTGAGTGCTCTTTTTGAACAAGAAAGGGAAGTTTACAGGGAGAAAGTGGAATCACTTTCAACTCCATTTAATTACTAAAGTCTCTCTCAGCTGGCAGGAGCCTCCACTCCTTAATTACGCTCAGGGAGATGCCGAACCTGCCCTACACCTGTTTAATTAGGAGCAGAGGCTCCTTCAGCACGGGGCTGTTTGCACAGTGCACAGCACTGCCAGCCTGCTGGGGCTGCCACACCAGCCTGGGAGCAGCTACAGACAAGGGCTGCTGAGTGGCTGGGGTGGTTCTGAGGGTACCTGCCCAGCCAGCCCTTCTCTTGCCCTCCTGCTCTGCCACCGTCAGCAGCCCCATAAAGCTCTGCACCGGTTTATTGTCAGGTGCTGGGACAGGCTCCCCAGAGAGGTTGTGGAGGCTCCTCTGGAGACTTGCCAGACTCATCTGGATGTGTTCCTGTGCGACCTGCCCTAGAGTGGGGAGTTGGAACTGACTGAGGTCACTTCCAACCTAAACCATTCTATGATTCCCTGGCTCTATGATTCTCTGGTCCTGCTCTGGCAGGTGGGCTGGACTCAAGGACCTCTGGAGGTCCCTTCCAACCTCTGACATCCTGTGATCATGGTCATCATAACCATCACCATCCTCACTATAACTGTCATCATCAAATGATGGGTGGGGTTGGGCTCTGCTGCCAGGCAGCCAGCACCAGAAGAAGGAGACACAGTCTCAAGCTGTGCCAGGGCAGGTCTAGGCTGGATATCAGGAGGAAGTTGTTGTCAGAGAGAGTGATTGGCATTGGAATGGGCTGCCCAGGGAGGTGGTGGAGTGGCTGTGGCAGGAGGTGTTGAAGCCAAGCCTGGCTGGGGCACTTAGTGCCATGGTCTGGTTGGTTGGGCAGGGCTTGGAGGTCTCTTCCAACCTGCTGATTCTATGATCCTATGAAATGGTGGTAGCTGGAAAAGACCCTCCAAGGTCATCTTGTCCAAGCCCCCTACACTCAGCAGGGACACTTCCAACTACAGCAGGCTGCCCAGGGCCACATCCAGTCTGATCTTGGATGTCTCCAGGGATGGGGCCCCAAGCACAGCCCTGTGCAGCCTGTGCCAGTCTCTCCCCACCCTGACTGTGCAGAGCTTCCTCCTGATGCCCAACCTAGCTCTGCCCTGCTCCAGTTCCAAGCCATTGCCCTCATCCTGTCACCACAGGCCCTGCTGAGCAGTCCCTGCCCAGGTTCCTGTCAGAGGCTGCAGAGAGCAGTGAGCTCTCCCCTCAGCCTCCCCCAGGTGCTCTGGTGATGAGGAGTGCAGATGAGCAGTGTGTGACAAACGCAGGTGGGACTCAGCTCCCAGGGCAGAACCTGGGAGACAGAAACGGCTACGAAGAGAGGAGGGCTGAATGTAGTGAGAATGTTGGGGCAGGAACCACAGCAAAGCAGCACAACTGAGACTCAGGGACTAGATTTCTACAGAGTAACTCCTGCAAATTCTCCTCAGGTCTGTGGATGTTCTTCTGAGCATTTCACTCCTAACCAGTGGTGCCACAGCCTAATGAGAAATAAATTAGAGGCTGGTTGGAGTACAGGAGCAGTGGGGAAAGTTGACTTTATTACAAGATTATGCATTAGATCTGCAGTCCTAATTGCATCTCCTCTAATCACAAGCATGAGAAATGACATTTCACTGAGGATAAATATTTGCAAGGGAGAGGAAAATTCAGCCATGCTATGAGCTGTGTGGGAGCAGAGACCTCACATCTGCTGCTGATCTCATTCACAGAGTGGGTTGGAAGGGGCCCTAAGGAGCCCCCAGTTCCACCCCCCTGCCATGGGCAGGGACACCTCCCACTGCAGCAGAGTTATTGCCTGTTTTACTCTCTTTACCCTTCCATGTTCCCCACTGTGAAATAATTCCCTGCACTGGAAACATGGAAATCAGCAGGGAGAGCCTGGCTGGCTGCAAGCCCCTCACAGTGGCTGCTGCTGCTGCTGCCCTGAGCCTCTGCTGCAGGCTGCACACCCCCACTCACCAGGCTGCCAGCCCTGCTGTGACCAATCCCTATATGCAAGGCTCCATCATCCTAGGGCAGCTTTCAAATCACTAAATAATGCCAGAGAAAGGCCTGGAAGTTTCTGTCTGGAGCCTGAAGCTTTCAAATGCCATCACATTTAACATCTGTCCCTTGCCTAATCTCTGCTGGCTGGTGGCATGGATTCAGTCACTCCTTTTGCTTTGGATAGAGCTGCAATTCACATTGCTGCTTTATTGTCAGCCAGCACTCAGTGTTAGACAGCTTTGACCCCACACTTGCCTCTGCCCCAGAGCCTGCTTTGTCATCTGCTCTCACACACCATGTTCAGCCTGGCTCAGCACCAGAGCTGGCAGGCATGGATGGAGAGAACCCCAGAGACACTTTGGAGCATGCAGTTAGGCTGCCACACACACAGCAGTGACCCAGGGGTCTGTAAGATCACTGAGGGGGTTGGGTTGGAAGAGATCTTCAGGATCATCCAGCTCCAACCCCTTGCCATGGGCAGGGACACCTCATACCAGCTCAGATTGCGCAAGGCCTCATCCAGCCTCACCCTGAACACCTCCAGGGAGGTTGTGGAGCACAGAAGCACCCAATGTGATCTTTGATCTTTGATCACATTGGGTGTCTGCAGCTACCTGAGGGGACAGTGTGGAGAGGCTGCTGCTGGGCATTGGGTGCTTCTGTGCTCCACAACCTCCCTGGGCAACCTGTGCCAGTGTCTCACCACCCTCAACCTGTGCCAGTGTCTCACCACCCCCCCTGGAAAGAATTTCTCCCTAATCTCCAGTACCAATCTCCCCTCTTCCAGCTCAAAGCCATTGCCCCTCATGTGGCTACTGCATCCATGGCTTAGGCTCTGGCATGGTTTTGCAGCTCTGCCACCCTCCCATAAGTGAGGAGCAAGGTTGTTGCTTTAGATTGGAGATAAGGAGAGTTTCTTTGCTGCAAGACTGGTCAGAGAGCCAGCAGCAGAAGAAGGGGACACAGCCTCAAGCTGTGCCAGGGCAGGTCTAGGCTGGATGTTGTTAGGAAGTTGTTGTCAGAGAGAGTGATTGGCATTGGAATGGGCTGCCCAGGGAGGTGGTGGAGTGGCCGTGGCAGGAGGTGTTGCAGCCAAGCCTGGCTGGGGCACTGAGTGCCATGGTCTGGTTGGTTGGGCAGGGCTGGGTGCTAGGCTGGGCTGGGTGAGCTTGGAGCTCTCTGCCAGCCTGCTTGATTCTATGTTTCCATGACAGCTGCCTGTATCTGTGTGTATCTGCTCCTGCACTGTGCTAAGCTGTCAGTATGAAGCTTCCTTCTTTCTCTTCCAGCTGGCTGAGCCTCGTCTGGGTGATTCTCTCAAGCTGGAGGGCAGGCAGCACCCAAACCATCACAGCATGGCAGCTGGGGACGGGGTGGTGCTGGGTGGATGGCTGGACTGGGTGATCAGAGAGGGCTTTTCCAACCCAAGCCAGTCTGTGATCCTGACTCTAAGTCACACCTGGCCCTGTTGCACTCAGAACTCTGCCGTTTCCCGGCAGCTCCAGGCAGGGATCCTCTCCACACTGGCGGAGAACAGGTTCCGTTTGCTAACCCTGGCACAGGATCTACTGCCGTTGGGTTGGGGTTTGGTTGGGCTTTTTTCCCAACACATGTCAGCCATCCAGACCTTTCTGCTGTGCCCCAGACAGTGCCTGTGCCAGCACAGCCTTTTCCTTCCCTCCTGGAGCCACAGCTCAGCAGCAAGCTCGGAGGCACAGCGGCCCCCGGCCAAGGGCGCTCCGCCGGAGCTCGCCGCCTGCCGGCCCCGGGCACCGCCAAAGCCTCGCCGCGTCCTGCCGGCGCAGCGGCGTTGCTAAGCGACCGGCGCTCATCTTTGCAACCGGCAACGAAGGGCTCAGGACGTGCTGAAGGTGTGTCTGCTGCCGAGCTGGCACCCAGGGCCTCCTCTGGAAGCTTGGAGCTGCCACCACTTACAGCCCTCTTGAACAGGAGCAGGGGGAAGGAGGTAAAGAGCTGAGTCTGACAAGTCACCAACTCGTGCCCCTGATCGTCCCTTAGTTAAACAGCAGGGGAGAGGAGAGCAGCTCTGAGTGGTGAACGTTCGTCTGTCTGCATGCAGAACAGCAAGGTGCAGGAGTTTGCAACTGGAGCAGAAATGCTTCAGGGCTTTATCTCATAGAATCATGGAACAGAGTGCCAGGGGCTGGAAGGGACCTCCAGAGCTCATCTGGTCCAGCCCCTGCCAGAGCAGCATCACCCAGAGCAGATCACACAGACACACATCCAGGTGGTTCTTGAGTATCTCCAGAGAGGGAGACTCCACAGCCCCCCTGGGCAGCCTGTGCCAGGCTCTGTCACCCTCGCAGGGAAAAATTCCTCCTCAGGTTCACATGGAACCTCCTCTGCCTCAGCTCCCACCACTGCCCCTTGTGCTGGCACTGGCATCACCCAGCAGAGCTGGCTCCAGCCTCCTGGCACTCACCTGCACACATTGATAGCCACTGCTGAGGGCACCTCTCAGTCTCCTCCTCTCCAAGCTCCCAGCCCCAGCTCCCTCAGGCTCTCCTCACAACCTCCTTAACCATCTCTGTGGCTCTGCACTGCACTCCCTCAAGCAGCTCCTGTCCTTGAGCTGGGGGGCACAGAACTGGACACAGCACTCCAGATGAGGCCTCAGCAGAGGGGCAGGAGAACCTCCCTGGACCTACTACCCACAGCCCTTCTAATGCACCCCAGAATGGCACTGCCCCTCCTGGCAGCAGAGCACACTGCTGGCTCATGCCCATGCTGCCACCCACCAGCACTCCCAAGTCCTTCTGCCCTTCACTGCTCTCCAGCAGCTCAGTCCCCAGCCTATCCTGCTGCCTGGGGCTGTTCGTTGCCAGGTGCCAGACTCTGCACCTGCCCCTCTTGAACTCCATTCAGTTTCCTCCTGCCTCTCATGGTCAGAGCTGTTGTGTACTGGGACTGGGAAAGCCTCATCAAAATGCACAGGGCAGCAGGAAAGGTTTAGGAGAAACCCTCTCAGCACTGGGCCCTTCCCTGCTGCTCCTCTCTGCTCCCACCTGCTGGGTTTATTTGCTCTGCCCTGGGTTTTTGCTCAGCCTGGTGGGGCTTTGGTTGAGGATCAGGATTGTACAAACAGGACACGTCCTGTTTATCAATAAATCATCAAACACACAAACAAAGAGCAGGGAACGGGATGCATAGGCACAAAACACCCCAGAGGCCACAGAGTTTCCCCCTTCTGCAGGAAGGAAAGGGCAGGATAGGAGCAAGCAGTGGCCTGGTGTCATCCTGACAAAGGCAGCTGAGGCAGGAGGTGAGGAGGAGTCGGAGGATCTGCTTTCAAAGGAGAGGTGCTCAGGCTGCCACCGCCCTGCGTGCCGGAGCTGCTGGCACAGCCTCGGAGCCCCCAGAAGCAGCCAATGACTTCCAGGGAAGAAGAGAACAGAAGCCAAAAGTTAACTTCTGCAGCCTTCTTCTAGAGGGAAGACTTCCCCAGCAGCAGCTGCGGGGAGGGAGGGCTGCCCCCCGTGGAAAAACCCTTGGCAGGGGGTGAGGGGGAAGAGGGGAAGAGGGAAAAGGGGAAAGGAGTGAGGGGAGAAAAGGGGGAAGGAGTGAGGGGAGAAAAGGGGAAAGGAGTGAGGGGAGAAAAGGGGGAAGAAGCAAGGGGAAAAAAGGGGAAAGGAGTGAGGGGAGAAAAGGGGGAAGGGGAGAGGGGAGAGAAGGGAAAAGGAGCAAAGGAAGCAAAGGGATAGAAGGGAGAAAAGGGGAAAGGGGAAAAAAGGGGAAAGGGGAGAGGGAAGAAAAGGGGAAAGGGGAGAGGGGAGAAAATGGGAAAGGGGAGAAAAGGGGGAAGGAACAAAGGGAGAAAAGGGAGAAAAGGGGGAAGGGGAAAGGGGAGAAAAGGGGAGAGGAGTGAGAAGGGAGAAAGGAGCAAGAGGGGGAAAGGGGAGAAAAGGGGAGAGGAGTGAGAAGAGAGAAAGGAGAAAGGAGCAAGAGGGGGAAAAGGGAGAAAGGAGTGAGGGGGAAAAGGGGAAAGGGGTGAGGGGAGTGAGGGCAGGACCCTGGGCACCCAAAGTGTCAGAGGACTGGGAGGGCAGGCAAAGCTGTGGTGCCCCAGCAGAATGCTTCCGATGGCCTTTTCATTCTCCTAATGCCTCATGAGCTGCTGGCTGCATTTTCCCCTGGACGAGCCCGGGCAAGCTGCTGTTGTCCCCAGCCCAGACGCTGGCGCTGGGAGTTTATGAAGTCGCCTTTGGTTCGATCAATCACAGCTCAGCGCTCGGAGAGCAGCTCTGTGCCCCCTCCCTGCCCTCAGCGCTAAGGATACGTGCTGGATGCCTGCTGTCACGGGAGTTGCTCTGTAATGAACACACAAATCGATGCCCCACGGAGAGCATCTCCACATCGGGGACAAGGAGGGCACATTCCGACTGTCCTCCGAAGGCTCTCAGCGGCGGCGCCCGTTCAGACGCTGTAGTTAGTGCCGTGCTTAATGGCCTCATGATGGAAGGAGCCTGGAAACGCACAGTGCTCCGGAGGTCTCTCTGGCAGCCCATCGTGTCCATAAGGACTCCTCTGCTCTTTGTCATGAAAACCAAACCTAACGCGGCGTGGCAGATGGCAGCGGGAGAGAGCTGCGGAGCGCCGGAGCGGCGGCACAGGGGCGACTGGAGGCTGGGCAGACAGGCTGGGAGAGCTGGGGCTGCTCGGCTTGGAGAAGAGGAGGCTCCAGGGAGACCTCAGAGCTGCGTTTCAGTGTCTGCAGGGGACCTACAGGACGGCTGGGTCGGGACCGTTCAGAAGGGTCTGTGGGGGCAGGACAAAGGGCAATGGTTTGGGACTGGAGCAGGGCAGCAGCAGGAAGCTGTGCACAGTGAGGGCGGTGAGACACTGGCAGAGGCTGCCCAGGGCTGTGGTTGAGGCCCTGCCCCTGGGCACATGCAGGCTGCGCCTCTCCCCTGCCCCAGGGAGCTGTCGGTGTGCCGCAGGTCTCTCTCCGCTGGCTCAGCAGCTCCGCAGCTCCCTCCAGCCCTTGTGGGCTCAGGCTGGGCGCTAGCGGAGCGGCAGAGGGCTGCGCACCCCCAGCCCCGCTCCTGCCGGCGCTGCCTCTCCTGCGCCCGCCGCTCCTCACTGCTGCTCCTCTGCAGCAGCTCGGTGCTCGCAGCCGCTGTGCAAACACCCAGCGGATGAACTGCCGAGGGCTGATAGAGCCGCCCCTGCTTGACTGACTGCTCCATTCTTCTCTGCTAATTGAGCCACCTAGTTCAGGCAAGTGTTTACAAGCTTCGCTAATAGGCTTGCATGCAAATCCAGTCCAATATGTTGAGTAAAGAGAGCGATTGCTACCTGCTGAGCCGTCGGAACCAGGGCAGAGAAGCCTGCCGGAGCTGCCGAGCAGGCAATCAGCGCTGCCGGCAGCCCAGCTCCAACCGAGCTTGTGGCTTCTGCAAGGCTGGGAACGACCTGGGTTACCCAAACGGCCACAGTGGGAAGACGAAGGGTGCCAGATGCCTAACTGCTCTGGCTGCCTCCGAAAGAGGAGCTAAAGGGCCCATCAGGGAAGGGCTGAGGATGATTTGTTTAGCCTGCAGCAGAAGAGGAGGCTCAGGGCAGAGCTCATTGCTGCCTGCAGCTGCCTGCAGGGAGGCTGTAGCCAGCTGGGGTTGGGCTCTGCTGCCAGGCAGCCAGCACCAGAAGAAGGGGACAGAGGCTCAAGCTGTGCCAGGGCAGGTCTAGGCTGGATGTTGTTAGGAAGTTGTTGGCAGAGAGAGTGATTGGCACTGGAATGGGCTGCCCAGGGAGGTGGTGGAATCACCATCCCTGGGGGTGTTGAAGCCAAGGCTGGCTGGGGCACTTAGTGCCATGGTCTGGTTGGTTGGGCAGGGCTGGGTGCTAGGCTGGGCTGGGTGAGCTTGGAGGCCTCTTCCAACCTGGCTGCCCAAAGAGAAGAATCTTAATGTGAACCTCTGAGCTCACACAATGCACCTGGAGAGTTCTTCTTAAGTCCAGGACCTTCAGAGCCCCACACAGCACAAGCCACTAGAGGTAAGCAGCTCCTCCTGGGACATTGGGTGGTCTCCTGCAGGCAGGCAGAAGTGGTCTGGGTGTGCCTGGTAGCTGGATGGCATCCCAGGACAGTGTGCAGCTTGTCCCACAGCCCTGCTCTTGGCTTTCCCTCACCCTCACTTGCTTGGGTTTCACCTCACACAGCCAGGAAGCAGCTACTAACAGAGCCAGTTCTCCACTCTGCCTGAAGGTCTGCTGCTTAAGATGTGTTCAGTGAAGTTCCTCTCTCTAGGAAAGTGGTTTTAGGTCATCCTTGTCCTTTCCTATCACCATGGAACTGTGATGAGCCAACACCAGGCAGCTACAAATTACCCTGCTGCAAGAAACATAACTCCTGAGAAGAAGATCTCCTGCCTGGATGGGAGGGTGGAAGCCTCCAGCCAGCAGGAGGCCAGAGAGGTCTCCTGACTTCACAGCAACCAGGGGGAATTACCCAGCTGAGAACACAGCCCTGCAAGCCTCAGTGCAGGGGGAATTAATACTCACAGGATGGGCTGAGCTGGAAGGGATCTTCAAGATCATCCAGTGCCAACCCCCTGCCATGGTCAGAGACACCTCCTGCCAGCACAGGTGGCTCAAGGCCTCTTCCTACCTGGCCTTGAACACCTCCAGGGAGGTTGTGAAGCACAGGATCACCCAATGTGATCAAAGATCACATTGGGTGATCCTGTGCTTCACAACCTCCCTGGGAGACCTCTGTCAGTGTCTCCCCACCCTCAACCTCTGCCAGTGTCTTCCCACCCTCACTCTCAAGAATTCCTTCCCAATCTCCAGCCTAAATCTGTCCCTTTTCAGCTTCAATCCATTCCCCCTCACTCCAAGCCCTCATCAGAAGTCCCTCCCCAGGTGCCCTGTAGCCTATTATAGGCACTGGAAGGCTGCTCCAAGGTCTGCCCATGCCAACTGCAAACTGTTAGAAGGCAGCAGCACAAGAGGGGCTCCCTGGCAGTGTAAGATGCCAAGCTCAGGAGACACTGCCCTGCTCAGCCACCCTCTGAACCCTCAGGTGCAACAGAAGCAGCTGGTGCAGGAGGAGGAGGAGTGACTGAGTCCCACCTGCAGGCTCCCAGGGCTCTCTTCTCCCCCTCTTTCCACACCACCCATCTCCAGCAAGCTTCACTGTGCAAGAAGAGTGCAGGCTTCCAAGGTGGAGTTTGCTGCCTGCTTTGCCTGCTAAGCTCCTGGCCTCAGCTCTGCCTTCTCCACGAGGCACACATTAAGCTAAATAGAACTATCTTAGGGCTGGCTCTGCTTTCAGGGAGGTTTCACAGCTGTGTGATTCCAGTGCTTGCCATAATGCCTTGGCTGGCTCAAATGGTGCAGAAGAAAAGGAAAACCAAACTGCAAAATATTTCTGTTTAGAAGTGCCCAGGAAGCAGGCTAATGGCTCAGAGGGATGCCTGAGTCAATCTGAGAGCCCATAAAGTGCTCTTCAGCATGGCTTTGGGCTTGTTTATTATATCAAAGCAAAACTTCCTGCAGCTCTTACAAGATTTTGAGCTGTTCAGAAATGTTCAGCAGTTGCCTTTGCAGCTCTCCCAGGAGGGAAGAATTTGTTAGAAGGGTTTGGGGGAGGTTCTGGGAGGCTGTAGCTCACAGAACTGGAGCTACAAAAGGCAGAGCAAAGCTTCTTCCAGCTGCCTGGGCTGCTCCGAGAGCTCCCTTCTTGGCCAGCAGGTAGAGACTCACAGAATCAGTCAGGGAGAGAAGGGAGCACAAGGAGCAGCCAGTCCCAACCCCTGCCATGCCCAGGGACACCCTACCCTAGAGCAGGCTGCACACAGCCTCAGCCAGCCTGGCCTCAACCACCTCCAGCCATGGGGCCTCAACCACCTCCCTGGGCAACCCCTGCCAGCCTCTCACCACTCTCCTGCTCAACAACTTCCTCCTCACCTCCAGCCTCACTCTCCCCACCTCCACCTTTGCTCCATTCCCCCCACTCCTGCCACTCCCTCACAGCCTCAGAAGTCCCTCCCCAGCTTTTTTGGAGCCCCCTTCAGATGCTGGAAGGCCACAAGAAGGTGCCCTGGGAGCCTCCTCTGCTCCAGCCTGCACAGCCCCAACTCTTTCAGTCTGTGCTCACAGCAGAGCTGCTGCAGCCTCTCAGCATCCTCCTGGCCCTGCTCTGGACATGCTCCAGATGACATGAGAGGCAATGGTTTGAAACTGAAGCAGGGGAGATGTAGCTTGGACACCAGGAGGGAGTTCTGCACAATGAGGGTGGTGAGACACTGGCACAGGCTGCCCCATCCCCAGAGACATTCAAGGTCAGACTTGATGTGCCCCTGGGCAGCCTGCTCTAGCTGGAGGTGTCCCTGCTGAGTGCAGGGGGGCTGGACAAGATGAGCTTTGAGGGTACCTTTCAACCCCATGCAATCTGAGAGTGAACTGGAGCACACTGGCAATCAAAGTTCAGACAAAAGGCAAAGCAGCTGCTGCCATCCCAAGGCCTAGAGTCAGCCATGCTCTCTCCAGACCCTGGAGCACTCATTTCACTTCTTTGGGCTCATCTTCTCGCCCAGACACAGCCAACATCAGGTCAGCTGCAGCTGAAAGTCCTTTTTGACTTCCATCATGCAGGGAACCACTTGGCTTGGTGCTGAAGAAAGGTGTGGCTGTGGGACATGGTTTGATGGGCATGGTGGTCTGGCATTGCCACTTGGATTCAATGATCTTGGAGGTCAATTCTAGCCAAAACAATCCTCTGGTTCTCTGCTTTCTGCTCTCCATCTCCTCTCATCCTCAGCTCCTGCACACCTGATGGTCTTCCTTATTTCCCAGGAGCAGAGCAGCCAGCACAGGTTCCTGTCTTAGGGCTCTTCTGTAGTGCTTGCCACATGAGGCCCTCAGTTCAAGAGAGATGCTGAGGTGCTGGAAGGTGTTTGGAGAAGGGCAGCAAGGCTGGGGAGGGGCCTGGAGCACAGCCCTGTGAGGAGAGGCTGAGAGAGCTGGGGGTGTGCAGCCTGCAGCAGAGGAGGCTCAGGGCAGAGCTCATTGCTACCTGGCAGCCAGCAGCAGAAGAAGGGGACACAGCCTCAAGCTGTGCCAGGGGAGGTCTAGGCTGGATGTTGTTAGGAAGTTGTTGTCAGAGAGAGTGATTGGCACTGGAATGGTCTGCCCGGGGAGGTGGTGGAGTGGCCGTGGCAGGAGGTGGTGCAGCCAAGGCTGGCTGGGGCACTGAGTGCCACGGTCTGGTTGGTTGGGCAGGGCTGGGTGCTAGGCTGGGCTGGGTGAGCTTGGAGCTCTCTTCCACCCTGCTGATTCTATGACCCCATGCTCGCTCCAGACTCACCCAGGGCATCCCCCGCTGTGCCTTGGCACATCTCATTCCAAGGCTTTCGGCTGCGGTGACCGCTGCAGGCTGTGAAGTGGGTGGGAGAAGCCCCAGGTGGTGGTTAACACTTTGTGGGTGGGTAGCTTGTCCCCCCAGCAGCATTGCTATTGAGCCTTCTGCTGTCATGTTTGAGCACTGCATTGATTTCCTTTAAGTTCATCAGATTGTTCCGCTGGATTTTTCAGTCTCCTGTACATGATACCTGAGTTTTGCTCTATTGATTTCCCAACAAGACATTTTAGTTTCAAAATATTAATGACTCCAGCTGCAAGTGCTGGTACATATGGGGCTGGTTTTTGTTGTTGTTGCTTCCTAAAATCATTCAACCGTGGCCAAAGAACATAAAAACCTCTCTGCACTTCGTGCCCTTTGTCGGGAAACATTTGTCTGCAGCGCGGGTTTGCAGCGGGCTCCTTGCGATGAAGAAGAGAGAAGCTGTCAGGGAATCGATTAGGAAGTCATTACCTGGATGAGATGGCTGGAGCGAGGCTGCGGGCAGCTGGCAGCTCCGGCGATTCCCTGGGAGGATTGCCCCCACCTCGACCAGGCAATTTGTCATCTCTTGGAATCTGAGAGCCTCGGTGGATGCTCCCCAGCGCTCATCTCTCCCGTGCCCCTTAGCCCTCTGCTTGGATTCTCCGGGGAACAGCAGCTAATAAGTGATGATAACAGAGCTGGAAGCTCCCCTCCTGCTTCTGTTTCCCCTGCCTCTGACCTCTGCTTCCTCCCATAAGGGAGCGGTGAGAGGCAGAGAGCTGCTCCTCGCTGGGGAAGCTGCTCGGGAGCCTCAGCGGCCAGGCTGACCTCCGCCCCGGCTCTCCAGGCTGCTTTGTTACCGGGGTGGACATGCACACAGCGCCTTGGAAATGCAAATAGCAACATTTGCTCCTTTGTCTGCGCCGAGCGCTCTGACCGTGGCCCAGCCTGACCCCTCTTTCCCATAAGAAGCTGAAAGGTGCAGGCAAAGACATTTTCAGGTGGAAATTGCCGTTCAGCTCAATCCCCTCGAGAACTTCCCACTGCTCTGCACCGAAGATTTGCATAAGTTCGTCCGGCCCTGGACCAGCTCTCGGCAAATCAGGCACACAAAAGCAGCGATGCCCTAAGCTGACTCAGAGCTTGTAGGAGAGACTCCCTCTAAAAGGAGGATTTGTACTGCCTCATGTACACCAGTAGCTGGAATCCCAGCATCTCAGCATCCCAGCATCCCAACATCCCAGCATCTCAGCATCCCAGCATCTCAGCATTCCAGCATCTCAGCATCCCAGCATCTCAGCATCCCAGCATCCCAACATCCCAGCATCTCAGCATCCCAGCATCTCAGCATTCCAGCATCTCAGCATCCCAGCATCCCAACATCCCAGCATCTCAGCGTCTCAGCATCTCAGCATCCCAGCATCTCAGCATTCCAGCATCTCAGCATCCCAGCATCCCAACATCCCAGCATCTCAGCATCCCAGCATCTCAGCATTCCAGCATCTCAGCATCCCAACATCTCAGCATCTCAGCACCCCAGCGTCTCAGCATTCCAGCATCTCAGCATCCCAACATCCCAGCATCCCAGCATCCCAGCATCTCAGCATTCCAGCATCTCAGCATCCCAACATTCCAGCATCTCAGCATCTCAGCACCCCAGTGTCTCAGCATCCCAACATCTCAGCATTCCAGCATCTCAGCATTCCAGCATCCCAACATTCCAGCATCTCAGCATCCCAACATCCCAGCATCCCAGCATCCCAACATCTCAGCATCCCAGCATCTCAGCATCCCAACATCCCAACATCCCAGCATCTCAGCATCCCAGCATGAAGGGGGTCGGGAGGCACCTCTGGCAACATCCAGCCCAACTACCCTGCTAAAAGCAGAGCAGCCACAGCAGCTTGCCCAGCATCACAAAGCCCTGGGGGGGTGGGGTTGCAATCTCTTCAGAGAAGGAGACTCCACAGCCTCTCCGGGCAGCCTGCTCCAGCTCTCCAGCACCCTCACACCCTCAACCTCCTTGGTTCCAGTTTGTGTCCCTTGCCCTGTCCCTGGCTTTGGTTTTCCCTCTGTTCTGGGGCACTGCTGAATGCTCCTCCTGGGTGTTGCCCGTTCAGGAAGGCTCTTTCCACCCCCACGGAAGAGGACAGCTGCTAAGCCTGGGCAGGGCACAGGAGCAGACCAAGCCCCAGCAGAGTTATTTACTTGTTTGTCCTCTGCTGGTCCTCAGCTGTTAACCATAGATTATTTTTTTTCTCTAATAGCTGCATGGAACCCTGGGGGCAGCCCCCCCGGGGTCTGGCTGCTGGCTCAGGTCACATTGGAGCTCCAAACATATTTACTGCCACCTCTGCTAGAGGGGGCTTGTAAATCTTCTCGGGTAGAGGCTGCGTGGAACTAAGGCACTGAACTTTCCCTTTGATGTCAGTGAGAAGTTCCCTGCTCAGCTGGGCTGGACTGGGCTGTCACACAGCCACTGGCAAGAAAGCTGGCCCTGGGCTGCCAGCAGCCAGGCAGGAGCTGGGGAGGCAGACTGGGAGTGGGGGCAGTGCTGAAGGGCTGTCCTGATCAGGCTGCTCACAGCCTTCAGTGTCTCCAGGGATGAGGCCTCAGCTACCCCCCAGGCAACCTGTGGCTGTCTTGCAGCAGCCTCCTGGTGCAGAACTTGTTCCTCACACCCGATCTCAGTCTGCTCTGCTCTCATTTCAAGGCATTGCTCTCGTCCTGTCCCTGCATGCCTCTGCAAACAGTCCCTCTGCAGCCTGCTTGCAGCCCCTGTAGGTACTGCAAGGCTGCTCTAAGGCCTTCCTGGAGCTTCTCTTCTCCAGGCTGAACAGCTCCAGCTCCTGCAGCAGAGCTGCTCCAGCTCCCCAGGCACTTCTCCTTGTACAGGACACCCACAGGTGGAAAACCCAACCCAGACCAAACAACCCAACCAACCCAATCCAGCCCAACCTAACCCAAGCAACCCAACCCAACCCAGCCCAACCTAACCTTACCCACACTAGCTGTTCTCCCACACTAGCCTGGCTGGCTGAGCACTGGGCTGAGGGAAAGGATGACTCTGTGTGCTGGGGCTCTGCTGTTTACAGTGCATCCCAGGCTGGGTGCTTTATACTCTAACCACTCCATCCATTTTCTGTTCTGCCCTCCCAAACAGCTGAATCTGCTCTCTGTAGGCAGGAGTCAGTGCTTCAGCTGCCAGCCTCTCAGAGGGCATGGGCACGGGGGAAGAGAGAGGGAAGCAAGAGCCAGGATAACTCACACTTGCAGTGCTTCTTTCATCTCAGGCTCCAAAGCCAAACATCATTAGCTGCTGCCTTCAGTCCTGACCTGCACCCAGGCTGCCTTTCTGTGCTGCTGCTCAAGGTAATTAGCGAGGGGAGAACAGAGGAGTGGCCAGGAAGAAGCTACCTCAGACGCTAGCAGGAGCACTGCTGTGTGGTTAGCTCCTCCAGTTTGCTCCTGTTGTGAGGAAGCAATGTCCCTTCCTGGAAGCGTCCCTCTGGGTGGAGCATCCAACCTGAGCTCTCTTCAGCCATCAAACACCTGGTAGATTATTTTGGAGAGCCAGATCCCAGTCCATTTAGCTCCACCTCAGCTTCTGACCTTCTCCTATGACTTCAGTGGGTGCAAAACTCTCCCTCCCAGGCCCTAATTAATGTGTAGCCATTTAGGGGTGCTGAGAGGCATTGGAGAGCCTCTGAGCTGGTCTGGGGAATCAGCTCTGTCTCAGACAGAGAGAATCCAGAGCAGAGCTGGGGCTACCCTGCAAGTCTGGACCAGGAGCAGCTGCTGCTGTGCTGTGCAGGAGAAGCTCAAGCAGGGCAGTGTGCCCTGGGAGGAAAGGGAGGCAGCCACTGTGGGGTTAAAGAAAGGAGAGAGAAGAAGAAGTGTGAAATCATTTTGCTATCCCAAAAATGACAGGGAGGAACATTATGAGCAGGGGCTCATATTTCCCCAGTAACTAAATATTGCTTTGGCTTTATTGCTCAGTTGACTTAGAGAGAATGGATTTGTGGATGGAGGAGAGAGCTTTACAACTGCAACTAGATTACTTGGGGGCCTTTTTGGCCAGAGAGTTTTTGATTAAAGAATGGCTCAAAGCTTAATTTCATTTTTTTTCCCTTTCCAGAGGAGCCTGTGCTTCACTCAGAGGTTTGCAGGCATTTTGCCACCAAAAGAAGCAGAAATTAAAAGAAGTGATCCACTGCTGTTAGCTCTGCCCCTCTTTAGCCTCCTGTTTTTGAGTGGAGCTCGAAGGCAGAACTAATTACTGAGGAGGTGCAGCTATAAAATGAGGTCTGAAGTGCAGACATCCTGGGGCTGCCTCGAGCCAAGACCCCTGAGCACCACGAGCTCAGCCCAGGCTGCTTTACTGAGGACATTCAGGTCCTACTTCAGACCTCCACCCTCCTGTCTTTCCAGTGCCCCTGTTCAGCAGAACCCACTTGACCCAGGTGGAGCTTTCCTGCCTGATTTGCAGTCTGAAGCCCCAGGTTCTTTCAGACTCTCCTCTTTCATTTCCTTCAAGACGTCTGAGCTTGAAAGTGAATCTTTCTGTCTTGGAGCAGAGGAAGAACAAACCATTCTGATTTGGGAGCCAGAGGGGTGGGCTGGATACGCTGTCAGAGGCAGCTGCAGGCACTGGTGTGCCGCTGCTGTTACAGGAACCTCCTCCTGACCAGCCAGCAGCAAGCTAAGAGGTGGGGAGGGAAACAGATGAGAGGTAGAGAAGCCAAACTACAAACCTGGAGATGCAAATCATAACAAGTCAGAAGTGATGGAGTCTGCAGAGAGCTGCTCAGATGCACTTCCCCTTCCTTGCACGTTGGTGGTGCCTGGCAGCAGAAGCTCTGCTGGAGGGCTGCACCCCACCGGCTGTGACAACCACTGGGGGCTCTGAAAGAGGGAAACTGGGCAAATGTGGCTGCTTTCAGCAGCAGTAACTGCAGGCATCACTCAGCCCAGTCCAGCCCCCAGGCCAAGGAAAGTGGGATGCTGTGCAAGCTGCACCATGTTGCTGCAGCTGGGAGCAGTGGGAGTGGGAATGCAGCAGCACTTCTCTGGGCTGTGAATTGCCTCTTGAAAAGGTGAATGCAGATCTACATCTTCATCTCAGATCCTGGCCCCTGTGCCAGCAAAACTTTCCAGCCACAAAAGAAGAGAGGATTTTATGGCATCCTGGGCTGGCTCAGGAGCAGTGTGGGCAGCAGGACAAGGGAGGTTCTGCTGCCCCTGTGCTCAGCACTGCTCAGGCCACCCCTGGAGTGCTGTGTCCAGTTCTGGGCTCCTGAATTGTAGAGAGATGTTGAGGTGCTGGAAGGTGCCCAGAGCAGGGCAGCAAGGCTGGGGAGGGGCCTGGAGCACAGCCCTGTGAGGAGAGGCTGAGGGAGCTGGGGGTGGCACTTAGTGCCATGATCTGGTTGGTTGGGCAGGGCTGGGTGCTAGGTTGGGCTGGCTGAGCTTGGAGCTGTCTTCCAGCCTGGCTGAGTCTGTGATTCTCTGATTATAGGAGAGGCAGCACTTTGCCCAGCAGTGCCCTGGCACCTGCTTTGATACAGCACTGAGCACAGCTTGAGATGCTGTCCCCTGATGCCCAAGGAGCCTCTGGTCTCCTCTCCCTTCCCATCACCTCTCTGCAATCCACAGTCCAGCAGCAGCCAGCAGCAAAGCTCAGCCAAGGCTGCAGTGCAGGGAGAGAGGAGAGGAGCCATGAAGGAGGGTTGCTGGCCCAGCAATGCCAGCTGGCAGCACTCTGGAGATGGGCTCTGCTGCTTCTGCCATTTCCATCACACCTGGCTCAGGGGAGCTTGGATGCTTTCCTCCTTGCTGCTCTTCCTGGTGAAAAATCCTCCCCAGAGCAGAGCTGCCTGGCAGGGGCTCACTAACCAGGGACAACCTGTGCTATTTATCCCAGTGTCACCTCCTCTGCTCCTCTCTGCTGCTTCAGCACAGCAGCTCCATCAACATCAAGGCCTTTGGAAGCAGCCATTCATTCGAAGCTAATGGACACCTGAGTGCTGCTGACAGCTTGTTCTGGGCATGGCAAGCTGGGCAGGCACTGCTGGGGAACAAGAGGCTGCTGACAAGAGGTGAGATTGCTGTAGAACACAGAGCTGTGACTGATGCTCTTCCTGGAGCTTCAGTTTGTGTTGAGGCTTCATTCCACACAGCTGCTGCACCAGCTGCAAAGCCAGAAATGTACCTGCCCCTCAGTGGGCTGGGCTGGCTGTGGGGTGCTGACCTGAGCTGCTCCTATGGAGCAGAGGGGCACAGTTCCCTCTCTGCACCTGCTGGCCATGCTGCTCTGCATGCAGCCCAGGCTGCCACTGGCCTTCTGGGCTGCAAGAGTCCTGCAGTCTTGTTGAGGTGCTGGAAGGTGTTTGGAGAAGGGCAGCAAGGCTGGGGAGGGGCCTGGAGCACAGCCCTGTGAGGAGAGGCTGAGGGAGCTGGGGGGGTGCATCCTGCAGCAGAGGAGGCTCAGGGCAGAGCTCATTGCTGCCTGCAGCTGCCTGCAGGGAGGCTGTAGCCAGCTGGGGTTGGGCTCTGCTGCCAGGCAGCCAGCAGCAGAAGAAGGGGACAGAGGCTCAAGCTGTGCCAGGGCAGGTCTAGGCTGGCTGTGAGGAGGAAATTGTTGGCAGAGAGAGTGATTGGCACTGGAATGGGCTGCCCAGGGAGGTGGTGGAGTGGCCGTGGCAGGAGGTGTTGAAGCCAAGCCTGGCTGGGGCACTTAGTGCCATGGTCTGGTTGGTTGGGCAGGGCTGGGTGCTAGGCTGGGCTGGGTGAGCTTGGAGCTCTCTGCCAGCCTGGCTGAGTCTCTGATTCTATGCAGCCCTTTGAGGTCCAAATGCTCTGGGTGTGGTTGGGGCAGCAGAGTATTTCTCACCTTCTTCTCTTGCTGCACCAACCTCGAGGGTCTGGCTGCAGGAGAAAAAGAAAGGCAGAGAACAACATTGAGATTGTCCTCAACTACTTCAAAGTTTAATGCAAGAGGAAGTGCACCAAGAGGAGCAAATTATGAAAGTCACCCATCCCTGACTGTGATGGATGGTGCCCCCCAAGCCTCACCACAGCCTGCTTTATGAGCTGGATTATTTGCCTAAGTCATCAGCAGATGATTGAGGAGAGAAGCAAGATGAGTCCATAATCACCTCGACACATCTTGCTTACTAAATACAAGAAAGTTCTGCACAGCAGTGGATTAAAAGATGATTAGATTAGAGCAAACTGCAGAGCTGGTGCCCTGACAAATGTTGCTCCTGCCTTGCCAGGCTCCCTGCTTCAGTGGTGCTGGCCAAACAGCCAGCTGGAGCCTGGCTCCGTGGCTGCTGCAGCCTCCAGGGCTGTGCTGGCACAGCCCAGCCCCACCAGAGCTGGGGCAGGAACTATTTACTCTCTGAGGCACTGGGAGACAATCAGGAAATTCCATGTGCATCTCTGCTGTGTGCCAGCTCCTGCTGCCAGCAGGAAGAGAAAGACTCCTTTGAGAAGTAAGGAAAAGTTCTACCTGCTCTCTGCCAGCACCCTCAGGGCCCTCTCTGCCTGGCTGCTCTCAGCCACTCTGTCCCCAGCCTGTAGTGCTGCCTGGGTTGTTGTGGCCAAAGTGTAGAAGCCTGCACTTGGCCTTGTACTACTAGAGATGAGGCAGCAGTGTGCCCAGGTGGGCAGCAGAGCCAATGGCATCCTGGGCTGGCTCAGGAGCAGTGTGGGCAGCAGGACAAGGGAGGTTCTTGTACCCCTGTGCTCAGCACTGCTCAGGCCACCCCTGCAGTGCTGTGTCCAGTTCTGGTCTGGTCAATTCCAGAGAGATGTTGAGGTGCTGGAAGGTGTTTGGAGAAGGGCAGCAAGGCTGGGGAGGGGCCTGGAGCACAGCCCTGTGAGGAGAGGCTGAGGGAGCTGGGGGTGTGCAGCCTGCAGCAGAGGAGGCTCAGGGCAGAGCTCATTGCTACCTGCAGCTGCCTGCAGGGAGGCTGTAGCCAGGTGGGGTTGGGCTCTGCTGCCAGGCAGCCAGCACCAGAAGGGGACAGAGGCTCAAGCTGTGCCAGGGCAGGTCTAGGCTGGATGTTGTTAGGAAGTTGTTGTCAGAGAGAGTGATTGGCATTGGAATGGGCTGCCCAGGGAGGTGGTGGAGTGGCCGTGGCAGGAGGTGTTGCAGCCAAGGCTGTCTGGGGCACTGAGTGCCATGGTCTGGTTGGTTGGGCAGGGCTGGGTGCTAGGCTGGGCTGGGTGAGCTTGGAGCTCTCTGCCAGCCTGGCTGAGTCTGTGATTCTCTGATTCTCTCTTGCTGCATTGCTAGCACAGGACAGGCAGTGGGGCAGATGAGTGGGGTGGGCAAGCTCCCACAGCATCAGCTCTCAGAGCTGGGCACTGGCATCAGTGTTTCAATGCAGACATCCTCAGTGGGCCAATGCCAAGCCTGGTGGATGCCTGCATGCATTTTGTTGGAGTGTGGGGTAAGAGACAACCTAAATAAAATGTTTAATCTGAAAGGCAGAGGCAGGAGCTGGGGCTCACTTCTGCCTCCATCCCAAAGGCTCTCAGCTCTGCTGCTGATGCCCAAATGCAGAGCAAGGACTGAAGTGGGAGAATGGAACTTGTCAATTTGAAGGGGGAAAAATGTGGTCATGCTAAGCAAAAGAGATTAAGCAGCCTGGAAAATGATACTGTGTTGGAGAGCCACAGCTCTGCAGAAAGATCTGCTCCCAAGGTGCCCCAAATTCCATTTCATCTGTAACCAGGCCTGAGTGAGAGGGAAAAATTGACTCCAGACATTATCTGAATGAAAAGCATCTCTGGGAAGGGCCTGGCTGTGCCCAGGCCTTTCTCAGCTCACTTCCCAAGATCAGCCTTCCCCCTCCTCTCTCAAGGCAGGGCTGATGGGGAAACGTTCTTCAGCTGCAGAGAGCAGCTTGCCTAGCGGTTAGACTGCTTGGCATGGCGATGGGCACAGTGTCAGGTAAGGAGTGCTGCTGCTTCTCTGCACTCCTGGCACAGTGGGCAGTGATTCACACAGCCAGACCAGACCCCCAGAGCACAGCCACCCCCAGCACGGGTCCCCCTGCCCAGGCAGCTGCAGCAGGTGCAGCTCGCCCCAGCCGCAGCCATGGCAGCGAGCAGGATGTGTGCCAGTGCAGAAAGGGGAGCTGCAGAGTGGATTTCAGCCTGGCTTTTGTTAATGGGCACTGGGGCAGCACCTGAGGGGTCCTGAAAGGGTGAAGTCTTAGTGAGTGGCTTACAGAGGGTCCCCAGAGGGGCTCAGCACAGCTTCCAAACTTCAGTGGCTGAGAGGAAAGGGAGAATGCAGCTTGGGTAGAGCTTTCCTGCAGGCTGTGGCTGGGGGTGGGTAGCAATGACAAGAACCAGAGAAGAGGCTGCTCAGGGGAGTCTCCTCCTCTGGAGATGTTCAAACCCTGCCTGGATGTGGTCCTGGGTGATCTGCCCTGGGTGCTCCTGCTCTGGCAGGGGGGTTGGACTGGATGAGCTTTGCAGGTCCCTGCCAGCCCCTGACACTCTGTGACTTTGTGAATTGTTCTGCCTGGCAGAGCCCTTTCAGATCATCAGGTCCAACCATTCCCTAACTGGTGCTAACCCAGGTCCTGAGGGCCACACCTCTGCCTCTTCTCAGTGCCTCCAGGGCTGGGAGAAACCTGCAAAGCCTTCTGGTGAGGCCTCTTTCAGAGCACCCTTGGCTGAGAGCTTCCTTGGGTGCAACTGCAGAGCTTTGCCCCTTAGCTGTAGGTGCAGAAAGGAGCTCACAGGGACTGATGGATGAGAACTAACCTGTAAAGTCTTTCCAGTGAGGGTGGGGAGACACTGGCACAGGTTGCCCAGGGAGGGGAGACACTGACACAGGTTGCCCAGGGAGGTTGTGGAGCACAGAAGCACCCAATGTGATCTTTGATCACATTGGGTGCTTCTGTGCTCCACAACCTCCCTGGAGGTGTTCAAGACCAAGCTGGATGAGCAACCTGTGCTGGTGGGAGGTGTCCTTGCCCAGGGCAGGGGCTTGGAGCTGGATGATCTCTCAGGTCCCTTCCAACCCAGCCCATTCTCTGCTCCTAGTCCCTAAGGGAGCCCTCTCTGCCCTGCAGGCCATTCTGTGAAGCTATTAAGTGGCTTTAAACTTAAGCAGGCTGTTAGTGTCTGGGGACCTGCCCCCTTGTTTACAGGCTTGAGGCTTCTGCTGGGAGAAAGCAGGGAAAGATGAACTGTTAGGGGAGACTCTTCCCCCAGGATTCAGTGCAAATATGGGAGCAATGCAGGAGGAATAATTGAGGCTATAACTCTTCCCGGAGGCTTTAGTACAAGGCTGGAGACAGACAAAGAGAACCATCCTGGAGAGGCTGAACAAAAGGCCTGTGAGAGTTCCTTTGGCTCTGGTAACCGATTGCATGGGTTCATAATGATGGACATTTACAAGCCTCATTCAGAGCCTCTCCTGCCTTTGATGGAGCTGCTCCATTTCCCCTCCACAGGCATGTGGCATGAGGAACTGTAAAGGAAGCTTTGTCTTCTCCAGTTTAGCTCCCAGGTAGAAATGAAACAGAAGCCTGACACGAAGCCATATTAAAGCAGCATTGATCTATTCCTGGCATATTAAACTCCTTCAGCCTTTCTTGACTGCCATTTAGCCTGGGATTGAAGGAATTGTTCCCCTTCTGTCTCTGCCTCTGCAGTGCAAGGGAGAATTAGATGCTGAGTTCCCATTACACTTATTTTACTCCCAGTCACTGTCTCACTCTGCAGCTCCTCTCCCCTGCAGCCCCAGAGCACTCTGCTGGGTGGCAGCTGCATGCTCCTCAGCACCCAACATGTGCCAACACTACACCCAGAAGCTCTGTGCCTCCTGGGTATCAGAATTCCAGAGGTTCAGACAAGAACGAGTTGGCTTGGAAGGGACCTCAGAGCTCAGCCAGTGCCAATCCCATGCCGTGGGCAGGGACACCTTGAACAGCCCCAGGGAGGGGACACTCACAGCTTCCCTGGGCAACCTGTGCCACTGCCTCCTCACCCTCACCACCAAGAATTTCTTCCTCATCTCCAGTCTCAATCTGCCCTCCTCAAGCCTCAATCCATTCCCTCTCACCCTGTCACTGTTAGCCCCTCCCCAGCTTGCTTTCTCCTCTCCAGGTGTATCAAAGCTGACAGGTGTGGCCCGGCCAGCCTGGGAGGTGCTTTGATGGCCTTGGTGCTCTTAGGGTGATGGTTGGAGTGGATGATCTTTGGGGTCTTCTCCTGGCAAAGCAGCTCTGTGACTCTCTAAAGCTGTGTGAGGCCAGTGGGAGCTCAGGAGAGGCCACCCTGCTCTGATCCATTTCAGAGTCAGAGGAACTGGGAAGCCTCTGCCCGGAGCCTGAGGCTCCATCGCCCAGGCCATGGTGCCCTGTGGGTCACAGCTCTGCAGCCACCAGCCCGGCTGGGACTGGGCAGCAGCGGTGCCTTGCTGGCTGCTTCCTGCAGGGACCCTTCGTGGGGGCTCTTGCACCTCAGAAGTGCAAACCAACCTGGCAGAGCTCCACCTGGCAGCAGGACCCCGCCGAGCCCCGGCTGGGAGCAGCAGGGGTGGCAGCAGGGCTGTGCTCCCATGCACCCCACAGCTCCTGGCAGCTAAGAGGCCTGCTCAGCATTTTATCAATCATTAAGAGGGCAAATCAGCTCCTCTTGGAGGGTGGTTTCTGGGCTTTCATGTCCACAGCCTGGCTGAGGCTGTGGCACTTTGGTGCCTCAGGGCTCATAAAACCTCTCCACTTGTTCATCACCAGCTTCTCCTTGCCTGCAAAGCTCTCTCTGTGCACCAAGCCCAGGCTACACTGCTCAGGTTTGAGGATGTTTTAGGGAGCATTTAGGGGCAGTTTTCACTGGGGCAAGTCTGACCCCAGTTACAGCAATTCACTGCAGAGTGCTCCATTTGCCTCCTGGGGAAGTAGCTTACACCTTGCAGCAAAGTTTTATTCCCAGCCAAAGAGGGCTTCACCTCACCTGGGTGGTGTGGCACTGCCTGCTCCCTTCTCCGTGCCATGGATGGGTGGCACAAGGGTGGACCTAGCAGAACCTCATGCTGCAGCAACTTAGAGGACCACAGAATGGGTTGGGTTGGAAAAGCTCTCCAAGATCACCCAGTCCAACCCCACCATGGCCACCAAACCATGGCCCCAGTGCCACAGCCACAGGATTCTGGAGCCCCTCCAGCCATGGGTACTCCACCACGCCCCTGGGCAGCCTGTGCCAGTCCCTGACCACTCTTGCAGCAAAGAAATTGTTCCTCACCTCCAACCTAACCCTCCCCTGGCACAGTTTCAGACAACTTCTCCTTCTGTCAGTTGATTCTGGGGAGAAGAGACCAACTCTCACCTGGCTCCAACCTCCTCTCAGGGAGCTGTAGAGAGCAACGAGGTCATAGAATCAGCCAAGGTGGAAGAGAGCTCCAAGCTCCCCCAGCCCAGCCTAGCACCCAGCCCTGCCCAACCAACCAGACCATGGCACTCAGTGCCCCAGCCAGCCTTGGCTGCAACACCTCCTGCCACGGCCACTCCACCACCTCCCTGGGCAGTCCATTCCAATGCCAATCACTCTCTCTGACAACAACTTCCTAACAACATCCAGCCTAGACCTGCCCTGGCACAGCTTGAGCCTCTGTCCCCTTCTTCTGGTGCTGGCTGCCTGGCAGCAGAGCCCAACCCCACCTGGCTACAGCCTCCCTGCAGGCAGCTGCAGGCAGCAATGAGCTCTGCCCTGAGCCTCCTCTGCTGCAGGCTGCACCCCCTCAGCTCCCTCCGCTGCTGCTCCCCAGCCCTGCTCCCTAAGGAGCTCCTCACACCCGAATGGCTTCAGGGGCAGCTGGCAGCAACACAGCACCTTAAGACTCAGAGGAGCACAACCTCTCCAGATCCCCACTGCTCCTCTCAAAGGCACCAGGAGGGGCCTGGGGCCCTGGCCGGGATATTTTGCATCCCTTCTCTGGCAGCAGCACATCAGAGCAGCACTGCTGCCCGCGGGGCAGGGCAGTGACCGGGCAGCTGCCAGCCCCCGTGCCAGACACACAGGCACTGATGGGCACCGCAGCAGGCTCTGTGCGGCTGCGGCTGAGCCCTTGCCCGAGGTGACCTCTGCAAGCACTCTGCACATGCCCTGCGGGCCCGAATCATCCTGCAGGGCTTGTCACTATGCTGTTAAATGTCAACTAAACGCCAACAGCTTTCCTTACCGCCGACTCTGTGCCTCGCAGAGCCTGCAGCTTCCCGTTTGCTCCTTGGAGTCGTCTCTAGACAACGCCTGGGCCATCAGCCTGACCTCTCATCTCGCTCTCGGCACTCCATGCTCCATTACTGCTTAGCTTCTGCCCAGCCCGCGACGGGCAGCAAACCTGCACTGCACCGAGGCGACCTCTGGGCAGAGCCAGGACATGGTCGCAGCACAGGCACTGACTTGAACCTGGTGATTCAAAGACAGGCAGAGAGCCCTGCCCAAGCATCGTGAGACCTCCTTTCACAGCAGCCACCTTTGTGCCAGGCTATCACCCCCAAGATGCACAGTATCACCTGCAAGATGCACACCAGCTCTGTGCCAGTCCACCACCCCCAAGATGCACACCATACCCCCAAGATGCACACCAGCTCTGTGCCAGGCCATCACCCCATAGCTCACTGCCACCACACAAGCTCAGCTGTCACAGCAGGAATTGTGGCTGCATATCCAATCTCTAGAGGAGAGCTGGGCAGGGACTGCTCAGCAGAGTCTGTGGGTCTAGCATGAGGGCAATGGTTTGGAACTGGAGCAGGGCAGAGTCAGGCTGGACACCAGGAGGAAACTCTGCACAGTGAGGGTGGGGAGAGACTGCAACAGGCTGCCCAGGGAGGTGGTTGAGGCCCCATTCCTGGAGACATTTAAGATCAGCCTGGATGTATCCCTGTGCAGCTTGATCCAGTTGGAGGTGTTCCTGCTGGCTGCAAGGGGCTTGGATGAGATGATCTTGGAGGGTCCCTTCCAAGCCAGTGCCATCTGTGTGTGTGATTCCATGAATCCTGCATGGCAGCCACAGGCTGGCACAAGAAGGGGCTGATGGTAACTACATCACGGGTGGCTGTGCCTCCAGCTCCTGGCTCCTCCTCACGCCGAGGTGCTGCAGCCACAGTTTGCAAGGCACAGTCCTGAGTCTCCTCTGCAAGCACTGCACTCACTGCAGAGGCCTCTCGGGTAGAAGACTTTTACAGGGACAGTTACCACTGCCAGTGGCAGCTTTGCTCTCTGGGCTGCTGCTCACCTTCAGGGCTCTGCTCTCTGTGCTGCTGCTCTCCTTCAGGGCTCTGCTCTCTGGGCTGCTGCTCACCTTCAGGGCTCTGCTCTCTGTGCTGCTGCCCACCTTCAGGGCTCTGCTCTCTGTGCTGCTGCTCACCTTCAGGGCTCTGCTCTCTGTGCTGCTGCTCACCTTCAGGGCTCTGCTCTCTGTGCTGCTGCTCTCCTTCAGGGCTCTGCTCTCTGTGCCGCTGCCCACGTTCAGGCCTCTGCTCTCTGTGCTGCTGCTCTCCTTCAGGGCTCTGCTCTCTGTGCTGCTGCTCACCTTCAGGGCTCTGCTCTCTGTGCTGCTGCCCACCTTGCTGTGACTTTAAGCAACAGGCATTTGCAGATCAGTGAAAGTGCCAAGCTAGCAGGGGAGAGAAGTCCTGAGCCAACAATACTCTTTATTGATGAGTTGCTAATTGTCAGCTCCTCCAGAGCCGCCTGTAAGCTTACCCCGCTAAAGGTCGAGCACAATTTCCTTCCAGGCAGCATTAGCAATAAAACCAGCACCGAAATTGGGGCAGTTTGCAGTGCATTGTTTCGTTACAACTCCCCCGGGAGCAGAAATGTCAATGGCGAAGGGAAGTGCAGGAATGCTAATGAGAGCTCCAGCTTTGTTTGCTGTGCCAAGGGGACACTTTGTTGTGACATCCTGGCTCTGTCTTCGGTGCTCTCCAAGGGCTGTGCTCGTCAGTGCCACCTGACAGCAGCAGGCTCAGGACCGAGGCTGGGAGCAGTCATTCTCCTGCTTTGAGCTGGCACCAGGCTGGGCTGAGACCTTGGCAAGTTCTTCATCTTCGATCAGGTGGCAGCATCCAGCCTGCCCCACCTGAGGCAGGGGAGCTGCTGCCCACAGGCACCTAGGGGCTGGCTCGGGGTGGTTTTGCTTCACATGTGCCTGAACTGTGTTTGAGGTCTGCTCTGCCCCATGGGATCGTAGAAACTGCTTTTAATTAATCCATGTTCTGTACATTAATGTTCTGTAAAGTCTTTGAGGGTAAGGAGGTCCACAGACACCCCCAGACCTCCTCTCTGGCTCCTCTCCTCTCTGACACAGTGAGATCAACCTTCTATTTCTTCTCACCTTCAGGGTTTCTCCTGGCTGCTGGATCCCTACTGCTGGCTCTGTTTGCACTGCACACAGCTCCTGCTCCTGCTCTGCCTCTTTCCTCCACAGCCTAACCCTTGAATCTCCTTTGGCTTCCCCAGGTAGAACAGGAGGCAGCAGTGTGCCCAGGTGGGCAGCAGAGCCAATGGCATCCTGGGCTGGCTCAGGAGCAGTGTGGGCAGCAGGACAAGGGAGGTTCCTCTGCCCCTGTGCTCAGCACTGCTCAGGACACCCCTGCAGTGCTGTGCCCAGTTCTGGGCTCCTGAATTGTAGAGAGATGTTGAGGTGCTGGAAGGTACCCAGAGAAGGGCAGCAAGGCTGGGGAGGGGCCTGGAGCACAGCCCTGTGAGGAGAGGCTGAGGGAGCTGGGGGTGTGCAGCCTGCAGCAGAGGAGGCTCAGGGCAGAGCTCAGTGCTGCCTGCAGCTGCCTGCAGGGAGGCTGCGGCCAGCTGGGATGGGGTTCCAACCTGGCTGATTCTATGATGCTATGACAGATCACAGCCAGTGACAGACTGGAGAAAGGACTGACTTAAAGAAAAATATTCCTTGGATATTGCCTCTGTGCTTCCCTCAGGACCTGGAGCTCTGGATCAGTGCTGACAGCCAGGGCAGGCTTTCCAAAGGTGCTGTGCAGCTGATGCCCTCCTGCCCACCCTTTCTTCTCATGCACACTGAAACCCCTTGGCCAGGCTCCTGACCTCAGCACACATTTCCTGTGTCCTTTCTGCTCTTTCCTCTCCAGTAAGCTGCTCGCACCACCATGGCCACTAAGAGCCATGGCCACACCTCTCTGGGACCCCCCCCAGGGATGGGGGCTGCGCCACCACCCTGGGCAGCCTGTTCCTGGTGCCAGTTTTCCCCTGCTGTGAGTGGAGCAGCCACGTTCCTAGGTGCTTAGTGAGTATTCCTGGAGCACATCCCACTCTTTCCAGTGTCCTGGTCCACGTTCCCAGTGTGCAGAGCCCTGCCGGAGGGTGGGAGGCAGTGAGGAGCACTGGTGACTGGCTCGGCTGAAGCAGCTTTGCCTTGCTGCTTGTCTCCTTCCATCGCCCATCCGCACAGCTCTGCTGACCCCGGGGCAGAGGGAGCGCAGCAGGGAGGTGAGCTGCAGGCTGGCACCGCTCAGGGCTGTCATCAGCTTTTTGCCTGCTGCCGAAGTGTTCTCTCTGGGCACCCCCACGTGTGCACACACAGCAGTGCCAGCCCAGGGGGCTCAGGGAAGGCCTTTCCCTTCCCAGGGAGATCCAAGGAACGCAGCAGTAATGAGATCAATTTGTTCTGCTCTGCCACTGGCTGATTACTTTTAGCTCTGGCTAGAATCCAGCCTGGATAATTACTTTCTTCCTACCTAATTCCCCCTGTGCTTTCCCTTGCATATGGCACTCTTTGGCTCCTGTTGGTGTTTTCTTTGCTGGGAACTCTAACACTGCTCTCCATCTCACCCCAGCACTGGCTGCTTTTCAGCAGCTCAGGAAGTGTTTCATATCTTGGGTTCTTTCCAGAGCACCTTGGGACTGCTTTGCATTAAGGGTCCCACCTGAACAGAGGAATACATTAATTGTTCCCTCCCCTGGCATCCTTTGTGACCTGTAGGGCTCAGAACTGCACTGAATTGCTCTCCATGGAACAGGTGGGGCTGGGACCAGCTCTGGGGATCGAAGGGAGATCCAGGAGGCAGCTGGATGGGTGTGATGAGTACTGAATGCATGAGGTGATGAGCACTGGATGGATGTGGTGACAAGCCCTGAATCTCATGAGCACTGTGTGTGATGAGCACTGGACAGATGTGGTGATGAGCTCTGGCCACATGTGGTGGTGAGCCCTGGATGTGCTGAGCACTGGATGGATGTGCCCTCAGTTCAAGAGAGATGCTGAGAAGCTGGAAGGTGTTTGGAGAAGGGCAGCAAGGCTGGGGAGGGGCCTGGAGCACAGCCCTGTGAGGAGAGGCTGAGGGAGCTGGGGGTGTGCAGCCTGCAGCAGAGGAGGCTCAGGGCAGAGCTCATTGCTGTCTACAGCTGCCTGCAGGGAGGCTGTAGCCAGGTGGGGTTGGGCTCTGCTGCCAGGCAGCCAGCAGCAGAAGAAGGGGACAGAGGCTCAAGCTGTGCCAGGGCAGGTCTAGGCTGGATGTGAGGAGGAAGTTGTTGGCAGAGAGAGTGATTGGCACTGGAATGGGCTGCCCAGGGAGGTGGTGGAGTGGCCGTGGCAGGAGGTGTTGAAGCCAAGGCTGGCTGGGGCACTGAGTGCCATGGTCTGGTTGGTTGGGCAGGGCTGGGTGCTGGGCTAGGTTGGGTGAGCCTGGAGCTCTCTGCCAGCCTGCTTTGATTCTTATCATTCTCTGATTCTTCTCCTCCCTCCCCAAGCCAACAGCTCCTTGTGGCTGCTGGCCTCAGCCTCTGGAGTCCCCAATGGACTGGAGAAAGGAGCTGTGGGAGCAGGCATCACCCAGTGCAGCTCTGCTCTCTCTGCCCTGCCTGCAGCTAGGGGTTTGGGCTGCTTTCTGGATGGCTTTGCTGTAATCCAAACTTGTCACTGTGATGTGTGTCTAGGAGGCAGGTTTTAAGTATTAATAAACCTGCTATTTAGCTTGGGCTTGCAAGGTGGAGAGAAGTGAGATCCTTATTTGTCAAGGCATTTAAAAGCATGTTAAAAGCCCCATTACAATCAGTGCAGCTCCTCACAGCTTCGAGATAAGGCTTTATCAAGGCTGAAACCACTGCTCAGCACTTGGCAGGATGTAGCCCTAAATATATTGTCTCTATTTCCACAGGCTCCAGATTTGCACATTAAATAAATCAGCTCTCCTTACGAGATTACAGACTGCAATAAAGCATTTAGCATCTAAAAGTCTTCACTTTTTCATCTTGCACAAGCATCATGAAATCTTAATGTTATTAGAGGCTAAATAATTGATGCTGCTTGCAGAAGAGAAAATGGCACAGAGTGGTCTGTGGGCTCGAGTCTCTGCATGCCTCTTGCTGACAACATGGATCTGGATCAGCTAAAGGGTTTGGGCTTTTTTCCACCTCTCCAAAAAAAGAAACCAGCAACTGGACCAGAGGAAAATAACAACATAAATCAGGAGGGGAAGGCAAAGAAGAGGCAGAGGCTGCTGCAGCAGTGCTCAGCTGCTTGCTCAGGTGCCACTGCCTTTGCCCAGGCCCTGCCAGCTTCATCAGTCATTAAGAATTACAGAAGTCCCTCTTTCTTCTCCCCCCACAGCTGCTGCCAGCTGAAATCTGTACCAGCCAAGATTTAATGGCCCACTCCTCACCAGCCTGGCTGAGAGATTTACAGCAGAGCTTCTCTTGCTTCTTCTGTTAGAGATCTTACTGATCCTGCTTCAAGGTTGTACTCATTGAGTCATAGAATCAGAGACTCAGCCAGGCTGGCAGAGAGCTCCAAGCTCACCCAGCCCAGCCTAGCACCCAGCCCTGCCCAACCAACCAGACCATGGCACTAAGTGCCCCAGCCAGCCTTGGCTTCAACACCTCCTGCCACGGCCACTCCACCACCTCCCTGGGCAGCCCATTCCAGTGCCAATCACTCTGCAACCTCAGGCAAGCAGTGAGACACCAGGGAAACACAGCCCCCAGCCCTGCAGTGAGTGGCTGGGGAGAGCTTTCTGAGCAGGGCTGGAGCTCCTAGTTTTGGTTTCTCACCTTCCAAACCCACTGTGTGAGTTGAACTCTGGGGCTGAGCTGCTTGGTGAAGGTAGAATAATGGTTGGACAGCGCTGGGGAGAAGAGGCTGAGGTACTGGGGCTGTTTAGCCTGGAGAAGAGAAGGCTCAGGGCAGAGCTCATTGCTCTCTACAGCTCCCTGAGAGGATGCTGCAGTGAGCTGGGGTTGGGCTCTGCTGCCAGGCAGCCAGCACCAAAAGAAGGGGACACAGCCTCAAGCTGTGCCAGGGCAGGTCTAGGCTGGATGTGAGGAGGAAGTTGTTGGCAGAGTGATTGGCATTGGAATGGGCTGCCCAGGGAGGTGGTGGAGTGGCCGTGGCAGGAGGTGTTGAAGCCAAGCCTGGCTGGGGCACCTAGTTGGAGGTTGGAGCCAGGTAGGGGTTGGTCTCTTCTCCCCAGAATCAAGTGATAGAAGGAGAAGTTGTCTGAAATTGTGCCAGGGGAGGGTTAGGTTGGAGGTGAGGAACAATTTCCTTGCTGCAAGAGTGGTCAGGGACTGGCACAGCCTGCCCAGGGAGGTGGTGGAGTCCCCATGCCTGGAGGGGTTCCAGGGTATGGCCACAGCACTTGGGCCAGGGTTTAGTGGCCACAGTGGTGCTGGTGGATGGTTGGAGTGGGTGACCTCAGAGGGCTCTTCCAGCCCAAGCCACTGCTGGTTATGAAGCTCACACCTCCTGCCCACACACTTGACTGCTACAAAACAACTAAAGCTAATACATTTGGAGAGGGGAGAATTGATGATGTTATTTACTCCTCCTCATTAAAGGGAGCTAAACCAGATGTGCATGAAGGGGGGAAAGGAAAAAAAAACCCAGAGATTAATTAATAGAGGCCAAAAAGTTCAATGCTTCCAATGAAAGCAGTGTTTAAAATGCTTCCTTGTGAAGAGTTCCACAATGGAATAGTTAATTAAAATTAATCCAAGTAACCAATTAAAAGATGATGGCCAAGGAAAAAAATGAATGAAAGGAATTAATTGAGACTAAACCTGATGAGTCCCAGCAATTAAACCTCTAAACTCCAGGCCCCATCTGCTCAATAAATAGTCCACCAGAAGCAGCTGTGGTGCAAGGCTTTGAGTGGTGTGAAGAGCTGAGCTGACAGCTTCCCCTTCCTCTTCCTCACTGCTGCCTAAGCAGCAGGGAAAATCCAGAGGGGGAGCAGTGGGGAAGCTGCACACCTGGAGCTCTGTGAGTGCCTGAGAAGGGCAGACTGAGGCTGGAGGTGAGGAGGAAATCCCTGAGAGTGAGGACACTGCAGCAGGCTGCCCAGGGAGGTGTTCAGGGCCAGGCTGGATGAGATCCCTCCCAACCCAACTCATACTATGAGGCCTTGAGCACCCTGGGCTGGCAGGAGGTGTCCCTGCCCTCTGGATGAGCTTTAAGCTCCTTTCCACACCCAACCCATGCTGTGGGTCTATGAAATGGTCATGCAGACAGCCACGGGGTGCTGGGCAGAGAAGTGATGGAGCTCAGGACCGCTGGGGCTGCAAGAGACCTTTGAGCCTTCAGCGCTTGTTTCAGAGAATCACAGACTCAGCCAGGTTGGCAGAGAGCTCCAAGCTCACCCAGCCCAGCCTAGCACCCAGCCCTGCCCAACCAACCAGACCATGGCACTAAGTGCCCCAGCCAGCCTTGGCTTCAACACCTCCTGCCACGGCCACTCCACCACCTCCCTGGGCAGCCCATTCCAATGCCAATCACTCTCTCTGACAACAACTTCCTAACAACATCCAGCCTAGACCTGCCCTGGCACAGCTGGAGGCTGTGTCCCCTTCTTCTGGTGCTGGCTGCCTGGCAGCAGAGTCCAACCCCACCTGGCTACAGCCTCCCTGCAGGCAGCTGCAGGCAGCAATGAGCTCTGCCCTGAGCCTCCTCTGCTGCAGGCTGCACCCCCCCAGCTCCCTCAGCCTCTCCTCACAGGGCTTGTAACAGCAAAAGCCTCCCTTACAGCAGATCTCATCTCTGCCAGGCCAGTGCCTCTCCTTTCAGCCTGGGGCACCCATTAGCAGGTTTCTGGTGAGGAAGAGCAGCTTGCTCCAGCTGGATGCCCTGTGCCTGGCAGCAGCCAGCACTGTGCTGCAAGGAGAGAGGAGGAGTGGGAAGCAGAAGGGGGTGGGTGGAAAAGGTGAGTCAGGAAGCCCATTAATGTAGTAGCTGTGAAGCAGCATTAGGAGGGGAGCAAACTTTGGGGACTGCCTTTTTTTTCTCCCTTTGTGTTGCCTCTTTCAGCTGATATGAGTGAAGAGTTTTGCAACAACCACAGAGCTAAATCTCTGCTGGCAAAGGCCAGGAGGAGCTCCACAGCTCCTGAGAAGTGAACTGCACAGCCTGCTAGCAGCAGCAGCAAGGAGCCTGCTGCTTGTGTTAGAGACCAGAGAAGGGCAGAGAGCAGGCTCTGGCCGCCACAGGCCACCTCCAGCCGTCTGCAAGCCGCCGTGCAAAGCCCTGAAGCTGCGAGCTGAAGCGGGATGTGCTCCTGGCACTGCAGCAGCACTCTTAGGGAACTGCTGAGGCTCCTCTCCTGCAGAGGAGCCTCAGCAGCGAGCCAGTGCCATGTGCTGAGTGAGAACTGCATGTCCTTCCCAGCAGCTGCCTCTCTGGAGGAGCTGCACCAGTGATTCATTACCCTCGCCACTCAAAAGCTGCCCTTCAGCTCCAGCCTGTAACTCTCATCTCCAGGCACTGGATCATGTTGTGCCACTGCTGCCTAAATTAGAGAGTCCTTCAGCAGAACAAACAGCATTAAGAAGCTCTCCAAGGAGCCCAGCCTGAGGGTGCAGTCGGTGTGCATGGGCACAGCCACCAGGTTTCAAACGAACCGGCTCAGGGAGTAACAGCAACTGGCAGAAGGAGCTGGGCAGCAGCTGGGTGAGCTCTCCAGGAGCTCAGGATGAAGGCAGGAGCCAGCTGCCACCCCAAGCCTCTGCTGAGGGTGACTCTGACTCTCAATGTGTCTGGGCACTGCCCTTGATCATCATAGAATTATAGGATCACAGCATGTCAGGGGCTGGAAGGGACCTCCAGAGCTCATCCAGTCCAACCCCCCTGCCAGAACAGGATCTCCCAGAGCAGATCACAGACACACATCTCCAGAGAGGGAGACTCTACAGCCCCCCTGGGCAGCCTGTGCCAGGCTTTGTCACCCTCACAGGGGAAAAATTTCTCCTCAGGTTCACATAGAACCTCCTCTGCCTCAGCTCCCACCACTGCCCCTTGTGCTGGCACTGGCATCCACCAGCAGAGCTGGCTCCAGCCTCCTGGCACTCACTGCACACATTGACAGCCACTGCTGAGGGCACCTCTCAGTCTCCTCCTCTCCTAGCTCCCAGCCCCAGCTCCCTCAGGCTCTCCTCCTAACAGAGCTATTCCATTCCCTTCAGCATCTTTGTGGCTCTGATGATGCAGTCACATCCCCAACTGCTCAATGCAGGCTCACCCCCAAGCAGTTAACCACCCACATAGCTTGAGGAGGGCAGGTTGGGGCTGGAGGTGAGGAAGAAATTCCTTCCACTGAGGGTGGGCAGACACTGGCACAGGTTGCCCAGGGAGGTGGTGGAGCACAGAAGCACCCAATGTGATCTTTGATCACATTGGGTGCTTCTGTGTGCCACCACCTCCCTGGAGGTGTTCAAGGCCAGGCTGGATGAGACCCTGAGCACCCTGGGCTGGTTTGAGGTTGGAACTGGATGAGCTTGGAGGTCTCCTCCTACTTATACTATCACCCCTAAAGGGATGTTGCAACCTCCCTGCAGTGATGGAGCCACCCTCAGAGCACAGCCCTGCTGGGACCTGGCAACCCTTGCATCAAGGACAAGCATCTAAGCAAGGCCAGACCGAGGGGACAAGAAGCAAGAAGGAACCAAACCCCAGGAAGCTTTCTCTAGTGTGGTGAGGAGAGAGAAAAGCAGCAGCAGATAAAGACTCAAAGGAAACTGATATGGAATTAAAATAAATAAAAGAATAAAAGGAAAATCAATGTCTTCCCTTCTGCCATTTCAGGTATTGATTCCAGCTTCCCCCTCAACCACCACAGGAACAGGGCTGGGAGGCAGCAGCCCACGGTGGGGATGACATCAAATTAAGTTTTCAAAGATGCAGGTGATAAAGCTGATTAGATGAACTGGACAGAGAAATCAATAGAGAGATGACTGAGTCAGACAGCAGCTCTGCTCAGCCCCTTCTGTTAGAGTCTGGGCTGAGCTGGGGGAAGCTGACACCTTGGATGAGATCTCTCTGTGTCCACAGCACCCCCAGCCCTGGAGCCAGAGACACCCACTCTAATGGGTACCCCTTGGAAGCATCTGCTCCAGGGAAGAGCTCCTGCTGACAGACCCCATTGCTCACTGCCATAACTGGGAGCCAGAGCAGGTTGTGTGAGGAGACGAATCACACCTTGAGTGCTGTGTCCAGGTCTGGGCTCCTCCATTGCAGAGAGATTTTGAGGTGCTGGAAGGTGCCCAGAGAAGGGCAGCAAGGCTGGGGAGGGGCCTGGAGCACAGCCCTGTGAGGAGAGGCTGAGGGAGCTGGGGGGGTGCAGCCTGCAGCAGAGGAGGCTCAGGGCAGAGCTCATTGCTGTCTACAGCTGCCTGCAGGGAGGCTGCAGCCAGCTGGGGTTGGGCTCTGCTGCCAGGCAGCCAGAAGCAGAAGAAGGGGACCCAGCCTCAAGCTGTGCCAGGGCAGGTCTAGGCTGGTCTAGGAGGAAGTTGTTGTCAGAGAGAGTGATTGGCATTGGAATGGGCTGCCCAGGGAGGTGGTGGAGTGGCCGTGGCAGGATGTGTTGAAGCCAAGCCTGGCTGGGGCACTGAGTGCCATGGTCTGGTTGGTTGGGCAGGGCTGGGTGCTAGGCTGGGCTGAGTGAGCCTGGAGCTCTCTTCCAACCTGCTGGGTTCTGTGATTCTATGAGGGTGTCCTTTAATCATTTTCTAGCTGTTAAGGGTGCTGGAGCCCTGGAGCAGGCTGCTCAGAGAGGCTGTGGAGTCTCCTCTGTAGACCTTCGAGCCCCATCTGGCTGTGTTGCTGTGTGACCTGCCCTGAGTGATCCTGCTTTGGACTTTACACTCTCCAGAGGCCCCTTCCAAGCACTCTGTGACTCTGTGATTTCTGTGCTTTGGACTCAGCAGCACTCAGAAGATGCTGCCCTGCCCTGGGACACTTCACCAAACCTTCTGCTGCTTCCACTGAGGACCTCACAGCCTTCCCAAACACCTCCTGAGCAGCAGCAGCAGCCTCTGCTGCATGCAAATGCAAGCCCCATTAGCACTAATGGAGCAGATTCTCCACCTCGTGTCCCAGGTCTGTTTTTAAGAGTGATTTATGAGCAAAAATTGACACACATAATTAACCTGATTTGAGCATTCCATGGCAAATGTTATTACAGAGCTCTGCTCCAAATTCAACACAATTAAATCCTGATCAGACTCCTCTCCTGCAGCCCCCCACGAGCCCAGGCTTTAAGGGGGGACAGGGGGTAAAAGCCATTAGCTTAAAACTGAATGAGTCTCTTTCCTGCACTATTAATTTTAGCCCTTTGGTTTCACACTTCAGGTTTTGCAGATTATGCTTAATTAACTTTCTCTAATGCCCTTTAAATGAGCTGCTCTGAGTGTGATATGAATGCCTTGACAGATAGGCTTCTAGTCTGACCTGTAGCATCTGACACCAGGAAGATGTGCTTGGTCTGGTGGCTCTCTCCATCCTTCCTTCCCAGCCCTGCTTTCCTGCAAGCCAAATATCTTCCTCCCATGCCTCTGGGACTCTGGGAAGGCAGAGAGCTCCAAATCTCCAGCTCAGATCATGCCACTGCATTTTCATTTGGAATTTAAGTGGCATTAGCAGAAATTTATTCTAAAGAACCTTAGACAAAGCCACCCCCACAGAAATTTGTAGTGTTAAACTGCTCCCAGCTTTGCCACAAAATGCTGCTCTGGGGCACAGATTGCTCCCTGCAGAGCATCCTCCCCCTTGCCCACCAGCAGTGCAGCCCACATGGAGACGGCTTTGGTCCTGCAGCTCATGGGGACATCAGAGTGCCAGCTGCAGAAGGATTTCCCTGGGGTGGTTGCAAAGGAGCTGGGCAGGCCCTGCAGAGCTGTCAGTGACTCTGCATCAACGTCACCAGCCCCTGTGCACTACAGCAGCTGCTGAGAGCACAGCCCAAAGGCCCCCACTTGTGCTGGCACTGCCATCAGAGCAAAGCATTGATTCAGGCTGCAGAGCAGGCAGCAAGTTCACCCAGAGGAGTCCAGTTGTGTTTTGCCATCCAACCACAGCAAAGGAAGGCAGAGAATATGCAGTGTGGAGAAGACTAAAAGACACTGTGAAGGACACAACCACTCAGCCTGCTTGGAAGCACTGCTGGCAAGTGCAGACACAGTGGTGGGCATGGCAGTTGGGTTATGGTTGGACTTGATACCTTAAAGGGGTCTGGAGCACAGCCCTGTGAGGAGAGGCTGAGGGAGCTGGGGGGGTGCAGCCTGCAGCAGAGGAGGCTCAGGGCAGAGCTCATTGCTGCCTGCAGCTGCCTGCAGGGAGGCTGTAGCCAGCTGGGGCTGGGCTCTGCTGCCAGGCAGCCAGCAGCAGAACAAGGGGACACAGCCTCAAGCTGTGCCAGGGCAGGTTTAGGCTGGATGTGAGGAGGAAGTTCCTGGCAGAGAGAGTGATTGGCATTGGAATGGGCTGCCCAGGGAGGTGGTGGAGTGGCCGTGGCAGGAGGTGTTGAAGCCAAGCCTGGCTGGGGCACTGAGTGCCATGGTCTGGCAGGGCTGGGTGCTAGGCTGGGCTGGGTGAGCTTGGAGCTCTCTGCCAGCCTGGCTGAGACTGTGATTCTTTTTCCAGCCTAAGTGACTCTGTGCTTCACCAAGCAAACTCCTTTGACTCTTGGGCACTACCCTGGAAAGAGCAGGTCTGGAGGAGGCAGGGAGAGGAAGCTTCTGCTGGTGCCATTACAGAGGCCTGAGCCCAACTCTCCTCTCAGTCACTGTGCTGTAAATTTGTCACAGTTCTGCTCACTTCAGCAGCATCAATGATGCTGTCAGCTGGGAGGCTGGAGCAGAGTCCCTGTAAAGCCCAAGCTGTTTGCTGTTCCAGATTTACACTGATGAAACATAGCTGTGCCCAGGCCATCAATCACCATTCTGCTCAGAGGCAGCAGGCAACTGAATCCTGGCCTCTGTGCTAGGCACCCACGCAGGCTTTGCCAGCTTCTCCCTCCTCCAAGGACTTTGAATGCAGGAAGGGGAAAAAAGTTCAACCATTTAATTTATTTTTAATTCCCCTTCCAAGACTGCCAAACTTTGCCAGCAGTTCCTCTGATCTGATTTGTAAGGTGCTGCATGGGTGGGCAGAGGCCAAGGGGATGAGACTGAACAAGGCCAAGGGCAGGGTTCTGCACTTTGGCCACAACAACCCCAAGCAGCACTTCAGGCTGGGGCCAGAGTGGCTGAGAGCAGCCAGGCAGAGAGGGAGCTGGGGGTGCTGGCAGAGAGGAGCTGCAGAGGAGGCAGCAGTGCCCAGGTGGGCAGCAGAGCCAATGGCATCCTGGGCTGGCTCAGGAGCAGTGTGGGCAGCAGGACAAGGGAGGTTCTGCTGCCCCTGTGCTCAGCACTGCTCAGGCCACCCCTGGAGTGCTGTGTCCAGTTCTGGGCTCCTCCATTGCAGAGAGATGTTGAGGTGCTGGAAGGTGTTTGGAGAAGGGCAGCAAGGCTGGGGAGGGGCCTGGAGCTGAGCCCTGTGAGGAGAGGCTGAGGGAGCTGGGGGTGTGCAGCCTGCAGCAGAGGAGGCTCAGGGCAGAGCTCAGTGCTGCCTGCAGCTGCCTGCAGGGAGGCTGTAGCCAGGTGGGGTTGGGCTCTGCTGCCAGGCAGCCAGCAGCAGAAGAAGGGGACAGAGGCTGAAGCTGTGCCAGGGCAGGTCTAGGCTGGATGTGAGGAGGAAATTCCTGGCAGAGAGAGTGATTGGCACTGGAATGGGCTGCCCAGGGAGGTGGTGGAGTGGCCGTGGCAGGAGGTGTTGAAGCCAAGCCTGGCTGGGGCACTTAGTGCCATGGTCTGGTTGGTTGGGCAGGGCTGGGTGCTAGGCTGGGCTGGGTGAGCTTGGAGCTCTCTGCCAGCCTGGCTGATTCTGGGATGCTATGAACTGAAAATTCCTGGCAGGAAACCTCTAGCAGAGGGGAAGCAACATGCCAGAGGCCTTCCCCAGGCTCGGGTGCTGTGGGTCAAACCCCTGCAGCAGCCTGTGCCTAGCTCAGCTCTGAATTTCTCGGGGGTTACTTAGCACCATGGTCAGAGGTGAGTCAAGGTTCTCACACCTGCCAGGAGCTCCAGCGCCTGTTGCTGCACCAGAGGTGAGGGCAGGGGCAGGACCTGCTGTGTTCAAACCAAACAGAAGCCACAGGCTGCAGGGGGAGGCATTTTTCCCCCTGCTTCCAGATGGGAAGAGAAAATGACATCAATTTATGGAGAGCTCAGCTAAGTGAACAGCATTTAAAGTATCTGTCTGAAATGTTAGCCAGATGAAGGCTTGAGTCTGAGAAGTCATTAAGGCCTGATGGGGCTCAGCTTACAGAGGCTGCTCAGGGTTTTTTTCTATCCAAGAAGCAAGAAGGAAGACAAAAAAAATGACCACAGAGAGCAGACCATAAAATAACCACGGCAGGAAAATAAACCCCAAAAGCTCTGCAGATCTGATGTGGGAGGCAATGTTTCATTCCTAGATTTACATCACATCACATTTAGGGCTCCTGAAAGGCTCCAGGGCCAATGGGCAACATGCAAAGGGATTCCCAAAGGCCCTCATTAGCAGCTGCTGATGGAGATGGTTGCTCAGAGCAGAGGGGATACAACCTGCAGGTGGGAGAGCTGCAAAAGGCAGGGCAGGAGGCCCCGAGCATGCACTGCTGAGGGGCAAGCAGAGCTCACCTTGCAGGAGCGATGCTGGGGAGCTCCTGAGCTCGGGGAGCTCACTTCGGGCGTGTGCTCAGGGAGCAGCCAGGGTGGAGTTTGCTCCTGCGTGGAGGAACCACCTCTGGAAGCTGAGGCACAGAATGGGTTAGCTTGGAAAGCACCTCAAGGATCAGCCAGTTCCAACCCCTGCCATGGGCAGGGACACCTCCATGGACACCTCATCCCTGCTGGCCTTGGACACCTCCAGGGAGGTTGTGGAGCACAGAAGCACGGAGTGCCCCTGGCACCTGGGAGCCTGGCAGGAGGCTGCGGCATGCCTGGGCGCTGGGGACTCCTGCCCAGCGCAGCACAGACTAAACTCCTCCTCTTTTCCTCTCCCCAGCTGCGTTTTACTTTCCTCTTCACCCCTTTCCCCTGGAGGGCAGCTGTGCAGCACTGCGGGCAGCCTGCAGAAGTGCAGAGCCAAAGCCTGGCTTGAGATGTTCCCTGCCTGACCCCAGCACCACAGCAAGGCCGCAGCGAGCCCCCGAGCTGTGCGCACGGAAGGCAGCAGCGCTGCAGCTCCGAACCGGCGCTGCCGGAGCAGGAGAGGCTGCCGCTAATTGCCGGAGCGCCGGCAGAGGAGGCTTTCTTCCCTCGCCCGAGCGTTTGCTTTCATCTCTGGAGAAAGACAACGAGAGAGGAATGAGAAGCAGGCATTGATATGTAAAGGAGCCGCTTCGTACGGCGCAGGGAGAGCAGACTCCACTCAGCCTCCCATTGAAGCTGCGAGTGCTAAAACCTGCTCAAAGCAGAGGGATTAAGCCCGCGGGCGCGGGGGACTCCTGCGCTTCTGCAGCTGGTGCTGTCCCGCAGGAAAACCACACAGCAGCAGCCCACAGCATCGCTTTCCCCAAGCCCAGCACACAGTGCTCGCTGGAAACACATTCTCCTGAGGCTGGCAACTCATTTTGGCACCGGGCAGCTCCTCAGCCCAGTGCCACCTCCCTGCAACGTGCTGATATCCAGCACTGCTCCATTTATTGCCCCTAAGCAAGCTCCCTGCTGCTGCAATGGAAACACAAAGCATGCAGCAACCAAGAGCAGCTCTGTGCACACAGCTGTGGGTGCTGAGCCAGCCCTGCCATGCTCTGCACACAGCTGTGGGTGCTGAGCCAGTCCTGCCATGCTCTGCACACAGCTGTGGGTGCTGAGCCAGCCCTGCCATGCTCTGCACACAGCTGTGGGTGCTGAGCCAGTCCTGCCATGCTCTGCACACAGCTGTGGGTGCTGAGCCAGTCCTGCCATGCTCTGCACACAGCTGTGGGTGCTGAGCCAGCCCTGCCATGCTCTGCACACAGCTGTGGGTGCTGAGCCAGCCCTGCCATGCTCTGCACACCAGCATGGTCTGGCTGCCAGGAGCAGAGCAGGAAGCTCTTCCCCCATCACGCCCGCTGCTAAGTGGCTGTGACACCACCGATGACATCGACTCTAATGTTTGTCAGCAGCTGCTGCCTGCCACCTTGGCCACAGAAACTCCTTCCCACTATAGGAAGGACCTTGCCAGTCACAGGCCAGAAGATTATTCCTGGCCCAGCAGCCAGCTAGATGTGCAGGGTGACAAAGAGCAGGTGAGCAAAGCAGGAGCAGCCTCACCTACAGACGAGGCTCGCTGTGTCCAGCTACTCCGCTCGGTGCCTGAGCCCTGCCGGGCTCCCTCTCTGAGGCTCTGGCAGTCAGAGCTCTTCAGCAGCAGCGGTGCTGACACTGTCCTGGCCCAGCAGGGCAGGTGTGCCAGAGCTGGTCAGCCTGAGCAGCTGTGGCACTGACTGCAGGCAGGAGATGTCTGCGCTGAGCTGCTGCTGCCTGCAGCCTCGCTGGCACAGGGACATGAACGCAGCGTGCACAAGGCTGGCAGGGCTCAGCCTCGGCCTCCCCTGGAAGGGAGTTGGAGGAAAGCCTGAGAGCCTCTTCCAGGGCCATGGGGAAAACAAACCTGCAGCTAAGCTCAGAGGAACAAACCTGCAGCTAAGGCTCAGGGGAACAAATCTGCAGCTAAGGCTCAGAGGAACAAACCTGCAGCTAAGGCTCAGTTCCTCCCAGTTTCTGCTGAGCTCTTCCACAGGATCACAGAACCATAGAATGGTTTGGGCTGGAAGTGGCCTCAAAACTCATCTAGTTCCAACCCCCTGCCATGGGCAGGGACACCTCCCACCAGCCCAGGTCGCTCAAGAGGTCATCCAGCCTGGCCTTGATCACCTCCAGGGAGGTCATGGATCACAGAAGAATGTGATCTTTGGTCACATTCTGTGCTCTGTGATCCACAGTCTCCCTGGGCAAACTGTGCCAGTGTCTGCCCACCTGTGCCAGTGTTTGCCCACCTGTGCCAGTGTCTGCCCACCCTCACTATCAAGAATTTCTTCCTAATCCCCTCCTGAAGCTTGAATCCATTGGCCCTCTCCCTGTCACTTGTCAGACGTCCCCCCCAGCTCTCCTGCAGCCCCCTTCCCCTCAGTGAATGCAGGGCTTCCCTCCACTGTGTGCACGAGTGGATCCAGCAGCTGCAGAGCACTGCCCACCTGCAGACACCCATGCAGACACAGACCAGCCAGTGCCTGCAGTGCTTCAGCTCCTAAAGCATAGATTTGAGTTTCTGCCTGTGTGCTCAGCATGAGGAGGAAAGCCCAGGGGGGAGCTCAGGCAGGTGGCAGAGGTGGGGACATGCCTCAGCCCACTGGCAGTGGAAAGCAAAAAGAAGGCTCCATCAACAAAGCCACCATTTGCTGTGCAAACATCTGGTTTTGTGGCCATCACCACCCCATGGAAAGGACTCTGCTGTCCTCTTCACGTGGCCATTCAGCTCCAGCTGCAGGGAGCACAGGGGCAGGCCCTGGGATTCACCGCAGCTGCCTGCAGCAGGCACTGCAGGTACCTTGTGCAGCTGCACTCAGCCCTGGGGAAGCTGCCCAGCAGCCCTCTCAGCATCTTGGTGGCCTCCTCTGCACTGGCTCCAACCCTTCCATGTGCTGCTTGTGCTGGGGGCTGCAGAAGTGCCCCCAGGGCTGCAGGTGAGGTGTGAGGAGAGCAGAGCCAAGGGGCAGAATGCCCTCCCTTGCCCTGTGCCCACACTGCTCTGGCTGCAGCCCAGCACAGGGTTGTGTCTGGGCTGCACTCCCACTGCAGGCTCCTGAGGAGCTTTGCATCAGCCCAGACCCCCAGGGCCTGTTCCTCAGGGCTGCTCTCAGCCATTCCCCACACAAGTTGTTTGCACACTGCACATACAACCAGGTTGGCAGAGAGCTCCAGGCTCATCCAGCCCAGCCTAGCACCCAGCCCTGCCCAACCAACCAGACCATAGAATCATAGAATCAACTAGGTTGGAAGAGACCTCCAAGATCATCCAGTCCAACCATGGCACTAAGTGCCCCAGCCAGGCTTGGCTCCAACACCTCCAGCCACAGCCACTCCACCACCTCCCTGGGCAGCCCATTCCAATGCCAATCACTCTCTCTGCCAGGAACTTCCTCCTAACATCCAGCCTAGACCTGCCCTGGCACAGCTTGAGCCTCTGTCCCCTTGTTCTATTGCTGGCTGCCTGGCAGCAGAGCCCAACCCCAGGGAGCTGCAGGGAGGTGAAGCCCTGCTGCAGAGTGGAGGCTTTGTGCCTCTCCTGGAGCAGGGAGGGGTGTGCAGGGCTGGAGTGAGCTGTCCTCAGAGCCACACGTGGGGCAGCTGAGCCAACTTCATTTTGGCACACTGCTTCCCTTCCAGCAGCTGCAGAGGGCCTCACTGCTTTGGAGTGGCATCTTCCCCACCCAGCAGACCCCAGCTGTGTGCCAGCTTCTCCAGGAGGGATAAAAGTGGGACTCTCAGAATCCCCTTAACATGTCTGTGATGAGAGGTGGGCTGCTGGAGCTGCTGGAGCCAGCCAGCCCTGGGCTCACCCGGTCCCTCCCTGCTCCCCACTGATGGTTCTGCTCTCTTCCATGAAAGAAAAGATGCAGAGAAATCCAATCTGCTGCTCCTGCTGGAGGAATTCATTTGCTGATAAATAGTTCTTCTGTCAGGATTTATAACAGTGCAGGCAGACATCAAAAGAACCTGCCCAGCTCCTGTCTGTTGCAGGGTGCACAGCTGCAGTGGATGCACTCTGCAAGCTCTTTGGGAGAACAAAGCAGACAGCCTCGTCTTCAGGGCAAGCACTGGATGGGGCACAGCTGCCAGAGCCAGCCTGGCAGGAGGATTTGCTCTGTCTTGCAGAGGCTGTAAAGTAATTGGGTGTGAATGGCCCAGGCTCCCAGCACAGAACTGGCTTACTCCAGACCTCCGGAGCACTGATGCAGCTCAGTGCACAGAGCCACAGAACTGTTTGGGCTGCAAAAGGCCTCTGAGATCACCCAGCCCAGCCTGCAACCCAGCCCCACCATGGCCCTGCCTCCAGCTGCCATGGGCACAGGTTTCTGGGACCCCTCCAGGGATGGTGTCTCCACCACCTCCCTGTACCAGTCCCTGACCACTCTGGCAGCAAAGAAATTGTTCCTCCTCTCCAACCCAAACTTTCACTGCTTAAAACAAATTGCAACTGCCAGGGCAGGCTCAGGCTGGGTGTCAGGAGGAAGTTGTTGTCAGAGAGAGTGATTGGCATTGGAATGGGCTGCCCAGGGAGGTGGTGGAGTGGCCGTGGCAGGAGGTGTTGAAGCCAAGCCTGGCTGGGGCACTTAGTGCCATGGTCTGGTTGGTTGGGCAGGGCTGGGTGCTAGGCTGTGCTGGGGGAGCTTGGAGCTCTCTGCCAGCCTGGCTGAGTCCATGATTCCACTGGAAATGCCTTCCCAAAGCAGAGCTTGGGGCTGAAATGCTTCTCTGCAGGAAAAGAGGGAACCAATTCCTTGGCTGTCTCCCTGCACCCTCGCAGCTGCTGCCCTCGGACCTGCTCTCACAAGGTGCTTTTCCAGCAGGCTGCTTTGCTGATCTCTGCAGGAACTGCACTCTTGGAGTGTGGCTTCAAAGCCAGACAGACTTCTGGAGCACTTAGCCTACCTGAGAGTCCAGCCTGTGCTTCTCTCATCCTGCTGGGCCATGCTGCTTCCCCCTGCACCACTGGGACAAGAAGTAAGAGCAGTCCCCAGGTAGGGTTTATTAGCAAAGGTGCTGATGGAAGTGTTGGCTTTGAGCAGTTGCTGCAGTGCTGATTGCCAGGAGCACTGCCTAAACAACCAGAGGAGTGCTGCAGAGTCTCCTGGCAGTGTCTGCCATGCCCTCAGCTGTCCTCTCCAGGGGCTGAAGACAGCTCTGGGTGACATCCTGGTGTGTGTCCCCTAGGGAAATGAACACAGGCACAGAAATGCTTCACCTGGAAAAGCCCCCTCAGGTCACCCAGTTCCAACCAGCAACCCAACACCACCACAGCCACTAAACCATGTCCCTAGTGCCATGGCCACAGCTTCCTGGACCCCCTCCCGGGATGGGGACTGCAGCACCTCCCTGGGCAGCCTGTGCCAGTCCCTCTCAGAGCACAGACATTGGTGTTTCGTTGCCTTTGGAGCTGCAAGCAGCAGAGCTCTGCAGAACTTTAACTGCAGTGCCACACTTCTGCTGGCTCTGGTTCTTTCAGCCTGCACTGCAGAAGAGGCTGGGGGCAGCTGCAGTGCCTCAGGGGCTGCAGTGGGGCACAAAGGTAGCCAAGTCCTGCAGCTCAAGGTGAGTTCATTGCATGTAAATCCATCCAACTGTTGTGGCAGGGATTTCTGCCTCCTAGTTCAGGTTATCTGTGGCCATCCAGCAGCCACAGGAGACATTGCTGAGCAGCAGAGTGACAATGGAAATGACTACAAAGATGTCCAGATGTTCCCAAATTGCATCTTGCTGGCACTGCCACTTGCAGGGCTAATAGAAATGTCAGTCATGGGAGCTGGCAGCAGAGCTTTTACTCAGGGAAATCTGCAGCCTGTGGCTTTTGCCATCCCTGCTGTGCTCAGAACTCCACCCAACGAATGCCCCATTAAAGAAGCATGGGACAAAGTCATTGCCCTTTCAGCAGCACGGAATGGGTGGGTGGGCAGAGCCCTCTGAGCTCACCCAGTCCAATCAGCAGCCCAGCACCACCATGGCCACTAAACCCTGGCTCCAAGTGCCATGGCCACAGGGTTCTGGAACCCCTCCAAGGATGGGCACTTCACTGCCTCCCTGGGCAGCCTGTGCCAGTCCCTGACCACTCTTGCAGCAAAGAAATTCTTCCTCATCTGCAGCCTAACCCTGCCCTGGCACAATTTCAGGCCACTTCCTCTCCTTCTATCACCTGAGATTAGAAAGCAGAGCCCAAGCCCAGCTCATGACAACTGGAAGGGACAGAAACCAGAGAAAAGGGAAAGAGTTCTTCCCAGCCCTCCCCTGTTCAACTTGAGTGCCCAGGTGTGGGCTGGGTGCTCACAGTGATGCTCCTGCTCCAAAGCCAGAGCCCTGCCCTGTTCTTTCTCCTGTTTCCTTTCTCCATGCTGGATCCCAATTCCTGTTCACCACACAGCAGACTCCTGATGGTTTCCTTCCCTGGCCTGGGAGCCTGCCTCAGAGCCACACTGGAAAGAGGCTTTGCTTTGTGGTTTTGTTTTGCCTTCCTGAATACAGACCCAGGAGAGCAGAATCTTTGCAGATCAGATGAGCTTTGCCTTTACTTAGCTCAAAACCTCTCTTGCTTGAATGGTGAGATTTAAATAGCTTCTACAATAAAAGCAGAGGATGGCTCTTGCCTGCTCCAGAGCTGCCTGGGCCCTTGCTGAGTGGTTCTGGCTCTGCTGCTGATTCCATTTCTCTAACTACATATCCAGGCATAAACAATTCAAGGGGACACACAGAGCTGGGGCAGAATGATGACCTTGGAGGTCTCTTCCAACCTGGTGGATTCTATGATTCTAAGCACCAATGCAATGTGCTCCTCAGCAGTGGGATCCAAAGCAGGATTGCTGGCAACCAGCTTCAGTCCTAAATACCTTTGCCATGGTCAGCTGCATGGAGGCAGCTGCTCAGGGGCAGATCCCTGCCAGCTTTTCACTCAGCTTTCCCTCTGTCTTTTTTTGGCTCAGGGCTGTTATTCTGTGCAAACACAGCAGAACTCAGAGAGACTTTGGGATCATGGAACCACAGACTCAGCCAGGCTGGCAGAGAGCTCCAAGCTCCCCCAGCACAGCCTAGCACCCAGCCCTGCCCAACCAACCAGACCATGGCACTAAGTACCCCAGCCAGCCTTGGCTTCAACACCTCCTGCCACGGCCACTCCACCACCTCCCTGGGCAGCCCATTCCAGTGCCAATCACTCTCTCTGACAACAACTTCCTAACAACATCCAGCCTAGACCTGCCCTGGCACAGCTTGAGCCTCTGTCCCCTTCTTCTGGTGCTGGCTGCCTGGCAGCAGAGCCCAATCCCACCTGGCTCCAGCCTCCCTGCAGGCAGCTGCAGGCAGCAATGAGCTCTGCCCTGAGCCTCCTCTGCTGCAGGCTGCACCCCCCCAGCTCCCTCAGCCTCTCCTCACAGGGCTCTGCTCCAGGCCCCTCCCCAGCCTTGCTGCCCTGCTCCAAACACCTTCCAGCACCTCAACATCTCTCTTGAACTGAGGGGCCCAGAGCTGTGAGACCTGTGCTTGCAGGGCAAAACAAATCAGCACTTGTCCATCCTTCAGCTGAACCCATGCATGGCAACTGCAGATGCTCCCCCAGTGATCTCGCTGCCTCTCCAGGTGTTCCTCTGCCTGCACCCAGAAACGCTGTGTGCAGCCACAGCCAAACCTCAGAGCTCACTCCAGAGGCTCAGGTAATTTATTCATGCACCTGATTGTTTCTCCCACCTCTGAATTCCATCTGCTGAAAGCTGAGCTCTCTGAAATGGGCCTTTAGCTTTGTCCTCTAGGAAAGCAAGTGTTTGCTTGCACAGCAAAGGTGCACTTAGCTGTGCTAAATGGCCCCTTCCAATCCCCGGCAGGAGCTTTATGGGGCTCCTTCTGATTCCACTGCAGTCTTATTTCCATTTACTGCCCTACTCATCACAACAAGTTGGCAGTCACTGGAAAGCAAAGTGACTGATGTCATCTCCCTGCTCTCCAGAGCGCCGCACCCAGCAGATCCCTTTGATCCCCAGTGCCCCTGGCAGCGCCGTGCAGATCCCAGCCCTGGCAGATGTGGCTGGGAGGCTGGGAGGAGGCAGACAGTGCAGGGAGCTCCTCACGGCGCTGCCACTGCAGCAGGTGTTCGAGGGGAGGGTGCAGCTGGCACCTTTGGTGGTAGCAGTGACTGCCAGGATGAGTGCTGGGAGCCCTCTGCAGCTCCATGGCCACATGCTGGCTCGGGGCTGGACCCCAGTGGGTAACTGTGGCACTCGTGGCACCACAGCATGCACAAGTGCCCTGCTTTGTGTCATGAGCAGCTCCTTCTAGAATCACAGAGTTGCTTGGGCTGGCAAGGCCCTCTGGGATCACCCAGTCCAGCCACTAACCCTGCACCAGCATGGCCACTAAACCATGGCCACACCTTTCTGGAACCCTCCAGGCACAGGCACTTCACCACCTCCCTGGGCAGCCTGTGCCAATCCCTGACCACTCTTGCAGCAAGGGCATTTTTCCTCATCTCCCTCCTAAACTTCCCCTGGCACCATTCCAGGCCATCTTCTCTCCTTCTGTCACCTGAGGCTGGGGAGCAGAGCCCAACCCCCACCTGCCTGCAGCCTCCTTTCGGGGAGCTGTAGAGAGCAGTGAGGAGCTGCAGCATCCTCAGGTGCTGCTGCTGCAGGGTGCCAGCTCCGGAGGCCAGCAGCCACTTAGGAGGAGAGGCTGAGAGCCCTGGGGCTGTTCAGCCTGGAGAATGGAATGGAATAGAATCAGCCAGGCTGGAAGAGAGCTCCAAGCTCACCCAGCCCAACCTCGCACCCAGCCCTACCCAACTCTCTCTGTCAACAACTTTCTCCTAACATCCACCCTCAACCTGCCCTGCCGCAGCTTGAGCCTCTGTCCCCTTCTTCTGCTGCTGGCTGCCTGGCAGCAGAGCCCAACCCCACCTGGCTACAGCCTCCCTGCAGGCAGCTGCAGGCAGCAATGAGCTCTGCCCTGAGCCTCCTCTGCTGCAGGCTGCACACCCCCAGCTCCCTCAGCCTCTCCTCACAGGGTCTGTGTGACAATACTAAAGCAGGCAATAAACCAGGCAATGGCAGCAACTCTTTTACATGTGGAAGCAGCAGGAAAAAAGACTCCAGGCTGCACTGCCAAGCTGCCAAAAGCAACAGGCTGACAGTGCAGAGAGCTCTGGAGCCACTTGAGCCGGAAGCAATAAAGCATGCAAGCAGATTACAAGCTCTGAAGTTAATCTGGTGCTGTACATCATAGTCTCTTATAGCAGAGCACATTAATACCATGCTCCAACAAGCACAGCAATAGATGGAAAGATGGAGCAGCCTCTCTGGATCCTAAATAATGCATAGGAGGCTTCCTGGTGTGTGTGTGGGAGCTCTTTGCTGCTGCCCTGGGTCTGTGGCTTCTCAGGAGCGCTGCCGGTCGCTGCCTCCCATCAGCCCTGCTCAAAGGCAGGCTGCTTACAGCCAATCTCCTGCCTTCAGCCCAGTTTGGATGTGGGATGAGTTTCATTACAGTGCTGGAAAGGTGAGGGGGTTGGGGTTGTTCAGCATGAAGGAGAAGAGAGCTCACTGCTCTCTACAGCTCCCCGAAAGGAGGCTGCAGTGAGGGGGGGTTGGGCTCTGCTCCCAGGTCACTAACAGGACAACAGGAAAGAGCCTCGAGTCGCACCAGAGGGCATTAGGTTGGATATCAGGAGAAAGTCATTTGCTGCAAGAGGGGTCAAGGACTGGCACAGGCTGCCCAGGGAGGGGGCGGAGTGCCCACCCCTGGAGGGGTTCAAAAGTGTGGCCATGGCACCTGGGGACGTGGCTCAGTGGCCATGGTGGTGCTGGGTGGATGGCTGGACTGGATGACCTCACAGAAATGTTGCACCCAAACAATTCTGTGAGCCCATCAAGCCTTCAGCAGCTCACTGGCCATCTGTGGGGAGCACAAAGCCACCAGCTGCCCCTGCTGCAAGCCCAGCTCACTGCCAGCAGTTCTGGTTGCTTGGGCAGGGCTGGGTGCTAGGCTGGACTGCAGGAGCTTGGAGGCCTCTTCCAGCCTGCTTGACTCTATGATTCTACTGACTCAGCTAGAGACAAAACTTGAACTAAATGGCATTATGGGGGGCTCAAACACAGATGACTAAGTTCACAGCCCTTCATGAAGCACCTCTCTGTTCATGCCACACAGCTGAGAACTGAAGTGACTCCCCAGCTGAGCTCCAAACCCAGAGGAAGGAGAGCTCCAAACCCAGAGGAAGGAGAGCTTCAAACCCAGAGCAAGCAGAGCTCCAAACTCAGAGCAAGCAGAGCTCCAAACTCAGAGCAAGCAGAGCTCCAAACTCAGAGCAAGCACAGCTCCAAACTCAGAGCAAGCACAGCTCCAAACTCAGAGCAAGCACAGCTCCAAACTCAGAGCAAGCACAGCTCCAAACTCAGAGCAAGCACAGCTCCAAACTCAGAGCAAGCACAGCTCCAAACTCAGAGCAAGCAGAGCTCCACACCCAAAGGAAGCAGAGCTCCAAAGAGGAAGCAGAGCTCCACACCCAAAGGAAGCAGAGCTCCAAAGAGGAAGCAGAGCTCCACACCCAAAGGAAGCAGAGCTCCAAAGAGGAAGCAGAGCTCCACACCCAAAGGAAGCAGAGCTCCAAAGAGGAAGCAGAGGCAGCCCCAGCCCAGCTGCACCCCCACCAGCTCATAAAACTTCCCCTGCAGCCCCCCTGCCTCCTTAGCGTTGTGCTTTGTGTGCTTTTAAACGCGGGTGTGACAGGGGAGCAGTAGGAAACATTCTCCACAGGTGAGTCAGGAGGATGTGAAGTGCAGCATGAGGCTTTTGTGCCTGGGCCAGCCTGCTCCATCAGCCTGCTCCATCAACCTGCTGCATCAGCCTGCTCCATCAGCCTGCTCCATCAACCTGCTGCATCAGCCTGCTCTATCAACCTGCTCCATCAGCCTGCTGCATCAGCCTGCTCTATCAACCTGCTCCATCAGCCTGCTCCATCAGCCTGCTGCATCAGCCTGCTCTATCAACCTGCTCCATCAGCCTGCTCCATCAGCCTGCTGCATCAGCCTGCTCTATCAACCTGCTCCATCAGGCTGCTCCATCAGCCTGCTGCATCAGCCTGCTCCATCAGCCTGCTCTATCAACCTGCTCCATCAAGCTGCTCCATCAACCTGCTCCATCAGCCTGCTGCATCAGCCTGCTCTATCAACCTGCTCCATCAGGCTGCTCCATCAACCTGCTCCATCAGGCTGCTGCATCAGCCTGCTCCATCAGCCTGCTCCATCAACCTGCTCCATCAGCCTGCTGCATCAGCCTGCTCTATCAACCTGCTCCATCAGGCTGCTCCATCAGGCTGCTCCATCAAGCTGCTCCATCAACCTGCTCCATCAGCCTGCTGCATCAGCCTGCTCTATCAACCTGCTCCATCAGGCTGCTCCATCAGGCTGCTGCACCAGGCTGCTGCCGCTGGCGGCAGCGTAGCTCGGAGCGCAGCTCTGATGTGGCAGACACATTGATCGGCGCTGATATTGGTTCGCACCGTTTATTTGCAGCACGCCCAGCCAGCCTCACGGCAGCATTCTCTTAGCCTCAGGTAAGCCTCTCCTCTGGCTGGGGTCAGGTTCTGTTGCCAAATGCAAATGCTGAAGCTCTCCTCGGGCTGGTTTTTAATTAACACCTTGCTCAGAGCTAATTCGCAGTCTTTAAGCGGAGCCAGGGAGCCACTTTGATCTCTTTCCTCCCGTAGCACGATGCTGCCTGATGGGGAAGGCTTCCTCTGCTCTGCCTGTTTGAGTACTCCTGGGACATGTCCAACACCCCCCTCGGTTCGTGGCCGCACAGAAGGGCTTGGGGTGGAAGGGACCTTGGAGCTCATCCAGTTCCAGTCCCCTGCCACCAGCAGGGACACCTCCCACCGGCCCAGGTTGCTCAAGGGCTCATCCAGCTACAAACGGAGCTCCTCCGGGAGCCCTGCCGTAGGGATGATTAACCTTCAGACAGCTGTGTGGAGGAGGAGGAGGATGAGACCTTGGCATCCACAGCTCTCTGGAGGAAAGAGACAAAAGGAGGCTGCTGCAGCATCCCCTGGCTTGCTGTGCAGGATGCACTCGGGGCAGGATCCCTCCCTGCAGGGCAGCCGCATCCATAGAGGGGGCAGCAGCTCCGTTTTCATTCCAAGGCTTTTATGCTCTATGCCCAGAGACAACGCTGAGAATTCTTCCTTCCATTAAGGCGTTAGCAGACCCAAAGGCACTGCAGTCTGCAGTTCCACCCCGCAGCTCTAACTGCTTCTGCTCAGACTCTGCCAGGCTGACTTCCCCACACAGCTGCATTTGTCTTCCTCACCCCCCAGCCCCCACCCCCGCGAAAGCCTTTCCAGGCTGCTGGAGGAGAGACATTAACTCCGACCCAGTGCTCTCTCCTCTCCTCTTGCAAACGCCTCCTCTGGAGGACACCTCTCATGCAAGTGCTGTCCTTGCTAACAGCTCAACCCCGGCGCTGCCACTGCACCCACCCCGACCCCATCATGCCTTCAGGACAGCAGCTCTGCCTGGCAGCTGCAGCTGCTGCTCTCTGAAGTGCAGAGACCTGATGCTGCCTGGGAATGGCAATGGAAATCACTCCAGTAGCCCAAAGTGAGAGCTGGGAGCCTTTCCCAGCAACCCTTCTGGTGTCCTACAGAGAGACTGCTGGAGGCAGAGCTGAGCAGCCTCAGGTCTGTTCCTGGAGGCAGAAGGCAGCACAACAATGACATTTCCTGCTGGTTACACACGGGGAGAAAGGTCAGAGGCCAGAGATGGCAAAGTGAAGGGAGTGTTGCACGGGAGCTGCTGGTGCTGAATGCTCATCACTGAAGCAATAACTCAGCTGCCAGGTTGGGCATGCCCAAGCTGGGGTTTGGGCCATAACTCTGCAGAGCAGGTTCAGGCAGGGGAGGAGGCTGACTCCTGGGGAAATGGCATTCAGGTGTGAGCTCTGCAAGCAAAATACAGACCTGCACTGAGCACCCAAGGAGTCCACCCCTGCCCCCCTCTTCCTCCCCTATAAGGATGAAAGTGTCTTTCTGGTGCAGTCATAGAATCAGAGACTCACAGACTCAGCCAGGCTGGAAGAGAGCTCCAAGCTCAGCCAGCCCAACCTAGAACCCAGCCCTGCCCAACCAACCAGACCATGGCACTAAATGCCCCAGCCAGGCCAGCAGAGCCCAACCCCACCTGGCTACAGCCTCCCTGCAGGCAGCTGCAGGCAGCAATGAGCTCTGCCCTGAGCCTCCTCTGCTGCAGGCTGCACCCCCCCAGCTCCCTCAGCCTCTCCTCACAGGGCTGTGCTCCAGGCCCCTCACCAGCCTTGCTGCCCTTCTCCAAACACTTTCCAGCACCTCAACATCTCTCTGCAATGGAGGAGTCCAGAACTGGACACAGCACTCCAGGGGTGGCCTGAGCAGTGCTGAGCACAGGGGCACAAGAACTTCCCTTGTCCTGCTGCCCACACTGCTCCTGAGCCAGCCCAGGATGCCATTGGCTCTGCTGCCCACCTGGGCACTGCTGCCTCCTCTCCTGCTCCTCTCTCCCAGCACCCCCATCTCTCTCTCTGCCTGGCTGCTCTCAGCCACTCTGGCCCCAGCCTGTAGTGCTGCTTAGGGTTGTTGTGGCCAAAGTGCAGAACCCTGCCCTTGGCCTTGTTCAGTCTCATCCCCTTGGCCTCTGCCCACCCATGCAGCCTGGCCAGGTCCCTCTGCAGGGCTCTTCTACTCTCCAGCACCTTCCATGCAATGTTTTGTCCTGTGGAAGACAATGAATTGCTTGGGGAAAAGCACTGCAACCTCAAGTGGCACTTAGGTGCTGCAAAAGCTGAGCTTGGCTTACAAATCCATCAGCTGAGCTGGCTCCATGGCCTGGATCTCTGTGCTTCCTCCACTCCTGCAGGCCATTCCCAAGGCTTTGCTAGACAAAGCCATGGCTGAGCTGCAGTGCTTTGAGGAGGAGCTTGGATCAGAGATTCCTTACAGCCAGTACCGACAACAAACATCCTCCTGCTCTCCTGCCTCCAGCTCTGCTCTCCCCAGCAGAAGGACTCAGAGCTGCTGAAGTGAGGCCAGAGCAGGCCACAAAGATGCTGCCAGGGCTGGAGCAGCTCTGCTGTGAGCACAGGCTGAGGGAGCTGGGGGGGTGCAGCCTGCAGAGGAGAAGGCTCCAGGGGCACCTCAGAGCTGCTGCCAGGGCCTGAAGGGAGCCTGCAGGGAGGCTGCAGAGGGACTTGTGCTGAGGGGGTCTGAGCCAGGCCAAGGGGAAAGGTTTGGAGCTGAGGCAGAGCAGGGTGAGACTCTGAGCAGCCCGGGACAGGGGGAAGAGTCCCTGCCCATGGTGGGGAGGTTGGAGCAGATGAGCTCTGAGGTCCCTTCCAGCCTGAGCCACTGTGGGATCCTGTGCTAGGATCCTGTGCCATGCTGAGCCTCACGGCAGGACCATGCACACTGCCGGTGCTCAGCAGGGCTGCTGCTCCCCCAGCACAAGCTGTGGCTGAGATGCTACCAGCCAGGCAGTTTCCATGGAGACCTCGCAGGGTGAGACAGCCTGGGGGGGGAGGTCACTGCCGCCACAGGAGAGCCACCAGCGGCGGCAGCTCATGTGGGACACCTCCGTTAGTCCCTGTCTGCCCTGGGGGGCAGCTCTGGCCGAGCAGCAGCCCCTGCAGGGAGCCCCAACCAAGCCCTGCCCTGGGTCTGCTGATTTGGCATTTAAAAGGCTTAATGCTCACAGCTTCACAGAATGGCTTTGTTAGAAGAGACCTCAGAGCTCGTCCAGCTCCAGCCCCTGCCAGGGGCACGGGCACCTCCCACCAGCCCAGCTTGCTCAAGGGCTCACCCAGCCTCCAGGGAGGGCACTTCCACAGCCCCCCCGGGCAGCTGCTCCATTGCATGGCTCCTGTGAAGGTCTCCACCAGCAAGATATTCCCAGCTCTCAGGTGTCCCTAGAGCTGAAACCTCCTGCTGATCCCTCACAGCTGAGCTGCTGTCCCTTTTCACTGCTTCGCAAGGGAGATTTTATGAGCCATGCACCCAGAATCTGGATGGTAAAGGAAACTTAGAAGCCACCTGCATGCCCAAGCCTCCTAGGAGCAGGTGTACCTGGCACAGAAACATGGCATCATTAAGGCTGGAGGAGACCTCTGAGACATCAGCTCCAACCACCAACCCAACGCCACTGTGGCACTAAACCACTTCAGTCTGACGCTTCTGAAAGAGGCTTAGGCTGGAGCTGAGGAGGAAGTTCTTCAGCATGAACCCTAGAACAGTCAGGGCTGGAAGGGGCCACAAGGATCAGCCAGCTCCTGAGGGTGGTGAGAGGCTGGCACAGGCTGCCCAGGGAGGCTGAGGCTGCCTGGGGCTGCTCAAGGCCAGACTGGATGAGTCCTTGGGCAGCTGAGTCCAGCTGAGAGGTGTCCCTGGGCATGGTGGGGAGGGGGGAGCAGAGGAGCTCTGAGCTCCCCTCCAAAACTGAGCCATTCTGTGATCCTCACTCTAAGTGTCTACCACCACAGCTCAGCCCAGCAGAGAGGAAACACCTGAGAGTGGGAGGTAAATGGAGATGGACACCAAAGGGTTAGAGCAGGCAGTGCCCAGGATGTTTTTTCCCATCCCATGGCTTTCTACTCCCCTCCAGTTCCACAAATAGCAGCAGAGCTCACTGGCATAGCAAGAGACCTAATTATAAACAAGTTGTAATTAAGTAGCATCTCTAAATTATATAAGATAATATGAATGTAAGTGCATCCATTATGTAAATGGCTCTTTGATTGCTCGTTTAAAACACATCGTGGCAGTGCAGCTGGGAGGTGGACAGCATGCTAAGAGGGGGCAGCAGCCAGGGACACAGCTCCTGGCACAGGCAGAAGGGTAGGTGTGAAAGGACAAGAGCAGCACTCAGCTGTCCCTCCACAGCAGCTCCCGAGCGATGCCCGTGCATGGCAGCCAGGGAGGAGGACTGCAGCCCCCAGAGGTGGGCACCACATCTGCCTGGCACCTGAGAGGCCTCTCTCCCTCTTCAGAGGGCATGAGAAGAACGAGGAAGAGATAGACAGAATGTCTACAGGAAAGCTGGGGATGGACTTTCTAAGCTCTCAGGGAGTGCCAGGACTGGGGGGATGGAGCAAAGCTGGAGGTGGGGAGAGTGAGGCTGGAGGTGAGGAGGAAGTTGTTGAGCAGGAGAGTGGTGAGAGGCTGGCAGGGGTTGCCCAGGGAGGTGGTTGAGGCCCCATGGCTGGAGGTGGTTGAGGCCAGGCTGGCTGAGGCTGTGGTCAGGCTGCTCTAGGGTAGGGTGTCCCTGGGCATGGCAGGGGGTTGGGACTGGCTGCTCCTTGTGGTCCCTTCCCACCCTGACTGGGTCTATGATTCTATGTTGGCATCCAAACTGCTGCTGCCTTCTCTACCTGGAGAGAAGCCCAGCCCAGGTTCTTCTCACGTGAAGCAGCCCCAGCTGTGTGGCACCCACGGGTGGCAGACTCCTTGTGGCAGGACTCACCTTGGTTTTGCCAGGATGTGAGGGAAGATGATTGAGCCCTTCCCAAAGAAGCCTTTCTTGCTCCTTCTCTCTGCTCCTGGCTGGATTATTTCCAAGCCCTGGCTCCTGCTCGCTGAGGTTGTCAGCTTGAGGCCGAATGGCAGCACCGAGCCCTGGAGGCTGTGTGAGAGCAGAGCCTGGCTCAGGGCTCTGGGGAGCAGCACTTGAGGGTGGGACTGGAAGTGCAGCAATTGGTGGTCCTCAGCAGACAACTCAGACACTGAACAGCCTTGGAAGAGAAATACTCTGCAAGCAGCTACTGATACCTGCTGGAGTCCTACCAAGAGCTCCCAGCCAGCTCCCTCCCTCCCCTCCCCTCTCCAGGCTGCGTTTCCCCGAGCGGGCTCAGCAGGCTCCTTGCTCGCCTTGGACGTCTCCTCCTCAAGTCGGCAATTGTCTGCAGCCACAGGACCCAGAGGCTCCACGGATGCCTTCCTCAGGAGCAGCAGAACAAGCCCTGGGAGCCTCCGGAGGCAGAGGAGAAAGCACAAAGATTACTGCCGGGGGCCTCTGCTCGGAGCCCCACTGAGGGGGGCAGCAAACTGCGCCTGGGTGCAGCCTGTGCCCGCAGTGCCCTGGCAGCCTGTGCCCGCAGTGCCCCGCAGCCTGTGCCCGCAGTGCCCCGCAGCCTGTGCCCGCAGCGCCCCGCAGCCTGTGCCCGCAGTGCCCTGGCAGCCTGTGCCCACAGTGCCCTGGCAGCCTGTGCCCGCAGTGCCCCGCAGCCTGTGCCCGCAGCGCCCCGCAGCCTGTGCCCGCAGTGCCCTGGCAGCCTGTGCCCGCAGTGCCCCGCAGCCTGTGCCCGCAGTGCCCTGGCAGCCTGTGCCCACAGTGCCCCGCAGCCTGTGCCCGCAGCGCCCCGCAGCCTGTGCCCGCAGTGCCCTGGCAGCCTGTGCCCGCAGTGCCCCGCAGCCTGTGCCCGCAGTGCCCTGGCAGCCTGTGCCCGCAGCGCCCCGCAGCCTGTGCCCACAGTGCCCTGGCAGCCTGTGCCCGCAGCGCCCCGCAGCCTGTGCCCGCAGCGCCCCGCAGCCTGTGCCCGCAGTGCCCTGGCAGCCTGTGCCCGCAGTGCCCTGGCAGCCTGTGCCCACAGTGCCCTGGCAGCCTGTGCCCGCAGCGCCCCGCAGCCTGGCAGCTCACCGTGGCTCTGTGCCAGCCAGGGCTGCAGCAGCGGGCAGCTGAGGGGTGCGGGGAGCAGGGTGGAGCAGCAGCGGCAGGCAGCCCGGGCTGGCTCTGTGGCTGGCGCAGGAGGCAGTGACTCTCCGGGTGAGAGCTATTTAGTTTGGCTGTCTCAGGCACGCTAAAGACCAGCTCCACTCACATAAATCCCAGCTGCCTGTGCCAGAGGCTGCAAACTGTTGTTAAATGGATTAAAATGACTCCGTGTCCTTTCCAGGCGTGAGCTGCAGCTCAAGTGCTGGCTCTGCCCCAGCAGTGCCCAACCGGCACTGGGGCGCTGGCACTGCGCTCGCCACGGGGACGCAGGCAGCAGCAACGGGCAGAGGCTGCGGCACAGCAGGCTCCAGCTCAGCACAAGGGCAACTTCTGTCCTGGAAGGGTCCCAGAACCTGGCACAGGCTGCCCAGAGAGGCTGCGGAGTCTCCTCTGGAGATACTCAAGAACCACCTGGATGTGTGTCTGTGTGATCTGCTCTGGGTGATGCTGCTCTGGCAGGGGCTGGACCAGATGAGCTCTGGAGGTCCCTTCCAGCCCCTGGCACTCTGTTCCATGATTCTATGAACTCTGTGGTTCTGTGGTATGTCCAGTGGCCAAAATTCCATTCATCACAGAATCATCACAGAATCAGCCAGGCTGGAAGAGAGCTCCAAGCTCAGCCAGCCCAGCCTAGCACCCAGCCCTGCCCAACCAACCACACCATGGCACTCAGTGCCCCAGCCAGCCTTGGCTTCAACACCTCCTGCCATGGCCACTCCACCACCTCCCTGGGCAGCCCATTCCAGTGCCAATCACTCTCTCTGCCAGGAACTTCCTCCTCACATCCAGCCTAGACTTACCCTGGCACAGCTTGAGCCTCTGTCCCCTTCTTCTGCTGCTGGCTGCCTGGCAGCAGAGCCCAACCCCACCTGGCTGCAGCCTCCCTGCAGGCAGCTGCAGGCAGCAATGAGCTCTGCCCTGAGCCTCCTCTGCTGCAGGCTGCACCCCCCCAGCTCCCTCAGCCTCTCCTCACAGGGCTGTGCTCCAGGCCCCTCCCCAGCCTTGCTGCCCTGCTCTGGGCACCAATGCAATTCCCATGCATGCAAACTGCTCTCCTCCAGCCTTGCTAGCAGCCCCACTCCAACAAGTGAAGGTAGCCCAGTCATGAGCAGGGGTGGTTTGTGGGCTGTTCCTGGCTCCTCCTGGCTCTCTGTGCTGCTGCAGGCTGGCCACAAGGATGAGAGCTGTTGACTAAAACGAGGAGGAAGAAAACCCCTGCAGCAGCTTGCAGCATGCATTATACAGAGGAGGAGAAATCCCAGGGCAGGTAGCCACTGGAGCAGAGAGCTGCTGCTCAGATCCCCCTGGTGATGGCTGGGTTGGGCATTCTGTGCACGGAGACAGAGCAGGCTCCCCCCGAGTCAGGCTGACATCAAGGCACAGTAACTGAGTACCACCATCCAGCACACTCCCAGGGCAGGCAGCTGCACTGCATTTCTAACAGCTGTGTGCATGTGAAGGGAAGGAGATGGAAATGTAAGAGCAATCTGAGATGCAGCTGGGGCAAGGGTGCACACGAACCTGCCTGGGAGGGTCTGGGGGTGACAGTTCAGCCCAGGAAAGGAAACCCAGCTCCCAGTATCAAGTTTCAGGTGCCAGTTTGGAGGTGTGGAGTCAAGGCACTCCATAGCTCACTAGAAACCAACTGTCAGGCAGCATCACATCATCTCAGCCCCCATCCTCTGAAGTGCTGTTAACATGCTGGAGCCAGCAGCAAACAGTGGAGGAAAGGCCTTAATAGATCACAGCATAGAAGTGGGAAGTGATCAGGAGCTATAGAAACATCCCCACAGTGCAGCAGCAGCAGCACTACAGGCTGGGGCCAAAGTGGCTTGGAGGGGAGCAGAGCCCTGCAAAGGGACCTGGCCAGGCTGCATGGGTGGGCAGAGGCCAAGGGGATGAGACTGAACAAGGCCAAGGGCAGGGTTCTGCACTTTGCCCACAACAACCCCAAGCAGCACTGCAGGCTGGGGCCAGAGTGGCTGAGAGCAGCCAGGCAGAGAGGGAGCTGGGGGTGCTGGGAGAGAGGAGCTGCAGAGGAGGCAGCAGTGCCCAGGTGGGCAGCAGAGCCAATGGCATCCTGGGCTGGCTCAGGAGCAGTGTGGGCAGCAGGACAAGGGAGGTTCTTCTGCCCCTGTGCTCAGCACTGCTCAGGCCACACCTTGTCAATAGTCCCTCCCCAGCCCTCCTGCAGCCCCCTTCACAGCCTGCAAGGCCACTCCAAGCTCTCCTGGAAGCCTTCTCCTCTCCAGGCTGCACAGCCCCAACTCTCTCAGCCTGTGCTCAGAGCAGAGCTGCTGCAGCCCTCTCAGCATCTTGGTGGCCTCCTCTGCACTGGCTCCAACCCTTCCATGTGCTGCTTGTGCTGGGGGCTGCAGAAGTGCCCCCAGGGCTGCAGGTGGGGTGTGAGGAGAGCAGAGCCAAGGGGCACAATGCCCTCCCTTGCCCTGTGCCCACACTGCTCTGGCTGCAGCCAGCACAGGGTTGTGTCTGGGCTGCACTCCCACTGCAGGCTCCTGTGGAGCTTTGCATCAGCCCAGACCCCCAGGGCCTGCTCCTCAGGGCTGACTCAACTCCTCACATCCTCAGACCTTTACCACATCTCCTCTGCCTCTCTTGAGGTGGCTGCACATAGAATCATAGAATGGTTTAGGTTGGAAATGACCTCAAATCTCCTCCAGTTGCAAGCCCCTGCCATAGGCAGGGACACCTCCCACTAGAACAGGTCACTCAGGATCTCATCCAGCCTGGCCTTGAACAACTCCAGGGAGGTTGTGAGGCACAGAAGCAACCAATGTGATCTATGATCTATGATCACGTTGGGTGATTCTGTGCCTCACAACCTCCCTGGGCACCCTGTGCCAGTGTCTCACCACCCTCACTGCAAACAGCTCCTTAGCCTCAAGAGCTCTCAAGCAGGCTCTGTCTAATTGCTCCCCTCCCGAGGCTGTGCAAAGCCCTGCAGGTGTACCTCAATAATTCATTACAGCTAATCAGCCTCGTGCCATGTTAATTAGCAAGGTAATGTTTGCATAAACAGGAAGGTAATCAACATCAAATATTTGGGAGAAAATATTATGAAGGCAAATTCCAGGAGGTGCTCAGCTCTGAACCACTGCACCTCTGTTTGGTTTGCATCCTCAGCCAAGCCCTCTGAATTCACTAAGCTGTGGGAAGATGAGGGAGCCTCTGTGCCAGGCCAGCTCCAGCCTCTGCTGCCTGCTGTCTGCTGCAGAATGATGGCCTGGGATAGCTTGGTGAAAATGCTGCTCCATAGAAGCCCTGTGCTGCTCCCCAGGGTGTTGGCAGAAGGCTGCAATCATAATTGGCTGGGCTCTGGTTCTGCTGCCACATCTCATCTCCTATAGCACATGCAGTGTGGGCTCAGCACTGCATGGGGATGCTCTGCAGTGCAAGTCCAACCTACTGCGTCCAGTTCTGGCTTCTTCTGCCCCTGTGCTCAGCATTGCTCAGGACACCCCTGCAGTACTGTGTCCAGTTCTGGGCTCCTCCATTGCAGAGAGATGCTGAGGTGCTGGAAGGTGTTTGGAGAAGGGCAGCAAGGCTGGGGAGGGGCCTGGAGCACAGCCCTGTGAGGAGAGGCTGAGGGAGCTGGGGGGGTGCAGCCTGCAGCAGAGGAGGCTCAGGGCAGAGCTCATTGCTGCCTGCAGCTGCCTGCAGGGAGGCTGTAGCCAGGTGGGGTTGGGCTCTGCTGCCAGGCAGCCAGCAGCAGAAGAAGGGGACAGAGGCTGAAGCTGTGCCAGGGCAGGTCTAGGCTGGATGTGAGGAGGAAGTTGTTGGCAGAGAGAGTGATTGGCACTGGAATGGGCTGCTCAGGGAGGTGGTGGAGTGGCCGTGGCAGGAGGTGTTGAAGCCAAGCCTGGCTGGGGCACTTAGTGTCATGGTCTGGTTGGTTGGGCAGGGCTGGGTGCTAGGCTGGGCTGGCTGAGCTTGGAGCTCTTTTCTATCCTGCTGGATTCTGTGATTCTCTGATACCCAGAACACAGCAGCCTCAACAAGGTGGATGGGGCAGAACCTGGGCAGGAGCCAGCAGTGGGCACTGGCAGCCCTGAAGGCCAAGGGCAGCTTGGGCTGCATCCAAAGCAGTGTGGGCAGAGGTGGTGAGAGAGGATCCTGCCCCTCTGCTCTGCTCTGGGGAGACCTTACCTGCACTGCTGGAGCCAGCTATGGGCCCCCCAACACAAGAAGGACTTGGACCTGCTGGAGAGGGTCCATAGGAGATCCCAGAGATGATCAGGAGGCTGTAGGACCTCTGCTATGGGCACAGGCTGGGAGAGTTTGGGCTGTTCAGCCTGGAGAAGGCTCCAGGGAGACCTCAGAGCAGCCTGCTGGTATCTAAAGGGGACCTGCAGGAGTCCTGAGGGGCAACTGGTTAGAAGGGCTTGGAGTGATAGGATGGGGACAGTGGCTGGAAGCTGGAGCAGAGCAGGGTTAGGTTGGGCATGAGGAGGGAGCTCTGCACAGTGAGGGTGGTAAGACACTGGCACAGGCTGCCCAGGGCTGTGCTTGAGGCCCCATCCCTGGAGACATTACCTCTCATCCCTGCTGTGTCCTGGGCAGCCTGCTCCAGCTGGAGGTGTCCCTGCTGCCTGCAGGGGGCTGGACAAGATGAGCTTGGAGGCTCCTTCCACCCTGATGAGTTCTGTGACTCCATGGCACCAGCTCAGAGCTGCTTCCTGCTCCTCAGCAGCAGCAGCAAGCTGCTACTCAGCTGGCTCCTCACCAGTGCCAGGCAGCTCTTTTCTGTCCAGGGGCTGCCTTTTGCCCTGGTGCTTTCAGCTAGGCCTCTGGTGCCTGCTGGATCCCAGGGCAGCAGGCATGGCCAGGGCAGTGGGAGTGCTGCAAGTCCTGCAGCCCAGTGCTGTGCAGGGCTGGCTGTGCCATGCCCAGTTTAGCAGCAGACAGATAAGTGTTATTAAATGAGCCCCTAAGTGTAATAGAATTATAGTGGGGGAACAGGGCAGTAAAGTAAATTATCTCTATCTGATCATCAGCTGGAAATAGGCTTCCTGCACTTGAGAGTGCCTCCAGGCAGAGGGTTTAGCTCTGAGGCTTAAAGAAGACCTGCTGAAGGATGCTGAGCACTTTGCAACCAAATGTGCTTTAATTGGCTCAATTGCTTTATTTTTCTTGCTAACAAACAGGGAGAGATTAACCTTCTCTGCTCAGCACAACTCCTCAGCCCTCTGCTGATCCACGTGCAGTGCAGCTCTGCCTATGTGCAGTGCACCTCTGCCTATGTGCAGTGCAGCTCCTGCCTATGTGCGGTGCAGCTCCTGCCCGTGTGCAGTGCAGCTCTGCCCGTGTGCGGTGCAGCTCTGCCTATGTGCGGTGCAGCTCCTGCCCGTGTGCAGTGCAGCTCTGCCCGTGTGCAGTGCAGCTCTGCCTATGTGCGGTGCAGCTCTGCCCGTGTGCGGTGCAGCTCCTGCCTATGTGCAGTGCAGCTCTGCCCGTGTGCGGTGCAGCTCCTGCCTATGTGCGGTGCAGCTCTGCCTATGTGCGGTGCAGCTCCTGCCTATGTGCAGTGCAGCTCCTGCCCATGTGCAGTGCAGCTCCTGCCCATGTGCAGTGCAGTTCCTGCCCATGTGCTGTGCAGCTCCTGCCCATGTGCAGTGCAGTTCCTGCCCATGTGCTGTGCAGCTCCTGCCCATGTGCAGTGCAGCTCTGCCCGTGTGCAGTGCAGCTCTGCCTATGTGCAGTGCAGCTCTGCCTATGTGCAGTGCAGCTCCTGCCTGTGTGCAGTGCAGCTCTGCCTATGTGCAGTGCAGCTCTGCCTATGTGCAGTGCAGCTCCTGCCTGTGTGCAGTGCAGCTCTGCCCGTGTGCAGTGCAGCTCCTGCCTTGCAGCAGTGCCGCTGAGCTGCACCTCATTAGTGTCTTGGTTCAGACAGAACTGAACTGCTGCATTCCCAGAGGAGCTCCTGTGCACCCTCGGGCAGGGCTGAGCAGCCACCCACGGGCCCCAGGCCACAGCTTCCACTGTGCAGTCCATATCCTTGAGCAGGACTTAAAGCAGCTGCAGAGCTCTGCCCCCCCCACCCACTCACTGCCCTCAGATGAACAAATCAGTGCTGTCCAGCCCCAGTCACAGAGAACCAGAGGGGCTGTGCCCAGGGAAGGTGCAGCAGAGCAACCTGGCAGCCCTGCCAGGCGAGCACAGGCTGAGAGAGCAGGGCTGGAGCAGCCTGGGGAAGAGAAGGCTCAGGGCAGAGCTCAGCACCACGGAGCAGCACAGACAGGGAGGCTGCCAGGAGGGTGGAGGCTCCCTTTGCACAAGGAGGCCCACGGGAGACAGGGGCTGATGGGGACAAGCTACTGCTGGGGACATTCCCAGTGGACTCCAGGAGAAGCTTCCCTGTGAGAAGAGCTGGACCCTGGAGGCAGCTCCCAAGGGCAGCAGTGCAGTCCCCAGCACTGGGCAGTTCTCAGGCTCAGCTTGCCAGGGTCTGGGCCAGCTCAGTGCAGCTGCACCATCACCCAGCAAGGCTGGGCCAGGTGAGCCTTGGGGTCCCTTGGCACTGTGGGGTTCTGCTCTTTGCTGCTCCTCTGAGCTTCCTGATTCCCGTTCAGCCCAGAAGGGCCTGGGTGCAGCCCCTGGCCAGTGCCCAGCAGTCACCCAGTGGTGCCCACTGGCAGCTCCTCCCCACTGTGACAGGGAGACTGTGGCTCTGCTTCTAGCCTAATTATGTTCACATCAGCTCAATTAGTTTTTCCTGTTTGCCAATTAGCCTGGAGGAGTCACTGAACACATTTGGCTGCTCAGGCAGCAGGCACTTGCAGAAAATGCAAATGATGAGCTGGGAAGTCATTTGTAATCCAGCAGGACCCCAGCAAAGGAGGACTCCTCAGCCATTTGTTCATCTGATAGCTGCAACTGCAGAGAGCCACCCTGCAGCACTCAGAGGAGCCTCATCTCCTGGCATGACACATGGATAAAAGACCCAAACCCACACACACAGGAGACACCCAGACATAATCTGACTCATTTTTCCTCTTCTATTTTAATCCACACAACTCCTCTGAGCTCCCTTCAGTGGCTCTGGCTGCAGTTTCCTCTTCCAGAGTCTCCTACTGTAGCACTTTTCATAGAATCACAGACTCAGCCAGGCTGGCAGAGAGCTCCAGGCTCACCCAGCCCAGCCTAGCACCCAGCCCTGCCCAACCAACCAGACCATGGCACTAAGTGCCCCAGCCAGCCTTGGCTTCAACACCTCCTGCCACGGCCACTCCACCACCTCCCTGGGCAGCCCATTCCAGTGCCAATCACTCTCTCTGCCAGGAACTTCCTATCAACATCCAGCCTAGACCTGCCCTGGCACAACTTGAGCCTCTGTCCCCTTCTTCTGGTGCTGGCTGCCTGGCAGCAGAGCCCAACCCCAGCTGGCTACAGCCTCCCTGCAGGCAGCTGCAGGCAGCAATGAGCTCTGCCCTGAGCCTCCTCTGCTGCAGGCTGCACCCCCCCAGCTCCCTCAGCCTCTCCTCATAGGGCTGTGCTCCAGGCCCCTCCCCAGCCTTGCTGCCCTTCTCCAAACACCTTCCAGCACCTCAACATCTCTCTGCAATGGAGGAGCCCAGAACTGGACACAGCACTCCAGGGGTGCCCTGAGCAGTGTTGAGCACAGGGGCAGAAGAACCTCCCTGGTCCTGCTGCCCACACTGCTCCTGAGCCAGCCCAGGATGCCATTGGCTCTGCTGCCCACCTGGGCACTGCTGCCTCCTCTGCAGCTCCTCTCTCCCCAGCTGGCTCTGTTGTTTGTTACCTGTGTGTGAGGAAGAGGAGTGCAGTGCAAAATCCTCCCCACAGCTCCCTGAGGCAGTGGAGTGCAGGGGCAGGAGGGAGCCCTTCAGCTGGGGAAGAGCTTTGGAGCTCTGTCTGCAGACAAGCAGAAGATCCAACCCAGCACTGACTGTCCAGCAGGTGTGGTCCTGCTCCTGAACACCCTCCCAGCAACACACCTCTGCTTCCAGGCTGTCTGCTCTCTAACTGCTCCTTCCTGCAGCATTTGCTTCTGCCCTGCAGGGAAATGCTGCTGCTGAGCCATAGATTTTTCTCTCCTCTCACAGGAGAGTTCAAACACTTCTGCACTGCTGCTGCAGTTTACCAAACAAGCAAGGGAAGACTCTCAAATGACTGAAAACCAAAGAGCAAAAGCTTCTCCCTCAGCTAGCACAAGACCTCCTGGAGGAAAGGGCTGCTGCCTCCTCTTGCCAGTGACAGCAAGCCCCAGGAGTGCTCAGAAGGACCTGGCTTCCCTCCAGCTGCCTTCAGGATGCATGTGGTGAAGCCAGGCCTGCATGGGGCACTGAGTGCCATGGCCTGGGTGACTGGCCAGGGCTGGGTGCTAGGTTGGGCTGGGTGAGCCTGGAGCTCTCTGCCAGCCTGGCTGAGTCTGTGGTTCTATGATTCTGTGTTCAGGGGGCACTCCCCTGATGCCAGTGTGCATCACAGTGACCCTGGGCAGCCTGCCCTGGGTGCCCCTGCTTCAGCAGGGGGGGTGGAGCAGATGATCTCCAGAGGTCCCTTCCAACCTCACCCTCTGTCTGCCCTGAGCTCCCTGTCCAGACTGAGTTGGAAGGAACCTCAAAGCCCATCCAGTGCCAACTCCCTGCCATGGGCAGGGGCACCTCCCACTGGCCCAGGGTGCTCAAGGACTCATCCAGCCTGGCCTTGGACACCTCCAGGGAGCTGGCACTGGAAGGAGCCTCCCTGGGCAGCCTGTTCCAGTGCCTCCCCAGCCTCACTGTCAGAATTCCTCCCTGACCTCCAGTCTAACCTTGCCCATGCCCTCCCTAGCTGCAAAGACACAGAGGCTGTCCCTGCTTCCTGCCTGCCCTGGGTTTATTGCATCACAGCCAGAACAAGCTCACAGCTTTGGCAGCTGCTGAGCTTGGTGCAGTGTGGCAGCTGAGGCACTGAAGCAATCCAGTTGGGCACACTGGAGCTGAGGCACTGCACCCACACTGAGAGCAGGATGAACACGGGATGGATCTGCCTTAGAGAGCCACAGAACTGGTTTGGTTAGAAAGAACCCTCAGACCATGGGGTGCAAGCACTGACCCAACACCAGCACGGCCACTGAGCCACCCCTGCTGCCAGAGCAGCTTGGCTGTAGGAGAAGGGAGCAATCTCCACAGAGGCCACTCCAGCCACCTGAGAAGCAAAGCAGCAGAGAGCAGTGAGAGCAGGGGAAGCTGTCTCCTTGCAGAGGGCTCAGGAGACCCTCAGAGGTCCTCTGGGGAGCAGAGACATCCACCCAGCCACTGCTGCTCTGACTGCCAGGCAGCAGCTGCGTTCCCAAGGGCCTCCAGCCTGGCAGAGGCTCCCCTCTGGCAGCACATGGCTGGAAAGAAAGATCCAACTCCTGCCTGTCTGCTGCAAGGCTTCTGGACACCTGCTTCACCCCCCAAAGCCTGGGGAGCACTGGGAAGTGCTCAGTGAAGCTGTGCCAGAGTAGCTGCCTTGGAAGGCAACCCAGAAATGGCCCAGGTGGGCACAGACAGAGCTGTGGAGAGCAGCACCACACTGAGCCGAGGCTCTCCAACAGCAGGGGCAGGGCGGGAGATGAGGCTGCAATGACTGCAGGGCAGGGCAGACCCGGGAGCGGGGGACAGGGCTGCAGCCAAGGCAGGCAGCAGAACCCAGCCCAGCTGCTGCAGGGAGCCCTCCAGCACTGCCAGGGCTCCTCTGAAAGCAGAGTGCTGGGCATGCACTTCAGCAGGCCCAGGTGGAACAAACACCAACCAGAGCAGAGGCTTGCAGTGATGCTAACAAGCAAAGAAGAGAATGCAGCAGTGGCATTGTTAAGCAGCTGCCTGCTCCCAGTGCTTTGCTGCACTGCAGGAGAGCAAGGCAAGGAGGAGGTGAGCCTGCTCTGGCTGCAGCAGCAGGCAGCAGCTGCCTGGGGGGCTGGGAGCTGAGGTAGGTCACAAACCAAACACAGGGGAAGACTTCCTCAAGCAGAAGGAAAAGCTGCATGAATGGTGGCAGGCAGAGTGGTGACCAGGGGCACAGTGTCCACCTGCAGAGCAGTGCCAAGTGGCTCCCCCAGGGGTCAGTGCTGGCACCAGTGCTGTGTAACAGCTTTGTCAGTGCCATGCACAGAGCAATCAGGGCACCCTCAGCAAGTCTGCAGGTGGCACCAAGCTGTGTGGCACAGTCGACCTGCCAGAGGGCAGGGATCCATCCAGAGGGAGCTGCACAGGCTGCAGAGCTGTGTCCAGGCCAACCTCAGGGCATTCAGCAAGGCCAAGGGTAAGGTCCTGCACCTGGGTGGGGGCAATGCCAAGCACAGCTGCAGGCTGGGTGGGGAATGGCTGAGAGCAGCCCTGAGGAACAGGCCCTGGGGGTCTGGGCTCATGCAAAGCTCCACAGGAGCCTGCAGTGGGAGTGCAGCCCAGACACAAGCCTGTGCTGGGCTGCAGCCAGAGCAGTGTGGGCACAAGGCAAGGGAGGGCATTCTGCCCCTTGGCTCTGCTCTCCTCACACCCCACCTGCAGCCCTGGGGGCACTTCTGCAGCCCCCAGCACAAGCAGCACATGGAAGGGTTGGAGCCAGTGCAGAGGAGGCCACCAAGATGCTGAGAGGGCTGCAGCAGCTCTGCTCTGAGCACAGGCTGAGAGAGTTGGGGCTCTGCAGCCTGGAGAGGAGAAGGCTTCCAGGAGAGCTTGGAGTGGCCTTGCAGGCTGTGAAGGGGGCTGCAGGAGGGCTGGGGAGGGACTATTGACAAGGTCTGGTAATGAAGGGAGGAGGAGGAGGAAGAGGAATGGGTTTGAAGTGGCAGAGGGAAGACTGAAAGTGGCTGTGAGGAAAGGGTTCTCTGCAGTGAGGGAGGTGAGAGCCTGGCACAGGTTCCCCAGGGAGGTTGTGGAGCAGAGTCACAGAATGTGATCTTTGATCCCATTGGGTGCTTCTGTGCTCCACAACCTCCCTGGAGGTGTTCAAGGCCAGGCTGGATGAGGCCTTGAGTAGCCTGTGCTGGTGGGAGGTGTCCCTGCCTGTGGCAGGAGGGTTGGGACTGGATAAGCTTTAAGGTCACCTCCAACCCAGCACCAACTCCCAGCCTAGGGGGGGCTCTGCCTGCTCCTTTCCTTTGCCACCTGCTGCTGCTCTGGCTGGAGATGGATTTATTTCCCACCTCTCCAGTTATGTTTCTGGCCTCTTTTTTCAACCTCCAGCCTCTCAAAGCCCTCATGACATCAGCAATCATTGGAGGAGCCCTTTCAAATTGTTAATATCCAGCCAAGTATCTTCATAACCTGCTAAGTTTGCCTATAATTGATGAGTTAGAAAACTAAACTATCCAAATCAATATCCAGAAAGTATCATGTCTTTAAACTAAATTAACTTATGCAGCAGCAGTTAATCCTCAGTGTCAAGACAGGCTGCCTTTTTAGTTTTCTTCCCCTTAAGTAATTTAAAAGATAATTTCCCAGAGGATTTGAAAGCACTGAGCTGTGCTCTGTGCAGCAGCATCAGCTCTGCCTGGGAAGAAGGACACACTTCACCTGGCTTTAAAATAAATTGGCAGAGAAGCCAATGTAGCCTTCCTGGGGACTTCCAGCCCAGCACTGCCTATTTATTATCCAGAGGGATGTCAAATTCGGCTGTGAATGCAGGAAGCAAAACCTAACAGCCTGAGCCAAGAAAGTGATGCTCCTGAGGCACAGGGCAGAACATCTCAGAGGGCAGTGATGCTCCTGAGGCACAGGGCAGAACATCTCAGAGGGCAGTGATGCTCCTGAGGCACAGGGCAGGAGCAGCAGAACAGCTCAGAGGGAGCCAAGACAACGAACCTGAGTTTGAGCCCAGCTGTAATGAGCCTGGGTGGTGCAGAGAGCAGCAGGCTGGACCCTTCATGTGGTGCTGGTGTGTCAGTGAGCCCTGAGCAGCAGGAAAGCAGCCCCACAGACCCAGCCCTGCCCAACCAACCAGACCATGGCACTCAGTGCCCCAGCCAGCCTTGGCTTCAACACCTCCAGGCACAGCCACTCCACCACCTCCCTGGGCAGCCCATTCCAATGCCAATCACTCTCTCTGCCAGGAACTTCCTCCTCACATCCAGCCTAGACCTGCCCTGCCACAGCTTGAGCCTCTGTCTCCTTGTTCTGGTGCTGGCTGCCTGGCAGCAGAGCCCAACCCCACCTGGCTACAACCTCCCTGCAGGCAGCTGCAGACAGCAATGAGCTCTGCCCTGAGCCTCCTCTGCTGCAGGCTGCACCCCCCCAGCTCCCTCAGCCTCTCCTCACAGGGCTGTGCTCCAGACCCCTCCCCAGCCTTGCTGCCCTTCTCCAAGCACCTTCCAGCACCTCAACATCTCTCTGCAATGGAGGAGCCCAGAACTGGACACAGCACTGCAGGGGTGGCCTGAGCAGTGCTGAGCACAGGGGCACAAGAACCTCCCTTGTCCTGCTGCCCACACTGCTCCTGAGCCAGCCCAGGATGCCATTGGCTCTGCTGCCCACCTGGGCACTGCTGCCTCCTCTGCAGCTCCTCTCTCCCAGCACCCCCAGGGCCCTCTCTGCCTCTCTGTCCCCAGCCTGGAGTGCTGCTTGGGCCTGCTGTGGCCCATGTGCAGAACCCTCTCCAGCCCCACTCAGGTGCTTGCAAACCAGCACAGCAAAGAGAGTGGAGCAGCTCCCTGCCTGGACTGAAAGGTATGAGAGCAGACTGAGATAAAGAGGAAACAAAGAGGTTTAATAAGTGAGAGGTCCCTGCTGAGCCATTAGGCAGCAACAAGCACCAAAGCAGTGTCCTCTGCCCGAGCAAACAGGGAAACAATTGCCCCGAGCCTGACACTGCACAAATCAAACCACTGCTGGGGATGCAAAGCCTCTGCGCTGCTCCAGCCCCAGCCTGCTGCTGCTGCCTCAGGGCATCAGTGCAGCGCTTAGGGATGCCCCCCCCTGCACCGAGTGAGTGTGAGAGCCCTGAGGGAACGAGGCAGGGACGGAATGAGCACAGTTAGGCGAGCAGACCTTGGAAGAACTACCCTGTGTGCTCAGCAGGAGGGAAAAGAGCATTGCCACCCTCTCTGTCACAGCCTCTCAGAGTTCTCTGCCTTGGAAACCCCTCCAAGATCACTGCACTTGGCCTTCTTCAGTCTCATCCCAAGACCCAAGCATCCTGCAGACGTTTGCTCCCTTGGCTGTGGTGTGCAGGGAGCACAGAGGTGGGAGCTGCAGCGCTGGGCTGCTGGCAGGGGCAGAGTGCAGCTGCGGTGTGCAGGGAGCACAGAGGTGGGAGCTGCAGCGCTGGGCTGCTGGCAGGGGCAGAGTGCAGCTGTGGTGTGCAGGGAGCACAGAGGTGGGAGCTGCAGCGCTGGGCTGCTGGCAGGGGCAGAGTGCAGCTGTGGTGTGCAGGGAGCACAGAGGTGGGAGCTGCAGCGCTGGGCTGCTGGCAGGGGCAGAGTGCAGCTGTGGTGTGCAGGGAGCACAGAGGTGGGAGCTGTGGTGTGCAGGGAGCACAGAGGTGGGAGCTGCAGTGCTGGGCTGCTGGCAGGGGCAGAGTGCAGCTGTGGTGTGCAGGGAGCACAGAGGTGGGAGCTGCAGCGCTGGGCTGCTGGCAGGGGCAGAGTGCAGCCAAAGCTCTGGCAGAGCTCGGGGGAGGGAAGGCTCCAGCTCTGCCCCTGCCCCCTCAGCTGACACTCTCACTACCATGTTTTCAAACCGAGTCTCCAGAAGGCTCTGAGGTGAGAGCCACTCAAGCAGGCTGGCATCCAGGAAGCCTCCCTGGGCACATCGCTGGCAACTGCCACATTTTGATGACAAAGCAAATCTGCTTCGGGTCTGTCACAGCCTCCCAGGGTTGGCTCTGGCAGGCTGAGTCTAACTCCCTGCCTTTCCTCGGCAGGGCAGGCAGCAGGAACAGCTCAAGTTGCAGCTGGAGGCCTCACTGCTCTCTACAACCCCCTGAAGGAGCTCAGAGTCGGGTGGGGTTGGGCTCTTCTCCCTGGCATCAGGTGGTGGAGCAAGAAGACATGGCCTGAGGTTGTGCCAGGGCAGGGTTAGGTTGGAGATGAGGACAAATCCCTTTGCTGCAAGAGTGGGCAGGGATTGACAGAGGCTGCCCACGGAGCTGCTGGAGTCTCCTCTGGAGACTTTCAAGAGCCACCTGGGTGTGCTCCTGCTTGGCCTGCCCTGTGTGATGCTGCTTTGGCAGGGGTTTGGACTGGATGATCTCTGGGTGTCCCTTCCAACCCCTACAGCCCTCTGCTGCTGGGACTGGCACAGCTGCAGCCCTGCTCAGAGCTCTCACTAGTTCTGACAAGAGGCAGCAGGCCTGAGGAGAGCAGAGAGAGAGGGTCGGGGGGTGGACAAATGTGAATGTGCTCCTCTGCATCCAGGCCTGTCACCATCAGTGCAGTTCCAGCTGCCAGCAGTAATGGTGAGGGGGCAGGGGTGGGGTGGAGAGCACTTTTCCCCCAGCCTCCCCATTCTGGAGCCTATCAAGGTTTGCTGCTCTCTCAGCTTTGCATCTGAAACTGGACCTCTCCTTCCTTTCACATCCAATTTGGAGCCTGATTCGTCACTGCCAGTCTGAGCTGTGGCAGCAATCAAGTGGAAATGGGGGCAGTAGCCACAGTAAATCATGCCTGGGGAGTAATTAACTTGTCTGTAATTAACCCTGGGCTCTGGCAAGAAGCTGAAGCATCTTAGAACCGAGGGGTGGAAGAAGTCCCAGCCAGCAGAGCTGCTGCTGAGCACCGCCACTGGAACAGACTGCAGCAGCAGAGCAGCAGAGCCAAGCCTCTGCAGAGCCTTCCTCCACCCAGACCACTGCTGGGGCTCTGCACGGAGCTCCCCAAGTTCCCCCCTCGGGATGAGTACCTCAGCAAATATCCCCCTCAGCCAGACCTGAGGCTTCCTGAACCCACCACAGCACCCTGCACTGCCCAGGCTCTGGTGCAGCACCCCCACGGGTCACACTCGACGAGCAGTGCAACCAGGACTGGGTGCCAGAGCCCCTAGGCTGCAGGGAAGCAGAGGATGGAAGGGGTTGGAAGGGACCTCTGGAGATAAGTCCAATCCTCCTTGCTGGAGCAGGTCCAGAGGAGGCCACAAAGCGGATCAGAGGCTGGAGCACCTCTGCCATGGGGACAGGCTGGGAGAGTTGGGGCTGTGCAGCCTGGAGAAGGCTGCAGGGAGACCTCAGAGCTGTGTTTCAGTATCTGGAGAGGACCTACAGGAAGGTTATGCAGGGACTGCTTAGGAGGGTTTGGAGTGCTAGCACAGGGGGCAGTGGTTTGGAGCTGGAGCAGGGCAGTTAGGCTGGTCAGGAGGAAGCTCTGCACAGTGAGGGGGGCAGACACTGGACAGGCTGCCCAGGACGGAGTTGAGGCCCCATCCCTGGAGGTGTTTAAGAGCAGGCTGCATGAGGCACTTAGTGCCAGGGGTTAGTTGATTAGAAGGTGCAAACTTGATGTGTCCCTGACCAACCTGCTGGAGCTGGAGGTGTCCCTGCTGAGAGCAGGGGGGCTGGACAAGAGGAGCTTCGAGGGTCCCTTCCAGCCCAGCACATTTGTGGTTCCCTGAGTGTCAAATCTCTGCAAAGCAAGCACAGGCAGAAGGACACAGGCAGAGGCTGACAGGCACTGCCAGCATCAGTGCCAGGCACAATAACTGTCAGAGTGCAGAGAGTGGAACAAAGTCCCTCAGAACAGCACAGCACCAGAGCTGACCTCCAGGAGAGCCACTGCTGGGCCATCAGCTTCCACCAGCCTGAAGTGCAGAGACAGAACTGGCTCTGTGCAAGCTGAGCTGAGGGCTGCAAGGGGAAATAAATGTTGTGTAGATGCTAATTAAGCCTAGAAAAGTCACAGGAGTGAACTGTGCCATTGGAATGGGCTGCCCAGGGGGGTGGTGGAGTCCCCAGCTCTGGAGCTGTTTGAGAGGAGGCTGCATGAGGCACTCAGTGCCAGGGGTTAGTTGGCAGGAAGGTGTTGGGTGACAGCCTGGGCTGGGTGATCCTGGAGGTCTTTTCCAACCTGGTTAATTCTGTGACTCTGTGACTAAATTGCAGCACAGCTCCATGCTGGGTGTAAAGCCCAAACCCAGAAGGAGTAGGCTGTAGGCTGGGTTAGGAGGGGCAAATCCTCCTTCTCACAATGAAACGTCAGAGAAAGGTCCTAGCAAAGTGGGGGGAGCAGGGAGAGGATAAGAAAAACTTCCTAGAGTCCTGCCAAAGACTCCACAACCTCCCTGGGCAATCTGTGCCAGTGTCTCACCACTCTCAACCTGTGCCAGTGTCTCACCACCCTCACTGTACAGACTTTCTCCTTCATCTCCAGTCTCAACCTGCTCTTTCCCAGCTCCAATCCATTCCCCTCATCCTACCAACTAAGTCCAGCTCTCACTCTGGATCTCCCTAGAGACACCTTTCAGCCTGGCTCCTCACACTCAGCTGCTCTGCAGGCAGCTGCCAACTCCCCTCTGCCCTGCAGCTCTAGGGGATGGTTTGGACTTTGGCTTCTAGGGCACAGCCATGGCACAGGCAGCTCCAGCTCCCAGGGCACTTAATAATGCCCTGAATGACTTAAGATGAGAAGTGAATCATTGGTGTGGGTTTCTGTGCCTTCAGAGGTGTTTGTTCTGCAGAGCTCTTTGTTCTAATATTTCTAAGGTGTCACAGGGAAATGTGTTTTACAGGGAAGCATTTAGAAGCCACCAAGTCTGCTCTGAGGGAGTTGTAATTTCAGCTCTGACTCTCAGGCAACAATAATCCAGGCAGTTTGGGTCCTCTGCAACTTCTGAAACCAATTACAGGCATCATTTGGATGAGCAGAAGGCTTGGAGAGGGGCACGGGCTGGGAGAGTTGGGGCTGTGCAGCCTGGACAAGAGAAGGCTTCAGGGAGACCTTAAAGCAGCCTGGCAGGAGCTGAAGGGGGCTACAGGAGAGCTGGGGAGGGACTTCTGGCAATGGCTGGGAGTGACAGGATGAGGGACAATGGCTTTGGGCTGGGAGAGAGACTGAGAGTGGAGATGAGGAAGAAATTCTGGACAGTGAGGGTGAGGAGACACTGGCACAGGTTGTCCAGGGAGGTTGTGGAGCACAGAAGCACAGAATGGGATCAAAGATCCCAGGTTGGATGAGCCCTTGAGCAACCTGTGCTGCTGGGAGGTGTCCCTGCCCATGGCAAGGGATTGGAGCTGGATGATCTCTCAGGTCCCTTCCATCCCAACCCACATTGCTGCCAAGCAGCACCCCCAGGCCATTTTCTGCCAGGCAGCTTTGCAGCCACTAGCTGGAAATTGCTGGCAGGATTGGGCCTGGCTCAAGGGCACAGCCACAGCATGCTCACTGCCACAGTCCAGCTCACAGCAAGGGCATTCCCAGCGAGCCAGACACAGCACTCCCTTCCTTTGCAGAGCTTCTTCATTTCCATGGCTGGGCAGGAGGCAATGCTGCTCAGAGCCTGGCTGCTGTGCTGGCACCCACAGCTCACACCCAGCACTTCAGAACCAGTGCTGCCAGTCCTGGCAATGTCCACAGGGCCAGACACAGGGAACACTGAGCCCAGCAAGGATGGCATCCTGGGCTGGCTCAGGAGCAGTGTGGGCAGGAGGACAAGGGAGGTTCTGCTGCCCCTGTGCTCAGCACTGCTCAGGCCACCCCTGCAGTGCTGTGTCCAGTTCTGGGCTCCTCCATTGCAGAGAGATGCTGAGGTGCTGGAAGGTGTTTGGAGAAGGGCAGCAAGGCTGGGGAGGGGCCTGGAGCACAGCCCTGTGAGGAGAGGCTGAGGGAGCTGGGGGGGTGCAGCCTGCAGCAGAGGAGGCTCAGGGCAGAGCTCATTGCTGCCTGCAGCTGCCTGCAGGGAGGCTGTAGCCAGGTGGGGTTGGGCTCTGCTGCCAGGCAGCCAGCACCAGAAGAAGGGGACAGAGGCTGAAGCTGTGCCAGGGCAGGTCTAGGCTGGATGTTGTTAGGAAGTTCCTGGCAGAGAGAGTGATTGGCATTGGAATGGGCTGCCCAGGGAGGTGGTGGAGTGGCTGTGGCAGGAGGTGTTGAAGCCAAGCCTGGCTGGGGCACTTAGTGCCATGGTCTGGTTGGTTGGGCAGGGCTGGGTGCTAGGCTGGGCTGGGTGAGCTTGGAGCTCTCTGCCAGCCTGGCTGAGTCTGTGATTCTATGCTGCTGGACTCTGCCTTTCTGCTCCATTTCATGTGTCCAAGGGTCCAAGACCTGTCCAGCAGCTGAGTGATCAATGTGTTTATTCAATGATTAATGTGTTCACTCTCAGTGCTGCTTTCATTGTCAGCCAGAAAGAAAGCAAATAACCCAAATTTGGCCCTCTCCTGCACAGGAGTGCTGGAGACTGGAAGCACTCTCAACCTCCCCCAAAGAGAGCCCTTGATGTTCAGGCAGTGAGCTGCTCTCTGTGAAGCCAGCTGGGAGCTGTGCCTTTGGTGGAGATGAAGACTCACAAACAGAATGCAAAAATGGCATTTATCAGAAGTGGGAGCCAAGGAGCAGGGGACAGGGAGGGGGGAAGCAGCACAATGCAAGGAGTTGAAAGAGTGCACAGAGGTGCTCTGCCTCCTGAAAGACTTTGGGAAGCCTGAGAGCCAGCATGAAAAGACCTGGCCATGGGCACAGCAAAGCCAGGGAACAGGATTAGATAAAAAGGCTTAGGAAGATAACAAAAGAGTTTATTCCAGAAATAAAAAAGCATGAGAAGGGGACAAAGGGAAAAGCAATTCACAATTTTAGCAGGACAGACAATGGGGAAACTCTTCTGAGCTCAGCTGGGGAGAGCTGCAGCTCGCTGCCTCCCACAGAGCAGAGCCTCTCCCAGGTGGTTGTGTGTGCAGGTAGAGAAAGACAAAGCTCTCAGAAGGCTCAGAGGTTTGCAAACACTCCTCTGTAAACCACCCCAGCCTGGTTTCCAGTCTTGCAGAGCACAACAAAGTCCTCTCTGACTGCAGCTGAGACCCAAAGTCGTTCACTCAAAGCATTCCCAGGAGGCTGGAGAAGCAGGGAGCCCTCAGCTGCAGCAGCTCTGCAGCCCCCTTGTGCTGGGGGCTCCAGGCTCCCTCCAGAAGTGCAAGGACAGCTCAGCTTTGAGCCCTGAGCCCCCAGGCCCACTGGTGAGCAGCAGCAGGACTGGCCCAGATTTGCTGTTCATCTGACCTGGTGAAGGCTTCCTCCATGTCTCTGCCTGCAAGCTGACTGCCTGCTGCTCAGGGGGCAGGCTCTGGGCTGCTCCCCCTGGGGCATTCCTCCAGCACCCAAGGGAATGGGGTCCTGATGCTCAAGCTGTGCCAGGGCAGGCTCAGGCTGGATGTGAGGAGGAAGTTGTTGTCAGAGGGAGTGATTGGCACTGGAATGGGCTGCCCAGGGAGGTGGTGGAGTGGCCGTGGCAGGAGGTGTTGAAGAGGAGGCTGCAAGAGGCCCCTGGTGCCATGGGTTAGTTATGAGGAGCTGCTGGGTGCTAGGTTGGGCTGGATGACCTTGGGGGTCTGCTCCAAGCTGGCTCACTCTGTGACAGACACCCCCGAGTTTGCCACTGCAGCCCCACGCAGGTGTAAGTGTTGAGGCAAGGTGTGAGGCAGTGGGGAGTCAGCCCCAGTGCACACTCCAGAGGCCTCCTGCTCTCTCTCACCTCTGTGCACGTTTGCACAGCACACAGCAGCCATGTGGGCCTGTGCTGCTCCTGCTCCTGCTCCTGCTCCTGCTCCTGCTCCTGCTCCTGCTCCTGCTCCTGCCAAGGGGACTCAGCAGTGTTTATTCAGACTTGATGAGGAGGATTTGCAGGACAGAGGTGCAGGGCAGAGAACAGTTAGCACTAACTGTAAGCTATTGGTAAGTTGCACCCTCAGCAGAAGCTGGTGAATGACTGATTCCCAATACACCCAGCTCAGCAGTTTCCCTTTAAAGGTAAGAGGGAAGGAACTCTGCCAGCTCATCTCCCCTGCACAGGAAGGAGATGCAACCAGAGGGGCCTGGTCCCAGTGTGCTGAAGGCTTAGGAGCACCTAAGGCTTCTCTCTTCTTTAGGAGGTTGCTGCTCTCCTGCACTTTGCCCAGAAACAGCAAAGCTGTGGGGGAGCCATGGCAGGGGGCTGCAACCAGAGGAGCTCTAAGGCCCCTTCCAACCCAGCTCCTTCTGCGAGTCTGTGACTCACAAAGGCAAACATCCCAGAGCCAAGTGAAGGCAACCACCTGGCCCTGGGCACAGCTGTGCCTGTCCAGCAGCCTCAGCTGTGCGTTCCCAGGGCTGTGTCCTTTTCTCCTGGCTCTGATAATGCCCCCCTGGTCCTTAGCCCAGGGGCTGGGGCTTGTTCTGCAAGCACACAAGGAGAAAGCTCTCCCCACTGGCACTGGCAAGAGCACCCCTGGCAAGGCTGAGGTGGCAGGCAGCTCTCCTGGCACCTGTTGCTGTGGGAGGCTGATCAGTTGTACTCCACTTGCCCGGATGGGGCTTCCCTAGGGAAGGAGATGCAGCCCAGTTCCCAGCAGCCTTCCACTGGGAGGTGCCAGAAGCTTGGACTGCGACAGAGTTGTCCTTAGGTACAACGTTTGCCTCTCAGCCATCAGCTGCCCAAGTTCAGAGGGGTCTAAACTGCATTTCATGGCTGGGATTCAGTAATGGGATCTCAGCCTGGCAGCCTTCTCCTGCAGCTCCACTCCAAATCTGCCCTCCTCAAGCTCCAATCCATTCCCTCTTGCCTGCCACTTCCAGCCCTTGCAAAAGGTCCCTCCCCAGCTCTCCTGCAGCCCTTTCAGGTACTGGTAGTCTGCTCTAAGCTCTCCCTGGAGCCTTCTCCTCTCCAGGCTGAACAGCCCCAACCTGCCCAGATATGTGGAAGTTCTCCTCCCAAATGACTCACCAAATGGCCAGAGGAAAGGTCACTCACACAGCAGGCTGCTCTTACAGAGTGGCTGAGAGCAGCCAGGCAGAGAGGGAACTGGGGGTGCTGGCAGAGAGGAGCTGCAGAGGAGGCAGCAGTGTGCCCAGGTGGGCAGCAGAGCCAATGGCATCCTGGGCTGGCTCAGGAGCAGTGTGGGCAGCAGGACAAGGGAGGTTCTGCTGCCCCTGTGCTCAGCACTGCTCAGGCCACCCCTGGAGTGCTGTGTCCAGTTCTGGGCTCCTCCATTGCAGAGAGATGCTGAGGTGCTGGAAGGTGTTTGGAGAAGGGCAGCAAGGCTGGGGAGGGGCCTGGAGCACAGCCCTGTGAGGAGAGGCTGAGGGAGCTGGGGGGGTGCAGCCTGCAGCAGAGGAGGCTCAGGGCAGAGCTCAGTGCTGCCTGCAGCTGCCTGCAGGGAGGCTGTAGCCAGCTGGGGTTGGGCTCTGCTGCCAGGCAGCCAGCACCAGAACAAGGGGACAGAGGCTCAAGCTGTGCCAGGGCAGGTCTGGGCTGGATGTGAGGAGGAAGTTCCTGGCAGAGAGAATGATTGGCCCAAGCCTGGCTGGGGCACTGAGTGCCATGGTCTGGTTGGTTGGGCAGGGCTGGGTGCTAGGCTGGGCTGGGTGAGCTTGGAGCTCTCTGCCAGCCTGGCTGATTCTATTCTATTCTATTCCATTCCATTCCATTCTCCAGGCTGAACAGCTCCAGGGCTCTCAGCCTCTCCTCCTAAGAAAGATGCTTAAGTGAACAACTGCCAACACCTGGAACCAGAGAGAACACAGTTCCTGTGGGTGGGATTAGGGGCAAAGCATTGCCTCATTTTATCTGCTGTACAAGCAGAAGCTGCCCTGGCATGGCTGTGAATGGCAGCCTGGGGGGGGCAGGAACCAGCAGCAGAGCCAGCCTGGGGGTGCAGGGCTGCAGAGGCACTGCTGCAGCCGTGGCAGTGCTGCTCTTTGTTGTTGTGCTGAGAGATTCCCATCCAGAAAGTCTCTGACACAGGTGCAGAAGAGACTCATCACTCAGTCTGCAGAAGTGAAGCAGGAGGGCCACAGGCTCTGCCTGCAGCCCTTGCCTGCTGCCTGGCAGGCACTAACAGCACCTGCTTTGCCTTTCCCCTCCTTGCTTTCCGAAGAGCTGCCCAGCAGCTGCCCCTTGACTGCCCCCCAGAGTGCTGGCAGGGCTGAAGAGCTGAAACCCCAAGCAGGCATTCCTGCAGGGAAGAGCAGGTCCCCTCTGCTCCCTGGCCAGGGAGGCTGCTTCCTGCCCTGCCCCAGCCACACTCTGAGCTCTGTCTCCCCAAGGGATCACACTGAGCCCTATGGGTTGGCAAAGCCCTGCAAGCTCAGCCAGTGCAGCCACTCTCCAGCTCCACCAAGCCTGCTGCTAAGGCACATCTCTGCCATCACCACAGAGCCACAGGATCAGCCAGGCTGGGAAAGACCTGCAGGGTCACTGAGTCCAACCCATTACCTAACCCTTCTAATTAACTAACCCATAGCACTAAGTGCCTCATCCAGCCTCCTCCTGAGCACCTCCAGGATGGGGACTCCACCACCCCCCAGGCAGCCCATTCCAATGCCAATCACTCTTGCTGTGAAGAGCTTCTTTCTAATGCCCAGCCTGAGCCTGCCTGGCACACCATTCATCCCCCCCTCTTTGGCATGCTGCATCCACTCCTCATGCCCCTCGCATCCCCACAGCTATCCCTCAGAGCAGCAGAGCTCAGGACCACCCAAAGATGGAGAGGGAACTGCCAGCAAACCCCTCTGCCACGTGCTGGTGCCCACAGCTCTGTGTGCAGTCACAGAGCACTCAGCTTCCACCCCACAAGTGCCTGCCTGCTGAGTGGGAGAAAGGCTCTTTGTGCCAGAACGGGTTGGCTTGGAAGGGACCTGAGAGAGCATCTGGTCACAGCCACGGGCAGGGACAGCTCCCACTAGCCCAGGCTGCTCAAGGGCTCATCCAGCCTGGCCTGCAGCACCTCCGGGGAAACACTGGCACAGGCTGCCCAGGGACATGCTTGGGGCCAGCCCTGGAGACATTCAAGGTCAAACTGAATGTGGCTCAGAGCAGCCTGCAGCAGCTGGAGGAGTCCCTGCTGACTGCAGGGGAGTTGGGCAGGATGAGCTCTGAGGGCCCCTCCCAACCCACTGCAATCTGTGGCTCTGATTTGTCCCAGCAGTAACTTGGCTTTCATTGAGGGGAAATAGCCAAAGGTGATTGATTTTTCTCCCCTGTGATAGCAGGAGGGTTTTATTCACTGGAGAACATCAAGTACACAATTTCAGTGCTGCTATCACAGAATATCTGATTTGCTTTAGCAGAATCAATATTTCCTGTATAACAACACCAACAAAAAACACCCAGATGCACAGAAGCCTCCCTGCATGGATGTGCACCAGGAACCACACAGCCCAGGAGGGGGAGGACAGCCTGACAGGATGCCAGCTGGGAAGGGACCCCAAAGCTCATCTGGTCCAACCTTGCTAGGTGATGGTGCAGTTGCACTGAGCTGGCTCAGCACCCTGGCAAGCTGAGTCTGAAACCTGCCCAGTGCAGGAGACTGCACTGCTGCCCTTGGGAGCTGCTTCCAGGGTCCAGCTGTTCTCCTGGGGAAGCTTTTTCTTCCAGAGCCCAGGAGAACCTCCCCAGCAGTATCATAGAATCAAACAGGTTGGAAGAGAGCTCCAAGCTCACCCAGCCCAGCCTAGCACCCAGCCCTGCCCAACCAACCAGACCATGGCACTAAGTGCCCCAGCCAGCCTTGGCTTCAACACCTCCTGCCACGGCCACTCCACCACCTCCCTGGGCAGCCCATTCCAATGCCAATCACTCTCTCTGCCAGGAACTTCCTCCTCACATCCAGCCTCAAACTGCCCTGGCACAGCTTCAGCCTCTGTCCCCTTCTTCTGCTGCTGGCTGCCTGGCAGCAGAGCCCAACCCCACCTGGCTACAGCCTCCCTGCAGGCAGCTGCAGGCAGCAATGAGCTCTGCCCTGAGCCTCCTCTGCTGCAGGCTGCACCCCCCCAGCTCCCTCAGCCTCTCCTCACAGGGCTGTGCTCCAGGCCCCTCCCCAGCCTTGCTGCCCTTCTCCAAACACCTTCCAGCACCTCAACAGCTCTCTTGAACTGAGGGGCCCACAACTGAACACAGTAAACTTATCTCCATCATCTCTTGTCTTTGCCATGGGACTCCTTGTGATCCCCACACACTGTGATCTCTGTGCAGGGCACGATGAACCTGAACTGGGATATTGCCCTCTCCAAGAGCTATTCCAAAAGCTCAGCAGGCTTTGGATCAGAGTCTGCTTCCCTTCTGTTTATCTGGCCATGAATGTGTCCCCTGGTGCCAAAGCAGAACAAGCTCCAGCTCTGGGGTTACTGTCACAGCTTTTCCCCCTGTGCCATGGCACCAAGCTGCTGGAGCTTCCCTGAGCACAAGCCCACCAGAGCAGAGGACCACCAGGAGAGCAGATGGCTGATGCACAGTGATGCTCTGCGGTGCTGTCACGGTACTTGCTGCTTCTCAGATCAGCTCAAGACAATCTGAAGCATCTCTTTGATTGCAGCTTGATCTCTTGATCAGCCTCTGCTGTAAAATCATCTCCCTTTTTTCTAAACATCCAGAGAAGGCTGGAAGGAGGAGACAAGGCAGCTCCTGTGCCTGGCTGAATCTGGGGGAGGGCATCTGAGGGTTACAAACGGTGTGAAAATTCAGCAGCCTTCACCAGAGCTCTGCACTGGGCTGCAAGCACTGGAGCTCTGGACACTGAGCTGCTGGAGCATCTCTGAAGAGCAGCAACCAAGCTGGCAAAAGGCCTTCAGCACAAGGAGCAGCTGAGGGAGCTGGGGGTGTGCAGCCTGGGAAGAGGAGGCTCAGGGCAGAGCTCACTGCTCTCCACAGCTCCCGAGGAGGAGGATGCAGCGAGCTGGGGTTGGGCTCTTCTCCCTTGCAACAAGTGACAGGAAATGGCCTCAAGCTGTGCCAAGAGAGGTTCAGGTTGAATATTAGGAACAATTCTTGCCCAGCAGGGGCACTGGCACAGGCTGCCCGGGGGGGGGTGGAGTGGCCGTGGCAGGAGGTGTTGAAGCCAAGCCTGGCTGGGGCACTTAGTGCCATGGTCTGGTTGGTTGGGCAGGGCTGGGTGCTAGGCTGGGCTGAGGGAGCTTGGAGCTCTCTGCCAGCTTGGTTGGCCCCCACTGCTTCTGAGTACAGCTCCCTGATGCAGGCTGGCTCTGGGGCAGGGCTGTGCTCTGCTGGTCCACCCCTGAGCCCCGCAGCAGTTCATGGGATTCATTCAGCAGGCCTCTGCAGGAGTGCTTGGGGCTTTCCACACAGAGAGCTGCAGGTCTGCCAGGACCTTTCTCCTCTAGTTGAGTGCCCATGGAAAAGCAATTCCATGGAGGTCTCTGCAAATTTGTTGCTTAATCCATCACAAAATTATGCAGATGCCATCAATAAAGCTATCAGGAGCAGAGGCTGAGTGTTCCCATTCTGATTTACTCTCTGCATTATTTCTGCCCATATTTTTCCCTCCCAGCCCCTGGACAAGGTCTCTTTTCTAAAAGCAACAGTTATGACTTCTGAGGATTTATTTACCCCTGTACCATTCCAGCTCTTTCCAGCCAGCTGCAGTTCTCCTCCTCCTCAACCACTACACAAAACCCAAAGCCCTTCCTTTGTTACCTGAGGGGCTCTGAGGAGCAGCAGGAAAACTTCCTGGCAGGTCATCTCAAGTGGCTGCAGCTCAGCTCTTGGAAGGAAGGTTGGTGAGCCTGCAGTGGGGAACAGAGGAACCATCCTCAGCTGGAGCAGTTACCAAGCTCAGCAGCCCGGGCAGAGTGCAGCCCGGGGCTGGCGCAGCACCGCACACCGAACGCGGGCGGCTGCAGCCCTCGCTGGCAGCTCTGTCACCACAGGGCCATGAGCTCCACTCCCTCATCGCCTTGGTTATGCTTCCTCTCCCTGTAAATGAGGGGGGCAATGGGATGAGAGGCTGTCATTGCTGACCACACAGCCAGCACCCCCCCAGAGCCTCCAGCAGGCGACGCTTCCCATCCCAGCAGCTGCTGCCCACCCAGCAGGCACACCCCATCAGGAGACCCCAGAGGCAGGGAGGTGCCAGCGTGAACCAATGCCCATGGCAAACAAGGGCCACAGGTGCTGCCAAGGGTACCCAGCACAGGCAGGGTGGCAGAGCTGCTCCTGCTGCCACCACCACAGCTCCTGCTGGTTATCAGGAGACCATCTGTAAAGCTCAGCCAAGCTGTGGGGTGAAGACTTAGTGAGAAGGCTCCAGAATCATAGACTGAGTCAGGGTTGGAAGGGACCACAAGGAGCAGCCAGTCCCAACCCCCTGCCATGCCCAGGGACACCCTACCCTAGAGCAGCCTGCACACAGCCTCAGCCAGCCTGGCCTCAACCACCTCCAACCATGGGGCCTCAACCACCTCCCTGGGCAACCCCTGCCAGCCTCTCACCACTCTCCTGCTCAACAACTTCCTCCTCACCTCCAGCCTCACTCTCCCCACCTCCAGCTTTGCTCCATGAGCTCCTGCTGCCTCCACCTAGTAGGAAGCTCAGGGCAGGCTCCTGGCAGGCTGAGGGTGTGAGATCCCACGAGTGCTGTTCCCATCCCCCACCTTCTGACGGAGGCAAACACTTCAGTGCCTTGCTCGGCTCCCAGGGCGCTGGCAGGTGGCACTGGTGTGGCGTCAGAGTGCTCCGAGGAGCTCTGCAGAGCTCCCCCATCCCCAGCAAACCACCTTCGATCGCAAGGGTTGGCTCCTTTACAGCAGTAACTCTTAGCAACCCTTCCACACTCCAAGGACAACAAAATCAGACCAAGGGAAGCATAAACAGGTTATATTTTCTAGCCCACTAAGGCAGAGACATTCCAAAGCTCCACTCCAGCTATCTGCTCTCTGCCACCACGAAATCCAATGCACCACAGCTGCTCCTGACCTGGAGCTGCTGGCTGGAGGTCCTCAGGTGCCGCCCCGAGCCGGAGCTGTTCTGCAGCACCCTCTCTGTACCGATCACTGCAAGGAATGCTGGCAGCAGAGGTGGCAAAGCAGCCAAGCGCCCAGGTGGAAAGCTGCCAGGGGACGGAAGGAGGAGAACAGGCTGGCAGTGGGACTGTGCAAGCTCTCTGTCCCCCGGCCAGCAAGCTGAGGTGCTGCAGAGCTGCTTTCCTCTGCAGACGCTGGCCCTGCCCTGCAGACTGAGGGGACTGAAGAGCAAATGTTTGTGTCAGGGGCTGCTGGTGTGCGACCTCCTGAGACTCTGCTTTGGGATGTCTCAGCTTCCTTTTCTCCAGCTTGAGTTTACAGCTCAGTAGCAGCCAGGAGCAGGCCAAGACTGCAGCTCCAAGCTGTGGGATGTTGCTCCTGGGATGGAAACCAAGGACTAAACTAAGGACTCTACCAAACAAGGGCCAATGGGCACCATCCAGATACGCAGCCCAGACACCCAACCAGCTCCCAAAGTCTCTGCTCCGTAAGCCATGGCACAGCTACTTCAAAACCACACACAGAAAACCACTCCTTAAAGCTCTGCTTAATCTGCAGGTAGCAACCCAAGCAGCACCTGGCAGCCTCTTCTCCAAAGCAGTGCCTTGCCCCTCACACTTCCTACCTTCCCTGGCAGCTTCACAGGGTTCTCCTGCAGGCCAGGAGAGGTAGAGGCCAGGTGGTGAGGAGCAGCAGGGAGGGCTGCTGGCAGAGCAAGGAGCTGGGAGTGCTCCTAATGAAGTGATAATCATCAAGGTAGATGGATGATTGTCTGGGAGAGTTCATCGCCGTGGGCCATTAACCCTCATGTGGTTATTAATTCTGCAGGAGACATCCTGTGCTGCTGAGGTCATTACTGCTGTTATTAGCTAATGAAAGATAGCAGAGCTGAAGGCTCCTCTCCCATCGACTGAGCTGTTCACCCTTCCCCATTTCTGCAGTGCCTAAATTGGTCGTTCCCAAAGCAAAGGCAGAGAGGCTGTGCCAACTCACCCACCACATGCTCCCCGAGGCCAGGAGGCTGCATGGGCAGAGCTGAGCCTGCCCACAGCATGGCTCGGAGCAGAGCAGCTGCAAGTTCAACCAGCTTCAGCCGTCAGAGAGCTTCACCCACGGCCTGCTGTCAGGAGACAGCTGCTGGCCTCAAAGGAACAAGAGGCAGCTGGTGAGAGTGCTCAGGCATCTCTGCCCAGGGGTGGCACAGCCCAGAGCTGCTGCTGGCACACCTGCATTTGCCGCTTCAGCTCAGGGCTTCCTTGTGCCAAGCCATTTGCAGTGCACTGCAGTGCCAAGGTGTGGGCTGGGGCAGGCTGGACAGACCTCGCTGAGGGAACAGCTCTGGCCTCAGCCAGCTCCCAGTCCCAGCTACCTGCCTCAGAAGGACAATGTGGCAGTGCTGCAGATTCCTCTTCCATGGTGGGCTGCACCCAGGGAGGAGTTCTCAGAGCTAATCCCAAACAAGGCAGAGAGCAGCCTGCAGGAAGCCATCCTGTGGGATTTCCCCTTTGCTTTCATTTCTGCTTCAGCTGTCAGTCAGTGTCCAGGTCACCTTTAAGCTTCCCCAGCAGAAGGGATGTCTGCTGTGAGTGGCACCTTCCTCACTGACATGGCTCTGAAGCAGATGTAAACCCTGAGAGGCTCCTGCCAAAACCGAGTGGGGGGGATGAAGCTGACTGCTTGGGTGCCTGGGAGGAAACTGAAGACTGAAAGGTTGAAAACAAGAGAATAAAATGCAGCACTTAAGTTTGATCACTGAGAGGTGATGGAATGGATATAAAGTGGTCTGGACCATCTGCATGGCTTGATCTCCAAATGAAAGAGGAAAAGCAAACTGAGAGGCTCCTTCCTTCTGCCAGCCCTGACCCTCCTGCTCGCTGCCTGGCTGGCAAACTAAAGCTCACTGCATTGCCAGAGCAATGACTCAGGCAACCTGCAGCACACACACACAGAAGCTCTCTGCACTTGTTGGTAGAACTGACAGGATTCAGCACTTCTCTTGTGCTGTGCCCTGAGGTCTCCATTTCCTGGGCAGAGGACACTAACAACTGTTTTCACCTGGGCTCTTTAAAGCTGGTGGCACAGCAAAGCTTCCCTGGCCGTGGGCAGAATCAGCAACTGCAGTGTTCATACCTGCAGCACCACCCACAACAGGCCCGGGGAGAGGAGAAGCTGCTCAGAGGGGCAGCACAAAGCCTGCCAGGACAAAAGCCTCTGTGCAGACTGAAGGTCTAGGAGCAAACACAGCAGCATCTGCAGCTACTGTGTGCGAAGGACAGAGCTGAGCCAAGGCGTGGGGGGAACTGTCCTGGGGGTACCTGAGGTGCTTTGCTTCACCACTGCCCCCAGGGCACTGCCACCTGCATTCACCCCCAGCTGCAGGGAAATGCAGTGTGGCCACTGCAGGAGGAGAGGGGCTGAGTCCTCGGGAAAGCAGAGAGGCTTTGTGAGCCTGGGGGCTCGGTGCTCACCCAGAGGCTGTGGCAGCGAATTCCAGATGAGGCATACAAGAGCAAGCTGGAAGAAATATTGCCAGGGGTGGCCCAGAGTTGTGCTTTGTGCTGCATTCACTTCTGATCTTCTGTTCCCAGCCTTGCCCACGAAACCTTGACCCCTGCTCTTGTTCAATCTTGGCTCTGTTTACTCTTCAATCTGCCCAGTGCTCAGGGCCAAGGTGAGCGAGGCAGACGCTGAGAAGCGTAAGAAATTCTGCTCCTAGAGACAGAGAATCAGGACAATGCAGAAACTGCAGCCAAGCCAGACCCTGGGAATCTCTGGGGAGCCCAAGGCTGGGGCTACCCTTCCATGTCTATAACCTCAGGAGTGCTTCTGCAGTCCCGCTGCAGGCAAGCCCAGCACCCTTCTCAGCCAAGCAAGCAGCAGGCTCACTTCAGAACTCCAGATGGAGAAAAAGACTTCATGGGGAGACCACAGAAGTGTCCTGCAAGGGCTACAAGAAAGCAGAGGTTCACAGGTTGCATTGGGCTGGGACACCCCCAGGGGTCAGCTTGCGCAGATGGAGAGGAAGGCTGTAAGAGAAAGGCTCCACCCAAAGCCCAGCGTCTGTGCTGGGCAGCAGGCTGATGCTTACTGCCAGCAAACGAGCAGCTACGAGAGTGCTACCCACTGCTGGTAGAGGGCTAACCAGTGCTGGTAGAGGGCTAAGCACTGCTGGTGGAGTGCTAACCACTGCTGGTAGAGTGCTAACCACTGCTGGTAGAGTGCTAACCACTGCTGGTAGAGTGCTAACCAGTGCTGGTAGAGGGCTAAGCACTGCTGGTGGAGTGCTAACCACTGCTGGTGGAGTGCTAACCACTGCTGGTAGAGGGCTAACCAGTGCTGGTAGAGGGCTAAGCACTGCCCCCGGTCAGGGGAAAGCCTCAGCTCTGCCTTGCTTCACTGCAGCTGACTCAAGCAGACCCATTCACTATGCCACCCAAGTGCTGGTGGAATAAAGCAGTCACACGGAGGGCAGAGCTGCTCAGGAGTCGTTTGCCTGCCAAAGCAGGCTCCAGATAACCTCCTGCATCTCAGCAGAGAAGCTTGGTGCAGGGAAGCCACTAGGGCCAGACCAGTGAGGGTGTTCTAGCTCTGCCTCACTGACTTCTTCCCCCATCTCTCCTCTTGCCACGGAGAGGTTCTTTGAAGTAGGAAGTTATTTCACAAGGTCAACATTCAAAAGCAGCTCAGCTCAAGGGGACTTCTGCAAATATATTCCAGCAGAGGAGCACAGAAGTTATTCTCCAGCTGCCCTCCGAATGCTGCATCTCCTGTCAGGGGTCTGCTGAAGCCTCAGCAGCTGCCTGAGGAGAGGAGTGTGGCTCTGTAAGCACAGAGCTGCCTGCACCTAGCGCAGCAGCAACACATCCTGACACAGATCTGGGTTGGGAAGGAGTCCCAGAGAGATGATGCTGGACAGAGCAGCTGTGCCCTAACCCTTGGCAGGAAAGAAGCCTTGGTCCCACCACCAGTGCCAGCTGCTTAGTACACAGCAGCACAGTGAGGCCACAGCAGAGCTCTCCACTCTCTCCAATCCCCAGCGCAGGGCTTCTCTGGCAGCAGATGCCAGTGGTGTGCCTCTGCCTGGGTGCTCTGCCCAGCAGCTTTCAGAGTGCTCCATCAGGTATCTGCCATGCCCAGAAGAGTAGGTCCAGAGGAGGCCATGGGGATGAACCTCCCCTGTGAGGACAGGCTGAGGAAGTTGGGGCTGTGCAGCCTGGAGAACAGAAGGCTCCAGGGAGACCTTAGAGCTACCTGCCAGTGCCTGAAGTGGCTACAGGAGAGCTGGGGAGGGACTCTGGACAAGGGCTGGGTGTGACAGGATGAGGGGAATGGCTTTGAGCTGGGAGAGGGGAGAGTGAGAGTGGAGAGGAGGAAGAAATTCTTTAGAGTCAGAGTGGTGAGACACAGGCACAGGTTGCCCAAGGAGGCTGTGGATGGCTCCCTGGAGGTGTTCAAGGCCAGGCTGGATGAAGCCTTGAGCAACCTGGGCTGGTGGGAGGTGTCCTTGCATGATCTCTCCAGTCCCTTCCAACCAAAGCCATTCTGTGACTCTGTGTTGTGAGCCAGAACCATTCCAGGCAGCTGTCCTCAAGTTGCAGCTCTGTGCTGCTTTCTCAGAGGAGCACACAGCATTTGGAAGAGGCTGGGGGGGGAACCAATCCTGCTCTATCACTGTGGTGCTATTCACTGGGACAATGACTGCATGGAGACGTTAGGAAAACGATTTCACAGCTTCAACTGACACAGAAAGGAAGGAAGAGAAGGAAACAAAGAACAGCACAAACTTTCTGAAAGGGTCTGAGTCTGTTATGATCTCCTAAAGTACCACTGCAGCCTCCTCAGAAAATAAAGTGGCTTTAAGAGAAAGCTGTTTGTGGCAATTGAGGGAAGTGGAAAGGCTGTTTGCTGAGATAACAATGCTGCAGGTCAATCACTGTAAACCAGCAGCAGCTGGATTGGGTCTCCTGCATTCACACAGCCATAGACTCATTTTGCTTGGCAAACACCTCTCAGATCCTCGAGTCCAACCACACTTCCCTGCAGCTGATGTACAAGGCTGAGGAGAAAACTAGCAGCAGCTTGCCAGCAGAACCCAAAATGCAAGAAGCTGAAGGTCGGGAAGGGACTATTCCAGCTCCAAAGCAGCCCTGCTCGCATGGCTGCCTCCAATCACACCCTCACACGGTCCCACCTCTCCCTTCCACCCTGACTTCTGCCCACCCCCCTCTCACAAGGCTTGTGTGGGACTCTTGCTTCTGATTTCACAGCTTCAGAGAGCAGAAAGTGCTCAGAAAGGCTATGGGCAGTGAGCACAGACTTCTGTCATCCTCCACAAGGCAGCTGTCCCTGCCCTGCTGCTGTGCCCATCCCCAGGGTACAAACCAGGCAAGTTAGGCTCATGCTGGGTGCTGCCACCCTTCAGGTCCTCAAGCCTCCATGGGGAACATCCACACCACGGCCTGGGCACTGGGGACTGGCTGAGCCAGCAGCAGGGACTGCAGAGCAAATCTTGCCACGGGGAACTGCCTGCAGACCTCTGCAGTGAGACACAGGCCAGGAAATCAATGTCTTATACTGTTCTTAAGCAGATCATAGTTTAATACTAATGTCTAGAATGCAAACAGCCACAACAGCTCCTCTCTGCCTGGCTGCTCTCAGCCACTCTGGCCCCAGCCTGGAGTCCTGCTTGGGGTTGTTGTGGCCAAAGTGCAGAACCTGCCCTTGGCCTTGTTCAGTCTCATCCCCTTGGCCTCTGCCCACCCATGCAGCCTGGCCAGGTCCCTCTGCAGGGCTCTGCTACCCTCCAACAGCTCCACAGCTGCTCCTAGCTTGGTGCCATCTGCAAACTCACTGCTGCTCAATCTTCTGGTCCAGATCCTCAGTAAAGACATTGAACAGGACTGTGCCCAGCACTGACCCCTGGGATCTCTAAGGTCCCTTCCGTCCTAAGCCCTTGTCTGCTTCCCTTCTCCCCCAGAGCTGACTCTGAGAGGCCACAGGTGAATGTACTGTTGGGCTTTCCCCACCTCCCAGCTTCATGCCAGGCTGCAAATAAACTCCCTGTGGGAGAACTCCCAGCTGGCCTGAGCTCACTCACTTGCACTGCTTCTGCAGAGAGGATTTTAAGGGGAAAAAAAACAACCTCAGAAACACTGACCAAAAAACCAAAGCAAGAAAGTGGCTATTAGGGAGGGGAAGAGCAAAGCAGGGATTAATTGTTATTAGCAGAGAGTAAGCTGTGGTGGTGCCTCAAGCCCAGCAGAGCAAGCTGCGTGCACGCTGCCATTCCTCTCCTGCTGTCAGCACCCAGAAAGGTAATTAACATAAAGGGCTGGGAACACAGCCTCAAACGGGGCCAGTTTCCTCCAACAGCCTTTGAAACAAGGCCCTGTTTCTGCTGTACTCCTGGAGAGAAGATCTGCTGTTCATTTCCACAGAAACGAGACCCCTTCCCCTGGCAGAGCTGCCTGGCAGCACAGCGAGCCAGAGCCCGGAGAAGGACTCAAGGCTCGGACCACAAAGCAAAGAAATGATCCCAGCACCTGGAAATAAATCCTTTGGATTCTTTCTCCTTCCCTCACTGCTCTGCCAGACCTCTGCAGACCTCTGGGTGTGCCGAGCTGCCCGGGTGCAGCTGCTGCTGAGGGACAGCACTGCTGGCCTCACGAAGCATCGTCCGTGGTGCTGGTGCCCACCACCAGCGGTAATCTGGCTCTCAGTTGCAGGGCTTCGGAGGAGCAGATGCACGATCCCCTCCCTCCTGGTCCCCTGCCATAAGCCCAGAGAAGCTGGCTGCAGGGAGAGTGAGTGCCCTTGGCTGTGATGTGTGCTTGGGCTGCATTTGTTTAAAGAGGTGAGAGGCTGTTAACAGCAAAGCCTTCAGCTGAGTGCTGGTTCCCTACCCCTCCCCGGTGGCCCTTCTGCTGCTGGTGGTTAACACCTCACTATGCACAAGGCTGCGTCTTGATGACGTGCCCGGAGAACACTGCACCGAGGCAGATGCTTGCTGCAGTGCAGGACCCATCCTCTGCTATCACATTTCAAGGGCAGTAGCTGAGCTGCACACCGCTGGAGGTCCCAGCGCCTGCAGCTTAGGATGGAGTCCAGAAGTGCTGACACTGCCCTTCCCCGGGGCACGGGAGGGAAATTGGTGCTTTATTGTTTGCTTTTAAATGTGCAGATCCAAAGCTGAGGCTAATTAAAGAGGAGCTCAGAAGTGCCTGGGTCTTAAATTTTAATAAAGGCTAAAGGGGGAAGCTCCTTTGGGAGCTTTGTTGACAAACTGCTTAATTATTGGTTTCCAGAGCTCCTTCAGAACCTGGGAGAACACTGTTTAAAGCCTGCAGGAGCTCAGCCTCTTCTTAATGAGGAGCATTTGCCAGAGCCTTTCATGCCAAAAGCTGCAGGGCAGTGGAGGGAAGCTTTGTGCACAGGAACTTCGGCAAGTAAGGACCAACGCTGCTGCTTCCAGCGGGTGTGGCACAGAACCCACACTGCAGAACGCTGCCCACAGCCCCGGGCACCACAACTGGGCACCACCTGAGCAAACCCCTGCTCTCTGCCACAGACTGACCACTGGGGTCGAGCATGGAGCAGCATTTCCCAGAGGGTAACTCCTGCACAAGAGGAGATGAGTTTAAAGCTTACCTATGCCTGGTGGCCGAGAGTGGCACTGGGTTGAAAGGAGGCAGTGCAGCCCCTGGCGCAGCACGGGAAGGAGCGCTCAGCTCTGCGGCTGGCACCGCGGCAGGACAAGGCAGCTGCCACACCAGGCACCTGCAAGAGGAGACAGCTGAGCGCCAGGAACCGCCTCCTGCCCACCCAGACCACCACCACCACTGCCGGAGGCAGCTTTGCTGCTACCCAGCCCCAGAGCAGACTCCTCAAAGGAAGCGACTACAAACTGCCACCCTTCAAGAGTCCCTGCAACCAGGCACGGCCCCAGGGCTGGGTCTGCACCAGGGCAGCAGGGGACAGGCCCTCTGGAAGCCCAGCAAGGCAAAATCCTGTCAGCTTAAACAGATGTTCCTGCAGACACAGAGCCATGGAATCATGGAACCAGAGAACAGCTCAGGTTGGAAGGGACCTCAAAGCTCAGCCAGCTCCAGCCCCTTCCCATAGGCAGGGACACCTCCCACTGGAACAGGTTGCTCAGGGCCTCATCCAGCCTGGTCCTGTAGAACACAGCCTCAAGCTGTGCCAGGGCAGGTCTAGGCTGGATGTGAGGAGGAAGTTGTTGTCAGAGAGAGTGATTGGCATTGGAATGGGCTGCCCAGGGAGGTGGTGGAGTGGCCGTGGCAGGAGGTGTTGAAGCCAAGGCTGGCTGGGGCACTGAGTGCCATGGTCTGGTTGGTTGGGCAGGGTGAGCTTGGAGCTCTCTGCCAGCCTGCTGGACTCTATGACTCTCTGATTGCTGGCCCCACATACTGTTTAGCCCACACTACATCCCAGCCTCTGATTACAGGGATGGTACCTGCAGGCTCTGCTTTCCTTAGTTGAGAGCTCACAGACTTTGCTCTTCCCAGCTCCTGTCTCTGCTGAGCTGGCAGCTACTGGCCTGTTGCCCCGAGTCCAACCAGCCACATACCACTTCCTCCCCTTAGGGCTGGCATCAGGCTTTCCCCTGAGCAAGGAGCAGGGCAGTGTGCCTCAGCTGCCCAGCCCTGGAGCTGAATTCCTGCCTGTGCTGGGTTGAGGCTGACAGGAATATTTTAATGAGAGGAATTAGATTGCAGGCTGTGAAAAGGAACAGTGGAGATGTCTGCTGCACTCAGGGCTTGCTGAGAGGCATAAAAGCAAGGACACAAACAGAGATAAGAGAGTGAGAGTCTCTGTCTGTTGGAGTTGGAGTCTGCGCTCTCTCCCTGGGCTTCTGCTGCTCTGCCTGGATCTGTTAACTAATCCTTCTGCTTCTAACCCCCTTGCTGGTCCTCCCAGCTCACCTTGCACATAAGGCAGACTCTGGGATAAGAGGTGGGGGGTGGAAAGAAGGTGGAAGGGTGGTTGGGAGCCCCTCCTGGGGACTCTGGTTTCGGGGAGTTGTGTTTCTGGATTCCCTTTAACTTGTGTACTGCTGTGTACAGCTGCAAATAGCTGCCTGTACCTTGTGACTATCTGCTTGCACCCTGTGCTAAGCTGTGAGTAGAAAGCTTCATTCCCTGACTTCCAGCTGGCTGAGTCTAGCCTGGGTGGCTCCATTATGTGTGGGGCAGGTGACTCCCAGACCATCGCCCTGGGGCAGATCTGCAGCTGGCTCCCTTGGGCAGCACTCCCTGCCCGTCCCCTTGCACCTGAGAGCCTGGCTGGCTGCCTCTGCTTGGCACAGGAATGCTCAGGGAGGCAGCAAACTCCCCTCCACTCCTAGGCAGCCCTCTGCTGTGGACCCCCCAGCTAACTCCACCTGCATAGCAGAAGCTTGGACAATGACCTCTCTTTGGGTAATACACATTTGGGTAACAGCAACGTGGGCAACACTTCCTATTTCATCTCCTGTCTCCAGGTCTGCATCTGTGAACATCAGCACAGCCCAGCAGCTTACCCACTCCATTAATCAAGTGCTGCAATTATGCTGCCTAATTTATGCCAGTGTTTATACAGCCATTATCTACAGTTCTTGCATCATAAAACTGGAGCAGGCCTAAATACTTCTGTTGTTGTTCTGAGGCTGGCTGGAAGAGCTCAAGGCTCAGCCTTCTCCTGAGGGCAGCACAGCCTGGCACTGGGCTGGCAAGCAGGGTGCCCACGTTCTGCAGCAGGCTCAGTGGAGGTGGTGCAAGCAGATAGCCAGGGTGGGTGTACAGCAGTCACTCACAGCCTCACTGCCCTCTCAGTCTCCCCTAGGTTTGGCAGGCAGAAATCACAGCTGAGCTTTCCTTGCACTCTGTTACCCTTCCAGCTTCCACTCAAGCCATGGCAGCAGTAACTCCAAGCCTGCCTGCACCCAGCTCCCACACAGAGCATTTCCCTCCCAGCTCTCAGTGCAGCCAAGCCTGAATCTAAGGATTCCCTGAACTTCCACAGGAGAAGTTTTAACTTTGTGAGCTTTCATTCCCAAATTAAAACTGGCCTGGAGGGGTGCAGAAAGGCTTTAACACCTAAATTATTTTCAGAGGAGGCAATCAAAAGAATTCCCTGTTCCATAGCATCCCTTCATGCCAGGAGAGTAGAGGAGCTTAAAATTACCTTTAGAAAAAGATATATAGAGAAAAGCTACTTCAGAGGGTCAGGACTGGTCTCAGAATTCAGACAGACAACCTTCTTGTAGCTACCTCCAGAGCCACTGCTGAAACCACAACACAATTTTGGATGGCCTGATCAATACCAGTTTAAGCAGCCATAAAACCTGCTCTACACCAAGTCAGTGCTGGGCACAAAAGAGGAGCTCAGGGCCTTGATAAATAAGTTGGGTTGTTTTTTGGGGGGAGGGGAGCATAATAAAAGTGGTTTACTCTGCCACTTGAGGAGGGATCGATTGGCAGGCAGGTACCATCTGTTCCTGTGACAGAAGAGAGGGGAGGCTGCAAAGCAAGCCTGAAACAATCATGGATGGAAGTTGCAATAAACCAGATCGAGCACTTGGTAAGAGAATTACTCTGGGCACAACACCTTGGCCCCAAGTCAGGCTGCTCTGTCTGTCTCTTGGATGCTTCCTATTCCTCACCAGGCCTGAAGTTTTCAGTGTGGGATGGAATCAGATAGAAAAAGGACACAGCCTGCACAAAAGGAAGGTTTGTGTTGCTTTCTCCCCAGAATGTGAGCAGCATCTGCAGTACTGCATCCAGCTCTGGAGCCCCTGGGACAAGAGGGCTGTGGAGATGCTGGAGAGTGTCCAGAGCAGGGCCAGGAGGATGCTCAGAGGCTGCAGCAGCTCTGCTGTGAGCACAGACTGAAAGAGTTGGGGCTGTGCAGGCTGCAGCAGAGGAGGCTCCCAGGGGACCTTCTTGTGGCCTTCCAGCATCTGAAGGGGGCTACAAAAAAGCTGGGGAGGGACTTTGGAGGCTGTGAGGGAGTGGCAGGAGTTGGGGGGATGGAGCAAAGGTGGAGGTGGGGAGAGTGAGGCTGGAGGTGAGGAGGAAGTTGTTGAGCAGGAGAGTGGTGAGAGGCTGGAATGGGTTGCCCAGGGAGGTGGTTGAGGCCCGATGGCTGGAGGTGTTTGAGGCCAGGCTGGCTGAGGCTGTGTGCAGCCTGCTCTAGGGTAGGGTGTCCCTGGGCATGGCAGGGGGTTGGGACTGGCTGCTCCTTGTGGTCCTTTCCAGCCCTGACTGAGTCTAGGATTCTATGGAGGCAGTCACCTCACAGTCTGGCACAGATGGCAGAACTCCACATTCCACAGGAGGAGAAAGGGCAGCAGGATTAGGCTGTTTCAATCCAAGGTTGTTGTGGCCGAGCAAAGTCATTGCAGAGGCTCCTGTGCTAAACCCCTCTGGGGGCAGCAGCAGCTGTGGAGCAGCAGGTGAATGTGAAGCACTTTATTACCCCAGCCCCCAGAGAGTTCACCCACTGGGCTTCTGCCAGCCCCTGGCTCCTGTCCCTGTAAGGCCAGAGGGCAGTTGGCATTCCGTGCTCTGTCTCCTCCCACAAGTGCCTGCTGCCCTCCTGCTCCTCCAGCAGCACAGCGCAAAGCGCCTTCGCAGGGGGCTGCCAAACAGGCTTTTAGCTCTGAAGCACAGCCAGCAGAAAATGAAGCTACCTGAGCCATGGCTGTACCTCCTCACCAGGTTAGTCAATACATTTGCTGGCTGTGGGGAGGGCTGAGCTGAGGCACAGGCTGTCAGAGAGAGGAAGAAGCCTTGCAGAGCTCTGCTGCCTGCGGCGCGCTGCATGCGAGTGACGCACCTGGCCCACGTCCTGCTGCTCTCCTGCCTCTCTCCTCTGCCAACAGATTAGGGCAAACCCCAGCACTGATTCCTCGCCCAGCAAGAACAAGCTGTTCCCTCTAATGAGCCTGTATTTTGATTTCTGGAGAAACAAGCTCCACACCAGGACTCCACCATGCTCCGAGCCAGAGCAGCTTCCTCCACCGCTCAGGCAGCAGTCAGCAGAACACTCTCCTGACCTCCTCCTTCCTCCTGCCTTCCCTACAGCTGCCTGGAAGGAGGGTGCTGTGAGGTGAGGGTTGGGCTCTTTTCTCCAGCTTCAGGGGATGGGAAGAGAGGAAACGACCTGAAATTGTGCCAGGGGAGGGTTAGGTTGGAGGCCAGGAAGAATTTCTCTCCTGCAGGAGTGGCCAGGGGCTGTAACAGGCTGCCCAGGGAGGCAGTGGAGTGCCCATCCCTGGAGCTGTTCCATGAACAAGTAGATGTGGCACTTCAAGACATGGCCATGGAGGTGTGGGGTAGAAGGTTGGATCTGATGATCTTAGAGGGCTTTTCCAACCCTAATGATTCTTGCTCTGAGCAGAGTCTTTATTCCCCCCTCTCCCCCCAAGTCTGGGCTTCTGATCAAGCTTTAAGCAAAGAGACTGAACAATTCCTTCCCTTTCCTCTCCCAGTCTGGAGCAAGCAGGAAGCTTTGAGGCAATGCTGCTGGCTCTGCTTGCTGCAGAGGTCAGGTGTCCCTAGGGCCACCCCAGCGCCCTGGGCACAGCCACATCCTGAGGGTCACCGAGGAGAGGGTGGGGAGAGGATTTCCTGCTGGACTGCTAAGGTAATGCTGCCACTGACACCTTGAGTCCAACCCTGCTGGGAAGATGACACAGTTGAGTTTGGAAGGAGCAGAATTTGTGTCTCCAGCTTGGGATTCAGCCTCCTATCTTTATGCATTTGCATGAGATGCAAATCTGGCATATTCAAATGGCCTGGTGCTGCAGAGCTGATGAAAGCAAGGCAGGGAATCAGCCTGAGCCTCGCTTCCCAAAGTCAAAGAGCTGCTGTTATGGAAAGAAAAGGGAAGGCAGAAGAAAGCCTCTTCCTTTTATCCTACAGTGTGCATAAGGCAATTGAAAGGCAGGATTGTAGTCACTGATCACACTCAGAGAACTCCTCTCAAATACATCTCAGGTCTCTCCAGGGTCTCTATGCTTCAGTTCCTCAGAAACTGTCAGGGAGGGAGACAGCAGCTCCTTCCCTCCTGACAGCTTCATCCAGAGCCTGCAAGGTGTCAGGGAACCCAGAGCTGAGCCATTTGCCAGCTGGGATCTCCAATTAAATCCTCACACAAGTTTCGAGGCACTGAGCCCTGCTCTGAGCTGGATGAGCCCTGAGCAGACAAAGCAGCACTGCTCACAGCAGCCTCCCTCTGCTCTGGGGCTCTGCAACCTCCGTGGGATGGCAAAGTCCCCAAGGCCTCTGCTGGCTGATGGAATGTGTGACCACAAACCAATGCTGGAGACTGCATCTGCTGGCACTGAGCACTTCTGAGCCTCTGCAAGGGGAAAACTCACCCAGAGCTAAACAGGTCCAGGAAAAAGCTGTCCAAATGAGTCTGTGCCAAAGATGCATCAAACCCAAAGGCTCACTCTGCACCCGTGGCCTTTCCTTCCCTTCGTGCTCCACCTCATGCAGGCTTTCCTCTGCCTCTGCAGGTGGCACTTTCTGCTCCACTGTAGTGTCCCTGAGAGGCTCTAATGCTCAGGGTTAGCACAAACAAACAGCAGCTTTCTAAACAACACTGCTGTCAGCCCTGGAACTTCAGATAAGCTGAGAGTTCCTCACAGCAGAACAGGCAAGAGCTGAGCCTGCTCTGGAGTCCAGCTACAACCAGGAACGTTTGTCTTTACTGCTCTCATTGCCTCCTTCTCAGCTTTGTTTCTTAGGATCGGAGAATCATGGAATCAGCCAGGCTGGCAGAGAGCTCCAAGCTCACCCAGCCCAGCCTAGCACCCAGCCCTGTCCAGGCAACCAGACCATGGCACTAAGTGCCCCAGCCAGGCTTGGCTTCAACACCTCCTGCCACGGCCACTCCACCACCTCCCTGGGCAGCCCATTCCAATGCCAATCACTCTCTCTGCCAGGAACTTCCTAACAACATCCAGCCTAGACCTGCCCTGGCACAGCTTGAGCCTCTGTCCCCTTCTTCTGGTGCTGGCTGCCTGGCAGCAGAGCCCAACCCCACCTGGCTACAGCCTCCCTGCAGGCAGCTGCAGGCAGCAATGAGCTCTGCCCTGAGCCTCCTCTGCTGCAGGCTGCACACCCCCAGCTCCCTCAGCCTCTCCTCACAGGGCTCTGCTCCAGGCCCCTCCCCAGCCTTGCTGCCCTTCTCCAAACACCTTCCAGCACCTCAACATCTCTCTTGAACTGAGGGGCCCAGAACTGAACACAGCACTCCAGGTGTGGATGACAAGAGAGGTCAGGGTGCAGGCACACTGTTCCTGTTCCAAGTGGGTACAGCCAGGCACTAATGTATCTGGGGAAGCTGGATTTGAAGCACAGAAATTCATACTTCCAACCTAGCCATCATCCTTACTGGGCTTTGGGGCTTCTCTGCAAGGCACAGGAACAGGCTGGCTATGAAGAGATGAATCCCTGTGAAGGACACTTCAGTCAAATTGCCTCCTGCACCTGCATCCTTCTCCTGTTGTCTGTTGCGTCAGGAAGAACTCTTTCCCCCAGACACCCTTTCCATCCCTGTCCCGAGACAAATGAGTTGACAGCTCTCAGCTTTGTTTAAAGGAAACCCTTGAGCTCAGTGAATAATTCCTTGGTGAGTAATTTAGTTGATGAATTTTTGCTATTTTTGTGTTTACAAATTGTTTGTACAAATGCTGCAGCCACAGGGAAAAAACAGAACACAAACCCAGCCCCAGGCTGCGGCAGTGGGAATAGGAGCAGACTCCTGCAAGATCAGAGCCTTCACCCTTCTCTGCCACTGCTCTGCAGCAGGCCTGCAGGCTCCTGCAGCTGGGCTGTGCTTCCTGCTCATCCCTGTCCCCTGCCTGAAGGAAAAGACTGAGCTCCTAGGAAAGATCATGGGAGGGACTGCACTGTAAGGAAACTGCAATTCCCTTTGCTTCATTTCATAGAATCATCACAGCATCAGACTGCCAGGGGCTGGGAGGGACTCTCAAGCTGTGCCAGGGCAGGTCTAGGCTGGATGTGAGGAGGAAGTTGTTGTCAGAGAGAGTGATTGGCATTGGAATGGGCTGCCCAGGGAGGTGGTGGAGTGGCCGTGGCAGAAGGTGTTGAAGCCAAGGCTGGCTGGGGCACTGAGTGCCATGGTGTGGTTGGTTGGGCAGGGCTGGGTGCTAGGCTGGGCTGGGGGAGCTTGGAGCTCTCTGCCAGCCTGGCTGGATTCTGTGATTCTGTGATTCTAGGACTTCCAAAGCTCATCCAGATCAGCCACCCTGCCAGAGCAAGATCACCTATACCACACAGGAACACATCCAGGCAGGGTCTGAATATCTCCAGAGAGGAAGATCCCATTGGGTGCTTCTGTGCTCCACAGCCTCCCTGGGCAACCTGTGCCAGGCTCTCACCACCCTCACTGCAGAGAACCCTTTCCTCACAGCCACTTTCAATCTCCCCTCTGACACTTCAAACCCATTCCTCCTCCTCTACACTTCAAACCCATTCCTTCTCCTCTCATTCCCAGACCTTGTCAATAGTCCTTCCCCAGCCCTCCTGCAGCCCCCTTCACAGCCTGCAAGGCCACTCCAAGCTCTCCTGGAAGCCTTCTCCTCTCCAGGCTGCACAGCCCCAACTCTCTCAGCCTGTGCTCAGAGCAGAGCTGCTGCAGCCCTCTCAGCACCTTGGTGGCCTCCTCTGCACTGGCTCTAATACAGGACCCAAATATATCAGTAGCAGACCCTTCAGGACAACTGCAGTGATTTGCTGCTCTCTCTTTAATTCAGCCCCACTGGGCTGATGTGCTGGGGAGCTACACCTACCTGCTGTTATAATGAAGGCAGTGATGTGACCCAAGTGGCAGCAGAGTTCAGGTCCTAGATGGGCACAGGTTTCCAGCACTCCCCTAGAAAGCTTCAGCTGCTTCCCCTCAGCTTCTCCTGTGTGTGAGGATAATATTTACTTTACAAGGACATTATGCAACCGAATCAACATCCACAGGATCTCTGCCTCAGGCTAAGAAGCATTACCCAAACACACATCTTATTTGAGGGGGAACTGAGCCTCTTAAAAGGAGAAAATTCAGAGGCTTCCACTCCAGATGCCCTTAGCTTGATATGAACAAGGTAGCTGGCAGAGAGGCAATCTGGGGCTCCCAGAGCTGACAGAGCCACGCCACAGGGATGCTCCAGACCACCCCAACACATGCACTACTTACAGGTTAATAACTGCAGCACAGACCATGAAGGAGAGGAATGAAATCTGCTGATGGTGCAAAAATGGAAGCAAAAGTGGGTAAGGGAATGGCTGAAGCTAGAGCAGAACCCTAAGCAGTAACTGAGCAGTTTAGGAGCAGTGGGTCTGCAAGTTCAACAGGGAGCTGCTGGAGATAACAGGGCCACAGATAAAACTGCAGCAGCCCCAAGGCAGAAGCTGCAAAACTGAAGCAGAAGACAAAACTTCCCCTAGGAGGAACAGGAGCAAACCCTGCAGGCTGGCCAGGCTGAGGGCAGGACCATGCTGACATCTGGTCCCCCCCCTTCACCTGCCTGTGCAAAAAGCTCCTCGTTCAGATGTGAAGTCCTGGCCCCTTGTCCTGCTCTCCTTACCCACTCAGGTCATGCCAGCCAGGAGCAGCAGCTCAGGGGTGTGTTTGCCTGTGAGCAGCTGTAATGACAAGGTCTGTGGAGCTGCTCAAGAGCTGAAATAAGCCCAGGGACTTCAGTGGGAATTTTGAAGGAGAAGAAATTGCAGGTTTCAGCCTGGCAGATTAGAAGATTTGAGGCTGCAGTTCCAGTTGATGTAAAAAATTATTCTTATCACCCTTCCTATGCCACTTTGCCTCCTGCTCTTAAATTGCTGCATTGGAGAAGGAGCAACACTAATTATCCTGACATCCCTCCCCAGCCCGAGCAGCTGCTGCTTGCCTGCCAAGCGCTGCTGAGCTGAGCGTGGGCAAGCAGCACTGTGCAGCTCCACAGCACAGCTGCAGCCTGCTCCACGGAGGGGGGGTCACAGAATGAACCTCAACAGGGCAGAGCCAAGCTCTCCTCAGATGAGTTTCACAGACTAACCCCAAAGGGAGTCCCAGGAACCACACAGTGCAGCTCCCCACTTCGTGCTGGAGGCAGGCAGAATGAGAGGCCAGAGATGAACCCCTGGTGACAAAGCCAGTGGGACCTGCAGTCCTAAGCCACTTAGCAGCTGTCCAGTGCCCAGCCTGGGTCTGCTCCCACTTGGAGTTCCTTCAGCTACCTGCTCTTGGCCTCCCTCTGCTCCTGCTGCCATCAGTTGCTGGTTCCCACTGACTTCACAGAAACACACAATGGGTTGGGCTGTAAGGGGCCTTAAAGGTCATCCAGCTCCAACCCCCTGCCACAGGCAGGGACACCTCCCACCAGCACAGGGTGCTCAAGGCCTCATCCAGCCTGGCCTTGAACACCTTCAGGGAGGGGACAGCCTGTGCCAGTGTCTCACCACCCTCACTGTCAAGAACTTCTTCCTACACTTCAGTCCCAATCTGCCCTCCTCAAGCTCCAATCCATTCCCTCTCATCCTGTCCCTACAGGCCCTTGTCAAAAGTCTGTCCCAGGCTTTCTTGTAGTCCCCTTTAAGGTACTGGAAGGCACTTCAGGAGGCAACAGAGCTGGGTCACTGCTGAAGCCTCTAATTCCATCCTTACTGCATAAAAAATGCAAACCCTCTCAAACGTTCACAGCACAAAGTTTCCTGAGAGCAGCAGAGAGCTGCCTCCCAGCCCTTCTCTTCAGGGCTCTGGAGTCCCTTCAGTGGCTGCAAAGAGGAGCAATCTTCTGGTCTCACCCCCCCTGCAAAAGTAACCACTTTGCAAGCCCAGGCAGTGTGCTGAGGAGTGCGGTCAGCAGCAGGCGCAGGGCAAGCTCTCAGCCACTCCAGCGCCGCAGCAGTCACGCAAGGCAAGGCAGATTCGCCGAGCAGAGGCAGAGAACAAAGCCACGGAGCTATTATGCAAATAACAACCCCCCCCGTGTAATACAACAGCCACTGCCAAAGCGGGACCTGCAGCCACATTAATCCACCTTCGGAAAGCGCAGATGTAGTAAATAGAACAAGACTGATAACAGTGATAGTCTCATTAGCAGACCTGGGTGGCAAATTATGCAGCCTTTCATGCTGAGCCGATCCCTCCCCTCCTCCCCTCCCCCTTGCATTTGTATCTCCCGCTGAGGGGGGGGAAAAACCCAGTCTGAGGCAGATTGATTGTATTGACCTTCTTTCAGTCAAATTAAACCTGCTCCAAAAGTAAATAGGCAAACCTGGAGCCACTGAGGTGTGATGAGCACAGACACAGGTTGGGGGTGGAGGGGACAGCGGTGGTGTGGTTTGAGCTATGAAAGGCTGAGGCTGATCAGATCAGTTTGCATAATGCTAAGGAAGAGGAGGCAGGGACCACACTGTGATGAGTGTTCAGACCAGGCCAGCAGCTCTCCAGGACCTGGGACTCTCACTGAAGATCAGGTCAGAGACTGCTCCCAGCCCCCAGCATCCTGCTCAGGAGCTTCTCAGTTTGGGGGAGGAGCTGCAGGTACTACCCTAAAGCCCAAAGAGACCTTCCTGGGAGCCAGATCACTCCCTGCTGCTAGACTCAGCCATCAATGAATGGGTTAGGTTGGAAGAGACCTCAAAGCTCAGCCAGGTCCAGCACCCTGCCATAGGCAGTGACACCTCCCACTAGAGCAGGTTACTCAAGGTCTCATCCAGCCTGGCCTTGAACACCTCCCTGGGCAACCTGTGCCAGGCTCTCACCACCCTCACTGCAAACAACTTCTTCCTAACAGCCACTTCCAATCTCCCCTCTGACACTTCAAACCCATTCCTCCTCCTCCTCCTCCTCCTCTCATTCCCACACCTTGTCAATAGTCCCTCCCCAGCCCTCCTGCAGCCCCCTTCACAGCCTGCAAGGCCACTCCAAGCTCTCCTGGAAGCCTTCTCCTCTCCAGGCTGCACAGCCCCAACTCTCTCAGCCTGTGCTCAGAGCAGAGCTGCTGCAGCCCTCTCAGCATCTTGGTGGCCTCCTCTGCACTGGCTCCAACCCTTCCATGTCCTGCTTGTGCTGGGGGCTGCAGAAGTGCCCCCAGGGCTGCAGGTGGGGTGTGAGGAGAGCAGAGCCAAGGGGCAGAATGCCCTCCCTTGCCCTGTGCCCACACTGCTCTGGCTGCAGCCCAGCACAGGCTTGTGTCTGGGCTGCACTCCCACTGCAGGCTCCTGTGGAGCTTTGCATCAGCCCAGACCCCCAGGGCCTGTTCCTCAGGGCTGCTCTCAGCCATTCCCCACCCAGCCTGCAGCTGTGCTTGGCATTGCCCCCACCCAGCTGCAGGACCTTACCCTTGGCCTTGTTGAATTTCACACCATGCACATCCTCAGCTCCAGCAGCCTTCCTCCCTCCCCCAGGCTGAAGGTCCCTCAGCAGCCATCAGTAACAGTCCTTGTGGCAGAGCAGTGCTGAGTGTGCTTTGCTCACCCAGCCCCCAGGTCCCACTCCGTGGGGTCAGCACACCTCAGCAGGACACACTGCAACTGGCCCCGATGAAAAGCAAGGCAGGAGGCAGTTGTGCTGCAGGCCCCAGCGTGCAGCCCTGCTCTGCCCAGCCAGCACACACACAAACACTCCAGCAGATGGAAAGCTCTGCTCAGCTGGTGCTGCTCCTGCATCCCAAGTGCAGGAGGCTTTTAAAGCGCTGTACAGACAAAAGCTGAAGCCAAGCCAAGCCAGCAGAGCTTTTCCCTTCTGGATTGCACAAGAACTTAGACCTCTTCTGTAATAAATTCACTTTGACAGCTGCTAAAAAATTTACCAAGCTTGACAACAGGCACAGCAAGCAAAGGAGGGCAGAGTTTGGTGTGGGCTTCCCCTATCACCCCGAGAAAATGAGTTGGTTTGAAAGAAATGGTAATAACTGGGGGGTGGGGGGAGAGGGAGAGCTTCAGCTGCTGGCTTTGGTAGCTGTGCTCTGCCCCCCCACAGGTGCTGTGCCATGTCACTCAGGCTGCACACAACGCATCCTCCTCTCACCCAGAGCTCGGAGGGCTCAGCCTGAGCAGGGCCTGGCTTCTACCTGGAATCCAAAGCACTCTGCCTCGTCGGGAGCTGGAGCCTCTGCTCAGACCTAGCCAGAGCAGCCAGACCCTGCTGCGGCGATGCCCTCGGCCAGCAGTCTGCAGAAGCGACTCCGAACAGTCCCGAGCCCCTCGGACTTCAGCTGCAAGGGAGGCGTTGGGTTTTGTGCTGCCTGCGTCTGAACCCGGCTCACTTGGCTCCGAACCGCCCCCAGCCTGCTCACGGCAGCACAGAGGGGCTGGGCTGCTGGGCAGCAGCAGAGCTAACGGCGGAGCCTGGCGCCGGGCTCAGGGCTGGGACCGTGGCGTGCCAGGGCTGGCTGCTAGGGCTGGCTGCTAGGACTGCTGTGTGCTAAGGCTGTGTGCTAAGGCTGTGTGCTAGGGCTGGGTGCTAGGGCTGGCTGCTAGGGCTGGCTGCTAGGACTGCTGTGTGCTAAGGCTGTGTGCTAAGGCTGTGTGCTAGGGCTGGCTGCTAGGGCTGGCTGCTAGGGCTGGCTGCTAGGGCTGGCTGCTAGGGCTGGCTGCTAGGAGTGCTGTGTGCTAAGGCTGTGTGCTAGGGCTGGGTGCTAGGGCTGGCTGCTAGGACTGCTGTGTGCTAAGGCTGTGTGCTAGGGCTGGGTGCTAGGGCTGGCTGCTAGGACTGCTGTGTGCTAAGGCTGTGTGCTAGGGCTGGGTGCTAGGGCTGGCTGCTAGGACTGCTGTGTGCTAAGGCTGTGTGCTAAGGCTGTGTGCTAGGGCTGGGTGCTAGGACTGCTGTGTGCTGGGACTGCTGTGTGCTAGGGCTGTGTGCTGGGACTGCTGTGTGCTAGGGCTGTGTGCTGGGACTGCTGTGTGCTGGGACTGCTGTGTGCTAGGGCTGGGTGCTAGGACTGCTGTGTGCTGGGACTGCTGTGTGCTAGGGCTGAGGGCTGGGCCTGCAGCGTGCCGGAGCAGAGGCAAACGTTTGCTCCGGGTGCAGCTTGCCACACGGCTCTGTTCAAGCTGCACACCCCATTAGGGTCCCTTCTCTGGCTCCCTGGCTCTATCCCACGTGGCAGGTGAGAGCCCAGGCCGTGGCAGGCAGGACATGTGCTATCAAACCCAGCTGTGGAGGTGACTGGCTGAGATGCACTGATCCGGCACGGGCGGGCTGGGAAGGGAGCTGTGAGCAGGAGGAAAAAGGGCAGCAGCTGATGGCTGCTGCAGAGAGCACAGGAGGCAGCCCAGGGAAGCTCCTCCTGCGTGAAATACACCTCGCCTAATGAATCACCTCGGCAAGCACCTTAAATCACCTCGCAACGCTGCTTTGTTTTCCTGTGCGCTCCGAGTGAAACCTTTACAACAAATTACGGCCGGGAAGAGAGGTTCCAGGGCCGTATTTATGGCGCACCTTAGGAGGGCAGTGCGGGATGCAGAGGAGGCAGGAGGAAGGCAGGAGGAAGGCAGGAGGTAGCAGTTTCTTCCCGGGCTTTGCAGGGGAATCCAACATTTCATCTTAAAGAGATTGATTTTCCTCCCCCCAGCCCGGCCGATGGGAGATAAATCAGAGCCAGAGCTGCGGGCCAGAGCATCCTGGAGACGATCAGCACCGAAGCCACAACTCATCAGCGTTCGGAGCTCGGTCACCGACGGCAGGCAGACAGGCAGGGCCCTGCGCGGCAGCCAGAGCCACTCCACTGCCCCCCACAGGGTACTGGTCCCGGCAGCCCTCAGACACTGTGAGCGTGTGTCTGTGAGCCAGGGTGCGGGTGAGCGAGTGACAGCGTGTGTGTGTGTGTGAGTGTGTATGTGAGTGTGTGAGTGTGTGTGTGTGTGTGTGTAAGTGTGACTCTGTGTGTGTGTGTGACTCTGTGTGTGTGTGTGTGAGTGTAAGTGTGACTCTGTGTGTGTGTGTGACTCTGTGTGTGTATGTGTGTGTGTAAGTGTGACTCTGTGTGTGTGTGACTGTGTGTGTATGTGTGTGTGTAAGTGTGACTCTGTGTGTGTGTGACTGTGTGTGTATGTGTGTGTGTAAGTGTGACTCTGTGTGTGTGTGACTCTGTGTGTGTGTGTGTGTGTAAGTGTGACTCTGTGTGTGTGTGTGTGACTCTGTGTGTGTGTGTAAGTGTGACTCTGTGTGTGTGTGACTGTGTGTGTATGTGTGTGTAAGTGTGACTCTGTGTGTGTGTGTGACTCTGTGTGTGTGTGTGTAAGTGTGACTCTGTGTGTGTGTGTGTGACTCTGTGTGTGTGTGTGTGTGTAAGTGTGACTCTGTGTGTGTGTGACTGTGTGACAGTGTGTGTGTGTGACTCTGTGTGTGTGTGACTGTGTGTGTATGTGTGTGTGTAAGTGTGACTCTGTGTGTGTGTGACTGTGTGTATGTGTGTGTGTAAGTGTGAGACTGTGAGTGTGTCCCCATGACCTTCTCCCAGCTGCAAGCACACCCGAACATGACCACTGCGTGCGGTACCTGTGCCGGAGCTGCACTCGGGAGCGATGCTGCAGCAGCAGTCAGTGACCTCCGGCAGCACAGAGGGCCCAAGTGAATGCACTCCTCTAAGCGGGGCAGAGGGATGATTGTGTCAGCCTCACTCCTCACTCTCCTCAGTGTCCGAGGTTATCAGCAAATGAAGGAAGCCTTTACAGAGTTGTTTCCTCCAGCAACTGCTGCTGATAAAGAACTGCCTGCAGCAGCTCTTGCCACACATCCGAACTCGGCAGGGAGTATCCTGGAGGATCCCAAATGGAACAATTCAGTAAAATCAAGAGTTCCTTTAGCATACTCATTGCCCCCTGCTCTCTCTTTCTTCTCCCCCCCCCTTTTTTCCCTTTTCCCCTTCTTTTCCCCCCTTCTTTTTTCCTTTTCCTTTTTCCCCTCCTTTTCCCCTCCTTTTTCTTTTTCCCCTTCTTCTTTTTCTCCCCTTATTTTTCCTCCTTTTTTCTCTTCCCCCTTTCCCTATTTTCCCCCTTCTTTTCCCTCCCTTTTCCTTTTTCCTCTTTTTATTTTCTTTTTCTTTCCCCCCTTTTTCTTTATTCCTCTTCTTCTTTTTCCCTTTTCCTATTCTTTCCCCCTTTTCTTCCCCTCCTTTTTCTTTGCCCTTTTCCCACCCCTTTTCCTTTTTCCCCTTTTCTCCCTTTTTTATTTTACCCCTCTTTATTTCCCCCCCAAATTTTCTTCCCCTTATTTATCTCTTTCCCTCTTTATCTTTTCCTCTCTTTTTCTTTTTTCCTCCTTTTCTTCCCCCCCCCCCCCCGCCCTTTCTTTTGGTCCCCTCCCTCTCTTTCTCCACGCCCCCCCCCCACCCGAGGCTTCCCTGGCATTGTGAATGTGCAGCTGAGCAACGTCCAGACATGGCAATAAAGAAAACACCTCCAGAAAAAGCCTTCTTCAAGCAGCCTGCTCAGAAGGGCTCTTGGCTCCCCTAGAGGTGCCCTGCTCAGCTGACCCAGCACAGCTGCTGTGCTCTCTGCTGCTAGGCTGAAGGCTCTCCAGTGAATCCCCACCCAGCTTGGTCATTTTTGTGCCTTTGGTTTGCATTTACAGTGGAGGGCACCCAAGACAGTGCTGGGAGGACAGGGAGGGATGTTCTGCTGGCTTAGGGCAGAGATCTGACTCAGGAGGCAGAGCACTGACCTCCAGATCAGCCAAACCTTCTCAGGGGTGACTGCCTATGGAAGCAGCCTCTGCCTGACCCCAGCACTCTTCCACTGGCTCATCTTCTCTCCCCTGTTTCAGATGAAGATCCATGCACAGCCAAACAGAGAGGAGTTTCTTGGTGCTGCCTGCCCCCACCCCTGCTTGTGTGCCTTAAAGGCAGGGAAACCTCTTCCACGTTCAGAGAGCAGACTTAGGCACCCTTCTGCTGTCTGTCTGCCTCGCCTCACAAGATGCAGGTGGGAGCTACAGGTGCAGAAGAGACTCCCCCCCTCGATGGCCACATCAGGCCTGGCACCAGCACCGCTCTCCAGCAGCATCGTGTCCAGGAACCACAGCCCAGCCCATAATGAACAGGAAGGCTCAGGGGCAGTTGTCACTCAGCACTGCTTCCTCCATGCTTTGCAGGCTTCTTTATGGCCACTGAGCAGTGGAAGACTACAAAGGATCCCCCTGCAAACATCTAGAAATGAATCTTTGTCCTAATAAAGGCCCACAGCTCTCAGACAGTTGTTCTGCCAGGCTCTTGCCCTTCCACAGACAGAACTTCCAGGGGAGGTTTGGCCTCACTGGCAGTGAAAAGCAGCCAAAGGACACAGCTTACCTGCAGCATTCTTTTGGTGTAGAACATCTGGCTCCTTAACACCGTGCTGCTGAATCAGGAGTCCCAGGAGCAGAGGGTTGGCTTTGCCTCTCCTGATGTATTGCAGCCTCTTGGAGCCTGTGGGTAATTTCAGAAGGGTTTGGGGGGCTGGGAAGAGAAGCAAGGGTTTGAAACTGGAGCAGGGGAGATCAAGGTTGGACATCAGGAGGGATTCTGCACAGTGAGGGTTGGTGAGACACTGGAACAGGCTGCCCTGGGATGTGCCTGGGGCCTCATCCCTGGAGACATTCAAGGTCAAACCTGATGGGGCCCTGAGTAGCCTGCTCTAGCTGGAAGTGTCTCTGCTGACTGCATGGGGGTTGGACAACATAAGCTCTGACCCAGCATGATGCAGTCTGTGAATGTGTGCCTGAAGGGAAGGGGAAAGGAGAGGAAGGAAGACTTGTCAGCATTCCAGAGCTGAGAGGAGAGAGCCTGAGCCTGGCACTGATTTTGTGCTGTAGTTTGTGCTGCTCTTTCTCTTGCCACTGATAAGGTATTTAGGTTGGGATAATCTGCTCAGGCTGCAAGATGCTCTTCCGAACCTCACCTTCCGCTGCGTGGCTCCCGCCCAGCAGCAGCCAAGTGCTGCTCCTGGCTGACTCAGCACTGCACCTGCAGCTCCCTGCCAGCAGCCAAGGCTGGTGGGAAATGCTCTCTGAAGGACCCTTCTAGAGAGCTGAGGAGTGGCTGAACCTGGTGACTTTTTGGGCCATAGGTAGTGCAAGAACTGACACCAAGCAGTGATGGCCCAGGGGGGTGGGAGGGTTGGAGGCAAGCAGGCAGGGGCCATGGAGATCATCTGAAGTCCTGAATGATGCCCAATGGGAACTGCTTCCTGCAGGTCTGGGCTGCAGAGTGGGTATGGGACCCAGCCCTGTGCTCTGGCAAAGTGAGATAAAGGATTGGGTTTGCACTCTCTGTGGGAGGCATCACAGAACCAAACAGGCTGGCAGAGAGCTCCAAGCTCAGCCAGCCCAGCCTAGCACCCAGCCCTGCCCAACCAACCACACCATGGCACTCAGTGCCCCAGCCAGCCTTGGCTTCAACACCTCCAGCCACGGCCACTCCACCACCTCCCTGGGCAGCCCATTCCAGTGCCAATCACTCTCTCTGCCAACAACTTCCTCCTCACATACAGCCTAGACCTGCCCTGGCACAGCTTGAGCCTCTGTCCCCTTCTTCTGGTGCTGGCTGCCTGGCAGCAGAGCCCAACCCCACCTGGCTACAGCCTCCCTGCAGGCAGCTGCAGGCAGCAATGAGCTCTGCCCTGAGCCTCCTCTGCTGCAGGCTGCACACCAGGGAGGTGGTAGAGTCTCAGCAGGGAAAGAGTCAGGGCCCCAGCAGGCTGCTGGGGTAAAGGACCTATCCAAAGCCAAGAAAGAATAGAAGCATCAGACCAGGACTGCTACTGCAGAATGGAAAGGTAAAAGGTGCCTGGGACTGTGGTGGAGTTCTAGACCCAAGCTCCTGTGCTGTCCCCAGTGCTTGCTGGCAGCTCCATCCACAGGACACACCTTGAGGACGATGGCAGCTCAATTGTCAGGGGGAAGCAGCTGCAGTCAGACAGCCCTGTAGGAGCAGCCCCCAGCAGCAGCTCTTACCAAATGCACCCTGCAGCCCCCAGTCCTTGTTAAATGGACCTATGGTCCATGGTCCAGGGCCTCTGGAACAGCTTTGACAGAGGGGCCCTGGCTGCACTTTACACTGCTGCTGCAGCAGCCTGGTCTGCTCCTCAGGTGCATGCAGAAGAGCAAGCCAGAGCCAGCAGCATCAGCACAGAGCTCTGGCAGTGCTGGCTGCTTCTGCTGGGAGATTCCTCACCTGGGAAGCTCCTGCAGGTATCTCCTCAGGCTCATTATCACACAGGGAGCACACAGGAGTTGCTGCTCCAAGTGCACAGCATCAGCTCCATTTAAACACCACACTGAGGGCGTGGGATGAGATTTTCAAGGTGAGAACTTTAATGGAAGTGGGGAAAGAATTTAATCAGTCACAGGGAGCTGCCAAACTTGCAGTCTCCCTGCCTGCCACGCAGGAGCATGCACAAGAAGCACTGCTCAAGAGCTGAACTCTAACACCCATTAAAGCATCAGCTGTGGAAGGAGGTGCACAAACACTCCAGGTAAAATTTGTAGCAGGATATGCCTTTGAAAATTCCCTTAAGAGGCTTTTGAAATGCTTGTATGAAAGACTCTCGTTGCTTTTAATCCTCCATTTACTCTTAATACACTGAGACAAGAAAAAATGGGCTCATTTCAGCTCCCAGATCCATTACTCCAGGCAGGCAGTGTCTGTTCAGCCCATGAATTCCCCCCATTAATTAAAACTCTGGAGTTATTTTCTCTGCAGTATTAATCTTAGTTTAGCCTCCCCCTTTCAGGGCAGGAATGCACATCATAAAGCATATGAGCAGCTAAACACTGCACTTAAACCCTGGGCCCCTGTGGGATCTCGCTGCCCTTCCACTGCGCCAGCTCCCAGTGCCCAGGGCTGGCAGGGAAGAGGAGCAGCTCCACCAGCAGCTTTGCTTCCTTCAGCCCCCACCCCCCCCTAAACCTCCACTCAGGCAGCAGGGTCACACTTCCAGAGTGAAAGCTTTGCATGCCAGTCAGGACACCACAAACGCAGCAGCACGAAGGCTGGAACAGCTCTCTAAGAGCTCTCTAAGGCCATCACCACCTCCATGACCTCTGTGCCAATCCCCAGGCGCCACACAGAGCAGTTCAGGCTGGAAGGGACCTCAAAGCTCAGCCAGCTCCAACCCCCTGCCATGGGCAGGGACAGCTCCCACTAGAACAGGTCACTCAAGGCCTCATCCAGCCTGGTGCTGAACACCTCCAGGGAGGTTGTGGAGCACAGAAGCAACCTATGTGATCAAAGATCCCATCCTGTGACTCTGTGCTCCACAACCTCCCCGGACAACCTGTGCCAGTGTCTCACCACCCTGACTGCCAAGAACCTGCTGCTCTGAGAGACCCCAGTGCCTGGCAGCCAGCAGGACCTCTTGCTGCAGAAAGCAGGACCCACTGCTGCTGCTGCCAAGAGCAGCTCTGCTGGGCAGAGCCCTGGCTCTGTGTGTGCCACTCCTGTGAAGGGGGCACAGGAACTCACCTGCAGTGGGGTTGGTGCCTGATCTAGGGCAGGGTGTCCCTGCCCATGGCAGGAGGGTTGGAACTAATGATCCTTGTGGTCCCTTCCAACCCTGACTGATTCTATGAGTCTATCTAAACAGAGAGGAACCTCAACACTTGGCTTGCAAACAGAGGACCCCAGGGGGTGGACATCAGCCAGATTCCTCTCTCAGAACCATCAAACTGCACTGGTGATATGGGCAAAGGGGCTAGAGAGCAGAGAGTGCAGCAGCCTAGTTAAGTCATTAACTGGGTGAGCACCAGTACTGAGCATCATCAACCAGATGAACACACAGGAGGGTCCTGAGGCACTCTCATGGAGAGGAAGAATCCTGCATTCAAAGACGAGAACATTGGAGACTCCAGCCAAGAATGTGACCCACAACTGATGCCAGGTGGCCAAAAGGTGGGCCTGAGGAAGACGTGGACCTTCCTCCCCAAGACCCCAGGAGACGCCCACCAGGTGGCAGTGAGCATGCGTGAGGGAATGGGACAGGATGGAGATGAGCTGCAGGAGCTGACTGTGACATCTCCTCCTGTTCCAAGCACTGACTGCCATGAGCCCAGCCCCGTGCTGAGTATGCAGGACTCTGCAGCACCTGGGCCAGGTGGAGGCGTGCAGGGGCTCTGGAGCAGGACCTGCCCTTGTCACCCAGCACTGGCTGCAACCATACCCTTCCTGCCAGCACCCTGCCTGGTGCCCTGCGTCACTGAGAGCTTTGCATGCAGGTCCCCTGGGCCAGCACAGAGCAGGAGCTCCCACCCCAGCTGCAGCGAAGCGGCCACTGCGTGGCCAGGCTGGTGGTCAGCAAGAGCAGGATGAGTGCAGCCCATCCCCCTCCCTTGCTGCTCTCTGCTGCCTGCCTGCCGCTGCTCCGCGCCAGCGTCTGCCCGGCTGCCACCAGCGCTGCAGCCCTCCTCAGCTCCCCAGTCCCCAGCCCAAGAGGCAAATAAAGCCTTTCGCGATAAATCTCCATTAGCCAGGCCTGCCTGCTGCGGGGGAGCAGGGGAAGCCCTGGGGAGCCCCGGGGGAGCCCCATTAGCATGCGAATGAGCAGGCACACGAACAGCCCCCCCGAGCCAGGCTCCAGCAGCGCCGAGCACAGGCGCACCCAAGCAGACCTGCGCTGGGAGCTCTGCAGCCCACGCTCAGAGCTCACTGACTTACACCCACTGCCACCAGTGACCCCCACCTGAGAGACAGAAGAGCCTCCCCGGGCCTCTGCTGCCCCAGCACTCACATCCCAGCTGCTGCGGCACCGTCCCGGCAGGGCAGCAGCTGCGCAGCCGGAGGAGTTGGGTGCAGAGGAGGCAGGCACTCAGCCCATCCGCCCCTGGCACCCCAGGCACTGTCGCACCGGCACTTCTGGCTCAGGGCAGCTGCTCCGGCCCCGAGAGGCAGGAACTCGCTGGGTGGCAGGGACAGCTCCCAGGCTTCTGACCTGCTTTTGACATCCAACAACCTCACTGCTTCAGCCAGCATCTCTCTGCAGAGCAAAAACCCTGCCCCAGCGGGAGACTGGAGCCTCCTGGGGACGAGCAATGGTTTATCCAGCTCAATGCTGGCCTCAGAAAGGTGCCTCAGGAGCCAGCTCCCAGTGAGAGGTTGGTGCTGGCCTGAGAACCAGCTGTGGTGCTCCAGGACCGACTTCTGCAGCCCCCAGGCTGGGCTGTCCGAAGCAGCACTGAAGCTGGCCTGACTCCGGGAGCCTGGGAAGCTCTCCACAGGGCTCTGGGGCTGGCTCTTGCAGGGGGCTGGTCAGGTGCTGAAGCTGTGCAGCAGAACGCTCTGGGAGCAGCACACTCAGGCAGTCCTGCCACAGCCTGCAAATTCAGATCAGGTTTCCTCACTGGTTGCAAGGGAACTCTCCATCCTTCAGCTCCAGACCTCAAATCAGGTTTTCTTCTTGTTGCCATTTCCCTTCCCTCCTCCCCCTAAATCAGCTCTTGCTTGAAGCCCCCATGCAGGTTTCCCAGTGCCACCCATTCCAGCATGCCCACAAGTGCAGTGCATCTCAGACTGGGAGGCAAAGCTGACAGTTCAGAGCAGCTGCTCCTCGCCCAGGCCGATCTGCAGCTCCGCTCCCAGCCAGAGGGAAATCAAAAGCTGAGGCAAAGGACAGGAAGCTCTGGGACAGCCAGCAAGCAGTGAAGCCCTGGGGAGCCAGCAGGAGGAGATGCCAGCAGCTTCACACACACACAGTGGCAAACCCTCAGCCCCTGCCAGCTGGTGCAGCTGCACCTGGCCAGGTCCCTGCTGCTGGAGAGCAGAGCAAAGCCTTGCTGGCTGGAGGCAGGAGGTCTGCAGCTGCAAAGAGCCCTTGGCCTCACCCCCAGACCCCCTCTGTCCCTAAAGGCCCCCACTCAAGTGCTGGTTTCAACTAGCAGATGTTCAGGCTGGATCTCAGGAAGAAGTTCTTCAGCACAAGGGTAGGGAGGTGCTGGCACAGGCTGCCCAGGGAGGCTGTGGATGCCTCCTCCCTGGAGGTGTTCAAGGCCAGGCTGGGCTAGTGGGAGGTGTCCCTGCCCACGGCAGGGGGCTGGGCTGGATCACAGAATCACAGAACCATGCAGGCTGGCAGAGCCCTTCAGGATCACAAGTCCAACCTAGGCTTCACCTTCAACCACAGCCCCAGGCACCACATCCAACTCTCCTGAAACAGAGCCAGGGTGGGTGACTCCACCACCTCCTGGGCAGCTCCTTCCAGTGCCTGGTCCCTGAGGTCCCTCCCAGCCTGAGCCATTCTGTGGCTCAGTTGGACCCCCCTGCCCCATCACCACACTCCCTGCTGGTCCCTCCCAATCACCCACAGCATCTGTAGGTGCCCTCTCAGGATCAGCCACTCTAAGATCTCCCCAGAGCCTTCTCTCCTCCAGGCTGAGCAACCCCCACCTCACACAGGAGGTGCTGCAGCCCCCTGGTCATCTCTGCCCCTCCCCCCCGGGGCCACCTGGGCAGGTCCAGGACATTTTTGCTGGGCACAGCACAAGGTGGTAGTGCACACCCAGAAATAACCTGCCTTTTGGAGCATGGATGGGAAGATTCCCCAACCTCATCAGCCTAAGGAGTGAGGAGGACCCACCTCAGCCTGGGGATGTCCTTCCAGCCAGTGATGTATGGGGCCAATTAGGAGTGCTCTCTAGCACAGCAGGCCTGGTAACCACTTCATTGGGGTTGCAGCACCTTGCTGAAAGCTTCTGGAGAAGCAGTTTTGAGATCCAGGAGGCTCTACCTAGCAGAAGCTGGGCTGGCAGGAGGAGATGCTGCAGAGCTGTGCCCTGGGTTGGATGTGCTCCTCTTAAACCCTCCCCTAGGCCTGCAGAAGTGGGGGCTTGAGCCACATGCTTCACCCAGGTGGAGTTGAAAGATTGCCACTGCTGGCTGCAAGCACTGTGCTGGAGGGTTGCTGCCTACAGGCTGAGGCTGGCATCACTTTCTGAGTGCTTCCCTTGGCAGCTGGGAATAAGGAAAACAAATGGCTGGAAAATACAGGGGGGAAATGATCCCTGGCACCCTGCAGGGTGCTGCTGACACTGCTTAATGCAGTCCTCTGTGTGAGAGGAGAGGAAATGGACTGCACTTGTGCCAGGGGAGGGGCAGGTTGGACACCGGGAAGAATGTCTTGGCTGCAAGAGTGGTCAAGGATGGGAACAGGCTGGTTTGTGACACAGAAGAGTCACCTAAGAGGAGAGATACAGTTGTAGGGCAGTAGGCTGCTGCACTTCCCTTGGCATGGCTGCATGGCAGTGGCTCAGCAGGGACTGGGAGCCTCAGCCTGTGCTGTGCTCTGATTCAGGGAGGTGCCTCCAGAGCTGTCATCTGCAAACCTGTTACTGCCTCAAGGGGAGGCTCACAGCCTCACAGATGTCAGGGGCGGGAAGGGACCCCAAGAGCTCATCCAGTCCACCCCCCTGCCACAGCAGCACCACACAATCCAGCTCAGGGCACACAGGAACACATCCAGACAGGCCTGGAGAGGCTGCACAGAAGGAGACTCCACAGCCTCTCTGGGCAGCCTGTGCCAGTGCTCCGGGAGCCTTACAGGGAAGAAGTTCCCCCTTGTGCTGAGCTGGAACCTCCTGTGCTGCAGCTTCCATCCATTGCTCCTGGTCCTACCCCAGGGAGCAGTGAGCAGAGCCTGTCCCCCTCTCCTGACCCCCAGCCCTCAGAGCGTTACAGACATTGATTCAATCCCCTCTCAGTCTTCTCTCCTCCAGACTAAGTAGCCCCAGGGCTCTCAACCTCTCCTCACCAGGCAGTGCTCCAGTCCCCTCATCATCCTCACAGTCCTGCACTGGACCCTCTCCAGCAGATCCCTGCCCCTCTGCAGCTGTGGAGCCCAAAGCTGAAGGCAGCACTCAAGGGCAGAGCAGAAGGGGAGGAGAACCTCCCCGGATCTGCTGGGCACACTCTGCTTAATGCCCCCAAGATCCCATTGGCCCTCCTGGCCAGCAGAGCACTGAGGGATGACCTGGATGCAAATGCTCTCCAAGAGTGGAGTTCTGCTGCTGTGTGACCACCACCAGCAGGCCACAAACAGGCAGGTTGGTCCTGCAGGCTTTCAGGAGGCAGCAGCAGCTCCCCGAGTCTGGAGCCGGCCCAAGCGCACCCCTGGAGCTTGGCACCACTAAGGATCAGGGCAGCAACTGAGCTCCACCTTCTGCTGCCTCCTCCTCTGTAGGACTGTGAGATCACAGCACCACAGCTCCAGGCAGGCTGGCACAGCCCCAGGCAGGCTGGCACAGCCCCTCAGGGTCACCTGGCACAACCTAGAGCCCTGCTCTACAAGCTGCACCTGAAACCATGGCCCCAAGCACCACATCCAACCACCCTTGCACACAGCCAGGCTGGGTGACTGCACCACCTCCCTGGGCAGCTCATGCCAGTCCCTGACCATGAAAAACCTTTCCCTAATGTCCAAGCTAAACCTCCCCAGCCTCAGCTTGAGGCCATTCCCCTTCTCTCTCCAGTTACCTGTGAGCAGAGCCCAGCAGCAGCCTCTCCAACCTGTCCCTTCAGGTAGTTGTAGACAGCAGTGAGGTTTCCCTCAGCCTCCTCCTCCTCACACTGGCCATGCCCAGCTGCCTCAGTCACTCCTCACCAGGCTGATTCTCCAAGCCCTTCCCCTGCTTCCCTGCCCTCCTCTGGAAATGCCTGGGCACAGGGCACAACGGCACAAGTGTGGGTGACTCTAAGCTGCTGCAGTTAGCCATGGTCAGCTGAGAGCTTGGTCAGAGCTGCAGAGCAGCTGGGCACAGCCCTGCTGCTGCCCTCCAGCTCACCCCGTGCCCAGGTGCCCCAGGTGCCCAGCTCACACACAGCCACCCGGAACAAACAGCAGAGCCCTGCTCACAGATGGAGCTGAGAGCAGCTGACAGGCTCTGCCCTGGGACACTGGGGGACAACAGCAGGACAGAGCTGTCAGCTTGCTTTGGCTTCCTCTTCTTTGCTGTGGCTTTGTCCCCAGTGATTCTCCGAGGAGAAGTCCAAAGTCAGCCTCCATGAACTATTCCAGGAGCTGCTTTCATCCCCACCCCAAACACCTATGGGACCTCTAGGTGCATGATCACAAGTTGGCTGAGTTCAGACCTTGGTTAGGGGCTGGGACAGGCTCTGTTAGCCCCCAGCACGAGGAGGACAGGCAATTGCTGAAGGGGGTCCAGAGGAGACCATGAAGATGGTCAGAGGCTAGAAAACCTCCCCTGGGAGGCAAGATGGGAGAGCTGTGGTTGTTTGGCCTGGAGAAGGCTCCAGGGAGACCTCACAGCAGCCTCCCAGTGCCTGAAGGGGCTGCAGGAGAGCTGGGGAGGGCCTTTGGACAAGGGCTGGGAGTGCCAGGATGAGGGACAAAAGCTTTGAGCTGGGAGAGGGGAGAGTGAGAGTGGAGATCAGAAATTCTTGGCAGTGAGGGTGGGAGACACTGGCACAGGTTGCCCAGGGAGGTTGTGGATGCTCCCTCCCTGGAGGTGAGCTGGAGGAGGCCTTGAGCAAGCTGTGCTGGTGGGAGGTGTCCCTGCCCATGGCAGGGGGCTGGGCATGGATGCTCTGGAAAGTCCCTTACAACCCAACCCATCTTCTGGCTCTATGAAGCGCCAAGAGAAGAGGCAGAAGCAGGATGGAGCTCTGCTTCCCAGCCCTCCCTGTATCCAAGAGGAGCTGAAATTCCCAGGACAGGGCACTGCAGAGCTGCTTCCAGCAGCTGGGGGTCACACCACTCCCGAGCCAGCCCTGCACAAGGCCAAAGGGCTCGCAGGGATGGCCCCTGATGGGCACAGGGAGAGAATCACTCACCCGGTGCTGAGGGAAGGGCTGGTCCTGACTGCTGCAGCCAGGCTCAGGATGGATCAGGAGGGGCACTGGGGGGCGTTCATTCTGCAGACTGAAACACTGGGAAGAGAAGGCCTTTCCTCAGGGCTGGGCTACAGGGAATGGCGATTCAGCAGGACAGTTCCAAGTGGGGGCTGGAACAGCTGAGGGCTGCAGTCTGGCAGCTCAGAATTACACATTTCCACCCAGCACCCTCACAGCCTCCCTCCTAAGGCTCAGTTTTGCTTCCATTACCTCCTAATCTGTCTCTAACTATATGTATAATTTAACTGGTAATTTGCATCTCTGTTCTGCAAACCATTTGTGAAGGGTTTAAATTGCTTGCTGCATGATTAAACTGTTCAGAGAAACCAACCCAAACATTCCACCTCCACTCAGAGGCAGGGAAGGCTCTCTGGGCTCTGGGGCTGGCTTTGTTGTTGCTGCTGGGGGGGGTTGTTTGGGTGTTCTGGTTGGGGTTTGCCTGCTGTGCATTTCTGGGGGGGTGTTTTCTTTTCTGGTGCTGGCAGGAGGTGTGGTATGAACCTAAAGTGGTGTCAGGCTGGTAATTGTCTCTCCAGGCAGTTTCAGGCAGCCTGGAATGGCCAGGGCTAGCAGCGTGCTGCAGTCAGTGCTCACCCACACTGCTGTGCTCATCAGACGCTGAGGGAAGTCGCTGCCAGGCTCCAGGGGCTCTCACCAGAGCAGGCAGCCAGGTCCTCTGCACAGGCAGCTCTGTGCAATGAGCTCCTCTCATCGACCGCGGCAGGGCCAGCAGAGAGCAGCAGCTGCCAGAGCCGGCTGGCCCCAGGGAGGTGGCACATGGCAAAGTCACCCTGCCCAGACGTGCCCTGGCCCTCCAGCCCAGCTCAGAATCACAGCACAGAAGCACAGAACCAGTCAGGGCTGGAAGGGACCACAAGGAGCAGCCAGTCCCAACCCCCTGCCATGCCCAGGGACACCCTACCCTAGAGCAGCCTGACCACAGCCTCAGCCAGCCTGGCCTCAACCACCTCCAGCCATGGGGCCTCAACCACCTTCCTGGGCAACCCCTGCCAGCCTCTCACCACTCTCCTGCTCAACAACTTCCTCCTCACCTCCAGCCTCACTCTCCCCACCTCCACCTTTGCTCCATTCCCCCCACTCCTGACACTCCCTCACAGCCTCAAAAGTCCCTCCCCAGCTTTTTTGGAGCCCACTTCAGATGCTGTAAGGCCACAAGAAGGTCCCCTGGGAGCCTCCTCTGCTCCAGCCTGCACAGCCACAACTCTTTCAGTCTGTGCTCACAGCAGAGCTGCTGCAGCCTCTGAGCATCCTCCTGGCCCTGCTCTGGACACTCTCCAGCATCTCCACAGCCCTCTTGTAATAGAGGCTGCAGAACTGGATGCAGTGCTCCAGGTGGGGGGCACAAATGCTACCAAACAGAAGCAGAGCTCAAGCTCAGCATTTCCCCTCTCTGGCTGCACAGATAATCACAGAATGGGTTAGGTTGGAAGGGACCTCAAAGCTCAGCCAGTTCCAACCCCATGCCATAGGCAGGGACACCTCCCACTGGAACAGGTCCCCTCCTCTCTGCTGGCATCCAAGCCAGGGCTGCCCTAACAGAGCCCTGCTCCCACCTTCCTGCATGGCAGCCCAAGGAGGTGCCTGGCATAAAACACACTGGCACCTGGGGCAGCCTGGCCACTGGAGACCCCTGCAAGCACAGAGGTAGCTGCCTTACACCCAGGGCTGTGGGAAGGGAGTCAGGCACAGATTCACACCATGGTTTGGGCTGGAAGGGACCCTCAAGATCGTCCAGTTCCAACACCCCTGCCATGGGCAGGGACACCTTCCACCAGCACAGGCTGCCTGGCCTTGGACTCCTCCAGGGAGAGAACAGCCTCCCTGGGCACCCTGTGCCAGTGTCTCACCTGAGAAGAAGCTGTCCCCAGCCCCTTGCTCAGGCAGAGAGTGGCCAGGCAGCAGGCTCAGCTTGCACGAACAGGCTGCTGCTGCCCTGCCCTACCCTGCCACCACTCGCGGCAGTCTGCACAGCTCCACTCACGTTTGTCTGCACCCCTCAGCTCCCCGCGCCGGCAGCCCAGTGCCAGGCTCCATCAGCACCCGCAGGCGGACATCGAGAGGAGCCTGCCCTGCCCGGCCAGGGCGGGGGGCAGCCTCAGCCCGCTCTGCCCGGCTCGGGCGGCACTTGGCTGACATCTGTCGACGCAGTCCCACAGCCCAGAGGCAGCCTCTCGCCTCCCGCAGCTGGGGCAGCTCCTCTGCTCGCCTGCCGCTTCCCATCCCTGCTCCTGGGGCCCCGGGAAGAGGAGCAGGCTGCAGAAAGGCTCCGTGCTCTGCCTCTGCTCCCTGCACCTGCTTCCGGAGCTCCGTCCCAGGCTGCCCAGTGAGGGAGGCAGCAACTCCGACAGCTGCCCAGCGGCAGCAGCTGGGAGGACACAGACAGGAGCTGGACACAGCACCTGGCACACAGCCGAGGAAACAGCTCCCTGCCGACACCCTGCTCGCAGCTGAAGGAGCCCAAAATTGGCAGAGGCTCAGGAGAGCCACTTGCCCTTTCCCCTGAGCGATGATGTGAAGAGCTGGGGTTGGACAGCAGCAGGTGCGGGAGCCACATGGAGAGACCATTTCCTCCTCCTCAGGCGCTGCTTTAACTGCTGCAGCTCATCCTTCCTGACCACAGCCCCAGAGCCAGAGCAGGCTGCAGGGCAGTGGGCATGGGAGACTTCTCCTTTACACTGATTACCTCTCTTTAGAATCACAGAATGGTTGGGGTTGGAAAGAACCTCCAAAGCTCATCCAGCCCAAGCCTCTCTGCGCTCAGCAGGGACTTCCCCCACTGGAGCAGGCTGCTCAGAGTCCTGCTCAGCCTCACCTTGAATATCTCCAGGGATGGGCCCTGGGCAGCCTGCTGCAGTGTTCCAGCACCCTCACAGCACAGAACTTGTCTCCAACATCCAAGCTCAACCTGCTCTTCTCTCAGCTACCTCTGTAAGAAAGCCCAGCCCTAGCAAGCAGAGCATCCCTCGGGCTCTGGGCCATAGAGAGGCTGCCACTGGAAAAGGGAGGAGTTGTGGATGCTGGGCAACATCAGCCAGCACTCACCTGTCCCATGCAAGAGCTCCTGTTGAAACTGCCCAGGACCTGCAGCAAGCTACTGAAGTCCTCTGACAGCTTTCAAGAGAGTCAGGCAGGCAAATGCCAACCAGAGCCCTTGCAAGCTAAGGGCAGAGGATGCAGCCCTTGGCTTCCCTGCTTCCCCCCAGAAATTCCCTTGCTGTGCAAACCCAGCCAAGAGGCCTGAGCGAGGTCAGCCCCTGGTTACCCTCCCGGGAAGCTCTGCTTGCTCGCTTGTTTGGCTCATGTGAAAGCAGAGCCTGCTGCAAGCAGCCTCAGCACCCCTGCAGAGCCTGCTTTGCTCAGCTCCCAGGCAGGAGAGCAAGCACAGCACCACCTCTGCTTAGCAGCCAGAGCAACTGGGCCACCTCTGGGGCCAGAGCATGCACTGGGGAGGCTGGCACTGCTCCTCTGACTGCCACAAACCTCTGCCAAGAGGCAGGGCAGTGACCTGGGCACAGAACTAACCAGGCTGGAAGAGACCTCCAATGCCAATCACCCTCTCTGCCAGGAACTTCCTCCTCACATCCAGCCTAGACATGCCCTGGCACAGCTTGAGCCTCTGTCCCCTTCTGGTGCTGGCTGCCTGGCAGCAGAGCCCAACCCCAGCTGGCTACAGCCTCCCTGCAGGCAGCTGCAGGCAGCAATGAGCTCTGCCCTGAGCCTCCTCTGCTGCAGGCTGCACACCCCCAGCTCCCTCAGCCTCTCCTCATAGCACTCAAGGTGAAAGTTCTCCAATAGCCCTGGGAGCAGCAGGAGGCCACAGACCCCTCCCCACCACAGCAGCCTGAGGCTTTGCTTCCAAGAACGTTCAGAGCTTTGGCAGAAGGAAGCAGAGCTGAGCTGCAGCGCACAGTAGGGCAGTGCAGGGTGTGTGGTGCATGCACTTCTACCACACCTGGGTTTGGTGGCACAATATTGACCCTTCCCTGGGGACAGGGCAAAGTGCTGGCTGGACAGCCTGAGAGCCTCTGAGATGCAGCAACCACCAAAGCGTCCAGCTGCAAGCAGCTGCCTGGACAGACTATACAGGAGCTGGGATGGGACAACTCAGCCTCCATTCATTCTACCTCATTTCTAATGCAAGAGGAGCTCAGGCACACCAGAATAACACAAAAGGATCAATTTTCAGGTCAGGGCAGTAAAACTGCCACTGAAAGAGAGCAGACCATGGGCTTCCAGTCAGAGAATCAGAGAAGCACACAACAAACGACCCTGGAAGCAGGAGTCTGCAGGAGGAGGGCAGAGCACAGGCTGCATGTCTGCAGCAGAGCACAGGCTGCATGTCTGCAGCAGAGCAGCCTCCTGCTGGCAGTGCCGAGCCCAGGCCGGTGCCGAGCAAGGGAGGGCTCGGAGCATGCCCTGCTGAGTGCATCTGCTCTTGGGAAAATGACCTCTGCTAAAAGCAGTCTCAGGCTTTCATTACACAGGAGCTCTGCTGTGCCAGCCCAGCAACGTGGAGGCCTCAGAGCAGGGAGGAACAGTGGTGCACTCTGAGGTCTCCTCCAGCTTTTCTCTCCCCCAATTAGGGAAAAAGCTCCAAGCTGCTCCAGCACACAAAGGGCAGCTGGGCTGCAGGGGCTCCACAGCCAGACAGGAGACTGAGCAGGGCCAGTCATGATGTCAGTGCTATGGAATCACAGAGTGGGTTGGGTTGGAAGGGACCTCCAAGCTCACCCAGCTCCTGCTCCCCTGCCATGGGCAGGAACACCTCCCACCAGCCCCGGCTGCTCGAGGCCTCATCTAACTTGGCCTCCAAGGAGGGGCACGCCTGACCTCCATGTTCTAGTGTCTCTCCATCCTCACTGCAGAGAAGAGAGAAGCCATCAGTGATCAGTGTTTGGGGCAGGAGCAGATTAAAGAGGCAGAGCTAGCTCCAAGTGCAGGAACTCCTCATCCAGAGGAGAGGGAATGGCTTTGAACTCGCCTGCAGTGAAGCTGACTTCAAGTAAAGCCCAGCACCAGGTAATATTTAGCTCATTAAAATGAAGAGGTAGAATATTCATTTCTAAATTAGATGTGACCTGAGCCTTAAGCCCTCAGCACCTGCCCATCCCATTCAGCTTTCAGCCCTTCTACATAATTTAAGGTAATTACAGTAAAGAGATCTAAATGCAAATGAATTCCATTAGACAAAGAATACTTCAGCAAGGTTAAGGCTCACAAGTGAGTCCTGCTTGTAAATGTTTCTGGGGATCTTCAGGCTCAGCTTCAGCAGTACCAAGCATCCACAAGCAGCCAAGGAGCTGAAGGCATTCAGGGAGAAGCAAAGTGGGCACCCAAACTGTCGCCACGTGGTGGTGGCCACTCAAAAGCCTTACCCAGGTTAAGCTCAGCTCCTAAGCAGGGGGAAACAGAAGTGGCTGTGCAGAGAGGGGCAAGAGAGCCTCAGCTGTGCTCAGCCAGCAGGATCAGCTACCAACCCTCTGGCTCTTCCTGCCTGCATCAGCTTTCCCAGCCTTCCTGAAACCTGGAGCACTGGTTATGAACACCAGGATGGACACCAGGAACACCAGGGCAAGGGAGGGGATTCTGCCCCTTGGCTCTGCTCTCCTCACACCCCACCTGCAGTCCTGGGGGCAGTTCTGCAGCCCCCAGCACAAGCAGCACATGGAAGTGTTGGAGCCAGGCCAGAGGAGGCCACTAAGGTGCTGAGAGGGCTGTGCTAGATTCTATGGTCCAGCTCTGGCAGGGGGGGTTGGACTTGGTGATCTCTGGAGGTCACTTCCAACCCAACATCCTGTGATCCTGTGATGTGGGCTGGGGTCCTTACTGTGGCTTCAGTCCCAGCCTGGGATGCTCAGCCAGGATCTGGGACCCAGCTCTGTAGGTCACATCACATCTTCTTTGTCCATTGATTCACCCAACAGCCTGCTGCAAGCAGCTGCTGCCACAGGCTCCCTCCACCATCCTTTCAGCCTTAGATGTACTGCAAGGACTGCATCTCACTGCAATCCAAGGGCATTAATGATCCCTGCCTAAGTGATGGCCCCTGGAGAAGAGAGGCTTCTCCTTTCTCCCCATAGCAGTGCAGAGCTCACCTTGCTGTCTTCAGAGGGTGCCCCGAGGGGGTAGAGGCTGCATTCATCAGCCCCAGAGGGTGTCCTGCCTGGGGAGCTCTGCTCTGAGGCAGTAAGCCAGGTGCTGTGTCCTTGAGGGGCTCCAAGTGCAGGCTCTGCACTAGCGCAGGAGCACTGTGGAAGGTCAGAAGCACTCAGTGGCTGTGGGAGGGAGGCTCAGAGATTGTTCAGTGGCTAGGAAAAAAATAATTAGGCTTGCCAGAGCTTTCTGAGGAAATCCTGATGCCTTATGGGACCTATTTTACATCCTGTCTGCTAAAGGGATTATATCATCTATCAGAGGTGGCTGCACTACAAACTTCCTTTTATCATGCACACACCAAAGATCAGGTGAGAGGTTTAATAAAACACTAAATGGAACAAAAAGCTGAAGAAAGGGAACTGTAATTACCTCTGAAGCTCTTTCCTTGCCTGGCAGGAAGTCTTTTCATTACACACAGGCTTTGCATTTCGCAGGCACCTGAGCCCTTCCTTCAACAAGGTGAGATAAAGCACAAAAATAACTTGGGCAGCCTCGGGAAAGGCAAAGCTCTGCCCGGGCCCCAGGCAGCAGGGCTGAGAGGAGCTGCAAGCACCTTAGGCTGAAAATAGCCTGGTTCCCCTCCCTGCTCCTGGTGAGGGGAGCCCAGAGCTTTGCTTGGGAGGAAACTGGCAGCACTTCTTCCTAGTCAAGCAATTCTAAACGGAGAGCTTCCGAGTCGCAGAGGCTCTGGCGATTCCACCCTGTGCTGCTGCAGGCATCTGAGCCGCCGTGGGTGAAGCTACCGCGCGGCAGGTCCTGGCAGGGGCAAGAATGGTGAAGCACCAGCCCCACAGTTGGACAGCATTAGCTCAAACTGCTGCCACACATTCCACACATGGGAAACTGGCATGCAGGCAGACTTCTTTTTAAGCAACTAAATCCACATTTTGGCATCAGAGCAACCTGATCCCCAGTGGAGCAGAGCACTGCAAGGAGGGGCTGCGCCTACCACCGCTCCCCTGTGCTGGGCAGCCACATCCCCAACTCCCACACGCTCCTGAGAGGTGATCCAGCACCCAACAGGCATCCAACAGGGCTGCCCCAAAGCTGTGTACATCACAAGAGAGGTGCCCACTGAAGTAAGAGCTCTGCTTCCCAGGGCATTCCCTCAGCTGCTTTGTGTAATCACACATCCTCTGCCCTCTCCTTGGCACTGCATTTGTTCCCTTCTCTGGTCCCTACCGCAGCATCTTTCTCCCCACCTGCTTCAGAATCCAGGGACAGAAACTTTCCTCCTCTAAACCACATTTAGAGGACTTGGCTCCAGGGTAAATGTTGGCTCCCTGATATGAGATGCTGTTCTCAGCTGGTTTTCATTCCTCAGGTCATTTCTCTCCCTAAATTCCTTTGCCCTTTTTCACTTGAGGTTGGGAGTAAAGCAGGACCAGTTCTTCACCTTGCTGACACAGCTCCAGACTCTTAAATCAAGGGAAGAGGCAGCCAGCAGAAGAGCCCAGCCCAGTTTCCACGGTTGCAGCCCTGAAGCAAAGCAGGCTCCTGAGCACTGTGCAGCACACTTGGCACCCCCATTCCATTACTCACTGCCTCAGTTCTGCTACCTTAAACTGCCAGACTTTGTGTCAGTTCCTCTCACACTGATCCAGATTCTGGAGCTGAATCCTGGCCGCGGTCTGCCTGTGCAGGGACAGCTCACAGCACTCTGCAGCACATGCTACAGCACCTTCACCAGGCTCTGCCCCCTCCTGCTGTCCTTGCCCAGCTCTCTGGCATTCATGCCCTCCATTTCAAGAGGCCAGATTGGCATCTTCCTTTCCATCTACCCCAGCCACCCAAACAAAGGTGTCCTGCTGCAAAGCCTCCACACTGCCCAGCAGACCTCGCTGGCCTCCTGCACTCTTGTAGCTAGAGAACAGCTCTGCAGCTCTCCTGCTTTAGCAGCCTCCAAGCTCTGGTTCCATCACCTTCCACTGCACCTGTTGGCTTGCTTGAGCCAAGGAGTTTCTCACCCTCTGATGACCTCCTGCCCTGGCCCCCAGCAGAGCCCTGCTGCCCTCTGCCAGCAGTCAGCTCCCGTGGCAGCAGTGAGAAAGGAGCTCCACCAGCTCTGCCCTTGGTGCAGGGTTGTTACTGAACTGAATGCCTGATGAAAGAAATTAAAATCAAGCCCTTAGCTTCCAGAGGGTTAACTAGAATGGAACCTGACAGCTCCTTCACTTCAGAGCCTTCAGATCCCAGATGCTTAACAAATGTAGTAAATAAGCTTACAATTGCACTTTTGCTTGTAGCTGTCAACTCCCAGCTCGCTCCAGCTAGAGAGGCAGGAGGTTAATTGTGTGTGCTCTGCTTCCCAGCTCCACTCCTCCACCTGCTGCTGGGGCGGGGGGGAAAGAAGACAGGAGGTGCTGGGTCCAAGCCCCCCCCAGCCCGTGCAGCTTTTCAAGGCAGTCCCTTGCACTGAGCCCGGGAGCACAGAGCCCTGCACCCATCGCCTCTGCCAGCACACCAGCTCGGGCTGGCCTTTGCTGTCAGCACCACGGACACGAGCTTGGGCAGGACAGCCACAGGCTTTAGCAGGAGCTGCTGCAGCACGGAGTGCAGAGATGTCTGACAGAAGCTTCTGGACTTGCAGGGCAGTTACAGCCCCCAGCATGCTTGGGGCTCTGCCCTGTAACCCAGAGTTTACCCACACTCGGCACACAGGGGACCTCTGACCAACAACTGACATTTAGAAGCATAGAATCACAGAACCAAGCAGGCTGGCAGAGAGCTCCAGGCTCACCCAGCCCAGCCTAGCACCCAGCCCTGCCCAACCAACCAGACCATGGCACTAAGTGCCCCAGCCAGCCTTGGCTTCAACACCTCCTGCCACGGCCACTCCACCACCTCCCTGGGCAGCCCATTCCAGTGCCAATCGCTCTCTCATTTAGTCCTCAGCTCAGCCCCCCCAGCAGCAAGCCAGAACCACACACTCAACATTCCTGAGGTGTGTGGCTCACACCAGGGTCTGCATGCCCTCAGGGAGGGCTCTCTTGCCTTGCCCTGCAGGAACCTGCAGGCCAGCAATGTGCCCTTGTGGCCACAAAGGCCAATGGGATCCTGGGGTGCATTAAGCAGAGTGTGTCCAGCAGATCAAGGGAGGTTCTCCTCCCCCTCTACTCTGCCCTGCTGAGACCCAATCTTGAATACTGTGTTCAGGTTTGGGCTCCCCAGTTGCAGAGGGACAGGGATCTGCTGGAGGGAGTCCAGGGGGAGGCTAGGAGGATGAGGGGCCTGGAGGGCATGGCTGATGAGGAGAGGCTGAGGGCCCTGGGGCTGCTTAGTCTGGAGAGGAGAAGACTGAGAGGGGATTGAATCAGTGTTTATCAATATCTGAGGGCTGGGGGTCAGGAGGGGGGGACAGGCTCTGCTCACTGCTCCCTGGCACAGGACAAGGAGCAGTGGATGGAAGCTGCAGCACAGGAGGTTCCAGCTCAGCACAAGGGGAACTTCTTCCCTGTAAGGGTCCCAGAGCCCTGGCACAGGCTGCCCACAGAGGCTGTGGAGTCTCCCCTGGAGCCTTCCCAGGCCTGTCTGGATGTGTTGCTCTGTGATCTGTTAGACAGCACTGTCCTGCTCTGGCAGGGGTTGGACTGGATGAGCTCCCGGGGTCCCTTCCAAGCACTAACACCCTGTGAGTCTCTGATCCTGTGATCCTCCCCTGGCACAGCCCCTACAGAGGCAGAACCTGGCCTGGAGCTGCTCCACCAAGGCCTTCAGCACTGCTGTCTGGGGGATCTGCAGTGGATTTGTACTTGTGGGTGTCTTTCAGTTCCTAATTTAGCCCAGCACAAGCAGAGCCATTACATTATGAAGCATTTGGGGATGTGCAGCAAATTAGAAGGCTGGGCCAGAGAGCTTACCCTGACCCTTCTAAAGGAAGCAGCCTCTTGCAGAAGCCAGTCCTGCACAGCACACAGCACAGCAGACTCCCCTCCTGCCCCCATCCTACTCAGATAAAGCACTGATTGCTTCAGAGGGATGAAGTCAGACTCTTTCCCTCTTTAATCTCCACATCACTCACAATCCAGACCGTGCATCATCATCATCAGACAGCAAACAAGCAGCTCTGTAATTATAGAGCTGCCTCCAAAGCTCTCCTCACATCCTCTCCAAATGACATCTGAAATTCAAACAGCAAAAGACAATAAAAATATATTGTTTAAACCCAGCTAATTAACAGAACAAACATACACCAGAGACTGAGGCAGAGGGGCTGCAAGCTGCCAGGGCACCATCAGCACTCTCACAAGAGAAATATCCTCCTTTAGAAGAGGCCACAACTGGGACTTGCCCAGGGAATTGCAATTGCTCTCCTCAGCTGCTGAAAGGGATTGCCCAGAGGCTGGTCAGGAAGTCACTAATGTGATCTGGGACACAGCCACTGACACCGAGGGGACTGGTCCAGGCTCCAGCAGCACAGAATTCCTTTGATCCACCACTGCAAAGCTGCTGCTGCTCTGCTGTTAGAGAAGCCACAGAGCAGCCCCCAGCCCTGCTGCAGAGCAGTGGTGATCAGGTGCAGGCACACAGCGGTGCCCTCCTCCCCTGTCCTCTCCCAGGCTATCCTCTGTGCTGGCAGAGGTCAGGATGCCAGGCTCAGAGACCCTGCTTCCACAGCTAGCACTTGTAAGGCCAGCAGAGCATTCTTCTCCTCCAGGCCTTGCAGCAGAGGTCCCTTCTCTCTGGTTACGGAGCTCTGCCACAGAGTTCTCCACCTCCATTTGCTTCTGCTTAGGAAGATGCAAGGAGGAGAGAGTCTCATCCTACAGTGGAGCTGGATTTTCCCATGCACCTAATTAAGCAAATGCTTCATTAAGTCGGGCTGGAGTGAAGCACTGGTTTGAGAGCTGAACCAGGGGCCCAATTAGTGAAATATCACAGAGCTTCTGATGTTGGAAGGGACCTCTGGAGGTCACCTTGCCCAGCGAGGTCACCTTGTCCAAGTGCCGCTATCAAGTGCCCAGACCATGTCCAGAGAGCTTTGGAGTCTCTCTAAGGTTCCCAAGTTCCTGTTAAGGACTTTAATTGTCTGCTCTTCAGGGTGAGCAATGCAGAGCAGGTCTGCACAGCCCTTGCTAGGGCATCTTTTGATCTCTCTCTCCTGTGAGAAAAGAAGTCTGAGAGTTAACATTAAAACTTCATCAGGAATTACTTCCTCCCAGGACGAGCACAGGGTAAGCTCCTAAACCTCCATCAGATGGGTGCAAGGTGGCACAAGCTGCACATCTGAACCCACCAGGGAAGCTCCAAGCACTCCCAACCAGCTTCCTTCAGAGCAAACACTGCCTGGGGATGTTTGCTCTGCTTCTGAAGCTTTGTTTTTATGGATTTTTCATCCTGTGCCTCAGCCTCGAGATCCTGTAAGGGAGCTTGGTAGAAACTGAATTTTAACAGCCTTCAAGATTCTTCTCCTTAAAACTTCTCCCCCCTCCCTTCTCCTTGGTGCTGGAGCAGAGTGATGTATAATTGATGTCTGCAAGCCCCAGCCACATACAGCAGCTCCTGCACTAAAGGCCGGAGCAGGAGCAGCAGAACTTCATTTGTAATCCCTCACACAAAGTGACAACGCAGAGATGAAGTCTGGCGGCAGCAGGCAGCACAGCTGTGCAGGGTCCTGTGCTTCTCCAGCTGGCAGTCCAGCAGCAGAGAGAGCAAAGTTAATGCTCACACACTCAAACACCACTGCCAGAGACCTCAGAGCCCCCGCAGAACCAGGCTGATCTGCTGCCTGGTGCAGAGGCTGGCTGGAGCAGTCAGTGGCTCTGCAGGTCTGGCTCTCTACACAGACACACAAGCCACAGGAGCCCTCATTGCAAACCACATCTGGTACCTGGCCTGGATTCACCAAGTCTGGAGCAGCACTTCAGGTTTGCCCCCATGGTTACAGCCAAGTCCTCCAGAACTGCAAGCTGCAGGTTGCAAGCTGGATACAAAGGATGGAGCAGCTGATGTACACCCAGCTAGGGAGCATCCACAGCACCAAAGTTACTCCCTTTGAATCTCAGAGACCATTTGGGGTCCTCACTGATTCTAGCTCTCATTCTGGTACCAAAAATAGACCAAGCAATACATTGGCCCAGGTCCTTATTAGTTCTGATTCTCACTGTAGCAGCCAAAATAGAGTGAGCAGCACATCTGTGAGAGCTGAGAGCTCCTTTCAGTTCCACTGCACTGCAGCCCCAGCAATCACAGAAGGGTCTGGGTTGGAGGGGACCTTTAGAGGCCATCCAGTTCAGCTCCTCTGCAGGGGCCAGGATTGCTAATGGACCTGGAAGGGCTGCAGTCTCTCTCAGTGAAGTGTAGCTGGAGCAGGCTCAGACAGAGTGGAGGAGATTCAGCTGCACCCAGGCTTGTGTTCCACAAGCAGCCAAAGCAGCAGCAGAAGCAGTGCCAGAAGAGCAAAGTGCCACAGGGACCTGGAGGAATGCAGCAGAACCCTCTGAGCTGCTCTCACAAAGTGGCTGGTACTGACCCAGGGCACAGCTTCGGTGTTCCAGAGGATTCTGGCTCAGGGGCAGCAGCTGCCAAACGCCCTCCCAGCGCTGCCAGGTCCCTCAGCAGGTGATCCAGCGACAAACAGCTGGATACAAGGGAAGAGTTCTGCTGCCAGGGTGCCCAGGCATATTCCACAGCATTCACCAGCCACCTCCAGAGGCCTCAGGAGCACTCTCTCCTCTGCGAGCACAAAACCCAAAGTGCAGCAGAACAACTTAAGCTTGCAGGGGCACATTAAAGCCCAGTCCTAAAACCTGCCTGTCAGAACCACGATGTATGGAGGTGGGCAAAGGCCACAGATCAGCCCAGCCTGCCCTGGCCAGAGGAGAGGGCTGCAGGCACTCGAGGAGGAAGGAGGATCATTAGTGCTGCATGTGCCAGGCTGGGGGAGTGCATGAGCCTGCTGCACACTAACCGGCGCTGGGGCCAGAGCCGCCGGCCCCGCACCCACCCGCGGCTCCCTGCACTCTGCCTCCTGCTTCAGCTGTTATGTTTAAGAGGTTTTCCATGTAAGCAGTGTCAGGACGAGCAGAGCACTCTGTTACTCCTGGTTCTCTCCCTGGAGTACTCTGCTCAGGCAGGGACGAGGCCACAGCTCCCCCCCACTGCTCTCGCACCGCTTTTCCCCGGCCCCACAGCAGCTCAGTCCGCACCAGAGGAGCTTCGAGCTCCCTCAGCTGCCTCCCAGGCTGCAGGGGCTGAGATGCTGACCCAGCCAGAGCAGGGCAGCAGCAGCTCAACCACAGATTCTTACAGGGCAATCTCACCTCTGCTGCCAGATGATGTGAAGGTGCCAGAAGGTGCTCAAGAAAAGACTGAATGAGGCACTGAGTGCCATGGCCTGGCTGCCTGGGCAGGGCTGGGTGCTAGGCTGGGCTGGCTGAGCTTGGAGCTCTCTGCCAGCCTGCTGGATTCTGTGATTCTGTGACGCTCTCAGGTTGCCCAGGGAGGCTGTGGAGCACAGAATCTAGGATCACATTGGGTGGTTCTGTGCTCCACAACCTCCCTGGAGGTGTTCACGGCCAGGCTGGATGAGGCCCTGAGTGACCTGTTCTAGTGGGAGGTGTCCCTGCCTATGGCAGGGGTTGGACCTGGCTGAGCTTTGAGCTCCCTTCCAACCTAACCCATTCCGTGATTCTATGGCTCGCATCCCTCACTCTGCTTCCCAGCACGCTGGGGCTGTGGAAGTGCTCCACACTACTTACTGCTGGCCCAGCTGGCTGAGAAACAGCAAGGAGGAGCTGCTGCTGCTGCTGCTGCCATGGGCACCATCTCACATTTTTATTCCCCCAAATTAGTTCTCTTCAGGGAGTGGTATTGTTCTGAAACCCAGAACTAAATGAGCCAAGAATAAAGGAGAACATTTTATTCTCTGCTGGGGGACATGAGCATGCACACACCTGAGCACAGCTCTCCCCAGGCCCCCACCACAAATGGGCTTGCCAGCCAAAAATGGAGCCTGGGTCCCTTTACAGCTCCTGCAACAGATTCCACTTCACAGTAACTCAGCACTGCTACAGCACTGCCCTGGTGTGACTCTTCCAAAGTCATTTTCCTTGCCTTCTGCAGAGCTCCAGCCTCTGCTCCAGTTCACCCACCCAGCACAGGAGGGCAGCTGCCAAGCCCCTTGCCCATTCGCCCAGCAGCAGCAGAACTGACTCCAGAGGCTCAAGGCCTTGGTCAGGCTCTGACTCCTCTCCTGGGCTAAGTCTGCTCTAGGAGTGCTGCTCCCTGGTGACAGAGGACAGACTGCTGCAGCGCAGGGAGGCTGGGGACACACAGGTGAGCCCCAGGTCACTGGGGTTGAGGAGAATGAAGGCTGCTGCCACTGGCAGCCCAGCAGCTGCTGGGGCAAGGATTCCCTCTGCAGGGCCACTGCAGCTTGGAATCACCACTCTCACTGACACGACAGTGGGGTGAGCACCAGAGCTGCCTCCTCCTGCTGCCCCCCAGCCTGGCATGGAGCTGGTGCTCAGACTGCTGAGCCAGACGCTGCATTATTCACAGGCTCACAGGAGCACCCAGCCTGGCAAAGCCCCTCAGCATCACCAAGTCCAACCTAGAATCCTACTGCTCAGTAGTCAAGGATCACCTGAGCCCGAGGCCATTCCCCCTGGTCGTGTCTCCAGCCACCAGTGGGCAGAGCCCGGCAGCAGCCTCTCCACAGTGCCCCTCCAGGAGCAGCCAAACGCACTCTTTTCCATGGCATCTCTCTCTGCCGCTCTGTCTCCTCACTTAACTCTGCTCCTCTCAGACACCTTTCAGCCCCACGGGCACACTAACAGCTTGCAGAGGACCCAAGTCACTTCCCCTGTCCCCACAAGTGCTCTCAGCGACCTTTGCCTGACTGCCAGCCCACTGCAGGGCTCCACTGCAGTATTACTGTGGTCTGGGTGCGCCAGCCCAAGTGCCTGTGATGCCCCTGGTTTGTAGCTGAAGGCAGGGATGGGCCTGAAGGTTTCAGCTGTGGATTGGGCAGCAGCAGGCAATGGCCCAGCTATGGCTCTCCTCACTCCCAGCCTGGTAAGAGGAGTCCTGTCTCATTTCAGTGCCTGTTTCACTCATCTGATCAGAATCGTTTGTCCCTGAAACAAGCTCAAGAAGAAGAGCAGAGACATCCTGGCAGCAAGAATATCAGCAGATCACCTCCCTGGCAGCTCCAAGAGCAAGCCCAGCTTTCTCCTGGCAGCACTCCCCCGTTCCATCAGCACCCAGCTGGCAGCACAACCACCTCACATTTCCCTTCAGAGGCCACCAGGGCACTGCTGAAGTGTGCTCGAAGCCTGTGTGTGTGACCTGCTGCGGCATGAGCAGAACTCAGAGCAGATGGAGATGAAGCTACACAGCACACAAGCTCTGCCCTGAGCTGCAGGTCAGGCTTCTTTTCAATCCCTGTCCCAGCTTCTCCCCACAACCCCGTCCACTTCTCTGTGTCTGTGTTGTCCTGGCTTTGCCTGCTTGCCACAGCACGCAGCAGAAGGACAGAGCAGAGCAGGCTGTAGCTCTTCATCAGACACCGAGCAGCAGGCAGCAGGCTGTGATTTCTCTTGTGCCAGGGCAATATCTTCATTGATGGTCTGAACCAGGGGATTGAGGCCAGCATCAGTGAGTTTGCAGATGACACCAAGCTAGCAGCAGCTGTGGAGCTGTTGGAGGGTAGCAGAGCCCTGCAGAGGGACCTGGCCAGGCTGGATGGGTGGGCAGAGGCCAAGGAGATGAGACTGAACAAGGCCAAGGGCAGGGTTCTGCACTTTGGCCACAACAACCCCAAGCAACACTTCAGGCTGGGGACTGAGTGGCTGAGAGCAGCCAGGCAGAGAGGGAGCTGGGGGTGCTAGGAGAGAGGAGCTGCAGAGGAGGCAGCAGTGTGCCCAGGTGGGCAGCAGAGCCAATGGCATCCTGGGCTGGCTCAGGAGCAGTGTGGGCAGCAGGACAAGGGAGGTTCTTGTGCCCCTGTGCTCAGCACTGCTCAGGCCACCCCTGGAGTGCTGTGTACAGTTCTGGGCTCCTCCATTGCAGAGAGATGTTGAGGTGCTGGCAGGTGTTTGGAGAAGGGCAGCAAGGCTGGGGAGGGGCCTGGAGCAGAGCCCTGTGAGGAGAGGCTGAGGGAGCTGGGGGGGTTGCAGCCTGCAGCAGAGGAGGCTCAGGGCAGAGCTCATTGCTGCCTGCAGCTGCCTGCAGGGAGGCTGTAGCCAGGTGGGGTTGGGCTCTGCTGCCAGGCAGCCAGCACCGGAAGAAGGCTCAAGCTGTGCCAGGGCAGGTCTAGGCTGGATGTGAGGAGGAAGTTCCTGGCAGAGAGAGTGATTGGCATTGGAATGGGCTGCCCAGGGAGGTGGTGGAGTGGCTGTGCCTGGAGGTGTTGAAGCCAAGCCTGGCTGGGGCACTTAGTGCCATGGTCTGGTTGGTTGGGCAGGGCTGGGTGCTAGGCTGGGCTGGCTGAGCTTGGAGCTCTCTGCCAACCTGTTTTGATTCTGATTCTCTGCTCATCCTTATCAGTGCCTCCCAGTCTTTAAGCCATCCTCACCAATGCTGCATGAGGGTCCCTAAGCAACTGGCTGCAGCAAACCTGCAAGTGTGGAACTGCCACAAGCCCCACAGCAGCCACCTGGCTGTGGAACCAAGGAAGGGCCTGCAAGTTGTCCTCTAAAATGCTCTCGCAGAGTGCCAGGTTGGAAAGGATCTTTACCATCTCCCAAGCAAATCCTGTCCAGCTAGGAAGGGAGGGATACAAAGACCCTGCCCTGTGCAGCCAGGCCAGAGATCCTGACCCGGGGGAGCTTTGCCACTGAGGGCAGTGCCAGGCTGCAGGAGGTCTAGCAAGGGTCACACGGCACTGGCACTATTGGATTTACAGAGAGAGGCTCAGCAGGACAGCAGCACTAAATGCCCCAGATTAGATTACTCAGCCAGAATCCTCCCTCCTGAAAGAGCAAAAGTAATCCAATTGAGAGAAACAGGCAGAACAAATCCCACACCCTGGGCAGAGCCCCAGCAGAGCCTGCTGAGGTTGAGCTTTTGAAGCTTCCACTGCTGCAGAAGTGGAATAATTCCTCGTTTGGAAGTCCCTGCCAGCTCCTGGGGGAGCAGATGAATGGCACAGTCCCAGCTGCAGGAGCAAAACCACTCTGGGGTTACAGCACCTGTCCTCTGGTTTCTTCTGGGTTATCTATCCCTAGACTTCAGCTCAGGCCCATACAACAGTTTGGGTTGGAAGGGACCCGAAGCAGGCAGCTCCCACTAGCCCAGGTTGCTGGAGGCCTCACCCACCCTGGCCTTGAACACCACACACTAGAAACTTGCTGCCTCTCTGTGCTGATGCTCTGGATAACTGCCACACTGGTGGGAAGGCTTCTTCTGCACTGCTGCTACGATCACATCTACTGAGCACCTAAAGCCCAAGCAGACTGGCAGCAAATGGTGCAAGTGCCTGACCCAGGAAGGTCCTAAACCAGGGTGCAGAGACAGAGCATGAGCCTGGGGTGGCAAAACACAGAGCAAAGAACACTCCTTGATTGATAGAAGGGGTTAGGTTGGAAGGGCCCCTACAGATCCAAGTTCCAAGCCTCCTGCCACAGGCAGGGACACGTCCCGCTAGAGCAGGCTGCTCAAGGCCTCAGCCTTAAGCATCTGCTACAGCTCAGAATCACAGAACCACAGAATCCAGCAGGCTGGAAGAGAGCTCCAAGCTCAGCCAGCCCAGCCCAACCAACCAGACCATGGCACTCAGTGCCCCAGCCAGCCTTGGCTTCAACACCTCCTGCCACAGCCACTCCACCACCTCCCTGGGCAGCCCATTCCAATGCCAATCACTCTCTCTGCCAGGAACTTCCTCCTAACATCCAGCCCTGCCCTGGCACAGCTTGAGGCTGTGTCCCCTTGCTCTGTTGCTGGGTGCCAGGGAGAAGAGACTGGGCAAGAGCTTCCTCCCCTGCACCACAGAACTCCACAGCAGGAGCTCTCTTCCAGGCCCCCGTGTCCCCAGGTGCTGGCCATTCCTCAGCCCCAGCTGCTTGCTCTCCCTCCATACCTCACAGGGCTAAAGCCAGGCAGGTTTTTATGCCCTCCATAACGCAGCTGCTGACCCCACACAAATCTCTTCCTTCCAGCAGTGCCGATCGATACAGCACTGAAGGTGCCAGTGCTGGCGGCTCTGCAGACCTGCTGCTGACCTCTCTGCCACTCCCTTCCCCTTTGCTCTAAGAACAGAACTCTGCTTAAATCAATTATTTATCAGCCTCACAGGGACTTCAGTAACAAGTGCAATGAGATTTGTGGCTCCTGGGCCAAAATGAAATCCCATAACACATAAAAAGTTTTCTGTTCATCCCTCATGCTCCAATCTCTTTCGAAGTCCCCACAAAGCAGCCAAACCCTTGAGTGAGCCAAGATTTAGGAGCTCTTTGTCAGCACTTACTGAGCTCATCCCCTACACAGTGAGAAACCCAGGAAGATGGCATTGCCTCCTCCCCAAGTGCCGAGGCAGATCAGCCTCAGAGCTGCACTTCCACGCCCCTGCAGCGCCCCTCTGCCGCCTCACTGTCTTTGGCCCAGCCTTTGCTTGCAGGGTGCTGTCTCCGGTGCTGCGAGTCCACCTCCGGGAATGGTCTCAGCCACTCATGCTGGACAAACCCCTTTAGACTCTGCTCTTCAGAAACATGAGCAGAGCACAGGCTCCGTGCAAGGCAAACCAGCCCAGCAGAGAAATGGCAGTGCTGGGAAGGAGGAGGCTGTGAGCAGATTGCAGATAGCATCCCAGAGTCCCCACTGCATTCTTCCGCTTGGCTCTGGCTGCAGCACAAGCAGAAGGGTCTCAGTGGTGAATTAGGGCTCTTATCTGTACAAGCCCCACGCAAGGAATGCATTCTTATCACAGCCCCCTTGGCACTGCAGTGCTAGCTGTGAGCAGCTTTCAGGTAGAGGCAGCACCAGCACTCAACAGGCTGACTGCAGCAAGGAGCCACAGACGGCTCAGCAGCACACAGGTGCCTGGGGAAGGAAGCAGCTTCCCTCTGCCGCGCCAGGAGCTTTTATACAGGCAGCACTCGGACAGGGAACCTGCCTGGGGTGGACGGGAATGCACCAGAAAGGGCTGCAAGGATGAGCTCAGCACAGGTGGAGCTGGCAGGGGAAGGAAGCTCCAGAGCCCTGGGAAAAGCAGACGTGAAGGTGACTGCAGGCAGAGCCTGTGTGAAACGGAAGAACTGCCCTGATGGAGACAATGAGTGGTTTGGAGATCAGGGATTGCAAAGAGCTATGGCTGATGGCATCACAGCCTGGCACTGAGAGCAGCTCCTGCAAGGCACAGCCCATCACTGAACCCAGCACAGCCTCGTTTCTGCCCCTTCCCTTCCTGCAGGTTTATTTCTGCCCTCTAAAGCTAGGCTGGATGAGGCCTTGAGCAGCCTGTTCTAGTGGGAGGTGTCCCTGCCCATGGCAGGGGGTTGGAGGTGGATGAGCTCCCAGCCTAAACCATTCTATGGCTCTGTGATTCTCTAACAAAGCTTTCTGCCTTTCCCACCAGTTAGGATGAAAACAGTCAGGCAAAGTCACAGTTTTCTGTGTGAAATCCCCTCCTTTGGGAACTGAAAGATATCATCATCCTTTGGCAAGTCTTTAGCTCTCCCTTCTAGGGACTGTAGCAGGTGCAGAGGTTCAGCACAGGCTGGTCAGAGCCTGAGGCAGAGGCAGCCTGCAGCAGCGCTGGGTGGTTTGTAAGCAGAGCCTTGCACCCCTGGCTGGAGAAAGCAACAGCACTCAGTGCACACCAATATTGTTCTGACCCCGGGGTCAAACGCACAGGAAACTTCTAAATGGCTGGGAAGTGACCAGAAGTGTTTGGCTGCCCAGCTCCCACTGCTGAAGGAAAGCTGCAGACACGGCAGAGCTTGAGCTGCAGAGGCCCAGGCTAAGTGCCTGGGCATAGGGTGCTTGGCTATGGGTGCAGAAGCACCCTCAGCAAGCCCCCTCCTGCTCCTGCAGCAAAGCACATCCCCATCTTCCAAAGCCAGGGGAAAGCAGCCCAGGGCCAGTGGGAAACAAACTCTCCAAGGCAGCACCACAGGGTCAGAGCCACTGCTGCACTGTGGATCTGCACCAAACCAACCTCTGCCCCTGGAACCAGCACCCAGCAGCTCTGCTGCCCCTGGAACCAGCACCCAGCAGCTCTGCTGCCCCTGGAACCAGCACCCAGCAGCTCTGCTGCCCCTGGAACCAGCACCCAGCAGCTCTGCTGCCCCTGGAACCAGCACCCAGCAGCTCTGCTGCCCCTGGAACCAGCACCCAGCAGCTCTGCTGCCCCTGGAACCAGCACCCAGCAGCTCTGCTGCCCCAGCCCAGCCATGGAGCTGCACCAAACTGACCTCTGCCCCTGGAACCAGCACCCAGCAGCTCTGCTGCCCCAGCCCAGCCATGGAGCTGCACCAAACTGACCTCTGCCCCTGGAACCAGCACCCAGCAGCTCTGCTGCCTCAGCCCAGCTCTGAGTGCAGCCTCTGCTCAGCCCAGGCCCCTTGCAGAACAGGTCTGTGATGTGCAATGGAAGTGCTGCATGTAGGTTCTGTCAGGGCTAGGGAGATCCCTTAGGGCAGTGTGAGACCCTGGAAGGGAGCTGCCATCAGATTCCACAGAGCCCTGATGAGCAACACAAGGAGGAATCACAGGCTTAATTCATGGCAAAGCCACTGAAGCAGTGGAGGACTTCAGAGGAGCAGCATTTGGTGCTGACACTGATCCACCTCCACTGCCTCAGCACAGTGGCCATGGAAGCAAAAAGGGAATTCTCTCATTAGCACTCTTCTGGCAGGTAAAACACAAACCTGTTTGTCACTATCTCCACCTAGAACACAGAATAAAAGCCACTGCTCAGTGCAGGGTGAAGCACTCTGTATTTATCTCTGCATGGCAGCACCTGATGCCAGAAAAATACATCTGACCAAGAAGGAGGAAGTTCCTGGCAGAGAGAGTGATTGGCACTGGAATGGGCTGCCCAGGGAGGTGGTGGAGTGGCTGTGCCTGGAGGTGTTGAAGCCAAGCCTGGCTGGGGCACTTAGTGCCATGGTCTGGTTGCCTGGACAGGGCTGGGTGCTAGGCTGGGCTGGGTGAGCTTGGAGCTCTCTTCCAACCTGCTGCATCCTATGACTAAAGCAGACCAGAAGCTTGAAGGGTGCAAGAGGCACTGCTCACAAGCCTGCTGAGGCTGTGGTTGGCATTTGTTTCTCTGCAGTGTGGGGAGCTGCAGCAGGGCTGAGGGGATGCCCAACTCCCCACCCCAAGGAGCTCCCCGGTGTGCTGCTTCCCCTCTGCCCTTGCCCTGGGTGTGTTTGCAGTGTCTGCAGCAGGCAGCAGGGCAATTATGCCCTTGAGCAGCTCTGCAATTTCATATTTAATGGTAGGAACTGTGCTTTCAGTTTAACAAATCAGCCCTAAATTGCCAATCAAGTCACTCCAGGAAGCGAGGCTCTCCAGCTCGCAGCCTTGCGAGAAGCAATTTACCAATTAAACCCAAGGAGAGTTACAAGAATAATTCAGGGAAGCTTTCTTGGAATGTGTTGCTTCAGCTGTGTGCAAAACCCAAGCAAGCAAAGCCCAACCCAAACCCAGTCACCACTACCCACCCAACCCCCCTCGTTGAACCAGCGCCACCGAGGCTGCACAGCCAAGCACTGCGAGGCCAGAAAGGGCCAGCAGGAAGCCAGCCTGAGCCACTGCAGCCCAGCAGCTCCCCCCTGCAGCCTCCTGAAGGCAGGCAACAGGTAGTTTTAACCAACTCAGGCTAAGCACTGCCTGGTGCCCCATTTCTGAGCCACCCTTTAGCTTCACCAGCCACTGCTGAGCACCAGCTGAGCCCCCTCAGCCCAGCCCACCTTTGTGTCTCACAGGATGCAGCAAACCCTACACTTGAGCACAGCTCTGACCTGTAGTAGGGCCCTCAGTGCTCTGCTGACCAGGCCTGAGAGTCACCTGGGTGGGAAACAGAATCACAGAACCAACCAGGTTGGAGGAGACTTCTAAGCTCACCCAGCCCAGCCTAGCACCCAGCCCTGCCCAACCAACCACACCATGGCACTCAGTGCCCCAGCCAGCCTTGGCTTCAACACCTCCTGCCATGGCCACTCCACCACCTCCCTGGGCAGCCCATTCCAATGCCAATCACTCTCTCTGACAACAACTTCCTCCTCACATCCAGCCTAGACCTGCCCTGGCACAGCTTCAGCCTCTGTCCCCTTGTTCTGTCCCTGGCTGCCTGGCAGCAGAGCCCAACCCCAGCTGGCTACAGCCTCCCTGCATGCAGCTGCAGGCAGCAATGAGCTCTGCCCTGAGCCTCCTCTGCTGCAGGCTGCACCCCCCCAGCTCCCTCAGCCTCTCCTCAGGGTTTGTGTTCCAGGCAAATGAAGGGAAGCCTTTGAAGCACCCTGTCCAGCATCCTACCTTCAGCACCAAAGTGGGCCCAGCTTCTTCTCCTCAGCTGCCACACTGGTTTTCCAGAGAGCTGCTGAGCCTGCACTGCTGTAGGGGGATGCCTAGGGAAGAACATGGCACCCACATGGCATGGCAGCCAGAGGTCAGCACCTCGGCACAGCTTTGGTCTATGTACTGCGTCCTTCTCACCCACAGAAGCTCTTCTGAGGATCATTCACTGACAGCTCAATTTCCATGCCCAAGTGAGTGTCTTCAGGCAGTGCTCCCCAGCCTGCCAGCTCAGGAGTGCCACCCTGGCACAGCCAGGCTCTGCAGGCACTGCAGTGCTCCAGGGCGGCTGTGATTAGCGGAGGGGACCTGCCCAAGGCTCCACAGGAGCCAGCTGCAGCCCGGGTAGGCCACCACTACAGCTCATTAAACGAGCTTCAGGCAGAGTCACTTCAGCACCTCTAGCTTTGCCCAAGGAAGTACAAAGATGACTCAAAGCACTTTTCTGAGCTCTTCCAGCACCACTGAAAATTTGCCCTGCAGACAGCAGTGACAAACCCCAAAAAGGCAGCTAAAAATAACACCAGGAGTGAGAGTGCTCTGCACAGAAGGACAAGAGTGGCACTGGGAGCATCAGTCCTGTCCTTTCAGTGCCAGAGAAGGGCACTGCTTACCTCATTCTTCAAAAGAATTAATTTCACAGCCCTTTCCTTCTGCAGGGCACTTTGTCCTGTCCTGCCAGGTGATGACTGAGCGAGTGCCAAGCAGCAGGCACAGTGACCAGGCAGCGTGGCCCAGGCAAGCCTCTGCCAGGGTGGGAGCTGCTTGAAGAAGCTTTTGTAAAGCCTCCACTACAGTAAGCATGAGCAGCACAGAGTGGAAGTTCCTGCAGCAGCTTCTTCCTGCCCTGCCTGCATTGCCATTGCCGGGGTTTGGGTGCCAAACTTTGACTAACTCAGCAGCAAGACACAGAAATGAGCTGTAGCCAGGTGGGGTTGGGCTCTGCTGCCAGGCAGCCAGCAACAGAGCAAGGGGACACAGCCTCAAGCTGTGCCAGGGCAGGGCTGGATGTGAGGAGGAAATCATTGGCAGAGAGAGTGATTGGCATTGGAATGGGCTGCCCAGGGAGGTGATGGAGTGGCCGTGGCAGGAGGTGTTGAAGCCAAGCCTGGCTGGGGCACTGAGTGCCATGGTCTGGTTGGTTGGGCAGGGCTGGGTGCTAGGCTGGGCTGGGCAAGCTTGGAGCTCTCTGCCAACCTGGTTGGTTCTATGATTTTAAGCCTTAGCCAAAAGCCATCTCCTCCACAGGTGAAACCATTTCAGGAGCTGATCCTGCCTGCAGGCTCTGTGCAGTGCACCCCAAACAGCAAGGCCAGAACACTGCCCTGGTTAGTTCTGAGTTTTGACCCAGAGAACTCTTGTGTGTGACAGGACAGAGCCATGAGGGAAATAGAAGGGTGAAAAGGCAACAAAGAGAGTCAAGAAAACTCTGGTCAGAATAGCAAGAGGGCCCCCCAGCACCTCAGCTGACACAGGGAACTTCATATCCATGGCACTTGCTCCTCTGCCTTTGCCCTGCCAAAGAGCAGAGCCCAGTCAGAGAACCCCTCGGGGCGCTCCGGGCTGCACCAGCTGATGAAAGAGCTGCCAGCTCTGCGTGGCCAAGGTGCATCACAGCTCATGCCCCCAGTGCAGCTCCTGTGAGAAGTGAAGTGCTGGCAACAAAGGCTCTCTTGTCTGCTCAAAGCTCTGGCTAAGCAGCCTTCCTCTGGCTCCTGACAGAGGCCAGGTACAAGAGCCTACCTGGGAGTGTTTCGCCTGAAGGACGGAAATGGACATTCTTTCTCTTGTCAGGATTTGAGGAGCCCTAAGACACACAACAGACAAAAGTTCTTGATCTGTTTAACATCAGGCCTGCCAAAGAAGGCAGAAAACCTTTGAAAGGTTCACAAAAGGAACAGCCACTGCTACACAGGTAAGGAGGAGGCATCAAATGAAGCAGTGGATGCAGACAGAAAGCAAAGGAGGAGTCTTTCCCCTCCAGTGAAGCTGCAGGTAAGCTCTGAGCACTTCACCACAGGCCACTGTACATACAAAGGTTCATTAGACAAACTCCTGGGCAAAGCATAAAGAGCCAAAGTTCCAAATCTGAGCCTAGCTCCAGCATCCAGAAGCCATCTAGCAGCCAGGAGGTCTGGGCTCAGTTCAGCATCAGCTAAGGTTGCAATTAGCTAGAGTCAGTTTGCTGCTGACACTGAGATTTGTCATAGCCCCAGCCTTGTCCAGCTGCCACGGCTGGGAACTGCAACAGGAATCTGCCTGGAGAGCTTCCAGTGTCCAGGCCCTGGAGTGCACCTCAGGCTCTCTAAGAGGAGCAAAGGCAAGGAGCTTTACCTTTACCTCCCCCCAGTCATGCTTCTCCTGCAGGGCTGTGCCTTCTCCTCAGGAGCAGTGCCACCTGCCAGCACTCCACCGAGATCCCTGCAGAGCTGGCTGCAAACAGCTGCCAGCACCCCAGAGCCTTCCCTCCCCTGCACCCCTGTGCCCAGGCTGAAGCTCCAAGTGAACTTTGGCCAAGACCTGTTAGCATCAACCGCCACAGGCACCCAAACCCACAGCCTGGTGGAGCCTTCCCAAGCTTGACCAATCCTCCAGAGCTGACCTGGCTCAGGAAGAATGCAAGGTCAAGGTTTAGAGAGGTTTCTGTGCTGGAGGCACCAAGTGTGTATCTGCAGAGCTTGGCAGCCTTTCAAGCATGCCTGGAGGTGCAGTTTAGAGGTGCCAACACATGGCACCACCAACGTGCTCTGCCCTTTGGAGGAACTCCTCCTTATCATTACAAGTTCATATTCAGTGCTGAGCTGTCCATGCTTGTAAAGGCCTGTCAGGTCCACATGTAGAATTAGATGATCCAAGACACCTTGTCCCTGGTGAGTATAAATCCCAGGGCACTGCAGCTGCCAGCAGAGCACTAAAGATGCTGCCCTGTGTTTGCAGGCTGGAGAGGAGCCTGCACAACTCACAGGCTGGAGAGGAGCACTGCACAACTCACAGGCTGCTCACACAGGACACTCCTGAACCCCAGGACAGCCTTGTCCTGGCTGCTGTGCCAGCTCTCCTCTGCCCCAGCACTCCTTTCTCTTTAAGCAGCAATAATCAATGCCCAGAGCTGTGAGAGGTGTTGCCCATTAAGGCAGTTACAGAATTCCCAGGCTGGTCATTCCTCAGCAGCTTCACCACGGGCAGAGGAAGGTTCCAGGAATAACAACTCTGCCAAGGGAGGCATTGAGGGACAGACACAGGCAGCGTTTGCCACATGGCACAAGCAGCAGTGAGAGACAGGATTTCAGCTCCACAGAGCTCCCAGCACCCTGGTGGTGTCTGCATAAATAGTCCAGGTGCAGCACAGCAAACTGCTCCCCACATTGCACTCCCAGGGACTGCAGCACTCCCAGCAGCTGTGCCCCTGTAAAATGGTGCTGGACACTCTGGGACTGCAGGAGCAGAACCATTCAGTGCAGCTGAGCAACCCGGGGGGAATCCCTCTGCAGCCTTCCTGCAGGCTCCCTTCAGGCCCTGGCAGCAGCTCTGAGGTGCCCCTGGAGCCTTCTCCTCTGCAGGCTGCACCCCTGCAGCTCCCTCAGCCTGTGCTCACAGCAGAGCTGCTCCAGCCCTGGCAGCACCTTTGTGGCCTCCTCTGGTCTCACTGCAGCAGTTCTGTGTCCTCCTGCTGGGGACAGCAGGGCTGGAGGCCTGAGCAGAGCAGAGCCAAGGGGGATGTTGGTGACTTTCCTGCACAGCATCACTCACAGCTCCTTCTCTTGGGCTGAGGGACAGGAGTGAGGGAGGCTTTTGTTTTGACTTGCTGCAGTCAGCACTGGTGTGAAAGAGTAGTGTTAGGAGCTTCATGAAGTGAGGAATCTTGGGCTAAAGTGCTTGTAAATGTTTTGACTGTGGAATAACTCTACTAATGAATGCAAACAGAGACTGGTAAATAAACTTTTAGAACACTTCAGAAGTCATTACAGGGAGCTGAAGCACTCAGTAAGATGCAGCAGCTTATTAAGACAGTGCTGCAGTTCAGCTAAAGCTGCTTAAGCCTTTAAATTCCTCCTTATTAGGGAGAAGTGTGCCATAAATTATATAGATTTAGGGAAATGTTAATTGCAGTTGCCTCTGGCTTTCTGACACAGGAACTCATCTAACAGCCCAGTAAACACCCAGCAATGTGCAGGGGCACTTGCAAACATTGCTCTTGGCTCAGCTAAGGCTATCTGGGGGGGCTCTGGCACTCAGCACTCAGACCTCTCCATCTCTGGGCTCCCCCCACACCAGCACACAGAACTCACACCAGTGCTAGGGACTGATCAGCTGGGATGGGGGCCTCTGCCTTCAGAGCAGCACAGCACACACACAGAAGGGTTAATAAGGAGCAGCAAAGGAGAGACAGGAGATAGGCAAGGGGGGCATCTGAGTGGGTGCCCAGGCTCAGTGAGGCTTGTTTGCAAGGCACCTCCAAACTCAGACCCAATCTTGTGTGTGAAGGCTGCCCCCTGACAGCAGCTGCCTCTGCCCAGGCACACTGCAGCCCTGCTGACCTTTGTCCCCACAGACTGGATCTGCTCTCACAGCACAGCCACAGCCTCACAGATGCCAGGGCTTGGAAGGGGCCCCAAGAGCTCATCCAGTCCACCCCCCTGCCAGAGCAGCACCACACAATCCAGCTCAGGGCACAAAGGAACACATCCAGACAGGCCTGGAAAGGCTCCAGAGAAGGAGATTCCACAGCCTCTCTGGGCAGCCTGTGCCAGGGCTCTGGGACCCTTACAGCAAAGAAGTTCCCCCTTGTGCTGAGCTGGAACCTCCTGTGCTGCAGCTTCCATCCATTGCTGCTTGTCCTACCCCAGGGAGCAGTGAGCAGAGCCTGTCCCCCCCTCCTGACCCCCAGCCCTCAGATAGTTACAGACATTGATTCAATCCCCTCTCAGTCTTCTCTTCTCCAGACTAAGCAGCCCCAGGGCCCTCAGCCTCTCCTCACCAGGCAGTGCTCCAGGCCCCTCATCATCCTCACAGCCTTCCCTTGGACCTTCTCCAGCAGATCCCTGTCCTGTCACCACCCTCACCTGAGTGCTGCTCGCCACAGCACTGAGGACCTCATCCAGCTTCTGTCAAAGCCAACAGGATGGGGCCAGCTTCAAGCAGCCTCTTTTGGCTGGACCAGCAAGACAACCTCACAGCACTGAGTTCAAAAGCAGAGAGACTCCTGGGTCTGGGAGCAGAGGAGGGAAAGGAAATAGAGCAGCAGCTACACAAAATGCATCTAGAGGAGACAGAGGCCTGCAGAGCTGTTTGGCAGTGCACCACTGAAACCCCCCTGGCTTCAAAGGAGTTCTCCTCTTGTCAAACTGCTCTCCTGCTAAGCACAAAAAGAAACTCGACTAATGCTGCTCGCTCCTTGGAGCTGTCACACACAGCTAAACATGTCCTTGAAAAGAAAAAAGCAGTTGATGAAGCAGCCCCCATAGAAAGCTGCTGATGGATGCAGACAGGGCTGGCAGATCAGTCCCAGCTGCAGCACAGCAGCCCTTGAGCTGGGAGTGACTGGGATTGCTGCTGGGAAAGGCAGAGGTGGGAAAACTGAGAACCTCTCAGAACTGAGCTGACAAAACTGGCAGAGATTTAAGGTTGGAGCTGAACAAAGGCCACCTGTAGCTGGAGAAACCCACAGGTATCAGCCAGCCCCTGAGGACAGTGGTAAGACAGCAGGAGGAATAATAATGCTCATAAAATCAGCCAGGGCTGGAATGAACCACAAGGAGCAGCCAGTCCCAACCCCCTGCCATGCCCAGGGACACCCTACCCTAGAGCAGGCTGCACACAGCCTCAGCCAGCCTGGCCTCAAACACCTCCAGCCATGGGGCCTCAACCACCTCCCTGGGCAACCCCTGCCAGCCTCTCACCACTCTCCTGCTCAACAACTTCCTCCTCACCTCCAGCCTCACTCTCCCCACCTCCACCTTTGCTCCATTCCCCCACTCCTGACACTCCCTCACAGCCTCAAAAGTCCCTCCCCAGCTTTTTTGGAGCCCCCTTCAGATGCTGGAAGGCCACAAGAAGGTCACCTGGGAGCCTCCTCTGCTCCAGCCTGCACAGCCCCAACTCTTTCAGTCTGTGCTCACAGCAGAGCTGCTGCAGCCTCTGAGCATCAAAATCGATAGGAGCAGAAAAACTTTCCTGCAGCTTTCCCATTGTCACTCACATTTGACACTGCCCCAAAGCAAGTTAACAGCACCAGCCCCTTCCCCAGGGACCATTCCAGCAGCTCCCATCTGCTGCAGGCTGCATGAAGGGAGCAACCAAGGAAGCAAGCAAGGAGGGAGCATCTCCAGTGACTTGTTCTGCCCCTGCTCCCACAGCAGTCCTGGGGCCCTCAGCACCAGGCAGCATCAGTGCAGCTCTGGGGCTGCTCTCTGGGGAGCAAACAGAGCCTGGGGAGGTGTCAGAGCTGTCAGGAGCACAAAGAGACAAAGCCTGCTTGCTGCAAACACCTGCTCTGTGCCTGCTGCAGGGTGGAGGATAGGCTTTGGAGCCCAGTCCCTAGCAATGGCTCAAGAGGTGCTCTGCTGGGAGTGGAACCACAGCACCCAGAGGAGGATTAAGAAGTCTAAGCAACACTGAAGTCTGCCCAGGACTAACAGCTGTTGGAACACCCTCAGTGAGCCAACACCCAGCTGGTGCTCTATGCCACCCTGGGGGTGTGAAACACAGGTAAGGGTGGAACTGGCCAACTGCCCCGTGGGCAGCTGCCCTACAGCCACTGTGTGCCCCCACAGAGCCAGCTGCTCAGAGCTGCCCCAGGCCCACGGAGGAGGAAGCAAGAGGAGCAGCTGCTCAGTAGCAAGATCCTACCCTCAGATGCTGCTGGAGGTTTCCTTGCTGCTGGAGTTACAGAGTCACAGAACTGGGAAGGTTGGAAAAAACCTGAGGTCCTCCAGTCCAACCCTCTGCTCAACACCACCACAGCCACTAAACCATGTCCCCAAGTGCCATGGCCACAGGCTGAACACCTGAGCACCCTTTCAGGAAAGAAACTCTTCCTAACATTGAGAGTGCTAGAAGCTGGGGTGAGTATTTAAAGAATCATCACCTGGAACAGGTTTCCCAGGAAGGAGGTTGGGGCTCCATCCTTGAAGGATTCAAAGTGAGGCTCAACAGGGCTCTGAGCAACCTCCAGGCATGAGGACTCCACCACCTCCCTGGGCAGCCTGTACCAGTCCCTGACTATTTCTGAGGCAAAGAAATGTTTCCTCACCTCCACCCTGAACCTCCCCTGCACAGCCTCAGGCCATCTCCTCCCCTTCCATCACCTGAGACCAGGGAGCAGAGCCCAGCCTCCACCTGACTGCAGCCTCCTCTCAGGGAGCTGTGGAGAGCAATGAGCTCTGCCCTCAGCCCCCTCTTCTCCAGACTGAACACCCCCAGGTCCTCCAGCTGCTCCACCCCAGCCCTGCTCTCCAGACCCCTCACAGCTTTGTTGCCCTTCTCTGGACACCTCCAGCCCCTCAAGGTCCTTCTTGGAGTGAGAGACCCAAAACTGACGCCAGCATTCAAGACACAGCCTCAGCAGTGCTGAGCAGGGAGCATGGCCCCCGCTCTGGCCAGCTGTGCTGACCTCAGCAGTGCTGAGCAGGGAGCATGGTCCCCGCTCTGGCCAGCTGTGCTGACCTCAGCAGTGCTGAGCAGGGAGCATGGCCCCCGCTCTGGCCAGCTGTGCTGACCTCAGCAGTGCTGAGCAGGGAGCATGGCCCCCGCTCTGGCCAGCTGTGCTGACCTCAGCAGTGCTGAGCAGGGGGCATGGCCCCAGCTCTGGCCAGCTGTGCTGACCTCAGCAGTGCTGAGCAGGGAGCATGGTCCCCGCTCTGGCCAGCTGTGCTGACCTCAGCAGTGCTGAGCAGGGAGCATGGCCCCCGCTCTGGCCAGCTGTGCTGACCTCAGCAGTGCTGAGCAGGGGGCATGGCCCCAGCTCTGGCCAGCTGTGCTGACCTCAGCAGTGCTGAGCAGGGAGCATGGTCCCCGCTCTGGCCAGCTGTGCTGACCTCAGCAGTGCTGAGCAGGGAGCATGACCCCCGCTCTGGCCAGCTGTGCTGACGTCAGCAGTGCTGAGCAGGGGGCATGACCCCCGCTCTGGCCAGCTGTGCTGACCTCAGCAGTGCTGAGCAGGGGGCATGGCCCCGCTCTGGCCAGCTGTGCTGACCTCAGCAGTGCTGAGCAGAGGGCATGGCCCCCGCTCTGGCCAGCTGTGCTGACCTCAGCAGTGCTGAGCAGGGAGCATGACCCCCGCTCTGGCCAGCTGTGCTGACCTCGGGCTGAGCAGCAGGAGGGGAGCAGCTCTGCCCAGCGCTGCCAAGGCTGCGTGCCCCGGGGCGGTGGCAGCCAGACCTGCCTGCCTGCCTCCTTCCCTTCCCGCACCGCTCTGGCAGCTAGCGCCAGCCGCCAGCCCACCTCTCACTGCAAACTGATTCTGGATTCAGTTAAATGCCCGAGCCTGGAGGGAGGGAGACTCGCACAGGTCTCAGCAGCAGGCTCCTTCCCCTGCCAGCACCCAGCCTGGATTTCCCTGCCACAGACAGGGTCTCCAAGAGGGGAGCTGGAGAGATGTCTACAGAGTGCACATCCATCAGCTGCAGCATTACACTGCCGAGGAGGAGACCTCCTCACATCACCTCAGCTGTCACTCAGCGTTGTGACAGCAACTTGTGGTGGTCAGGCAGTGGCAGATGTGGAAGAGGAGCCCAGACTCCTGCTGGCCTCTGCTGCTTTTGCCCTCCTTGCACAAGCAAATCCTCTTTGGGCTCTGGTTTCAGTAAGCAGTGTGAGCAAAGCTCTCAGCAGAACTGCACCATTTGGATCAAAGTCTTCTTTCAGCTTTCTGGAGCCTGCTCTAGAATTAACCCCAGAGCTTCCTCATCCCTTCCCTCTTCTAATGCTGCTATAAAAATCACTTCAGAACAAGCAGGATTCCCTAACAGCAACAGGCACAAATGGCCTCAGCTACTCAGCAGGCCTGAAGCTGCTCCATGCATCAGCTCCTAATGCCCTGAGGCACAGACTGTGGACTCACTGCTCTCAGGCTTAGTTTCTCACTTGCTGCCTGCTTCAGGGTTAAGGTTGCTTTGGATGTCTGGCAGCCACCACAAGAAGAAAGCACAACACATCAGACTGCTGCTCTGTGCCTGAGGGGAGCTGAGGCTGCTGAGGCTTTTCAAAACACACTCTCTCAAACAGCTCCCAGATTCAGCCCTCAGAAAGGAGCAGCCAAAAGAAGGCAGTCTTCATGGCAGTGTGGTTCAGCCCTGCGGTGCAGCAGGGGGCACCTGTACTGGAGCAGAGCCAGGGAAGAGGGGACAGAAAGCACCACCCCAGGTCACAGATGTGAGGTGAGAGAGCACCACCCAGAGCAGGAGGCTCTAAAATCACAGAATGGTTTGGGTTAGAAAAGGCCTCTAAGCTCACCCAGTCCAACCTGCAACCCAGCACCCCCATGGCCACCAAACCCTGCCCCAAGGGGCCAGGGCCACACCTTTCCAGAACACCTCTGGAGCTGGGCACTCCACCTCCTCCCTGGGCAGCCTGTGCCAATGTCTTGGGCAGCACAGGAGGCCCAGAACATCATCCAGACAATGGCAGGAAAGGTTTTAAGACTGTGCTGATGCTTCTGTGCCATCAGTGAGTGATTAGTGCAATGCAGATCGGGTTTGAACGGTGATGGACAAAGAAACTCCCATAAGACACAACAAGAAATGGGTCAGGAACTGGCTGGGCCCAGAGAGTGGTGGTGAATGGTGCCACAGCCAGCAGGCACTGGTGGTGTGCCCCAAGGCTCAGTGCTGGGCACAGTCCTGTTCAGTATCTTTACTGATGATCTGGAGCAGGGGACTGAGTCCAGCAGCAGTGAGTTTGCAGATGACACCAAGCTAGGAGCAGCTGTGGAGCTGTTGGAGGGTAGCAGAGCCCTGCAGAGGGACCTGGCCAGGCTGCATGGGTGGGCAGAGGCCAAGGGGATGAGACTGAACAAGGCCAAGGGCAGGGTTCTGCACTTTGGCCACAACAACCCCAAGCAGCACTGCAGGCTGGGGCCAGAGTGGCTGAGAGCAGCCAGGCAGAGAGGGAGCTGGGGGTGCTGGCAGAGAGGAGCTGAGCAGGAGGCAGCAGTGCCCAGGTGGGCAGCAGAGCCAATGGCATCCTGGGCTGGCTCAGGAGCAGTGTGGGCAGCAGGACAAGGGAGGTTCTGCTGCCCCTGTACTCAGCACTGCTCAGGCCACCCCTGGAGTGCTGTGCCCACTTCTGGGCTCCTCCATTGCAGAGAGATGCTGAGGTGCTGGAAGGTGTTTGGAGAAGGGCAGCAAGGCTGGGGAGGGGCCTGGAGCACAGCCCTGTGAGGAGAGGCTGAGGGAGCTGGGGGGGTGCAGCCTGCAGCAGAGGAGGCTCAGGGCAGAGCTCATTGCTGCCTGCAGCTGCCTGCAGGGAGGCTGTAGCCAGGTGGGGTTGGGCTCTGCTGCCAGGCAGCCAGCAGCAGAAGAAGGGGACAGAGGCTGAAGCTGTGCCAGGGCAGGTCTAGGCTGGATGTGAGGAGGAAATTCCTGGCAGAGAGAGTGATTGGCACTGGAATGGGCTGCCCAGGGAGGTGGTAGAGTCTCTGTCCCTGGAGGTGTTGAAGCCAAGGCTGGCTGGGGCACTTAGTGCCATGGTCTGGTTGGTTGGGCAGGGCTGGGTGCTAGGCTGGGCTGGGGGAGCGAGGGTCACCTGCCCAGCTCAGGGTGAGAACTGGCAGGGTCAGGACAGTAAAATGCCCCTGGAAGGTCTGAACTCCACACTCAGAAGGCACAGACAGACCAAGCTGAGCAGCTCTCCACTTTGCTGATCATCTTAGCTCATTTCAGCTGCCTGACAAATAGAGCTGCTTGGGCTTTTATTTGTGCAGCTGCTGGCTTCTGTTTGGTTGGTTGGTAGAGGTTTGGGGGTTCGTTGGGTGGGGGTTTTGGGGCTCAGGGGGTGCTTTTTGTCTGTTCAGGGGGGTTGTTTGTTTTCTCCCCAGGCAAACAGCTTGCCAATAGCAATTTTCTTTTCTACCATGAGTCATTCTGTAAAAGCACAAAATAAAACTGCAGAGAGATGAAAAATAGAGAAGTGGATTCACCTCTGTTAGCCGCCAGAGCACTCCGATAAGGACAGCTTCAGAGGTGAAGGGAGCTGAAGCAAACCTGAGGCCAAGAATCAGCTCTGACAAGGAAGATAATGAAAATTATTTAAATGTACACAAAGCCTCTGAGCACTTCCACGACCTAGGTGCAAACCAGGCTGATGAAACCCTGCCTGCTCCACAGGCTGATGCTGTGACATGCAGCACTCCAGCCCCATTAGACCAACCGGCAGCAACCTGCCAGCGATGAGAGCCGTGAGGAGGTGAACTACCTTAGGTGAAGGCATTCACTCATCCTGCTCTCAAAGCACTGTGCTGAAGGAGCTCAGCAGCTGGGGTTAGTCTGGGAAGGAGCTGTTCAGAAGGGCTTGGAGCTGCAGGACGAGGGACAGCGGTTTGAAACTGGAGCAGCACACATACAGGTGGGACACCAGGAGGGAATTCTGCACAATGAGGGTGGAGAGACACTGGACCAGGCTGCCCAGAGAGGTGGTTGAGGGCCCATCCCCGGAGACAGTCAAGATGTGTCCCTGGACAGCCTGCTCCAGTTGGAGGTGTCCCTGCTGTCTGCAGGGGAGTTGTGAAAGTTGAGATTTGAGGGTCCCTTCCAACCTGGGCACTCTTCCCAGTTTCACCATGGTGCACTTGCTGCTTAAGATGCTGAGGTGATGTCACTGTGAGCAGCAGCACGGGGTGGTGCCAGGACAAGAAATGCAAGTCTCAGAGCAGTCTCACCTATTTAGTTCCAGCTTGAAGGTTCCAAGTCCATGATTTGCTGTGTGCAGAAGGCCTGCAGAAGGTTGCCAGTGCTTGCACACAAGTCGGCCAGATGCATGCTCCTGAGCAGAGCTGACAGGCTGCAGCATGGCAGCTGCTCCAAAGCACTTGTCAGGAGAAACACAGGGAGGTGTGGGCAGCAGGGAGGAGTGGAGAGCAAGAAGAGCTCTAAATGCAGGAGAAGAGGCATCCTTGATTGACCCAGGCTGGGGTTAGCTAAGGCTGGCTGTGGGAGTGGATACACAGAGTGGAGCAGCCAGCAAGGAGAATTCCCTGCACAGAAGCAAAAGGGAAGAGCAAGTCGAGAGCAGAAAAGCCTCTGCAGCACTTCCAGCCCCTGCCCTCCCCAGCAAACTGAGACCTGCTCCTCTCTGGGGGTTCCCAGCATCTTCTCCCCTTAGAAACCAACGTCAGGGAAGGAGCTGCTGTGTGCTGGAGCTCAGTGCAGGCTGAACGCCGCAGGATGCAGGGCAGCTGGCAACCTGGCACCTCAGGCAGGCGCCACTTTGCCTCTGCTGGAACTTCCTGCAGCAACAGCTGTGCGTGGAGCTGCTGAGCTACAGAGAGTCCTTTGCACCACACTTCTGCAGCTGCCAGCTCAGCTTCACACAAATCCCAGACCTGACCAAGGCAAATGGACTGCAGGCAGCTTTAAAGAGAGGGGGGCAGCCCTGCTTCATGTGCATGAGCACAACTGCATCACGATCACAGCTCATTGATGTATTTTAGACACCAAGGAAACTCCTCAGGCTGCAATGCTCTGACTTGAGATCCACCTGCAGGGCTGCACAGAGGTCTGCACACATCTGAAGATATTGGTTGCAAGATGTCAAGAGAACTCTGCTTTGCTCTCCCAGAAATGCAAACTGCTACTCCATCGAAAGGAAGAGGAGGAGGAGGAGAGATTACTGATGTGGAGCTAATTGAAGAGGTAAATAATTGTGGTGATGTGCCCTGAACCCAGAGAGGCAGCAAAGAGTGCAACAGGAAACAAGAAATCTGGGGGGGAGGTTAATTTAACGACGTTTCTAAGGGGAAGCAGGACTACAAAATGCCAAATGTGACTTTACTGCAGAACAGGCCTGGTAGAGAACTCACTTACACCTTCATGTAAATCAAGAGACTGTTTTCTGTGGCCAGCACTGTTGCACTTCATTGCCACAGCTTGCTTCTTGAGAGAGAAAAGGAGCTGCCCATGGCTAAGGGGAAGACTGCAATGGTCCTCCCCAGAGATGTGCTATCTGGGGTCGAGAGGCAGCTCAGGAAAGGGCTTGGCACACACACATGGCTGGGAGTTGTCCTGAGCTCTACTGTGGCTCTGAAACACAAATTTCCCACACAAATGAGAGCTTCCACTCTTCTGTCTCCCTGCCCCATCCCACTCACACAGCAGCAGAGGGAAATGAGGGGCTCTAGCACCAAGCCTCCTCAGCACTCAGGTCCCCAGGTTTGGCCAGGACTTTGTGCATCCCACAGTAGAGCAGCCCAGAACAACCCAGAGCAGCCCCAGTACAACCCAGAGCCACCACAGTACAACCCCAGCACCTTTGGCTGTTGGTGGGAAACTTGTTCCTTTGATACTGCATCCACTCTGTCTCTCAGCCTTGCATCAATCCTGATCCAGCACCATCACCATGGTTACCCTGCGACTGCATGTGAGCTTTGCAGGTGGCTTACCAAGATGTCTGGTAGCAGCCAAGCCCAGGACTCGCTCTCCCCACCTATCATCTCCACTCTGCTATAGCAGGGCTGCAGTCTCTGCTGCTCCATTGAGAGAGCAGCACAACAATGCCACCCCTTGTGTGAAAAGGGAGCTCTGGTGTATCAGAAACACAAACCAGCAAAGCTCCTAATTAGCTGCTGCCCATCTTGGGGGCTGCTTTCATTCCTGTGTCACCAAGAACCCCTCCTCTCTCCAGGGGCAGGACCACTGAAGCCACCCTCAACAGAAAGTGGAACAGAGCTTTGCCAAGGAGCTGAACTTGCAGAGATGCTGTGAAAATTAACCTAACAAACACCTCTCCAACATCCCTAATCCCTAGGGGGGCACCACCTGAATGCAGAAGGAAGCATTAGGTGATGCAATGCAGCTAAACCAGGGCTGGCTCTGAAGGTCCAGGCAGACTCTGCTGATTTGATCCCATCCAGTTGAACTTCTTTTGATTGTCATAGAATAGCTCAGTTTGGAAGGGAGCTGAGAGATCATCTACTGCAATCCCCTGTCGTGGGCCTGGTCACAGCTAGATCCAGCTGCTCAAGGTCTCATCCAACCTGACCTGCAACACCCCCAGGCAGGAGGCAGCCACAGCCTCCCTGGGCAGCCTGTGCCAGGCTCTCCCCACCCTCACACTCAACAACTTCTCCCTCAGCTCCAGCCTAACCCTGCTCTGCCTCAGCTCCAAACCATTCCCCTTGGCCTGGCTCAGACCCCCTCAGCACAAGTCCCTCTGCAGCCTTCCTGCAGGCTCCCTTCAGGCCCTGGCAGCAGCTCTGAGGTGCCCCTGGAGCCTTCTCCTCTGCAGGCTGCACCCCCCCAGCTCCCTCAGCCTGTGCTCACAGCAGAGCTGCTCCAGCCCTTGCAGCACCTTTGTGGCCTCCTCTGGCCTCACTCCACAGCTCTGAGTCCTCCTTTTACACAGCTCAAGCCCCAGGCTGTCACTAGCATGTCTGTGGTGAGGAGGTGCCAATTCTACCCCGGATGCCACAGCCTTGGCTCCATCTTCTAAGGGTTGCAAAGCAACAGTAAGAAGTGCCCTGGAATGGAGAGCTTAAAATGAGCCTGACCAAGCCAAAGATCCTTGGCTTTGTTGTTAGGCATTCTGCTGGCTTCCCAGCTTCCTGACCAAGCTCTGCCTCCAGCATTCCTGCCTTTGTACTCCTGTTGCTCTTCACTTGACATATTTCCCTGCAATGTTTCATCTCCTTGTGACTGTGAATCAGAACCTTCATTATCTGATGATTAAGTTGACAAACACTGATTCATCCTCTCTTCCTTCATTAAGCTGCTCTGCTTTGCTCCTGATTTATTCCATGTCTGCCTGACAATTCACCTACACCTCCTGCTCTGAGGAGTGCTTTACAGGAGTCTCGGGTCGTGTTTGAGGCTTGCAGGTGAAAGGTGTTCTAAGTGTGTGCCGTGGGCCAAGGCTGGTTTAGTCCTAAACCACTGTGCTCAGTATGACCTGATCTGAGCAGAGCTCTAGAGCTTCAGTGGGACAAACGATGCTCAGCTAAGCCAGGCTGAGACAAAAAGGGGTTAAAATCCAGAGCCATTTCCACTCAGAAACACAACCAGAAAGGCACCGGCGCAGGTTCTCTCACAGAATCACAGACTCAGCCAGGCTGGCAGAGAGCTCCAAGCTCACCCAGCCCAGCCTAGCACCCAGCCCTGGCCAATCACCCAGACCATGGCTCTAAGTGCCCCAGCCAGGCTTGGCTTGGACACCTCAGGTGCAGTGAGAGCAGCCTTCTTCCACAAATCCTCAAGAATCTCATAGCCAAGCCTTGGGCTAAGTCAAAGACTTTTGCTTTTGCAGAAGTGCTTCTTGATCCTTGAATCTTTTATGGTGCAGCTCCTAAACCTCTGAGGCCTTCTAAGCTTGGATTTAGCAGGCTGCTGAAGCAGCAGCTCAGCAGGCCCTGCAGCAGATCCTGCACTGACAGCCTTTGCAAAGCAGCAGAAGCAGCTCAGGCATCCTCCCTAGCAGGGCACTCTCTTGATTCAGGTGCAGACTCTGTCTAAATGCTTGCCTGCATTTTGGCCCAAACCAGCACCTTCTGCCACACCATCATGGCCCTCTGCCATGCATCTTTAGTGTGAGGTCCTGCCAGAGCACTCAGTTGGAGCCTCAAGTGTTAAACAAGGATGGAAAGCAATGGGAGAATCCCAGCCCAAGATCCTTAGGTCACCTGCATGGCCAAGACACAGTTCCATAGCTCGGCTTGGTTCTGGCAGCTTGATCAATGTAGAAGAAGGTCTCCAGTCTCATCACAAGGCCCCCCTGGCAGAAGCTGCCATCCGTCCCCAGGGCAAGTGGCAGAAAGTGCCTGCCCTGTGTGGTTCCCAGCAAGGCTGCCCTTCTGTCCCGGTGAGCAGGCCCAGGCCAGCCAGCCTGTCACCACTGCCTTCACACCTCAGAAAGCCCAGGAGCCATGAGGCTGGGTCACAAACCCTCCTGGGTGCCAGCTCTCCAGGTGGCTGCCGCAGCATACCTGACACTTCCATTTAGCTTCTCCTGCTGCTAAAAACCAGGGCTGCTCTCTGGCTTCTCCACCATTAACCTCCCTGGCAGTGTGGCTTCCAGCTTCTATTTGTAACCAGAGAGCAGTTAATCTCCCAGAAGCTGCCCTTGCCTCCTGAATGGCTCCTGGACTTCACATCCAGTTAAAAATCACTCCCTTTACTCTTGTAGATGACTCCTTCAAAGGCAAATAACAGAGCAGCAGCTAGATGAGGTGGAACCAATGGCATCACTGAGAGAAGCAAAGGAAGCAGAGTTTGGTCCTCACTCCAAATTAGGCAAGGCTGATAAAACTCTGCAATGCTTGGGCCATCTCTGCAGGGAACTGGGACAATGCATCAGCTGCTTCAGGGCTCAGCACCACAGGGCTCTCCGTGTCAGAGTGGGTGAGGCCAGTGGCAGGTGGAAGAATTTAGTGGCTCCAGCACATGTGATCTGGCAGCACCCAGCTCTGCAGCTGGCGAGGGCCCCTGGGCTGCAGGTAGGGCAGATTCCCCCTTGATGAGGCTGAAACACACTGAAATTGTGCCAGAGCAGGGTTTGTTTGGAGATGAGGAACAATTTTTTGTGGATGATGGAGCAAAGCTAGAGATAGGTAGGTTCAGACTGGCTGTGAGGAGGAAGTTGCTGAGCAGGAGAGTGATGAGAGGCTGGCAGGGGTTGCCCAGGGAGGTGGTTGAGGCCCCATGGCTGGAGGTGTTTGAGGCCAGGCTGGCTGAGGCTGTGAGCAGCCTGCTCTAGGGTAGGGTGTCCCTGGGCATGGCAAAGGGGATGGAACTGTCTGCTCCTTGTGGTCCCTTCCAGCCCTGACTGATTCTATGACTCCTTGCTGGCACAGGCTGCCCAGGGAGGTTGTGGTGTCTCCATCCCTGGAGGTGTCCAAGAAAGGTGTGGCCATGGCACTTGAGGACAGGGTTTAGTGGCCATGGTGGTGTTGGGTTGGTGGTTGGACTGGATGATCTGAGAGGGCTGGTCCAACCCAAACAATTCCATGATTCTATTAAATTCTATTGATTTCCTTTCCCTCTCTCTCTTAGCTCTAGTCCCTGCCCCATAAGGAAGCACAGCAGCCAAGCCAGAGCCTGCTTTGAGCACAGCCTAGGGCAGGAATTCTTCTCCTTTCTCCTGTTCTCCTGTCTGTCTGCTGGGACCACTGCAGGCACTGCTGAGCACCGCACTCCAGTTGCTGGAGGAGCAGCCATGGTTTGAAGGGAAGGCAGAAAGCTTGTGCCCAGCTCTCCTGTAGGTGAACCTCTCTCAAGTGAGGTGAACTTCGCAACTACTTGAACATTGGTAACTAAACCCAGGCAGAGCAAGCAGGCAACTCAGCCCCAGCATCAACGGGAGGCTCCTCCCTGCTGCTGTGCACAGCTTTGGGGGTGTTGAGGATTGACTTGAAGCTGACAACTGGATGGCCTCACTGGCTGCCTCCTGCAGCTCTGCCACCGCTGCATCAGCTGCTTCAGCAGCGCACATGGTACACAAAGGCTGTAGCTGTGTGCTCCAAGACAGCAGAAGATGCTTCTGAGCTGTCTTTTCACAACAGTGTTATGCTGCTTCCAGATGGATCCTTCCAAGTGGTGAATCCAGAGCTGCCAGTGGTTGTGTGTGACTCAGCACACCTTCAGCCTAGCCCATGTGGACAACAACTCAACAGCAGAAGGTATTTGTTTTCCCCGAGCTTTTTTTCCCCTTTACCCTTCAAGACTGAGAACTTTGAAGACAAAAGAGAAAGAAAAAATATAAAGAACTAGAAGCAAATCTTCCCTTTTGGCTTGAGTCCCTCCAAGCTTTGGTGAGGCTCAAGCAGGAGCAGTGACCCACTTGGGAAAACAACAGATCAAATCCATCCATTTTCTTGATGAATGGCCAATAACTGGGCAGTCAAACCCAGAGACTGTGCCAGCATTAAATCAGATCTGAAGGACACTGCAGGACGTGGGTCACACCACAAATCAGAGCAAAAATCATTCTTTGCTCCGCTTAGGGCTGTATTTACATAGGAGCCAAGCCTCACAGGGGAGCCGACCTTGTCTGCTCCCAAGATAAAGTGCTTGGCCTCCTATCAGCAGGCCCAGGAGTTCACAGCAGGCATTGATCTTCTGCAGCTGGGCTATCAGGGCAGCCTGGCTGGAACAAGGCTAAAAACTCCCCTGTGACTCCCTCCTAGAGAAGCACTCTTGCACCCCAACAGCTGCGGCAGGTCCATTCCCCACCCTGCCACAGGGCACAGCCAACCTGGCTTCGGAATCACTCTCTGGAGTGGGTACAGTGCAGGAAAGGAGTTAAGCTGGGTTCTGGGTTGGATTAGAGGGCCTCTTATTTGAAGTTCTCTCAGATAAAGCCTTCTGGCTTAGCAGGCTCAAATCCAAAGCCCATTTCATTTCTGATCCCTCTAAACTTCCCACAACTTTCACTTCCCATGGGTGTTTGACCCAAGGCACGGAGCCAGAACACTGAGCACGCCCAGGTTAAACTCCAGCGAGGCAGCAGTCAAAAAGGACATTTTACTGCAAGCAGAGGAAGCCAGTCTGGGTCTAGGGCACCTCTGCCACCCCCACGTCCTGCAGAGCACTGCCTCGGTGCAGTGTGTGACAGAGCTGTGTGGTAAGCAGAGAGGAAGCAGCATCCCACTCTGCTTCCCACCGCTGCTACCCCAGCAGGAATACTTCCACATGCAGTTAAGCATCCTCACAGTGCAGCAAAGACAAGCAAAGGCAAACTGAAGAAATCCAATTAAATGAGAGAGCCACAAAGGTCACACAAAGTGACCAACAACACACAAAGCACTGCTGGAGTAGGCCAGTGTGCACCACTGGTTGCCAAGGGACTCTGGGAACAGCAACAGGAGGCAGAGAGAAAACTCCATTCACCAGGGGGCTGCAGCTGTGCCAAGCAAGGGGCAAGCACAGTTCCATGGCACAGGAATTGGCCTTGAGAAGCTGTGCCTCAGGTCCAGGGTCCCCCACTGGAAAGGTTATTGTGTCTCAGCTGGATGGTGAGGATAAAATTCCACTCCTGTCCTCTCTGATGGACTCACCACAGCCACCTCCACCACCTACTTTGGTGCTGCAGGTCCCAACAAGCACTTCCATGCTTTCCCCCACACTGCTTCTCACTTACAATCATAGACTCCACCAGGATGGAAGAGATCTTCAAGCTCACCCAGTCCAACCTATCTCCCAGCCCTATCCAGCCTGCTGCCTGTCACTGAGCTACCTTCTCTCCAGAGCTGTCCCCTGCTGCAGTGCTTGTGGGACGTTTTAGGGCACAGGGACAACTTGTCTGATGTTAGAGACATGTGTGAGACTTAGGAACAGGGAGTGACCATGGAGACAGGGAATCTCCCTGTGGAAGGGACCCTAAAGACCACCTAGCTCTAACCCCCCTGCCTTGGGCAGGGACACCTTCCACTAGGCCCATGCAAAGCCTCATCCAGCCTGGCTTTGAGCACCTCCAGGCTGAGATGGTTTTAGAATATCCCCCCCTCCCCAGATCAAAACTGCTGGAGATAAGAAGATTAAGGTGGTGTCTAACAGGTCCCAACAGCCTCTCAGCATCCTATCTACTCTTTTTATCCTGTGCTGTATTTTACCTACTTCTGGGTCAAATTTAGCCACGCAGCTGAATGTGGAGCTGTGTAAAACCACAGGTGATGTCAGTGAGAAAAATCTCACTCACTGAAGTCTGAAATGTGATATTCACTGAGAGGGAATTTAGCAGGAAGCATCACGACCCCCTCTCAAGGTCTGAAGCTCAGCTTTCCAGCACAGCTCTCCAGAACAATGGGTTCACCCCAGCTCTCTCAGTCTTCTTGCACGTACTCAGGGAGCCTGAAGAGCCACACACCACATAAACACTTCAGCAGCTGGCAGCCCCACTGACACACTGCCTCCAGAGTGCCCCTGCCTTCAGGAGCAAGAGCTCCCAGACCCAGCACGTGTGAGCTCTGCCAGGGAGCTAGCAACAGCTCAGGCATCTTGGAGGCAGCAGCAGATCCTGAGATCCTTTACTTGTTCCCCTGGGGGATCCTCAGCTGCAAGAGCTGTGTGGGGTTTGTGAGATCAGGCTGTGTTAGCCCAGGGCACACCAGAGAGACCACTACCTTCATCTTAGCACCCACCCCTCAGCTGTTCCTGGGCAGTAAGGTCCCCTCTCAGCCTCCTCAGGACCAGACAGCCTCCGTTCTCTTGGCCTTGCCTCCACTTGGGTTCTCCTGCTCCAGCACTTCAGAGAACAGCAAAGCCCTTTCAAGCCTGTCTATTGATTTCCAGGGAACCCTTTTTCCCTCACGCATTTCTTTTGTTCAGGTTTCTTGTTTGGTTTTAGGTTTCCACCCTCTTAGCAGGGGCAGCAGCAGCAAAACTGCCTGTGACAGCTGCAGCGAGGTCGAGAAGCGTTCCGGCACCAAGCGAACGAGAGGAGCTGCAGGCTTTAGTGATAGCACTGATATTAAACCTGCTCTGGGCTACAGAACACCATCTTCTTACCACCACATCCCTCCTATCAAAACAGCCCTGAGTTACCACAGAGCATGAAAACATTTGCATTGTATAAAGGGATTTGTTCTGTTGTTTTTCCTCTTATCATCCACATGGTAAGCAGCAGCTGAGCTCCAGGCAGGGGAAAGGTGTCACATCAGAGCTGGGATGTTCACAGCGTTTCAGGAGCAGACATGAAAGCATCAAGTGCAGAAGGAGTCAGTTTAGCTATCTCAACACACAGGGGAGAAGGAGCCTTTGCACACACACACTTGAGAGCACACTGAAGTTCCTCAGGTTCTCAGTCTCTCTGTGGAAAGCCTGTGGTGGGTTTTGGATAGTCAGAGTCTGCCTGTGCTCCTCACAAGAAGGGGAGCTGATTTCTTCCCATCTCTTAAAGTGCCTTAAATGCTGCTGCACATGGACGAGCACAAAGCCCTGGCTGGGGCTCCTCACAGCATAGGGAAATGGTAATAAAGCACGAAGCTATCACAGCTGGAGAAGAAACAATAACAACTTGTTCTGGCCAAGAGCTCCTGATTTATAGCCTGGGAAACCATTCTGCCGCATGGACATCATTTGCTCCCTCGGCCAACCTCTACTCATTTAGCACTGCTGCCTGTTTAGGGACCAGCAAAGGCTATTAACCAGCTAATGAGTTTCCAAGGAACCTGGTGGAGGCTTGAAGCAAGAATTACCTTCAACCTTCAGCCTGGGCTGCAGAGCTGACCTGCTCTTCCCCATCATCCTCACAACTGATTTGTGGCAGCTGCAGGTCTGTGCACCTTGGCCTCTCTCAAGAGGCAACTGCAATGAGCCATTGCCAGGCCACAGAGGGCTTCAGCATGTGGCTACAAAATATTGCACTGAACCACGGTGGACATCTCTCCTGGGAGTTAAGAAGCAGAAATTAAGGCCCAGGAGTGTCCTTCTCAAGTCATGTGTGGGTAGCACAAAGCACCAAGAAACACTGACTGCTGATCACAGAATCAGCCAGGCTGGAACAGAGCTCCAAGCTCATCCAGTCCAAATTATCACCCAGCCCTGTCCAATCAACCAGCCCATGGCACTAAGTGCCCCATCCAGTCTGTTCTTGAACTCCTGCAGGAGGGTGGCAGAAACACAAGAAAGGATTTCTCAGCATCCTGTTAAAGCACTTTGGGGAGATCTGATGGAATCTCCTCACTGAAGGGACTGGCTAAAGCAGACAGCTTTCACCAGCAGCCTCTGGCTAGAAATTAAGGCCCTTCATGCAGAGAGAGGTCTAGGCTGGATGTTAGGAGGAAGTTCTTGCTAGAGAGTGATTGGCATTGGAATGGGCTGCCAGGGAGGTGGTGGAGTCCCCATCCCTGGAGGTGTTGAAGCCAAGCCTGGCTGGGGCACTTAGTGCCATGGTCTGGTTGGCTGGGCAGGGCTGGGTGCTAGGTTGGACTGGATGAGCTTGGAGGTCTCTTCCAAACCTACTTGATTCTGTGATGATGATGAGTCTTTGATGAAGCAGCCTAATACTCTGCTCTCTCTAAAGTGGCAGCTATGCAGCATTCAAAACCAAGAATAAAAAGCTGGCATCATGTGAAGACTAAACTCGGCCCCCAGAGCACAACAAACAAGGCAGGAGGAGATGTGCCAGAAAGTGCAGAGGCCTTAAAGATGCAACCCCAAGCTGTGGAGGGGGGAGGGTGCAGCAGTGCTTCAGAAAGTGCTGTGGCAAGTCTGTGTCAATGCAGGCTGGCAGCAGAACTCTCACTTTCCAGAGGCACTTTCCCTTTCTAAACAGAGCCGGCTGTGTCCTCCTATCAGAGAGCCACGGGCAGACCAGGTTCTTCCTCTGTGAAATCCTTCCAGCTCCTGCTGCTGCTCCCAGGTGTGCAGCCTTAGCATAAATGGCTAATACTAAAAGGTGCCTCCAGGCAGAGCCTTGAGCTATGGGGAGTAAAATGTGTTGCCTTGCGAGCAGCCCTGGCACAAGGGAAGGAGGTTCAGAGAGCAGCCTCACATTCAGGTTCTTCTTGCTCCCCCAGCTCATCTTTCCTTTCATCCTCCTTTTCCCCCCCCGGCTTGCAAAGATTCCTTGACATCAGGCTTGTGAGTCCTGAACCCTCAGCCACTCCCTAGCAGGAGATGACTGCCCAGCTCCCACTGCCTCACCAATCCTTACACCAGATCCTGCTAGCCTGCTCCAGCCCAGTGCCACCTGAAGGAAGGTGCCAAGCTGCTGTGCCTGCCAGGAGCAGGCAGGGCAGCTGGGGCAGAACAGCTCCCAGCACAGGAAGCTCAGGACTAGGAGCCACTTAGGAGAAACAAGAGGGCTTAAAGACCTCCCCACCTTCCCCCATGTGCTGGTTTGAGGCTCACTGGGACACTTTAGTGAGAAACAATAGATTCTAGGCTGTGAAAAGCAAACAGTGGGAATGCCTGCTGCACTGCCAGGCTTGCTGAGGTGCAGAACAGCAAGGGCACAAACACTGGCAGGAGAGCAGGGGGTGGGCTGTGTGCTGGTCTCTGGGAGCCTGTGCTTTGTCCCGGGGCTGCTTCCCTGTAACTCATCCTTCTGCTTTCTACCCCCCTGGCTGACCCTCCAAGCTCACCTGGCATGTAAGACAAACTCTGGGATGAGGTAGAGGGGTGGAAAGAAGGTGGAAGGGTGGCTGGAAGCCCCTCCTGGGGACTCTGATTTCTGGGAGGGCTGCTGTGTTCCTGTATTACCTATACCTCATATACTGCTTTATACAGATTGTAACTATCTGCACATACCTTGTGCTAAACTGTGAATACAAAGCTTCATTCCTGAACTCCCAGCTTGGCTGGATCTAGTCTGGGTGAGTTCATAACTGGGGGGGGGGGGAGGGCAGGTAACACCCAAACCATCACACCCCACAGCACAATCCCCATTGTTGAGTTTGGTTCCTGAGTCAAGCAAAGGGACAAGAAACATTTTCCTCACACACAATGCAGCCTCTCCATTCAGTAAGTACTCTCAGACAGCAGCAAAACAACCTCAGCACTTGGGTTAGGCTGGCAAGGCTCACTCAGCTTACCCAGCAGAGCCCAGTGCCTGCACAGGGCCGACCTCTGCAGCCAGCACCGCCATGGCCAGCAGCAGCTCTCCTCACCCTGCTGTCCATACCAATCGACCTGCAAGCATAAGCTACCAAAAGTGCTTTACCCCCCTCCTGCTGATGTGTCTCCCAGGCTCTGCTCAGCCTCTCACTAACCTTTCATTCTGTCCTGGCCTCTCTCCGGGATCTTGCCTCCAGGAACTGCTGCTCCGTTGCACTCCAGAGCTCAATTAGGTGCCTCCAGCTCAGGCTCCCCTCCTGCCCCCTGCAATCATGGGCAGGGCTGGGGAACAGCTGCTCTGTTTGAAAGGGTCCTCACCTGGAGTCAGGCTGCCCACCCCACCCCGGCCTGATCTTCAGATCGTAAGGAGCTATCCAGCCTGGCTGTGGAGCCTCCTGTAATTCAGAGGCCAGGGAGCATTGATCTCACTGACACAGGATCGATATCGTGCCCAGGGGGTTTGGTTCTGTCCAGGCCAAGGGGAGGATAAGATGGATAAGTTCCACCACAGTGCAATCAAACCTGTGCTCAGGACATTGCTCACCACAAATGCCCTGTGTCACACACAGGAGTGACAGATGAGTCCTCATCCTGCTCTGCCAGCACAGTGCAGCATGGAGAGCAGTGCTGGCATCCTCAGGGAGATGCCACCTCAGCTCCTTTAAAGCTGCTGGGCACTTGTTTGCCAAATGCCTGCTCAGCAGCAGCCTCTCTTCCCACACAGGCTGCTCTGATCACACAGGAGGTGTAAGTCCACCCAGCAGCGCAGCCACAGCCAGGACAAGGTTGCATTCAGGGTGCAGCAGTCATGGGATCTTCCTGCCTGGGCTGCTGCTTGAGCATCTTTGAAGCAGGCTTCCACCATCAATTTCCAAGTTCCAGCACTTCTCCTTTCCCCTGGCATTTCCATGGCAAAGGCAGGGAAATATCGACTGCCACCTGCAAGGTGAGGAAGGAGGACCTGGAAGCAAAGAGAAAACAAAGGGGTAAGTTACCTGAGCCTGCCCTCTGAGGAAGATGATCCCCTCATCATCACTGAGTTCTGCACTCATGATAGCCTCAAGCAGACCTGCTCTGTATGAACCTCACCCCAGCCATCTGCTGGGGGGCTGGAGCAGAAGATGCTGCTCTGAGCCATCCAGCATCACTCCCTTCAGTGCCTAGCAGCAATATTTCAGTGGCTAACGGTGATGCTTGCACTCCCATGCCAACGTCAGCTGATGGCATCTGAGACCCCTTGACCATCAGCTCATTCATCTTCCTTTCTAGCTCTAACAGCACCACACCAGACTGCTGCTGCCACCAACTTATGCCTCCACATCTCAGCAACAGGACAAGACCAGGAATATTTACTGCTCTGGACAATGTGCTGAGCTCTGCAACAAAAAGCAAACACAGAGGCTTGAAAATTTCAGCCTCACTGAGGGCTGGAGTCACCATAGAAATGGTTGGCTTGGAAGGGACCTCACACAGCAGCTTCCAGTTCCAACCCCTGCCCAGCCCAGGTTGCTCAGGGCCTCATCCAACCTGGCCTTGAACACCTCCAGGGAGGGGGCAGCCACAGCCTCCCTGGGCAGCCTGTGCCAGTGTCTCTCCACCCTCACTATCAAGAATTTCTTCCTGACCTCCAGTCTCAGTCTCCCCTCCTGCAGACAGTTTGATTTGCCTGCCTCAAAGCTTTCTAAGGCTTCTGGTTTGTTTTTCTCCAGTATATCAGAAATAATCCTGCTGCTGGTGCCAAGCTGGATCTCAGTTCTCCAGAAGAGTTAAAAACCAGAGACAATGTCAGCTGTGATTGGGTTTCAAAGCCTTTCCCATACACTAGCAGACTGCACAGCAGATGCAGGAACACAAGAGGACTGAACCAAGACAAGCCCACACAGAAGACAGTGTCAGTGTGAGAACTTTTCTTTCTGCTACACCCAAGATTGAAAACCAGGAGAGTAAAGACTCCAGCAGAGGAGGCGTGTTTTAAACACAGCCACCAGCAACCCTTCCTGTTCAAATCGTTGTCAGGACAAAGGTGGTGACTTAGAAAGGTATCCTCCTGCCTCGAGCGGAGTCAGGGCACTGCAGGTAACTATGTACATGGCAGAGGCCATCTGCCAGGCTGCCTGGGAGCTCACAAACACAAGGCTTGCTGCACAGCTGCTGCTGGTTTGGTCTCTGCTAGGAGGGCAGTCACTGTGCCAGGGCAGAGCTGCTGGATCAGAGCAAACCTCTGCTTCCTCTGCTGCTCTGCCCTGTGCCACTGTCTCACCGACTGCACCGGGTTGGAAGGGACCCTCCGAGCTCCTTTTGTCCAACCCCCTGCAGGCAGCAGGGACACCTCCAGCTGGAACAGGCTGCACAGGGACACAGCAAGTCTGAGCTTGAATGTCTCCAGGGATGGGACCTCAATCACAGCCCTGAGCAGCTTGTGCCAGGGTCTCCCCACCCGCAGCATGCAGAGCTTCCTCCTCATGTCCAACTTACAGGCTGGATGTGAGGAGGAAGTTGTTGGCAGAGAGAGTGATTGGCATTGGAATGGGCTGCCCAGGGAGGTGGTGGAGTGGCTGTGGCAGGAGGTGTTGAAGCCAAGCCTGGCTGGGGCACTTAGTGCCATGGTCTGGTTGGTTGGGCAGGGCTGGGGGATAGGCTGGTTCCAACCTGACTGATTCTATGATGCTAACTCTGCCCTGCTCCAGTTCCAAAGCACTGCCCTCATCCTATCCCCACAGGCCTTTCTGAACAGTCCCTCCCCAGCTGTCCTGTAGGTCCCCTTCAGACATGGAAATGCAGCTCTGAGGTCCCCTGAGCCTTCTCTTCTCCAGGCTGCTCAGCCCCAGCTTCATGGTACCATAGAATCAGACAGGCTGGAAGAGAGCTCCAAGCTCACCCAGCCCAACCTAGCACCCAGCCCTGCCAACCAACCAGACCATGGCACTCAGTGCCCCAACCAAGCTTGGCTTCAACACCTCCAGCCATGGCCACTCCACCACCTCCCTGGGCAGCCCATTCCAGTGCCAATCACTCTCTCTGCCAGGAACTTCCTCCTCACATCCAGCCTAGACCTGCCCTGGCACAGCTTCAGGCTGTGTCCCCTTCTTCTGCTGCTGGCTGCCTGGCAGCAGAGCCCAACCCCACCTGGCTACAGCCTCCCTGCAGGCAGCTGCAGACATCAACATCTTCTCTTTGAAACCCAGCAGGCACTTGTGAGGAGGTGGAGAACCAGAAGCTGTGTCTCCCTAGAGCCAGGGTCTGCTCTCCAAAGGGGGTTGCTACTTCTGAGGACATGGCCTACATGTGCTGCTGTCTTGTTTTGTGCAGAACTGCTCAACATGCACAAACTCACCCTGGGATCTGCATTCCCTTCACGTGTGTCTCGGAATGAAATGTCAAGAATCCCCAAGAGAAGTGTGTTAATGGAGAGCCTTAGCCCACAGCACCCACTGCCTGTCACTCCCATTGAACACAGCACCAGGAAGGTTACTATAAATGTTGATATTTAACCAAAAGGGAACATTTTCTGTGCATATTCATGAGGCATTAACATTAGCACCTCTTTTGTTCTGCCCAATGAGTTCAGTGATAAATAGACACAGAGCAGGGTTGAAGGTGGTTATTGAGGATGAAGCTGCTCTGGTAGCTGGCCAGCACCTTGGGGATTTCTCATGCCTGGCTGTGCTCTTCCCTTGCTCTCTTCTTCCTCAGAGTGAGAATTTCCAGAAGCCAACAGGAGCTATCCAGAGTGTACAACTGCTCCTCAGCATGGAATCCTGGAGTGGCTCAGGTGGAAGGGCCCTCAGAGCTGATCTGCTCCAACCTTCCCTCCATGCCCAGGGACACCTCTCTGCTAGGCTCAGCTGCTCAAGGCCTCATCCAGCCTGGTCCTGAGCATCCCCAGGCAGGAGGCAGCCACAGCCTCCCTGGGCAGCCTGGGACAGACTCTCACCACCCTCACACTGCAGAACCTTTTCCTCAGCTCCAGCCTAACCCTGCTCTGCCTCAGCTCCAAACCATTCCCCTTGGCCTGGCTCAGACCCCCTCAGCACAAGTCCCTCTGCAGCCTTCCTGCAGGCTGCCTTCAGGCCCTGGCAGCAGCTCTGAGGTGCCCCTGGAGCCTTCTCTTCTGTAGGCTGCACCCCCCAGCTCCCTCAGCCTGTGCTCACAGCAGAGCTGCTCCAGCCCTTGCAGCACCTTTGTGATCTCCTCTGGACTCACTCCACAGCTCTTAGTCCTTCTGCTGCTGGGGACAGCAGCTCTGGAGGTGAGGTCTGAGCAGAGCAGAGCCAACAGGCAGAATCCCCTCTCTTGCCCTGCTGCCCACACTGCTGTGGCTGCAGCCCAGCACACAGCTGCCTGCAGGAGGGCACTGCCTGGCTGGTGTCTCTCTGGTTTGATGTTCCAGGTTGGTTAAGTCAACTTGACTCTCTGGAATTTCTCCCTTCCCTTTAATGTAAAGTAAGTATCAGAGAGCCCAGATCTGAGGGACTGGGGCTGGCTGGGGACTCTGAAACCATTTGTTCCCATTCTGATGTCAGGCAGTGGTGAATGCAGTGCTTGGATTGTTTGAGGCTCTCAGAGGTGTTCAAGAAAGGACTGGATGAGGCACTTAGTGCCATGGTCTGGTTGACTGGACAGGGCTGGGTGCTAGGTTGGACTGGATGAGCTTGGAGCTCTCTTCCAACCTGGTTGATTCTATGATGCTATGATTCTACCAGCCTGGTCAAGGTGTTCAGCCATTTGGATATGCCACAGCAGTTAACTGAGCAGCTGAAGCAGGCACATTGTCCTTTTCTTTCCTTTTTGAAGTCATCCAGACCTGCAGCAGAACCCTGGGGCAGCAGGGAGCCCTATCCACAACCCCACCTGAGGGAAGCCCTTTCCAAGTGCACGGCCAGACTGCGACTCCTGACTGGAACCTGACTGGCAAAAACAGGGACAAAGGACAAAGAGATTTTGGGGAAAGTTGTTCTGCTCCCTAGGGAGCAGTGATTCATGAAAGCAGAATATGCAAGTGCCAGGGCCAGGCTCTGAGCTATTTCTGCTGCCATACCTGTTGGCCATAGTGTAGCCACTGCGTCAGCCTCTGGTTCCTTCCCTCCTCCCACCTAGGACATGTCAGAGCCTACTGCACAGGGTCCCCAAAGCCAGGGCCAATTAGCTACTCCTGCACTCAGCACTGGGCTGGAGTGGTGCTCTGATGACACTTGGGGCCCATGGATGCTGCTGAAATGTCTGTAAAAATTACCATCCAGTGATAAAGCCATAAAAAGTAATTGTCTCATGCTCCACTGCTTGGCTTAATATTAATCTCTAACAGTGTAATTAAAGGCTCCTTTACAGTTTCTCTTAAAATAAACTCTGACTCAGAACAGCAGTGCTGAGCTCTCCTTGCCAGCCGAGCAGCACACGTGGCTGCTGCCACTGCTTCCTCAGCCCCAGGGGCCCAGCAGCAGGCTGCAGCAGCCGCTGCAAATGCTCCACTGTTGGCCACCCAGGAAGGGCTTCTGCCTGCCTGCAGCTCCTGTGCCTGTGCCTGCCTGCAGCTCCTGAGCCTGCCTGCAGCTCCTGTGCCTGTGCCTGCCTGCAGCTCCTGTGCCTCTGCCTGCCTGCAGCTCCTGAGCCTGCCTGCAGCTCCTGTGCCTGCAGCTCCTGTGCCTCTGCCTGCCTGCAGCTCCTGGGATTGTGCCTGCCTGCAGTTCCTGTGCCAGCCCCTGCAGCTCTTGTGTCTGCCTCAGCTCCTGTGCCTGTCCGCAGCTCCTGTGCCAGCTCTTGCAGCTCTTGTACCTGTGCCTGCCTGCAGCTCCTCACCTACAGTATGCTTGTCCTGCCCCCTCTTGTGACAGGACAACAGGGAATGGGTTGAGGGAGACTGAGACTGGAAATTCTTGACAGTGAGGGTGGGAGACACTGGCACAGGGTGCCCAAGGAGGCTGTGGATGTCCCCTCCCTGGAGGTGCTCAAGGCCAGGCTGGATGAGGCCTTGAGCAACCTGTGCTGGTGGGAGGTGTCCCTGCCCATGGCAAGGGTTGGAGCTGGATGACCTTTAAGGCCCCTTCCAACCCAACCCTTCTCTGATTCTGTGACTCTTTGTCTGTTCTCTCACTGGAATGTGTGAATTTGGCAGGGTAAGGACAGTCCCTCAGTCTGTGCCCACAGCAATGCCCATCATAAGAACACCAGCCCCAGTGCCAGTCCCAAAGCAGGAAGACAACAACTGAACCCAGCCCACTGCTGCAGTTCCCCTTCTTGCCACTGCCCTTCGCTGCTGCCTCTGGTCCCTCAGTGCACTCCGCACCGAGCCCAAGAGAAGCTGTCCTGTCGTGGTGCCTCCAGTGCCACCGCAAGCACGGCTGGCAGGGAGCGACCAAAATGAATAGCAGTGGAAAGCAGTTCAATATTCATCTAATGAGGCAGGGAGGGTAGACACAAGAAGACTTTAATATCTCACTCTGCATCTTGCAAACCCTGAGCTCAAGCATTAGATTCCTCGCAGTAATTACTGCTCCCTTTCAGGTGATTTCCCCCCCTGGCTCCCAGGCCCGTGTGCAGCACCCGAGGTACCTGTCCCAAAGTGGATTATTTGCTCTGCTCCCCAGCCTGTCACTGTGATGACAGCTTGGGTATGAGCTGAGCCTGAGCAGGGGCCCAGCAGGGCAAGGCTGCACTAATTGCTCACTGCAGGGCTTTGTGCCTGCCTTGAGCCATTTTTAAGCAGGCATTACAAATGCAAGCAAACACTACTTAAGGTTGCCGTGTCAAAAGCAATTGAGAAGCAGGAAGACAAAGCCTTAAATACTCCAATATTTGCTGTGTGACAATTCCTCCCACCGGGAAGCTGCTGTGCAAAAAGGCAGCGCCGTGCTCAGCTCGAAGGCCTTCCTCAGCCAGGTTCTCAGCAGCCTTCACCGGCCCCCTGGCTCTTCAGGGACCTGTCACTGCCCTTTCTCATCCAGTCCTTAAAACCCACTCCCCTGCACGCTGCAGAGGCTCCACGGGGCAGAGCAGGAGGCAGCTGGGTGAGTGCCGAGGCGCAGCCAGCCAGGAGCCAGCCAGAGTCGTTCCGGATGGACTGAAGCAGCTACCCCAGCGGCTGGAAACCCCGCGGGGCAGCCAGGCAAAGACCAGCCGGGAACAGCTCCGCCAGGCACAGACACGAGAGAAACTTCTTCCCTGAAAGGGCTCTCAAGCACTGGAGCAGGCTTCCAGAGGGGTGCTCGAGTCCCCATCCCTGCTGGTGTTTAAGAGATGTGGGGGCCTCGGTTTAGCCTCAGCCCTGGTAGAATTTGTGGTTGGAGAGGATGACCCAAAGGGCTTTCCTAGCCAAAAGGACTCTACCATCCTATGGCAGCCCTCCAGGACTGCAGTCTGAGGGCAGCTCAACCCAGAGCAGCCCCAGCTCTGACGTTTGTGCTGATGAGCAGCTAACTAAAGGAGATGTCTTGGCTCAAAGCTCTTCTACTTGTGACTGAAACATGCCAAGGGCAGACCTCAGTTGCTGTGCTCAGATTGTCACTCCTGGTGCTGACTGATGGTATTTTTTGGTCTTGTGCTCCCTCCCTCTGTATGTGCTGGGGGGTTTTGGCCCTCCCTGCAGCCTGTGAGTCCTTCTAGAGAGGCATCACTCCATGCTCAGTGCCTAGACAGCCTTGGCAAGCCACATGCAGGCTGCAGACTGGCACTGGGAGCTGCTATCATGAAGTATTAACGTGTGTGCTTCTCAGCGAGCAGCGCTTCGTGCTGCTCAGCAGGAGCTGGCTGGGGGCATCTCTGCCAGCCTAAAGGCAGGCAGCAATGCTCTTTAGCACCCTGTTTGAATGCACATTTTTTGGCATCCAAATCTTGGTTTAACACACAAAAAGCCAATCAGTGGCCTAAGAGGATTAACTGGCAGCCAGAGCAGGGAGTGCTCTCAGCACAAAGTACCAGGCGGAGGCTGTGTTCTTGGTGCTGCAGAGCAGCCAGCAGCAAGCCCACAGCCAGCTTTTGGCAGCAGCTGCTGGAGCTGGAAGCATTTTGAGTCATGCACTGGTGGAGAGCAAGGTTTGTGCTTTTCTCTCTCTGCTTTGCACCGCTTATTGGTGTGAAATTGAAGGAGAGAGCAGGAGATAACTGGAGAAGCCCAGGTCGGGGGAAAGCAGGAGTGTCAAACTGCCTCCCACCCAAATCCAGTGCAGCAGTGAGCTAGGCAATGAGGAAATGGAGAGTGGCACCAGCAGCCAGTTACAGGCTCAACCAGACGTGCAAATCTGAAGCGCTGGGTGTCTGTCACCCATGTTATTCATCATTCTCCTTAGCCACTGATTCAAATCAACTCTGTAAATTGAAATGGGCACCAGAAGAGGGTGTTCAGAAAACCCTTTGGGAGAGTTTCACAGTTTGGGCTATAATTACTGTTTTAGCACAGCTCTTGGAGCCAGTGACTGCCTCTCAAACCAGGACCCATCCTCCACAGTTCCTACTGGCCTCCTTAGGCTCCTGCTAGGCAGTGTCAGTGGGAAATGGACTAACAAATAAAACTGGGATGAGGGAGTAGAAGCCAACAAGTGCCTGAGTACTGCAGATGATCCCTTCTGCTGCTAGGTCAGTAAGAAGAGAGACAAAGCAATGCAAGGTTCAAGGCGCAGTGGCAGGGAGGGAAGAGAAGCCAGAGGCCAGTGTCTTAGCTACTAATCTGATTAACTGATTATTAATGAAAAGTCCCTGGCAGAGGGGCTGTCACCTGGACACACCAACCCTGCCACCCAGCCAAGCCAGCCCTGTCACCTTAGAGACGCAGCTCAAAGGTCGCTGCCAAGCCAGGCAGCTCATCCCTATGCAGCTATGAAAGGAGTAAGGATTAAACCAGGCAGTTTCAGAACAAATCTTACTCTGGCTGTGACTCACCTGTTAAATGGCTTCTCCTTTACTCACTCGAGTTTTTAAACACCAAATGCCAGAGACTTGGCTCATATTTCTTCCCTTCTCCTGGCCCAAGCCAGGGTGAAAAGCCAATACGTCAAGGAGGAGGCGGGCTGGGAGCAGTTCCTGCAGGGAGCTGACACAGCATTGATCTTTAGCAGCTTATCCATGGCCTTATCCGAGGCAGAGAGATCTAATCATTTAGGAATGATTTCCTTCACCTCACTGGAGCATCCTCCTTCACATTATTCTCCCAGTGTCCCTGCAATTACTGGAGAGCACTAACCAAGCTGTTTTTCTAGGTGAGGTGATTCATGCTCCAGAGGTGTGATTTTTTAACTCCTTGACTGAAGAGGGAGCTTCAACAACTTCTAAAGACAATTATCTTCCCATCATTAAAATCAAGGGAAACTAATAATACTGGTGATGAAAGAGTCTGGGGCAGAACCTTGCTAGCCAAAACCTGGGTGTCATGAAAACAGCACACAGAAGGGAGACCTGCAGTCCTGGGGGCACTTCTGCAGCCCCCAGCACAAGCAGCACATGGAAGGGTTGGAGCCAGTGCGGAGGAGGCCACCAAGATGCTGAGAGGGCTGCAGCAGCTCTGCTCTGAGCACAGGCTGAGAGAGTTTGGGCTCTGCAGCCTGGAGAGGAGAAGGCTTCCAGGGGAGCTTGGAGTGGCCTTGCAGGCTGTGAAGGGGGCTGCAGGAGGGCTGGGGAGGGACTACTGACAAGGGAGGTTATGGAGCACAGAAGCACCGAACATGATCTTTGACCACAGTGGGCGATTCTGTGCTCCACAACCTCCCTGGAGGTGTTCAAGGCCAGGCTGGATGAGGCCTTGAGCAACCTGTTCTAGTGGGAGGTGTCCCTGTTTATGGCAGGGGGCTGGAACTGGCTGAACCTTGAGGTCCCTTCCAACCTAACCCATTCCATGATTCAGACACCTCAGCCTTGTGATCTCCTGACAGCCAGAAGCTTCTCCTGCCCTGAGCTGTGGTACCTCAGTTGTGGTCCTGCCCACTAAAAGCTTTCACAAACCCACTGCTAGGCTGAGCCCAGGAGGCAGACTGATTGCCTACAAGCTGTCCTGTGCTGGAGAAAGATTTGCTTCTACCATAACAATGGAAATGGGAAGCTGGTTTATGACCTTTTAACACTCCAGGCTGTTGGGATGCGTTGCAAGCTCTGCCCCGCACTCAGAGTGAGACCTTGGGAGTGAGTCCTGGAGTTAGAAATGTGTCCACTTCTGTGAGAGATTAGAAATCACTCCAAAGAATTCACTGAATTAAAGAAAAGGCTAAAAATGAAAAAAACAGTCCCAGGGAGAAGTCTGCTTTGAGGAGACACTGCTGAAGATGAGGGCAGCTCTCATCAGTAAAGCAGAGGAGGAGACAGTGGGGAGGAAAGTGAGAGGCAGTAGGCATAAGTTGTGCCAGGAGAGGCTCAGCTGGAGAGAGGAAAAAGCTTCCCTGCAAGAGGGGTCAGGCTACCCGGGGAGGCAGTGGAGTGCCCATCCCTGGAGATGCTCAAGAAGCTGTAGATGTGGTGCTTCAGGACATGGCTCAGCGGTCAGGCTTACAGCTGGGCTCAAGGATCTGAGGTCTTGTCCAGCCCTAATGATTCCATGGTTCAGCCCCAGCACATCAAGCAGGCAGCCTTGTACTGGAGTGCTGCTCTCAAATCTCCTCCCAGAGACCCCAGGAAAAGAGCAACAGCTGGGAAAGGTGGGGGAAGGAAAGAACAGCTCAGTGAAATGTGCCAGCCAGGGGTGAAACAATCGTCCAAACACCCTCCTTAGCGAGCGGCCATGCCCTGGGGCACTGAGCTCTCGGACAGCCTTCCCCACGAAAGAGCCTTCCCTGCACCCACAGCTCCACAACGTCCAAGCTCCCGAGCAGAGTGCAGAGTGCCTCCCACTGCTCAGCTCCTGCACCAGCTTCACAAGGCTTCCTCTGGAGGGGCACAGGACATGCCAGCTGTGCCACCCTCCCAGCTTCAGGCAGGAGCCTGGGCAGTGGTGAAGCAATCACTCTGCAAATCCAGGAGGCTCTCAGCAGACTCCCTTTTACCACAGCTTCTTCACAGGTATGAGGCTGCTGCAGCCCAGACATTCCCCTACGTCCCTGGGTGTGATTTAAGTGCCTGTAATGATGTTTTCATTTCAGTCCCACCAAAGGTTTCCATAAAACCATTTCTGCAAGACAGGGGAGGAAGAGAGCAGAATTTGTCCCTCCTTGCTGCTGGCTCCCCAGCCCCTGGCTGGAACATTTGCAGCTGTCTCCAGCTCATTTCTCTCCTCACCAAATTTTCTCCATGCATTGTAATATTTCATTTTTCACTTGTGCAACAAAGAAGAAGAACCCATAAAAAAGGATGATAGGAGAGAATTCTATGCAAGCCTTTGAAGTAAGCCTGATAATATATTCCCCAGAAACTGAACTGCCATTTGCATAATTAAATTGGCCAGAACTATCTGAGTGTCCAGCTTGCAGGAGCTCAGCTCAACTGAGATGCAGCCTCTGCACCCAGGAGGTGCTGGGCAGTTACACAGGTGAATTGATGGAGGAGGCCAAGGCAGTGTCTGCTCAGTTCCACAGCACACCTCCAAGGGAAGGTTCTGACAAGCTGGACACTCTGCAGCAGCAGTTTGGTAGTACTTGGGGTAAATAACTCGGAGCTGCTGAGGACACACAGCTGTGGCACACAAAGGTTGAGGTCAGCAGAGCTGGGCTTCTGGGGGGTGTTTTGGTTTCCCCTTTTGTTTTTTTTTGATCCAGTCAAGCAGGGAGCAGACACAAGGATGTGGGGGTAGAGGTTGCTAAAAAGCTGACTTGGTTTCCCTCTCTGTAAATACAAATCCTGTTGAAAATGGATTGAAGACAGAGGAGGGGAGATTGAGACTGGAGAGGAGGAAGAAGTTCTTGACAGTGAGGGTGGGGAGATGCTGGAGCAGGCTGTGGATGCTCCCTCCCTGCAGGTGTCCAACCCCAGGCTGGGTGAGGCCTTGAGCAAGCTGTGCTGGTGGGAGGTGTCCCTGCCCGTGGCAGGGGGTTGGAGCTGGCTGAGCTTTGAGGTCCCTTCCAAGCCAACCCATTCTAGGAGTCCATGAGGATCCGATGCTCTGCCAGGCCATAATGAAAAGGTGACCCATGTCTTGCCTCAGTATCTTTTTAGCCTCACATCCATCCATCAAAGACAGTTCCCTGTGAATAACAAAGCAGGGTGAGCCACCTAAAGAAGAGCTGGACCATCTGTCTGCCTCCTTACTCATTAACATTCACCTTCAGTCTATGCTTGGCTTGTTTCATAACTCCTTGAGTGACAGGAGAATTAGTTCTTTCCCATGGTTTGGGAGGGTTTTTTTCCTGTAGACTTTCTTTTTTCCTCTCCTCTCTGCATACATTTGTTAACCAGAAGGTGGGGGCGGAGTGTGTGAAGTCTAAACTAATCTGAGGCACCAGCACTGCTCCTGCTGGCAGATGTCAGGGTGCTGGCATGCTCCAGATTCATTGAAACCATTCTGCTCTTGCAGGGGGGATCAGAACGCAGCTTTAGGCTGCCTGGGAGGCTCAGCTACAGCCTGGAGCTGCACACTGCCAGCTTCTCCTACAGCTGAGGGCAACTCAAGGGGGAACTTCTTTCCTGTAAGGCTCCCAGAGCACTGGCACAGGCTGCCCAGGGGGTTGAGCAGTCTCCTCCAGCAACCTGCCAGTGGGAGCACTGCTGGCAAAACCTCCTTTTCCATTTGGAAGATGCACTGGGCCTGGGTTTGCCTGCATCAGAGGGCACAAAGTCACTGCAGAGCAAGCAGGTGGCATGGCATGGCCTCAGCAGGGGTCTGGCATGGCATCAGCAGGGGCATGGCATTGCCTCAGCAAGTGGCATGGCATGGTTTCAGCAGGGGCATGGCATTGCCTCAGCAAGTGGCATGGCATGGTTTCAGCAGGGGCATGGCATGGTCTCAGCAGGGGCCTGGCATGGCCTCAGCAGGGACATGGCATTGCCTCAGCAGGGGCCTGGCATGGCCTCAGCAGGGACATGGCATTGCCTCAGCAGGTGGCATGGCATGGTCTCAGCAGGGGCCTGGCATGGCCTCAGCAGGGACATGGCATTGCCTCAGCAGGTGGCCTGGCATGGCCTCAGCAGGGGCCTGGCATGGTCTCAGCAGGGACATGGCATGGCCTCAGCAGGTGGCATGGCATGGCCTCAGCAGGGGCCTGGCAAGGCCTCAGCAGAGGCCAACTAGCGCTGGAGACTGACAGAAAGGCCATAAGTAATCAAAGTGATCAATAACACTAAACACTTTTGCAGCTGCTGGCAGCAAGAACAATTGCCTGTGAGCGAGTGCAGAACAGAGGCAGCTGCTGATGGGCCCAGCACAGCTCCTGGGAGCTGCTGCCTGCTCAGGGCCCAGCTCGCCTCTTCCTATCGAGTGCCATGGAGCAGGCAATTAAAGTAGTCCAAATCAATGGGATCAAATAATTGAGTCATCAGATCGGTGCTGGTGGTTGTTAACTGAGTGGCATTTGAGTTATGAGGGGAATTTGCCACAGCACACAACAAGCTCTCTTCCTCCCCTCCAGATGTGCCAGCTGCTGTCTCTAAAGCCTTCTGCACTCGAGCCTGGGCAGGTGCCAAAGAGTCACAGAACTGCCCAGGTTGGAAAAGACCTCTAAGATCACTGAGTACAACCTATCACCTAACCCTTCTAATTAACTAACCCAGAGAATCACAGACTCAGCCAGGCTGGCACAGAGCTCCAGGCTCAGCCAGCCCAACCTAGCACCCAGCCCTGCCCAACCAACCAGACCATGGCACTCAGTGCCCCAGCCAGCCTTGGCTGCAACACCTCCTGCCACGGCCACTCCACCACCTCCCTGGGCAGCCCATTCCAATGCCAATCACTCTCTCTGCCAGGAACTTCCTCCTCACATCCAGCCTCAAACTGCCCTGGCACAGCTTCAGCCTCTGTCCCCTTCCTCTGGTGCTGGCTGCCTGGCAGCAGAGCCCAACCCCACCTGGCTACAGCCTCCCTTCAGGCAGCTGCAGACAGCACTGAGCTCTGCCCTGAGCCTCCTCTGCTGCAGGCTGCACCCCCCCAGCTCCCTCAGCCTGTGCCTCATCCAGTCTTCTCTTGAACACCTCCACGAATGGTGACTCCACCACCTCCCCTGGCAGCCCATTCCAATGCCAATCTCTCTTTCCATGAAGAACTTCTTCCCAATGTCCAGCTTGGACCTGCCCTGGCACAGCTTAAGGCTGTGTCCTCTTGTTCTGTGTCCTGAGAACCTGTTTGGCTGCTGTAGACAGTCATGGGCCAGAGCTCCATGGGGGTGGGCAAGCTGTGCAGCCACAAGGCTGCCAGGTGATGGAAGTCTGTAGCAGCCAACAGGTCCTCCTGGGAGCAGCCACAGCCCATCCTGAGCAGCCATGCCTGGGGGCAGGCAGAGTCAGGGCCTGCCTCTTTCCATGGGGTATAAGACTGCAAGTCATGGAATAAGAAGAATATGGGCACAGATCATCCAGTGCCAACCCCCTGCCATGGGCAGGGACACCTCCCACCAGCCCAGGGTGCTCAAGGCCTCACCCAGCCTGGCCTTGGACACCTCCAGGGTGGTTGTGGAGCACAGAATCACCCAATGTGGTCTTCCATCGCACTCTGTGATTTTGTGCTCCACAGCCTCCCTGGGCAACCTGTGCCAGTGTCTCACCACCCTCACTCCCAGGATTTTCCTCCTCATCTCCACTCTCACTCTCCCCTCTCCCAGCTCAAAGCTTTTGTCCCTCATCCTGTCACTCTCAGCCCTTGTCCAAAGTCCTTTCCCAGCTCTCCTGGAGCCACTTCAGCTACTGTCAGGCTGCTCTGAGGTCTCCCTGAAGCCTTCTCTTCCCCCAGCTGCACAGCCCCAACTCTCCCATCCTGTCCCCACAGGGGAGATGCTGCAGCCCTTCCTGTCACCTCTTGACCCCACTGCTGTGCCCAGGACAATGTCTGCCCTTCAGGCAGCCAGGATCAAGAAAGAATCATTGACTCCTGCGAACCCACCAGCAACAGCACCCAGTGGTTCATGTTCTGTTGTAACCAGATCCACTGCTGACACCCAACGACACTGAGCCCTCAAAACCATCACTAGCAGCAGGCAGGGCTGTGTCTAGAGCAAGGGATCACATACAGAGAGCTTGGAGCAGTCAGCCTCCGCCGCTCTCTTCGCTCAGTCTCTGCCTTCCCTGGACAAATGCATCCTTCAGAAGCTCAGAAGCACTGGATTCTCCCTTCCAACTCTCCCAGCTGCAGCACTCCTTGAAAACATTCTAAACCAAACCCCTGCAGTTTAACAAAACCTAAAAATGCTTCCTTCAGGTGCCTCTTAAAATGTCCCCAATTAAAGCATTACACAAATCCCAAACAAATCTCACACCTCAGCACTCAGCAGCTGATAGGAAGGAAGGGCAGGTGGGTGCTGCATTCCAGCAGGAAAATGCAAAGGCAAAAAGCACCCAAGCAGTCACCTCCAGCCACGGCCTCCAGCCATGGCCTTGCACTGAGCTTAAGCCAAGCACTCACGGCCTCCAGCCATGGCCTTGCACTGAGCTTAAGCCAAGCACTCACCTCCAGCCACAGCCATGTTCTGCACTGAGCTTAATTCAAGCACTCACCAACAGCCACGGCCTCCAGCCATGGCCTTGCACTGAGCTTAATCCAAGCACTCACCTCCAGTCATGGCCATGTTCTGCATGTTCTGCCCAGGGACACAGCAAGGCTGATCCTGACTGTCTCCAACGATGGGACCTCAACCAGCTCCCTGGGCAGCCTGTGCCAGTGTCTCACTACCCTAAGGGTGCAGAACTTCCTCGTGATGTCCAACCTAAATCGCCCCTGCTCCACATCCTATCCCCACAGACCCTTCTGAGCAGTCCCTCCCAGCCTGCCTGTAGATTCCCTTCAAATGTTGAAATGCGGCTCTGAGATCTGCCTGGAGCCTTCTCTTCTCCAGCCTGAGCAGCCCCAACTCCCTCAGCCTGTCCTTGTAGCAGAGGTGCTCCAGCTGAATTTCTGACAGAAGCAAAATTGTTGCCCTCTGAAATCAAACAAATCCCAACCCAAGCCAACAGAACTCCCCTTTCTTTGTTCCCTGTGCTTTCAGGTTTCCACTACATGAAGCAATCTGTTCTGTACTCAGGGCCTGTGGATGTGTGGGCGATAGGGAAGTGACTTTTCACTGCACTAAGGCAGGGCTCTATTGGTTTGCTTTCTTTCTCTCTTTTTCTCCCTCTTCTTCACATCTTTTCTGCCTTGAATGACTGCAAAAGGATGAATTTCCTCAGCATCTGTGGTAGCTTCTCCATAACTCATTACTCACACCAGCCCTCATTACTCTGCTCTCTGCCTTGCAGCATCATCCACTCTTTTGTCACCTCCCCAGTGTCAGTGGTCCTCAAAGAGCAACCAATCTCCCAGGGAGAGTGTCTGCTCCCAGGAGCAGTAATGTGAATGCAGAGGAAGTGGCTCAGGTTTAGTGCAGGAATTCAGATCCGCTATTTGCCTATCAGAGAGCAGGATTTGCCCCCCTCTGCTGAGGAATGTATTCCAGACAAGCCTCCACTGGAGGAGCTTGTCCTTAGAAGTCATTCCTTTAAGATCCGGAGGAAATGAGATCTTGTGCAGAGCAGTCTGCATGCTGCCTGAATTGCTGAGCAGTGCAGGGGGAGAGTCTGCAGCACACTCTCTTAATCTGCTCTGCATGTTTTCCCCTCAGGACAGATCCAGTTCCATCTCTAAACCTATCAACACAGCAGCCACTAATAGACACTCTTGCATGTGAAGTCTGCAACACACAGAAGGAAATTTAAGAGAGAAGTCAAAGCCCTTGACAATAGTGCACTTGATCCTCTGCAAATCCCTGGGGATGTATGGTACACAGTAAGTCAAAAATAATTAATAGGGTGGGCTCCAGGAGCTGGCAGGTGCACTGAAGCGTTCCGTGGCTCTCTGGCACAGGAACAGTGCTGGCACACTCAGAAAAGTTGGGGTAAACAGAACGGTGTCTCCAGAGATTGGCACTTCCCTGAGCTTGGACAGCTTCTCATCGCTGCCCGGGCTCGCTCCTAGGCTTAATGGGGAAGCTCTGCTTTAAATGAGGCTGTGGAAAGCTGAAGGCAGAGCAATCCCTGCTCTGCCTGTCATCCTGCTGCCCTGGAATTGATCAGCAAGTGCAAATGGGAAGGCAAACAGCACTCTGAGCTGCTGCTCTGCTTGTTCTCTGCTAAAAAGGGCTTCTTTCCACGGGGAAGCAGGACTCCAAGTCCAACCCAGCCACTACAACAGATCTGGAACACGTTGGCAAATGGATCAGGCAAAGTGCTTGGTATTTGCCTGCCTGAGCCCATCAAAACCACCCAAGCAGCAAGCTGCAGAGCAGGGCAGTCAATGCTCTGGACAATCCCTGCTGAGCAGCATGCCACAACAGGCACTCAGTCTGTGCCACCCAGTTCCACCTGCATTGGCAGCCTTAAGGTTTGCTTTTCTAGGGGCAAACAGCAACAGCAGTGGCACAGTGCAGCTTCAGTCAGTGAGCAAGAGAGGAGACTCAGGCTCTGCAAACAGCAACCCGCTGAGCTGCCCTCTCAAGGCCCTCCCCTTCCTGGCACTGAAAATGCCTCCCCTTGAACACAAATTTATCCCAGCATCACCCAGAGTAATTTCTTCTGATAGTCTGGAATGTAAAATGAACCCTGAGGATCTGCTGAGCTGTTCAGGAGTTGCAGTGAGTGCTGCCAGCTCCCAGCTGTTTTGCAGCTGGAGGTCTGAGTTTAGGAGGCAAATAGTGGCTGAGGCTCAGTGCTTGGAGGGTCACAGGCAGGGCTGGAACTCTTCAGTGGCACTCTGGAGGCTGGCAGGGAGGATAGGAGTCATTAGGAGAGGGCTGGCAGCTCCAGCAGCTCTCTCTGGTGGCTGTGACAAGTGACCTCTGCCGAGCAAGGTCAGTGCTATGAGAGAGGCCACGTAGGAAGCAGGGAGAGAAGGAGGCAGAAGCAGCCAGCAGCCTAATGCAGGATAATTTAGAAGCTGACCCTGTACATTAAGGCTAATGGAACCAAACAACTGCAATCCTGGAAGGAGAATGGAACCTCATTGAGAATGGAGCTACAGTACTTGAAATCCAATTAACTCTTATGTCTCCCCAAAGATTTGGATCACATTTTTCTTCCTTTCATTAACTGAAATTTGTTTTTCCCTTTGATTAAACTTAATATTAAGCCCCCCAAACAGACAGAAGGGTAATCAAAACCATGCATCATCTGTGGCCCACTCCACATGATTAAAGTCCTACTTTTCAATCACTTGCAGGGTGTGTCACCAGCAGGCTCACTTAGACACAGTCAGGCTGCTAATTAGCAGAATCAGAGTCACCCAGGTTGGCAGAGAGCTCCAAGCTCAGCCAGCCCAGCCTAGCACCCAGCCCTGCCCAACCAACCACACCATGGCACTCAGTGCCCCAGCCAGGCTTGGCTGCAACACCTCCTGCCACGGCCACTCCACCACCTCCCTGGGCAGCCCATTCCAATGCCAATCACTCTCTCTGCCAGGAACTTCCTAACAACATCCAGCCTGAACCTGCCCTGGCACAGCTTGAGCCTCTGTCCCCTTCTTCTGCTGCTGGCTGCCTGGCAGCAGAGCCCAACCCCACCTGGCTACAGCCTCCCTGCAGGCAGCTGCAGGCAGCAATGAGCTCTGCCCTGAGCCTCCTCTGCTGCAGGCTGCACCCCCCCAGCTCCCTCAGCCTCTCCTCACAGGGCTGTGCTCCAGGCCCCTCCCCAGCCTTGCTGCCCTTCTCCAAACACCTTCCAGCACCTCAACATCTCTCTGCAATGGAGGAGCCCAGAACTGGACACAGCACTCCAGGGGTGGCCTGAGCAGTGCTGAGCACAGGGCAGCAGAACCTCCCTGGTCCTGCTGCCCACACTGCTCCTGAGCCAGCCCAGGATGCCATTGGCTCTGCTGCCCACCTGGGCACTCTGACCCTCCCCAGCCCCAAAGCCTGCACAGCCTCAAGCCAAGCAGAGCTCTGTCCCATACTCCACTTTGACACCTTTGACATGGAGGACTCTGTGACCTTCCCAGAACATCCAACCCCAAACTTAGCCCAGAGCAGGGCAGTCTGAAGCCTTGAGGATCTCCAAGGTCTCTTCCAACCTCAACAGTTCTATGATACAGTTAATTAACCTTCTCTTAATGTGCCTGGGATACCTTTGAGGTGAATCCTCTGTGGGGAAATAAGATCAAAGGAGGGCACAAAGAGCTTTCTGCCTACCTGATGTGTTAAAAGAGAATAAAAAAGATAGAACTTAACATCTGGGTTTGGGTTGGTTTGGGGTTTTTCAGCTGAAGAAAGCCAGAATTAGACCACTGGGTGCCTTCAGAGGAGAGAAGTGCACACACAGCCAGCGGCCATGAAAGAAAGGAGCTGTTCGGAGGAGTCTCCCAGCAGGTAATGAGGGACAGGCACAGCCTCCGCACTGCCCTGCTGCACGCAGCGGCACCGGGCCCGGGGGCAGCCCTGTGCGGTCTGCCTGCGCTCATCCCCTGCGCGCCACAGCACACCCCAGGCCGGCGGCGCAGGCATTAAGGACAGCCAGATCGATGCGCCTCAGCTTTTCTTCTCCACCCACCTCGGAGCCCAGAGGCCTGCTGGTTTTTCTCGGTTCCCTTCACCATGCTGGCTGCAGGAGTCGGCCTGGCGGCGCGGGCCGGGCGGGCGGGGCGGGGTGAGCCGGGTGGGCTGCGCCGGGCCGGGGGGCCGAGGGAGGGCGGGCAGTGTGGGCCGGGCGCGCTGGTTTAGGGGGGCTGGTTTAGGGGGGCTGGTTTAGGGGCGCTGGTTTAGGGGGGCTGGTTTAGGGGGGCTGGTTTAGGGGGACTGGTTTAGGGGGGCTGGTTTAGGGGGGGCTGGTTTAGGGGGACTGGTTTAGGGGCGCTGGTTTAGGGCAGGCGGTGCGGGCTGGTTTAGGGGGGCTGGTTTAGGGGGGCTGGTTTAGGGGGACTGGTTTAGGGGGGCTGGTTTAGGGGGGCTGGTTTAGGGGGACTGGTTTAGGGGGGCTGGTTTAGGGGCGCTGGTTTAGGGCAGGCGGTGCGGGCTGGTTTAGGGGGGCTGGTTTAGGGGGGCTGGTTTAGGGGGGCTGGTTTAGGGGGGCTGGTTTAGGGGGACTGTTTTAGGGGGGGCTGGTTTAGGGGGGCTGGTTTAGGGGGGCTGGTTTAGGGCAGGCGGTGCGGGTTGGTTTAGGCGGGTTGGTTTAGGGGGACTGGTTTAGGGGGGGCAGGTTTAGGCGGGCTGGTTTAGGGGTGCTGGTTTAGGGGTGCTGGTTTAGGGCAGGCGGTGCGGGTTGGTTTAGGGGGGCTGGTTTAGGGGGGCTGGTTTAGGGCAGGCGGTGCGGGTTGGTTTAGGGGCGCTGGTTTAGGGGGGCTGGTTTAGGGCAGGCGGTGCGGGCTGGTTTAGGGGCACTGGTTTAGGGGGGGCTGGTTTAGGGGGACTGGTTTAGGGCAGGCGGTGCGGGCTGGTTTAGGGGCGCTGGTTTAGGGGCGCTGGTTTAGGGGCGCTGGTTTAGGGGCACTGGTTTAGGGGGGGCAGGTTTAGGGGCGCTGGCTTAGGGCAGGCGGTGCGGGCCGGGCGGGCTGATCCTCACCACATGGGCGCAGCTTGAAGCAGGCCATGCAGGATTTGTGCCATTTTCACGCCCGGGCAGGGCAGAGCTGCTTTGTACAGCAGCCTCTGCCTGAAGCGCTCAACCCAGAGCGCCAGGGCTGGGACACTCCGCAGCGCTGCCTCCCGTGCAGCACAGTTGGGCTTTTGGAGCCAGACTCTGCCTTAGCTGCAGCATCTCAGACAGAGGAACTGAATGGCAGCGCTGAGGACAGCTCTGGCTTAGAGCAGGATCGTGGCTACTGGCAAAAGCATCTTTGCTCTCCAGATCTATGGCTTAGAACCAGAGAATCAAGACATTGTTTGGGCAGGTAGAGTCCTCTCAGATCATCCAACCCAACCATCAACCCAGCACCACCATGACCACTAAATCCTCAAGTGCCATGACCACAGGATTCCTGAGCACCTCCATGGGTGGACATCTCCCTGGGCAGCCTGTGCCAATCCCTGACTGCTCTTGCAGCAAAGAATTATTTCCTCATCTCCAACCTAACCCTCTCCTGGCACAACCCCAGGCCATTTCCTCTCCTTCTATCACCTGAGAGTATGGAGCAGAGCCCAACCCCACCTGGCTCCAACCTACTTTCAGGGAGCTGCATAGGGCAATGAAGTCTCCCCTCAGCCTCCTCCAGGCTGAACAACAGTAGGCAGCAGAGGAGGCAGCAGTGCCCAGGTGGGCAGCAGAGCCAATGGCATCCTGGGCTGGCTCAGGAGCAGTGTGGGCAGCAGGACAAGGGAGGTTCTGCTGCCCCTGTGCTCAGCACTGCTCAGGCCACCCCTGGAGTGCTGTGTCCAGTTCTGGGCTCCTCCACTCCAGAAAGATGTTGAGGTGCTGGAAGGTGTCCAGAGCAGGGCAGCAAGGCTGGGGAGGGGCCTGGAGCACAGCCCTGTGAGGAGAGGCTGAGGGAGCTGGGGGGGTGCAGCCTGCAGCAGAGGAGGCTCAGGGCAGAGCTCATTGCTGCCTGCAGCTGCCTGCAGGGAGGCTGTAGCCAGGTGGGGTTGGGCTCTGCTGCCAGGCAGCCAGCAGCAGAGGAAGCGGACACAGCCTCAAGCTGTGCCAGGGCAGGTCTAGGCTGGATGTGAGGAGGAAATTCCTGGCAGAGAGAGTGATTGGCATTGGAATGGGCTGCCCAGGGAGGTGGTAGAGTCTCTGTCCCTGGAGGTGTTGAAGCCAAGTCTGGCTGGGGCACTTAGTGCCATGGTCTGGTTGGTTGGGCAGGGCTGGGTGCTAGGCTGGGCTGGGGGAGCTTGGAGCTCTCTGCCAGCCTACTTGATTCTGCTGTTCTATGACTCTAAGCTCAGCCAAAAGCACTGATTTTGGGTGCTCTCACTTTGCTGGGGACTCTTTGCACAACCTGGCTGATTTGTAACAGTTTCCATTAAAATTCATTATCTCAGTAATTTCTTACCTGATTTCCCATCAGTGAGATAAGAGGAAGGACGCAGATCCCTTATTTGCAACAAGAAGGAGTCAATTAATGAGCCAGGTTGGTTCTGTGCTGCTGTTTCCTGACACAAACAGAATTATTCAGCAAGCCAAGCCACATCTTTTAACACTTTCTCCAGTTTGTCTCAGAACCTCATTAAGCAGTTTGAGGAGATCAAAAGCTCTGTGTCCACCCTGAGCACGTCCCAGCAGTCAGTCACGCTTTCAGGACATCCTGGTCTTGCTCCTTCAGCCACCACAAGCTGAACTGTGCCAAACAGCCTTGTGGGCAGGAGCAGAGCTGGGCTGGGCCAAAGCTGGGATTTATTAGCTGCTTTCCTGAGAGCAAATTTCACACAGGACAGCTTAAGGACCTGTTGTGGAATCTGGGTGATTCAACCTGCTATGGAAGTGATTGAGTACAAGAAGGTTTGCAGCCCAGGAGTGTAAGTGAAATTTGGAAGCTAATTTTGTGTAAGATCACAACCTCCCAATTAAATAATAGATGGAGCCTGCCTGCTGCATCATCAAACTTTAATTAGATTCTCTGCAGCTGGATGTCTTTGATCTCAGCTAAATAAATCATAGATGTGTTGTGGTTTGTTGGGCGGGTTCTGTGTCATGCTAAACTCACATATGAAACAGAATAAGGTGTTTGAATCAGCATTGTTACAGGGAGGGGAGGAGGAGGAAATTCCCCCTGGGTCTCCCCCCACAGCACTGGATTAGTTCCACGCCTACCTTTGTCCTCCTCCCTGCAGTCAAAGGCAGGCAAAATCGAATTTTCTTTCCCCCTGGCAGAGCCATGACCCTCAGCTGCCTTCTTGGGGCTTCTGAAGGGAAGACACGGGCAAACCCAAGAGCCAGCAGCACCCCTCTGGGACCCAGGCTTGAAACGCTTTTGCTGCTGGCTGCCAGCAGGACCTGAAATGCTTTTGCTTTTCTTACTGTTCCGTCCTGGATTCTTGGGCAAATCAAACTGACAGCACCAAAGTCCATGAAACACTGAAGTTTACAGTCCCGGTCCTGGAGCAAACTGCTCCTCACACTTCTCTGCTCGAGAAGATCTGCTGTGGGTGTAAGATAGGGGGACCACAGTGGTACCTGCCCAGGCAGTGGCTTGGCTTGCTGGCTGCCTGCAGCAGGGGCTGGCTGCTGGGCATCGCTGTGGTTCCAGCGGCTCTGCACACACACAGGCAGGCAGAGAGGCAGACAGGCACACACACAGGCAGGCAAACACACACACACAGGCAGGCAAACACATAGGCAGGCACACAGAGAGGCAGGCAGTCAGAGGCAGGCACACACACAGAGGCAGGCACACACAGACGTCCTTAACCCACTTCTGAGGGAGATCAAAGGGAATCCCTCCAGGAGTTCCTGCCGCAGCTGGGAACATCTCTGTCCTGTGTCTCCAAGAGCATTTTAGGCTCTGTTTTGCTCCTGCTCTCGTTGCAAGAACTGATTCAAACCAATGAAATTAAAATGCACCTTTGTGTGGGGTGCATGGGAAAGACTGCATCTGGGAGATCTCATCTGCTCCTGCAGGACCAATCAGGGGGAGCAATAACTCAGCACCAAGCGCAGGAGATGGTGGCTGGGCCAGGATCTGGCCACAGTTATCAGTCTTAAGAGAAAGTGTCTTAAGACGAGCAGACAAATGACTCTTTAACGCCCCTGCAACCAGTCATGACTCACCCACAGTTTATTACCAGCTCTGAGGTGCTTGGCCTCAGGCAGGAGGATGGTTAGCCACAGCCAGAGAATCAGAGAATCAGCCAGGTTGGCAGAGAGCTCCAAGCTCAGCCAGCCCAGCCTAGCACCCAGCCCTGCCCAGCCAACCAGACCATGGCACTAAGTGCCCCAGCCAGGCTTGGCTTCAACACCTCCTGCCACGGCCACTCTACCACCTCCCTGGGCAGCCCATTCCAGTGCCAATCACTCTCTGCCTCTGTCCCACAGTCATGCTTGCACCTGCAATTGTTTTTAAAACACGGCAGTATTCAGGCAGACAAACACTGCCCTGGGGCAGCTTTTAGCCTTCAGAATGTAGATACCTCTAAAATAACTCCCAGGAGGATGTGGCAGAAAGGGTTTCCATACCAAAAAAATCTATCAGCCCAAGACAGCTAATCAAAGCCTGCTGTATTTATGCACTGGGGTTGTGATTTCACCTCCGTGCCAGCTCTGCTAGCAAACACTGCCAGAGCAGAACTTTCAGAGCAGCTATTCCCCAGGTTATCTCCCAGAGAGGAGCTCTCAAGGAACACTTTGTAACTCAGATAGCAGCAAATCCCTGGATTTCCCTCTGAACAGGGTGGACATCTGCTGCATCTCATTGTGCTGCTCCACTGCACTCCTCGCCACAGCCACAGCACAACTGCTCTGCTCTCACCCTGCGATGAAAGAGCTCTTCTAAAACCAGATCTGCAAATGATGAGCACAGAGCACTGCTGACACTCAGATTCCATGCACCTTGATTCCTCCTCGTTTGCTGAAGCAATTCCTTACCCAAGAAAGAGCACAGGCCCCACCTGCAGTCCTGGGGGCAGTTCTGGAGCCACCAACACAAGCAGCACATGGAAGGGTTGGAGCCAGTGCAGAGGAGGCCACCAAGATGCTGAGAGGGCTGCAGCAGCTCTGCTCTGAGCACAGGCTGAGAGAGTTGGGGCTCTGCAGCCTGGAGAGGAGAAGGCTTCCAGGAGAGCTTGGAGTGGCCTTGCAGGCTGTGAAGGGGGCTGCAGGAGGGCTGGGGAGGGACTATTGACAAGGTCTGGGAATGAGAGGAGGAGGAGGAGGAATGGGTTTGAAGTGTCAGAGGGGAGATTGCAAGTGGCTGTAGGGAAAGAGTTCTCTGCAGTGAGGGTGGTGAGACACTGGCACAGGTTGCCCAGGGAGGTTGTGCAGCACAGAAGCACCCAATAGGATCTTTGATCACATTGGGTGATTTTGTGCTACACAAGCTCCCTGGAGGTGTTCAAGGCCAGGCTGGATGAGGCACTGAGCAACCTGTTCTAGTGGGAGGTGTCCCTGCCTATGGCAGGGGGTTGGAACTGGCTGAGCTTTGAGGTCCCTTCCAACCTAAGCCATTCTATGATCCTAAAGCAGGTTTCTTACTTGTCATAGATTGGTTTGGAAGGGATGTTCAAAATCATCCAATTCCAATCTCCTGTCACAGGCAGGGACACCTCCTACTAGCCCAGGTTCCTTCCAGGCCCCATCCAGCCTGGCTTTGAACACTGCCAGGCTTGGAGCCTCCACGGCTGCTCTGGGTGCCCTGCTCCCTCCAGTGCCTCACCACCCTGTGCTGAGGAATTTCCTCCCAGTCTCTCATCTCAGTCCAGCTTCTTCCAAACTGAACCCATCACCTGTCACTCCATGCCCTTGACAGGAGTCCCTCTCCAGCTTTCCTGTAGCCCCCTCCCGATCCTGGGAGGCTGCCCTGAGGTGTGCCAGCAGCCTCAGCTCTCCTGGCTGCAGTCAGCAGAGCACAGGCTGTGTGCGTCCCTAAGCGCCCCAGGGCTCCGCGCAGGCTGCTCTCTGCTTTGCTTGCCTAAACCTCCTGTCCTCCAGGTCACCGCCTGAGCGCAGCAGTGCCTGCTGGCCCCGCACACACCCAGCGCGCAGGGACTGCCTCTCTCTCTCACACACACCAGCAGATTTATCTGCTTCTTTGGAGCATCCTCCTCGGTAAGCTGCACGGATTTGGCACCAAGTGTTTAGACACAGACCATTTGTACCATTTAACCTTGAGGATTTATGCTGCTACAGAGGGAATCTGCTCTGGTTCTCCTTCCCAGAGCACTACATAAAAGGAATAAAAAATGCAAAGAGTGGCTAGAGAAGCTTTCAAACCAGAGAAAAGCAGAGCCTGCTCTTCCACTGCTGCATAATGGTGTGTAAAGTGCTCTCCAATTGGCTGCTCCCAGGACACGGAGTGTGGCAGGGCAGCAAGAGTGCTCATCACACCTGTTCTGCCTGCCACCTGCCTCCACACCTGCCCGTGTCAGGCAGAAGCTCCATGTGCTCCCCAGACTACTTGCTCTGCTTGTCCTTTCATAGACTCAGGGTGGGAAGGGACCACAAGGAGCAGCCAGTCCCAACCCCCCTGCCATCCCCAGGGACACCCTACCCTAGAGCAGGCTGCACACAGCCTCAGCCAGCCTGGCCTCAAACACCTCCAGCCATGGGGCCTCAACTACCTCCTTGGGCAACCCCTGCCAGCCTCTCACCACTCTCCTGCTCAACAACTTCCTCCTCACCTCCAGCTTTGCTCCATCCCCCCTGTCCTGGCACTACTTGCTCTCTTAAGACCCAGCCCCCTGCATGGCAGAGCATCTGCCCCCTGCTGCTGTGGCACCAGGCGTGCCCCGAGGCACACCGAGTCACCCTAAAGCTCCAGACCTGGCTTAGGAGTTCCCACCTCTTCCTCCCTCGGGAGCTGCTCTGGCTGCTGCTGCAGCACAGCCTGACTCAGGTCGTTCATTTCTGTGCACATCAAGGACAGCTTTTGTGAGGTAAGTAACCAGGAGTGGCTGGAGCTGTGCTGTGTGTGAGGAAACCTTTGCTGCTGCATCTCCTGCCTTGCTCTGCTCTCTGAAGCTGGCTGATGGCTCTAAGATGTTCCTCTGCTTAGCTGCCTCTTCAGCTGACAGCTGCCTCCCTGCAGCACTCTCTCTGCAAGCTCCAGAGAGGACCTGGAGCAACTCTCCCAAACCTCTGGAGATCAGCATCAAGCTTTCAGACAATATTTCTGAGGCTACAGAGAGGCCCAGCTCAGGCCACTAGAGGTGACTGATTCACAGAGCAAGGACGTGGCTGTTCTGAGAGGTCTCTTAGGGTGTCAAGTGGCCCATGGAGAGGGAGCAGGCAGTTCTGTAAGGACAGGGCATTCTGCATTAAATGCACAGCAGAGCTGCAACAGGTGCAGAGGGACCCCCCCCCCAGCTGCACCCCGTGAGCAGACACCCAGCCTGAGCTGAACCTCAGCTCCCAGAGACAGCAGTGGGACTGCTCCTGCATGGAGGCTTCTTTTGTTGGAAGCAGGAGAACTGAGATCTGCTTTCCTGCAGGGACAATGAGCTAAGCTCCAAGCAGTGCTCCCAGGCTGCACAAGCACAGGGGACAGGAGACCAGGGGGGTGCTCTGGTACCCAGGTACTGAGCCAGGAGCTGGGAAGGCAGCTGAATGCCACATGCTGGCACAGGTCTCCTGTGTGATCTGGGGCAAATCCAAGCACCAGAGTGGCTGGGAGAGGCCTGAGGAGCCTCACGCAGAGCACTGCATGGGCTGTGCAGGTCGGCATGCCCTGCTGCTCAGGAGGGCTGACTCATGGTGCTGCTGGTGTCTGCAGCACTCCAGCAGCTCAAGCACCACTCCAGAGCACTGCAAAGCACAGAGCACCTCATGGTCCATGTGGGAAGTGGGGACAGAACGAGCAGCCTACCTCCAAGGGACACACTGAAGGTGAATGCATTGAGGAGCACTCAGGAACAGCTTGCCTCATCCCCTGACCACGCAGAAGACAGACACATGCACACATGTGTGCACAGGATGCAACAACTTGCTGCTGCCTCCTTTGTCAGCTGGAAAGCAGAGATCTTTGGAACTAGGTATCTGTGAGGTCCCTTCCAACCTAAAGTTCCAGTATCTCAACATCCATCTGGGCTCCTAAGTTCAAGAGAGATGTTGAGATGCTGGAAGGTGTCCAGAGCAGGGCAGCAAGGCTGGGGAGGGGCCTGGAGCACAGCCCTGTGAGGAGAGGCTGAGGGAGCTGGGGGGGTGCAGCCTGCAGCAGAGGGGGCTCAGGGCAGTGCTCATTGCTGCCTGCAGCTGCCTGCAGGGAGGCTGTAGCCAGGTGGGGTTGGGCTCTGCTGCCAGGCAGCCAGCAGCAGAAGAAGGGGACAGAGGCTCAAGCTGTGCCAGGGCAGGTCTAGGCTGGATGTGAGGAGGAAGTTCCTGGCAGAGAGAGTGATTGGCATTGGAATGGGCTGCCCAGGGAGGTGGTGGAGTGGCCGTGGCAGGAGGTGCTGAAGCCAAGCCTGGCTGGGGCACTTAGTGCCGTGGGTTAGTTAGAAGGGTTAGGTCAGAGGCTGGGCTCAATGGTCCTGGAGGTTGTTTCCAACCTGTCTGAGTCTGTGATTCTAGAATGGGAGGCATTGGAAAGGGCCTCTGAAGATCACTGAGTCCAACTCCCTTGCCAGAGAGGGGCACCCAGGACAGGCAGCTTCCATAACTGTGCACCATTCTATGATTCTCTCTGAGCAGAGAGGCTGTGCTCAGCAGAGGCCTTTCCAGGAGCCACTTCACACACCAAGCAGCACCTCTGTGTTGGCACTAAGCAAGAGGCTGTGCACCCACCTGGGTCCCCGAGCGTGGCCGCAGAGCTGCTGCCTGCCCAGCTGCTGCTGATCGCACCCGGCCAGGAACGCAAGCAGAGCCCACCCTAAAGCCAAGGCATGAAAAGCTTTCTCCATGTCAAAGCCTGTTTGAATCCAAAGGCCTTTAAATAAATTAATACCAGTTTTAAAAGGCTTCTACTCAGGTGGCAGTGAATGTCCCACTTCTGCAGTCCTGGCAGTTAGGAGGCCAAATGCTCTTTCTGTTATGTGCATCACATACACTGCCACATCTTCTGAGCACCTCTTCGGGGCAGGCTGGGTCAGCTCATTTAGTCAACACTTACACAGAGGGCAGGGAGAGTGCAGGTCTGGGTCCCAGCCTGCAAAGCAGACAATGCCCCTGCTGCCAGCAGCGCCAGCCTGGCACCCTGCGGGATCAGGGCTGCACCCACTGGGGGAGCAGAGCAGAGGCACAGGGGAAGAAATGAAACTGTACTCAAACCAGAGGTGTAAGGTAAAAAGAGTCAATCACCTGCTGTGTGAGCCCTGTGTGCTCCTTACAGAGAGCTCCTGGAGGCTGTCAGACACACAGCTAACAGCACAGGAGGTGCTGTGCTCCGGCAGGCAGCCTGCTGCTGCCCACACCTGTGCTGGGAAACAGAAGCAGGCAGGACCACAGAATCATCCAGGCTGGAAACGACCTCCAGGATCACCCATCCCAGTCTCTCACCTAACCCTTCTAATCAACTAACCCACGGCATTAAGTGCCCCAGCCAGGCTTGGCTTCAACACCTCCTGCCACGGCCACTCCACCACCTCCCTGGGCAGCCCATTCCAGTGCCAATCACTCTCTCTGCCAGGAACTTCCTCCTCACATCCAGCCTCAAACTGCCCTGGCACAGCTTGAGCCTCTGTCCCCTTCTTCTGCTGCTGGCTGCCTGGCAGCAGAGCCCAACCCCACCTGGCTACAGCCTCCCTGCAGGCAGCTGCAGGCAGCAATGAGCTCTGCCCTGAGCCTCCTCTGCTGCAGGATGCACCCCCCCAGCTCCCTCAGCCTCTCCTCACAGGGCTGTGCTCCAGGCCCCTCCCCAGCCTTGCTGCCCCTCTCCAAACACCTTCCAGCACCTCAACAGCTCTCTTCAATTCAGGAGCCCAGAACTGGACACAGCACTGCAGGTGTGACTCCAAGCTGCCATCAGCCAATCTTCTCCTGGAGCCTGTTCCTGCTCCACGTTCTAGCCCTGCCAGACCCTGAGCCATTCTTGAGGCAGATGCTTTCCAAGTAGGGCACACAAAATAACGTAGCTCAAACCACTTGGAGGAAAGATTCTGAGAAGCCTAAAATAGCTCTTGAGATGCAAAAGTGAAACCAGGACAGCTATTACATCAACAATGCACAGGAGGCAGGAGCATGGAGGTCGTGCTGGAGATGACACAGGGAGGGCAGGAGGCAGCCCACACCCCCAGACCTTTGCAGAGGTGTGGGGCATTAAAGGCTTACGTTTCCATCTGGTTTTGCCTCCGGCTGCTTCACACAGGTGAGGCTGTTGGCTCTGGGGGTGTGGATGGAATGACTGACTTTCAGAGGTGCTTTGTTCTGCAGTGGCAGCTGGGTTAGGAACTGGCTCTGCTTTCCCACCCAGAGCAATAGCACTGCCATTGGAATGGGCTGCCCGGGGGGGTGGTGGGGTCGCCGTGCCTGGAAGTGTTTGGGAGGGGACTGGATGGGGCACTTGGTGCCGTGGTCTGGATGACTGGACAGGGCTGGGTGCTAGGTTGGACTGGCTGAGCTTGGAGCTCTCTTCTAACCTGGTTGATTCTATGATTCCATGTCTTTGGAAGAGACCTTCAAGACCATCCAGTCCAACCTTCAACCCATCACTGCAAGGTCACCACTAACCCTTGAGCCTGAGCACCAGGTCCATATCTGCCTGTAGTTGTAAAGAGTCTGATCTCCTGCCCAGCCGAGGCACAGAAGAGCCTCTTTCAATTTTGGAGATGGCTGCAGGAGAGAGTCTGGGGAGGCTTCCTAAGAAAGGAATCCCAAACACTCCAAACCACAGCACAGGTCCAGTGCCACAGGACAGCACAGGAGCTGCTGGACCAAGAGGGCTCTGGCAGGGGTTGGAGATGCTGAGCAGCTCACAGAGCTGGGTTCAGAGCACGGTGTGCAAGGCTTTCAGAGAAACAAGCAGAGCTCTCTGCTGGTTGTGTGTTTAGCAAGATGACAGATCAGCCCCGGGAGGGGCATAGCTCAGCTCCATTGTAATCAAGCTGAACAGCAGCACTTACCTTAATTCATGCAGCTGCCATGGCCAGATAGGAGATGTCACCACAGTATGAAAATGGAAGATGTGATTGTTGAGCAGAATGGTTCACAGGAACTTCCTTAAAATAATATCACCTGCTAAATTGTGCTCTCAGGTAGAAAAAGTCAACAGAGACACAATAAATCAGACTTCAGCCTCCTCTCTACCCTGCAGCTCCTGTGAGGCAGCTCTGTTATTCTGGGGAGGAAATTCTCCTGGCAGGACCTGGCTCTGCAGATCTGCCTGCAGGAGTGGGGGACCCTAGCATCTGGCCTGGGTCGCTCTCAGGAGCATCCCCACTGCACCAAGGTCAGTTCTACATGGCTCAAGCACCTTTCATAGAGTCAACCAGGTTGGAAGAGACCTCCAAGCTCATCCAGTCCAACCTATCCCCCAGCCCTAGCCAGTCAACCAGACCATGGCACTAAGTGCCTCACCCAGGCTTTGCTTGAACACCTCCAGGCACGGTGCCTCCACCACCTCCCCAGGCAGCCACCAGACTGTGACTGTGTTTATTTTCACCAATCTTCTCCCAAGCCAGCACCATCCCAGGAGCCAGGGAAGAATCCCCCATCCCAGAGGGATTCCTTATGGAGCTGTGCCTGCTGAGGGACTGCCTGCAGGTGAGCAGAGGGTGCTCGAGCCCCACAGCAGCAGTGACTCTTCCTGTCCTTAGCGTGTCAAAGCTCTCACTGATGGAGGCTCCATCAGCCACTGCCTTACATAACCAACCTCTGGCTTTGGAGGTGTCACCTGGGGAAGGTGCCTGGGATAACCTCCCCAGCTCAGCAGTGTCAGAACAGCCCTCTGACATCACACAGCAGAGCCCAGAGAAACAAACCCATTTACAGCCAGGGCTGAAGAAGATCAATCACTCAGAGAGAGAGGAAGGCCCAGGCAGGCACTCTGCAGTCACCATAAAACATGCACAGTAATGACAGATGCCAACATGTCCACACTCATCACTTTTCCTTCCTACCCCCAGGAGCTCTTTGCTGCCAAAGTTCCCATTGCACTGCACGCCAGAGCACACAGGTTGGCATCAGAAGGTCCCCACCAGCACTAATTCCAGCAGCAGCAAAGGTACACATTGCCCACCCAAGGCAGGTGGGTCCTGCTGGGCAGGGTTAGCTCTCTGCCCCTTCACCCAGGCATTAAGCTGTGGCTGTCTGAGCACAAGCAGTGCCTGCAGCCCTGGGCCCTCCCAGCAGCACTTCAGGCAGCTCACTGCTGCTGTTCAAAGAGAAAACCAACGTGGGGCACAGCACAGCCTCTGCCTAACGCCGAGCAGACAGCCAGAGACTGCAGCTGTGCCCCAGCTGTGCCCACAACTGATTCCCCAGCTGCTGCTGGGAACAGCTGAGGAGCTGGGGTGAGGGACAGCTGAGGGAGCTGGGGTGAGGGACAGCTGAGGAGCTGGGGTGAGGGACAGCTGAGGAGCTGGGGTGAGGGACAGCTGAGGGAGCTGGGGTGAGGGACAGCTGAGGAGCTGGGGTGAGGGACAGCTGAGGAGCTGGGGTGAGGGACAGCTGAGGGAGCTGGGGTGAGGGACAGCTGAGGGAGCTGGGGTGAGGGACAGCTGAGGAGCTGGGGTGAGGGACAGCTGAGGGAGCTGGGGTGAGGGACAGCTGAGGGAGCTGGGGTGAGGGACAGCTGAGGAGCTGGGGTGAGGGACAGCTGAGGGAGCTGGGGTGAGGGACAGCTGAGGAGCTGGGGTGAGGGACAGCTGAGGGAGCTGGGGCTCTTTAGCCTGCAGAAGAAGAGGCTGGGGGAAGACCTCATCCCCCTCTGCTGCAGCCTCAAAGGAGGCTGAAGTGAGGTGAGGTTGGTCTCTTCTCACACACAAGTGACAGGACAGGAGGAAACAGCCTCAAACTGTGCCAGGGGAGATTGGGGTTAGGCGTTAGGGTAAATGCCTCCCCAGCAAGGGCTCTCAGGCACTGGCACCGGGTGCCAAGGGTGGTGCTGGGGTGCCCATCCCTGGAGCTGGTGGGTGTGGTGCTGAGGGACCACAGTGGCAGCAGTGCAGGAGCTGTGAGCTGGGGGTGAGTGGTTGGACTCAATCATCTCAGAGGTCCCTCCCAGCCTCCCCAGTTGCAGGATTCACCCTAGCACATCCCTGCTGTGGAGACTCAGAGGGCTGAGCCCAGGTTCCTCTCAGAGCTTGAGGAAATGTTTCTTCCCTGCTCATTCTCTGCTTCCCCATCCCCAAATCCAGCCAGACCCCAACACTTCCCCTATGTGCAGGCTCCTGGGTCTGATCTGGAGACTGAGAGAGTGAAGGAGACATTAGAGCTGCTCATTGGCTCCATGACAGCCTGGGATGAAAAATGGGAATGTTTTAGCAGCTTTACTCACAGCTTTTCTATTTCCCATCAACATTTTGAGCAAATAATCAGCTTTTCTGCAGTAAATGACATGCAGTGACAAACAGTTGGAATCTGGGAGAGCACTGACAGCAAACTTTGACAATCTGGGTTTCAAGCACAAAACAAAACCAGCTCAGTAAGAGCCTCCCAAGCTGGAGTGGGAATCAACTGCTGAAGACCCCCAGGTCCCTGCCAGCCACACAGGCAGAGCATCCAGAGGAGGTTTGGTAGCAGGACTGAGTTGAGTCACACATTAGCCCTGCTGCCACCCTGGCCCTGCCTCAGATACACCTCCCAGAACTGCCATGTTTGTAATTGAGTATTGACTGCCTCAATTCTCCTGGAACAAAATCTGGCTCGCTGAAAACAAAGCAGAACAAAGAAGTCAGAAGAGTGGCAGTTGGTTGAGGTTCCTCTGGATGTGAGCACACAAAGACAGACAGCAGGCAGTGGAAGGAAGTTTTCCTCCCTCAGCTGCACAGGACCCCCCCCCCCCCAAGTTTGCAGCAGGAGTTCCTGCTGCCAGGGCAAGGCTTTGCTGGGTTCTCCAGAAAGGAGCAGAGGAAGCAGTGAGATCCCAGGGGTGCCTCCAGGGGCTCTGAAGACTTGAGGAGCTGGAGAGGGTTAGTTCCTGCTCCTATCAAAGGACTTGGATTAATCAACTCATTTCCCTGTGTCTGAAATGATCCTCTGGCACTTGCACCTGCACTACCAGAGCCCACAGAGAACACAGAGAGCAGGGGTTAGCATTTCCAGCAGGGACTGCACACAGCCTCCCCTCCTCCACCTCTGCTCCTCCTTCCCCCGTGCTGGGGCTGGTTCCCACTCAGCGCTCAGCACAGCTGCCGTTAGCAGGAGGCTTCTCTCCAGCCACCACTCCTGGGCTGGATGCTCTGCACATGCAACTGCCAGCCAGGCCCCTGGGAGTGGTGGGAGCTTCATCGTGGCCTGTCAGCACCTCAGGCACCCCAGCTGCATCCCCGACCCTGGGAAGGAGCCCCACACCAAGCTGGCAGTGAGGGCCCGAGCTGCAGGAGGAGGTCTCCATTTATCCTTCGGAGCACTCCAGGGGAAGGTAGCTCTCTGCAGACACATTGCTGGGGCAACACCTCTGCATTTTCAGCAGAATGAGTCGCTTTCACCCCAGGCTGCTGAGCAGCAACCCCACCTGGCTCCTGGCTCCAGCCTCCTCTCAGGGAGCTGCAGAGAGCAGTGGGGCCTCTCCCCAGCCTCCTCTTCTCCAGACTAAACCAGCCCAGCTCCCTCAGCTGCTCCTTACTAGCCCTGTTCAGACCCTTCCCCTTGCCTTGATCTCTTCCAGCTCCTGCAAGGACCACTGCTGACCATACCTGACCAACAGTGAGCCCTCGAGCTGCTGATGGGATGGATCCTTACCCTCCAGCCGACTCTTAACCAGGCTTGGTCTCCAAATGCAGTTCCCTCCCCTTGTTTCCCAGTGAATGTTAGAGCTCCAACTGCATTTTATGCAGCTCATAAAGCCCCAGATGAATTCACTCCTAAATATGATTTTAATCTCATTTCAGAGTTTTCCTACATTGTGCTGTGTGTCACAGGGTGAATTAGCAGGGGATGAGTGATGGCTCTGCACTGAGGCATTCTGCATCTAGCTCCAAACTTGGCTGGAGCCAATCTGCTCAGATGAGACAGAGCAAGTTCAATAAATGATAATCAATGCCCGTGGATTTCCCCGAGGAGGTGATCTCAACTGCAGGTGGCTGAGGTTTTGCACACTGGAGCTGGCCTCTTCCCCAGCTCTCCAGAGCCACCATCGTCAGGAGTCAGAAATGCTAACACAAATTACTAATATTTCCCTGGGGCTCCAAGCTCTTTTCCCTCACCTCTCACACCATGGCTTAGCTTTTTCTTCTCCAGTTAATATCTAAGCAACACAAAAAGAAATTCATCAAGGTGACTGCAGGCCTCAGAGGTCTGGCAGGAGGATGCTGAACCTTTCACCCAGAGGTCCTCGTTGCTGACGTGCCCTGGGCTGGTCCTGACTGCAGCTTATTAGCATCTGAGAGCCCTCTGCAAACCTGCACCTTTAAAATTCACCTTCTCAGGCAGTCAGAGCTGGCATGCAGAGCAAATCCCTCCAGACAGGGTCAAATCTGTACAGAAGTGATGCCCTTCCCTTGCTGACAACAGGCTTGGTCATAAGTGAACTTTGGACAGTCCCTTGTACCTGCCCTTGCTGTAGCCCAGGACAAACAGCACTGCTCAGGAGCCAGATGTCTGCCCCAGCACTGCTGGGGGACACAGGAGAGAAAGGACACTGCTGGTGAGGTCCCTTCCTGCCCCAGAGAGGGTCCAGCCACAGCAGCACTGAAATGAAGGGCAAGCTGAGCCTGCTCCAAGAACAAGCAGAATCACAGAAGCACTGAGGCTGGAAAGGACCTGAGGTCATCACGTCCAGCCTGTGGCTGAACACCACTACCCAGCTAGAGCATACACCGAGGCCACACCCAGACCTCCAGGGATGCTGGCTCCTACACCTCCCTGGGCAGCCCATTCCAGTGCCTGCTCACCCTTTCCATTAGGAAGTGCTTCCTAATGTCCAACCTAAACCTCCCCTGGTGCAGCTTCAGACCATGCCCTCCTGTCCTGTCACAAGTTGCCTGGGAGCAGAGAATGTCAGTCTCTGGGGCTGCCAGCCCAGCATGTTCCACAAGCTCTGAGCTCCTCTGCAGAGAACAGACAGAGGGATTTTAGGTGTGAGGAGGGTAAGCAATAATCAGTCATTGCACTGACTGCAGCAGGGCAAGATCAGCTCCATCACTGAGCACTGAGACACAGCTGCCACAGGCACACTTCAGCCGTGGCACTGTCTGCTGCCCACCGATGCTCCCTTCCTGGCATCCCAAGAGTCTGCCCAGTGGAACCACGCAGGTGCTCCTATGGCAGGGGGTTGAACTGGATGATCTCTGAGGTCCTTCCAACCTAAATCCTTCTATGATTCCATCTTCTCATCTCCCCCCATGTGACAGTCACAGCCCCAATCCTCCCTGGTGCTTCGTTAAACAGGTGAACCAGCTGATGGGATTTTGGAACTGTTGATAGAATAGACTCAGCCAGGCTGGCACAGAGCTCCAGGCTCCCCCAGCCCAGCCTAGCACCCAGCCCTGTCCAACCAGCCAGACCATGGCACTCAGTGTCCCAGCCAGGCTTGGCTTCAACACCTCCAGGGACAGTGACTCCACCACCTCTTGGGCTACTCCACTGACTTCTTGGCAGCAGAGCCCAACCTCAGCTGGCTACAGCCTCCCTTCAGGCAGCTGCAGGCAGCAATAAGCTCTGCCCTGAGCCTCCTCTGCTGCAGGCTGCACACCCCCAGCTCCCTCAGCCTCTCCTCACAGGGCTTGTAGCTCCCGAGCCCTCCTCTCCTCTGCTGCCTCAGAGCCAGGTGTCCCTGTGCCTTTGCTGCAGAAGTCAGTGGGAGCTGGGGATTGCCCTGCCCTGGGACAGTGTCCTGCAGCCCTATCAGAGAGGGACACCAGGCCCCTCCCTGAGTACATGGCTCACCCGAACGGGTTTGCTCTGTGAGTTTGGACAAGCACTGCAGCAGCACACAACTCTGCAGAGACTCGGAGAGCTGAACCAGGTCTGGAGGCATTAGTGGCACCGTGAGCAGCATGCAAAGATCACTGCCTCGGAGGCTTCCCTGGCTCCTGGGAACGCTGCATCCTGGGCAGAAAACTTTCCAACCCCCCCAAGGCTTTGCCTGTTCGGATTTCAATGAAAAACTTCACTACAGGAGCACAATTCCACAGGGAACCCCCAGGCTTCTGCTCCCGGGAGCTGGCTGAGCAGGGGAGAAGAGCCCCGCACTAGCCAGGGGAAAGGATTCCCAGGTCAATGCCAGCCTTGCCGGTTAGTGCAGTGCCCTAAGCCAGGTGCAGCTTGCTTTTGGAGCCTGGCCCTTGCAGCTGCAGGCTTGGGGACACTGAGGCTCAGACTGTGCCTGGTGTCTGAGCAGAGGCACTCGGCTGTGAAAGCAGTGAGCAGCTGAGCCCTGGAACCAGAGCTTCTCGCTCTCCCAAGAGTCCGCAGTCAGCTCCTCCCTGCCTATTGCCTGCCCCGGGGCGGCCGAGCCGGGGGGGCAGCACAGCCTCACCCCGAGGCAGGGAGGATGCCAACCCTCTCTGTCGATCACGTTCTCGTTGCAGTCACCAGTGTGATACAGCACACTTGGAGCTGCAGCCGCGGGTCACAAAGCTGTGCGCCTGTGCGACCTGTCAGCAAACAGCTTCTGCATCAGCCAGAGGGTGAGGAGCAGCTCAGGGGCCGATTGGGCATCACCGAAGGGCACTTCCCTACCCTCTCCTCCTCTGCCGCCAGCTGGCTGCCACCTACCTCCTGCCTTCCCTCTGTTCCATCCCCACCTTCCAGCAGGAGGGAGAGTCCTCTCCTGCCCTCAGCCAGGGCATGTCCTGTGCAAGGACCCAGCTCCTCAGGGAATCCTTTTGTGGGCTCCCGAAGGACACAGAGCAGATAGGTCCTTAAAGGCAGAGACCAGGGCTGAGGAGCTGGGGAGGGCACTGTGGGCACTCGGGGCTCCAGCGGTAGCTCAGGGCAGAGTGCAGCTGCGCGCCCCCGAGAGCAGCCCTGCACAAGCGCAGCTGCCGAAAACAAGTCACAAACGCCAGCAGGAAGAAGGTGCAGAGGAGCCCCACGGACCTCTGCTGCTTTGCCTGGGTTTGCTGCCACCTTGTCTGAGACCTCCTGCAGTAGAGGAGCCCTCCAACAAGGAATGCCCAAGGGAACAGGCAGCTGTTCTCCCTCTGTGCCGATCCCAGTATCCTGGGGCCTCACTGCTGGCTGGCAGCTTTGATGCCACCACAACACACGGAATGCCTGTGCTGGTCGCTGTGATCCCAAAGCAGAGAGAAGTAACTGATGGTAAAGTCACCTTTGGAGATGCCCCAACCCTTCCAGCTGAACGGTTGGCACCTCCGTGTGCCACTCACAGCACGTGGGGCTGCCTGCTGGCACAGGGAGCCCTGGTAAAGCCATGAGCCACATCCATCTCCCCCAGGTCACAGCCCAGCATTCAAACACAAAACCATCTCCCCACTGGTGCCAGGTCAGAGCCAGAGAAAGCCCCCAGAGAGCCCAGGGCAGGGAGTGGAGAGCTCTGAGCTCCAGCAGCACAGTCAGCACCCACCTCTTGCAGGCTGCCTCCAAAGGTGTGCCCATGTGTGCAGGCAGCTTTCCTTTCGGAGCACCTCCCCAGGCTGTGTCCTTTCTTGGGCACGTTGGTGACATCCAAGGATCCCCAGACCTGAGCAGGGGTTGCTGTGCAAATGCCAGGGAGGGCCGAGGAGGGCAGAGGCCCAGACGCCAGCAGGGACTGCCCAGCTCCTCCAGAAGCCCAGACCACTGCTGCTCTTGCTTTGCAGATGCACTCAGCTTCCTCACCGCGGCCTCCCCAGGTGCTCAGGCAGCTGACAGAGACACTTCCCCAGCTCCCTGACTCATTCACTGCTGCTGAACCAGGAAGAGCTGCAGCAGCTGATTAGTTCACTAATCTGTGGAGCTGCTGCTGCAGATTCTTTGACCCCAACAGCTCCCAGCTGCCACACTTTCAGCTCCTCCATCCTCATTTCGGGTCTCTCTGACTTGAGACCTTTCTGTGACCTTTCTGTCTTAACTCTATTACTCTTAAGGAATGCCCTGGGTGCATTTCTCACTGATGCCCAGTTCGTTCTTCTTGCATTTCCCTGCCTCTTCCCAAGCCTTGTGCCAAGTCCCAGTCTATTCCCAGGCAAAACAGCCTCAGCTGCCCCTCTGCAGCTAACAAACAGAGCCAGGTCTCCTCATTGCCCCACCCATGCTGACTCCCACAGCGCCACCAACACAAACGGAGCCGCCAGAGGGGTGCACAGCAAAGCCTCACTGCCCAGCTGCTGCCATTCCCTCTTTATTACATAGCCTGCCATAGGCTGGGATTCTTCTGTATGGGAGAGTCAGTAGAGAGCCCCATGGAGGTGCAGATGATTTGCTTTGACTTTGTTTCCTCAGCCAGACACATCACTGCTCTGTTCACTGCTGGTTCCAGTGCTAGCAGCCTGAATGCCTTCTTTATTACAACTGGCATAATGAAACTTTGCCACCTGATTAATTTTCATAGTGTAGCAGGGAACCTGAGGATAATGCACATTGGCTGCCAGGCTACAGATAAATGTTGTCCACTTGGTGACAAAGATTCTGGCAGAAATAAAGCCCTGCTCAGTGCTCTCGTGGAGAAACATTTAGCTGGCTGAAATGATGCTTCCTAAGGACGCCACTGGCAGGCTCCTCTGCCTCTGTCCTGCACCAGGACTGAATAGAATCACAGACTCAGCCAGGCTGGCAGAGAGCTCCAAGCTCACCCAGCCCAGCCTAGCACCCAGCCCTGCCCAACCAACCAGACCATGGCACTAAGTGCCCCAGTCAGCCTTGGCTTCAACACCTCCTGCCACGGCCACTCCACCACCTCCCTGGGCAGCCCATTCCAATGCCAATCACTCTCTCTGCCAGGAACTTCCTCCTCACAGCCAGCCTAGACCTGCCCTGGCACAGCTTGAGCCTCTGTCCCCTTCTTCTGCTGCTGGCTGCCTGGCAGCAGAGCCCAACCCCACCTGGCTACAGCCTCCCTGCAGGCAGCTGCAGGCAGCAATGAGCTCTGCCCTGAGCCTCCTCTGCTGCAGGCTGCACCCCCCCAGCTCCCTCAGCCTCTCCTCACAGGGCTCTGCTCCAGGCCCCTCCCCAGCCTTGCTGCCCTTCTCCAAACACCTTCCAGCGCCTCAACATCTCTACAAGGTCCCAGCTCTGGCATCCCTCAGGCTGGGTGCTGGTGATGGAGACCTGAGGAGCCTTTGTGGCTCAGGTGTGAGCTCAGTGCCTGCTTGCCTGGCAAGGCTCCCCGGGAGCACTGGGCAGCTGGGCAAGCACTCTGGCTCTCGCTGCCAGCTCTGCTAACAGCCACTTCACCGTGCCTCTGTTTCCCCAGCCACCCACAGCACTCATGTCCACCTCAGAGCACTGACAGCCCTGCCGATCAAGAGCCTGCCTGAGTGCTCATTACCATCAGCTGCAGCAGCAGAGAGCTCCCGGGGAATCTGAACAGGCTTCAGAGATGGCCTGGAGAGGCCATCTGCAGGCAAAAGCCTTTCCTAATTGGCTCTGAACTGTGATGCCAGACGCCCCAGTACCCATCCAGCCTGCGGGAGAACCTTTTTGTGGAGGCTTCAGAGCTTCGGGGAGCTGCTGGCACCCTGAGGTGCCAGGCTTTGTGCCTGTGTTGCTCGCAAAACAGAAAGGAAGAGCAAACTTCTGATCCGCCCCTGCTGTTATCCTCAGGTCTTGGTCCTTGAGAGACTTTGTAATGGGAATAAACGTTCGTGACATGGACATCTTCTGTCTGGCTGCTGCTGCTTCAGCAGGGATCTTTGCCTCTTCTGCTAGGGACTGGGCCAGGGGCAGGTGCCTGGTGGCTTTGAGCCGTGGGACGGATGTGTCCCGAGCAGCTCAGCCTCTGCAAAGAGAAATGAAAAAATCATCTTAAGAAGAAAAAAAAATAATAATAAAAAAGGTTCTCTGCTCCTTTTCAAGGCAATTAATTTGGCATATAAATAATTTACACTGAAATGATTAATCAATGCATTCATTATGCTTGCATGGTTACTGTTTAGCAGCAAAGCAAGTAAACAACAGCCTGCAGAACAGCGGCGAAGATGAACAACCTTAGACCTCGCATCTACAAATTAGGATCTTAAGTGAATATCAAACTCTCTGAGCAGACACAACTTGGAGCCAGCCCACACAGAGCAGCAGGCAGCACCGAGGCAGCAGGGCATCTGTTCTAATATTGCAGGGCGCAGATCCTGCCTCGCTGGCTGAGCATCATCTGTTACCATTAGAGGCAGTTACGCAACCTGTCCTTGGCATCATGGAAAGGAATCTCTAATTGTGCTGCAGGAGCTCGGCTCCTCCTTGCAGTCAGGCTGGGGAGGGACTTTGGAGGCTCTCAGGGAGTGCCAGGAGTGGGGGAAATGGAGTAAAGCTGGAGGTGGGTAGGTTCAGGCTGGAGGTGAGGAGGAAGTTGTTGAGCAGGAGAGTGGTGAGAGGCTGGCAGGGGTTGCCCAGGGAGGTGGTTGAGGCCCCATGGCTGGAGGTGTTTGAGGCCAGGCTGGCTGAGGCTGTGGGCAGCCTGCTCTAGGGTAGGGTGTCCCTGGGCATGCCCAGGGGGTTGGGACTGGCTGCTCCTTGTGGTCCCTTCCCATCCTGACTGATTCTGTAATTCTCTGATCCCTGGCAGTGTGTGCAGTGCTGGGCTCCTCGTTTGGAGTCGGTTTGAAGGGTCCTTTGAGCAGCTACCCAGGTGTGTCACTGCGGAGCTGTCAGAGAAGGTGCTCAAATTCCCCTGCCAAAGGCATCAGACAGCTGAAAGCAGCACCTGGAGACAGCCCTTGGCTTGGTGGTTTCCAGCTCTCTCCTTCTGCCAGTGGATTTTCTTCAAGTGCCTGCTCCTTTGATGAGTTATTGCTGCTTTTCTCCCCGCTGTGGGGTTCTGCTCTACCATCCCCTGGGGCTGAGCAGCTCCCTTGGCATCCTGTCATGAGCCTGTTTCCTCCTGGTGCTCACGCCGGGAGCGCAGCTCCTGCGTTGATGTGGTAAGAAATGAAGGTTGGGTTCTCTGCTCAGCTGCTGGCTTTGTGCTTGGTGTCTTCCTCTCCAGCACTCCTATCCGTGTGGGCCGGCACCAAAGTGGCCTTCCTCTGCGCGCTGGAGGGCTGCCACAGAGCCGGAATAGCCTGGCAGTGCCAACAGTCCTGGGCTCTGCCCGAGGGCAGAGGGAAGCAGCTCCTCCTGAGGGTGATTCGGGACAGGCATCCCTGCTCCCCAGATCCTGGAAGCCTCTGCTCTGCGCGGCTCAGACTAAAGCACATCTGCTGTACCTGCTTGCAGATCCGCAGCCTGCTCCGGCGCTGCTGCCACTCGCGGCTGGCCTGGACGCCATCCCTTGTGCTTCCCAGGTCGATCTGGGGTGAGTGGCCGAGCGGCAGAGCGCTGCCCCTGCCTGCCTGCCGCAGCAGCGCTGCTCTGGCGTACGGGCACAGCCGGTGCTGCCTGCCCCCACCCGTGCCAGCGGGCTCACAGAGCACAGCGTGGCAGGGCTGGCAGGGCTCTCTGCACGTCACCCAGCCCGACTGCCTTGCCAAAGCTGGGTCACCCAGGGCAGGGCACAGGGGAGCACAGCCAGATGGGTCTGCAAAGGCTCCAGAGGGGACTTCACGACCTCCCTGCCTACACAGCAATAGAAAAACAAACCAAAACAACCCCAAAATCCCTCCAAACCACCAGAAAGCTTCCTGCCATTTCCCAGATTCATTAAAGTCTTTGTCTCTGGAATGAGGCATTGGAAATGAGATGCTTAATGTATTCAGCGGGATCCAGCACAGCTGCTTGACCTTTTCAGCATGCCGTGTGCTAGGTTTTGATTAGCCACGTCCTGCTCGACAGTCCTCCTGCTAGCAGAGCTGGCTGCTGCCCTGCCCGCGCCGGGACGGGCTGGAGCAGCCCCCGCCCGGCCTGCAGCCACCCAGAGGGCTCACATGCAGGCTTTAGAGCACACCGCAGTGGGCACCGGGAGCCTCAGCTCCTGCAGCCCCCCTGAAAGGCTCCTCCACCGCCAGCAGCACTGAGGAAGGACCAAAAACATGGTTATGGAAAGAACAAACGGAGCTCCAATGCTCCTCCCTTCTCACAGCCTTGCGAGGAGCGCTGTGACCTCATTGTGGCTGTCAGTGTCTGCAGGGGGCTACGAGACAGCTGGGGAGGGACTTTTTGGGATGTCAGGTAGTGATAGGACTGGGGGGAATGGAACAAAGCTGGAAATGGGGAGAGTCAGGCTAGATGTTAAGAAGTTCTTCACCATGAGGGTGGTGAGAGCCTGGTGAGGTTGCCCAGGAAGCCTCATCCCTGGAGGTGCCTAAGGCCAGGCTGGATGAGGCTCTGGCCAGCCTGACACAGTGTGAGGTGTCCCTGCCCGTGGCAGGGGGTTGGAGCTGGCTGCTCCTTGTGGTCCCTTCCAGCCCTGGGTGATTCTGTGATTCTAGTGCTGTGCTTGGGAATAGCCATGCCCAGGGCAGCCTCCTCGAGAGGCAGAGACAGGAACCCTGCTGGGCTGGAGGGGCTGGAGCACGCCCGTGTGCCCACACTGGCGGCTGCACAAGCAGCTGTGCCCTGGCTCGGGCTGTGCAGGGCCAGCTCTGCACAAGGGTGCCAGCAAAAGCCACAGTGCCACTGCAGGACATTCCAGCCCTGAGTGAGAGACTTCCTTATCTACCAGGAGAGTGCATTATGAAGCCACAATTTTATTCTTTAATTTCATTGTTTTAAATTAAAGAGAGCAAAGTGCCTGTTTCATCCTGCTGATTTAATAAGTTAATAAAGGCACCAGCAAACATCTCTTTGATGTAGTGGAGGATCCAAGAGCTCCTTCTCCTGTTGAGGAGAGCACTAAAATAGAGCCTGCCTAGGAGATGCTGCATCCAGCACTGGGCTTGATGAAGCCAATATTTACCAACATAAAGATTTAATTTGCCCTCTGTCTTTCTCCTCAGCTTACTTCTGCTTTGACTGCCTTCTGGTAAGTTCTCTCCATCCCTACAAATCTCCTTCCCTGCAACACTTGCAGGTGTGGCAGTGGTTATTTTTAAACATCCCATCCATCCAGAGCCTTCTCCAGCAGGCAAAACGCTGCGACAGGAGAGCACTCCTTGAGGGAGGGGAGGAGGAAGGCACCTTCCCTGCCACCAGCTGGCAACAGGAGCCAGCTACCCAGTTCAGTTCTCTGCCAGAAATGCAAAGCCAGGCAGAAGAAAGGCAGAGAGGAGCAACCAGGCTGAGGGAGCCACGGGAGGAAATTAAAACTTGACTGGGAAGGAGCAAAAGTCAATTAGAGAGAAGATAATCAGGAGGAGAATTTGAGACAAAGGCTTTCATTTCCTCTGACATTGACTGTAAAATCTTGAAGGGATGAGCACGGGTTTAATGAATGCTATTGCCCAGTAATTAATATGTCACAGCCTGGCATGGCAGAGGAAGAGGAACGTTGCAGGCTCAGAGGTGTTCCCTTCAGTCCCTGCAGTGCCCCCTGCACCGACCCGCAGCTGGGCTGAGGGCCACCACAAACGTTAACCCCCACGCTGCAGAGCAGCTCTGCTCAGCCCTCCCAGGGACAAAGGCAGCCTGGGGGAGGCAACGTTATGGACACGAGGGAGCTCCTTTCTGGAACTCTGATGGCTGCAAAGAGAGGCCAGAGTCCAGAGACTTGCTCAGGCCCACTCAGCCCATCACCAGGTAGCTCTAGTTTGGTCCTCAGAGTGGCAGGGCTGGGCTGTGGCAGTCGCAACCTGCTGAACGAAGCACAGCCCCAAAGCCTGCTGAAATGAAAGGAAGGAGAAGGAGCAGCAGCAGATATTGCCCAGTAAGCTCCCTTTGCAAGCCAGCTGCCACCAGAGCCCAAAGCAATGAACACAGTGCTTGGAGTGGGGCTAGCCAGGGAGCTCAGTGGGACCTTTGCCCCGGGTCACCAGGGCGCTGCCCCCAGGGAAAGGCTGCAGGGACTGGGAGGGGGCAAGGAGTGCAACAGCTGCCAATGAGTGTTCAATATTGAGAGCCAGGAAAGCAGCTCTTGTAAATCAGCCCCCCCATAAATGCAAGCCTCTGCCTGGGGGGGGGACAGCAGATCCTCAGCTACAGGCAAAGAAGTTCAGAGTGCTGCAAAGTCCACAGCTGCTGAGGGGCTGCAGGGAAAGGCACTTCCTCGTCTCATACCCACTGAAATCAGGACTTTTGGTTCTCTTCTAGCCTCATTCCAGAGCCTTCCAGAGGTCCCCAGAGGCAAGGGGTCAGCGAGTGTCACGACTCAGGAAGACAGGGACTGTGGTGGGGAGGTTGTTTGTCCATGTTTAACTCCTACCTCTTTTCCTTTCCCATCATGGCTGCACACTTTGGTTCCAGACAAGTAATTATGGAAATGGGCTGAGGAGATGACATCTGAGAGTTCTGAATTAGCTGAATATATGCACAAACCCTTCCACTCCTCAGAGCAGGCAGCACCGGAGGCTCCCCACGGAGTACCTGCGAGGCATGAAGAGGCCAGAGCCTGAATAAGAAACGTTTGGAGCAGCTATTGTAGCCCTTCTCCATGCCAGAAGGAAAACTCACCCCTGTGCCAAGGACCAGCGTGGGAGCCACATCACCTTTAGCCTCTGCCCCACCCCTACACAAGGATGCTCATGGGGCACCTGTGGAGACAGCAGCCTGAGGCTTGCCTCACGTCCCCCCTCCACCATCATGCAGCACACAGCCACCAACACCAGGCTAAATCCTCTCCCTCCTCCTCTCCCTCCTCCTCTCCTGCAAAGCAGATTGTACAGTCCTGGAGAAGAACAGACTGCTGAACGCTGCCAGGCTGGGAGCCTCCACTGCCTCCCTGGCAGCCTGTCCCAGTGCCCCACCACCCTCGCGGGGCAGCATCCCCTCCTAGTGTGACTCTCAACCCAGCTTCTCCCAGCCTGAAGCCATCCACCCTCATCCTGCCACTCCCAGCCCTTGTCAAAAGTCCCTCCCCAGCTCTCCTGGAGCCCCTCCAGACCCCAGAAGGCTCCCTAAGGTCTCCCTGGAGCCTTCTCCAGGCTGAACCCTGTCTCTCCACTCCAGCCTTCGGATCATGCTCGCAGCATCCCCTGGATCTCCTTCTGTGAAACACAGGAAACCAAAGCCAGGAACTGTTCAAAAGAGCAAATATTTGCCTGCATGGTTGACTGCTGTCTGCTCTGAGGTGTCTGCAGGAGCTGGCTGACAGCCTTTATTGCCATTTGCCAGGGCTAATTTTCCTGCTGCAGCACTGAACAGGTGTTGAACTAAAAGCAGATCTCGTACAACAAGGGGGAAACAGTGCAAACTGAGAGGGCAGGGAGAGAACTGCAGCCATGAATGGGAGCACATCCCAGCAAAGGGACAGATTCCAGCTGCAGCCATCAGGCCGTGGGGGCTCATTCCCAGCAGGCAGGGTGTTACAGACCACCGAAATCTGAACTCCAAGATCTAGAAGAGCAGAACTCAGAAGAGGCTGAGCCTGAAGCTTCTCCGTTGCTCACCAACTGGAAATGCTGCAAGCCAGCTGTGAGCACAGAGCTCTGCAGCCAAAGCCTTCTGCAGGCCCCAGGCTGGGCTGTGTTTGGGCTGCTGACAGCTCAGTCTCTAGCAGGTGGCTCTCACTGTTCGGCACTTACCAAATGCCCCAGCTTCTTCCCAGGGCAAGTTTGGCTCCAGCTTGTGGCTGCACAGATAGCTCCCAGCAGCTGCTCCCCTGCCTGCTGAGTTTGTAGCCTCCCAAAAAGCTGCTCAGGGTGCTAAAGCTTCCCAAGCACCCACCAGAAGGAGAAATCCATCTGCAGGGCCAAATGGCCTTGAGAAGATCCGAGCTGATTAGATCCTTGTCAATAAGGGGCAGCTCACCTGCTCCAGCTGACAGCAGGCAAAAAGGATGAGTTTAATATTCTCACCTCCCCCAGCAATCCAGTTAGGCAGGCCCCAGAAGCACTGGGATGAGCAGCGCTGCCGCAGCCCGCGCTGGCCCCCATCGGGCGCGGGTTGCCTTCCTGCTTCAGGCACATAAACATCCCTGTGTGACCCATGCCAGCTTCCCAGGACACATAAATATGCTCTTGGTGCAGGAAGCTCCACAGCCAGTCCCCATCAGTGCCCACACAAAGCAATGGCACTGCTCTGGCTCAGGCATTTGTCAGCAGCAGCAATCCAAAGGCTTGCAGGAGAAAGAGGGTTTCAGGAGGCTGTTATTAGAGTGGAGTCCTTTCGATGCTGCTCTCCCAACCATTTCATCTTCTGTGCCTTGACTTATTGGATATTGTCCACTCTTGTCTCCATAAAGGCTCAAACCACACTTTTCCCCCCAGTAATTTAGTGCAGAACCTCCTCCTCCATAGCTGCTCCTCCAACCCTTTGCTGCCTTCTCTCCCTGCTTTTCAGCATCTTTCACTCCTCCCAACAGTGCCTCTGCTCTTCTATTTCTTTAACAGAGAGAAACAACAGCAGAAGCCCCCCAGACAGACCACAAAAAAGCCCAAAGGACAACAAAAGTCCAGCCAAGCATGCAACTAAAACCCCAGACAAAGCTAAAAACCTGAACCCGACCCTGCCTCACCCTGCACATCGATGTCTGTATCAACAAAGCTCCGGGTTTGCAGAGCAAGGCAGGAAGGCCTGGAGGCAGGGAGAGCCCTCACTGCAATTGCAATCATTCCCAGTTAGAAATGTTTCTGATCTGCTGGTGAGAGCCTGCTGGATGACAAAGCAGCCTTATTAGCAGTAAAACATGAACACTGGAGTCTGCTTCACTTGTGACTTCCCTGCTAAGAGCAAGGATGCACAGCCAGGGCTCGCTGAGCTGCTCCAGCCCTTGCTGGAGGCGAAGACAGTTCAGCAAGCCCCAGAACAACAGGATCACCACCAAATGCTCCACAAAAGGACATTTTCGATTGCATTCCACCCGTGTAATTTTGGTTTTGAAAGGCATTTCAGGCTTAACCAGGCAGGGTGACTCAGCTGTCACCTCTCGGCAGCGACACAGCTTTGGTGGTGGTTGCTTTTCACTGCTCTAAAGCAGAGTGAGTGCTGCTGGACGAGGCAGAGTGACAGAGCTCAGGGCTGAGGCAGGAGAGTGGTGCCAAGTGTTCCCTTAAGCCCCACCGCCCCCCTTGCCTTGCCCCCGAGCCCATTGTGTTTCTCCCTGTCCCCCAGGGCCCCAGAGCCGCAGTGTGCACTGAGCACTCCTGGGGATGGTCTCGCCCCAGCCCAGCTGAATTTCTCTCTGCCTCTGTTTCTTCCCTTCGCTGCTGCTGCTAATTAAGATAAATACGTCAGGAGTGCTGCTGCTGGAGGCAGAGCTGCCGCAAGTGTCACTGGCCCGGGGATGTTTCCCGCCTTGCCATGAGCTGTCACCAGTGATTCAGGAGCCGGTGCCAAGGGCTGTACTAATCTCGCTGAAATTAGCAAACGCTCTGTGATGTTGACATCCCTCGGTGCTAAAAGGCATTCCCCTGGCTGGAGCACTGCACTGTGAAGGGGAAAAGCACACTCTCCTCCTCAGAGCAAGGCAAGGGGGGCGCTAGGTGAAGATGTTTCTTCCCCCACGAAGGCTGAAGGACAGCTCGGAGTGCTGCTGGCTACAAACACTCAGCCTTTACCGCAGCACCCTTGGTGGAAACCTGCGACAGACTCTTAAAGGATGTGGAAAAGCTCAGCTGAGGCCCAGGGATGAAGGAGGAAACGAATCCTGCCCTATTTCTGCTTGACAAAGGACCACTGTTACATAAGCAAATGCCACCCAAGAAAGATTATCTTTGTAGGCAACGCACAGCAAAAAGGAACACAAACAGATCTCCTTTTCCCTTGAAAAGCACATTGCATAACTGCTGCAGACAGACACCTGCACACCTCCACCTCCTGCACCTCTTCCCGGATACAGGAAAGGGCAGCCCCATGGACCACTATAGCCTGGGGGCTGCTCTGTTGGAGAGCAGTGCTGAGGAAAAGGACCTGAGAGTCCTGATGATGGGCAGAAGGATGCCAGGGAGGCACCAATGTGCCCCTGCGGCCAAGATGGGCAGTGCCATCCTGAGGTGCGTTAGAAGGGCTGTGGTGAGTAGGTCAGAGAGGTCCTCCTGCCCCTGTACTCTGCCCTGGTGAGGTCATATCTGGAATATTGTGTCCAGTTCTGGGCCCCTCAGTTCAAGAAGGACCTCAGGGGACTGCTTGAAGGAGTCCAGCCCTGAGGCACAAAGCTGCTGCAGGCAGTGGAACATCTCCTGTGAGGCCAGGCTGAGGCAGCTGGGGCTGGGAGCTTGGAGCAGAGGAGCCTGAGGGCTGTCCTCATTGCTACTGATAAAGATGTGCAGGGCAGGAGCCAGGCTCTGCTCAGGGATGGCCAATGACAGCACAAGGGGCACTGGGTGCCAGCTGGAGCAGAGGAGGTGCCACAGCAACAGGAGGGAAAACTTTGTCACTGTGAGGGTGCTGGAGTCCTGGGGCAGGCTGTCCAGAGAGGTTGTGGAGTCTCCTTCTCTGGAGACTTTCCAAACCTCCCTGGGTGTGTTCCTGGGTGAACCTGCTCTGGCAGAGGGTTAGGACTGTGGATGATCTCTGGAGGTCCCTTCCAACCCTACCATTCTGTGACCCAGCAACTCCCTACTACTTTCCTAGCCTGAGCACAGGGCAGCTGAAGCTGCTGAGCACAGCTAGATGCAGCATGTGACATTGCTGGCCAAGTGCAAGGTTCCCTGACCTAGCCCATAAAGTTTATGAGCTCTCTGGAGTGCCTGCTCCTCAGTTTGATTTTCACTTAAAAAGTAGCTAACGTGAAGTAGAACTTCCCCCAGCCTGCTCAAGGCTTTCAGCTGTGACTGATTGAGGACACTGCACTTGGCTCTCTGGTACATGAAAACCACTGCTGAAAATTCTTCCAGCAATGCTGCTCCAAGCTCCAAAGAATTGATTTCATTCCCAAGCTTTGCATCAGCATGGGAGAGGAATCTGTTGAAACACTGCAGGCGTTCAGGGACAGTCACAGGCAGATGCAAACATGCTCAGGTGATAGCACAGCACAGAAGGATGCAAACACGTACAGGTGCATAGCACAGCACAGAAGGATGCAAACATGCACAGGTGATAGCACAGCACAGAAGGATGCAAACATGCACAGGTGCATAGCACAGCACAGAAGGATGCAAACATGCACAGGTGCATAGAGCACAGCACAGGCAGATGCAAACATGCACAGGTGCATAGCACAGCACAGAAGGATTTAAACATGCACAGGTGCATAGCACAGCACAGAAGGATTTAAACATGCACAGGTGCATAGCACAGCACAGGCAGATGCAAACATGCACAGGTGCATAGCACAGCACAGGCAGATGCAAACATGCACAGGTGCATAGCACAGCACAGGCAGATGCAATTATCAGTACCTAAACCTGGGGTACACTGAGAGATGACTCAGTGACACATGTGCAGGAGTGTGTGGAGCTAGAGGGACCCTTTAGCTGGACCTCTGCTGGCAGTGGAACAATCTCTGTGCAGCCTGGCCCCTTCCTAGGCCGAGTCTGGCTGCGTGGATCATGGCAGCTTTGGGCTTCAGGAGCCAGCTGCTGGTGGAATGGAATTTCTCCCTCAGCGAGATACTGCCTTAGAAAAAGAAACATTGGCAAGCAGAGCTCAGCAGTGGGGAAGGGGACAGAGGAGCTGGCTTCCCACATGGAATGTGCCCACCAAATCCCATGGAATTCCACTCCATAGGATCTCCAGACACCAGGTAAGACCAAGCTCCACTGCAATGGGATGCAGCAGAGAAACTGGTGTTCTGGGGATGTATTTCAAAGATTAGGATCTGAGGTCACCTCCAGCAGCACCACTCAGCCTCTCCAGGAACAGGCTCCTAAGAGTGCTCAGCAGAGAACTTCAGGACCTGCAGCTTTGATCCTTAGCTACTTGGGCAAAGACCAACCTGCTCTGTCCAAACTGCTGCTGTCACTGATGCTGCAACCCCAGGTGAGTCCTGCTCCAGTGCACAGGAGAGAAGCAGTCATGGAACAGAGCTGGAAATGGGGAGATTCACAGTGGGTGCTAGGAAGTTCTTCAGTATGAGGATGGTGAGAGCCTGGCACAGGTTGCCCAGGAGGTGGTGGAAGCCTTATCCCTGGAGGTGTTTAAGGCCAGGCTGGACGGGGCTCTGGGCAGCCTGCTCTAGGATAGAGTGTCCCTGCCCATGGCAGAGGGGTTGGGACTGGCTGCTCCTTGTGGTCCCTTCCCACCCTGACTGATTCTGTGATTCTATGAAGTCACTTTTTCCAAGGTTAGTGCCAAGCACACCCCAGAGGCTTTGGGAGCTTTGGGGAAGGTCTGCAGCTATGGTCAGTACCCTGCAGGAGCTGAGCTCTGAGAGCCACTGGGCACCAACACACACAAACCCTGTGCCAGAAGAGCAGGAGCAGCTGTCACTGCCTCTCCTGGAGAGGGAAAAGGAGAAGAAGGAGAAGGAGAAGAAGAAGGAGGAGTAGGAGAAGGAGAATTGCACAGGAATTGGACGTGGTTGAAGTTACTCATCAGGAAATGGTTTTGGTTACCCAGCAAAAGCTCTGCACTAAGTGGCACCTTTCTATGGAGCACAAGGTGGCTTCTGAGGCAGGATGAGGAATCAGAAGAGGACAAATCTCCCAGTTTGTGAAGTTTTCCTAATGCCCAAGGGTGAGATTGTGCAGCTGCTGGTACTAGAGAGGGGTTTGGCCAGTGAAAGAGCTCTTGACCCTTGCCCTCACGCTGCAGGGGCTCAGTGCTGCTGGGCCTGCACTGCAGCGTTTGTGGCCAGCCCCTTCCGAGCAGGACTTCCCATCAGCCATTCCCCAGAAGGAAACTCCAAGTGACTCTGAAGACAGCAGTGAGATAAAAAGGTTTCATGTTTCATTCATAACATGAATATTTATACTGAAGCCCTCCTTGTGCCCAAGTAATTAGAGGCACTGAAAGCTATTAGAAGATGCAGTGTGTGAAGGAGTTTGTCAGCTGCTGTTATCTGATGTGTTTGTGCCAGGCTGCAGATGCCACAGGGCAGCTCTGCTCAGGCTGCTGCTCCAGAGCTGCCCCAGTTTCAAAGGCTGCAGGCAGCTCAGGAGCTGCATGGCCGCCTGCAGGCGCACAGGTGGGCAGAGCAGAGGCAGGTGTGGGCATCACCCCAGGGGCCGGGCAGGCTGCACCAAGCCGGGCAGCAGCTGCCTCTGTAGCTCCCTCCACAGAGGTCACCTCTGGCCCCTTGCCTGGAGCAGCAGGAGCAGTGTGCTGAGCCTGCTCACTCTCCTGCAGGACTGCAGCCTCTGCCACCCCACGCAGCTCACCCAGCAGATCAGTGCCAGCCATTGCTCGCCTAGGGGGGGCATCACCAGGCCCTCCCAACGAGGCTGCACCCCCTCCACTGCAGCAGTGCTAAGCCTGGCTCTTCACAACGCAGCAAGTACAGTTTGCATGCCTTGGGGCACCAGGTTCACAGGGACACAGAACAGTCTGGGTTAGAAGGGACCTTAAAGCTCATCCAGAGCCAACCTTCTGCCATGGGCAGGGACACCTCCCACCAGCACAGGGTGCTCAAGGCCTCATTCAGCCTGGCCTTGAACACCTCCAGGGACAACCTGTGCCAGTGTCTCACCACCCTCACCGGAAAGAACTTCTTCCTCATCTCCAGGCCAGATCTGTCCTCCTCAAACTCCAACCCATTCTCCTTCATCCTATCACAGCAAGCTCCTAGGAGGTGAGTAGGTCTAAATTCCTCTGGCCAGCAGCAAAACCAAAGCCTGCTGTAACCCTTCCAAACACCAGATAAATCCACTGAAGTGCTGATGGTTTGGGCACTGCCATCAGGGCCATCTTGCTTTACTGACAGACAAACCCAGAGAGATTCCCTCCCATGCCTGCCCAGGCTGGAGCCACTTAGGGTCATTGCTGCCTACAACTACCTGAAGGGAGGTTGTAGCCAGGAGGATGCTCAGAGGGCTGCTGCAGCTCTACTGTGAGCACAGTTGGGGCTGTGCAGGCTGGAGCAGAGGAGGCTCCCAGGGGACCTTCTTGTGGCCTTCCAGCATCTGAAGGGGGCTACAAAATAGCTGAGGAGGGACTTTTGAGGCTGTGAGGGAGTGGCAGGAGTGGGGGGAATGGAGCAAAGCTGGCGGTGGGGAGAGTGAGGCTGGAGGTGAGGAGGAAGTTGTTGAGCAGGAGAGTGGTGAGAGGCTGGAATGGGTTGCCCAGGGAGGTGGTTGAGGCCCCATGGCTGGAGGTGTTTGAGGCCAGGCTGGCTGAGGCTGTGTGCAGCCTGCTCTAGGGTAGGGTGTCCCTGGGGATGGCAGGGAGTTGGGACTGGCTGCTCCTTGTGCTCCCTTCCAGCCCTGACTGATTCTATGATTCTTCTGCAGGGCAGCCAGCACCAGAAGGGGACACAGACTGAAGCTGTGCCAGGGCAGGTCTAGGCTGGATGTGAGGAGGAAGTTGTTGTCAGAGAGAGTGATTGGCACTGGAATGGGCTGCCCAGGGAGGTGGTGGAGCGGCCGTGGCAGGAGGTGTTGAAGCCAAGGCTGGCTGGGGCACTTAGTGCCATGGTCTGGTTGGTTGGGCAGGTTGGTTGGTGCTAGGTTGGGCTGGGTGAGCTTGGAGCTCTCTGCCAGCCTGGCTGAGTCTGTGATTCTGTGAAAGTGTTCCCCTTAGGTGCTGGATCATAGGATCACAGAATGCTTTGGGTTGGAAGAGTCCTCTACAGGTCATCTAGTCCAGCCCTCTCTGCCCAGCCAGCAGGGACACCTTCAAGGAGAGCAATCCAGAAGAGTTAGAGAAGTTCTCCAGCACAGCCCACAGCTGAACCCTGCAAAGCTGAGCCTGCCTGCAGAAGGGAACCTGGACTGGTCTGCTGCAGGAGGAACAGAAAGAGCTGGGGAAGGAGAGCCCCTCTGGGAGCAGCAGCACAATCCAGCTGGAGCTCTCAATGTCAGAGCTTGGCTTTAATGTATTTTAGATCCCAATTAGCACAATTAGGAGAGGGGAAAGTCACTCAGGCTCCTCATTCCATTCTCATTCATGAAACAGGCAAACCCCTTGCTGATTGACTTTGTTCTGTGTTTGATGCTGCAGCAATGAGGCACTGAAAGAGGGTGAGGGAATAAATGGAAGGGAAATTGGTTTCAGGCCCCTACAAAGGACTGCCAATGACACTTCTGATTGTCACAACATAGTCGTGGTCTCAGTGCCAGGTTCTCTTCTGCTGTTCAAATGCTCTTTTCCCTTCACAGGCCTCATCCTTCAGAGCTGCCCAACTGAAGTTTACAACAAAGCAGCTTTGTTTTCATGCTGGCTTTGCTCTGCAAAGGCTGGAGTAGCCCAAAACCCCACACTAGTCCCACCAGAAACAAGCTCCACAGACCCAGAGTAGTCTGAAAAGTTATGGAGATGGACATGAAGTGTCAGCATGGAGCCAGGGAAGGGAAGGGCAACCCTTCCAGCCTAAGCCATTCTAGGATGCCAAGCAAAATGCAAGCTAAAGCACGTTATGGTCATTCCAGGGTGCTGTGATCACCTATGAAGGAAGATTTGGAGGTGTGGATGTGCAGAGGAAAGGGACTGCTCAAAAGCCAGAACCAGCATTGTAGGACCACAGCAGGGCAGAGGTCGGAGGGGACCTCTGGAGATCACCGACCCCAAGCCCTGCCGAAGCAGAGTCCTCCAGGGCAGGGCACACAGATGGCTCTTGGAAGCCTCCAGAGAAGGAGGCTCCACAGCCTGTCTGGGCAGCTTGCTCCTGGGCTCTGTCCCCCTCGCAGTGAAGAAGCTCCGAGGAGAAAAGCAAAGGGAGAGCAGAGGTCTGGAGGAGAGGTCCGCGCTGGGCCGAACTGCGCAGCGCTGCCCGCGGAGCAGCCGCAGCGGCTCGGCCGCAGGCTGGCAGCAGCCCTGCCGCCAGGGCACAGCCTCCGCGGGGTGCCAGCTGCTGTGCCTGCAGCGCCCTCACGACTGCGACCTGCTGCCTGCCAGCCGCAGCGCCCAGCGGCAGCCCGCACCCGCTCCTGGAGCCGGCTCTGGGCAGAGTCCCTCTGCCCCGGCCCTCGGGGCAGCTTCACCCCGCCGCAGCTCTTGGTGACTGCTGCTGCTGCTGCGGTGTCGTACGCGGTGCGGCGAAGCCTTTGGCGCTTCTCTCTAGCGCCCGCGCTGCAGAGCACAGCCAGCCCCAGGCGCCCGCAGGGCTGCACAAGCGCCGCGCTGCAGCCGGGCTCCTGGGCTGAGTAACTTCACCTCCGTAACTAACATTGCTCTCCCCAGAACGCGGCAAACATTTGCTCTCGCTTCTTTGCTTCTTTGTACTTGTTGGGTCTCTGCTAATCAGCCAATTAGCTGTAGCAGGCAGGAGAGAACAAGGCTTCCCCCTGCTTTAAATAAACTTAATGAGATTCCATCTCTTTCACTTACCCTACCTAAACAAACAGCAAAACCCAAGCAGCGCTGAAAGTCACTGCTAAGCAGTAACCCTGGGCACCTGCTCTAGTGCAGGGCAGCCTTGTCCATGGCAGTGCCCTTGGAATTAGATGCCCTCATGCAGCCCAGCAGGCAGCTGTGTGCTGGGCTGCAGCCACAGCAGTGTGGGCAGCAGGGCAGGAGAGGGCATTCTGCCCCTTGGCTCTGCTCAGACCTCACCTCCAATCCTGCCGGCTGTCCCCAGCAGAAGGACTCAGAGCTGTGGAGTGAGGCCAGAGGAGGCCACAAAGGTGCTGCAAGGGCTGGAGCAGCTCTGCTGTGAGCACAGGCTGAGGGAGCTGGGGGGGTGCAGCCTGCAGAGGAGAAGGCTCCAGGGGCACCTCAGAGCTGCTGCCAGGGCCTGAAGGGAGCCTGCAGGAAGGCTGCAGAGGGACTTGTGCTGAGGAGGTCTGAGCCAGGCCAAGGGGAATGGTTTGGAGCTGAGGCAGAGCAGGGGGAGAGTGGAGCTGAGGGAGAAGTTGTTGAGTGTGAGGGTGGTGAGAGCCTGGCACAGGCTGCCCAGGGAGGGTGACTTCACCAAAGAGCAAACTGAAAGGTGGAGCTGCTCTGATGGATGAGATTAGATCCATCCATGAAATGAAAGGTGTATCCCACAGGTCACCCAGGCTTTGCTGGAGTATCAAATGAGCCTGAAAAACCTGACCTGGCATTAAGCAGCCACCTGAACAGGTCCTTGGTTAATCTCAAAATGCATCAAATGAAACAAGCAAAAGCAAACAAATGTCTGCTGGAGGAGAAGCTCAGCAGGAGCCAGCAGTGTACACTTGCAGCCCAGAAAGCCAAGCAGAGCCTGGGCTGCAGCAGCAGAAGTGTGGCCAGCAGGGCCTGGGAGGGGATTCTCCCTCTCTGCTGAGACCCCACCTGGAGTCCTGCATCCAGTTCTGGAGCCCCTGGGACAAGAGGGCTGTGGAGATGCTGGAGAGTGTCCAGAGCAGGGCCAGGAGGATGCTGAGAGGCTGCAGCAGCTCTGCTGTGAGCACAGCCTGAAAGAGTTGGGGCTGTGCAGGCTGGAGCAGAGGAGGCTCCCAGGGGACCTTCTTGTGGCCTTCCAGCATCTGAAGGGGGCTCCAAAAAAGCTGGGGAGGGACTTTTGAGGCTGTGAGGCAGTGCCAGGAGTGGGGGAAATGGAGTAAAGCTGGAGGTGGGGAGAGTGAGGCTGGAGGTGAGGAGGAAGTTGTTGAGTAGGAGAGTGGTGAGAGGCTGGCAGGGGTTGCCCAGGGAGGTGGTTGAGGCCCCATGGCTGGAGGTGTTTGAGGCCAGGCTGGCTGAGGCTGTGTGCAGCCTGCTCTAGGGTAGGGTGTCCCTGGGCATGGCAGGGGGTTGGGACTGGCTGCTCCTTGTGGTCCCTTCCCACCCTGACTGATTCTGTGATTCTATGAAACAAAGAAGCAAACAGACCCAAACAACTCCCAAGGTATTGTCTGGCCTTGATTCTGCTGAATAGAAGAACCCAAGCTGCTGGCTGCAAGCATCTCTGTGTGCTGGAGTTGCCACTGGTGAGCAGGACCTGTGGGCAGCACTGGCAGCCAGCTCCACCAAGGATGCTTTCAAGCCTGCTCTCTGCTATGAAGTTCACTGCTTGCTTTTTCTCCCTTCTCCTTTTTTTTTCACTTAGATGGCAGGCAGCAAACTTCAATGCAGATAATTATGGAATTAGCAAAGCCTTTCAGACCCATCCAGATGCCATCTTGGAGTGGGAAGAGGATTCTCAGCTCCTTCTTTTGAATCTCATCCGCTTTGCCACTCAGCCTAATGCAACCAGCAAGCAATTAAGAGCCCCCCCGATTGTGCTGCCACTGTCACTCCTGCCTGGCCTCTGCTGCAGTGTTCCATTCATGAGCTCCACAGACTGCCATTAAGGAGCCATTGCACTTACCACGGGAAAGGCTGGTGGGGCCCAGGTCTGCAGCTGAGAGCACCATTAAAGATCAGCTAAACGCCACTAATTAGTGCAGCAGCAGTAATTACTGTTTGCGGGCAGCCTGAAGGGCTTAGAAATTGTTGGGTTTGACTCTCTCAGGCTAATTGCAACACAGCCATCAAGGAGCAGGCGTGGCAGTGGGTCAGGTGCCACCCCTGGGCACCGACACAACGACCTGGCTTGGGGACCTGCCCAGCCGCACCCATCCTGCCAGCACCCAGCTCAGCCCTGCCCTGCTGACTGCGGCAGAACCACAGAAGTCTTTGGCACCCTCTGCCACAGGCAGCTCCTGGCACAGCTGGCAGCTCCTGGCACAGCTGGCAGCTCCTGGCTTGGACAGATTCATTCTGGTATGGGTCAAGAACTGGCTGGAGGGCTGGGCCCAGAGAGTGGTGGTGAATGGTGCCACATCCAGCTGGCAGCTGGCACTGGCGGTGTGCTCCAGGGACCAGTGCTGGGCACAGTCCTGTTCAATGTCTTTACTGATGATCTGGAGCAGGGGGTTGAGTCCAGCAGCAGTGAGCTTGCAGATGACACCAAGCAAGGGGTTGGAAAGGACCTCTGAAGATCACTGAGTCCAACCCCCTGCCAGAGCAGGGGCACCCAGGGCAGGCCACAGAGCAGCACATGCAGATGGGTTTTGAAGGTCTCAGAGCTCCCCAGCCTCTCTGGGCAGCCTGCTCCAGGGCTGCAGCACCTCACACCACACCAGTTTTCCCTCACGTTGAGGTGGTACCTCCTGGGTTCCAGCTTGTGTCCTTTGCCCCTTGTCCTGCCACAGGCCTGTGCTGCAAGGAGCCTGGCCCCTGCCCCTTGCCCCCCACCCTGTAAACACTTACAGACATGGATCAGATCTCCCCTGGCTCCTTAGCATGGGGCTCAGTCTGTGCCCTGCCTGCAGTCTGGAATTAACAGTTCTTAAGAGTGGAATGAATGAATGAATGAATGGAGCAGAAAATAGACTGCTGCTGTAGCTCCTGAGCTTGGGGAGGAGCCCAAGGCTGCTGCCAGCAGACGTAGCCGGGAAGGAGCAGGAATGTATGCTTTAGGAAAGCACAGAGCAGGGCAGTGCAGTCGGTATTCAAAGGCAGGAGTGCTCAAAGATAAGAGGCTGAGACATCTGCGTGGGTCCCACAGATAAACCAAGAGGCACAGAGAGAAACACAGGCACGGACTCGGCCCTCACCTCTTTGATGTGTGACACAAACAGCAACCTCCTGCAGCCCTCTGAGAGCAGCTCTTCTGCCACCCACCAGCTTCCAGAGAAGGGCTCCTGGAGGGCTGGGAGGCAAGCAAGGTTCCAGGGGTGCACGGTGCTGCCCAAGGAGGGCTCTCTGGCGATGTGGTGCCCACACAGAGGCCAGAGTGGTGGCTGTGGAAATGCCATGGTGGATACAGTGCAAGAGCAGCTGAGGACAGCATCTCCCTCCCCTCCAGCAGCCTCTGCAGGACCCTTCTGAAAGTGTCCGGGACAGCTGAAAAACCAAAACACTCCTTCAGTGTCTGAAGTTATGTCTCTCAGATCTGCCAGCAGGCCTGACCTATTGGTGGTGGTCTGGGGACTTTTCCTGCCTGCTCTTAAATTCTTAAGCAGTAACAGGTAAGAAGAGGGAGCAGGACTGGCCAGAACAGGTTGGTCCAGTCCCCATCCCCTGCAGCTCCGATCCCTGCGGCAGGCAGTGAACCTCCTGCTCACAGTTTCACACTGCAAGAGCTGAGGTCGTTCAGCCTGGAGAAGGGAAGGCTCCAGGCAGACCTTAGAGCAGCCTGGAAGTAGCTGAAGGGGGCTACAGGAGGGCTGGAGAGGGACTTCTGACAAGGGCTGGGAGTGGCAGGGTGAGAGAGAATTGATTGAATCTTGAGGAAGGCAGATTTGGAGTGGAGATGAGGAAGAAATTACTGACACTGAGGGTTGGGCAGACACTGGCACAGGTTGCCCAGGATGTTTATAGAGCACAGAATCACCCAATGTGATCTGTGCTCAAGGCCAGGCTGCTCTCAGCCACTCTGGCCCCAGCCTGTAGTGCTGCTTGGGGCTGTTGTGGCCAAAGTGCAGATCCCTGCCCTTGGCCTTGTTCAGTCTCATCCCCTTGGCCTCTGCCCACCCATGCAGCCTGGCCAGGTCCCTCTGCAGGGCTCTGCTACCCTCCAGCAGCTCCACAGCTGCTCCTAGCTTGGTGCTATCTGCAAACTCACTGCTGCTGGACTCAATCCCCTGGTCCAGAACATCAATGAAGATATTGAACAGGACAAAGGTGTTGGGTAGAAGGTTTGACTTACTGATCTGGAGAGATCTTTCCCAGCCTCAGTGGTTCTGTGGCTGTTTTTTCTTCCAGGTAACTCCACTCAGACTTTTGCCTCCGTGATTTGGCCAAGGGTCTGTTCCTGCCACACAGCAATTACTGCCCTGAGCAACCTGCTTCCTGTTCGACACAAGGAGTCCCTCCTCCGGGAGCAGCTCTGCTTTTGTTTGTGCACCGACAGGCGAAGCATCCCAAGCACAGGCCGGGAGGGAGCTGCTTTGTTTCCCGAGATCACAGTATCACAGTATCACAGTATCATCAGGGTTGGAAGAGACCTCACAGATCATCAAGTCCAACCCTTTACCACAGAGCTCAAGGCCAGACCATGGCACCAAGTGCCACGTCCAGTCCTGCCTTGAACTGCCCCAGGGACGGCGACTCCACCACCTCCCCGGGCAGCCCATTCCAGTGCCCAATGACTCTCTCAGGGAAGAACTTTCTCCTCACCTCCAGCCTAAATTTCCCCTGGCACAGCCTGAGGCTGTGTCCTCTCGTTCTGGTGCTGGCCACCTGAGAGAAGAGAGCAACCTCCTCCTGGCCACAACCTCCCCTCAGGTAGTTGTAGACAGCAATAAGGTCTCCCCTGAGCCTCCTCTTCTCCAGGCTAACCAATCCCAGCTCCCTCAGCCTCTCCTCGTAGGGCTGTGCTCAAGGCCTCTCCCCAGCCTCATTGCCCTTCTCTGGACACGCTCAAGCATCTCAATGTCCCTCCTAAACTGGGGGGCCCAGAACTGAACACAGTACTCAAGGGGTGATCTAACCAGTGCAGAGTACAGGGGCAGAATGACCTCCCTGCTCCTGCTGACCACACCATTCCTGATGCAGGCCAGGATGCCACTGGCTCTCTTGGCCACCTGGGCACACTGCTGGCTCATGTTCAGGTGGGTATCAATCAGCACCCCCAGATCCCTCTCTGTCTGGCTGCTCTCCAGCCACTCCGACCCCAGCCTGTATCTCTGCATGGGGCTGTTGTGGCCAAAGTGCAGCACCAGCACTTGGCCTCATTGAAGGCCGTAGCTGGAGTGCCACAGCTCTGCTCGGCTCCAGCAGGAACTGTCTGCGCTCCCTTCCCCGGCACCGCAGCCTCTGTGCTGCTGCCAGAGCAGCGACAGCCTCTGCTCGGCGCCGGGGTCAGGCTGTGCCATCAGCTGCTGCTGGAACAAGAGGCTGCAGGGAAGCCTACCAAAAAGGGGGATGGAAATCCTAACAACTGGTTCAGACCAAAACCCTCCTCCAGGATTTTAACATCTGAAGCTTCCTTTCTTTTCCAGTCACTGTTTCTAAGAGGATTTCTCTCACACTCCTGTGTTGGCAGAGCTGGAGATCAGGAATCTGCTGCTGTGTTGTCATTGTCACAGCATCATAGAAGGGGTTGGAAGGGACCCTAAAGCTCATCCAGTCCTAACCCGCTACCCCCCCTCCAGCAGCAGTGAGTTTGCAGATGACACCAAGCTAGCAGCAGCTGTGGAGCTGTTGGAGGGTAGCAGAGCCCTGCAGAGGGACCTGGCCAGGCTGCATGGGTGGGCAGAGGCCAAGGGGATGAGACTGAACAAGGCCAAGGGCAGGGTTCTGCACTTTGGCCACAACAACCCCAAGCAGCACTGCAGGCTGAGGACAGAGTGGCTGAGAGCAGCCAGGCAGAGAGGGAGCTGGGGGTGCTGGCAGAGAGGAGCTGAAGAGGAGGCAGCAGTGTGCCCAGGTGGGCAGCAGAGCCAATGGCATCCTGGGCTGGCTCAGGAGCAGTGTGGGCAGCAGGACAAGGGAGGTTCTTCTGCCCCTGTGCTCAGCACTGCTCAGGCCACCTCTGGAGTGCTGTGTCCAGTTCTGGGCTCCTCCACTCCAGAAAGATATTGAGGTGCTGGAAGGTGTTTGGAGAAGGGCAGCAAGGCTGGGGAGGGGCCTGGAGCACAGCCCTGTGAGGAGAGGCTGAGGGAGCTGGGGGAGTGCAGCCTGCAGCAGAGGAGGCTCAGGGCAGAGCTCATTGCTGCCTGCAGCTGCCTGCAGGGAGACTGTAGCCAACTGGGGTTGGGCTCTGCTGCCAGGCAGCCAGAACAAGGGGACACAGCCTGAAGCTGTGCCAGGGCAGGTCTAGGCTGGATGTTAGGAGGAAGTTGTTGTCAGAGAGAGTGATTGGCATTGGAATGGGCTGCCCAGGGAGGTGGTGGAGTGGCCGTGGCAGGAGGTGTTGCAGCCAAACCTGGCTGGGGCACTTAGTGCCATGGTCTGGTTGGTTGGGCAGGTTGGTTGGTGCTAGGTTGGGCTGGGTGAGCTTGGAGCTCTCTGCCAGCCTGTCTCAGCCTGTGATTCCATGGTTTGCACCACTCGAGCACGTCCCACGGTGACACAGCTGCTCTAGGACACCTCCAGGGCTGGTGACTCCAGCACTTCCCAGACAGCCTGTTCATCAATAGATTAATTTTAAAATATAATTAATTAATGCCAATTAATATCATCATCATCATCACCATCTCATCTTCATTCTAAGTACCCAGTCAAAACACAGCCATCTTAACCCCCTCCAGAGCCTCTCTTCCCACAGGAAGCCTCTCCCCCAGCCCTGGCTGATGCTCCTTGCTCTGGGTGTGGGGCAATGCCTGTCCTGGAGCCCAGGCTGCAAGTTCCTTGTGCTTGGCTACCAAGGGGACATGCCACAGAGAGCAGAGCCCAAGGACCTCAGCATGGCTTAGGACCTCTCATCACAGCTGCTGCATCCCTCTCAGCATCCTCCTGGCCCTGCTCTGGACACTCTCCAGCACCTCCACATCCCTCTCATCCCAGGAGCTGCAGAACTGGATGCACAAACCCCAAGTGTGACACTTATGGGTGGGCAGAGGAGAAGCAGGGTGAGAGCACCTCAGGTTTATGTCTGTTCCTCTGCAGCAAGTAGTGCAGTGGTGGGGAGAGAAGATTTGGGGCTCGGACAGAAGTAGCCAGGCAGAGGGACCAACACCAGGCATGGCTGAATGGGATCAGCGCCTGTCTCCTGCAACCAGCATCGCGGACAGACTCCACAGGCCAGGAAAAGCACAAAAAGCAGCTGGCACATTCGGTGAGTTAGGACGAGCTGGCCAGGGCGATTCGCCTCAGAGCCCCCCAGCTGCAGCCCCCGCGCTACGCCGGGCTCGGGGCAGGCTGGGAACGGCCCCCCCGTTTGTCCAGGGAGCGGAAAGCCACCTGCTGGGGCAGAGGAGGGGGGACCGGGGAGGGGGCACCGCAACCCGAGCAAGGGGTCAGGGCGGAGGGCAGGCTGCCGGGAGGGCAATAGGCGTTCTCCAGCCGCCTCGCCCCGCGCTGCCCCCCCGGGGGAGCTCAGGCTTTAGCCTCCATTGAAGGCACAGCAGGGAGCCGAGGAAACGCTTCAGATCGATCCTGGGCTCCTTCCAGGCTGGCAGCAGGGGACAACGAAGGCTGTTTAAAGATTTGTTTGTCGGCTTAAAGCGATTGTAGAAATCCAAACGTCTTCGGAGAGCCGAGCAGGAGGGCTGCGGGCAGAGCTGTGCCGCACCGGCAGCGCCGGGGGGGGGGGACGGATGCTGCCTGCTCAGCACCACTGCGCTTAGCAGCCGAAGCAAACGAGGAGCCTGCCCCATCGCTGCCGGGATCCCGAGGTCCTCCTGCAGAACTGAAAGGGCAGGTCAGAGAGCGCCACAAACAAAGCTCCAAGGTGGAGCCAACTGGCTGCCTCCTCCGCTGCCCGGGCGGGAGCACTGCCCTTGTGCCTCAGCAGATGGAGGAGGAGGAGGGAGCAGCCCCCGGGGCAGGATCTGCTCTTCAAGCAGACGTTTTGCTCTGCACAGCCTGAGCGTGGTCCTGCTGGCCAGGGCCCTGCAGGGCTGGGATGGATTCCTCGGGTATATTTGTACCTTCTCAGCTGATTGTGCTTTTTGCCTGCTTTGCTTAAGGGCTCTCGGTCAGTTGCTGTGCAGCCTGCTCCACGAGTGTGGTGTCTGAGACTGTGCAACTGCATCCTGTCGAGGAGCTGATACTGTCTCTGCTGGGAGCTGTTGTACACCGGTAGCACCGGGAGCTGGCTCTGCTCACAGGCTGTTCAGTACATCATGCCCACTGCCAGCTATGGCAGAGGAGCCAAGGAGTCACAGGGATTAACTGGATAAGCCATAGGAAACTAAAGCTTGCCCAGATAACTGCCAGCTCCTGCCCCCGGACACACTCCCCCTCTCCTGCCCTGCTTTTCCCCTGAAGTCCTAACAATGCAGGCTGTAGATGGTGACCATTAGCTCAGCTGCTTGCTCCCGGGCAGCTCCGTTAGCTCTGCCTAACCTAACTGCAAGAGCCCAGCTCAGCCCCGGGCTGGTGCCAGGCCACTGCCACACAAGTAGGATCCTTCCATCTTTGGAGCTTCGGGCACTGGATCCCAAATGCCAAACAACTGCTGGAGATGCAGGACAAGCCTGGGTGGAAGAACTCCACCAGCCCATGAGGTGCACTTCCTGCTCCTTCACATCCAGCCTGCAGCGTGGGTGAAGCTGCACTGGAGTCTGGTCTCTGCAGTGCAGTGAGCTGTGCCAGGTTTCCGTGCTCAGCCAGGTGGCAGCTGGCTTGGCTCTCCTAGAGAGGTGCCAGCTCTAGAAGCCTTTCCAGAGAGCCATGCCCCGACGCAGAGAGCTCTGCGCTGCTTGGTGTCAGGAGTGCACAGCCCCTTCACAGCTGCTAATAACTCCTCCTAAGATTACAGAAGTTAATTACTAGCGACTGATCTCCACAGGTGAATTACCTCAGGTAATTGTAACTCCACTTTGGCCCACAATAAAGCCTCCACCTTGCTATCGATTTCTCTCGGCTTCCAGACACAGAGCGGGTGTTTGGCGAGTCAGGAAGAGGGATTGCTGAGGGTGGACAGCAGCACACCGCAGCCACAAAGCCTGCCTGCATCCCAACAGCTCCCACAGAGTCCCGAGAGCTGTTCTCCTGCCCTCCCTTCGGCATAAACAAGTCTGAAATCAAGCTGAGCCTCAGGAGAAGGTCCGAGCCCAGCTCCGCAGTCCACTCCCAGCCTGTCAGGGCAAACAGAACCAGTTTCACTCTGAAACGCTTTTGCTCAAGAGCTTTGGTGTGTAAAGAGCTGAAGCAGGGTTCTAAACCCAAGTCCTCTCTCCAACAGAGGACATAGAGACAGCAGCAAGTGCTCAGTGGCAACCCCCCACTCTCAGAAGTCCTCCTTCAAGTCAGCTGCTCCTACCCCTTGCTGCAGTGACAGGACACAAACCACTCTCTGGTCAGCTGAGGAGCTCAGAGGTGCAGCTCTGCCGTGCAAAGGATGAGGATGGAAAGGAGTGGGCGGGGGGAAGGGCTCCCAGCACCCTGTCAGCTCGGCAGGCAGCTCGGAGCTGGCACTAAACTGTTTTTCACCTCTTCAAGGAACAGCTCCTGAGGGTGCTGTTAGCAGCAGGATTTGCACAGGCAGAATTATGGGAGAGGAGAGTTGAATTCTCAGCTCTCACCCAACGTTTGCTCACTCTCCATTTCCTTCTCGTGGGTATTTGCTTTATAGTTCAGCAGTGCCAGGGCACAGGTCAGTCCCTGGTGCTCCAAGCACATTTACCAGGAGACTGCTAATTAAATTAAACAACTCACCTAATCTCACTCTCCAGCTCTCAGCCTGAGCACAAAGCAAAGCAAAGAGAGCGAAATTAACCCCAAAACAAATGCCTCCTAATTAAAGTTTGATTCTCATAACCAGGAGGGAAGCTAACAGCATTCCTCCCGCAGAGGAGGCGCTCAGCCTCCTCCCCTCCCCGCCCGGCACAGCTCCCCTTACACCCTTACGGCAGTGCAGTGCTAAGCAGTTCCCATGTGCAGGGGCTGCAGGAACCACCTGCCCCAGCGGGACCTGCCCTAGCACAACGCGGGGAAGTTTCTGCACCCTTTGCACTGAGGGGAGGCAGAGGAGGCAAACCCTAAGGTAAGGTGGTTCAGTTAGGCTGAGCAGAGACCAAACACATCATTTCCAAGCATTCATAGAGTCACAGAATCACAGCCACAGTCAGACTGGCAGAGAGCTCCAAGCTCAGCCAGCCCAGCCTAGCACCCAGCCCTGCCCAACCAACCAGACCATGGCACTCAGTGCCCCAGCCAGCCTTGGCTTCAACACCTCCTGCCACGGCCACTCCACCACCTCCCTGGGCAGCCCATTCCAGTGCCAATCACTCTCTCTGCCAGGAACTTCCTCCTCACATCCAGCCTAAACCTGCCCTGGCACAGCTTCAGCCTCTGTCCCCTTCTTCTGCTGCTGGCTGCCTGGCAGCAGAGCCCAACCCCACCTGGCTACAGCCTCCCTGCAGGCAGCTGCAGGCAGCAATGAGCTCTGCCCTGAGCCTCCTCTGCTGCAGGCTGCACTCCCCCAGCTCCCTCAGCCTCTCCTCACAGGGCTGTGCTCCAGGCCCCTCCCCAGCCTTGCTGCCCTTCTCCAAACACCTTCCAGCACCTCAACAGCTCTCTGCAATGGAGGAGCCCAGAACTGGACACAGCACTGCAGGGGTGGCCTGAGCAGTGCTGAGCACAGGGGCACAAGAACCTCCCTTGTCCTGCTGCCCACACTGCTCCTGAGCCAGCCCAGGATGCCATTGGCTCTGCTGCCCACCTGGGCACACTGCTGCCTCATTCATTCATCCAAACCAAGAGCCGGTCTGGTTTGCACTGCTGGCTCTCTACAAGCAGCTTTGTAAGCAGAGGGATGAAGTTAATATGGAGCAGTTCCTGAGTGGCAGACACAGGACAGCATCTCTCAAACCACAGCACAAAACTCAGCAGGGTCCCTGGGACTGTCAGGACTGTTCATGTGAACCAGCCCAAACAGCTCTCTCAAAGGACTGTGCAGCTCCTCATTGCAGCTATAAACATCTGGAGCTCCACTTGCTTCATCAGCCGGGTCAGGACAGCATGAAACCAGAGTGCATCCACCAGCAGCACTTCTCTGCCAACACACTCCCCCACTGCAGCTCCCCAGATCAATACAAGCAGCCAGACACGAAGCTTTCTATGGTAGACACAGATTTGCCTTCCAGGCCAGAGCCAGGAACGTGGCATGGAAGTGAAATACCAAACAGCAGAGGGGAGGCAGAGCTGGGCAAAATCTTTTTCTCGTTGAATATAAACAAGTTTCAGACACTCCACAGTGCCAGGCAAGCCAGCTGGCAGAGCCAGAGAAGCCACAACGCTTCCTGCTTTCAGCTCCCATGGACCAGAATGAATTCCAACCCTTTCACCCATCAGCAGTGCAGTGAGGATACCCCAGGCCTTGGGAATCCTCAGGGGACTCCTCTCCCACTGCAGAGTTGGGGCAATGAAGTCTAAAGACTGCTGGAAAGGGTGGAGAGCTTTTATTTCCAGTGGGATCAGGCAACAAGCTGGGAACCACATTCCTTTTCTACGTGGTGCCCCCCTGCTGGCTGCACCAACGTCAGGCTGCTGTGAGGCTCGGCAAGGATCAGCCCCAAACGAGAGCATTTAGGGAGCTTTGGTTAGGCACTTCCATTAAGAGGGTTAGGAAAATGACCTCCCTTGGGGAGCCGTTCCAGGCCAAAGCAGCAGAACAAGAGCACTGGGAAAAGTTGGAAGGAAGGTCCAAACACTTCCAGCAGCAGCCAGTTGGGTGTTTTGGTGCAAGAATAAAACAAGTAACCCACAGAAGCTGTCAGAAAATGAACTTATTTCAACAAGCCACAGCCTTGGCTTTTCTTTGCAGCTCCATCCACCTGGACCACTTGGAGCCATAAATCTGTGCTGCACCCTTTGGGGGTGCTCCGTTGTGCACTAGGAGAGGCTGCTGCAGTGCTGTGTGCCTCTGCTGCAGCAGTCAGCCTTTTTGCTGTGCTTTATCTCCAGCATAACTACAGCCCCTGACGGAATTCTGCAGGAGCCCCCATTAAAAAACAGTGGTAATGACTATTTCTCTTCTCCCTCCCCCCCCCCGCCCCCAAAACGGAGGTAGGGATCCAGAGTCAGCTGGTTCCGTGTCTGTGAAAAGCAGCAGTAATTTAAACGTGAGATGGGAACAATTTTCTTCGCATTTCAACTAATGCTAATGTTCAGGTTTTCGTTATTAGAATTAATTGGCTTCAATTATATTAAGATCAGCGGCGTTGAGGTGCCGCTGCCGTGATGGATCGCAGCAATAAGCACGGGTGTGATGCCTGCAGCCTGCGCTCGCTGCAAGCGGGACGCACAAGCAGCCACAAAGGGGGAGAGGAGCAGAGAGCTCACCCCTTCCGCTGGCAAACCCCCGCACTTTGATGCACAAAGCGAGCTCTGCCTGCGCTGCGGGGAGCCCTCTCCTGCCGCGCCGCTCTCGCATTCATGGGCTTGCACAGCCTGCCCGCATCTCCAGCTTCATCTCCTGCGAAGCTCTCTCACACTGACCTTCAGCCGCGGAGCTCATCAGATTCTGCTCTGCGCTTCCTTCCCCTAAGGCAGAGCCGAGGAGGCTGCTGCCCCCCGCACCGCCACTGCGGCGAGCCCGGAGGCACAACTGCCCAGCAGAGTGCATGGGCAGGGCTGCAGAGCAACGCCTGCACTAAAGGGCTTCGCCGTCACGGTGATCTTTACAGCAGCTCTGATTGATCTCGGTTACCAACGGCTCGCCTGGATCCGGGCTTGCTTCAGCCTGGGAAGCGTTCAGTGGGAGTCCAGGTTGCTGAGGGAGGTGGAATGCTTCGATATCTGATCAATTGCAAACTCCCTCCCATTTATCACAAGTGACTGTTCTGCTTTGAGCTGATTCCAAGCCCTTTATCTCCTGCATTGCCCTTCTTCCTCTCTCTTTTAATATGTTTATTGAGGAGTTAGAAACCCTTCGATAGAACACAGCAAAGAAACGAGCTGGTAAAGTGTTTGTGCACCCAGGGCAATCCAGGTGAAAACTGAAACCCTCCTCATGCGTGCAGGGACCCTTCTCATGGACCAAACCTGAACATGAAGGAAGAGCTACCGCAGCCCCACCAGCCCCGAGGAGGCACTTCAGTGAGAGCTGTAGCAACATCAGGCACTGCCTGTGTGAGGAGGGCGCTGTGGGCCAGGGTGGCACACACCTGGAGTAGTCCACCCTGTCTTGAGCAGCAGAGCCCACTGAGATCCGCATGAGGGCGAGGGAGGAGCAGGCCCCTGCAGCCTTCACTCACAAGCCTTACTGAAAGACCTGCAGTTGAGCTACTGTCCAAGCTTGACGTGACCCAGAGCATCTCAGTCCTGCTCTCAAGGTGCTACAGCAAAGGTGCAGCCACGGTTACCCCCATCCCCACAGCCCATCGCTGATCCCTCCTGAGCCCTGCAGCACTCCACAGCAGCTCATCAAGCACAGTGCAGCTCTCACCATCGACTCAGCAACGTGCAGAACAAACCCCAGGGCTGCTGGCTTCAGAGGCAGGGAGGTTTAGTGTCTAGGGACACAGAACCAAACGCAGGTAGTTCAGGTTATCCCATTGCTCAGACAGGCATGAGAGAATGTGTGGTGCCAACATGGAGGGGTTGGCACCAGTTGCAAAGTTTCCACAGGAAGACAAGAAGAGGGAATAAACCTACAGGCTGCCTGAAGGTTTGGGAAGTCACTCTTGCGTGTTCCCACGCACCTGCGAGCCAAGCCAGCTTGTAGACAAGGTACAGGGCCAGAAATCAGAGCTCCAGAGCTTGGCATTTGTTAATTGAATTGTGGAAGTCGAGTTTGAAGCAGTGTTTGAAGGTGCAGGCTGTTCCTAAGCAACATTAGCCCTTAGTTCCTACAGCCGAGGAGAGCTCTGCCGGAACGCAGGCGACCGCTTCCAAATGATCCTGTACTGCACGAGGGGCTGCAGCCAGGAGGAGTGATTCCAGGCCTTACTCTCACCTCTGCCTCTGGGTTTTGTTGCCTTGGAAGAGGTCTCTTTAGGGCTGCAGTGTTGCAGAGTTCAACATCTCTGTGGGTGCCATGGCCAGAGGCACTGAGTGCAGCCTCAGCAAGTTTGCTGCCCACACCAAGCTGTGTGCTGCAACAGCCAGGCTGGAGGGCAGGGATCCATCCAGAGGGACCTGGGCAGGCTGCAGAGGTGGGCACAAGCCAAGCTCAGGAAGTTCAACAAGACCAAGTGCAAGGTCCTGCAGCTGGGTTGAGGCAATGCCAAGCACAAATGGAGGCTGGGCAGTGAGTGGCTGGAGAGCAGCCCTGAGGAGAGGGACTTGGGGGTGCTGCTGGAGGAGAAGCTCAGCAGGAGCCAGCAGTGTGCACTTGCAGCCCAGAAAGCCAAGCAGAGCCTGGGCTGCAGCAGCAGCAGTGTGGCCAGCAGGGCCAGGGAGGGGATTCTCCCCCTCTGCTCCACTCTGCTGAGACCCCACCTGGAGCACTGCATCCAGTTCTGGAGCCCCTGGGACAAAAGGGCTGTGGAGATGCTGGAGAGTGTCCAGAGCAGGGCCAGGAGGATGCTCAGAGGGCTGCAGCAGCTCTGCTGTGAGCACAGACTGAAAGAGTTGAGGCTGTGCAGGCTGGAGCAGAGGAGGCTCCCAGGGGACCTTCTTGTGGCCTTCCAGCATCTGAAGGGGGCTACATAAAAGCTGGGGAGGGACTTTTGAGGCTGTGAGGGAGTGGCAGGAGTTGGGGGAATGGAGCAAAGGTGGAGGTGGGCAGAGTGAGGCTGGAGGTGAGGAGGAAGTTGTTGAGCAGGAGAGTGGTGAGAGGCTGGCAGGGGTTGCCCAGGGAGGTGGTTGAGGCCCCATGGCTGGAGGTGTTTGAGGCCAGGCTGGCTGAGGCTGTGTGCAGCCTGCTCTAGGGTAGGGTGCAGGGGGTTGGAGCTGTCTGCTCCTTGTGCTCCCTTCCAGCCCTGACTGAGTCTAAAGTGAGCATGTGAGCCTCAGCTGCCAGGCTGCATGTGAGCTTCAGCTGGCAGCATTCTGCCACCGCAGCACTCCTCCTTTTCTTTGTTAATGGTGCTGATCACCAGCTCCTGCCTGAGGAGCGGACAAGGCAGGCAGTAACCCCGGGGGGATCCATCACACCATGGGCAGGCCTCTCTGCAGCCAGGAGCTGGCTAATGAAAGCCTGGCAGCCTGGTCTGTCCATGTTAATGGCCCCTGAACAAAGACTGCAGTTTCCTTTTGCCTTTGCCTCTTTCTTCTCCCCCCTCCCAGAACACCACATGAATTTTTATTAGTGTGTTACTCCAGACTCGTTTTGAATACTTGGGGTCACCTTCTTTGTTGGAGCTGTGGAACGGCAGAGAGGGCAAAGTGGAGTGGAATGACTAAGCAAGGGAAGATGCTGTGGTGCCTCTCAAGGGCAGGAGCTACAGAGGGAGCTTTGGGGTGGGGTCTGTGTGTCCCCAAGTTTTAGCTTGTCTTTCTTTTCCACACCTGCCAGCACTTCACAGATGGAAAACATCCCTCGTGGCTCTGGACTAACAATTTGTCTCGCTGAATCCCAGAGTGCCAGGCTGGGAAGGGACCCCAAGGCTCATCTGCTCCAGCTGGCTGTGGTATAGTTGAAATGAGTCTTCTAAGTGCCCAAGGTAGGAGACTCCACTGCCTGCCCTGGGAGATGACTCCAGTGGCTCTTTTTTCCTCCAAGACCACAGTTTGTTGTCAGCCATAACAGCCTCGATAGGTCCAGCTTTAAATGGAGTTTGCCTAAGGGTAGCAAAGAAGCGCTAATGACGAGTTAATTACAGATGCCATTAACAGTGTCACCTTATCCCATTAAGTAAAGCCCAGCCAATGTTCTGCAGCTGGTAGCACTCAGCCAGGAGGGGAAAGATGCACAAAATGCCCTTCATGTCCCAACAGGACTGGATTTGTGCGAGCAGACCTCCAGCTCTAGCCCGGATAGAAGAGTCCCTGAGTGTGGAAACCTGCCCCTGGCCTCTGGAAGGATCGGGCAGGCACTGGAGCTGAGCTGCAACGGCAAAGCACTGAGCACCCTTGGCTCCTGTGGTGCTGGTGTGGCACAGGACTCGCAGCCTCCTACAGCCTGAGCTCCTGGGGGCGGGCGAGGCTCGGAGGCAGGGGGTGATGGCCAGAGGTCCTGCCGAGGGAAGGATCACTAAGAAAGGCAACTCACTTCCAAGAGTGTTGTGTTTCCAGAGCCTGGTGGGAGCTCAGGGTCAGGGAAGAGGAAGGAAGAAGCACACAAGGAAGTGGTTCAGCTTTTAAAATAATAATCCAGATGGCCAAGATCCTGCTGTCTCCATGACAACTGAGCTGGAATGGTTCTCAGTGCCACTGCAGAGTGCCTGCTTTTAACCCTGGTGAACAAGAGGGCACTGGAGAAGCCCTGTGATGTGGTTTCAGGTCTGGTTTGCAGCAGGGAAGCGATTTGGTGCATGTCCTTCCACAGAAGAAGGCAAACACCTTTTCATTTACTGCTTGAACCAATACATGCAGATGAGGCACTCCCCAAGTGCTCTTTCTGCACAACTTCCAGCCCTGCAGTGAGAGTCCCAGCAAAAATGGGCTCGAGAGCTTTCAGAACGTCACTGTGCAGCCACCTCAGCAAGCAGCAGCTCCCCGAGGGTTAACTCCAGCTGCACAAAGCTCACACACAGGTGCCAGGAAGGCCAAGCTGTGGCACATTGGCCATGCAGCCACAGACCAAGCCAAGCTCCCTCGGTAAGTTAGTACCAGCAGTGGCCTTGGCCTTGTGTTCCAATAACAGCAGTCCAGGAAACATCAGTGGCCATATCAGTTCCAGTGTCAATCCCTCACCAATGCAGGCATCCACCTGCATGCATCCCATTAGGTGGCCTGGTCCCCTGCACCAAGTGGTTTTGTTCAGTCCTGAAAGACTCAGTGAGGAATCTTCTTACCCCTCATGAGCACCAGGTAGAAGAGACAGTTTTGGGCAGGCAGCATCCTGCCTTCACAGCCTGCACTGAATTCAGTTCCCTGAGCACACACAGCAACCCTGGAAGTGAAGGCAAGCACAGGGGGAGAAAACGCAGGAGGGACAGAAGAAAGCACTTGGCTGGCACCCAGGAGCAGGCAGGCAGACAGTGAAGCTGCAGGAACAAAGCCTGAGCACGCAGTGCTGTCTGGCAGCAGCTGCAGGACAGCTTCCTCGGGCCGTGCACAAGAGCAGCCAGGCACTGCTCCTCGGGACTGCCCCAGAAACGCCAGGCTGAGCCCAGCACCGCACCAGGGCTATCGCAAACAACCAACCACAGCAGCTCCACGGCATCACTACAGCATCCCTAGGGCATCACCACAGCACCACTACAGCATCACCACAGCACTGCCACAGCATCACCACTGCCATCGCCACAGCACCACAATGGCACAACCACAGCATCACTACGGCACCACTAAGGCATGGAATCATAGAATGGTTTAGGTTGGAAGGGACCTCAAAGATCACCCAGTTCCAACACCCTGCCAGAGGCATCACCCCAGCATCACCCCAGCATCACTATGGCATCACTGCAGCATCACCGCAGCATCACCCCAGCATCACCACGGCATCACTGTGGCATCACTATGGCATCACTGCAGCATCACTGCAGCATCACTATGGCATCACTGCGGCATCACTATGGCATCACTGCAGCATCACTATGGCATCACTGTGGCATCACTGTGGCATCACCACAGCATCACTATGGCATCACTGTGGCATCACTATGGCATCACTGCAGCATCACTATGGCATCACTGTGGCATCACTGTGGCATCACCGCAGCATCACTACGGCATCACTGTGGCATCACCGCAGCATCACTATGGCATCACTGTGGCATCACTGTGGCATCACCGCAGCATCACTATGGCATCACTATGGCACCACCCCGGCATCACCCCAGCATCACCGCAGCATCACCACAGCACCACTACAGCTTCACCACAGCTTCAGACGTGCACAGAGCAGTGCAAGGGGCAGGCAGCCCAAGTGAAGCATCTCTTCTTGTGCACCTTCCTAAGACTCCCCACACGTCAGGAGCAGGGGCGCTTGGCACCCACAGACCCCTCCAGTGTCTGCAGACAGCCACAAACTGGCAGAGCACTGATTCCGTCCTCCAGAGCTCTTTGGCAAGAGGCTGCACACTCCAGAGCCAGGAACTGGTGTGGTTTTGTAAATAAAGGCAGCAGTTATTTTTGTCCTACCCCATTTCTATTCCAGCAGAGCCCAGCTGAGCTCAGTATTATTACTGTTAAATTACATTAGTATAAATTGAAGAATAATCAGGCCTGGAAGACTGAAATGAGATGTGCAGCTGGGGGGGTTAAGATAATGTTTTCTGCATTACAGCAGACAACAGCACAGGGTAAATGTGTTCCCTCGCCCTGGCTATGTTAATAAGTTCCCTCAGTTGTGCTAAACACATCAGAATGGAGACTACCATGAGAAAACAGATAAAAAGGCACAGGCCTGAGAAGCTGCACAGATATTAAACACCATAAGTGCATTTTTAATTGTACTTCTTCAGAGAGGGGTAAAGCAGAAGCCAATCACTCATGTCAGGCTACAAGTGATTGCATCCAGGGGGAAAAGAAACAAAAAATCAAACCCAACCAGCAAAACCCACCCAAACAACCAGAAAAACCCCAAAACTATCCCAAACAATCCATAAAAAGCTAAGCAGCCAAAAAGAGCACAACCAAAGAGCTCCACAGCACTGACCCTGGGGGCAGGATGACCTTAAAGCCACAGCAGAGGTGTCCATGCAGAGCTGCCAGAGGAGCTCATGCTTAGAATCATGGAATCAGCCAGGCTGGCAGAGAGCTCCAGGCTCACCCAGCCCAGCCTAGCACCCAGCCCTGCCCAACCAACCAGACCATGGCACTAAGTGCCCCAGCCAGGCTTGGCTTCAACACCTCCTGCCACGGCCACTCCACCACCTCCCTGGGCAGCCCATTCCAATGCCAATCACTCTCTCTGCCAGGAACTTCCTCCTCACATCCAGCCTAAACCTGCCCTGGCACAGCTTCAGCCTCTGTCCCCTTGTTCTGGCTGCCTGGCAGCAGAGCCCAACCCCACCTGGCTACAGCCTCCCTGCAGGCAGCTGCAGGCAGCAATGAGCTCTGCCCTGAGCCTCCTCTGCTGCAGGCTGCAACCCCCCCAGCTCCCTCAGCCTCTCCTCACAGGGCTGTGCTCCAGGCCCCTCCCCAGCCTTGCTGCCCTTCTCCAAACACCTTCCAGCACCTCAACATCTCTCTGCAATGGAGGAGCCCAGAACTGGACACAGCACTGCAGGGGTGGCCTGAGCAGTGCTGAGCACAGGGCAGCAGAACCTCCCTTGTCCTGCTGCCCACACTGCTCCTGAGCCAGCCCAGGATGCCATTGGCTCTGCTGCCCACCTGGGCACACTGCTGCCTCCTCTGCAGCTCCTCTCTCCCAGCACCCCCAGGGCCCTCTCTGCCTGGCTGCTCTCAGCCACTCTGGCCCCAGCCTGTAGTGCTGCTTGGGGTTGTTGTGGCCAAAGTGCAGAACTCTGCCCTTGGCCTCGTTCAGCCTCATCCCCTTGGCCTCTGCCCTCCCATGCAGCCTGGCCAGGTCCCTCTGCAGGGCTCTGCTACCATCCAACAGCTCCACAGCTGCTCCTAGCTTGGTGTCATCTGCAAACTCACTGATGCTGGACTCTATCCCCTGCTCCAGATCATCAATAGAGATGTTGCTTCTCCTGGGCTGCAGCAATCCCAGCACCTCCCAGCTCCTAGAGATTCCTTGTCCCTTTCCCTGGCAGTTTTGCATGTTAAGTGCTGGTATTGATTACGCAGAGCACCGGCGGGGTGTGGGGGTAGGGGGGGTTAGCTCTGAGAGTCAAACTCATTGCCAAGGCTTTAGCAGTCCCTGTCATTTTCAAACGTGCTTGGTGCTGCCCACAGTTTTTGCTTACAGGATTGATTTTCTGTTAGTTTGTGCTGTGATTTATTGTTGCAGCTGTCTTAGAAGCATGAAGCATCATCAGATTTCATCCACATCACACACGGCAGCTCCGGGAAGCCTGCCCAAAATCCTGCTGCTCAGGAACTACAGAGCCCAGGGGAAACCTCGGGTTTGTGTTTTAAAGTGACTCTTAATTAAACATTGAGGTGTGAAAAAGTCAGACCCAGCTTTGCAGGGGTCACCTCGTGACTGACAGCTGTTTGCTTAAAATGTAATCAGCAGCATCAGCTCCTGGGGTTGAAGCCAGAAGCAATGCACAGAGCACACCTGAAACACGACACAATCTTAGAGCTGTTGAGGCTGGAAGAGACCTTTGGGATCATCAAGGCCAGCCTCAGCTTCCCAGGGATGCTGCCTCCAGGCTCTTTTGGTCAAGAGCAAACAGAGTAAGCAGGAGGATAACTAGAAGTCAGCAGCTGGGATGGTCTGCAGTTGCTGGTGGTTTGTTCTCCAGGAGCTGAGGACTTCGGGTAAGTTCCACAGAGCCTCTGTATTTTGACCAGAATATCCAGATGCTAAACTGAGTTCTGCTTGAGTCTGGCAGCAGCCTGAAACAACTGAGATGGGAATTCACACATCCATCTTGAGCTATAGATACAGATACACACACTGAAAGCTGCTGAGAAGACAGAGAATTGCAGGCAGCACTGAGTGAGTCCCAGGAGGTGAGGGAAAGAAGAAACATCAAACCAGGAGCCTGGTAGGAGGATCTTGACAGTGACCACCAAACCTTCCCAGCTAATTGGCATGGAGCTAATGAGCAGTCCAGAGTGAAGGTGACAGGGGAGCAGGCGCAGCTGCAGGGATGACTTCATGTCCTTCTGAGGGGCCAGCGCTGGCCATGCCCACTGCCCGCTCTCATTTACAGTCCCAGATCACGGCACGGCAGTAATCAGAGCGTTTGCCTGCCAGGACTCCCCCCAGCCCATCCCTCTCTGCACTCATCACTCTCCAAAAGACGTTACACCGAAGAGTGATCAAGTCAGGCACTGCTGCCTCCTCGGGGAGGGCATGGCAGTGTGGCTGGAATGCAGAGCTGCTCAGAGGTAGCCCTGCAGCACGCTGCTGTGATCCTCCCACAGCCTCTGAACCACCATGAAATTCTCCTGCACAGGAGCTCTGCTCCGGATGCATCTGCTAACGGCACCTGCAGGACTGGCAGAGGCATTAGCAGTGATTAACTGCTGATTGTTTTGCCTATCATCTTCATTTTGCTAACATGCAAACACGACTGGCCTTATTAAAGCATGGCTTGGAGTCTCTCACTCACTCAATCAATATATTGTATTTTCTGGGATGGAGGAGCCTGACTGCTATGATCCAATTCTTATGAAGACAATCTAAGTGTAAACAAGCCACTAATAAAGATATGAAAAGCCCTGGGTGAGTTCCAGTTCCAGTGTTGTTCACCTGGCCAGAACCCTCACCCACCAGACAGGGAACCAGCAAATCCCCTGGAGTAACACAGGAGCCATCCCCTGGTGCAACACAGGAGCCATCCCCTGGTGCAACACAGGAGCCATCCCCTGGAGTAACACAGGAGCCATCCCCTGGTGCAACACAGGAGCCACCCCCTGGTGCAACACAGGAGCCATGCCCTGGTGCAACACAGGAGCCATCCCCTGGAGTAACACAGGAGCCACCCCCTGGTGCAACACAGGAGCCACCCCCTGGAGTAACACAGGAGCCATGCCCTGGTGCAACACAGGAGCCACCCCCTGGTGCAACACAGGAGCCATCCCCTGGTGCAACACAGGAGCCATCCCCTGGAGTAACACAGGAGCCATCCCCTGGAGTAACACAGGAGCCACCCCCTGGTGCAACACAGGAGCCATCCCCTGGAGTAACACAGGAGCCACCCCCTGGTGCAACACAGGAGCCATCCCCTGGAGTAACACAGGAGCCACCCCCTGGAGTAACACAGGAGCCATCCCCTGGAGTAACACAGGAGCCACCCCCTGGTGCAACACAGGAGCCATCCCCTGGAGTAACACAGGAGCCATCCCCTGGTGCAACACAGGAGCCATGCCCTGGTGCAACACAGGAGCCATCCCCTGGAGTAACACAGGAGCCATGCCCTGGTGCAACACAGGAGCCATCCCCTGGAGTAACACAGGAGCCATCCCCTGGAGTAACACAGGAGCCATGCCCTGGTGCAACACAGGAGCCATCCCCTGGAGTAACACAGGAGCCATCCCCTGGAGTAACACAGGAGCCATGCCCTGGTGCAACACAGGAGCCATCCCCTGGAGTAACACAGGAGCCATGCCCTGGTGCAACACAGGAGCCATCCCCTGGAGTAACACAGGAGCCATCCCCTGGAGTAACACAGGAGCCATGCCCTGGTGCAACACAGGAGCCATCCCCTGGAGTAACACAGGAGCCATGCCCTGGTGCAACACAGGAGCCACCCCCTGGTGCAACACAGGAGCCACCCCCTGGAGTAACACAGGAGCCATGCCCTGGTGCAACACAGGAGCCATCCCCTGGAGTAACACAGGAGCCACCCCCTGGTGCAACACAGGAGCCATCCCCTGGAGTAACACAGGAGCCATGCCCTGGTGCAACACAGGAGCCATGCCCTGGAGTAACACAGGAGCCACCCCCTGGAGTAACACAGGAGCCACCCCCTGGAGTAACACAGGAGCCATCCCCTGGAGTAACACAGGAGCCACCCCCTGGAGTAACACAGGAGCCATCCCCTGGTGCAACACAGGAGCCACCCCCTGGAGTAACACAGGAGCCATCCCCTGGAGTAACACAGGAGCCACCCCCTGGTGCAACACAGGAGCCATCCCCTGGAGTAACACAGGAGCTACCCCCTGGAGTAACACAGGAGCCATCCCCTGGAGTAACACAGGAGCCATGCCCTGGTGCAACACAGGAGCCATGCCCTTGCTCTTAGGCTGCCCCACAAATAAAGCACATTCACCTGTGGGCTGATCAGACAAAGGAAATGGTGTCCAGAAGCCCAGCTCTGATAGTCAGAAATTAATTCATGCTCCTCCAGTGCTTCAGAAAGCATCCCCCAAAGGCTCTTCAAAGAGTGCAGATGCAATAAGCAGAGCACTTTGCATTTCAGATCACCAGTGCCCATTCCAGCAGCAATGGCTGCAATTCAGAAGCTGTTGAGAACAGTCTTCAGCTGGTTCAGAATCAAATCCATCTTCATCCCACACTCCAGGGTTGTAAATTCAATAGAAGATAAGTTCCCACCTGTAAGACCTGCACTAACACTTGTGCTGTGATTCATTTAAAGCAAGGAGCTGATTTGGGACAAGTTGATTAGCAATGCCCTGAAATCCTCCTCGCCAGCTACTTCCTGCAGCTGGAACGTAGCTCTGCTGGGATGAGAGGTGCCAGCACATCCCAGGGCTGCACACAGCCTCCTGCAGCCCTCTAACCTGTAGCAGAATAGTCCAGAGCCTGGGAGATAATTGCAGCTGAGGAGGTTAATAGCTACCCTGCAGCTAATGCAAGGGACAAAGAGAGCTGCCACTCCTGCTGGGGAAAGGAGAGAGGACAGAACCAACGTGAATTACTCCATTTGGAGCAGGTCAGGCCAGCCAGGCTGAATGGTCCTTCTGGGCCTCAGCATCTACTCATGTTCTCCTGCCTAGATCCAGTTTCCCCTGGCCCACATTCAGGCTTGCCTGGAGCTGGGCGTGTATTGTGTCAGTTGTTCGCCGATGGATGGACCTAGTGCCCAGGAAAAGGGCTTCACCCACCAGAGCCCACGGGAGTTGAGTTTACGTAGCACAAGATGCTTCACCACCCACACCAAGAATGTTTTCATCAGGCACACACCAGGACACTGTCAGAGACCGACAGGACAGAAGTGCCTCCTTTGATCGAATGGAGCAGAGGTGCCCTGAGGTGCCTGACTCTGGTGAGCACTCTTCACCCACCCAGCAAGCTTGGAGCTGATCTGGGACTGGTAAGATAATGCCATAAAATGGAAGGGGTAGAAGTAGCCAGAGAGGAAGAGGAAGAGCAGTTCTGAAGCCCTCATGGCAGCAGGACAAATGAGCCTAGGCCAGAGCCAGGCTGGGTGTAAAGCAGGGGGACAAAGAGGACACTTTGGAATCACAGGCAGCTGGCAGGACCGTGATGCCCTTCTCCTGTCACCCTGCTCTCTGATTCTGTGTCTGCGAGGAGAAGGCTTCAGAGCACACTGGCCAGGCCAATTAAGGCTCCATAAACAGGGCTCTGAAGAGGAGCTCAGCTCCCCAGTAAACATCCACTCCAACAGGATCACAGCAAATGCAAAGGGGGGCAGGGAGAAGGAGAGTGCCCACCTTTGATGCCATTAGACAGTCTCTTTTCAAGGACCCGGCACAAAAGGACGTAGCTGCACAAAGTTTCATCAGTAGGGAAGGAGCTGCTGCACGAAACCTTTCATCAGGGCATAGCCAGGGGTCATTAGCAGAGGCCTCAGGCTAGGGCATTAATTTCCCCAGCTGCCTGCAAGCCAGAGATGTACAAAATAAGCTTTTCATTGAGTATTTGAACAGCCTGAGAGCCTGCACTGGGGCTGGGGTTTGGAGTTCTGCCTTGCTGGAAGGGGTGGGTGTTTTATTCGGGGTGACAGGGCTTTGTAGCCTGCTTGTACCTGCTGGAATACATCCTGCATGGCAAGGTAGCCACAGGAGGGGCTAGCAAAGAGCACAGCTGGATTTGCTGCTGCTGCTCACAGTAATCCAGCTCAGAATTTACTGAACAGGAGTGCAAAATGCATTCCCCCTCCCAGCGAGACACAGGGCACAGCCACCCTGCCCAGCACAGGGCACAGCCACTCAGCCCAGCACAGGGCATGGCCACCCAGCCCAGCACAGGGCACAGAGACTCAGCACAGGGCTCAGCCGCTCAGCACAGCACAGGGCATGGCCACCCAGCCCAGCACAGCACAGGGCACAGCCACTCAGCACAGCACAGGGCATGGCCACCCAGCCCAGCACAGCACAGGGCACAGCCACTCAGCACAGCACAGGGCATGGCCACCCTGCCCAGCACAGGGCACAGCCACTCAGCACAGCACAGGGCATGGCCACCCAGCCTAGCCCAGGGCACAGAGACTCAGCACAAGGCTCAGCCACCCAGCCCAGCCCAGGGCTCATCCCCACCGGCACAGCTGCTTACACTATCACGAACTTCTGTCCCTTGCTTCGTTGAATTCCCTCTCATTCTGAAGCAACTACAGCAAAGGAACCAGGACTCAGAGAGGAGGAGCAGCTCATGCGGGGCAGTTTTACCTGTGCTAGTGCCCTGAGATGGCAAGCAGCCAGCCAAGCCCTAATGCAGAGTGGTGCTGAGCAAGAGCAAGGCAAAGCTGTTTCCTTTGCAGCAGACCCTTTTTAAGGCCCATCTTTCAAGAAGCTCTAAGGATGAGGACCCCTCCAGTACCTTCCTTAGGCATCCCTGCCCTCCTCGGCTCCTCACCAGTACCCTCTAAGGGAGCAGGCTGTCAGGCAAGCCAGTGGCTGTCACTCATTCGACTTGCTGCTGCCCTCCAGCCTGGATCTGCCCCACACCACCTGGGCACAGCCTCCCCAGCAATGCCAGCACAGACATGGGCACTGACTGGCGAGAGAGGCAACCAGATGCTGAGCACCAGCACTGCCTCTGCGTGCCAGACCACCCATGCCCGGGTAAGCCTGGCAGGGCTGAGTCACTGCCTCCCAGCCTGCTTGGCTGAACCACTTCATTGTCATCGTTGGTTTGTTCCCCTAATAAAGCGGCAGCGCTGATGAGAGGCAGCAGGCATCTGACTCCCCACAGCAGCACAGCCTGTGGCCCAGGAGCAGGCAGGTTTACAGAGCCTCACAGCACAGGGAGTGCAAAGAATCCCTTCGCCAGGGGAGCAGAGAGGTGTAGGGAATCTCACCAGGCTTGGCTCCGGGGGTGCTTTGTCCCTTGCTAAGACTCTCCGTGCAGAGTAAGTTGCAGTGGTATTTTGGACGTGTTGGCCCATGGAGGGCACTGCAAACCAAAGCCACATGGCAGTGGATTACCCAAACACTTCCTGGTGGGAAGTCAGCCATGAGAAGAGCCTACCCAGCTCACAAACCACCTGCTGCCTGCGGCATGGGGAGCAGCACTGCAGCTGACCACCGTTCTGGCAGCCCCGGGAGGAGAGCAGTGAGGAAACCCCATGGGAAAGCCTCCACGCACAGCCTGCAGGACCACGTGTGGCTGCCAGCAGGCAGGGCTCTTGCTCCTAGCTCAGCAGGAGCTGATGTGGCTCTGACAGCATAGACTGGAACAATTCCCTGCAGTCCTGGGTGAGTTGTGGGCTTGCCAAGCATAGAACCATAGAATAGTTTAGGTTGGAAGGGACCTCAAGGATTAGCCTCATCCAACCCGGCCCTGAACACCTCCAGGGAGGTTGTGGAGCACAGAAGCACCCAATGTGATCTTTGATCAGGCACTTGTACCTTCTTCACAGCACTCACATTTCTCCTCCCTGCAGCCTCAGCTCCAGACATCCCCACAGGATGGGGTCCCTTTCTCTTCTGCTTCCTCACAACCACACCTAAAATGGGGGAGGAGAGGCTGCCAAGTGCAGGAGGAAGTCACCAGGAACAGCTTTACCTGGCAGTAACCTTCACACATCGATAACACTGCCTTGTAAACGTCTCCCTTGCAGCTTCAGGAAACCTCCCAGGAGGAGCAGTTCAGGTGTCCCTGCTGCGAGCACCTCTGTGTCAGGCCACAAGAGTGAGTGCTGAGCTCCGAGCAGCTGAGCCAGCAGCCTCTTGCTGCACTAAGAGAACTCCCTTTGCACAGAATCACCGAGGGGCTTTAGCTGCAAGAGACCTTCGGCATCATCCAGTCCAACCTTCCACCCAGCACTGCGAGGTCACAGCTAAACCATGTCCCCAGGCACCAGCTCCACCAGGGAGAGGGGGAGGAAAAGGGGGAAAGGGGGAGAAAAGAGGGAAGAAAAAGGGAGAAAGGGGCAAAAAGGAGGGCAACCAGGGGAAGAGGAAAGGCTTGTTTCCCTCCTGTGCTGTGACTGAGCACGAAGATCCTCCAGTCAAGGGCATTTTCATCCCAGTATGAAGCTCCATCTTGCCAGTTTCAGCCCTGCTGCCTGTGCCCGTCAGGGAGCTTCAGAAGGAAGCCAACACGGTGCAGTGTCCAGAGGCACAGACCACTCTGGGTGCACAAAGTGCTGGCCTAGCAAATGACAGTCTGCAAGAGGCTGGGGCTGTGCAAACGTTACTGAACACAACAGCTGGGCAGCTGCTTGATGCAGCATCTTTGACAGGACTGAAGTGAGGGCTGAGGCTGTCACACAAGCAAGACCAGAAAGCCTTGCTGCGAGAACGTCAGCTCCACAGCTCAGATCCTTCTGCTCTTCCCAAGGAGAAGGGGAAGCTGAAGGTACTGAACGAACTGTCGCCAGTTTGGAATGGGATGGGGGCAATGGAAGCCCTTTCCAAGAGTGCTGCCAGTGTCACTGGGCTGTGCCTTGTGCTCTCGGGTCAGGAGGGCAAACAGCCACGTCTGTGTCCTCTGGCCTTTGTCAGTGGTTCCAGAGGCCACTCCTCTGTGGCTTTACCCAGGCTGTAGCTAACCAGATGAAACTGAAAGGATCGTTAGGTTAATTAGGAGAACAAGGCTCGCTAATGGTCAGCAGCAGCAGACTGCGGAGAGCAGTGGCAGTGTCGCAAATACAGTGCCATGGAGCATCCACAGCTACTTAAATCATCCTGGGTGAAGGAAGAGTAAAGCCCAGACTAGGAAAAAGCAGAACTCACCTCCAGCCACTCTGACCTCAGCCACCACCGGGCAAAGCCCAAATCTGGCCTGAAAAGAACTCCTGAAGAGCCCAGATGAGAACCCTGCTCTGCAAAGCTCCTCCCAGCTCGCAGCCCCTTCCACGGACGCTCACGATGAAGTGATCCCGAGGAGACAGTAAAAGTTGCCTGATCTACCATGCGCAGCTCAGCCTTGACCCAGACTCTATTCTCCATCATTACATTATGCCAGCGCCTCCACAAAGCTCCAGCATCCCCTCCACGCAGCCCACACTGCTTTAGCCATTACCAGCCGCTCTGGTTTGCATGATCCTGCTAATTGGCTGCTGCCGTGACTAACGCACACTACAAAAGGCAACCATTTCATCTCCCCTCACGCCCTGGTTTGCATTTCATCCGTGCCAGCTATTTCCACATTCAGATGCTAGGCTGCCAGCTAACATCAGACTTGCAGTCCTCAGCTGCCCAGACACCTCTGAATCAGGTGGCAGCAGGGCTGGAATGTGTGGCAGGAGAGCAGTGTGCAGGTAAAGAATTGCCTGCCAGACCCTGGGGGTTGGAAACGCTTCACCCCAGGCTGCTGTGCTTCCTCTCTGCCTGTAAGAGACACAGAGACCATGAGGAGCATTTGCCCTCCTAAGGGGGCTTGGTGCATTGGCATCAGCTGCAGCACCGCTGGGAAACCAAGAAACTCCTTTCTGCTTCTCTGCCAGAAGACACTGGCTGGAGCTTTAGCTCAGCTGCACAGCAGCACCTGCCCTCCTCAGTCACCAGAGGAGCTGGCTCCTGTGCTAAACCCAGCGCCAGGCTCTGCCGCAGCAAAGGTGGCACCAGGAACTGCCCAGCAGTGCTCACTCTTCAGGAGAGATCGCTGCGGGCTGAAGCAACTCCCTCGTGCAAAAGCACACCGAGTCTGCAGAGGCATCACTTTGGATTTCAGAGCCCCTAAGTGCCTGGCTACAGAGAGCACAGAATGCATCGTGTGGGAAGAGACCCTCAAAGGTCACCCTGTGCAACCCCCTGCAGTCAGCAGGGACACCTACGACTAGGGCTGGAGCAGCTCTGCTGTGAGCACAGGCTGAGGGAGCTGGGGGGGTGCAGCCTGCAGAGGAGAAGGCTCCAGGGGCACCTCAGAGCTGCTGCCAGGGCCTGAAGGGAGCCTGCAGGAAGGCTGCAGAGGGACTTGTGCTGAGGGGGTCTGAGCCAGGCCAAGGGGAATGGTTTGGAGCTGAGGCAGAGCAGGGGGAGAGTGGAGCTGAGGGAGAAGTTGTTGAGTGTGAGGGTGGTGAGAGTCTGGCACAGGCTGCCCAGGGAGGCTGTGGCTGCCTCCTGCCTGGGGTGCTCAAGGCCAGGCTGGATGAGGCCTTGAGCAGCTGAGCCTAGCTGAGAGGTGTCCCTGGGCATGGAGGGGAGCTTGGAGCAGATCAGCTCTGAGCTCCCTTCCACCTGAGCCATTCTGGGGTTCCATGTGGTGAGGCTTGCTTGGCTCTCACCCAAAATGCTGAGCAATCAAGTGTCACATCTGGGCACTGGCAGATCTCCAACTCCAGCCTGGTGACTTCACCAAAGAGCAAACTGAAAGGTGGAGCTGCTCTGATGGATGAGATTAGATCCATCCATGAAATGAAAGGTGTATTCTGCAGGGTTACACTGGAGCTCCTCAGTACCAGGATGGTGAGGCTCCAGAACACAAATCCCTCTGTGGGGGGAGGACCTGCAGGTGCTCTGTGGCAGACAGCAGCGAAGCAGGACCAAAATCCCCCAGGCTGAGGCACAGGGGTGGCTCTTTGCGGGCTGGTAGAGGAGGAGCCAGACAGGAGGCTCACAGTGAATGCTCAAGTGTCTTGTCTGAGCCATTTGCTGAAGCATCTCAACCAGAGCTGCTCATCAATGTTTAAATCATTCTTAATAAATATTGATTTGCTAATCATTGTGTGGAAGCTCTTTGTGATTCTTCCCCTGCTGAAGCTCTCTGCTCTGACATGAGGGACGAGGAGCTGCAGCTTGCTGGGAACTCATCTGGTGACGTTTTGTAACGGACTTCTTCATTTAGACTTCAGAGCCACAGGGTGCTTGTAGTCCTTGCTCTACATGAAAGGGGTCACACCTCCATCAAGTGCCTTCAGTAAGCTGGAAAATGCATTTGTACCTTCAATTTGCAAACTGTTCACGGGTCTGAACCCTCTGGCCCTGCTCTGAGCAAAGAAATACTTTTCTAAATTCTCTGATGCTCATTAGACAACAAAAAGCTTTTCAGTACTCAATCCAGTCCCAGCTCACCCTCACATTCCTCCTTTAGAGACCCATTTCTCTGTTTCCCTCGTGCTGACGCATCCATGGCTTCTAATTGATGTGAAGGAATTAAACAGAATGCTTCAAAGTTGCTGCCAAGTGTGGTAAAACATTTGGGTGGTAGAGAAGTGAGTCTCTGGAGGATGCATCCAGCTGGGAGCAGAAGGTGAGAAACTCCTCACACACCCTAGGCTTGAGATCCTGCCTCTGCTCTGCTCTGCTCTGCTGAGACCTCCCCTGCAGTGCTGCCTCCATCTCTGGAGCCCTCAGCACAGGAAGGACGTGGAGCTGATGGAACAGGTCCAGGAGGCAGCCACGAAGATGATCAGGGGGCTGAAGCTGCTCTGCTGAGAGCAGAGGCTGAGGGAGCCGGCAGTGCTCAGCTTGGAGAAGAGAAGGCTCCAGGCAGACCTCAGAGCAGCTTTGCAGTACCTGAAGGGGCTGCCAGCAGGCTGCAGAGAGACTGCTTGCAAAGGCTGCAGGGACAGGACCAGGGCAGTGGTTTGAAATGAGAGCAGAGCAGTTTGAGATTGGATGAGAGGAACAAGTTCTGCACCAGGAAGGTGCTGGAACACTGCCACAGGTTGCCCAGGGCCCATCCCTGGAGATATTCAAGGTGAGGCTTGACAGGACTCTGAGCAAGCTGCTCTAGTGGAGTATGTCCCTGCTGAGTACAGGGGGGTTGGACTGGATGAGCTTTGGAGGTCCCTTCCAACCTACCCCACCCTGGGATGCTATGCTCTGACAAGAGAAAGTTGGGGTTTAAGTGCCAGGACACAGTTTGGAGTCAAGGTTAGAAGGTGACTTTCATAGTAGCACCAAAACAAGCTCCATGCAATGTAAATGGTGAAGCCACTACACAAAGCAGTCCTGAATGTCTTCATCACCCTCACTAGGAAACCAAGAGTAGTTGGCTGAAGCTCCTGAGCAGGCAGATGAAGTCAGTGTTCTCAATTAAATAGCTACCACCCACAAAACAGATATGAAACCACATCGGATGAGGAGAGCCAGAGTGTGGCATGACACAAAACAGGAGGAGGACCAACACTACACACGACTGAGACACTCATCCTGCTGAGCACCAGCAGCATCACCAGGCCACAAGAACAGCTTCTGGAGTGCTTCAGAGACACTCTCCCAAGTCTGTCACACAGGCAAGCACAAAGCTGAGACATCAGCAGGACTCAGAATCAGCTGCAGAGGTGGAGCTGCTATTTACCAACCACACAAAGAGGTCAGACTGGGTTAGGGCTGCAAAAACCAAACGAGACCCAGGACTGGGTTAGGGTTACCAAAGATCAGAGGAGCAGTGTGGGCAGCAGGACAAGGAGGTCCTTCTGCCCCTGTGCTCAGCACTGCTCAGGCCACCCCTGGAGTGCTGTGTCCAGCTCTGGGCTCCTCCAGTCCAGAGAGATGCTGAGGTGCTGGAAGGTGTTTGGAGCAGGGCAGCAAGGCTGGGGAGGGGCCTGGAGCACAGCCCTGTGAAGAGAGGCTGAGGGAGCTGGGGGTGTGCAGCCTGCAGCAGAGGAGGCTCAGGGCAGAGCTCATTGCTGCCTGCAGCTGCCTGAAGCTACCTGTGCTATGCAGGTCAGAGAAGGAGATCACAGTGGTCCCCTTGGTCCCTGCAACATATGAGCAGGTGGAAATGGCCAAAGCTGTGGAGCATCAGCAGGTCAGATCTCAGCCTGGCATGGATATGGAGCAGCCTCTGCTCCCAGCAGGACCAATGCTTGGCAGCCCCCACCCTAAGAACTGAGAGCAGGGCTCAGGGTAGATGATTCCCTGCACCCCCCCAGGGCTCAGCAGAGAGCAGAGCCAGAAGCCAGGACTTCGATCCCAGTGCAGAGGGGTTTAGGGAGGCATAGATGTGAGGGGCCCAGGTCAGGCTGCCTGGTCACAAGATCCTCCTGGCTGGAGGCACCAGTCAGAGCTTCCCCCCTCACACAGCTTACAAATCAGCTCCTTCCCCCCACGCCTGCCCTGTCCTCTGAGCAGGCTGAGGGGATCAAGGGACATTTTCTCCTGCCTCTGCCTGTGCTCATTCACCTCCTGCTCAGCCTGGTGCACTCTCTGCTCCCCACCTTCCACTCAACCACTGTCATCATCTCTCCTTAAGGGGAGGTGAAATAATGGCACCTGGGAGCTTTCACAGAGCTCAGCTGCTGGACAGGCCTCCAGCAGTGTCCGTGGTAATGTAAAGGCAAAAGAGCTCCTCCAGAGCACTAAAACCCCACCAAGGCCAAACCTGCTGTGGCAGGGCTCCTGTCCCTAAAAGGGAGCTGCAGAAGCTTGGCTGAACATCGAGACAGTGGCTGAGAAGGGACAAAACCTCCCCTGAAACTGAAGGCAATGAGCGGAACATCCCAGCCTTGGCTGGGGTGGGTGGAAGGTGGCCTCAGCACCCCCAAGCAGCTCTGCACAGTCTCTTAGCTCGTTTGAGTCACAGGTGTGGTGGATGTCAGAGCCTGAACGTGCTCTGCAGAAGCAACCGACCTAAGCAGGCATTCCCCAGGGCTGCTGGTGCCCGGGAGCCCTGCCTGCCACACGCCTCGGCTACTTCAGTTAGTATCCTCTGTGCAATGCTACCACACAGTGTTGTCAGAGAGCTGCAAACACCACTGACTTCTCCCATCCGAAGCAGGAGGAGAGAGGCAGCCTGGCAGTGCTGAATCACAGATGGCTCAAACCTGGCTCTGGCTGAGGAGACAGCTTTGCTCACGAGTCCCAGGCACTGAGTGGGTCCTTAGCTGAGCAGTAAGGACAGACTCAGCCCCAAGTTTCAGATGCTGCCCGTGTGTTTGGGAGGCTTTGCTTTGGTTTTGTCAAGAGCAATTTTCCAGCAGATTTAATCTTTCAGAACTTTTTGGGTTGCTCCAGAGAAGTTTTGCTTTCTGTTTTTTGTTTTATTTCCTCCTCCTGTTCCTTGCTTTGCAGATTCTGCTGGGATGAATAATTGAACTGTTTTCAGCAGGGAAAACATAATGTGGAATAACATAAACAGTTACGTAGAGGCAGACCAAAAACTACTTTGAGTTTGGTAAACAAGCCCTGAAATCAAGTCTGCCTGGGCATGAAAAATACATGTGAGTTTTTAGCAGCAAAGAGCTCAGATTTCCCTCTCTGTGCCGCAGAAAGCCAAGGGGGAGAAAGTGCTGCCGTTAAATGTGCGTCGGCACAGCCCCAGCAGCTCCTGCCTCACGCCTCGGTGCTGCAGGGCTGCTGAAGTGGCCTCTCTCAGCTGCTGCCACGCTGGCAAAGCTGCTGCCAGGCTGGCAGTGCTGCTGCCAGCAGCCGCCCCAGCTTCCAGCAGCAGCCCAACTCACCCACGGAGAGGAAAGGGGGTTGGGTGGTCTGGGCTTGCCTGTGCCCAGGGCCTTCCCTGCTGCTCTACAGGTTGCTGTGGTTTGCTTTCCAGGTTCTGTATCAACTCCCCTGTGCTGCTTTCTGCTTGTGCTGGAGAGGAGTGAAAGCAGAAGCAGCACCCAGACTGCCTGCCAGAGGGGCCAGGGCTGGGCTGGCAGCAGGGCACAGCACGCCCAGGAAGGGCAGATTTGGACAGGAATGTCCAAGCTCTCAGAGCAGCTTCTCTGCTGACTTCCCAAGTCAGTGACTGCTTTCTGTGTGCAGCATGAAGACAGCAGGGAACAAATACTGGCAATGAAGCTTATCAGTCATGGTCAAGGGGTAGCCGTGGGCAGACACCGCCGTGCTGTGCACACAGGGTGCTGAAGGGGTCCTGCCCTGCTGCGGGAGACCTGCCTGCTGCTGCTGCTGCTCCCAGCTGGGGCTGCCTGGCTCCTGGCTCTCCTCTGAGCCCCACGAAGCAGGGCCAGGAAGACATCACCACCTCCTAGCCAGAAAGGCTGTGCCCAAGCTAACCATGGGGCATGCACATGGTGAAAAGAGCACCTCTTGCAGGTTCTAAGCTCCCTCTGCAAGTCAGACTGAGCAGCATGAACAGAGTCCCAAGCAGCAGCCTGGCCCTGGCTGGCTGCCCTGCAGAGTGCCACTGCCCAGCATCCCCTCACTCACAGCAGCAAGGATTCCTCCTACTCTTCCAGGCACAATTCAGGACCCAGCAAATTCTATGAAACAAAATTATCCTTCTCCTTCAACAGATGCCTGAAGCACCCAGACACTGAGTGCAAGCCTCTCTCCACTCCAAGGGTGGATGTTTGCAGGCAGGTGAAGTCTCAGCAGCTCACTAATGCTCTAAATTATAGAGTGGAAAAAGCTGAGGGTGACAGCATCCAGCTGTAGCAGCAGGCACTCGGAGTGGAGGCAAACAGTTTAATTACCCAGGCATTGACAGCTCTGCAGAGAAAATGATGGAAGATTAAATTTCCTTTTTAATCCCCTTGCATTTCCCCCACATGAACATTTGCCTCCCAGAGGCACAACTCCAGTGTGGAGCTACATCAGCCCAGACACAGGCTGCCAGCCCCCTGGCTCTGCCTCCCAGCGCTGCCCCAGCAACCCTCCTGCCCCTCGGTGGCACAGAAGCCTTTGAGGTAGGTCACACTTCCTCCTGGTACCCAGCCAAGGGGAGCCCTCTCCCTGTGGAAGCTCTTTGCAGCTCCTGGACAGGAGTTTAGAGCTTCGATATTCGAAGTAAGATTCCAATAAGGAACTGAATATTCTTAACTGAGTGGAGCATAATCTCTACTGTCCACGGAGCCCCACAGGCACCAGAGGCAGTAGCTGAGCCAAAGTACTCCTTAGTGACCCACGACGTGGGCAGAAGCTCGCAGGGAAAGCTGATGTGCTCCTGCTGGGCAGAAGTGCTGGTGCCAGGAGGCAGGTGGAGGGTGTGTAGGGCTGGACTGTTTGCTTGGTACTGCATCACAGGAGGTGGCCTCCAGCATCTGAAGTGGGCTACAGGAAAGCTGGGGAGGGACTTTTGAGGCTCTCAGGGAGTGCCAGGACTGGGGGCAATGGAGCAAAGCTGGAGGTGAGGAGTAAGTTGTTAATCAGGAGAGTGGTGAGAGGCTGGCAGGGGTTGCCCAGGGAGGTGGTTGAGGCCCCATGGCTGGAGGTGTCTGAGGCCAGGCTGGCTGAGGCTGTGTGCAGCCTGCTCTAGGGTAGGATGTCCCTGGGCATGGCAGGAGGGTTGGAGCTGGCTGCTCCTTGTGGTCCCTTCCCACCCTAACTGGTTCAGTGATGCTGTGATATTCAGACACCCTCCACAAGGCCAAAGTGCCACAGCTTCTGGCAGCCCAAGCCTCATGGCCTCTACTGCCTTTGTCCCTCCCAAGCCACTGCCACCTCCCAGAAGTGGCATGAGGCCACCTCCCTTACACACTCGGCCACTTGCTGGACTCTCAGCACAGCAGCAGGGTGCAGCTGGAGCGAGCGCAGCCAAAGGCTCAGAGCCTCTGGCAGGCTGAAGCAGCTTTGCTATGCAAATGGCAGTGATCTTTGCAGAGGAGTTGGTGACAAGCTTTAGGCAAAGGAAAAGCAGAGGGGAGACAACAATCAGTTCACTATGTGCCCCTGCAAAGGAGAGTGCCAAGGCAATGGCCCATCCTGAGCACGAGTTGCAGCCAGGCTGCCAGCAACCTGCTGCCCTTTGAGCCTTCCACAGCCCTTCTGAATCAGTCCTGGTGGTGTTCATCAGGCCCCAGACAAACGGGCTGCTGAACTTCAGGGAAAGAGAAGACCTCATTTTGTGCCTTTGGGTTTCCTCCTGATGCTGCCATGACCCCCCCGTGCAGATTTCCCCCCTTCCACCTCTCTCTCAGTGCCAGGATCCTGCTGGCACTGCAGGCACCTCCAGTCGTAGTTATTTACTCCTTTTGTGGATGCCTCATTCGGAGCAGCAAAGTCCAAACTCCTACTCCAGATCAGGCAGAAATGGATCTCAGCCCGGGGAGCCCCAAGCTGCCAGGCTACAGGGCAACGAGGAGCGGCTTTGGGCAGGCACTTTGGCCATGTCTGTTCCAAAGCTGGGTGGGTGAATGAGGGTCTCCTTGTGCTGGGGCTCACCCCGTGCCCCTCTGTCCTCTCCCAGAAGCCACCCCCCTCTCACAGCACCAAGAAACCACTGCCCAAGAGCACACAAAGTTTCAGAAGTGCAGGGAGCTCTGCCCAAGTTTTCTTACACAAAAGGAGGATGAGAGCAGTTTCAGCCTCCCCTGGCAGCAGAGGCAATAACAAAGGGAAAGAAGCAAGGCGCAGGGAGGAGGCAGGCCCAGGGAGTTGCCCATCTGATGGCTTTGTTGTACTTGAAAAGTTGCTGTTTTGCCTGCAAAGTTTTCAAAGTCATCACTGAGCATCTCGGCTGAAATCACTCCGGAGCTGTTTGCAGCCTGCCCTCAATCTGCCTCCTCTCGGTTTGCAATTCCTTGGAGGGAAGGACACCTTTTTGTTTTCTTTCCCCAAACAAGACAGCAGAAAGCAATGGCTTGGAATCCTGCCACTTTCTGATTAAAAACCCAGAGTCTAGGCCCAAGCAGAGTGTGCAGGGAGAGAAAAAGAGAAAGGAAGGAAAATCTGAGTGCATCATCTAAGCACAGCAGCATGCAAATGTATTCAGCCTGTTTAGCAAGGCTCGGGAGGAAGGCACCCTGGAAACAGGTGAGAAGTGCTCCAGATGCATCCCTGCAATGTTTGCAGCGACCACTGCAGAATGACAGCAGAAAAGGCCAGGAGTGCTGGTGAGGGACCTCAGGGAGCAGATGCATTTTGAGGGTGTCTGTGGCAAACCACAAAGGACCAAACTTGCAGAAATGCTTTTAGAATCATAGAATCCAGCAGGTTGGCAGAGAGCTCCAAGCTCCCCCAGCCCAGCCTAGCACCCAGCCCTGCCCAACCAACCACACCATGGCACTAAGTGCCCCAGCCAGCCTTGGCTTCAACACCTCCTGCCACGGCCACTCCACCACCTCCCTGGGCAGCCCATTCCAGTGCCAATCACTCTCTCTGACAACAACTTCCTAACAACATCCAGCCTAGACCTGCCCTGGCACAGCTTGAGCCTCTGTCCCCTTCTTCTGCTGCTGGCTGCCTGGCAGCAGAGCCCAACCCCACCTGGCTACAGCCTCCCTGCAGGCAGCTGCAGGCAGCAATGAGCTCTGCCCTGAGCCTCCTCTGCTGCAGGCTGCACCCTCCCAGCTCCCTCAGCCTCTCCTCACAGGGCTGTGCTCCAGGTCCCTCCCCAGCTTCATGATCCTGTTTACAGTAGTCAGTTGATAATATGCAAACCAAAACAACAACTGCAGAGGTGTTTGTGCCAGAGAGAGTGATTGGTGCCCAGGGAGGTGGTGGAGTTGCTGTCCCTGGAGGTGCTCAAGATGATTCTGGCTGGGGCACTGAGTGCCAGGGTCTGGTTGGTTGGGCAGGGCTGGGTGCTAGGCTGGGTGCTAGGCTGGGCTGGGTGAGCCTGGAGCTCTCTTCCACCTGCTGGATTCTATGGTTCTCTGAAACAGCAGAAGGGTTTGGGGGTTAATTTTTGCAATAGGGCACATGGTTTGGATTTGGAAGACTGAGGATGACCTTGTGCAGAGGAGGCTCATCTGTGAGCCCCTGCAAGTGCTGGCAGCAGCTCTTGCAGAAGCTGTGGGCTTTGCTGTCCTCTTGGTGCTGCAGTCATGCTGGAATCACAGAAATGCCACAGGAAATCCACAGCCTTCAGCTCGGAGGTCTCTGCCAACCTGTTTGAATCTGTGATTCTGTGATTCCAAGTGTCTGCAGCTATAGCTGGAGACCTGTGATGCCTAATCTTGTAAAGGCCCAGGCCTGCAGTGACTAAGGAAAGCAGGAAGGAGATAAAGGAGAAGCAGAGATATGCTGACATCAGCAATAAAGAGGGGGTCTGCTAATGAAGCCCAAGCACTACTTGTAGTAACCCTACCTCTGCTTCTGAACACTCCTGCTCTTGTAACCCAACCTGTGGCCTGTGCCAGCGTGGGGGGTGCACACCTACTGCAGCACCCCTGGGCCTCATCTCACAGGTGGGGAAGAAAAGCAGTGCCAAGGCTGAGAGCTGCCATGGCACACTGGCTCTGTGAGGCAGAGAGCCAAGGGCTTGAGGCCACAGGCACCTGCAGTGCTGCTCACCACAGCTTCAGCAGCTGCTGCCCCATCCACCTCGCCGAGTCCCTGCAGGCAGCCCCCCACGAAGGCACAGATGAACACCGAGGAGGAAGAAGGAAAAGCAGGAGCTGCTCAGCCTGGCAAATAGGTTCCTGTGTAACTGCAGCCCAAGCAGCTACAGATGAAATATTAAACCCTAAATGCACCTCTGAATAATTTAGGTCAGCCAGGTCTTTCACTTAATTTACTTCCACGTAATTCAGATGCAATTAGGATCATCTGGAAGATTTTTATCATCACTTAATGAGTCCTAAGGAAACCCTGTGAAGTTTGCAAGTTTGCTCTTCTTTGCTAAATCAGGTTTTGACCTGACCAGTTTGAAATGTGTTCTCCTGAACAGCCTGAAGTGGATGGGCAAGACCCACAGCAGTGACATCTCTGGTGTCAGGGGAAGCAGACAGGACATCAGAACTTGATCTAACATCTCCTGACAGCTGTGGCTGTTTAAATGCTTAACCTCTCTCTGTTTTCCCCTCCTGTGGTGCAAACCAAACACGAGACCCTTGCTAACAAAGGCAAAAGGCAGGACTCATCCGCAGGGAGTGCAGCCCAAAAGCACCCACGATCGTTTAATCCTGCCTCACACCCACCAAGGCTCCCTGAGCTGTCTGCACACCTTGTGAGAGCTGCGGGGAGCGCCGGCGCAGGAGGCTGAGCTGTGCTCAGAGCCCACAGCTCCAGAGACACAGACTCGGAGGTGCTCTCAAGCCAGCTCTCAAAATGCACTTGGGGTAGATATGGAGAACTGAACGACCTGCAGGAGAAGGCTTCCCAAAAAGCTCCAGACAACGGCAGCAGGACCTGTTCGGCAGCAGCAAGTCCCCTAGGCAGCTGCATCTCTCCCTGCACCTTAGAGCCCGTAACTGGCAGCACCAAGTGCCTGTGGTGAAGCTGAAAGCTGAAGGCACAGAGCCCTTCAGGGGCAGCAAACTGAAAGCCACCTCCTGTGACTGCTGCTGAGTGCCACATCAGTGCCCAGAGCAGGCAAAGGCTCGTGGCAGGATGGCACATGGAGCTTGGAGCTAACTGGCCACCAGTGATTCCATCACAGAAAGCAGCTGGAGAGCAGAGCAGAGTCTGCTCAGAGCAGCTCTGTGAAAGGCAGCATTAAAACTCTGTGATTCCATCAGCAGTGCTCTGTAATGAGCCTGGATGCTGCTTCAAGGTCTCACACTCACAAAGCATCCCAAAAGCCTCAGTTACAATCAGGCTTCAGATGTTTCACAAGCAAGCAGTGATCTAAACCCCTGTGGAGTCATTCTCCACAGCAGAAGGCACTGAAAAGGCACCGAGGCATCAGAGACACCAAGGCAAGAGCTGGCACCAGAGGCACCACAGCAAGCACTGGCATCAGAGCCACCAAGGCAAGAGCTGGCACCAGAGGCACCACAGCAAGCACTGGCACCTCATTCTCTAGAGAAAGCATTCCCAGCTCCCTTCAGAAGGTGATGCAGACAGCACTGATGGTAACTCCAGATCCTCTGCTCCTGTCTCCATCCTTAGCCTGCTCCAGTCCCACCCAGACAAGCCCTCTGCAGTCTCCCTGCTGCTCCACTGCTCTAAACGTGCTCATGAGCATTCAAATACCCACTGGGCAGGGAGGAGCTGCCCAGGACAGCCCATGGGATGCTCCTCTCACAGCAAACACTCGCAGGGAGCTGTTGGTCATTGGCGTTGCCAAGGCACTGCTGCAAAGCCTCCCTGACCTCACTGCTCTGGACAGGCTCCAGGGCTGCTAATTGCTTTCTGTGTGCCAGAGTCATCTCTGCACCTCCAGTCAAGGACTCAAGTTTCCAGACACTGTAAGTTAGAGAAGACTTCCCAGCAGCTCTCTGGAGGGACCATCCAGTGCTAAATGATTTACTAGACTGGAACAGAAAGCAGTGCCAGGAGCCACTGTGGGGTGCACTGCAGAGAGCAGAAGCCTCTAAGCATGATGTAAAGGTGGCAGTCAGCAACAGATTTCCAAAAGGGGAAAAAACACAGAAACACAGCTCACAGACTCAGCCAGGTTGGCAGAGAGCTCCAAGCTCACCCAGCCCAGCCTAGCACCCAGCCCTGCCCAACCAACCACACCATGGCACTCAGTGCCCCAGCCAGGCTTGGCTTCAACACCTCCAGGCACGGCCACTCCACCACCTCCCTGGGCAGCCCATTCCAGTGCCAATCACTCTCTCTGCCAGGAACTTCCTAACAACATCCAGCCTAGACTTGCCCTGGCACTGCTTGAGGCTGCGTCCCTTTCTTCTGGTGCTGGCTGCCTGGCAGCAGAGCACAACCCCACCTGGCTACAGCCTCCCTGCAGGCAGCTGCAGGCAGCTGCAGGCAGCAATGAACTCTGCCCTGAGCCTCCTCTGCTGCAGGCTGCACACCCCCAGCTCCCTCAGCCTCTCCTCCTAGGTTTCTCTTCAGATTGTATAAACATATCAATAAATAAAGGAGGGGAAGAAGAGGAAAGCAAAAGGCACCTGCAGTTCTCACAAAGTCTTTAAACTCTACACCAGAAGTAGAGAAAACTACTTGCTGAGCACTCCTCATGCTGCTCTTGTTGATTCATGCTCTTTCAGGATCACCTGGGGATCTCAGGGCTCTTCATCTTAGGCTGCTTGGTTTGGTTTGCTGGGGGTGAGGGTTTTTTGGGTTTGGTTTTGTTTCTCTTTTTTCCCCTTAGTTTAAAAAAATATACAAAAAACCACCAAATCCTAAGGACAAAGAAAATCTCCATCCCTGTGCAGGCACCAAGCCCTGCCCAGGTGATGTGCCTCGGGATTTGGCACACCAGTTGGCACTTCAACAGGCTTCTAAATACGTCTTAAACAAAAGAAGCTGGGAGGGGAGGGAAGGGAAGGATCCTCACAGAGATGAATGTGGCAGCATCACTGAAGTTTCCAGAAGAAATAAGTCTCCCCTGAGCTCAGGATTCAAGCCCTGCCTGTTTTAAGGCAGGGGAAATCCGCCAGTCAAAGACAAAGCCTGCGGGGGTGCTTCCAGCAGCCCGCCTGAGCCGGCTACTGGGCAGCGCAGGCAGGTTCAGGGCAGAGCACCTTGCCTGCAGGTCAGCAAAGGAAGCTCAGCTTACCTGATGCAATTACCCAGCCCCTCCTGCACTCCTCTGCAGCTTTAAACCCGTGCCCTGGCTGCCGTTGGCTGAGATGCTTCTCTTATTTGCTCTGCCTCCTTGGAAAGGTTTTAGAAGCCCAGGTTGAGTCATGTTGACTGGGTTCAAGCAGCAGCCATCTCCTGGAGGTACAGAGCAGCAGCTCAGCAGCAAGCTGCAGTGACCTCTGCTTATCCTCCTTAGCCTCAGAAGCAGCCAGCCAAACACAGAGGGACTCACCCCCCCTTGTTTCTGCAAGGAGGGCAACAGAGAAGGTTAACATCTGCTGTCAGCTTCTTTCCTTCAGAAGGATCCTCTCCTGCTCCTTCCTAAAGGATCTTGACTATAGCCCAGACGAGGAAAGAGCTCTACAAACAAACCCAGACGTTGACAATGAAGGTTCCTCTCACTTCCTTTGGGAGTCAGACACAACCCTCATCTTCTACCATCTGACCAGGCTAACAGGGAGCTGTGCAGCCTGTGCCAATTCCATAGACTCATAGAATGGTTTGGGTGGAAGGGACCTTAAAGACCCATCCCGGGTGCTTCTGCTGTCAGAGGAGTAAAGCCTGTGCTGGGCCAAGCATCCAAACACTGCATCCAGCTCTGAAATGCAGCAGGACTGTCTGGGGAGCTCTAGCACAGGGAGGAAAACTAAAGACAGTTTTCCAAGTGCAATTTCTGGCTACCTGGAGCCACAGCTTTGAGCAGGAGCAGAGGGAAACTGCCCCAGGATCGGTGAGGCAGAAGATGATCAGTATGCACATGGCCAAGGACCAGACACCTCCCTTCCATTGCAGGGAGGATGATTGATTCTGCCCTGGTTTGTTTCATTTTCTTCCAACTTTATCAACCAAAGGAAGGTTTTATCCACCCAAGACAGCTGCTGCTCTGAGCTGACAAAAACATCTAATTTGGTCCTAAGTATTCAGGGTGTTAACAGTCACTGCACTCCCAGCACACCTCACAGGGGAGAGGGAGAGTGGGGATGTGTGAGAGGGGAGAAATGGAAGCCCCTGCCTGGCTGCCAAGGTGTGACAGCAGAGCAGGAGCCCCCAGTGAGAGCAGAACTGGACACAGAACAGCACTGCAGTGCTGGCTGGACAAGGAATTCCCTGGTGTGTCTTGCTTTAGCCTTTTGCCTCATCTATTAAGTTGTCTTTATCTCAACTCACCACTCCCCCGATGCTGCCCCCACCCCACTGGAGCAGGAGTGATGCCCGTGTGGGGTCCAGCTGCCAGCTGAGGTGACAGCACTGCAGCCTGTGTGCATCACCTGGCCTCTAACCAACACCTCTCTGAATTTAGCCTCCTACAGGAAGGAAAACAACAGAGCTAACCCAAAAGAGGCTTCCAAGGGCTGCTTCAGTTTTCCCTCTTTTCACACAGAGGTGGAGGATCCAATGCTCTGCCTTCTCCTAGAAGGGCAAAGCTTTGTCTCCTACCCCTGGCGGGCCTGGAGCTCAGAACACTCCAATAATTAATGACCAGGGCCTCTCTGCTCTCCAGTCTAGATAAGCATCAGCAATATTTCACACAGCAGGCACTAGGGGAACGCAGGTGTTAAGTGGCTTGCCCAAGGTCACACGGCAAGGCTGCACCAGAGGTAGGGCTGAAATCAGCTCTGCTTTGCCAGACACCCATCGGCAGCTCCCGAAAACAGCAGCACTAACTCTGCTCCTCCAATTACAAAGCCCTGTGAGTGCTCCCCTGCACTCCTGATCGCCTTGGAAACTGTTCCAAGACTCCCCCCCCCCCATCCAGAAGTCCTCCTGCCCTGATGTGGGCTGCAGAGCTAAGGAGAAGAGGAAGGGCTCAACAACTGGTTGTCAGGGCTTAGCCCTTTCCTACACCCAGCAGAGTCTCTGTCCAGAAGCCCTGGGTGAGCAGAAGGGCAGGCTCAGGAGCAGTGTGGGCAGCAGGACAAGGGAGGTTCTTCTGCCCCTGTGCTCAGCACTGCTCAGGCCAACCCTGCAGTGCTGTGTCCAGTTCTGGGCCACTCAGTTCAAGAGAGATACTGAGGTGCTGGAAGGTGTTTGGAGAAGGGCAGCAAGGCTGGGGAGGGGCCTGGAGCACAGCCCTGTGAGGAGAGGCTGAGGGAGCTGGGGGTGTGCAGCCTGCAGCAGAGGAGGCTCAGGGCAGAGCTCATTGCTGCCTGCAGCTGCCTGCAGGGAGGCTGTAGCCAGGTGGGGTTGGGCTCTGCTGCCAGGCAGCCAGCACCAGAAGAAGGGGACAGAGGCTGAAGCTGTGCCAGGGCAGGTCTAGACTGGATGTTAGGAGGAAATTCCTGTCAGAGAGAGTGATTGGCATTGGAATGGGCTGCCCAGGGAGGTGGTGGAGTGGCCGTGGCAGGAGGTGTTGAAGCCAAGGCTGGCTGGGGCACTGAGTGCCATGGTGTGGTTGGTTGGGCAGGGCTGGGTGCTAGGCTGGGCTGGCTGAGCTTGGAGCTCTCTGCCAGCCTGGTTGATTCTATGATTCTACCTATCTCCTCCCAGCTGCAGCCAAGGAGCTTCCATGGGAACAGAAGGAAAAACCTTTTCCCTGTGAGAGTGACAGAGCCCTGGAGGAGGCTGCCCAGAGAGGTTGTGGAGTCTCCCTCTCTAGAGAGATTCCAGACTCACCTGGACATGTTCCTGTGTGACCCTGCTCCAGCAGTGGGGCTGGACTGGATCTCTGAAGGTCCCTTGCAGCCCCCACCATTCCATGATGTCACATCTGTCCTCTTCAGGACACGGGAGGCACACATCCCAACCAGCAGCTGACTGAAAAACTCTGAGGGCAGTCCTGGCTGTGCTCTGTTTGTGTGTCTGGGCCTGCCCAGCTGAAAGCAAGGTGACAGAGTGGAAAGCAGGTGAGGGTGTGGAAGCACAACCTGACCCTCAAGGTATGAAGTGCCCCCAGGTCTTCAGCACTGCTGCAGCTAAGGACAATGCACACAGGCCACAAGCACTGAAGCAGTGTATGGATGGCTTCTGCCTGCTGACACAGAGCAGTAGAAACCCTCACTACACCTGGAGAGTTGCAAGGGACCCTTCCAGAATGTGCAGTGCCTATTAAGCAGCCGTGTCTGGGAATGAAGGCAGAAGAGCCTGTGCTGAGCAAGGAACAGCACCAGAGCTGCCAGCAGCCACACACCCCCTGGCCCTGTGGCAATCAGGAGTGGGGGTAGCAAAGCTAACAGCTCCAGGCAGGGACACTGGGCACAAGTAAGTCTTTACACTTAGTTCTGAAGCAGCACCCATGGATGGGAATGAAAGAAGGCAAATTGATAAATGCCATAAAAGAAAGCAACCTTGAGTCTCCTTCTCTGGAGCCTTCCCAGGCCTGTCTGTGTTCCTGTGTGCCCTGAGCTAGATTGCATGGTCCTGCTCGGGCAGAGGGGTTGGACTGGGTGAGCTCTTTGGGTGCCTTCCAGCCTCTGACATCCTGTGAGCCTGTGGACGTTCTGCTCACAAGGCAGAAAGTTCCCCTTCGAACCACAGCCACACTGCCCCCATGGTTTGGTTTGGTTATCTCTGGCAGGACTGGTACTGACCCTGAGCCTCTCCTGGCCAGGCTCTGAAATGGATGGACTCAGCCTCCTGCTCCCCTCTGGCGGGGCCAACCCGAGCAGCACGGCCGGCAGGGCACCCAAGCCGTCTGAAGGGGCCCTCGGAGCACAGCCATTTCCCTAGGCTGCACAAAGCCTGCTCCTCACCTCTCACCCCCCCCGCCCAATGTTTGCTTTAAGGCAGGAATTCTCCCTCACTTTGCTTTGCAAAACACAATTGGATTCTTTCCGATCCCTGCGGAACACGCCGGCCTTTGCAGCGCCTCCAGTCAGAGCATCCTGCTCCTTTCAGCAGCTCCTGGTTCCAGCCGGGCTGCCTTTCCTCTCGGCAGGCTCTCACTGCAGCAGCACACACTGGCTGGAGATGCCCGAGGCTGGTTTATTACGAAAGTCAGGGCAGGCTTTATCCACAATTTTCTCCATCTCATTAAAGGTTCTTTCATGCTGCAGGTAGGCTAAAGTAGTTAAGGACTCTCTCCGCCGGCGCGGGGATCCGCTGCCGTCTGCAGCCGCGGCGCTGACAAAGGGGCGCCTCGGGGGCGAGCCTGCCCACACGCAGATAACGGGGGCCTGCCACGAACCACCGGCCCCGGGAGCGGCCCCGCTTGGGCATGCCGGGTCGGAGAGCGGAGCTTCGCCGCTCCCCGCGCCTGCGGCAGGCAGAGGCGCAGCCTGCGCCGGCTCCGCGCCCCGCTCCGCTCCCCGGGCTGCAGCGCTGAGTCTCCGCTCTCGCTCGGCAGGGAGCACAGCAGCACCAACAGTCCGCAGCCAGCTGGGACGGAGCGGGACGGAGCGGGACAGGCCTCAGGCTCCTTTCAGGCTGAGCCTGGGTTTCACTTGCGCTGCTAAGAACATTCCTCAGCAGCTCAAGCCCGGCTGCTAAAAACGAGGCTAATAGCAGAAGCTGTGCCTTGGAGGACATTCCTAATCGGGGATTATCCTCCAGGCCTGCCAACGGTGGCAGGTTTATTGCTCTTGACTAATTCCACTGGATTTTCTGAATGAAAACAAAGCAGTGAAAGCTCCTCTCGAGGAATTACCAATCTCTGTGAGGCACTCGGGGCTGCCTTTCCATTCACAACTTGCTCAGCCTCAGGCTGCAATTCAGTGAAGGACTCCGGGTGATGACTCAGTGCTTTGCAGAAGCAGCCTTGCAGTCGGTGCACCTTAGCTCAGCTCTCAATTCACAAGCTGCAAATCCCATAACCACTGATCAGAGGCACTCAGCTCTTCTCATCCCCTTGGCCTCTGCCCACGCATCCAGCCTGGCCAGGTCCCTCTGCAGGGCTCTGCTACCCTAGAACAGCTCCACAGCTGCTCCTAGCTTGGTGTCATCTGCAAACTCACTGCTGCTGGACTCAATTCCCTGGTGCAGATCTGAACAGGACACTGCACAGGATAGTGCCCAGCACTGATCCCTGGGGCACACCACCAGTGACTGGTGTGATGGTAATCTACCATTGCAGCTAATTACTCCAGGGCAAGCACTCAGCTCTTTGGACTGTAAAGACAGTCAGGCTGCCAGCTAGCAGCTAGCCAGGAAGCATTGCCCTTCAGAGCACTACAGAGCTGCATTCACCCTGCTCAACTTTATCAAACGGTCTCAAGGGAGCCTGCCAGAACAAAATAATGCAAATAAACAAAGCAACCAATGCAAGGCAGAGCCACAGTCGTGTGCCAGAGATTCTCGTCACCATTGCATCTTGGAGCAAGTGTTTTCAATGTGATCCAAAAGCAGCAGGGCTTCAGAAGTCAACCTCCCTGAGAAACTCACTGACTGAGAGGTAGAAAGGACCTGGAGACACATCAGGGTGAGGACTCCAAAGGAAGCAGCTGGTCACTGCTCAAGGGGGTCGACAAGAATGGAGGACTGGATTTCCTTAACCCCAGAGACACAGCCAGAACAATCCACCTGGGCAGAGCAGCACATCTGATACTGCAGCAGAGTTTGGAGGCTGCTGAGTGTTGTGTGGTCTTGTCCTGATATGAATTTCAGTGAAGAAAGGGAAATAATAAAGGAGAATCTTGAAAGGCAGTTTCTCTCAGCTGCTTTTCAATTTCCTTGTTAGAACCTTCTATTACATCCCCAGCTGCTCTGACCTCATCCCACCCCTACAGAAAGCTCAGGCTTTTAAAAGCATCTTTCTAGCCTGCCCATCTCTTCCTCAGCTAAGGGCAGAAGTACTCCACACAGTACTTGATGCTTCTGATACCTGAGGATTGCTGCCAGGGAATGCCAGCCTCCAGTCTGCAAAGGCACTGCAGAGATAATCTCCCACTAAAGCCTCCCCTGGGCTCAGCATTGCTGCTGGATGAATCCCACGGGATGGCAGCCACAGACAAGACCAGAAGGGTTAAGGCTGGTTTGTGTCTCAGTTTCCCCTTTCTTTGCTCAGTGTCTCCCAGCATCTTGGCACATTCCTGTGAAAGGAGCCTACAGGAAAGCCAGGAAGGGATTTTTCACATGGGCTTGTAGTGAGAGGGAGTGGATTGGAGCTCAAGGAGGGCAGATTTAGACTGGAGATGTGAAAGAAATTCTTGACAGTGAGGGTGAGGAGACACTGGCACAGGTTGCCCAGGGAGGTGTTCAAGGCCAGGCTGGATGAGGCCTTGAGCAAGCTGGGCTGGTGGGAGGTGTCCCTGCCCATGGCAGGGGGCTGAAAGTGGATGGTATTCAAGGTCCTTTCCAATCCAAACCATTCCATGGTCCTATGAATCGACCAGCAGCAGGTGAGATACTGCAGTCAGAGTCTCTTTTGCAGCCACAGCTGAGCAAAGCTGGCACAGAACTCAGGCAGCAGCACTCTGCAGCAGCCTCACCACCTCTGAGCAGCTGTGCAGCTGTTCAGAGAAGCCCAGTGACCTCCTCCAGACACAAGAGGTTGGCTCTGCCACACACAGGCTCCCCACAGAGGGAGAGAGCTCTGCCGCTGCTCTTACTGAGAGTTTCAGGCTGCAGCTGGAATTGGGAGGAGCAGGCAGGGCGCTCCAGACTGAGCCCAGCTCCCGCTGATACAAGGCTCCATTTGTCCCAGGCTGTCAGCCCAGAGGCCCTCTGGAGCAGGAGCAATCACAGCTCTGCACACTCTGGGCCTCATTATCCTGACAAAGTGGCGCAGGGAAGCTGCGATGCAGAGGAAAATCAGCCCTACTTGTTTTGTAACAGGGTGACTTTAATGTGGCTCTGGTTTATCTGTACTTCTGTCTATGCATCTCAGCCCTCTCCCCTGCTCCTGTGTGCTGCTTCTATTGCTTGATACTCCCCTGGGTCTCCTCGGGGTATTGCAGCTTCAGTAAAATAGGAGAGCATTAGGGGTGAGGAGCAAGCTCTTGATTCAAGTCACATCCTGAGTGACAGGGGACCAAAAGCCTCTGTGTTCTGAACTTCTGCCACTGCCATCCTTTCCAATGTGCTGCTGCTGCTCTGACTACAGGGCTATCCTTAAGGCTTTATTTATCAACAGCAGCTCCACACTCCCTGCATGGTGATGTTCTTCACTCAGCTCCCGAGGCAGCTCATACCTTTGGGCTGATCTGACTTTCCTTCCTGGCAACATTCCTTGCTCTTGCGCTCCCCAGCTTTAGTAGCAACTGAACTACAGGGAAGAGTTAGTTCCTCTCTCTTAATAATATTTCTCCCACAGAGCAGATAGAGGCATTGTCCTTGGGCTTGATGGGAAAACTTGCAGACTGTAATTGTGTTCCTCTCACCATATTGCATCCTGGAGAGGTCTCTAGAACTGTGCGGTGTGAAAAGCAGGTGGGGTGGGAGAGGCTGGAGGCCACAACATCAAAGGACAGGTTCTAGGGAGCCACCTCAGCAGAGCTCTAGATCTGCTTGGGGCTTAGGTACATAGCAAAGTGTCTAGGGGATAGCAGGGATAGCATTGAACCATAGAATGAAGCAGGCTGGCAGAGAGCTCCAAGCTCACCCAGCCCAGCCTAGCACCCAGCCCTGCCCAACCAACCAGACCACGGCACTAAGTGCCCCAGCCAGGCTTGGCTGCAACACCTCCTGCCATGGCCACTCCACCACCTCCTTGGGCAGCCCATTCCAATGCCAATCACTCTATCTGCCAGACACTTCCTCCTAACATCCAGCCTGAGCCTGCCCTGGCACAGCTTGAGCCTCTGTCCCCTTCTTCTGCTGCTGGCTGCCTGGCAGCAGAGCCCAACCCCACCTGGCTACAGCCTCCCTGCAGGCAGCTGCAGACAGCAATGAGCTCTGCCCTGAGCCTCCTCTGCTGCAGGCTGCACCCCCCCAGCTCCCTCAGCCTCTCCTCACAGGGCTGTGCTCCAGGCCCCTCCCCAGCCTTGCTGCCCTGCTCCAAACACCTTCCAGCACCTCAACATCTCTCTGCAATGGAGCAGCCCAGAACTGGACACAGCACTCTAGGGGTGTCCAGAGCAGTGCTGAGCACAGGGGCAGCAGAATCTCCCTTGTCCTGCTGCCCACACTGCTCCTGTGCATCTTTAAGGGGAAAGTTGCACAGAAGTGAGACATAGAGGACAGAAGGGAGAGAGGAGCACATGAAATGAGGGCACCTCCTCAGCCCCTCCACTGCCAGAGGAGAAACCCTTTAGTAGCACCCACGGTGCCTTGCCAGAGGCCTTCTCTTTCCTCAGCAGAGTGCCCTTGTGGTGCTGTGCCCAAGGCTGCTTTCTGGTCTGTGACGGAGCCAGCTGTGCCGAGATGTGCTCTTTAGCTGTGCCTAGAGGTGCTCTCCAGCCATGCCCAGAGGTGCTCTCCAGCCATGCCCAGAGGTGCTCCCCAGCCGTGCCCAGAGGTGCTCCCCAGCCGTGCCCAGAGGTGCTCCCCCAGCCGTGCCCAGAGGTGCTCCCCCAGCCGTGCCCAGAGGTGCTCCCCAGCCGTGCCCAGAGGCAGTCCTTCAGCCGACAGAAGGGCAGAGGGGCTCAGGGGTGCTCTCTCTGCCAGCCTTTCACCTGCCTCTCCCCAGTCCATGCCTGCCTCTTCACCAGCAGCAGTGCTGTGCAACCACCACGCTGCAGCACTCGCTCACCGCAACAGGCCTGGGGGCTCTGGCCAGAGAGAGACCTTCCTCCAGAAAGGGTTCTGCTGCTGAAAGAAACCTGCCTGCTGTGAACGAAAGGTGAGGAAGGTCTCTGCCTGACAAACCTGAGCTGGCAGCACAGACTGCTTTAGAAATGAAAACATGGGAGAGAAAAGCACCTTGGAGCAAGGCTGGAGAGGGCAGCCAGGAGAAGCAGCTGCTCTGGCTCGCCGTCGGCTGTGCCAGTCTGCAGCCCCACGCAGGCTCGGGAGGTTCAGGAGGCTGCTATCAGTCAGCCCCTCCGGGACCTGCCCCAAAGCTCAGTGGCATGACAAGGAGCAGAACTCCTGCGACAGGACAGGGGCAGCTTGAGGACAAGCAGAGGAGGGCACAGGCTTCCCCCGGCCGGGCCAGCACACCTCAGCAGCAGGCAGCTCACGAACTGCGCCAGCCTACGGCACCCCTCCTGGAGCAGCTCGCCTCGGCTCGCACGGGAACAGCCCAGCAGCGAGAGCTGAGGCTGCCAGGGGGCAGAGCACGCACCAGGGGCCTGCCAGGGAAGCACAGGTCAGAGCAAGAGGGCTTCCAGTAGCGCCTGTGAAAGCAGTGTCCGAGGGTCAGCGCCGGCCAGCAGGCAGGAGACAGGAGGCAGAGGGGAGAGGAGTGCCTGGAAGAGCAGGGCAGAAACGCCAGGCCAGCAGAGCCCAGGCTGGGTCTGCAGAGCAGGGTTCCTCCCCTTCCTCTTTGCCTTGGCTTCCCAAAGAGGAGCGAGAGCCTGTGCCAGAAGCCTGCTCGCAGCAAGTGCGCCTGGAACCAGGGCTCAGCTCGCAGAGCGCAGGGCAGAGCCCTGCAAGGCACAGCCCTACACACAGGCTGTTGTGGTGCCAATGTGCTGCACACGAAAGCCTCGCTGCCGGCAGCGTCTGCAGGCTGCTGCCTGCCAGCTCTGCTGAAGAACAGGGTAATTAATTATGATGCCAGGAAATACTGCGGGGCTGCTCCCCTCCCACAGCAGCTCTGCGTGGGCAGTTTCCACGCCAGTGGTCCCAGTGGTGCCTATGCCGTGCCTGGCTCATGCACAGCCTTCCCCTGAGCAGGAATGAGTATCCCAGAGCAGGGTAACACCTGACTGGCAATGTCTGGCTGAAAGGCCCCTGTCTGGAAGAGACTGCAGGGCACAGCGGAGCTCTGAGCTTAACCTCGTGCTGTACCGAGAGGTAAAAGCTCTTCTCCCTGTTTCCCAGCTCGCTGCCCTCCAGGAATGGAGTTCCTCCACACGCGGCGGTTGTCTGCTTGGCTGCAGCTGGCCAGACAGCTGGAGCTGGAGGCCACAGTGCTGCTGGGGAGACCTTTCTGATAACATGGGTAGAGATTATCACCCCCCCTCCCCACTTCATGGGTAAACAAGCAGATCTGGGCTCACAGAATGCCACAGAACTCCCTGGGATCAATGTGTTGATAGCTTCTGGTTCTGTTTGGCCTGAGGTCTCACACTAGGTGAAGGTGTCCAAGTGCTCTCCAGCTGCAGAGAGCATCCCTAAACACCAGCCCGCCCTGGGAGCTGTCTGCGAAGCCATGTGGAGAGGCACTGGCACTGAGAGAAAGGTGACTTAGCTCCACTAAAGAGAACTTCTGCAGGCAGCGTAAGTGTCCTACTGCTGTAACCCAGAGAGGCAGCAAACCCACCCTCCTGGCCCTGGGTGCTCTGTGTGAGGCTGCATGTGTGCAGCAGCTGAAACAAAGGCCCCATCTATGGGCTTGTCCTGCAGCACTGCCAGACCAGAGCGAGTCTCCAGCAGGCAGGTGCTCCCTTGGGCTCAGATTTGTGTTCTGGAGACCTGGGGCTCCTGCTGAGTGAAACGTGGGGGTGAGCTCTGGTGTCCCCAGCAAGCCAGCGCCCAGGAGGGTGTGAGTGCCTACCTGCCTGCCTGGCTCTTGTCTGAGGTGTGCCAGGAGCACTCTTCTCACATCCCAGCTGCTCCTCAGAGCAGAAAGGTCAAGAACAGAGGCCCTGGCTGCAGGCATCTCACCAGGGCTCTGAACTCCCTTCTGGGAAGAACAGGAGTTTGTAAGGAACTAGCATATGGGTGTGAGGATCTCCTCTTGCACTCAAGAGCTGTGGCATCCTGAGCCTCTGCTGAGCTCCAAGGCTCCCATGCCCTGCTCTGCTGGCACAGACATTCAGCAGTGAGAAGAGAGCACTCAGTCCAACAGCTCTGCTGCAGGTTGCAGCTCTGCAGAACGGGGCCAGCAGCAGCAGTGTGTCAGCAGCTCTCTTGCAGGAGGCTGCCCACAAGGGTGCCTCTGCAGCCTGCCAAAGCAAGCCCCCAGTGACACGTTTCAGACGTGGGACAAAGGCAAGGCAGAGGAGATGAGCAGGAGCCAAAGGATCTGAACGCATGGATCACACTGAGAAATGCCCCTGGTGTGGTTACTAAGTCCTCTGTTGCCTTTTCCAGTTGTGTCCCCCAAAGCAGACCAGAGAAATCCCTCCCCTCCTGCAGCACAGTTCACAGGCATGGCTGGAGCAGTACCAAGTTACCTCCCTGCCTTGCTCTGCCAGCTGTCCCTTTCCCCATTCTTGTCACTCTGGCTGGGCTCAGTTGTCACAGAGCTTCCCCCATAAAACTGTGACTTCAAAGCAATTCCTGACTACATCCACAAATTACCAACTGCCACACGTGCCCCTGGGTCTCCAGGGGAAAGCAAGCAGCAGCCTGCAGAACAGCCCTCTGCAGATGGGAAAAGCACTCAAATAGCTGCAGCTGGAACTTGTTGGTCAATTCCTTTCTGTTTTATGTGTCTGAATTGTTCAGCTCAGACAGGACAGAGGCTGCAGGCAGAATGCTCAAAGAGAGCTCTGCTCAACAGCTCAACACTTTCCTTTCTGACCACATTGATTCTGCTCTGACATCTCTATTGATGAAGGGACTTGCCCAGAGTCAAGGTTCTAGAGTGGGTGAGTCCTGTGCAACAAGCAATTAGTGCAGAGTGTGTTCCACCTGGCATTTCTTACAGCAATCCTGCCACACAGATGCTCACAGAGCCAGAGAATCGTGGCACAGCTGGGGCTGGAAGAGCCCTCTGAGGTCACCCGGTCCAAACATCAACCCAGCACCACCCCGGCCACTAAAACATGGCTCAAGTGCCATAGCCACAGGATCCTGGAACCCCTCCAGAGGTGGGGACTCCACCACCTCCCTGGGCAGCCTGTGCCAGTCCCTGACCACTCTTGCAGCACAGAAAATTTTCCTCATCTCCATCCTGAACCTCCCCTGGCAGTTTCAGGCCATGTCCTCTCCTTCTATCACCTGCGACTGGGGAGAAGAGACCAACCCCCACCTGACTGCAGCCTCCTCTCAGGGAGCTGTAGAGAGCAATGAGGTAGCAATGAGGTCTCCCTCAGCCTCCTCCAGATTGAACTCCCACAGCTCCCCCAGCTGCCTCTCCCCAGCCCTGCTCTCCAGACCTTTCCCCAGCTTTGTAGCTCTTCTCTGGACAAGCTCCAGCCCTCAGTGTCTTACTTGTATCATCAAGCTGCTCTCCTCATGGTGGCAAGCAGAGTTTCAGGAAGAGAGAAGGAAATCCACACAGTGCAAGGTGGTGATGCCAAGGAATTCCTAACGACCCCCAGTGAAGAGAGGAATCAGATGAGAAAGGCTGGGAAGGAAATGCAAAGCTGGATTCATGGCAGTGCTGACAGATTGAGGGAAATGTGGTGGGAAACCCAGCAAATTGGGAGACAAATATTGAACTTCTCAGCTGCTGAGATAGATATGAGTAATATTTGCAGGTTGGGAATGTATGGAGTCCAAGCCAGCTGGCAGAAGATGAAAGCCCAGGGAAGAGAAGGCTCCTATTCCCTCTGTCAGCAGCCCAGCAAGCCCTGACCTCTTCTGCCTTGAGCTGCCAACCCCCAGGCTGCTTTGGCCTTACTTCCTTCCACCCCCTCAGACAATCATAGAGTGGCTCAGGTTGGAAGGGAGCTCAGAGCTGATCTGCTCCAAGCTCCCCCTATCCCGGGGTGCTCAGGGCCTCATCCAGCCTGGCATTGAACACCCCCAGGCAGGAGGCAGCCACAGCCTCCCTGGGCAGCCTGGGCCAGACTCTCACCACCCTCACACTCATCAGCTTCTCCCTCAGCTCCACTCTCACCCTGCTCTGCCTCAGCTCCAAACCATTCCCCTTGGCCTGGCTCAGACCCCCTCAGCACAAGTCCCTCTGCAGCCTTCCTGCAGGCTCCCTTCAGGCCCTGGCAGCAGCTCTGAGGTGCTCCTGGAGCCTTCTCCTCTGCAGGCTGCACCCCCCCAGCTCTCTCAGCCTGTGCTCAGGGCAGAGCTGCTCCAGCCCTTGGCTCATCTCTGTGGCCTCCTCTGGTCTCACTCCACAGCTCTGAGTCCTTCTTCTGCTGGGGAGAGCAGAGCTGGAGGCAGGATTGGAGGTGAGGTCTGAGCAAAGCCAAGGGTCCAGAATGCTCTCTCCTGCCCTGCTGCCCACACTGCCAGGACAGGATTTGCCTTTCCTAGCGAAGAGGCAAAGCCCAAAGGTGCCAGCAGAGCTGTTCTGGTTAACATGCTGCCAGCCCCTGGATGCATCAATGTTAATCAACTCATTCATAAATGATTGTCTGCAGTGCTACTGTACAATGCATAAAGAAATCTAATTAAGCAGAGGGAGTCCAACAGCACTTCCCCTGCCAGTCAGCAGAGCTGCACCCGATGATGAAATTATTATGTCTGCTATTTGCTCTATACACAAATTAATTGACATTTGGGGTGGTTGTTACCACGATCCTTTTACAGGCTGCACTTGAAATAAAGTAAAACACAGAGCAAATGGAATGCAGTCTAATTGAATAATGTAATCCTAGCCTCAGTCCATTTCTCCCCAATCAAAGATGTAATAGGTTTCATAATATTAATTATTAACGACTGGCAATTTGTAGAACAGATTTTTAACAGCTGAGTTAGGCCACTCATCAGCCTGCAACTTCCAGCTGAGCTTCTCCTCCACCAGGGTTACAGAGCTGGGCATGTGAGGAAGTTCCTCTCCCAACACCTGCTGGAGGCTCTGGCCATGTGTGGCTGCTCTGCTCCCTGCCCACCTCTGGATTCTCTCTAGGCACAGGACACTTCCACAGCTTCCACACCTCTAAGCTCACACCAAAGCCTCCTGCTGCTGCCAAACCCATCCAGATTTATCTGATCATAGAATCATAGAATCACAGAACCAGCCAGGGCTGGAAGGTACCACAAGGAGCAGCCAGTTCCAACCCACCCTGCCATGCCCAGGGACACCCTACCCTAGAGCAGCCTGACCACAGCCTCAGCCAGCCTGGCCTCAAACACCTCCAGCCATGGGGCCTCAACCACCTCCCTGGGCAACCCCTGCCAGCCTCTCACCACTCTCCTGCTCAACAACTTCCTCCTCACGGCCAAGCTGAACATGAGAAAAATGTGAGCAAAGCCCAGGGGAGCAGAATGGTGGCTCTGGGGGTTGGTAAAGGTAAGTGGAGAAGAGATGATGGATTCAGAGAATGGCAGGGGGTGGAAGGGACCTCCAGAGCTCATCTGGTCCAGCCCCTGCCAGAGCAGCATCACCCAGAGCAGATCACACAGACACACATCCAGGTGGTTCTTGAGTATCTCCAGAGAGGGAGACTCCACAGCCCCCCTGGGCAGCCTGTGCCAGGCTCTGTCACCCTTGCAGGGAAAAAATCCTTCCTCAGGTTCACATGGAACCTCCTCTGCCTCAGCTCCCACCACTGCCCCTTGTGCTGGCACTGGCATCACCCAGCAGAGCTGGCTCCAGCCTCCTGGCACTCACCTGCACACATTGACAGCCACTGCTGAGGGCACCTCTCAGTCTCCTCTCCAAGCTCCCAGCCCCAGCTCCCTCAGGCTCTCCTCACAACCTCCTTAACCATCTTTGTGGCTCTGCACTGCACTCTCTCAAGCAGCTCCTGTCCTTGAGCTGGGGGGCACAGAACTGGACACAGCACTCCAGATGAGGCCTCAGCAGAGGGGCAGGAGAACCTCCCTGGACCTACTACCCACAGCCCTTCTAATGCACCCCAGAATGGCACTGCCCCTCCTGGCAGCAGAGCACACTGCTGGCTCATGCCCATGCTGCCACCCACCAGCACTCCCAATTCCTTCTGCCCTTCACTGCTCTCCAGCAGCTCAGTCCCCAACCTATCCTGCTGCCTGGGGCTGTTCTTTGCCAGGTGATCAAGATGAGGAGGAACAAAGCCCATAAACAGCCTGGGTAGACAAATTCAGCTGAATGCCTTCCCCCTCCACGGGACTGACCTGATCACACAGCCAGCAGCAGGTTCTCCACGTCACACAGTGAGAAGAAGTCAATCTCGAGTGCTCAAACCTCCTGCTCCCCAAAAGGGTGCAGCTCTGCAATCACCAAGGCCTCTTGGAAGCACTTTCCAGCCTGGTGGTAGCCACAAGCAGCTGAGTGACCACCGGGACAGAGCCCAAGAGGTCAGAATCTCTCCTGCTGCACCTGAAGCTCAGAGTGGTGTCAGCAAAGTGCCCTCCTGCAGGCTGAACCAAGGTGTGCACAATCAAGTGCTTCATTGCCACCACATGCTTCAGTGCTGAGCACAGGCTTCTGCTGGGGCACAAGTTAGTCCTTGGAGCTCAGACATTGAGTTTAGTCTCCCACCTGTGGCCACCTCTTGTTTTACTGAAAAGGGAAGCTCCCATCCCACTGCTAATAAAGGGAGCAGCAATCTCCTGCAGCAGGGGTCACTTCTGCAGCTGTGATTTCACTCCCTTGCTGCAGAGCAGAACTGAAATTCCAGCCTGGTTTTGCCTCTTGCCCGTGCTAAAGGAGGGGTTTGCTGCAGTGATAGGGAGCATGAGGGCAGAAAGCAACAGGATGAGACTGAACAAGGCCAAGTGCAGGGTTCTGCACTTTGGCCACAACAACCCCAAGCAGCACTTCAGGCTGGGGCCAGAGTGGCTGAGAGCAGCCAGGCAGAGAGGGAGCTGGGGGTGCTGGCAGAGAGGAGCTGCAGAGGAGGCAGCAGTGCCCAGGTGGGCAGCAGAGCCAATGGCATCCTGGGCTGGCTCAGGAGCAGTGTGGGCAGCAGGACAAGGGAGGTTCTTGTGCCCCTGTGCTCAGCACTGCTCAGGACACCCCTGCAGTGCTGTGTCCAGTTCTGGGCCCCTCAGTTCAAGAGAGCTGTTGAGGTGCTGGAAGGTGTTTGGAGAAGGGCAGCAAGGCTGGGGAGGGGCCTGGAGCACAGCCCTGTGAGGAGAGGCTGAGGGAGCTGGGAGGGTGCAGCCTGCAGCAGAGGAGGCTCAGGGCAGAGCTCATTGCTGCCTGCAGCTGCCTGCAGGGAGGCTGTAGCCAGGTGGGGTTGGGCTCTGCTGCCAGGCAGCCAGCAGCAGAAGAAGGGGACACAGCCTCAAGCTGTGCCAGGGCAGGTCTAGGCTGGATGTGAGGAGGAAGTTCCTGGCAGAGAGAGTGATTGGCATTGGAATGGGCTGCCCAGGGGGGTGGTAGAGTCTCTGTCCCTGGAGGTGTTGAAGCCAAGGCTGGCTGGGGCACTGAGTGCCATGGTGTGGTTGGTTGGGCAGGGCTGGGTGCTAGGCTGGGCTGGGGGAGCTTGGAGCTCTCTGCCAGCCTGGCTGAGTCTGTGTCTCTGTGAAAGCAGACGGCAGGACACAAGCCTGGGGCTGCAGCAGCAGTTAAGGGACTCAGCAGCAGGAGCACTTTGGACACAAAGGAGATGCTCTCGGTGGCTTAGCTGTGGGCTCACAAGCAGCCTGTATATCTGGGGCTAGTTGACAATGACATCTTTATGTTTTCGTTATCAAAGCTTCCTTCTTACAATCCCCTTTGGTCCTGAGCACCGCTCCAAATGTGCTGGGGTTATGGCTGCTCATACCTTCCCTCTTCTAAGTGCCTCAATGATCAGAGAAGAGCAAAGTTTTATGATCCCTTCAAGGTATTTGAAAATGACACTACATGACGTTGGTAAAGATTTCTAAAAGTCAGCAGAGCCTTTTTCTCTTTCTGAGGGCTTGTTCTCATCCTCTGGAGTTGTGTTAGGTGCCAATTCCTCCACCTCTTTCTAGAGAAATGCCACAAGTAAATTCCCCAGCTCCCATAAATCCACCAGCCTGGGCCTCTTCCTAGTTAACAGCTTTGCTTAGGGCTTCCATGGCATTTCCCTCCAGAGCTGGCCTCCAGGCTGCTGCCACATGGGACTGATGGGTGGAGCACTGGGTGGGTAAAGAACTGGCTTGATGGCTGCACCCAAAGAGTGGCTGTCAATGACCAAGTGCAGGCAGTGCCAAGCAGAGTCCCTCAGGGACCAGTCCTGGGACCAGTCTTGTTCAACATCTCTGTGGGTGCCATGGACAGAGGCACTGAGTGCAGCCTCAGCAAGTTTGCTGCCCACACCAAGCTGTGTGCTGCAACAGCCAGGCTGGAGGGCAGGGATCCATCCAGAGGGAGCTGCACAGGCTGAAGAGGTTGGCACAAGCCAAGCTCAGGAGGTTCAACAAGACCAAGTGCAAGGTCCTGCAGCTGGGTTGAGGCAATGCCAAGCACAAATGGAGGCTGGGCAGTAAGTGACTGGAGAGCAGCCCTGAGGAGAGGGACTTGGGGGTGCTGCTGGAGGAGAAGCTCAGCAGGAGCCAGCAGTGTGCACTTGCAGCCCAGAGAGCCAAGCAGAGCCTGGGCTGCAGCAGCAGCAGTGTGGCCAGCAGGGCCAGGGAGGGGATTCTGCCCCTCTGCTCAGCTCTGCTGAGACCCCACCTGGAGTACTGCTCTGGAGCCCCCATTACAAGCTCACCACAAGCATTAGCTGCTGTCTCTTTGCATCCTTGGGAGCAGTGTCCCCATTTCACAGAGTTTCCTAAAGATCTAACTTAGAACCAGGCAGCAGTACAGGTAAATCACACTGCAAGTGATGAAGGGGAAGGAGTCAGAAGAGGACTGCTTCCTCCTGAACTGCTGCAGAGGACCACAGAAGTTTGGTGTTCTGGATTGAGGCTAACTGGAGTATTTTAGTGAGAGAAATTAAATCTTAGCTGTGAGAAGAAAGAAAGAATAAGCAACAGTAGCCTGTATCACTCATGCTTCTGCTGAGAATCACAGACTCAGCCAGGCTGGCACAGAGCTCCAAGCTCACCCAGCCCAGCCTAGCACCCAGCCCTGCCCAACCAACCACACCATGGCACTCAGTGCCCCAGCCAGGCTTGGCTTCAACACCTCCTGCCACGGCCACTCCACCACCTCCCTGGGCAGCCCATTCCAATGCCAATCACTCTTTCCAGCAACAACTTCCTCCTAACATCCAGCCTAGACCTGCCCTGGCACAGCTTGAGGCTGTGTCCCCTTCTGGTGCTGGCTGCCTGGCAGCAGAGCCCAACCCCACCTGGCTACAGCCTCCCTGCAGGCAGCTGCAGGCAGCAATGAGCTCTGCCCTGAGCCTCCTCTGCTGCAGGCTGCACCCCCCCAGCTCCCTCAGCTGCCTCAGAAGTACAATTAGTCAAAGTACAGACAAGAAACTCACTTCTCATGCACTGCTCAGTAAGCTCTCAGGTCTGCTCCTTTGTCTGGTGGTCTGCCCCTGTGGCTGCCTCTGCCCTACTCTTCAGCCCAACCTAGGTCTCTTTCCCCTCTAACCTCCTTGTTCTTTCAGCCTCTCCTCTCAAGTCTCTCCAGGTTCATCAGGTGAGATACATGGGGGCTGATCTGGTTATTTCTGAAGGGAGGGAAGGAGGGGGAGGGTGTTTGGGTCAGGAGCCTCCTGGCAGTCTGCTTTGGGAGGGATTTTGTGTTTCTGTATTACCTTTAACTTGTAAGTAACTGTAAATATTTGTGTGTAGATCTGCTTGTAAATTGTGCTAAGCTGTAAATATAGCTTCACTCCTTAACTCCAGCTGGCTGAGCCTAGTCTGGGTGATTTCACTGCGGGGGGGAGGGGGGCAGGCAACTCCCAAACCAGCACATCTAGTTCAGACCGAGGCTGAGCAAGAGCCTCTCACCGTGGTCGGGGACCTACTGCCCCTAAACTGTAGTTGTGCTGTGTGAGACTTTGTGCCTCTGGAAGCCTCCTGCAAAGCAACCCGAGTCCCTGGTCTGTTTCCAGCCCATGAATAATTCCATTTGCTGAATTACTTCTGTGATGAAAGTTATCCAGCTGGTGAGAGGCTGAATGGAGCCTGAACTCCGAAGGAGATGTGTTAAGAAGCAAAGTGTGTCGCTGCCGCTGGCGTTAATGGGAGCGCAGCTGATGCTCTGTGGGCGTCTGCAGCACCTGGGAAGGGGCAGGGAGCAACACCTAGGGCTGAAATGGGCACATCAGCCTCTGGGGTCAGCAAGCACAGAGTAACTGCAGCGCCTGAGAAGTGGCAGGGGACAACACCTAGGGCTGAAATGGGCACATCAGCCTCTGGGGTCAGCAAGCACAGAGGAGCTGCTTTTGCCTCAAAGCACACCAGAGAACTGAGGTTGTCTTCTGCTGCATAAAAGTCTGTTGAAATAACACCTTGATTCCCACCTGCAGAAAAGGCTGAGGACAGCCAAGAACCACACTGCTGACCCTGCTGCTTCTTCCCTCTCAGCTGCTTGCTCCCAGCTGCAGACCAGTCCAGAGATGTCCTTCCCAGCAAAGGCAAAATGAGAGGCACTTTTGACAAGGGTTTGTGGTGGTAGGATGAGAGGGGCAATGGCTTTGAGCTGGAAGAGAGCAGACAGGTTGGAGATTAGGAAGAAGTTCTTTGCAGTGAGGGTGGTGGGACACTGGCATAGGTTGCCCAGGGAGGTTGTGGAGCACAGATCACAGATCACATTGGGGGATTCTGTGCTCCACAACCTCCCTGGAGGTGTTCAAGGCCAGGTTGGATGAGGTCTTGAGCAACCTGGGCTAGTGGGAGGTGTCCCTGTCCATGGCAGGGGGCTGGAACTGAATGATCCTTAGGGGCTTTTCCAACCCACTGCATGATTCCATGATTGATGCATCGACACAGAGAAGCAGTGAGTAGAAACAGGCAGGACTCTGAAGAGGATTGTCCCCCACTGCCCACGCCTGCAGCAATCTAAACAATGTCCACACACAAAGCCAGGGAACAGGATTCTTGTCTCTTAGACAATCCATTCTTTAGACTGAAGCACAAAGCTTGGCAGAGAACTGCTCCAGTACTCCTGCACTGCTCACTGGGCAGTGACACAGGACATGATGTGTGCTCAGTCACCTTCCTACCTAATGCCCTGGTGGCAAATCTCAGCACAAGGGGGAAAGCACTCTGCAAGCAGATCTGTGTTGCATGGGCTCTATCTAATCCATAGATGCATGAGCTGGGAGCACAGGTTCCCAACCCAATCCACTCTGAGAGCAGCACAGCCTGAAAATTTACAGCATGGCCTCCTGGAGTCCCCCACCCCACCCCCCTACTCCCCACTCCCATTAATCTGGGGCTGCAATCAGCACGGCTCTGCGTGGCATAAGAAATTACATGCAACAGGCACCAGGTGACAAGGAGCTGTCAAAATCTGTAATGAGGAGCCAGCAAGACCCATGTCAGCACAATTTGCTTTTCCTTTAGATTGAGATGACAAAGAATCCTCAACACCAGAAAATATAGTTTGCTTTTGATCTTTTAATTAATTCAGACCCGCAAGAGAGAGAAGGACAGAGGCAGAAAAACAAAGGGGGAAGCTCTCTTTGCTGCTTTGTAGCTGCTGCAGGGGGCTTTGGAAGAGTCAGACAGAGCGTGCCGTGCTGAGGAGGGCGACAGCAACTCTGTCTCCCTTTCACCAGGCAAAGTTGCCCTGGATGTGGCAGAGATGGTTCTGCATGGATGCTGGGACGAGGTCGAGCTGCAAGGAGAGTGCTGGACCAGCCCGTCCCTGGCTGCTAGGCCAAAACAAGGGGGGTGCAGAGGTGGCACCACTGGAGACCCAGGAGCCCTGCTGGCACACAGATGGTTTGGCACAGCTCACAGCAGCGCAGAGTCTCTGAACCGAGGCAAAGGCACAGGCTGGGTGCAGAGTGTCCCTGCTCGCCAGCCACCACTGCTGGCCACTCAGGACAGAAACCATCCCCCTCCTGGTCTCCTGCTTTTGTCTGCTGGGTATTTTCGTCAGGCGAGGCGCTAACAGACTGCCTGCCTGCGGGCAGCGAGGATGTTGCAAGGATGCTACCAGCTGCTGCAGTCCCTGCACCACCCAAAGTCGGTGCTGCCTGGGGAGCTCTCCCACTCTGCCGTGTGCCTGCTCAGAGGAACCTCCTTTGGTGGGCGCTGAGCTGCCGAGGCTCTCGGAGATCCTCCCGGGGTCTATGGAGGAACTGCAAGACAACAAAAGGCTTTGAACACTTCAGGGACTGATTTCTCACTTCCAGAGAATCGGAATCACTGCACTTTACATCTCCTGTTTGAGTGAGAAGACTGTTACCTCACAAACTCTTGATGTCTTAACACTGTTTGCTGGAGCTCAGACATGAAAAAGGGATTTGGACTGAAGAGGAGACTTTATGATAATGAATTGACTGACTCCCAGGAAAACCACATTGATTGACTTCATAGTTAACTGCCAGTCATGCTCCTCATCCCTTTGTTGGGCTGGTTTGAACTTCAAATAAATGGCATCATTATCTCCCCCAGTAAGACATGAATTCCATCTTGGGCTTGGTAAAGACCATCAGCACAGGAAAATAATTACCTCAGTGTCCACTGCACTGATGGATCCTTCCGGGCTGCATGTTCACAGCCACCTGCTAAATCTTTTATCAGCCTCCCCAGTGAGCTCAGCACTATTTATATGCACTCCAGAGATGCTCACAAAATACTAGGCAGGATGGCAGGAACAGCACAGGAGCAGGGGTGCCAGAAATTAAATGGCAGTATTATCCCTCAGGATTTATAGCTGTTTTCCCAGCAACTCACCTGTTGCCAGTGGCTTGCTAATATCCACTTGCTTAACCTCCGAACGAGGAAGCTACTTGAGCATCTTTGTCATTTAAGTGAGGCTACCTAAAAGCTTAAGCTGAGACACTGGCGGTGAGGATTGAGGTCAGACACCGACTCAGAGGAAATTGTTCCATGCAGCAGACTGCTGACAGCGCTGAAAGCCCAGCAGTGCCAAGCAGAGCACTTCAGCCCCAGCCTCCTTGGCTGACTTGGACTAGGCCACCAAAGCAACACATCCCACACAAAGGGAGGACTGGAAGCTGGCCCAGAACTGTGTTGCCTCACCACTTAATCCTGGAGGTTAAGGAAATAGGAACCGAAGGCTTGAGCAGACAAATTCTTACCTCTCATTTAGAAAGGAATAAGGTAGTGCCAGGACTGGGGGGAATGGAGCAAAGCTGGAGGTGGGGAGAGTGAGGCTGGAGGGGAGGAGGAAGTTGTTGAGCAGGAGAGTGGTGAGAGGCTGGCAGGGGTTGCCCAGGGAGGTGGTTGAGGCCAGGCTGGCTGAGGCTGTGGGCAGCCTGCTCTAGGGTAGGGTGTCCCTGGGCATGGCAGGGGGTTGGAACTGGCTGCTCCTTGTGCTCCCTTCTATGATTCTGTGAATATGTAGGTAATTCCTTATCACAGCTTTGGGTGTTTGCATTCCATGCACAGAAGCTTTCTGGCAGGCTTTTGTACTTTGTCATGGCATTTCACTGCCTCATCAGAAGTTATTTGGCATTCAAATCTGCAGCCTAAACACAAAAGTCTTTGTTGTCTTCCACAGAGAATTCAGTTAATTGCAAAAAAACCCTACTAATGTAAGTTCTAGCTGAGATCTAGGTGTAAATAAACTTGAGACCAGGAGGAAGTGTCACATTTATGTGACCTGGGACAGTGAGGTTCAGTGATAGCACTGTGATAATTTGCTCCATTTCAGTGGTGGTTAGGATCCAGCTCTGGAACAGCTTTCTGAAGATCCCTGAGCTGGACACTAGCTTCCAGATTTGGGTGCTCAACTGCTCCTCTAGATCTGGAGGTCCTTGAGCTGTCTTCCACCCGACCAAACTGCAGCATTGGCCCTTCCTTTGATCTGCATTTAACAATGATGTGGGTTCATGCTGACATCTCAGGCTGTTCCCAGGGGCAGCTCAGGAGAAGACTCACAAGTCCTTCCCTCACCCCTGCAGCGGGGCCAGCAGTCCCTGGGACAGGGGGAAACAAGTAAGAGTGGGAACCGTTCCAGCTCTGCCAGCTTAGCTGCTGGAAACATGCCAGGAGCTTCAGAGAACTTCAAAAGCAGGCATCTGATGCTCTGCCCTACCTGAGAGAGCTGAGCCAGGGAGCACGCAGCAAGCTGCTGCACCAGCTTGGTGGGAGCACAGCAGGGATGAGTGGCAGCAGCCTCTTCCTTCCACACAGGGTAAGCCACAGCTCAATCCATTTTGCTCAGAAGCTCCTCGGTTCAAAACAATTTCTGCAACTGATCTTCCCTGTTCCAAGCTGATATGGGGTCAAATGAGTCAAAATGCTGGTTCCTCTGAGAAGGAAGGGGCCCTGCTCCTGCTGCACTGAGCTGGAACGTGTGATGTTGGTACAAAACCCTTCAAGTGTGAGGATTTTGTAAGCACTCTGTGAACGCTGCTTGTGCAGCTAGCCCAGAAAGTCTTTCTCTGTAAATGTGGCCTGCAGAAATTGTCAGCTTGCAATGAACACAGCAGGCACTCCAGAATCCTCACAGAGCTCCCAGCCGCTGCTTCCAGATAGTGAAATCCTCACCATTACAATCCACAAAACATGCCTCGGAGACCTGTCTGAAAGCACTCTGCAGTCATTCTTACCTCTAGGCACATGAGTGACTTCAGCACAGCTCAGAGGCTGGCAAGACTGAGCTTAAGAAGTTTAGCCAGCTGTATAAATATGAGTGGAACTCACCACCACCACAGCAAATACCAACCCCCTTCACTCCAGCTGCATTTCTGAAGGAGCCTGGAGTGGAAAGTCGTACAGTGAAAGAAATGGAGGCTGCAACCAGCACGTTTGCCTGCACCAAGACACACAGGGGAGTTACAGTCTGCCTCTACCCCGAACACACTGCACTGTCTTAAAACATTTCCTTCGGGATCAGATGTACTGCGCCAAGTGAAAGCCTGATCCACAGCTCTGCAGGAAGGCTCCACTGGATGCCAGCGGGCTTTGGGACAGTCCGTATCAAACATCCAGCCAGCTGCACTGAGCTAAGCTCTCCTGCGGAGCTGCAGCAGCCAGTGAGGCCAGAGTGACTGCAGCCCCAAAGTCCTGGCCACTGCCAGCCAGGCGCCGCCACAGCGAGCAAGCGCCGGCGGCATGAGCTGCTGATTATGTGTCTGGGTTTAAGGGCATGCAGGTTTGCTGAGCTCACTTTCCTGTCTGCCAGGTGAAGGGAACTTTCCATTTGCCTTTGAGCCCTCACAGATTTCTCTGTCTGAGTCACAAAGTGCTTATCTAGCACGGGCCCCTGAAATAAGGTTTGTACGAGGATGATAAACATACCACACTCAAGTGATGCCCAGAAATTAATGTGTTTGGGAGTTCTGGCTCTCTGCTGGCAGCCAACAGGAGCTACCTAATTTCCCCTTGCCATTAAACTCCTATTAAAGTTCCACTGACATTGACGGGAATTAAACATGCGCTTGTGGCTTAGGATTTGATATTATCTCCTGTCATCAAATCAATTCTTTGCTGGCTTAATGGACAACACCCCCTTCACCACAGGTCAGCCCACTTGCTCCAGACATTCATTCTCCTAAATGCAATGCCAGAATTTCAAGGAGAGTAGGAAGCAGGCTGCCTGTGTAAATCTGAGCATAACAGATAAAGGGCCCTTGGTGAGTTTGTTATGGCTGGATTGGGATGTTATTGTAAGAAATCGGCTGGGAAAGCCCCACAGAGACATCATTGTCTGTTTGAGTACAGCAGTTTAGTAAACATCAGCGGAAACGTTTACTGAGCACTTCCTAAAGCATGTTTAAATGCCTCTGGAGCACAGGTAGAGGATGCCACCAGCGCCTTTTATAGTACCAGAGGAGGAGATATCAGCCTGGATTTAAAAAGGCATAAAGAAGAAGGTTGCACGTGCTGCTTTGCGTGACTCTGAAGGCACAGAACGCCCAGGGAGCGAGCTCTCAGGGTTTCCTCTGCTGATCCAAGCCTTCATTTGATAAGGTGATCTTAAAGGAATGGCTGAGGACTCCTTGCACTCCTTCAGTTCATTAACTTTCCAAGAACCAGATGAAATAATACTTCAACCTCTTTAAAAAGCTGTAGGGGTTTGGTGCTCCTGGACGACACATTCGGTGCTCAAAGTCATCCCTACACGACAGCAGTGCCTGATCGATGCCTGCTCACCCATGGCTGCCTTAGCTCCCCAGATCCTGTGCATTTCATTTTGGCCAAGAGGGACAATTGTCAAGTGCCTAAATTCAGTGCCCAAACGACACTCGGCATTCTGCAATCCTGTCAAGGAGAGCAATCCTTTTTTGCTGCACAGTCCCACCCTTTAGTGAAAATCCATTGAAAAATACGGGAATTGGCTCAGCCCTTTGCCCCCGAAGCCTCGGGTGGCTGTGTTCCGTGCCCAGCCTCGCTCTTCTCGGTGGGCAGGCGAAGGCAATTATCTTGTTAAAATCCTGAGTCTCGTTACAACCCAGAAGAGACGAAGCGAACCTCAGCAGAGGCTGCTGCAGTGCCAAGAGCACTTTACCCCGAGAACGAGCAAAGCAGCAGCACTCAGGGAGCCTGCAGCCCAATTCTGCCTTCCCCAGAACGACGATTCTGTCCCACCCAGTTGCTCTGAAGCATTCAGAAACCCTGAGCTACCGCAATTACCCGCCGCCGGGACGGCTTGAAACCTGCCACTCGGACACACGGCTCAGCGCCGGTGGGAATAACGACCTAGCCCGTGGTGCCTTCGCTGAGCGATCCTCTCCTTCCCCGCTCAGAGATCCGCGCGTCCTCATTTTGCTAGAGCCCTGCCAGAGGTGCATCGCACGCGTGCGGCTGCAGAGCTGTTTACAAACCCATCCTGTCCAATCCGTTCCCCCTACATCCCGCCGGGGGATCCGCACCGTGACCTCCGTGTCCCTGTCAAGGGCTGGGACATCAGTTTGAAGCCCCAAGCACCTCTCTCCTTGCCCGTCCCCCTCACCCCCCACTCCCGACCATCCCCACCCCCACTCCAGCCTCGCAGCGAAGGCAGCCAACAGCCAGAGCAGCTGCGCGGTCACCTCTCCCCACCTGCCCCGAGCCGGGACCTCCCTGTGCAGCCCACAGCGCCTGTCCCTCTACCTCCGCCGCGACACACCGATGTCCCCCTCCCCGCACAGGGCACTGTGCCTGGGAGCAGCCCCTGCCCACCCACTCCTTCCCACCCACCCACCCCCAGCCGTTCCCCATCCGCAGCTACCGGCTCTGCCCCCGCCGCCTCTCCGCGGGAAGGCAAAGCCCGTGCCGGGGACACCGCTTTGTCTTTTCGAGGGCTGGGAAATTAATTAACCTGGACCCACATTTCAAACAAAGTGAGCAGCGGCTCCCGGGATGCGCCGAGGCGGGCAGAGCCGAGGCGGCCGTGCCGGGGCGAGGCTTTCTCCCTCCTGCCGCTCCCGCCCCACCGCCGGCCCGTTCCTAGCCGCAGACTCGGCTCTCCGCGGCCCCGCCGCCCCCGCCCAGGCGCCGCCTCCGCGGCGGAGCGCCCCCCACCCCGCCCGTGCGCGCCGCCGCGCCCAGCCCCGCCGTGCCCGGCGCTGCCGCCCGCCGGCCCCCGGCACCCCGCAGCACCGGCTCCGGCTGCGGGAAATGGCGAAATAGCGGGAACCGGTGGAGGAGAGGGGACAGAGCCGGCGGCTATGACACCTGCTCACAGCTGAGGCGAGGGGGCCGAAGCCAGCGGCTGGGAGCCTGACCTCGATTTGTCTGGGGGGCTGCAGGCAGAGAGGCAGAGCCCATGAGCTGAGGAAATAAGCAGCAGGAGGATTCGGGGGTAAGTAGGAGGTTGCCCCGGCAGCGGCACTGCCGTGCTTTGGCTTGTGGGGTTGGATGGTTGGGGCTTTTTGGGGGGTATCTGTGCAGAAGTGCCGCGGGCGGGGGCTGCCGTGAGCCCTGCAGCGCAGGCACTCGGTTAACTCCGGGCTGCAGCCCCTCGCCGTCCTCCGCCGCAAGTTCGGGGCTGTTTTCCGTCTTCTTTCAGTAAGTTGATCGGTACCGGCACTCCCCGCCCGGCCGTGCCCGCAGCCCCGCCGCTTGCGGCTTCCCCTCTTCGGCAGCCCAGATATGGGGTGGGGTGGGAGGGTCCCACGCGCGGCAGCGCCGGTGTGATGCAGCTCCCCCGTTGCCGGGCGCTGTGGGGCCGGTGCGGCGGGGCTGAGCCGCTCGGTGCGCGGGGCACGGAGGACCCCTGCAGTCGGCTGGCGGAAATCCCGGGGAGCGCCGGAGACTGCGGGAGCTCCGGCAGCGCTGGCAGCAGCGCGGGTGCGGGGGTGGGTGCGTGGCGGGGGCGGTGCACGGGGGCTAATCTCTTTCCGCTCGTTTTGTAGCAGCAGCAGCAGGAGCAGCACAGGACCCCCCTTTTCCTGCCGCCGCCGGATCCCCGGCACTGCCCCGCCGAGACCTGCGGAGTTGGGGGCTGCCCGGCGCCTGCCGCCCTGGCACGGAGGCTGCGGAGCGGAGCGGCGGGGGGCTGCTGTCTATGTCGTGTGGAGAAATCTGGTGGATTTGGTTCTCGCTCTTGGAGGAAGAGCCCGGCGCCGGCACTTGGCTGCGTGGTGGTTTTTGGAGGGCGAAGGAAGGGATCTCGGCTGAGCCGTGCGGAGGCAGCGCTCGGACATGAGTTGTCAGCACATCTGGGGAATACCGGCTGCGGGTCCGAACGGGAATTTGCTGGGATCGTTCAAACTGCGATATTGATCTTTGTTGTTTTTTTTCGCCGAGGGATGCACTTGGCATGAGAATCAGAGGATGGAAATTGTTTGGGAGGTGCTTTTTCTTCTGCAAGCGAATTTCATCGTCTGCATTTCAGGTACGCAGAAGGGCAAGGGAGGGAAATACCATACAGGGTCCCCCAGGCTTCCCCATAGCAAGGGGTAGGAGGTACAGCAAGACCCACGTCAAAATAGCAGGTGAAAAATCCTCGAGTGATGTGTTTTGAGTGGGTCGCGACAGAAAGGGGAAAAAATCGGTGGCTTCCCCCCCCACGTTCCAGTACCTGGGCAGTAATTGTGATCCAGTAGCAGCAGTGGGTACCTCAATGTGCTGATCACAGATGTGTGGCATTCCCAATATACCTGCGTGTGGTTTTAATCGCACCACTGTGGCAATCCCAGGATTCCACAGCTCCCGAAGTTCTGAAACTTGGCCGATCCGCAGCTCTCCGAATGGCTGCGGTTCGTCGGCAGGGCTGTCGTGCGCGGCTGCCACGGCTCGGGGTTCGCGAAGGGAGGGGGAACGCTCAGGAATGGTGCCTCGGCTTTTCGGAGGGGCTTTGCTGTGGCTGTGCCCTGGAAATGAGTTTAAATAAACAACAGCCTCGTTTCGGAGGGCTCCTTGGAGGCTGAGACTCCAGTTTCAGACTGCTCGGTTTACGCTTGCGGAGCTCTCTCTGCCCTCCGGTGTGCAGCAGTTGGGTAATTCCAGTTGTCACCAGAGCTTGTCCAATTAATGAGTAGGCACGGGCGGGTGTCTGGCGTAAGGGAACAATTTATTCTAGGGGAAAACACTGCCTTCTGCTGCTGCAGCCCTGCCGCCGTGCTCGTTTGTCATGTCAGTCATGCTGGAACATCGCCTTGCAGGAGGCACGATCCGGGAGGTGCCCAGGTTTTTAGTTTGGGACGCTTCAGGGAGCCCCACGGGGATGCGGGCTGCCAGCCTCTCCCGCTGTGCCCCTTCTCTGCAGGTTGCCTCTGCCCTCCAGGCATTGCGTAAGTCCGGAAATGGGAACGCAGGCAGCACCGGCAGGAGGGCTGAGCCAGGAGGCAGGAGATCCTAGAGGACATCCTGGTGTCCAGCCTGGAGCTGGTTAGGGAGAACGAGCTCCAAGCTGCCTCGGGACTATGCAGAGATCTCATCCTCAGCCCCCAGAGAGCAGCGCCCTGGCAGTGCCTGCGCCCTCTGCACCGTCTGCAGCACTTCCCAGCTGAGCCACCCTTGCAGCCCTTGCACTGGTGACACTGACACCAATAGCTGGGGCGGCAGCACTGGTGTTTGATTTGTATTGCCTGCGTCTGCCTCCAGACTTCCATATTCCGGAGCAAACAGTGTTGCAGTCAGCCCATGGGGTACGCCAGACCCCCTTTTGTCCCCAGAGCGCGGCACCGCCTGCCGCCAGGCTCCCAGGTGACACCGGCAGTACCCCAGGCTGGCCTCCGGGTGTGCCCATTGGTACCGTCAGAATAGTTTCCTCCCTCACTCTTCAGAGCAGCAAAACCTGCTGCCTCTTGTCATTTAAATGTCACAGTTACCTGTTTAACTCGACGTGAGGTGCCACCTGTCCGGAGCTCCTCAGATGAGGCGCTTCAGACAGCGCAGTGAGAATGGAGAAGTGAGGCTTGTGGCTTCCCTGCCTGTTCTGGCAGTAATACCCTGACCCAGAGAGAAGCTGTCCCATGCTGTGCAGCGCCTTATGGCACACGTTTGGCTGCCAGCTTCCTCATCTTCCCCCTGCTTTCCTCATCCTCAGACGTGGGAGCCCAGGCATGGCAGGAGGCAGTGGGCTCAGCCCTCGGCGCGGTCCTCGCTCGCCGTCTCCCTCTAGCACCAGCACACCGATAGCCATCGCTGCTTTCTTCCTGGCTCTAGTGCTTTGTTTAGGGGGATAAAGTAAGTGACGGGTAGGATGCTTTTGCTGCGGGGTCAGAGCTGTGCTTCCAGGTGTTTTAACTCTTTTGAGGAAGTCTGCGTGCTTTAGCCTTTCCTGCCTGTTCTCCTCCCGGGGATTTTAATTTTCCTCAGGACTCCCTGGTATTTGACATCTTGGGAAAAGGATTAAGATGTGTAGATATCTGACTGGCACTAATGCTTCGTATCTTTCCTCTGTCATCTTTTTTAGGCTAGGGTTTGTAGCATGTAATCTAGCTGGGATATCTGGGAGGCAGTGTGAGTAAGAGGAGGTGTAATGCAGCTGGCTGGCGTTTGCCTCCACACTGCGTTCCAGAAGCTGTGTTTCCAGCCCTTCAGCAATGGTCATTCCATCAACGAGTTACTTCCAAAGCCCACTCACTGGCTGAGCACGCAGCTGCAGAAGACAGAACTGTGAATTAGACAGTCTGGGAGCATTATTTTGTCCTTTTCCTCTAGGTCAGTTGTTCCAGCAGGGAAGGTACGAGGCTGGGCTTGTGTGCCCGGATCTTGCTGAACATTAGCAGTCGCTCGGTTCCGTGTCGTTGAAACGCAGGAGCCTCCTCCTAATTCCAGCGGCTGTTTGGGCTGGGGCCTACTAAGGGCTGCTGTGAAAGAGATGATGTCAGACACTAGAAGCAATGGACTGTTGGCTGGTTTGTCAGTAATTAAACACAGGTTCAGCATTACGCTGCCTTGTCTTGTGCTGCGTGACATCGGAGCCGTGCTGGATGTAGCACTCAGGCTGTGCTCCTCACTTAAATGAAGTGATGAAGTTACACAGGTGGCTGTTTGGTGGCCAGGAATTTGTGTGAGACTTAGTCTATGGGTAATGACTTCAGCTATTAAGAAGAGGCATATATGGTCTCCAAGCACGTTGTACCCGGGGTTTTTTACCTGTGTGTATGACAGATTGCTTGCTTTGGAAGAAATGATGCTGAGATTTAGAGAGATATGTGTATATATATAAAAATTACTGGCCCTTGTGCTTGGCAAAACAATTTCCTGTGAACTTTGTAGGGAGTATTTTTGTTTTCCTGGCATACTGAATTAAGGGGTTTGCTACTTGAAGTTATGTTTGAAGACGGAATCTGGTTTCTTTGTGCAGATGCAAATGAGAAACAGGAACTGACTGAAGGACCACAAAACCGATTTCCATCCCTTAGAAAGAAATGAAAGCCCTCTCTTTCCTTCAAAGGCATGAGTCATGTTTACTCCTTTGAGTTGCATGGGCTCAGGAAATGGAGTCGTGGTTATGGCTTTGGAGGTTGTGCTCCTTGCAATGATGGTACAGCCTAGAAGGGTGGTAGAAGGGAAGATGTCCTGTAGATGGGAGATGTCCTGTAGGTGAAATGCTGATGTAAGACCTCTGTGGTTATTGTTATTTTGAAGATGGAGATAGTCATGGCAGAGGGATGAAACTGGCCCTATGGAAAGAGGATCACAGCTGCTGGTAGGATACCCAGAATTTCCTTCCTGGATAGCAGTACCACCAAAGATGAGGGAGCCTTGGTGTTCTCAGGTGGGATGTTGTGGATCCCATCATGGCTGCCAGCTATGCTTGCACAGCAGTTTTGGGGTGATCCTAGATATCAACCATCAACCTGCACAACAGCAGCAGGATGCTGTGTGCAGACCCTTGCAGGGTACTTCATTTCAATAAGAAAATGCTGCTGTTGTGGACATTGGTTAAGAAAATTTCTGTGTACATTCTCTGCCAATCCATCACAACAGGATTTCTAGAACCTTCCTGATCAACATGTTTGGAGCTTCCTATGAATGGATGTATTAGTTCCTGTTGCTTTGCCTTGTGGGAACTAACATGGATTAAATTCACACAATCCCTACAGCTCCCTTCCTGCTTTGTCGTCATCCTCCAGTCACATAGGGACAGATCCCTTTTATGATGTGACTTCTTCTGCCTGCTTGGCAGCACACAAGGCTCATAAATCATGCATTATGGACAGCCAAGATGCTGTAAAATCCTGCTGTCTGTCAAGGAATTGCAGTGTGTATGGAGCACCTCCTGCCATTGAGGGCCAGGGGTGTACTTGGAGCCCAGTTGCACTTCATCTTCTGTCTTGGGTGTACTTAGAGCCCAGTTGCACTTCATCTTCTGTCTTGCTGCTTCTGCAGTCTCTGAGCTCTTATTACCTGGCATAACACAGAGCTGTCCTACAGGAACTCTAAATTATGCCAAGGCTTGAATTATCTATTGAATGATGGTCTGTAAGGTCTGATAATTCTTCTTCTCTCAGTGTTGTTCAACCTGATATAATTCAAGCTGAGGTAGTCTTGAAGGAGAGAAGAATATCAAGGCTCTAATGTCCATTAGCAGCTAATAGGGAGTGGTTGGTTGTCATGGTTGGACAAAAATGTTGACAGCAAGTGAATTGTTCTCAAATACTATCACAGGAATAGCTGTTAAGTAAGGAATGTGATATCCAAGGGGAAGGAATCATCTGTGCAGCGTGCTGCATGCCTGTGTGTATGCATACAGGAGAGGATGGGCTCGCTGGGCAGGCAGGGGAAGGTTTATGGTGCAGCTCTTGGCATCCAGGCCATGGCAGAGTGCTTTCTGTGTGTCCCATTGCCACAGCTTCATGTGTGTGGGCAAACCTTCCTGCCTGCACGGAGTTTGTTGGTGTTACTGAAGATCCACGTGGCTGCAGTCCTCCTGCTCACATCAAACACAGGATGGAGGCCATATGCTGGATCCCAGGACTCTCAGCTCCTCAGCACTTGGATGCTTTCTCACTTCAGAAATGTTGCTGCCTTCCCTAACGGTGTGAAGATGTTTGTGCTTTCAGATGCTATGGAAATAGCCTTGGAGCCTCCTATAAATGCCTGCTGTAGGGGTGGGCTCCTGTGGCCTGCGTTCTATTTTCGGGGCTGGCTCTGCAGCTCGAGCGTGACCAGAGAGGCGCTGAAGTGCCAGCACAACACACAGCTTGTAGCTTATGTAAAGGTAAGAGAAGGGAACGGTTATGAATAGCTTTGCGCAGCCTGTGCTGAGCTCTTTCCCATCCCAGGGGCTGGCAATGGCTGCTACTCTTTCCCACATCTCAGTGGTGGAGGTAACCCAGTTTTCAGAGGGACCCCTTTGCCTCGTGGTGTTGCTCGTTGTCGCTGCAGTGGAACCACACCAAGCCTCCAGGACCACCTTATTAAAAGCAGGAACCAGACCCCAACTCACCTAAGCGCTCTCAACTGCAGGTTGTCTTTAAGTGTTCAAGATAGAAGTGATGTTACAGAGAAGTTTTGCTGCTGGTATTCTTGGAAAGGTTTCAGTTTTGAAATCTACAACAGTCAGATTTTAAATTCAGCAGGGACTGAGTTGCTTTTCCATTTGCATCATGAATATTCCGTGTAGAGCAATGCAGAAGGAATATCTGCTTACCCTGGAAGGCTGCTTTGCCTGTTTGTTGCTCTTGGGCAGAGTATCTCTTGCTTGCTTTGTTGAAAGGTTGTAACTGAGATGAGGGAACTTCTGTTCGCATCATTACTGACTGCTGGGGGCGAAACTCAGCATGGCAAATGCTGAGGTCAGTGACTGACCCATCTGGGCTGTTACTAGAAGAATACTTAGGGCTGGTTTAGCAGCAGCATCTCATTACTAGGTGAAGCAGCAGTCAGAACTAGCTGACAGTCAGTTATGGACAACTCTGGTACCCTGGTTGAGAAATAAACTTAGTTGTCAGTGTGGGAGGTGTTTTGATGCGGTGCTTAGCAGCTGGCAGCAGGCACGAGGGAACCTGCACTCACAGCCACCCTAAAAGGCCTTGGAACCCCAAGAATGTTATCAGTGGCATTAGTCCCAGTGAGATTTGGGGCTTACAAGTGGCAAAATCTTAAAGCCTGACAATGAGACAAGCTTTAGATGGCAGGTCTGTGTGCTGCTGTGGAGTGCCAGGTACAGCCTACCCAGGGTTACAGCCCCAAAAGACTTCATTGTCTTTTGTTCAGCGTGGCAAACGGCAGCTGAGCAGTTCCCACATGCAGCCTGCGCTGAAAGCAGTGGGCAGAGCTGAAGACAATGCAGGCGATCATTGTTTGATGTGTTTATTTCCATCCCAAATCATTTCTGGTGGGAATGAACAGCTCTGTGAGGTTTGCATTTCTGTAGTGGCATCAGTGCTCAACTTAAATGCCCCACAGTTTGCTCTTGTGTAATAGCACTGCCAAAAAAATACCACAGCAGCTGTGATTCAGTATAACTAATTTGAATGCACTTTTTACCAAGATACTAAAATAAGGAGGGAGAGAAGAAATTACCCATAATGTTAGCTCTTTATTTTGACACTTTTCCTTCCCCCCCCCCTCCCCCTTTAGTGCTTAACTTGACCAAGCTCAGGATTGCATCCTTGGCTTTTAGTATGGAACAGGCCAGGTTGTGCACTGACTGCCCAAGGGGCTCCTGAGCACAGGCATGCAGGAAGAAGCTGAGCAACCTTCTCCTCTCCTCCCCTTCTCTGAATGTGTTGACATCTCTAGCTTTTGGAAGTAGTGTTTAAGGAGATGGATTTAGAGGGAAACATGGGGTTTGGGCAATCATCCTCTTGTCAGCTTTGTGGGTTGTTTCCAATTTAGCTTCTTTCCTCCTGTTAACTACTGTAGTGCACAGCTCTGCTTCAGGAATAGGCTCCAGGATGGAGTTTTCTCTTCTTCCATGGGCACAGAGCCTGGCACAGCAGGACTCCTACAGAGTGAGCCTGGATAATGCCAGCAGAAAGATGATGAGTGTGTGTGACTATGGGAAGCTGCAGGGTCTGAAGTGCTGCTGGGGTGCCCATGTCCTGCAGCAAACCCATGATGCCTGTAGCCTCCCACTCTTTATTTCCCAGTGTACTCACCTGGCTACACCTTTTGTGTGCTCTTGTCCACATCCATATTTATGAGCAATCTACAAGGACTCCACACTCTTCTCCTGTTTGCCCAGGTGATCCTGAGGGTGCTCTCTGGCAGTTAGTAATTGCAGGTGGGATTTCAAGTTACCTGCAGATGCATAATTTTTATCTTCAGCAGCCCCCCTGGCACTCTCATCAAGTTGTTAGCAATTCATCTTTGCCAGGCTGTAATTGTGCCTTGGCTGTGGAGTCACAGGTATTTAACTCACTGTGGTGGAACAGGATGCAAAACAGAGCAATCAATAAAGTGATTTGTTTTCATCAGGCAGCAGAAGTATGAGCTGAAAACTTTGTCATCTCCTTCGGGTTCTGTTGTGGTGCATTAATACAGAGATTGAGCAAAATGCAAGGCTTAAGAGACATGCTGGAGTGTTTTGATGTGTCTGAGCTCTTTACCAGGAGGGCAGTGGATCACTGGAACAGGTTGCCCAAGGAGGCGGTTGAGGCCTTACCCCTGGAGATATTCAAGGTGAGGCTCAACAGGGCTCTGGGCAACCTGATCTAGTTGAGGATGTCCCTGCTGACTGCAGGACTTGGAGTGGATGAGCTTTGGAGGCCCTTTCCAACCCAGAGCATTCTGTGATTCTGAGTCTTACTGTGGCATTGCATGAACCGACCTAGGCGAAGGATGTGCTGCGGTGCTCTGCTGGAGCAAGGAGCAGCAGTGGTGTAAGGCAAAGCCTTTGGAAAAGCTCAGGTAAGATCAGCAGGAACAGGAGCCTTCATCATCTCGAATTAATTCGCACAGTTCTGCAGAAAAGCTCTTTTTATCCAGGCAAAAGGACCTCAGTGCTGGGGTGGTAAAGACCCCAGCAGCGTGTCGCGGCAGCCCGTGGCGCGAGTGCTGCATGGCTTTGCAGGCTCCTGAGGTGGCTTGGGCAGAACTTTGCTGATGTTACATAAAGTGCACAGAAATAATCTCCTGGCATCTGCTGGCAATGACAGTCGTCAGTTCCTACACGGTTCTCGAGCTCTTAGGTAGAAACAAAGCAGTGTTTGTTTTGCACAAGTCTGCTCTGGGTACTTTGCCAGGCAAGAAGCAAATGTTGCTAATCCAGGCTGAAAGAAAGTGCCCAGTAAAAGCCTTCAGAGCAGCTCTGGGTTCACAGGGAGGTGTGCACTGAACTGCCCTGCCAAAGCTGCTGGGTTCAGCTGAGCGTCGAGCAGAAGGCTCTCGGCGAGCAGCCCCATCAGGGACGCGGTGTGACCTCTGTGCTGGCCTGCAGGTGCGGAGAGAGCCTTGCTCAGCAGCTGCAGCAGTCATGTGGCAGCCTGATTTTCAATCACTTTGGGCAGTGCTGGATTAAAATTGAGGCTGCAGAGATTAATGGTCTGTTGTTACTAATCCACTAAACCCTGCTCCCTAGATCTTTTAAGTTGACTGAACCTATAGATGGTTAAGTTCCCCAGAGATATGGATTTGTAATGGTTTTAACTATCTTGATGTTTGGTGTTAGCAGTATCCTATTAGTTATTGCTCTTCCAGACACTGATCTTGGCTGTTCCGCAGTGGCAGTGAGCTTTAGGCTTTTTTTGCTGGTGTTGCTGTACTGCACAGTGGAAGTGTGGTCTGCAGTGGGTGTGGGTGAAGGAGGCTTTGCTGTGTTTGGGTGCCAGCTGACATCAGTTGTAGCTCACGTGAGAGCAGTGGACATCAGAGATTAGTTTTACTTCATCCTTACACACGGTGGCCTCTGTCCTCCTTCAATCTGTGCAGCATCAACAGCAGCAGCTGTCCGCTCAAGTGGGTTTCACTGATGTCTGAAGATGTCAGCTCCAGCAGAATGGCTGCTCAGGCTTTGGGGAGATGCTGCCCTGTAAGGGAGAGCAGCACTTGGAGCGTCAGGGCTCGGGGCTGTTCCCAGAGGTCTGGCACAGACTTCCTTGCAGTGCTTCATTCCTGTGCAGGTGGGAGAAGTTTTCCCCAGATGAAGAACAAGGTACACACAAAAGAGAGGCAGGCAGTTAGGGAGCAGTTCCTCCCTCTCCTGGGAGGGGAAGAAGCTGTGGGCACAACAGTGCAGTGGTTTGGGTTTCAGCAGGGAGTGGTAAACAAGGTGCATGAAGAGAATGTTAACAGGTCCCCACCAGCACAGCACAGAGAGACAGCAGTTAGGGCATCAGACTGTGCCTGTGGCTGGGAGAGGTCAGGGGCATTTAGTCTGGGTGACAGCTTTGTGCCAGGCAAAGGGACGAATGGAGCTCCGCCTGGATGTGTTTTGGGCCCCACTTACCACACCTGTGTTAGGGTTCCAAACCAGAATTGGTTTGGCTTTCAGGTGTTTGTGATGTTGTGAAATACTCCCTTCTGAAAAGTCACCAAAACAAAGAAAGAAGAAGAAGAATCTGATGTTGAGTTCTAGAAAAGTGAATTATTGAATTGTCCTGCTCTGAGTGGTTTTAAGCTATTGTTGTTGTTAAGAGTGGTTGGCATTGGAATGGGCTGCCCAGGGAGGTGGTGGAGTGGCCGTGGCAGGAAGTGTTGAAGCCAAGCCTGGCTGGGGCACTTAGTGCCATGGGCTGGGTGCTAGGTTGGGCTGGGTGAGCTTGGAGCTTTCTTCCAACCTGCCTGATTCTATGATTGTATTATTATTATTATTCAGCATTAGGAAGACATGGAAAAGCCATAGGAGGGCACCCTGCGTTTTGCCTGCTCCCCGTTCCTCTGCCTGGGACAGAGGGGTGAGCTGGTGAGCTGCATTAGTCACTGGTATAGATTAGCAACTCACTAAAATCGCTGGGAAATAATGCAGTGCTGCTGCAAAGGGTCAGCAGGTAGCAAATAGGTCTGATGAGTGAATTGCTACAGATGTATGCTCTGTGTTTGTACTGACACAGAGCACAGGGAGGTGGCTTTAACTTTGTAATTGACTTAAGCCCTGCCAGGGAAGTCTGGTGATTAAAATAAACCCTTTATTTCATGCAGCCATCTCTCTTTCTGAACCCTGGCTTATTCCCTTGCCTTCTGCTTATCTCAGTAATAGTATGTCTTGATTAAGGATGCAAGGAGCTTTTACATCTGTTCTTGCCACAAAGCTGTGCAGGATAAAGTAGGCCAAAGAGACCTCATCATGCAAACTATGGACCCGCAGTTATTTCTTTCCCTCCAGCTTTAATATTGTGGTCAAATAAAACTGGGACTGTGGAAATAAACCCAAAGCATTTAAGTGGATTTTGGGCAATTTCTCCAAGCCTTCTCGTGGAAGAGGAAATGATGAATGTGAAGCTGAACCCTGGGTGGCACATGCTGAGAGGAGACAGTGGAGCACCTGACTGCAGCTAAAGCAAGCCCTGTCCTCAGGTCGTGTTCTGGAGAAGACTGATTGTGAGACCCAGACACTAATTAACCTCACAACACAACCTCTTGTTTGCAGCTTCACAGGCAGGCTTTGAATCTTCAGTTGCAAGTGATTTAGACCTGGAGCTGAACTATAGGTCCCACAGTAGGGTGGAAAACAGTGGTCTGACCTTCAGCTAGCACTTAGACCAGTGCAGATCCTCCTCCTCCTCAGCTTCACACCACATACAAGTGAAGGAGTGGCCACAGAGGCAGTGGAGTCCCCAGCCCTGGAGGCATGCTGAAATCCATGACTGTGGCACTTGGTTTAGAGGCCTTGGTGGTGTGAGATTGATGGTTGGAGTGGATGATCTCAGAGGGCTTTTCCAATCTTGCTGATTCTATGGCTCCATGATTTGTTGAGCAGAGAGACAGCAGGAAGTATCCCTGCATCCCTGCAGTGCACTTGTGACTGCCTGCTGGGTGGCTTCATGGAGCTGAGCTGCCCGAGCTGGTAGCTACAAACACCCTGTGCTGGTGACCTGGCTCTCTGCTGGGACACCTTGGGGCTCAGGGGCTTGACTCTCCACTGCCCAGCACCCAGAGGGGTTGGCTGTAACCCTGCTGAGCAAGTGAGGAGTACTGCCAGGAGCTCTTACCTTGGGTGTAAAGCAGGCAGCAGCTGTGTTTGCATACATCTGCATAACTCCAAGGATCTCTTCTAGAGTCTGAGGGAAAGGAGTGTGGCTGCTGCAGGATTAGCTCCAAGGGCAATGCATTCTGGTGAGGATGGCTTGTGGTCAGCAGTGAGATGCTGATCAGCTCTGTCAACCTGGGCATTTACTTCATGGTTCTAGTCCAGGTTTAACCTTGCCTTAGACACTCCAAGACCTGCAGAATGGAGATGTCAGTGCTTGTCTGGGGGCTGTCTGCACAGCAACCCTGAAGGGAAGCCTCTTGCCGATGGTCCATTTTGCTCCAGCTTTTGCCATCTCTTGCACTCCTGCATCAAGAGAGATGCTGAGGTGCTGGAAGGTGTTGAGAGAAGGGCAGCAAGGCTGGGGAGGGGCCTGGAGCACAGCCCTGTGAGGAGAGGCTGAGGGAGCTGGGGGTGTGCAGCCTGCAGCAGAGGAGGCTCAGGGCAGAGCTCATTGCTGCCTGCAGCTGCCTGCAGAGAGGCTGGAGCCAGGTGGGGTTGGGCTCTGCTGCCAGGCAGCCAGGGGCAAAAGAAGGGGACACAGTCTCAAGCTGTGCCAGGGCAGGTCTAGGCTGGATGTTGTTAGGTAGTTGTTGGCAGAGAGAGTGATTGGCACTGGAATGGGCTGCCCAGGGAGGTGGTGGAGTGGCCGTGGCAGGAGGTGTTGAAGCCAAGCCTGGCTGGGGCACTGAGTGCCATGGTCTGGTTGGTTGGGCAGGGCTGGGTGCTAGGCTGGGCTGGGTGAGCCTGGAGGTCTCTTCCAGCCCAGCTGATTGTATGATTCTGTTCTGGGTTTTCTCAGTTGCTCTGAGAGACAGTAGCAGATGGCTTGCATTGCTCATTAAATCTGCAGCCACACCTCTCCAAGGACTGCAGAGATGTTGGGAAACAGACCATGGTGTGTGGAGGGCACTCAGAACTCTCTGTGCTGTTCGTGAGCAGCTTTCAGTAGCAGTGTTTGCCGAGCTGTGGCAGGAGTTGCATCGGTGCTGTGTTCTCCCTTCCCAAGCCCAGGTGTGTGCCCCTTTCTCCCAGACTGGCAGAAGTGTCAGAGGTTCTTTCACCCTGCTGCATTTGTGCTTTGGCAGCTCAGAGGCAGCAGCTCTTCCCTCAGAGAGCAGTGCCTCAGTGCAGGCATTAAACCTGGGTATCAGTAACCCTTCGTGTGTGTCCCCCATTTGCTTGTCACTCTGATCTCACAATCACAGGATTGTCAGGGCTGGAAGGGACCTCAGGGCTCACCTAGTTCCAGACCCCTGCCATGGACAGGGGCACTTTCCACTAGCTCAGGCTGCCCTTACAAACTTCCAGAGATGAGGCTTCCACCACCCTTCTGGTGAAGAGATTCCTCCTGAGCTGCCCTCGGTCTGCCCTGGGATCACTTCGCTGTGACGCTTTGCTCTGCTGTTGTGTCCATAGGGGCAGGACAGCCTTTGTGTGTGGAGCTGTGCAGAGCTTGGCTCCTCAGTTGTCAGGTCCTGCTATGGTCTTTAAACCCTTCACTTAAAGCACAGAGGCTGTCAGAATCCTTAAAGACGAAGTTGTTAACAACCTGAGTGCTGAGGTTGGTCACTGCCTACCTGCTGACCCTTGAGGAGTCTCACTGCTCACTGCCATTATTTGATGAGCATTTGCACGTTGACTGCCTGCCAAGAAGTCAGTCTGCTCCTGCTTTGCATGCCTGTGTTGTGTTGAAGGTGTTCAGCTGTGGAGTCAGATCCACCGTGTAACAAAGTCCTGGCAGAGCTGGAAGCTTTCCAGGAAAAGCCTTCCCAGGCCAAACTCTGCTGATGCTGAAATGCTACCAGTGTCTTCTAGGCTGGATGTTAGGAGGAAGTTGTTGGCAGAGAGAGTGATTGGCATTGGAATGGGCTGCCCAGGGAGGTGGTGGAGTGGCCATGGCAGGAGGTGTTGAAGCCAAGCCTGGCTGAGGCACTTAGTGCCATGGTCTGGTTGGTTGGGCAGGGCTGGGTGCTAGGCTGGGCTGGCTGAGCTTGGAGTTCTCTGCCAACCTGCTTGATTCTGTAATTCTTGTGTGGCCTCCTTTCCCCTGTGCCTCAGCTAACGTCACTGCTGCTGCAGCAGGGCAGCAGTTAGCCTGAGTCCCTGCTGCCCCCAGGAGAATGTTCTCCTCCTCCTTTACAGGGTGCAATTTGCACATCGTTTGGACTTGGGCTTTGCTTTCGTTCTCCTCTCAGCCTCTAAACAGCGCTAAGATGCTTATGATGAGCTTAATGATCCCTCTCACAGAGCTGATTAGTTACCATGTAAATGGCAGTGTGGCTCTCGTGTCAGATTTAGGTGCTTGGCATTTCTGCATTGGTGAAGATGCCTGCAGGAGCTGTCACAAATATCGTGTGAGTATCATGATTAAAAGCAGCAGGAGGAAGGCCTGACTCAAAAGCAGACTAACTGCCAGTGGCCACCAGGAAAGCACCAATTTCTGTCTGATGCAGGAGAAAAAAGGAGGAAGTTGGGGGAGATGGGGGTGCATCATCTCTTCCTCTTTCTCTCCTTCCCCTGGCTCCCTCCCCAAAAGGAAAGGAAGGTGCAAACATCACCTGCAGTAGCTGGATGGAGCTAGCAGCTTACTGTGGGCACTTAAAGGTGTCTGAAGTGTGAGTGTCCTATTTATAGAGCCTGCAGGGCTGAGATCAGGGTTTTATGATAGGCAGAAATGGATGAGGCTGTCAGAAGCGTGGAGGATGAAGGTATCTGTTATATCTTATCATTAGCCTCTGCCTTCTGCCCTCTGGGGTGTGGGCAAGGGAGAGACTTGAGCAGTTCAGTTCCAGCCCAGTGGAGTAAACCAAGAGCTGCACTCTGCCAACACTGCAGCTCCAGGCTCAGTGTGCAGGAGAACCCAAGCAGAAGCAGCCTGGGCTGCTGCAGGGGCAGGGCACGTGTGGCTGCAGCGTTCCTCTGGTGCCTGGTGGGATGGAGCTCACTTCCTAACTGCAGCTTTTGGATGCTGCTGCAGCCCAAGTGGTGCTGTGCCCAGCCAGCACAGCTGCCTGCTCCTGCTAACCTGCCTTCAGCTTTGGGCTCCCCAGCTGCAGAGGGACAGGGATCTGCTGGGGAGAGTCCAAGGGGGGGCTATGAGGATGATGAGGGGCCTGGAGCACTGCCTGGTGAGGAGAGGCTGAGGGCCCTGGGGCTGCTTAGTCTGGAGAAGAAAAGACTGAGAGGGGATTGAATCAATGTCTGTAACTCTCTGAGGGATGGGGGTCAGGAGGGGGGGACAGGCTCTGCTCACTGCTCCCTGGGATAGGACAAGCAGCAGTGGATGGAAGCTGCAGCACAGGAGGTTCCAGCTCAGCACAAGGGGAACTTCCTTACTGTAAGGGTCCCAGAGCCTGGTGCAGGCTGCCCAGAGAGGCTGTGGAGTCTCCTTCCCTGGCGCCTTTCCAGGCCTGTCTGGATGTGCTCCTGTGTGCCCTGAGCTGGATTGTGTGGTCCTGCTGTGGCAGGGGTTGGGCTGGATGATCTCCTTGGGTCCCTTCCAACCCCTGACATCTGTGAGGCTGTGAGCCTGGAGCTGACTGGCACTAGCTGTGGGCTGTCTCTTCCCAGAGGTGAGAGCTGTGTGGGCTCTGGTTTGCTCTGCAGGTAGCAGGGGAACTCGAGGCAGGTGTTTGCAGGCAGCATTGTTGTTCTCAGCTTTCCAAGGTTAATGCAGCAGAACCTCTGGCTCAGGAGTTCCCAAGCCTCTAGCTGAATTGGCTGGGGGGCTTTGGGTGAAGCATCTCTCTTTGCTGACAACTTTGTACTCATTTTGCTACACTTTTGCTGCAGACCCAGCAGGTCCCCACTTTGTTTGCCCCACGTATGGGATAGTGGTGTATGGAGCAGCTCTGAGAATCCTTTCTGAGGTGGGGTAGGGGAGATGTGAGAGATCTGGAAGAAGAAGGGTCCATGGAGCTCAGAGCTTCGCAGTCTTCCCCCACTGGCATTTCTTTCCTTCAGGACCTCTGCCAAAAGCAGGAGCTCATCTCCATAGCTCGGTCTCTGGTCCTGTTCTCAGTGAGTGCAGTTCCTGCCCCTCTCCTCAAGCTTCCCTTCACTGCTGCAGCTGCTGGCCCAGCTGCTGACTTGCCCAGGCACATCTCCTCTTCTGCTCCCAGAAGCTCTTCAGTAGCCCACTCTTAAAGGCAGCACTTGGGTCCCATCTGCAGGGCTCTGGCAGCTTGGTTGAGCTGATCTGCTGCTGTCCTTCCTTATCAATTCCATGCACATGTACCCTGGTTGCAAGCGTTGGCACATTCACACCCAGAGGTGCACACATCTCACACACATCTATTTGCACACAGGAGTGTGATACAAATGGAGCTAGCATGGCAGAGAAAGAGATTTCCTTCAGCAGCCTGAAAGAAGTCCCCAGCCCACACCCGCAGCTGCAGTTGGGTATCTGCCAGCAGCAGGGCTGGGCGAGGGCAGCTGTGCTGCTGCTGCTGCTGCTGCTGCTGGAAGACAAGCAGGCAGCTGGTGCGGAGGAGAGGGTGCTGTGGGGTGCTGGAGGCAGGCAGAGAAAGAGAGGGGGAAATGGGGCCCTGGGAGCCAGTTTGCATGGGAGAGCCAGAGGCAAGCCCCAAGCTTGGCAGCGCTCTGGTGGGTGGCTGTGCCGAGTGCTGCCTGCTGGTAGGATTTGGTTTGGGCCTATTCAGAAATCAGAGTGGGGGAGAGGCAAGTGAGGAATTCAGACACACTCACAACTGAAATGGTCTTAACGCTTTGGAAATGCCAGGGGTGTGGCTGCCTGAGCAAGGGCCGGGGGGAGAAGACTCTAATGCAGCACCACTCGTTTCACCGCAGAGGCTGTGGGACCTGGTGGTTAAGGAGGGGACTGCAGGGAGAGGAGAGTGGCAAAGGGACTTCAGGATTCTCTAGAGGGTAGGATTTTATCACTGCCCCTGATAGAATTTGTGTTGCTTGGCAACCCACTCCAGACAAACTTTACAGGGTGATCACTAATTGTATGTTGCTGTTTTCCCCAAGGCCTGATTTGCAGAAGTGCTGAGCAGCTACCACTGAAACAGGTCAATGGGAGGCAGGTTTTGTGTCCAGCAAGTGCTCTGCAAGTCTAAGTAGTGCCACAGCTGCAGACTGGGGCTACAAACTGCCTGGCAGTGGGTGTCTGGGTCGGGAGGGCACCTGCCCTCTTGCAGAGAAGGGACAGCAGCTCTGCAGGAGCACTCAGGAGCCAAACACCTGGGGGGCTTTGAATCATGTCTGAAATCTGTGATTCTTCCACCTTGATGTGCCAGGAGCAGTGGCTGCAGTGGGCTGCCAGGGCTCCGAGTTCCCATCTGCCTGTGTGCTGAGCCTCTGGTCTGTGACAGGGCTGTAGCTGTCCAGTGAGAGCTCTCTGCAGATGAGGAGGAGCAATTAGTGATCACTTGCAGACGATTGGCCTCACTCCCACCGTGGAAGGCCTTGTCCCATGGGTTGGCTTTGGTTTCGTCCTCAGCAGGGTAGCCTGTGAGGTAGCCTTACATGTTGGTGTTTTACTCTTTGAGGTAGAATTGCCACCCAAGTAATGAAAGAAAGGAAAGGCTGATGTCCCTGTGTGGTAAAGGTAGACTTTGGTCAATGCCAGTTGTGCCAAAGTGGCATTTTGCTCACCCCACATTCACCAAGAGGTTTTGCAGCTGAATTAATCCAACCCCACCTAAAGCAGGAAATCTCTTCTTTCACTAGGAGCTATTTCTGGAGCAGGGGAGAGGAAAGGTTGTAGATCTCCTTTCAGCACAAATCCAGCCTGCTCTTATCCCTACAAAGGCTGACAGATTAAATACTGCCCTAGGACTGCCAGGGCACGCAGGCAGAATTGTCAGATTGCCTTGGAACAGAAGTGTGAACACAAAATTGCTTTTGCTTGAGTAGCCTCCTGGGTTCTGAGAGTAGCCAGACCTTCCCTGCCCCTCACCATCAGAGGCTGGTTTCTTTGCTGCCCTGACCTCTCCCACACACAGGCTGCTGAAGGGAGGTTGTGGCCAGGTGGAGCACAGGCAGCCAGCAGCAGAAGAAGGGGACAGAGGCTGAAGCTGTGCCAGGGCAGGCTCAGGCTGGATGTGAGGAGGAAGTTGTTGTCAGAGAGAGTGATTGGCATTGGAATGGGCTGCCCAGGGAGGTGGTGGAGTGGCCGTGGCAGGAGGTGTTGAAGCCAAGGCTGGCTGGGGCACTTAGTGCCATGGTCTGGTTGGTTGGGCAGGGCTGGGTGCTAGGTTGGGCTGGCTGAGCTTGGAGCTCTCTTCCAACCTGCCTGAATCTATGATTCTAGGATAATGAGAGGAAATGTCAAGTGCTTGGGAAGGAGATGTTGTCACTGTTGGGTGACCCTGCTGCTGGCAAAGGCCCCAGCCAGCTGAGCTGTGCAGCAGCACTGCAAGCCCAGGGCCACATTCTTCACATTTACCTTGTGCTGCAGCTGGTGAAGGCACAGTTAAAGAACTGCGTGCTCAGAAAGGAGGTTGTACTATAGCTGGGTCACCACAGCTCCTGCTTGTCCCAGCAGCATGCTCAGGGTGGATTCAAAGTCGAGGGGAGAGCTCCTCTCAGCTCCGCTGGTTTAGAATGCGCCCAGCGTAAGCTGCTGTGAGAGCATCATTCATCAAAGTGCTGCCTCTGCAGAGTGCTGCTGCACTCCTGCTAAATCTTATTAATCTTCACTCATACAGGGGACTCTGCCAGCTACACAGACTGCTGTGTGCTCAGAGTTATGGACTCGGGCTGCTTGCAGGCGCTGATGGGCCAGGAGAGGGGCAGCAACGGGCAGGAGAGAGAGAGAGACAGCAGGGGAAGGCAGAGAGCCCCAGCACTGCAGAGCAGGCACCAGGCAGCAGGGCTTGGCCTGGAGCCTGCAGGTCAGCAGACAGTCTGAAGCAGCTGCAGCCGTGCCTAAGCTATTGCCCAGCTGTGGAGTGGGTCTCTTGAGTAGAATCACAGAATCCAGCAGGCTGGCAGAGAGCTCCAAGCTCACCCAGCCCAACCTAGCACCCAGCCCTGCCCAACCAACCAGACCATGGCACTAAGTGCCCCAGCCAGCCTTGGCTTCAACACCTCCTGCCACGGCCACTCCACCACCTCCCTGGGCAGCCCATTCCAATGCCAATCACTCTCTCTGCCAACAGCTACCTAACAACATCCAGCCTAGACCTGTCCTGGCACAGCTTGAGACTGTGTCCCCTTCTTCTGGTGCTGGCTGCCTGGCAGCAGAGCCCAACCCCACCTGGCTACAGCCTCCCTGCAGGCAGCTGCAGGCAGCAATGAGCTCTGCCCTGAGCCTCCTCTGCTGCAGGCTGCACACCCCCAGCTCCCTCAGCCTCTCCTCACAGGGCTGTGCTCCAGGCACCTCCCCAACTGGACACAGCACTCCACGGGTGGCCTGAGCAGTGCTGAGCACAGGGGTAGAGGAGCCTCCCTTGTCCTGCTGGCCACACTGCTGCTGAGCCAGCCCAGGTGCCAGATGACCTCTGCAGCCTGGTGCTGCTGCAGGGAGCTCAGAGAGCTGAATCTTATCAATATGTCCTATCAAGATGTTGCTGCACAGAGTTGTGCTGGGGAAAAAACAAACAGATGCTGCATACACAGTGCCATAAGGACCTAAGAAAACATGAATCCTTTTAGGTACATGGCTGGACCAGCTCCAAGCATGTATGGAAGGGTGGGGATCAGTCTGACTAATGCAAAAGGAGTTGGCATCTCCTGGTGCTGAGTTTGGTTTCCTGTGTAACTGAGTGAAAACCTGGCACTGTGGCATGCCAGTTGCAGTGCAGCAGGTATGAAGCTGGGTAAAGAATTCTTTCCATGCATCCAGTTTCATCACCCAAGTTTCACCTTAAGCATCTAATTAACAGGGCTCAAAATTGGGTTTACAGGCAGTGGTGTTGGTCATTGCATCTGTGGGGGGTCACCAGCCAGAGATGTTGGGCTGTGGTTTGTGTGCTCCCCCTGGGTTTCCTGGAGGTCAGCGTGGAGCTCCAGCCAGGCCAGGCCAAAGGCGGAACACTCAACAACACAAAGGCTTGGAAGTAAACCTTTAGAAGTCTTTAGAGCACAGGTAAATAAAATGAAGCAGGGCAGAGCCCTGGATGCAGGTGCAGTGTGTCTGGGCTTCAGAGGGCACTGGAGCTGCAGGTGTCTCTGCTGTAGATGTGCCAGGCTGCTCAGAAGCAAACAGTCACATCTGCAGCCTGTTCCCAGTCCCGAGCTGGTCAGCCCTCACTATAAAAGAGTTCTTTGCTCTTGCTGCAGACAAGGATAAAAGAGTGCCTGAAACTTCTGTGGAGCTTGAGCTGGAAGAAAGAAGAGCAGAGAGATGAAAAGGAGGGAAGCCAGGGAAGCCCTGGTGAAGCCTCTGCAGCCCCATGTTTCTGCAGCCCACTCCCTCAGCTGAATACTCTCTGTCAGTTCTGACCCAAAGTGGGTTTGATCATTTCTTCGTTCATCAGTGCCCAAAGTCCCAGCTCTCAAAGGTCAGGGAGAGCAGGCTCTGGGCAGCAGACACCCAGCTGCAGCGCAGGGGGTTGTTGTGCCTGGCACTGCTGCATCACAAGGGCAGGTGCTGGTGATGCACAGCATTCCTGTTGTCTTCTGGCCACTTCACTGCTGGTAGGATTCTGAGCTGGACACTCGGCTTTGCTGAGTGGTTTGGGGCTCATTAGTGGCACCCCAGGTGAGCAGTGTGGCACTGTGCAACCTCAGGTAGCTTCTGATGCTGCAGGCTGAGAGGCTCTGCTTGCTCCTGGGGACTCGGGACCGTTTCCTAGCTGGGAGTTGCCCTCACTTGCCCGTGGCCACATGAGCTGGATGTGTAGCTCAGGCAGACAGGGAAGTGCCAACAGAGGAACATAGGAGTGGAAGCCCTGAGTGGAGAGGTGAACATCCTGGGGACAGGCCACAGACTGGCAGCAGTGGCTAAGTTAAAACCATTTCAGTGGAGCATCAGGAGCTTTGTGTCTGGAAGCACAACTTGAATCTTGCCCTTGCTGCTTCTGCCGTGCCCACTGCTGCTCTCTTCCCCCACTGCTGTTTTGGCTGCTGCTGCTCTTGCAGCCCTGTCCCCATCTGCCCTGAGGCTCTTAGTCTCTGTAGCAGCTCATTCTCCTTACACTGTTTCCTTTGAGCACTAAGAAGTGCAGCTTCCTGCTTCCTGGCTTTTCCGACGCCTCCCTGCTGCACTGGGTTTACTCTGCCCGGGAGGGACCGCTCTAGCCTGGTACCCTTGTCCCAGCTGCCTCAGAGTCAAATACCCTTCCCTAGTCCTTTTCCTTGCCTGCAGTGGCACACACTTCATGTGCCAGCTTTTCTGGGCATGGGAGTGAAGGGACCCCTGGGTTGTTACTGTGGGCCCTGGGCTTTGTGCTAGCTGGTGGCATCCCACGGTCTGGCAGCACTCAGGGCAGCCTGGATGATCCCAGCCCTCACTGCCGGTTTAAAGGGATTTAGAGAGCTCTTTGGTTTTCAGGTTCCTCCACTCCTGCCGTGTGCAGCAGTGGGAATGTGCATGAACTGGGCTCCTCTGGAGGCCTGCCTGATGCAGAGACTCTGCTTTGGCAGAGTCAAGATCTGCTTCAGCCTGAAACAATGCTTGTGTTGAAAAATACATCAGAGCCTTGGCACTGCTGGGTGCTGCTCCTGGCTGGCAGAGAGGCTGTCACTCAGCAGCTCAGAAAAGTCAGCTACAAAGCTGCTTTCCCCCCCATTCTGCTGAGAAGTATCAGTCACCAGGAGCCAGCGGTGGCTGGGAACCTGCTGGAGGGCTGTGGTGATGGTGGGGAGCCATGAAGCCATGTGAGGGTGGGGGCAGTTTTCCATCAGGATGCCCATGCCTGGGATGGGTCCATGTCTTTGCTTGTCCTCTGACAGCAGGTTTCCTCTTGCAAAGCTGTTACTGCCTGGCCAGAAAAGCACTTCTTGGACGTTGTGATCCCAGAAAGCAGCAGGACATGCAGTTTAAGTGCTGAGGGCTTAGGGGACCCAGCAAGCTGCGAGGTGCTCTGGGTTAGTGCCCTGCCTGTCAGCCCCAGGATGAGCAGGAACCTGGGGCTCTGCAGCCAGTTCAGCCTCCCCTTTGCTGCTGGCTCTTGGCTGGCCCTGTGGCACTTGCTGTAGTCATTTGCCCCGAGTCATGGTGCCAGGGGAAGGTGACTCTTGTGTGCTCAGGGCTTGCATGCTCCCTTTTGGCTGGGGCCATGCCCATGCAGGCTCCCAGGCTGCCAGTTGCAGCCCTGCTGGGCTCCCAGGGCAGGCTGAGGGCAGCCTTCCCTCTTTTCCAGGCGTGCCCCATGGTCAGGGTAGTAGGGATGCCCATGATGGCACTGCTTGAGCTTTAGGGATCCTCTGCATGGTGCAGCTCCACAGGCTGCTTCCATGGCACATTCTGGACCAGAGAATCCCATGGGACTGGGGCTGCTGTGTGTTTTGTAGGAGCAAGCACCTATTACTGGTGCCATGCCATTGCTCTTGAGGTTAATTGGAAAGCCTTTACTTTTTCCCTTTGAGTTTGCCTAAGGAGTGATGAATACTTCAATTCTAGGCACAGCTTCCTCATAGGAAAACTGCTGAAGAAATGATTTGGCTTTCCTGGAGCCAAAGATTTTGGGAAGGACACAAAGCTCTGCCTGTGGCAGCTGACAGGACAGCCCCTGACTGTGCCATTCCTGATCTGTAACTCTCTGTTCAGAGAGTGCAGAGAGCAGCTGGGGTCAGGAACCCGAGGAGACATGGATAGCTTTGTGCTCCTGAGGAAGGAACTCGGTGGTTTCCTGTTAGAGGAAGCCCTATTAATTTAGCATTAATAATGTATTGAACTTTAAGGGCTCAAGGATATTGAGGCCATTTCTTTGAAGCTGCTGAGTGTCCCCAAACCACACTGAAATGAATGGGAGTGGAAGGCATGCAGTGTGATGAAAAGGAAGAGCCATTCTGAAGTTCATGCCACAAGATAGCTTGCTGCTTCTCACTGCATCATTCTGTAGAGCTCCTCAGACTTTGTCTCCAGACATGATTAGACAACTCATTGGAGAGGAACTGCCCCTTCCTGCACCAGGCAGAGCAGCTGTGGGTGTGTGCTGATGCTCCTGTCAGACTGGAGGGCACTGAGGCAAACAAGCAGTACTTGTGGGGTGTAGGAGCCAGGAAAGCCTCAGACTGCCAGTGGCAACTCAGATGAAAGGTGCTGAGCCTGGCTTTGGGTCTCCCCCACTGCCTGAAGTCAGGCTTAGCTCTGAGTGCTGCACTGCTGCTCTATGTTCTTCTCCTGCATTCATTTCATTGCTTTCATTTCTTGCATGGTTCAGCTTTGAGTCATAGAGTCACAGAGAGGGATGGATTGGAAGGGGCCTAAGATCATCCACTTCCAACCCCCCTATCCATGTCAAAAGTCCCTTCCCTTGATGCAGCTCTGCCTGTCGTGCCAGAGCAGAAGAGCTGTAGCTCATTCCAAAGGAACATGGATCCCATGGGTGATGTGCTGGGGTCTGGGAAGCAGAGGGTCTTGTCCCTAGCTGACAGCACTCTGTAGGCAGAACCCTCAGCATGGCCCCATACCAGACAAAGCTGCAGAGCTTTGCCAGGCAGCAGCCAGAGCCAGACAGAAGGGCTTTGGCTGGAGAAGAAATTAGCAAACAGTACTGGTTTAAAACCTGAGCCATCAGGTGCAGCACTGCTGCAGTGCTCCAGCCACTAGAGCCAGAAACTGCTTGGAGAGGAGAACAGAGCTGGCTGTGCCATGGTGTCTGTGCCCTGTGTGGGTGTGCTGGACGCAATGCAAGGACAGCACCCTCCCTGGGGGTGTTCAGGGCCAGGTTGGATGAGGCCTTCAGCAACCTGTTCTGGTGGGAGCTGTTCCTGCCTATGGCAGGGGTTGGAGCTGGATGAGCTTTAAAGTCTCTTCCAACCTAAACCATTCTGTGATTCTATGATAGCAGCTTTGCAGGGCTGTGTGCTCCAGAAGCAGAGCTGGGAGCAGTGTGGAGAGCTGGGTGCTAACCAGGGTGTAGGGCCAGGCAGTAATTCACCCTGCAGTGCCATAGTGACCCTGCTGCTCCCAGGTGCTTGGGAAGAGAGGGTCGGAAGGTTTTCACTGGCACCCAGAGCTTTAGACACGACCTGTGAGTTAGTTCAGATACATTATAACTTCAGTGACATATGCTTGATGGAAGAGTGAGTAATGGCAAGCTGGGACCCTCCACCCAAACCCCTCTACTTCTGCACCTTCCTTTGCCAGCAGGATAGAGCCTGCAGTTACCTGATGGCCATCGGTTTTGATTGGAAAAGATCTAAGATCATCTCAGCATTGCTCACTGGGAGTGATCCTGCTTGCACCAGAGCTCATTTGAGTTACTTTGGCAGTATTCCGAGGTCAGAAAGCAGGGGAGTTGTTAACTAGCTCCATTTCTGCCCTTTCTCAGAGAATGGCTGAAAGAACTGGTCTGAGAAGGCAGGTAAAGGAAAGCTCACAGTCACTGGCAGGATGGGTGGCAGAGGAGGAAACGATGTCCTAGAGCCCTGCCTGCCAGCTCTGAGCAGTGGCCTTCAGACCAGCTCTACCTTGCCTGCTCTCCTTTCTTTGCCTGTGGGATTTGAAACCTGTCAGTGAAAAGGTTCACCAGCAGAGCTGAGTGGAAGGGGTGCCAGGAGTACCTGCAGCACAGGGTCCTACTCTCTGCTGAGCAGAGCTGAGCCTCAGACACACTTCCCACTTGCTGCAGAGGTTTCTAGATGCTCCCCAAGCCTTGCAGAGCTGTGGTGAGGGAGCAGCCTAAGGTGGGCTTGAGCCCTTGCAGACACTCATTCATGGTTCTCCACACAGCATTGCCCGGGCAAGTGCCCACCTGGGCACTGGGTGGCTCTTGCCCATGGCCAGCTGCACAGGCACAGCAGAGGCAGCAGTCAGCTGTGCTGTAATGCTCTGCCACTGCTGCCTGCATACGGATGAGGCTGCTCGGAGCAAACCTCACCCTTTGGCCCGGGATTTTAATTGGAATCTTATCAGAGCCAAAATTACAATGAGTAGGAAAAGGCTGAGAGCAGTGAGGTCTCTGTGCCACAGCACAGCTCCCATGGCAGTGCCTCCCTTCTGCCCTCGGAGGTGATAAAAACAGGTCACGTCCCTGCGCCTGCCTTGGATACTGCTTGGAATTCACAGCAGCAGTGAGAGCCTTTCCACATGGGGCTGCTGAGAAGGATTTGTGGAACTGCAAAGTATTAAGTTAATGAAAGAGCATTTGCATGTGTTCGAGCAAATCGCTGCACGGAAGGGGCTCCGGCGTGGCTGATGAAAGCGTTTTGTTTACTGATCCCTTCCCAAGCCTTTGTTTTCCTCCCCTCCCTGGCGCAGAGCGGTGCAGGCAGGTGGCTGCGGGATCCAGGAGCAGGCTCAGCTCTCCTGTCCTGCCACTGTGCACTCACGAGTGGTGATGTATGCAGTGCCTGGAGTGTGTGCTTAGGTTCTCCTCATACAAAAAGGCTGTGTGAAAACACCCTCAGCAGTAGCTGCGATTATGCAGGGGCTGGCTTTAAACAAGCCCACGTTAGCTATAGTGGGCTGAGGCTGCAGCCCCCTGCATCTGCTGCAGCCCCCTGCTGCCAGCCCCACGTGGGGCACTGCTGTCCCACTCGCTGGAAGGGCCCTTTGCTGCTGGGAGCTCACAGCTGAAGCTGTTCAGGCTGATTATTTAGGCTGACAAGTCTGTGCTCCCTCTGAAGCTTAAGCAACCCATCCTCGGGTCTCACGAGGTGGTGGAGTGGCCGTGGCAGGAGGTGTTGAAGCCAAGCCTGGCTGGGGCACTTAGTGCCATGGTCTGGTTGGTTGGGCAGGGCTGGGTGCTAGGCTGGCCTGGCTGAGCTTGGGGGTCTCTTCCAACCTGCTTGGTTCTATGGTTCTATGGAAACAGCCTCAGGAATGTGGTAATTAAGCCCAGCTACATAACTGCAAAGTGTGGCAGCACCTCAGAGTCTGCAGGTGGAGCAAAAAAGAGAAAGCCTTTCCATACAGCTGTGTTTTTAACTCACCCTGCACTCTTCTCCAGAGGGCTGATTTTCTGTTTGAAAGCTTGACCTGCTGAACACCTCATCAACCCCCCCTGGGTTTGATTCTTGCCATAGCAAACCCCCCTGGGTTTGATTCCTGCTGTATTACACAGCCACCTTGGACTGCCTCTCAGTGCTTGAAGCAGGTACCTTGAGAGTGATGAGGCTGCTCAAAGTGAGCTGTAGACCTCTGCATGGCCAATCCAGCAGAATGACATGGCTAAGGGACAGCTTTTCCCAGCTGGGGAAGGAGCAGGATGAGGCCCATAAAGGCAGTGGCCCTAAGTGAAGTCCACCCCAGCATCCCTCTAAATACATCTTCCCTTTGCAGTGCTCCCCAGTGGCAGGGCAGAGCTGAGGATTTCTTTCTCCTGCAGCAGCCACTGTGCCACTTTGCTGTGGACTTCCTGCCAGAGTCACAGGGGGTGGATGCCTTGCACCAGGCTCATTTTGAGTACCAAACTGGGCTTCTTTTTTAATCTCTTAACTCTGCAGAAGGGACAGCAGTGCTAAAGAGGTTATCAGGTATTTAATGGCAGGGCAATGCCAGCCAGGTCAGCACCAGCAAGACTCTTAGGATGTAAGTTAAGTGGGGCTCTGCATGTGGAGTGGTTAATCCAGCAATCAGCAGAGCTCAGATCAGTAACACTCAGGTGAAGAAGGATTTTTCTCCTAGGTGTTGAGAGTCTAATTTTCCTCAGTCCTGTATCCCTTTCCCCTGTGAAATGGCAGTGAAGTGAAGGGAGGATTCTGGTCTGGCAGGATGCTGCTCCTGGCTTTGCTCAGATGAGAAGGCAGTGCCCTGCAGTGCCCTTCCACCTTCTACTGCAAAGCAGTGATTGCAGGTGACTGGTTTATGTCTTGCAAAGCAGCCCCTGTGTTACTTCCAGCACCCCACAGCGCCTCAGCATTAGCACTCCCACAAGATGAAGACCTCCTTGTGCTGCCAGTGGTATGTGGCTACCTCAGCATCTGTGTCCTGGTACCTGCTCTCTGGCAGGGTCTTGGCTGATCTTTTGAGAAGAGTTTTACTGGCTGAGCCCCAGCTTCTCCCTGCACCCTGCGCCTGCTCCTCTGACCCTCCAAGCTAGCCACAGCCACTGCTGGCTCTGTGGGGCACTGGCATCCTTCACTGCTTGCACTGACTGCAGGGTTCTGTGAGCTGCTCAGGGCTGTTCCACAACCAGGAGAGCCACCACAGACAGAATTCACAGCACCCTGCAGAGCTGAGCCTGCAGTTCCACGCTCCACAATGGGCCATGCCTGCAGTAATCTGACAAGGTGAAAGCAGCACACCTCAGATCAGCTCCAAATAAGGACCCTGTCTGCTCTCCAGCAGCTGCTCTGAGAGCTGCCATAATGCTGTAAGAGCAACTGAGCCCTAAGCTCAGCCGCGGGAGGTGCCAGTGCCGAGGGACAGAGCTGCACCAGGCAGAGTCCTTCAGCAGCCTCCACAGCCGGCACCAGCGTGGCCTTGGGACAGTCCCTGCGGCGGCAGAGGTGCTGAGGGCAAACACTGCTGCAGCTGAGCTACCTGTGCAGGTAGCCTGCTCCTGACAGCAAGGGGGTGGGCAGCAGGGCCTGGGGTTCGGTGCCTTCCTGAGGCAACAGCCTTTCTGGGAAGCCCAGGGCATGCTCCAGAGTTTAGCACTGAAAGCAGAAGTCTTGGACTTAGCCAAAATGACTTCTTTGCAGCTCTTGGAGCCTCTCTAGGAGTATAGAGTGGCTTTCTAGGCCTTTTGTCTTCCCAGTGTCTCCCATGAGAGGTGATGGCAAGGGGGGGAGCTGCAGAGCTCTGTTAGGAGCATGGGAGCCTCCGAGCCCACCCAGCAGCACTCTGTCTCTGCAGCCCCCGAGGGGGGAACTGCAAGCAGAGGCACAATAGCTTGGCTGAAACAAGGATGCTGAGAGAATTGTGCTATTTTCAGTGTCATGAGCTGGCACATATGAAGAATCTTTTTGCTTGGCAACAGTTGCTTAGCCATAAGGTTGAACCTGTTTACCCAGGCACAGTGCCATGCTGTCAGATGGGCACTGCTACAGCAATTGCAGAGAGCCTGTGCTGTGTGTGCATCAGGTGTAAGTGTCCCAGATAGGATTCCCAGCAAGGGCTGCCCATATGGCTGCTCACTCTAATTTTGTACTCCTTGTGCCAGCACTAACCCAGGTATGGCTCTGGCCATGTTTCAGAAGCAGAGAGCAGCTTCTGTCTCTGCTGGTAAGGCCTCCTGCCCACTTCTGCAGGAGGGTTGGAGCCATGGTTTGGGAGAAGTCTTCAGAAGCCAAACTTCCCTCCCTGGCCTTAGCAGACCCTGCCCTTTCATACTCCAGAAATGAGAGCTGGAGAAACCTCTTTCCTCTCCAAGCAAAGTCCCTGTAGGGTCCACCAGAGCAAGCCTCTGGCAGCAGGCTGGACGTGCCATGCAGAGCAGAGTGGAGATCTGTGTTCAGGCACTCTGCACTCCTTGCCAGGATGCTTTGCCTGAGCTGCTGCAACGTGTTGAGATTTCAGGGTTTGGGAGAGCCTGGCTCTGGGCGTTGTCTCTCTGGCTCTGGGGGTTGTCTCTCTGGCACTAGGGGCTGTCTCTCTGGCACTAGGGGCTGTCTCTCTGGCACTAGGGGCTGTCTCTCTGGCTGCTCTCTCGCTACCACCACCTGCGTCTTGCTCTCACAGGCCTGGGTTGTCCGTGTGTCAGCAGGACTGCCACCACTGCCCATGCCCTTAGCTCTGTGAGGTGGCTCTGCTGCCTCATCTTACTCGCTGGTTGGTTTTGCTGTGTTGCATTTCCATCTGTATTGAAGGGCTAAGGATCTGACATCTGTGGAATGTGCAGAGTGGTGCCAGGTCCTGCCCTTGGGTAGCTGAAGCAATTGCTCAGGCAGTTCCTCAGCACAGCACTTTGCTAATCTAATTGTCTTGCTCATCTCAAGCAGTCTGCTCCACACCAGTGCAGGAGAAAAACCTTCCTGTTCCTGTTTCTCTTTGCTGGGTGTTGAGGCAACGGAGAGAAGCAGAGGTGCAGAGCCAGCACCTTTAGATCGTGCTTCAGTTTCAGCTCTGCATCGTGGGCCACAATTGCCTTCTTGTTGCACTGAGACCAGGCAGAGGCAGGACAGGGCTTGGTTTGTTTCTGGGGCTTGTAGGGACAGGATGAGGGACAGTGGCTTTAAGCTGGAAGAGAGGAGATTTAAAGTGGAAGAAATTCCAGTGAGACACTGGCACAGGTTCCCCAGGGAGGTTGTGGATGACTCCTCCCTGGAGATGTTCAAGGCCAGGTTGGATGAGGCCTTGAGCGAGCTGGGCTGGTGGGAGGGGTAGGATTGGATGAGGGGTTGGAACTGGGTGATCTCAAAGGTCCCTTCCAGCCCAAACCATTCTATGGATCCACGACTGCTGACAGTCAGCTGCTGTGTTGGAAAATGCTCATCCTACCTTGAAGCCTTCTCACCCTCCATACATTTTCTCACTCCTTTTTGAAGTCAGCTGCCTCTGCCTGGCTGCAGCACCTGTGGCTGTGGCAGTCACCACAAGATGAGCTTCACTGCAATGCCATCTCCTGGGAAGTGCTAAGCAGAAGGATTGCTGTGCTTTGCTGGGGCTCACTCATGACCCTCTCCTGTCACTTGCAGCATTCTGAAATCTTTAAGGGGCTGTGCAGCAGAACACAGAGGTGTAAAAGCACCTATGGAAACCAGTGCTGAGAGCCAAGGCCTCAGCCTTGGCTTTTGATAGTGGTTTAAGATTTGGCATTTCCTAAATGCTTGCATAGTGCAGTCCAGCAGAGCAAAGCCATGCACAGGCTGAGTCCTCTGGGCAGTGACACAAAGCTGAAATAACGAAGGTGGTGACATCTGAAAGCTGCTAGCAGTGCCCAGGGAGCAGTCCTGCAGTTTGAAGTGTCACCATAAAATCAGACTCAGCCAGGCTGGCAGAGAGCTCCAAGCTCAGCCAGCCCAACCTAGCACCCAGCCCTGCCCAACCAACCAGACCATGGCACTCAGTGCCCCAGCCAGGCTTGGCTTCAACACCTCCTGCCACGGCCACTCCACCACCTCCCTGGGCAGCCCATTCCAATGCCAATCACTCTCTCTGCCAGGAACTTCCTCCTCACATCCAGCCTAGACCTGCCCTGGCACAGCTTGAGCCTTCTTCTGGTGCTGGCTGCCTGGCAGCAGAGCCCAACCCCACCTGGCTCCAGCCTCCCTGAAGGCAGCTGCAGGCAGCAATGAGCTCTGCCCTGAGCCTCCTCTGCTGCAGGCTGCACCCCCCCAGCTCCCTCAGCCTCTCCTCACAGGGCTGTGCTCCAGGCCCCTCCCCAGCCTTGCTGCCCTTCTCCAAACACCTTCCAGCACCTCAACATCTCTCTGCAATGGAGGAGCCCAGAACTGTACACAGCACTCCAGGGGTGTCCTGAGCAGTGCTGAGCACAGGGGCACAAGAACCTCCCTTGTCCTGCTGCCCACACTGCTCCTGAGCCAGCCCAGGATGCCATTGGCTCTGCTGCCCACCTGGGCACTGCTGCCTCCTCTGCAGCTCCTCTCTCCCAGCACCCCCAGGTTCCTCTCTGCCTGGCTGCTCTCAGCCACTCTGGCCCCAGCCTGCCGTGCTGCTTGGGGTTGTTGTGACCAAAGTGCAGAACCTTGCCCTTGGCCTTGTTCAGTCTCATCCCCTTGGCCTCTGCCCACCCATGCAGCCTGGCCAGGTCCCTCTGCAGGGCTCTGCTACCCTCCAACAGCTCCACAGCTGCTCCTAGCTTGGTGTCATCTGCAAACTCACTGCTGCTGGACTCAATCTCCTGGTCCAGCTCATCAGACCACTTAACTGATGGAACAGGCTTCAGCACTGGGAGGAGAAATCTGCACCCACCCCACCCCCACTCCACTCCTGGGCCTGGCTTGCTGGGACAGCAGAGTGTTGGTCCTTCTGTCACTGTGTTTAATTAACTTCAGCTTCACTTTTGTTTCTGCAATTTACAGTCAGTTAAATCATAAACACTGTTTTGTAACTGTTAGAACAGGATGTAATGGTGCTCAGCCTGGATCCTTCCAGCCTGCCTGTCACATCCTCTTTGTCATTTTTAATGGTGACAACAACAAGTTTTAGTAAGTGGCTGGAGCTCTTCCCAGGGTAATTGTGCCTTTGGTGTGCTGTGTGGGATCCAGAAAGGAAGCCGCAGCTGGGGCTGCTAAACCCAGCGCCTTCTGTGGCTCTCTGCTGGGGTTAGATCGTTCCTTGGCTTAATGCAAGGCCTGCGAGTGTCTTACAAACGCCTGCCAGCCGCAGTGCCGTGCTGAGAAGGTCCTGAGCTGCCTGTGGCTCCGGGAGGGAGCGGCTGTAGCGCGAAGGCAGCGAGGCGAGCACCAGCGGTGGGGGATGCGCTGCAGCTGTCCTGCCGAGGCTGAGCACTCCACTGCGTCTGTCCTCTGGGAGCACCTCCAGTTAGCAGAGGCTTTGCATCTCAGCCCCAGTCTGAGCCATAGAACTGTTTCAGCTGGAGGAGACCTCTACGATCATTGAGCCCAACCTTCAGCCTAAGGCCACCATGTCCCGAAGTGCACTTCAGGTCTTGCTCCGCTTCTGCTTTCCTTCGGGACCAAGCAAGGACCTTATGGGTAGCAAACTGACCAAGCCCTTTCTTCCCCTGGCTGTCCAGGAATTTGGAGATGTCATTTAAGAAGGTTCCTTTGGAAAGGAAGGGGAGAAACTGCTTCCCAGCCCGGGGGCTCGGCTCAGCTCTTGGCCCCTGTATGTGAGCACACTTCTCCTCTGCGTTTCCTCTGGGCCTGGATCTGTGGGTGGCACAGAAGCCATCAGCAGTGCCATAGCTCCTCATTTTCTGCCTCAGCAGTCCAGCAGACAGAAGTGTTCTATTGTGTGAGAGGCAGACAAGGTCTTTAAGGTATGGATGGGCAGCATAAGTCAATCAAGCCAGCTGGGGGGCTGGCCCTGCTGTAGCAGGAGGTGCCCTGTGCAGTGCTGCCAGAGCTTCTGTGGTGAAGCACTTCCTCTGCCTTGCCTTTACTTTATGCCTCTTTGGTTATTTCTTTCTAGCTCAACAAAATTCACCAAAAATCCATGAAGGCTGGTGGGCTTACAAGGAGGTGGTGCAGGGAAGCTTTGTTCCAGGTAAGTGTCACTTAACAAGCCTGAGGGGTTATGAATTTCTTGATTTCTTTTCTGGAACAGCTGTGGCTGAGTCTGGGGGAGGAGGTGGTTTGGGGTGGGGGGGTTGTGTTTGCTGTTTCTTTCAATCCAAATGAAGAGTGGGAAGCAACTGTCCATATTTGGAACCTTGGGGTTGTTTTGGGCTGTCAGAGGTGCTGCAGGGTATTGTTCACAGGCACAGAGAGACCTCAAGGGTCATCTGGCCCAACCTTTCTAGGGGGTAGTAAAGTTGTCCTGGTTTGGACTCAGCCAGCAGCTGAGCCCCACAGCACAGTTCCAACAGAGGGGTTTCCGAGGAGGAAAGGAGACAGAGGCCCAGGTGTTAGGTGAGATGAGGACAATTTGCAGCTCTGCTGCAGGGATCTCAGATGACACAAAGGGAAAACAAAGAGAGGAGGAGAAAAGGTGCTCAGGACACAGCAGAGAGAGCTGTGAAACCCGGGGCACCACACACAAACCCAGACAGAACAGGGGACCACCCCCAGCCCCCAGCCTGGGGGAACCCAGAAGAGGACACCTGACAAACTGCAGAGTGTTTTACAAGTGCCATAAGCCCCAGGCAAGCCCTTCCCTGCCGTGCAGTGAGCGTGGCCTGAGCCTGCTCTGTCCCCTGTCCCCATGCTCCCACTGAGGCCACTCAGCCGAACCGAAGCTGAGGTGAGATGGCCCAGCAGAAGTGTGTTCAGCTCCCCACATAGAGGCACAGAAGCACAGAAACATCCAGGTTGGACAAGACCTTCAGGATCACCAAGTCCAACCTAGAACCCTACTCAACAGGATTCACCTTAAACCATAGCCCTAAGCACCACATCCAAACGACCCCGAAACACATCCAGGCAGGGTGACTCCACCACCTCCCTGGTGGGAGGGCATGGGGAGAAACTTGGGGAAGGTAACCTGCTGCCTGCAAGCAGTGTAAGCCTTCCTGCTTGGCACAACCCACGGGAAGGTGCCTGGAGCCCATGCTTGTGTGACAGAGCTGCTCCCTGCCCCAGTCTAAAGCTGCTGAGAACAGCCACTGCCAGCATGGAAGGAAACAGCTGAGCAGGTGGTGCCTGGGCTGGTCCAGTCCTAATGCCATGGCTTGGGAACATCCTTAGGAGCTTGACAATAGTCATGATTCAGAGTCTCAGGAGGCAGGACTGCCAGAGTAGTGTGAAGAGACACCTTCACCAGAGCCACCTCCTTCATCAGAGCCCCCTGAGTGACCCCAGCACGTGTGGAGTCTGGGACTAACCTGGCTCACATCCTCAGGGATTGCTCCAGGACACCTACCAACAGCTCCCTGAAGCAGCCATGAGGAAGGCAGGGCTGATGTGGGGACATCTTTCTGCCTCCTTCCAGCTCAAGCTGCAAGCCTCAGCAGAAGAGGAGTCCCAGGAATTCTGACAGGACATCAACTAACTTTTGGGTAGCAGCACCTAGATTTTGGAGCCTTTGCAAAGGGTCCTTAAGGCACCTCAAGGCTGTGTTTCATGGTGCTGATCTCGGGCAAACACACCACAAAGACTCTGAAGTGCACATGAAGCTCACCCATAACGTCAGCAGTCACGTAGCAGCTCTCGCCTGAGATGCTAATTAGCACCTGAGAGGTGCTAGCTGGGAGGCAGCTTGAGGAGCTGGAGCCCAAGTTGCTGACTGATGTGCACTGAAGCAAGCAGCCATAGCCATCTGCTGAGATGCTTCCTTTCCACAGCTGTGTCGTGTCCCAGGGCTGAAGTTGGCACTCCCCAAGACACTGGAAGGGAGTACTTGGCCAAGAGTCTGTCACTGCAGTTCACAATTGGCAGCTAAGCTGCACTGACTGACATGAGCACAGCCCTCTGGCTGCTTAGGGGAGCAGCCACCAGCATGGAGATGACTAATTGGGGCTAATAGCCTTGTAAAACACTCCAGGATGAGTAGCTGAAGCTTGTCTGTCACAGCTGTGGCTGTGAGAGTGCTTCTCACCTACTCAAAGGCAAAGCCACTGCCTGCCTTTGAGCTGTCACCTGTGCCACTGGCAGTGGTGCGAGTGCACTGAGGCTCCTCTCAGCAAGCCTGGCTTAGAGGATGCCATCCCTAAGCTTTTCTGCTCACTGCCCTGGTTTGGGTGCATTGCACTCAAGTCCTAGCAAATGCTCTGCGTTCTAGAATCACAGAACTGGTTATAGACTGGAAAAGACCTTTAAGATCATCAAGTCCAAGCATTATCTGCCAAGACCACCACTAAACCACATCCCTCAGCACCACATCTACACAGCTTTTCAATTCCTCCAGCAATGCCAATTCAACCACTGCCCAGGGCTTGCCAAACCTTCCAGGGAGTGAATTTTTCCTCCTGTCCAACCTAAGCCTTCCCTGGTGCAACTTGAGGCCAGGCACTGTGCTCGCTAAATTCCAGACCTTCTGTATGCTGGGACAGCTTTTAGAGAGCAAATCCCCTTCCAATGCAGTAGGCTCTTTGGATGTGGCTTTGTGCCGCTGGAAGCCAGAGCTGAGCTCCCAGGCCCATCACACTCTCCTTCCCAACTTCCCTTCTTGCAGCAGAAGAGAGCAGTGGTGGCCAAGAGGTCTTCCCCCTGCGGCAGCTGTGGCTCAGCTCTCTCTTAGTGCCCAGCCTTGCAAGTGAGGGTGCAGAGGGGGCAGGGGCAGGAAAGTGCCCCCACAGCTGGCTCTGTGCAGACTGCTGATGCAGAAGGCACTTGCCCATCTCTCACCTCTTCTAAAAGCAAAGGATTGCTCCTAGGATTTAAATCATGTAGGCAAACAAACCAGCAAGTAAGTGGTGCTTTAAAATGTTAATTGAATGCAGATTAGGTTCCAAATTAAGCTTCAGGGAGTGTTGAAGGATGACAAATGGATGCTTTTGCCAGGCATGCTGATTTGCATAATAATCCAATAATCCATAGCACTGCCACCTTCCCTGGCCTGAGTGAGGAGTGGTTCAGGATGGGTTAAAAGGCATCTCAGCAATCCATAGCACTGCCACCTTCCCTGGCCTGAGTGAGGAGTGGTTCAGGATGGGTTAAAAGGCATCTCAGCAATCCATAGCACTGCCACCTTCCCTGGCCTGAGTGAGGAGTGGTTCAGGATGGGTTAAAAGGCATCTCAGCAATCCATAGCACTGCCACCTTCCCTGGCCTGAGTGAGGAGTGGTTCAGGATGGGTTAAAAGGCATCTCAGCAGCCTTTGCAATCTCTCCTGCCTGGCTGTTTCCTGCCTGTGGCCAGGCAGTGCCGCGGAGGCACAGCAAGAGTGTTCAGGGTGGCAAAGGCTCTGTCAAACCATTCTGTACCACTTCTTTTGCGCCACACAGAGATGCCCAGCCGTTGGCACTCTGCTGTGTCTGTCCAGGCTCTCTTCACACTGCTCCTGGTTCCTTTGTAGCATCTTTGAAGTGGGCTTTGGTAAGGATAAAATACAGAGGTGGTTAACTCTGACTCGTGGCGCTGGAATCCACTTGCCAAAACTGGCAGAGAGGAGACTCAGACTGGATGTTAGGAAAGGGTTCTTGACAGTGAGGGTGGTGAGACTCTGGCTCAGGTTTCCCAGGGAGGTTGTGGAGCACAGAAGCAGCCAATGTGATCTTTGATCACATTGGCTGCTTCTGTGCTCCACAACCTCCCTGGAGGTGTTCAGGATCAGGTTGGATGAGGCCTTGAGCAACCTGTTCTAGTGGGAGGTGTCCCTGCCTATGCTGGGGGTTGGAACTGCATGGGCTTTGAGGTCACTTCCCACCTAAACCATTCTATAATTCTAGGAGGGCATAAACTTTCCAGGGTGGTAGTGCTCACCTTGGCCAAGAGAAGTCCACCTTTGCTGAAGGAGCAGGTGTTGGTCTTCTCCTTCCTTACAGTGACAGGTGCAGAGCAGCTTTACTTCCAGCTAAAGAACCACACCCACTGCCATGCATCCCTGGCTACAGATCCCAAGCAAAGGCTTCCTATTGCCCTGACAGTTGAAGGAACAGGGGTCCAGAGCCCTCAGTTCTAATGCTGCTGCCTCTGCAGGGCTCACGTTGCTGGGGTTATGCCCTCACACAGACCAGCTGGCAAGGCTACACTGACTGCAAGGGCCATGGGCAGTGTTTGTGAAGCACTGAGAAGCTCCCCCGGGGAGGAAATGTGTGGATTTGGTAATGATTTAAAGTAAAAAGAAGGCTGAAACAATTCACAGTCTGGGTCGTGAGGGCCAAAAGCTGATTGTAAACTCCCTGCTACCACCACGTGCCTTTGTATGGCCCTCACAGACCCTAGGTAGGCTGTTAAGATTTCTTTTAAAGTACAGATTTCTTTCTGACCATGTCCAGAAATAACCTGGACAAGCAGGTCACTGTCAGAGCTCTGAGCTCTTTGTCCATGGCCTGAAAGGGAGAGGTGAAACTTCAAACCCAGGCACATCTTAAGCCTTCTGCAGAGCGCCTCTGTTGTGCCATCCCCAGCCACCCCAGGGTCTGTTTCATACCCTCAGACCTGTGAGCACTCAGCTTGGCTGCCTGGAAAACACCAGAGATGAACCTGCTGGTTGCTGCTCCTGCCCTGCTTGCCCTGGTACCAACTACAGCATTGCTTCCAGGCTCCTTCTGGGCTCCAGCAGGCTGCAGCATCCCTCAGGGTCTGCTGCATTCTGGCTGTCAGTGCTGTGGCAGCTGTGGCAGTGTTTGAGTCACCCTGCACACGCTCCAGACCCTTCAGCCTGGGGCTGCCTCTGAAGAATTAAGCAAGCCTGGATAATTATTTATTGGAACAGTGATAGCAGGTTTCTTTTAGAAAGCAATAGATTGGAACACTTCATTCTTCAGGGTGATAGGGCTTGGGTGCTGGAAATCAGTCACTGATTGATTCAGACTGGGGCTCCTGTGTGCCATATTTCAGCTCTGGCTGTCAGTTAAAGGTGGCTTGAAGGAAAAAACATTTTGCACCAAATGTTTTCTTGGTTTCTGTGGTGACTCTGCAAAACCTGCCTGTTCACAAGAGAGAGGAAATGGGATTGGTTTGTGTCTTTGCAGGGGAGTTAAATATGAAATGCAATCCCATCTTCTCCCTTCCCAAAGAACTGCTGATACAATTCCTTCTAATAGCAAAGGAGAGAAGAGTTGCCTGCTTTTAGTGTGGAGGAAGAAGGGAGCAGTGCCGAGGGGAGGCAGCTGCTGGGCTCAGCTCTGACACCAAGGCAGCAACCTTTGCTTGTGTCCCCGTGAGTGGTAATCAAATGGCAGCTCCGGGTCTGGGGCACCCACCTGAGTGCTGCACGTAGTGAACCTGCCAGCACCAGGCTGGAATTGCAGTCCTCAGCAGCACTGCTCTGTGTGTGGTTGCAGGGAGTAGCCCCATTCCTTGGCTGCTGGCAGTGGAAGCTTTGCTGTTACTCTCAAAGAGTCTCCCTGCCAAATCCTGCCCCTGCCCAATGCATAAGGAGGCCGAGACGAAAAGGAAACAAGGCTAAAGGCAGATCATCATTGGGCATGCAAGCCCTCTGCTCGCAGCCTGCCGTGGTGAGCACTGCACAGAGGGAAGCAGAGGATTGTTTCATCACAGTGTTTATTCAGTAGCCTGCAAGAACTATTTCTGAGGGAGCCATCTGCAAGTGTAGGATTAGTTAGGCTCTGCAGCCAGGGGGACTGCTGGCGACTGGATAGTCTGAAACCGCTCACTTGTGCGCAGTGAACATTCCCTCCTCCCGTAACACCTCTCTGGAAGGGGCGCTTGTGAGTTCACTGAGCCAGGAAAGTGCTGAATAGAGTCAGGAGCACAGCCCAGGCTTATCCTGGCTGTGTTCTGCCTCCCAGTACCTGGGATCATCATCTGGAGAGGTCTGGCAGCTGCTGCTCATACCCATGCCGATGCAGCTGTCCTGTGGCGTCGCTCCAGTGCAGCGCTTCTGGGCACAAGCTCTTTGTGGTCATGCAAAGACTTTACTATCCCTTACAAAGAGGCTCACCATAAAATACCCTCACCCAGCTAATGCATTTGTGGCTGCCTGCTGCCCCAGCTCAGAGCTGTAAATCCCATTACACTTAATGACTGCCCAAAGGAGGAACCTTCCTGAACGTTATTGATTGGATTTTTCTACTCCTGGAAATACTACTTAAAATTGTCACTTTTTGCTTTCTGAACAGAGTGCAGCTTGCTATGAGGGCACTTCTTCATTTTGTGTTTATATCATGTACAGAAATGCATTAGTGTTTCCAGAGCAGGCAGTCACCAACTTTATAGTCAGGACATAAACCCTGGAAATAACAGCAAACATCATAATGGGGAAGCTGACAGGTCGTTAACCACCGCCTGCAAATGGCACTGCTGTAACTCACCAGGGCAGGCAGGCAGCAGCCTGCAGCCCTCCACAGCCTGGCAGAGAGAGGAAGGCAGCAGGAACCAACCAGGTCACACCAGGAGCTGGCCCCTGACACCACAGCACACAGAGCTGGTTCTCTAGGAGGCCTTCAGCACCTATGCCTAAGTGATTTTTTCTGTGTGTTTAACATCCAGGACCTTCAGTTATGGGGACTTAGGTGGGCAATGAAGGTCTGCACACAGAGAGGTCCAGTTACAGATGCTAGATATGTAGGCAGAGATGCATAAGAAGGGTTCATAGAACCACAGAATTGTTTGAGATGGAAAAGCTCTGTAAGATCATCCAGTCCAGCCATCAACCCAACACCACCATGGCCACCACACCATGTCCCTAGGTGCCCTGGACACAGGTGACTCCAGCACCTCCCTGGGCAGCCTGTTCCAATCCCTGACCAACCAGTGTGGAGGCTGGGGGAGAATGAAAGAGCCAGTTCAGATCCCTGCGTCATCAGGCTGCTTTGCCTGCTGCCCCTCTGCTGGTGATGACAAAGGTGTGGAGCAGGAGCTGTGGGCAAACCTTGTCTCTTGGATGACTACATCAAGAGGTAGAGCTGCCCCAGCAGCGAAGCCACAGTAAGTAGCAGGATGGGCACTGTGGACTTGGCATTCCTCCCTCAGAGCAGGACCAGGTTCTCCCTTGGCAAGGCTCGTTCAGCAGAGCTGCAGTGTTCCATGTCTGTGTGCAGTGCAGGGTTGGCATCAGCTTGTGCAGTGTTAGCATTCCAGGGGTGTGGAGGGGGGAAGCCAGGCACGAGCCTGCTGCACAGCCACTGGGCTCAGCTCAAAGGCATTTAAACAGCACCTCAGGCGGGTGGTGAGGAGGAGCAACTTCTCTCCCTTGCTTACAAGGAGCACTTTGCTCCTGCTGAGCTGAGTGGCTTTGTTTCTACAGCAGCAGAGCAGGGAAGCAAGTCTGGCTGAAGCAGTCCTACAAATGCTAGCCACTGCCAGCTTTGCCAGCCCCAGGTCTGTCTGAGAGCAGTGGGATCTGCTTGCTGAGGCAAGTGCTACATCCCCTCAACAGGGACAGCAGCATCTGATTCCTTACAAAAATCAGCAGCCAATCTTTACAGGAGTGCTGCTTTCACAGGGGGGTTGTTTCAGGCCACCCCTCCCCAGCTCTAGCCCTCTGTGCACAGCTGCGAGCAGCCTGCCGCGCCGGAGTGTTTGCAGAGGCATTCCCGATGTGCCGCTGGAGCTGCCACCTGCCACCACGGGCTGCTTTGCTTCCCGTGGAGAGCCTCTGTGCTGGGGACTGCCTGTCACCACGTCACTGGCAGGTAGATGCTGGCTTTTGAGAGAAGCATCTGAAGGTTCTGCCCCTTCAACTCTCCATCAGATGCAGTTAAAGCCATGCCAAGGGCCAGCTGCCCTTCTGCAGCACGCAGCCAGCAGCGATGGCTAATCCCCAGCCTTGGTCCCAGTTTAGAGCTGCAGGACTTGGCTGCTCTGTGTGACTCAGAGCACACAGCCTCTGGCACGGGAGAAGCAGCTCAGGTCACGGAGACAACTGTGCTGTATTCCCAGGCTGGACAGCTGCAGAACACACATCTCCTGTCCCAGCAGTGCCTTCTGACTCCGGTTGGCTTTTCCTATCCAGCCACTGGGCATCTCCAAATGGCTTCCCCCCCCAGTCTCAAATTAGGCTTTCTTAAAATAAAGAAGAGCTAAATGGCTGAAGTCTGATGGGATATGGCTGAGACACTTCCATCGCAGGGCCTTGGCAGCTCTTATCCACTCACTGACATCTTTAGAGCTCCCCAGCATTTTAATGTGCATCTAAAATTGGTTAACAGGAGCATAAATTACAGCAAGAGACAAACCAGTCTCTCAAGGTTTTATTGCTCAGTGTAATTTCACTTTTATGAGCTTACTGCTTTGTGGCAGGACTTGTGGCTTTAGAGCTCCAGGGGCTATGGCAGGTGGTGCCTCGCTGGGAGCCTGCCGACATCAGTGGAGGCTTGACCAGGCTGCCTCGGGGGCATGGTCACTGCATTCTCACTGCTTCCACTCACCTTCCCAGTTAAAAGCTCTGTCCAGTGCAAATCCATTCTCAGAACTGAGTAGCTGCACCCCAATTGGTTTGCCAATGCTGGAAAAGCCTTCCAGGACTATCCAGTCCAACCCTTCCATGACCACTAAACCATGTCCCCAGGTACCATATCCACATATTTCTCAAACCCCTCCAGGGATGGGCACTCCACCACCTCCCTGGGCAGCCTGTGCCAATCCCTGACCACTCTTGCAGCAAAGAAATTCTTCCTAATATCCTGGCACAGCTTGAGGCCATTGCCTCTTGTCCTGTCATTAGTTCCTTGAGAGAAGAAGCTAACAGCAGCTTCACTCCAACCTCCTCTCAGGGAGCTGTGGGGAGCAATGAGCTCTGCCCCCAGCCTCCTCTTCTCCAGACTAAACACTCCCAGCTCCTTCAGCTGCTCCTCCCCAGCCCTGCTCTCCAGACCCCTCACCAGCATCGTTGCCCTTCTCTGTACTGACTCCAGCACCTCAGTGTCCTTCTGAGCCTGTGGAGATGTGGCTCTTTTCCTACATCTCTAACTCAGGGTAACCACAGCAGGATTCCAGAGAGGACTGAAGGGAAAACACTTAGGTGGCAAAATTGCACTCAACAGAAAGACACAAAACTTCCATGTGAAGCAGGCTCCTGTCTGTCCTGACATCGTTCCTGTGTTGCTGCTGCTGCTCTCACTACCTCTGTGAGTGCTCTGAGCCCATAGCTCAGCGGGGCAGGCACAGACACACACTAGAGGAGGCAGAGCTACAGGTAATAACTGGAGAAAGTAACACAGACATAACATTTGGATGTACTGGAGAGTGTCCAGAGCAGGGCCAGGAGGATGCTCAGAGGCTGCAGCAGCTCTGCTGTGAGCACAGACTGAAAGAGTTGGGGCTCTGCAGGCTGGAGCAGAGGAGGCTCCCAGGGGACCTTCTTGTGGCCTTTCAGCATCTGAAGGGGGCTACAAAAAAGCTGGGGAGGGACTTCTGAGGCTCTGAGGGAGTGGCAGGACTGGGGGGAATGGAGCAAAGCTGGAGGTGAGGAGAGTGAAGCTGGAGGTGAGGAGGAAGTTGTTGAGCAGGAGAGTGGTGAGAGGCTGGCAGGGGTTGCCCAGGAAGGTGGTTGAGGCCCCATGGTTGGAGGTGTTTGAGGCCAGGCTGGCTGAGGCTGTGTGCAGCCTGCTCTAGGGTAGGGTGTCCCTGGGCATGGCAGGGAGTTGGGACTGGCTGCTCCTTGTGGTCCCTTCCAGCCCTGCCTGGTTCTATGATTCTCCCAGCTGCTTACACCATCCTGAGTCTTTACATTCACTGCTAGCATTCATTCACCAAGCACTTTACAGCTGCACTGCTTTTGCACCCAACCTCCACCTGAAACACCACCAGGCTGTAGGGATGTAAAGAAGCTGCAGAATGGCAGCACTGAAAACTGCTGCAGCAGGAAGAAAGTTCTCAGTGTCACAGCCAAGCACTCTTGAGTCAGGGAGCCCAGCTGCACACAGAGACTTTCCTAGCTTGCAGAACTGGTTTAGCAGGCTGGGTCCCAGTGGCTTTCAGACTGATGGCCACAGCTCCAAAGCCTGCTGAAGAGCTTTAAAATGCAAACGAGTGGCTGTGGAGCAGGAGCTCAGAACATGAGATACAGATCCTCCAAAAGGGCTCTGGGAATTGGGCATCCTGGTTTAGCAAGAAGATAAGATCCCAGGAGGCACCTTCTGTATCACTGAGCGCCTGGGGACCGTCCTCATGCTGACTGGAAAGTTCCAAAGTACCTAAATCATCTGCAAGGCAGAACTTTAGTTCCTGGAAGAAGTAAAGGGGCTGAAATTGGGGTAAATGAGGTATGAGTTACCCCTCCCCACCTCCCAGCCCCTACCATGTATGAAGTGGAAATCCAGAGGGACTCAGAAGACAGGACAGCAGCAGAGGCAGAAGTGGGCTCAGGTGAAAGCTGTTCCTATTTCCCGCCTGCTGCTGGGAAGGTTTCTGGTAAACTGCTTCTAATGCACCCTTCAGGAAGCTGTTACTGAGACTCTGGCATTTAATTTTCAACTCCCTGGCTGACCTTGCTCTGCAAGCTGAGTGTGCACTATGCATAATGCACACACAGGCACCTCCAGCTCCTCGGTGCACGCTGCTCTGGCTGGGCCATAGCCCCACAGCAGCTCCGTGGTGCACACTGCTGGGGACTGCAGGAGGGGAGGCTCATTGCTGCAGGCTCCTGAGTCGAAGCTGTGGCAGTAATGTCAGCTGCCTCCAATCAGGAAATCTCCTCACCAGTCCCACACTTACAGCCACACTGCCCCAGCGGTGCTGAGGTGCTCTGGTGGCACCTGCAGGGTCACTGCTGTCTGGAAACCTGCTTATGGGACTGGGCTGTGGCCAGAGGGTGCTGGGTTCTGCTTTGCATTCTGTGTGATTCTGGTGCTGGTACAGACAGAAGAGATGCCCAAAGCACTGCCTGTGGCTGTTCCTGGGTAAGGAAATGTTTCTGCTATGCTTTGCTGTGCCAATCTTGCCTTGTGTCAGCAAAGCTGTGCTTCCCCTCCGACAGGGGAAGAGTTCTGCAGCTCGAGGGGCTTGCCCTCACAGCCAGAACCCATGGCAGGAGCAGGGCAGTGCCCAGCCCAGCACATGTTCTGCAGGACTTGGAGTTTTCAGCCTGTCTTCAGCTGCACACCCTGCCACGTTAGAGCTGCAGGCCAGCGTTTTGTGGTGAAAAGCTTCCCTCTGGCAGCAGCAGTTTAACAAGCAACCAGGTTCAAGTCTCTCTGTTTGGTGTTTTCACTCCCTGGCTTATCTCTTCACAGTGGATATCTTCAGTGACCCCAAGGTGGTCCTGTGCCTCACCTCAAACAGCTGTGAGACATCTTCCCCATGCTGCTGGTATTGGCTCTGCTGCAGCTGATTCATTTGGTAGAGGAGTGTCTGGCTGTGGGAATCCTCTCTTCTGTAGGCTACTGTGCTGGGTTGAGGCTAACTGGGACATTTTAATGAGGGAAATGTGATCATTGGTTGTAAAAGAACAGAATGCTGGAGTCTGCATCGTTCCCTGGTTGCTGAGAGGGGGAGAAAGCCAAAATGGAAACAATTTGTCCCCTCTGGGACGCTGCTGCCTTTTGCTTCTCCTTCACTCTGCTCTAGTAGCTCTCCACTAACAAATAACAAGAACTTAAGCCTTGCTGCTTGCTTTTGTTTGCCTGTCTGGGAAAGTAGAGGGAGAGAGAGAGGGTAGGGAGGGCAGCTTTGAGCCCCTTCTGGCAGTTTCCTTTGTCCAGGAGGGAGTTTGGCTTCTGTGTCATTTCTGCTTTGTGCATTGTGCCTATGTGCTTGCAAGTGATTGAAGAGAGCTTCAGCTTGATCCAAGCTGTCTGAGCTAGGCTGGTAAGTTCAGTAGTTGGGGGGAGTTCCTAACCCACCGCAGCTACCCATCACGGCAGCAGAGGAAGCCTGGGAGGTGCCATCCTCTGCCCAAACCAGCCGTGTGGAGCAGGGACAGCAACAGAGAGGAGGAGAGGTGCAGCAGCAGCGCAGCTGAGCGTGCCCTGTGTCCAGCATCCCCCCACCTGCTCTGGCTAAGATTAGGAACGCATTTGGGAGGAGCAGCAGCCCCCAGTGGACCCTGCGGACGCCACCAGCAGCTTTGGCTCCCACCGCTGGGGCCAGGAGCAAGAGCTTTATGCAAAGCTGAGCTTTGCTTTGACTGAAGGGAGTGGGGAATTTTATTTAGCAGCCCCAGCGAGCCCAGGGTTCTTAAACTCGCTCAGAGCTGGCAGCTCAGCCTGGGACCATATGTCCCCTCGAGTGTGTGGGCAAGGCAGTGCTGCAGGGCTCTAAAAATAAGTTGTTGTGTGTGTTTTCTGAGGGTGGGGGTGACCTTCTGGAGGTACTGGAGCTTTTAGGCACCATCTTCAACAGGAAATGAATCACCTACTGAGCTCACCATCTTCTGTAGGTATTTCTCGTGCTAAATGTGGAGCCTGTGCCGCCGAGCCTCTGCTCGCCGCTCGCGCTTCGGCTTTGTCCTCGTATGGAGGGGGTGGGGGATAACCTGGGCGTGGGGGGTGGCTTTTGCATTCCACCACGACCAAAATGATCATAGTACAAGGTCTAAAAATAGATCAGTGAAAATGGTTGCCCTTTGGTTAGTAGGTGCACAGGGGGTGTAGTTGTGTGGGACTGGTGTGTAGCTCCCCTTCCATCTCTACACTCAAGCTGACTATAAAAAAACCTACCAATGAATTCAGGATTCCCTCTTGCCACAGCCTCCCAAAGCATCCCTGTGCAGAAGCACATCCAGGCTTCCTGTGTGCTTGAGGACCCAGTTCTCTCCTCAGGAGAGCTCCATTTCTCTGCTGGAGAAGCAGCCCTGTTTGACTGAGGGCAGGAAGAGGCCATCCCCTGTCCTCACCGTGCTGAAGAGCTGCCAGGACCTAGAGGACTCTAAACCAGTAGATGCTCTTCAGCCACAGACTGTGGAATGGGGCATGAGGAAGAATTCACATAGCAAGCCAGAAAGGCTTGAGAAGAGGCAGCAAGCCCCAGGTAAGCTCTTGTGGCACTGCTGTCAGCAGCTTCCTGAGGCTGATCCTGCCATGCCCCCAGCACAACCGGCCAGAGCTGAGCGCTGGGCAGAAGTCTGTTTCTCATCAGCTTTCAGAGGGAAGAAGAGCAAGCAGTGCTTGCCTTGAGATGTGTGCTATGATTGCATGGGCAAGCTTCCCAGAGGTTGTTTGATGGAACAGTGAAGCCTCATGGCAACAGGCCAGCTGGCAGCCTCAGCAGTGCTTCATGATCTTTGGAGCCCGTGAGAAAAGAGCAAAGCTTCCTCCACAGGTGGCTATCAGCCTCCTCCTCACTTCATTCCTCAGTCTGTGACTCTGCAGTCGATACTTGCACAGGCAGTTGGACCTTCTATGGTCATGGTAACCACTGCTTCCACCTCTGCATGGGATCAGCCAGTGGGTCTTGGTCTTGAGCACTGTCACCCCCAGGCTGCAGGGACTGCACCTTCCAAAGTGCCATCATCCACTCTTGTTCAGGACACCCTGATGTCTTCCAGTCCTGCCTTCAGGACACCCTGCTCTCCTCTCGTCCTGCCTTCAGGGCACCCTGCTCTCCTCTGAGCATCTACCAAAGCCAAAGAAATCAGCTTTGCAGTGGCAGAGTGACTCAGATTCTGTCTTGAAGAGCAAAATTTTCTGGCTCTAGTTCTTGTATGTTTGCTGTTGGTCCTTGTTTGGGGTTCCTTGAACCCATCCTTCCAAGCACAGGAGTCATCACTGGTCCCATAGAGATCACCTGATGAATACACTTTGTCTTCTGCAGCACTGTGGAAGGTTATTTTTCTTTGTAGCCTGGCTGGGACACCACAGTTGAGTAGAAGAAAAATCCAGTTAGCCCTTCCTTGCAACTAGCTGCTGGTGTGGACACCCCTCTGGATCTTGCAAGAGCTGTCCTGGCTCATTGGAACAGTTTGTGTCTTTCACTGGGGGCTAAGAGGAATTTGCCCCTCGCTCCCTCGAGTGCTCCCAACAGTCCTAACACAAGACTCACTCTAACCCTGGCTGAGAAAGGACTTGCTGCAGGCTGCAGAGCAGGTCTGTGCACTTGTGCTGCAAACCCTGCAGGCCAAGAGGAAGGAACTCCCAATTCCTGGCTCTGGGAGCAGAGTGCTCCCTCCACAGCCCAGTTGCATTATCCATGACTGGGTGTGCAGATCGCTGCTGCCACCAGAGTGCTCCTGGAGAGGACTCCTCAGGATCAGAATGGGCACTGGGATCATGGAGCAGAGTCTCAAACACAGTATTTGCATTCATGAAGTTTTGGGTTTGAAGCTGGTAATTAAAAGGATCCCCGGGGGAAAATCATGTCAGAGCAATGAGGAACCTTAATTAGAGGCCTTGCTGCAGCCTCTGATCCTAGCTGATGGTGCTCTTGCCACCTGAATGGGGAAGTATCTGATCCGCTCCCCTCAGCCAGTGCTGCAGAAGCATTCCCTTCACTTTCTGCCTGCAGCAGCAACTTAGCGACAAAAAGCCCTTCCCGGGGACACACAGGTGTGAGCAATGGAAATGAGGGAGAGGCCTGTGGTGTCTCTACAGACTTGCCCCCTCTGGGCTCTCTGATCTCCAGAGCCACCTCCAAAAGGCTGCTCCTCAGGTGTCTGGTACAGAGCACCGCGGCGCAGTGGGAGTGCTGCGTTCCTCTCTCCTGATGGGGAGGGGAATTTGCCACCCTTGGCACTCAGAGCCACAGAACTAACCAGGTTGGAAAAGACCTCTGAGATCATTGAGTCCAACCTGTCACCTAACCCTTCTAATTCACTAACCCATGGCACTAAGTGCCCCATGCAGCCTCCTCCTAAACACCTACAGGGATGGGGACTCCACCACCTCCCTGGGCAGCCCATTCCAATGCCAATCACTCTCTCTGCCAACAACTTCCTCCTCACATCCAGCCTAGACCTGCCCTGGCACAGCTTGAGGCTGTGTCCCCTTCTGGTGCTGGCTGCCTGGCAGCAGAGCCCAACCCCACCTGGCTACAGCCTCCCTGCAGGCAGCTGCAGGCAGCAATGAGCTCTGCCCTGAGCCTCCTCTGCTGCAGGCTGCACACCCCCAGCTCCCTCAGCCTCTCCTCACAGGGCTGTGCTCCAGGCCCCTCCCCAGCCTTGCTGCCCTTCTCCAAACACCTTCCAGCACCTCAGCATCTTTCTTAAACTGAAGGGCCCAGAACTGGACACTTTCTTTTACTCCAGGAAGAGAGAAGGGGCAATGAAGGTTTCCACAGTGTTTTCCTCTTTGCCACTGAGGGATTTGCTTCTCAGAGCCTGCTGAGATATTAAATCCCATTCAGTGCAACCTGTGGCCACCCCCAGGCAGGTTGGGTGACACTGAGTGTGAAAGGTGGCTCAGCAGACAGTATGGCTGGGAAGTGCCAATGCATGTATCAAAAGAGACACAGGTGGTTGGCCAGGAGTGACTGTCAGGGATCTCAGGAGCTGGCAGCAGGTGCAGCTGCGTTGAGTTGCGAGTGATGTGGCCATGCTCAGTTCAGACACCAAAGCCTGAGTGGCTCAGGCTGTTCATTGCAGCAGGAGAGGCTGGTGAACAGCGAGGGGGCCTTGCAAACCAGGCTGCTTCCCCCAGCTGCATTCCTAGCAGTAGCACTGTCACAAACCCCCTGGGCTGCCAGAAGTTTTAGCACTTAGCAGAAAGTGAGGAATTGTTCCTCCTGGCAACCTTTCCCACTTCTGTTTAATGCCCTGCACAGGGGGCACAGCTCCCTGCTGGACACCGCTGTTAGCCGTAGCTGCAAGTCAGTACACTCACAGCTCTCAAGGCCAGAGGATGCTGCTGGGTAATGGGTATGGATTTTCTGTACATCACGACTGTGCCATCCACCCACCACCTGCACTCAGCCTCATAACCTGCCTGAGTAAAGCAGAGCTCCATAAACTTCACTGCTGAGGGAAGGGCACACCGGTGGCACAGCACACCTGCGCTGCTGCCAGCTCATCATGAGATGACTCAGGCACCATGGGAGAAGTTCACAGGGCCAGGGAACAGTCAAGGGCTGGGGAACTTTATGTGTTTGGAAAGAGTAGATGTGTCTCGATGTGAGGAGCTGCCAGGCCTGGCTGCAGGTGCTACAGGGCAAGCTGCACACCAGCCTTGGTGTTGATGCTGACCAGCTTGGTGTGCACAGCCGTAGTGGGCAGAGGAGAAGGACAGAGCCTGGCAGCGGTTACAAGCAGCTGGGCATGCTGCTGATGGAGGGCACACCTCAACGAGCCTGCCAGAGCCATGCAGTTGCCCAAATTCAGGGGCTCCCAGATTCAGAGCAGTGTGAAACCACAAGTTCATTTGCTTTCCAAAGTCAAGGCAAGCAGTGGAACTGGTGACCAGAACCACCTCAGGGAGGTTCCTGTGGTTTGCTTTCTTGAGAGCTGCTGAAGCTCTTTGGCTCCAGGGTGCTTCTACCTTGTGGCAAAAGCTGAGGAAAGCTGCCTTAATTTTACATCTTGTTTAACGTTGAGCCCAAGGCCAAACATTGGCATCATCTTGTTCAGGGAAAGAGTGCAGAGGACTGGGCTCATTCATCCATGGCAAAACATGGAGCTGTGTGCAGGTGGAGAAGCTAAATCCTTGTCCTGTGGAGAGCAGGAGTGGCCTTGGAGGTGACATGTTCCTTCTGACTGCAGAAAGTGAGGAGCATCTGCTTAGGGAGAGGGGGTTTGGACGTGCATGGAGTCGAGAGGTGTTACCCCAGGGAAAGGAGGTCTGCGGGGCCTGTGCTGCCTGCCCTTTCAGTGCCTCCAGCTGGAGACCTCCTCAGGACTGCCACCTTTGGAGAGATGCAGGCAGGTCCATGAGGGCTCTGTGCCCTGCACATCAGGCAGCCCATCTGAACAGTTCCTAAGAGCTTCTGGTTCAGAATGCATCACAAAACTCTTCCACCAGTGATGGCAGCAAGAAGCTTCAGATGGGATTAGGGAAGACACTTTCCAGGGGCTACAGCTGATGGAGTTCTTCGATCTGCAAACTGGAGAGTACTTTTTAAAGGAGGAAAAACTGAAAATGGGCAAATTCGGTCCTGTGAGCTAACCCAGAGACTCTTCCTTAGCACCCTGCAGATAGCCTCAGGCTCAAAGGCTGTGCCCACCTGGCTTTCATGTGCTGTGCAGTGAGGGTAGCACATGGCTGAAACGTGCCAGGAGGGAGAAGTGAAATGGGGAAGTCCAGAGGTTGTAAAAGACATTGAGCATACATTTGGCATTAGATATGGATGATTAATTCGCTGTCTTTTGGCAAGCAAGGTGCACCCATGATGTGTCTGACCTACAATAAAGCACTTCAGCTGGCAGAGTGGGGGGTGCCTTGGCACCTCTGGCATCTCTGAGCAAGCAAAGCACTGGAGGGTGCTGTGCTCGAGTGATCAGAATGGTTTGTAACACACACAGAGGAACCACCGGGAGGGAACTTCAACTAATCCAAACCTGTATATCCTCCCAGCCAAAGCAACCTGCAAGGCATCCACTCAGCCCCCCAGGAGCCACTGTTCTCTGCAAAGCCAAATCCCTTTCTCTGGTAGCTGTTTCTGCCTTGGTGGGAAACACTCAGTGCTCACATTGCTTCCTCTGGAAGCTGCTAGGATTTTCAGGCCGAGGATGTGTTGCCCCTGAAATCATCACACTGAGGTTTCTGAAGAGTGATTAGAACTAAAAGCCACAATCAGAGGAGGACCCCAGGTGCTGGCAGGGTCCTGGAGCATCTCGCACGCAAGCCGAGCCTAAAGTATTGCTGCTGATCCCGAGAGTGAGGAGCAGATCAGTGAGCCAGGCCCAAGAAGTGATGTATAGAGACTATTTTCTGATTAAATTGGCCACAGTTAATGCTACAGAAAATAAATTAATACTCCCCTTGTAGACGAGGTAGTAGGCTGGTTATAAGTGGCGCAGGAATTGTCATTCCATTGCTCTGCTGGTTTCCTCTGGCAGCATAATGGATGTATCTGTTACCCTGGCTGACAACAGCTAATAGTGCAGAACAAAGAGAAAGCATCGCTGCTGGTGTGGGTGACAATTGCCTGGCTGCCAGGCCCAGGCTTTGCCCTGCTGCTCCTGCACCGCCGCCCTGAGCCGGGGAGCTCTGAGCCGGGGAGCTCAGGCTGGCACAGTGCAGGCTGCAGAGCGTCGCTGCCGCCAGCCCTGCGAATTGTGTGCGGCTCTTTTGCCAAGGTCTCGCAGCTCCTGTTCGCCCCTACTTAGACACCATTCCTGCAGCAAGCACTTCCCATGCCCCTGCTGGAGAGGCAGAGCAGGCAGGCTGCAGGCAGCGCAGAGCTGCTAAACGCTGCTGCTCTCTGCTGAGATGAGTGCAGGCCGAGAGGGGTTTTTATCTCAGTGTGTGCCTCGGCAGGTCAGCAGCTGCTTGAAAAGCAGCATAGGAACCAAGTCGTGTTGAGTCCTACAGCTCAGACAGCAAAGTCCTGGGGTGTGCTGCTCTGGTAGGTGGAGAGGGACAGCTTTCCTTAAAGGAGAACAATCTCCTTGACCCATCAAGGCTCAGACATCTCTGCTTCTCCTGCCTGCCTGGGGCAGGGCAGAGACTGGGTTAAAGTCAGGGAGGAAGCACAGCTTGGCCTGCCAGCCTGGGGCTCATGCTGGGAAACCCCAGAACAAGCTTCAGCTGGGGCGGGTGGGAATGGGCACCTGGCAGGGTTTATGGTTACTGACCCACCCTGGCAGCCTCATGTTAGACAAAAGCAAGAACACTGCAGACCTCTGCTCTGTCCTTACTAAGCCTTCCATGAGCAGAGCCTCAGTGATGTAAGGCTCAATGCCATGGACCTAAAGCACAGCTTGTGGTCACCTCGCCACTGAGAGAGCAAACTGGGACCCTGTCAGCTAACTCTGAACGTATCCACACCACCTAACCTCACTTCTGTTTGAAAAGGAGCTGATGTGTTGCTGGGTTTGGAGCCAGACTGGTGCACCAAAGGGAGCTGCTGGCCAGGAGATGGAACCAGTTTGTGGTAGTTGGCAGGTGCAGTTTCTCCAAGTCAGAGAACCTCTCCTTCAGTCATGTTCAGTCAGATGGAGACCAAAGGATCAAGGTGGAACCTAGAGGAGATTTTTTTCCTTGAACAAACCTCGCATCTGGCAGGAAAGGTGAGGAGCTGAGGGCTGCAGAGCATGAGGAACTCCCAGGGCTGGTGATGATGGCTAAGAGCTGCAAGCCTCTGACAGAGGGCAACTGAAACTGAGGTTGTCAGTGCTGATGAGGCTACAGATTCTGCCTGCAGCAAGGTTTGGTTGCCTGCTGCATTTGCTAACCACAGCAGCCCAGCATCATGGAGGTGATTCAGGAGCCTGCATCCATAGGAGGGCACTTTGAGCCATCTCTGCACCTTTCCCTGTGTGCATGGCCCTACATTTTCTGCTCTGTCCAGATGTAACCATCTAACAACCCTCCTTTTCTCAAGGAAGGTGTGATTTTATTCAGCTGCTGCTAGAGAGCCTCAACTGCTGCATCCACAGGCTGAAATTACTCAAACTCAGATGCATGTGGTTCTGTGTGAAGGTCACAAGTAATAAAGCCCCCAAGGCAGCATCCTCCAGTGGATCTTTGCTGCCACAAAGGCAACATCCATTATCTTGCACGCTTCTCCCTGGGAAGCAATTGCTGCTGTTTCCTTTGGAGCTGTCACAGGCTTTGGCAGAGAGGAATGGGCTGTCAGGAGCGTTCTAGAGCTGCAGGCCCTCCGTTCCCACACACACACCGGGTCTGTGTGGTCTCTGTGCCTGTGGGAGATGTCAGGATCCTGCATGCTGTGCCCCACACCTCTCACCAGCCTCTCCTCAGTCTGGCCAGAGCATGGGGTGCTGCTGTGACCTCTTCAAGCTGGAGCAGACAGCTGCAGACTGGGTGATGCCCGGGCACTGCTCTGGCTCTGACTTCATCTGCGTGCTGGCTGCAGCCGTTCTTCACAAGCCACAGAAAGGAAGTGCCCCATGGTTATTAACCTGTGCCAGCTGCCAGCACTGGTCAGCTGAGCAGCACCTTTTGTAGTGCTCTGGTGGCACTGGCATGAGACACACCCAGCGAGCACTCAGCTAAGGAAGGGCTCTGGGAAGGTTGCTGCGTGGAGCAGCTTTCCAGTCAGCTGCCAGGTGCAGATAGAGGTGTCCTGGCAGGGGCACACGCCTGGCATTGACAGCTCAGCTGCCCCCCTTGGCTCTCCTCGCCAAGGCAGCAGGCTCCATTTCCACAGCACAGCAGCACATTTCCAGACCCTGCCTCACGCCCAGGCAGTGCCCAAGCCTTGCCCATTACCTGCATCGGTTCTTGCTGACACATCAGAGCAAATCTGATCTGATGATTCAGTTGCTGGAGTCAGTTGTGCATTTGCCTGCAGTCAGAAGCTTCTAAAGCAGCCTGGGGGAGCCTCTCTAATGTCCTTTGTGTGCCCAAGTGAGCTCGGGCACGGTCGGGTTAGAGCTGCGATGGCAGATCAGCCGCACAAGGGTGAGAGTCACCCTGCGGCAGGGCAGACAGGTCCTTTAGCCTCCACCTGCAGGAGTCTGCTCTGCCTGGCCCTGGGGCTCACAGCAGCAGCCTGCCTGAGCTGTTAGCAGTAATCCTCTCTGAACAGCCTGTCCCGTGGGGCTATTCTCTGACCTGAAGCTCAGCCCTGTTAGCTCCTGGCCTGCTGCCAGCAGCTGGGAGCCTGCCACAGCCCTGCCACAGCCTCCACGCCTGTCCACTTGCTCCCTCCTTATGTAATCCCTGGCCTGTGCCCCCATCCACCAGCACAGCCACTCACAAGGCGATTGGAGACACCGAGCCAGGGGAAGCCTGCGTGTCCTGCACAGTCCGCATCCCTGAGCAGCCCCCAGCCCCTTTCAGGGCAAATGTCCTGTGCCCTGGGGGTGATTTTAGAGGGACAATTGCGAGGGGACCTGGCATGGCTTAGCCTGGAGGCCTTGCCTTAAACTAATCAAAGCATTAAAGTAGTGATGGCTGTCCTGGCCTTACATCCCTCAGCACCAAGCTCTAGCACCTGCCACAGAAGTAACCAAGCTCTAGACCCATTTGCCCTCTTTTGCAGACAGTTGATTCGGAGAGCAATAGGAGAGCAGAGCAGAGATGAGAATCTGTATTCTGAGCTGTATTTGCAGTGAGATACAGAAACTTCAAAGTAACTGAGAAAACACTTGCTGGGATCATTAAATACACCTTTAGGTGAGCATTTAAGAGCCTTCTCAGCCTTGTGAGAACCAATACATTTGCAAAATGCTTCCTCACTGACAGAACTCAGCAGTTTCATTTGCTGTATCTGTCCAAAAGCAGTCACAGCAAGATCTGCAAGGTTGTTTGGAAGCTCAGATTCACAGCAGCATTACACCAGAATGCATTAATGGAGCAAAAGGTTTGGAACACAACCTCCTCCTGGAGTACAGCAGCATGAGCTACACAGGTGGCAATTAATGTCATGGGAGAGGAATTCCAGCAGCCAGGATTTGCCTGGCATTTGCTAGAGAAGCCAACAGGAGCACCGCGAAGCTCACTGAGTGGCTGTAAGGAGCAGCAGGTTGGAGGTGTACCCCAGCCCCTGCTTCTGCAGCTGTCTGCTGCATTTCAGCTCTTTGGTGAAGACAGAGTTAATCCCCCCGGCTCCTGGGGGTCTGCAGGCAGCCTGGCATCAGTGCACTTTGCTTCCCCTTGAAGCAGTTACTCCTTGCTCGTGTTTGCAGTGGATCTTTCTGGGCAAGCACCAGGCTGGTGGAAGCTCCAGGCCATGTCAGTGGCCCAGGCTTTCGAGACAAAGGGAATAATCCTTCCCCATCTCCCTCATGGAATGTCTCTCAGCATCCCTACAGAGCAGGCCAGCAACCTCCAGCCCTGCACCGGCCACGCTGGCTCCCAGCTGGAGGGTGCAGGAGGTAGCTGGGTAGGAAAGCATCCCGGGGGTGCACACAGCACTGCAGGGTGCAGCAGCTCACCCAGGGGAGGTCACTGCTTGGACAGCAGGGAGCTGAGGAGAGGCTCAGGCTTCATCCCCTTCCATAGTGTTTTGTAGGCTCTGCTCAGAGCTGTGCCTTGGCAGCACCCTGGGGGATTTCTAAGATACCAGCATTGCCCAGACACCTCTTCTCCAGCCCCTGAACAGTGTAGCTGTCCTGAGCACTCCTGGCCCTTCCAAGAACAGTCCAGGGGAGAGTTTGGGCAACCTCACAGTGAAAGGAGCACCCTCAGGAGGGCCAGAGCTCTGCAGAATGCAGTCAGAGAAATCTGCTTGCTGTAGAAGACAGCAGAGTATGGGACATGAGCACCAGACAGGAGCTGCAGGGCTCGGTGCTGAACTCTGGGCTTGCTCCTCCCTTGTCTGCAAGTCGGCAGAGCCAGGAGGTTCCTGCACCACTGCTGTCATGGGCTGTAAGAGTCCTGCAGTCATGCTTGGGAGGTCACTGTCACACAGGTCTGTGCTCACCCTCGCACCCCTCTGCCTTGCCCAAGCCCAGGCCCCTTGCCCTGGAGAGCTGCAGGCTGCTCTGCATCTTGCATTGGCACACAAAGTGCTGAGAGCTGCTGCCTGCGGCAAGGAACAGTTAAATTCCAGCTTGCTACCTGAGCGTTCTCCCAGCAGCAGGGAGCTGTGGAGCACAGGGACAGGCAGGAAGGGCTCTTTGCTGGAATAAATGCACTCTGCTCTGTAATTGTTTCTGCTCCTCTCCTCATTGCTATGTTTTGGGCGAGAGGATCGATAGCACCCCAAAGACATTAAAATAGAGCTGAGTCCACAGAAGATCCCAGCCCTGCTGGATAAGCAGTCTCTCTCCCCTCTCTCTCTCTGCCCTTAAAACAATCACTTCCAAATTACTTTTCTCTCCACAACTCTCTGCTCTGGTCTAGTTTCACCTCTGTGAACGTTCCTGGCTTCTGGAACCTCTCTGGACCCTCAGATCTCTCTCACCCTGCCTCAGAACAGTCACATTGGGATTGCCAAAGCCTCAGCTCAACCCACAGCATGAACAAAGCTGCATCAGGCAGAGGAAAGGTTGCCTCTGGAGATGAGGCATAGCTGAGAACCTAGCTCTCCTGCATTCCAGTGCCCTCTGGAAAGGGCAGGATGCCCAGTGCAGATTTCTAGCATTTCATCTCTTCCCCTTTCCCTCTGCATTTAAACCCAGGCCAAACTCCCTCTTTTCCACCCCCCAGATGTCCCAGGTGCCAGGCAAACTCAGCTAAGATTGCCAGGCTGTTGAAGCCTGGCAGCAACTGATGGCCAAGGGACTGACCAGGTGGAGTTAAGAAATGCCCACTGAGTGCCAAGGGATTGCTGTAGTGTTGGTCACACAGGGGGCCCAGCACTGGCAGACAGAACAGGGCTGGGTGGCACACAGGCACTGAGCCAGCCAGTGTGTGTGTGCTCAGTGCAGAGAAGGGCAGAGGCTGCAGCCTTCCTCCCCTCTTTTGTTTTCATCTCTCTACCAAGGATTTGCTTCACCCAAGGCTCATGAGCAGCCTGTGCCAGTTCCACTGCACATCCCAGGTCGCAGCCCTTAAGCCGCCCCAGGCAGTGCTGCTCCACTCACCAGGATGCAGTTCTGCGATCAGCTTCTAGCTCCTGAGAAAGACCCCGCAAAGCTGGCAGCTCTCAGCTCTGAAGCCACTGTGACACTGTTGCTGTTTCTGCAGCCTGAGGCCCTGTGTGCCCAGTGGCTGCCACAAAAGCCATGCCACAGCCCACCCTCCCTTTGGTGTCCTGCCTTAGTTCTCACTGCCATTGTGACTTGAGGTTTGGCTTTTGTGCAGAAGCACAAGGTTACCCAGAGGCGTTAGCAGGGTGATTTGCTTCAAGTTGAGGAGGTGGAAATAATTAATGGACTGCTTTATTGATGCACACAGATAGCTGATTCTCTCCGTGTTTCAATCCCCACTTTCAATAAGGAGCCTGAGATTTCATCTGAGGGGGCAGTAATTACACGGGGCAAGAATAATTGCTGCACAAATACAACCTGATTGTGTTGTGTGCTACTGCCAGGGCTGGTGTCACAGCTTAAGGGCATAAACATGGAGCTGCTGCACGAGTAAGGTCACTGCTTTTGTTTAAGCTCACGGGCTCTGGGGGAGCCTAAGCTCAGAAAATCTGTGTCTTGAGAGATGAGCAAACTCCAGAGAGGAAGGTCTGGTCTCAGGGCAGGGCAGCACAGGCTGTCATGGCTCAACTCCATCTCCTGCTGACAGCAGCAGCAGATGCCTTGGGGCAAGTGAGCAGCAATAAAATGAGCACTGTAAAAGCTGGGTCACGTTTGCCAGTTCTCATCTGTGAAACTGATGCAGACTGGCAGTGGAATTGCTTCTGCAGTTGCTCCTAAACCAGAGTCCCTGCACTGCTCAGGCCCAAGCCCGAGGTGTTTTCCCCAGGGAAAGATTGGCACAGCTAACACTGGCTCCATGCCCTGCTCATTCCAAGTGCTGGTGCAGGAAACAGGAGTCTCAGGTCAGCAAGAGCCCAGTGGGCAGGGGTCAGTGGCAGGACAGTGAGAACCCAGTGGGCAGGGGTCAGTGGCAGGATGGTGAGAGCACAGTGGGCAGGGGTCAGTGGCAGGACGGTGAGAGCACAGTGGGTAAGGGTCAGTGGCAGGACGGTGAGAGCCTAGTGGGCAGGGGTCGGTGGCAGGACAGCGAGAGCCCAGTGGGCAGGGGTCGGTGGCAGGACAGCGAGAGCCCAGTGGGCAGGGGTCGGTGGCAGGACAGCGAGAACCCAGTGGGCAGGGGTCGGTGGCAGGACAGCGAGAGCCCAGTGGGCAGGGGTCGGTGGCAGGACAGCGAGAGCCCAGTGGGCAGGGGTCGGTGGCAGGACAGCGAGAGCCCAGTGGGCAGGGGTCGGTGGCAGGACAGTGAGAGCCCAGTGGGCAGGGGTCGGTGGCAGGACAGTGAGAGCCCAGTGGGCAGGGGTCGGTGGCAGGACAGCGAGAGCCCAGTGGGCAGGGGTCGGTGGCAGGATGGTGAGAGTCCAGTGGCAGGGGTCAGTGGCAGAACAGTCTTCTCTTGTGTCTCGTTCTGGGGGTGCAGGAGCAGGGCATGGGGTAGAAGTCTGACACAAAGCAAGCTCTCAGCAGCCAGCCAAATGAGTGGGAGACAGCTCTGAGCTCTCCTTTCACCACCCAGGCCTTAGAGTGCAGCGTAGGCCAGCTCAGGTAATCAAGATGCTGCACACAGCAAGCACCTCTGATCCCTGAGTGGGAAGGCTGCTGCCAGCACAGGGATGCAGCCACACATCCATCAGCAGGCAGTGCAGACAGCACCATTACCCTTCTCTGCTGCACCTACAGAAGGGCACCCTCGTGGGACACTCTTCTCCCGCTGCCTAGCTCTGCAAAGGGGAGGCTTGCATTAGTTAGGCAAATCTGTGCTACTCATCGCTAGCAGAAGATTATTCAGTCCTTGCTTTATTGTCCCAGCTGCTATTATTTCACTGCTGTTATGCATAGGTTGGGGAAAAGCCATCAGAATCCCTCATCCTGTTGTGTCATGCTGACACCAGAGCATCTTCATCTATCTCAATAGAAATGGTTCCAGTAAATTGAAAACAGAGCAGCTGCAGTAAGATACAGGCTAAGGACGGCAGGGACCTTAGCACAGGTATACAACACAAGTGCCTCACTCCCCTGCTCCCCAGTGCACACAGCTCTGCCCACAGCCTGCCAGCAGAGAGCAAAGAGGCTTTGTGTGGCTCCAGTTTTCTTTCTGCCATGAGAGGGCTGGAGGCAGGACCTGGATCAGCCCAAAACTTATCAAATCATAGAATGGTTCAGGTTGGAAGGGACCTCAAGGATCATCCAGTCCCAACCCCCTGCCATAGGCAGGGACACCTCCCACTAGATGGTTTGGGTGTTCCCTGCCCCCCCCCCCCCCCCCCACTTTAGAAATCACCCAGACTAGTCTCAGCCAGCTCTGGGAATATAAATGAAGCTATTTATTTACAGCTGGCACAATATACAAGCAGCTATTCACAGTGTATACAGTTACAGACAGAAATAGACAAGGTAAAAGTAATACAGAAGCACAATTCCCCTCCCAGAAACCTGAGTCCCCAGGAGGGGCTCTCAACCACCCCTGCACCTTCCCCCTGCCCCTCTCAACCTTACCCCAGTCCTAAGGAAGAACAGAGGTTCAGGCAAGAGGCTGAGAAGCAAAGGTGAGTGGAAGGTGAGGTTAGGGAGCTGCAGCTCAGTCAGCAGTCCAAGGCAGAGAGTGCAACAAAATGGTGAGAGTGTTATCTAATGTTTACATTCTTCTTCAGCAAGACTCTGAGGGGAGCAGACATCACCATTGTTTTCCTTTCACAGCCTGTGAGCTAGTTCTTCTCACCAAAACATTCTACCCTGCTTCAAACTAGCACAACAGGTCACTCAAGGCCTCATCCAGCCTGGCCTTGAGCACCTCCAGGGAGGGAGCAGCCACAACCTCCCTGGGCATCCTTTGCCAGGCTCTCACCACCCTCACTGCAAACAACTTCTTCCTAATAGCCACTTTCAATCTCCCCTCTGACACTTCAAACCCATTCCTCCTCCTCCTCTCATTCCCAGACCTTGTCAATAGTCCCTCCCCAGCCCTCCTGCAGCCCCCTTCACAGCCTGCAAGGCCACTCCAAGCTCTCCTGGAAGCCTTCTCCTCTCCAGGCTGCAGAGCCCCAACTCTCTCAGCCTGTGCTCAGAGCAGAGCTGCTGCAGCCCTCTCAGCATCTTGGTGGCCTCCTCTGCACTGGCTCCAACCCTTCCATGTGCTGCTTGTGCTGGGGGCTGCAGAAGTGCCCCCAGGGCTGCAGGTGGGGTGTGAGGAGAGCAGAGCCAAGGGGCAGAATCCCCTCCCTTGCCCTGTGCCCACACTGCTCTGGCTGCAGCCCAGCACAGGCTTGTGTCTGGGCTGCACTCACACTGCAGGCTCCTGTGGAGCTTTGCATCAGCCCAGACCCCCAGGGCCTGTTCCTCAGGGCTGCTCTCAGCCATTCCCCACCCAGCCTGCAGCTGTGCTTGGCATTGCCCCCACCCAGGTGCAGGACCTTACCCTTGGCCTTGCTGAATGCCCTGAGGTTGGCCTGGGCACAGCTCTGCCCCTTGGATGGCTTCCTTATGGCTATGCAGCAGGGTCAGATCTGGAGCAGCTGCCCAGTGGTGCAAATTCAGGGGCGTCCATGGATGAGGGCAGAGGTGATCAGCACAGAGCCTTGTGGTGGCACAACCACTGTCTAGAGAAGCTTGTAGATGAGACTGCAGCTGGTGTGTGGGCTGCATGCAAGCCAGCTCATACAGCACGGAGCAGGCTGCTGCCTGCAGTGCCTCAGGGCCACGCACGCAGCATCTGCCCACTCCCACAGACAGGTGTGGGGCAGGGGGCAGCGATTCAGCAGTGATTAGCTGAGCTGCAATAATGCAACAACAAACACTTGGATGTGTTTTGCTAGGTTCAGGCACTAACTTCTCATTCTGGCCCTGTGCTTAGGTCAGACCTTGGCTTCCTACATGAAGCCTCCCTGGATTTCTGTCGTGGCTTGAACACTTTCCTGCTACTTTAAGCATCTTAGCAGCAACACTAATTAATTAATGTATCAGACATAACACTGCATCATGTCCCCATCCAATAGTTCACTTAGGTGTGCAGCCTTAGGTTAGTCACCCGTCATGAATCTTCAGAGGAAGCACAAGCAAAGCCCTCCTGATCCCTGGGGTCACAGCTACCACTGCTGCCCTCTGCCCAGCCAGCCAGACCAGGACCAGCAGCAGGCACATGCTGGGGAGTTCTTGACCATGAGCTTCTGGGCATTCAGAGAGAAATCAAGAGTGCAAGAACAGACTCACATGTCTGGGTGACCAGTGGGACCTCTGCAGAGCAGCATCACGACACTGGAGCTCCACCTTCTCTACCCTGCTGGGCAGGGCTGGCTTGCCAGGCACCGCACAGGTGCCAGGTTTCCTTGCCAAGAGGAGAGACAGCAGTGTTAGACCCCCCTCATAGCAGCTATGTCCCATGTCTGCCCTCCAAGGAGCACCTTCTCAGAGGAGTAAAGTCATGGGGCTCCAACCCAGCCACAGCTCCTGCCAGAGCAGGCACTGCAAAACCTGCATGCAGCTGCCCCCAGGAACCAGAGAGCTTTTAAAGGGGCTGCTGGGCTGGTTTCAGCTCCACCCTCTGGGCAGAGCACCTGCCCCAAGGACTCAGCCCCAGGCTCCAGCCCCAGCACCACTTGGTCACACACATCAGAAGATGTTCTGCAGCTCAGAAGTTATGGGAACTTGTAAAGCAGGTGAAAAGGTCCAAAAAGGCATCAAGATCTGCCCTGTGAAACTGCCACCTGCCACAGCACTGCAGCAGAGCCCAGACACAGCCAGGGCTGTCTCTGTACCTCAGGCAGGGCCAAGGTCAGCAGGCACAAAGCTGATTGTGGCCTTTGTCCATCCTGGTAGCTCCATACTCATTGATCAGACTTTTTTCAGCACCCAAGGAGGAGTTCAGGCTGCTCTTGGCAGATGAGCTGCAGCAGGACCCTCAGCCTGCAGCTCCCTCGGCAGAAGCAGGCTGAGGTGACTTCCCCCTTTCTTTCAGTTAGGGCTACAGAAAATAACTCAGCTTGCCAAACTCAGGAGCTCTCCCATGCCCCAGGCTGCTGCACATCCGGGGGAGGAGCTCTGCTTCAGCCCTGCCGGCCTGTTCTCTGGGCTCACACTGGGTGGGCTTCTCCTAGAGTCATTCTGTGGCCTTTCATGACTTCTAAATATGAGGAGACTTTAAAAGGTTGAGTGGAATGGTTTCAGTATAAGGACACTTGGAGGGCATGCAGAATGAGCCCGAGGAGCTGAGCCCTGTCCCCTCTGCCCCGTAAATGCTCCCCAGTGCTCAGAGCAGCTATTGGGAACTGTGCCCAGGCATCCTCAGCAGAGGAACGGCAACAACCCTCTCGGCTGAGACAGAGCCTCCTGCAGTGGGGCGTTGGGTCTCTGTGCCAAGCTTGGTGTCTGCAGGGCTGGCTGAGTGTGCCTGCTGCCAGGCACGGGGGCATGCAGGCCACCTCGCAGGGTCAGCTGCCTGCTCCTGCACCAGCTACCCGCTCCTGCGCCAGCTACCCGCTCCTGCGCCAACTGCCCACTCCTGCGCCAGCTGCCCGCTCCTGCGCCAGCTGCCCGCTCCTGCGCCAGCTGCCCGCTCCTGCGCCAGCTGCCCACTCCTGCGCCAGCTGCCCGCTCCTGCACTAGCTGCCCGCTCCTGAGCCAACTGCCCGCTCCTGCGCCAGCTGCCCGCTCCTGCGCCAGCTACCCGCTCCTGCGCCAACTGCCCACTCCTGCGCCAGCTACCCGCTCCTGCACTAGCTGCCTGCTCCTGAGCCAACTGCCCGCTCCTGCACCAGCTACCCGCTCCTGCACTAGCTGCCCGCTCCTGCGCCAACTGCCCGCTCCTGCGCCAGCTGCCCGCTCCTGCACCAGCTGCCTGCTCCTGAGCCAACTGCCCGCTCCTGCGCCAGCTGCCCACTCCTGCGCCAGCTGCCCGCTCCTGCACTAGCTGCCCGCTCCTGCGCCAACTGCCCGCTCCTGCGCCAGCTGCCCGCTCCTGCACCAGCTGCCTGCTCCTGAGCCAACTGCCCGCTCCTGCGCCAGCTGCCCACTCCTGCGCCAGCTGCCCGCTCCTGCACTAGCTACCCGCTCCTGAGCCAACTGCCCGCTCCTGCGCCAGCTGCCTGCTCCTGCGCCAGCTACCCGCTCCTGCGCCAACTGCCCACTCCTGCGCCAGCTACCCGCTCCTGCACTAGCTGCCTGCTCCTGAGCCAACTGCCCGCTCCTGCGCCAGCTGCCCGCTCCTGCACCAGCTGCCTGCTCCTGAGCCAACTGCCCGCTCCTGCGCCAGCTGCCCGCTCCTGCGCCGCGCAGACGTCTGCAGCCTCTCCAGGCGCCTCTCACACTTGCCCTGTTTTGTGTTTTGCAGTGCCCTCCTTTTGGGGTTTGGTGAACTCAGCCTGGAACCTGTGCTCTGTTGGGAAAAGGCAGTCACCTGTCAATATTGAAACCAGCCATATGATTTTTGATCCCTTCCTAACTCCACTTCGCATAAACACAGGGGGAAGAAAGGTAGGTGTGGCGTCGGGTTCCGCGGCTGCAGCCTGGCCTGCTGCCTTCGCTGGGGGCTGGCTCCAAAGCAGTTACTCTTTCACCTCAGTCAGCTCTGAGGTGGAGTGACAACACTCCGCAACTCACACGGCTCCACCACTGCTGGAGGGACAGCAGCCAGGCACCGCCAGGTGTCTTCCTGCACCCATTTGTGTTCTCCTGTTGACTGTTACGTGGGACTCCGCTGTCTGGAAGAGGAGCCCCTCACTTGCTGCTCTATGTCTTATCATTAATCGTGGTCTTCCTCCCGAGTGCTGTGCTGAAAGTGTTGTTTGGGACGGGCAGGACCTTCCTGCATTCATCTCTATCAGGCTAAGGTTGCATCGCTGTCACCCTGAGGCTGGGAAAGGCTGAGAGCTTCTCTGCGTTATGGAATGAGAACAGCTACAAGATGCAAATCTCAGCGTGGGGCAGGCAGGCAGAGGTGTGCCAAAACTGATCATTTCTGTGCTCTACAGCACACTGGTGCTCAGTATAAGGCTTTTACTGCACATTTCCTCACCAACATTAGTTAGAAACCAGGATGCTAGCACTGACTTGGGTCCCCAAGGTGAGAGGGAAATGAGAGGTTAGCCAAGACTGCTGTGTGCAGCTGAGATCAGCACAGCCAGTGCTAGTTGAAAAGTGGCTGCCACGGCTGAGGAGTTCATTGCCCACTGCTTCTGAGCAGCAGTTCTCAAACACAATGTGCACAGAGACCTTATCTTGCTCACCCAGATTTGGGCAGTACATCTGAGTAAACTGAGGTATGGAGAGAGCCACTCTGGGTTGGATCATGTGGCTGCCTCCGGCTCAGCTTCTAGGCTGGTCCCAGGCGGAGGCAGGAAGCAGTTTTGACCAAGCGATGCTCTGCAAATGGTGCAGATTGCCTAATTCCTTACTTAAGTAGTTACACTTGCTACAGACTGGGAGCAGGGACAAACTGCAGGGTGTATCCAAAACACTTCTCAGATCTACTTGGTTCCTAAATTGCCTTTCAAAGAGAGGAGGTGGCCTGAAAGCATTGCAGGCATCAAACTGGTCCTGGTGATCATGCTGAATGGTTTTGCTGCCACTACAGGATGCGTTCAGTGTGCAAGGCTAGGTGCAGCTCTCAGCTCTGCCGATCACCTCCGAGGCTGACACTGCAGTTCTCAAGCTGTTTTACAGACACCACCCTGGGCCTCTCAGCTCTCTTGGGAGCAGCCAGGACTTCAGAAGGATGTGTGCAGCTCCCCATAGATGGGGATGCTTGAAAGGCTCTTGTGAAGGTTTTGGGGGTACTCTAAAGGCTGCTGTGAAGGTTTTTGGGGCTGCTTGGAAGGCTGTTGTGAAGGTTTTGCTGCTGGGTCCATGCAGGCAGCTCTCTGTCCCTCAAGCCCTCACACAGAGTGATGCAGATGAAGCTGCGTTGGTGGCTCAGTGTCACAGCAACCACAGAGTCCAGGCAGAGGTTATTCCAAAGTGGTTGATGTTGTCCTGACAAATGAGATTTCTGCTGAGAACAGCAGGAGAAGTTGGGGCCATGCCCTGTGCTTGCCCCTGAGGGTCTGGTGGTCCCCATGCACATCCATCAGAGCTGATGCCAGCTTCGTCGCAGGAAGGGTGAGGAGGTGGCAGTGCTGCTGCTGGAGGACAAAGTGCTGCCAGCTCTGCCTCGGATTTCTGAGCAGTGCAGTGAGGTTTTTCATTCTGATCCCAGGAAGAATGTCACTGACTTTGCTCTTCGTCTGGAGGCTGAGGTAGTTCAGATTGTTCCTGAATTCCAGCATGGCATAACACCAGGGCAGGGACAGAAGAACATGGAGCTGTCAGCGAGTGTCAGAATGTTTCATGTCTTCAGCTGTCTAAGAACTCAGCTGGGCTTTGTACCAGCTTGAGGTGCCTGATGGTTACTGGCACAACAACCTGGGAGATGCTCTGGCAATACAGCTGCAGGCTGTGTGGCCACCCAGGGAGACCTGGACAGACAGAGCTGGGCACAGAGGAACCAGATGAGGTTCAACAAGGACAAGTGCAGAGTCCTGCACCTGGGGAGGAATAACAAACTGCACCAGAACAGGCTGGGAGGTGGCTGCTGGAGAGCAGCCCTGTGCAGAGGGACCTGGGGGTCCTGGTGGCTAACAAGTTACCCATGGCACAGCAATGTGCCCTGGTGGCCAAGAGGGCCAATGGGATCCTGGGGTGTATTAGGAGGAGTGTGTCCAGCAGATAAGGGAGGTTCTCCTCCCCCTCTACTCTGCCCTGCTGAGACCTCATCCTGAGTACTGCCTTCAGTTTTGGGCTCCCCAGCTGCAGAGGGACAGGGATCTGCTGGAGAGAGTCCAGAAGAGGGCTAGGAGGATGATGAGGGGCCTGTAGGGCATGGCTGATGAGGAGAGGCTGAGGGCCCTGGGGCTGCTTAGTCTGGAGAAGAGAAGACTGAGAGGGGATTTGATAAATGTATCTGAGGGCTGCCAGGAGGTGGGGACAGGCTCTGCTCACTGCTGCCTGGAATGGGACAAGCAGCAATGGGTATAAGTTGCGGCAAGAGTGGTTCTGCCTCAACACAAGGGGGAACTTCTTTACTGGAAGGGTCCCAGAGCCCTGGCACAGGCTGCCCAGAGAGGTTGTGGAGTCTCCTCCTCTGGGGCCTTTCCAGGCCTGTCTGGATGTGTTCCTCTGTGATCTGTGTCAGATAGGATTGTCCTGCTCTGGCAGGGGGTTGGACTCCATGATCAAACTGGGTCACTTCCAACCCCTAACATCCTGTGAGCCTGTGAGATGTTCTCCCTGCCCAGCAGCCATGTCCTGCCACCAGAGCAGGGTCTGCTCTAGCTGTGGCTGCTCTGTCCAAGAGAGGTTTGAAAAGGGCAGATCACAGTTCTGTTCTGGGGAGAGGCTGCACTTCGAATGCCTTTTAAACCCTTCTTGGCTGCTGGTTTGGGCACCAGGGAGCCTTTGCTTTGGCAGGTGGTGTGTCTGTGTTCACTCTTTGGTGCTGTTTCCCTGTGTTAGAGCTGGAGCTGTGTGTCAGATGGGCTGAAGCACTTCAGCTTGCAGGGCAGTGAACCAATTGCTGTAGCAGCCAGGGAATGCCTTAGACAAGACTTAGCTGTGATTATGCTGTACAAGGAAGGATTTTATGGAACTGATCCTGAGAAAAATGATGAGTAAATAAAAAAGGGATTTGCTATGGTTTCAAATCAGAGCTGTAATAAGCTACCTGACAGGCATAGTGAGCAGGAGAGACAGCCAGCTGCACACAGCCAGAGTTAGGCACCTCTCAGAAAGGAGCTGGGAGGAGAATCAAGCCTTGAGAGGTTGTGGAGTCTCCTCTAGAGACCTCCAGAACCTGCCTGGACACATTCCTGTGTGACCTGCCCTAAGTGGCCCTGCTTTACAGAGGGGTTGGACTCGATGCTCTCTGGAGGGCCCTTCCAGCCCATAGCATTCTATGATTCTCTGACATCCTCCAGAACACGAAGAGGCAAAGCTGTGGCTTGGATCACTTCTTTATTTTGGGTCACTTTATTTGCATATCAGTGTGCACAAATATGTGCAGGTGAGTGCCAGGAGGCTGGAGCCAGGCTCTGCTAGGTGGTGCCCATGACAGCACAAGGGGCCATGGTGCAAGCTGAGGCAGAGGAAGTTTCATTTAAACATGAGGAGCATTTTTTTCCCCTGTAAGGGTGACAGAGCCCTGGCACAGGCTGCCCAGGGGGGTTGTGGAGTCTCCCTCTCTGGAGATATTCAAACCCTGCCCGGGGTGATCTGCTCTGGGTGATGCTGCTCTGGCAGGGGGGTTGGACTGGATGAGCTTTGGAGGTCCCTGCCAGCCCCTGGCATTCTATGTTCTATGATTTGAAGGCAGGGAAGGCCTCTGTGCCTGACACTGACCTCTGAGGAGGTAACCACAGGGAGTTCCACTGGCCCAGGACTCTGAGGTGCACTCCCTAGCTCGGTGTGCGTAGCTGGAAGCGCTCCCTGAGGTCCAGGAGCCGCCTGAGCAGGAGCACTAATGAATGCAATCAGGTATTATTTAAACGGATCTCGTTCTGAAGAATTGGTTCCTTCCCTGCATCACAAGACAATGGTGATATTTAGCAGTTTCTGAACTAAAATAGGAGAGGAGAAAAGAGATTTATGAATTTAAATCAGTTAAATGGTCTCTCTGGCAGCCAGTCCTGATTCCATGCTGCTCAATCAATCCCCAGGATTACCAGCATTTTTCTCCAGAGTGCAATGGATGACAACTGCCAAGCTCTGCTTTGGTGATTGCTAAGAGGGCAGCTGCTGGTGTGAGCCATATTTCAGCGCTGCAGGAGTATAAAACAGGAGTTGTTGGAGTGGTCCGGGAGGAATGGATAGCAATAAGACATCAATGTCACCTGTAAACTGATTTGTGATGAATTTTTAGAGGGTTTAATAAGATGATGTTTGGCTTTAGAGCGGCTTCAGAAAGTCAAAAGCCTGACGCAAGCATGGCAAACTTTAATGCATAAGAAATGCAGCGGAGAGGTGCTGCCTGGAGAGGTGCTGCCTGGAGAGGTGCTGCCTGGAGAGCTGCTTAGCGGTGCCAGCGCTGGCTCTGCTGCCTGCGCCGGGGCAGGAGCCGGCAGGGGTAAGGTGACTGGGTGGGCCAGCACCACTCTTGACCTTAGAGCAGGGCAAGGCCCCAGGTGCAGTTTCAGAGGGACTTGCAGCCTTGGCTGCTGGCAGGGCTGGCAGGAGCACGTGCAGCGTCTGGAGCTGTCTCTCTGCTCAGCATCTGGGGCTGCTGAATCCATGTCAGTGACCCTTCCCTGAGGCTGGATCAGTCTGGAGCAGGTGGGGCCTCCAGTGTGCACCTCAGTGTGCTCTGGTTGGCTGCTGTAGTGAGCACCACATCAGTGGTCAAGGAGTGCTGCTTGGGCACAAGAGTGCATTTGGCAGCTTCTTCACAGGGTCAAGGGCTTTGCTCCAGCTCTGCTTGACATTTCTTCTTGTCTGGTGTCATAAACCAGGCTCCCTTGGCTGCCCTGGGCAGCCCCTGAGCAGATCCTAGATCTGACTGGAGGGGCTCAGGGGGCTTCTCCCCAGGCTGTGGTGTACCTGGGCCAGAGCTCAGGAGATGCCCTCATTTTGGCAGCAGTGCCCTTCAGATGAGCTCTTAAATGTTATCCCAGCTGGGTCCTGGTTCAAGGCAGCCCCTGGCATCCCTGCAGGGCTGTGCTGGCCCTGAAGGGCATTCACTGGGTTGTTGTTTGAAACATTAGGGGCTCTGCTGCCAGGGGCAGGGCACTAGATCCATCAGGAGGTTAAAGAGGCTGTGGAACTGTTGAAGTTGGGCTGACTGATTCTAGCCAAAGGTCCTGCCTGCTGCCTGCTGTTTTGCCCCCTGAGATGTTTATTTCAATAGTTACTCCCCAGTTGTGAGTCCCCAATGACGTAGCATCACAACGAGGCTGGAGCAGCAGCTGGCCTCCAGCTGCTCACTGGTTTGATACGTTCAAAGGAGCCTCCAGCAGTACCAACCTTGTCCTTTCTCTGTCATTGCTGTACATCCTGCAGTGTTTGGTGTCTTGTTTGGATTTACTCGGCCTGTTTATAACTCCACCTTGCAGAGGTGAAGGTACCACATCTTGTCTCGGGTCTTGATTCTGTGGTCCAGATTGCCTTGGGACCTGCTGGTGGCAGCTGGGAAGGGTGGGCTGTAGGAGACCCTGACAGATGCAGCCAGTGAGGACTCCGGGCAAGGGTTCTCCTCCCTCTTCAACTTAACTCTTAAAGTGGTCCAAGCTCTGGGCTGGAGACTGCCTGGGTTGTCACTGGGCTGCAGCAAACCCAGAGAAGAGAAATAAACTTAGGATGTATCCAGCAGGTCACTGGGGTGAGAGAGAAGGAAGTTCAGGTTAGGTTCAGCTGCCCAGTGCCTGGAGCTGCAGCCTGGTTCCTGGGAAACTGCCCATGGCTTTGTGTCTCCAGCACTCAGATGAGGGCTCCCTCAGGCCCAGGGGCTAGTTTGTACTCCCTATCATCAAGCAGTCACCACCTGCTTGGCAGGGATTCCTGCCTGTCCTGCAGCTGGAGTGGGCACTTCACAGCAGCAGCTTCTCACTCCACAGCAGACACTTCACTTCTGCTGCAGGCTGGCACTGGGGGCTGAGCCACCCTGCTGCTGGGGCTGTGCAGGTTGCTGGGGCAGTGATGTGCCAGGCAGAGCTATGAGCAGCAGCGAGGTGCTGCAGGGCAGGCTGGTTGGGTTTCCTCTGGCACTGCTTGTCTCTGGTGCCTGAGAGTTTGCTTATGGACAGGAGAATTAAAGCATGTCTGTGAGGATTAGAGGCTGGAAAGGAGCTTAAGGGGAAAGCAAAGCAGTGCTCAGTGAACTGTGTCTGAGGAACAAAGCGAGGCTGTGCCGGCAGCTCCTGGGCATGCTGGCAGCTGGGTGGCAGGGCAGTGGGGGTGTCTGTGCTGCACACAAACACCACTGCATGGGTGCCTGCATTGCCCAGGGACAGCTGGAGAGAGACTCTCTGCACCCAGAATCTCCCTGCCAAGGTGGATCTGGCATGGGCAGAAGGCAGGGACGTTGGAGAGCTCTCTGGATCCAGTAGCCATCCAACAGGAAATCTGTGCCTCTAAAACTCAACTGCAGGCTTGAAGCTTTGGCACTTTGAGGTGTTCTCCGTGCAGGTAAGGCTCTGCCTACCCTTACCTGGCTGGATGCTGTGCCCAGGCTTTTTACAGTGCTTACACCACACTCCAGTGCCGCTGCAGTGCCACTGACCAAGGTGACAGCTGAAATCCTCTTACAGCTGTGTGGCAAGGCCCACAGGCCAGAGCTGCACTAGAAGAGCATCTGCTCAGAACTACCAAAGCTAGCTCAGAGGGGAGGAGGGGAGGCGCGAAGGCAGGGCACTGAGCTGGCACTGCACAGCTGGTCTGCAGCTCCTGCAGCCATGGTGGGCACCTCCGCGTGGTCTCAGCGGCGTGGGGAAGCTGCTGCCTGAGCAGCTCAGGCTCTGTGGCTGGCTGATATTTTTCCAAATGTCATGTTCTTTAAATGCTGTTTGAAGTCAAAGGTTTGCTCATATCCCCTCAGAATATCACTGCAAATATCACCAAGATGTTTGCATGTGTCCAGCTGCCTTTGCACCTCCGGTTCCTGCTCTCTCAGCACGGGGCAAGAGGAGGAGCTGCTTAGCAGGAAGGAGTCCTAGTCCAGCCTCATGACGAGTGCTCATCTCTGCCAGTCAAGCCAGGATGTCCTCTTGGCAGGACCAGTCCTTCCTGCTCAGTAGCTCCTCCTGTGGGCTGTGCTAAGGCCTGGGCTCTAACAATTACAGCTCCTCCCCTGCAAAGTGAGCAGAAGGTAACAGATCAGAGCCTCAGTGCTGAACGTATTCCCCACCACAGACTCCAAACCCCTTTTCCAGCTCAGGCAGGTCAGTTGCTCACCGCAGGCTGTGCTAATGAAAGCCTCTACAAGGCAGTAGGAAAGACCCAGGAGCAGCCTCGAGGCAGGGACCTTTTCATCTCCATCATTCTTTGGGTAAAAACCTGCTTCATCTGCAGCTCTGATACTGCTGTTACTGATGAGGTCTTCCCAACCCAGTCTCTTGCCCCAGCTTGCTCTGGGCTCCTTGATTGCCACCTTGACAGGAGTAGGGATTCTGTGAGCCAATGGATTTTGCTGGTATCCTCTCTTTTCCTGGACACCCTTCAGCTGTAGAGCCACGGATCCATCTCAGCAGCTGAAATCCTCTGCCTGGTGTTTGTCCTCTTGCAGTGAGCATTGTGCCTGCAGAGCTGCCCCGTGAGCAAGGGGCTGTGCAGTGAGCTACAGCCTGCTAAAGAGAGCTACTCCTGGGAGGAGCCAGATGCTTGCCAGCACTTGAACTTCCTTCTTCCTCTGCCAGGTGCCACCTGTTGCCTTGAGAAGGTTTGGGACTCCTGTTCCCCCGCGAGCAGCAGAGGTGACTACTGGGGAGAGTGTGAGCCAGAGCACGGCACAGAGAGCAGGGATGCTCACAGCACCCGGGGTGTGCAGCGGCAGAGCCAAGCAGCTGTGCCAGGTGAAATACTGACTGCAAAGGACTACAGCAAACTTCATCACTGCTGCCCGCAGTCTGGCTGCAATCACTGGCACTGGCACGGGGAGCCATCGGGAGGAGCCTGCACATCAGACGTCGCCGGGGCCCGGGTGGGGGAGGCAGGAGGCAAAGTAGAGCTGCAGCTCCACCGTGAGAAGGGTAGTCCCATCTCAAGCTCTGCCGTGGCAGCCAGAGACCACAAAGCATCAAGGAGATGTATTTTGCAGGGTTTTTGCACGATGGAAGTTACATTTCATTAGCTTTTTATGGTGTTTTGAGCCCAATCAATAAGCTTCACTACCTGCAGCCTCTGCTGGCTCGTTGAAGCTAACAGGGCTATCAGCTGCCTGTCCTGGTGCACTACAGATGGGCAATCACTTCATTTAATGGCTCCAGTGGACACCTTCGGTGATACCAGATCCCTCAGTGAGATGTGTAATTGTCCCCAGCTCAGGCAGCTTTTGTTGGATTATTATTGAAAACATAATTTCATGCTTGGCTAGGTGGTAAATTTAATTCATTCCCTAGCAAGATACAGTAACAAATATGACACTAGCAGGGCTCCTTCTGAGAAAGGAGAGCGGGTTCTGAACAGCCAGCCAGCAACTACTGGTCAGCTAAGCACTGTCATAGAATCCTAGGGTGGGCTGGGTTGGAAGTGACCTCAAAGCTCATCCAGTTCTAAGCCCCTGCCATAGGCAGGGACACCTGCTAGCCCAGAATGCTTGAGGCCTCATCCAGCCTGGTCCTGAACACCTCCAGGGAGGGGACATCCACAGCCTTCTTGGCTCCTTTTCATTGCCTGCTCAAATCTTTCTTTGCTGGCTGCAGAGGAGCTTGCCTAGTGGCTGTCCACAAGCAAGGGCAAGCAGAGTGCCCTGCAGGGCTATATATAGCTTATCTGCCTGCTTTCAGGGGCTGTGGTCCTCCTGTGGATTTATTTCATCTGTGCTTGCACACAGCTTCCAGTGTCCCCTGCATCTCTCGGCCTGCTTAGCCTCCCCATAAAGCCTTATCCTTGAAGGCTAATGCCCATGATGGGGGAGGATACAAGGCAATAAACAGCTTTCGCAGGTGATTAAACACAGTGAGCAAAGCTGAGGCCTTGCGAGCCCAAAAGCTGTTTATTGTGAGCAGGCAGCCCGCCAGGAGGAGAAGCTGTGCTCAGCAGCCCCGGCAGGGAGCAGAAGCTTTGCTCGCCTGGGCTGGCAGCGGCTGGGGAGCTCTGCGCTGCCTTCGCCTCCCCGGCAGATCTGCCCTCCTCGCTTCCAGCGCCTGAGTGCCTCTCCTTGTGCCGCATTCGGTGTCACAGGAGGCAGTTCCAGAGCAATTGCCTGGGATAAAAGCAGCAGAATGTCTCTTCCAGGAGCTGTGGAGGCTCTTGATGCCAGCCCTGCTCTCCTCTCCCCACCCTACCAGAGTTCCCCTTTATTCCCGGCTCCTTTCTTGGCTCTTGCTGCCACACCCTTCGTGTTTCATGCTTTGGGCTGAGCATTTTTCTTCTTTGCAGTGGTGTCTTCACCTCTCCTTTCTCCAGCACTTCAAAGATCTCCTAACAGGAATGCTGCAGCCTTGAAGGAGAATGTTGGAAGCAGGAGCGTTGTGCGTGCGGCGCTGGGGGATGTGTCCCACGGAGTCCTGCTCTGCTCTGGAGGCAGAGCTCAGCCCAAGCAGCCTCTCCCTAGCGACACCCCGCAGCATCGCCCCTGCACATGCTTTGTGCTCTCGCCCAGGACCATTTGCCAAGCGCTGGCAGGTTTCAGAGCTGCCCCCTGTCCCAGACAGTGCCTGAAGCTGCCTTTGCCGTTTCTTAGCCCCAGCCTCCTGGCACACGCAGCAGCAGCTGGGGATTGCCCTGGCAGTTTGCAAGGCACCGCAGTGACACCGCAGTGAACTGCCGGCACAACCTGTGTGCCAGAACAGCTCCCAGGCCAGCAGCCCTCAGGGGAAATGGAAACTGCCCAGGAAAACAAGGGGAAGGAAACTTCGAGTCCCAGGCAGGAGTATTTGGTGGTCTGCAGTGGCTCACAGAGACATTCTTGTGTCCGTGGCTGAGAGCTGCAGCAGAGCCTTTCTCATTTATAAATCAGACCTTGACTGCATCTTCTGTGAAAGGGAAATAGGAAAGGAATCGTGGGAGTTCACTGCCCAGCCGAGACTGGGGCCATATGCTGCAACCCAGAGCTCATCAGATCAGGCAGGAACAAATCTGGTTAGCAGTTCCAAGTAGTTGTTTCTTGGGTTGTTTTACTCTCATCCTGTCCTTTAATCATTCCTACAAGAGCAGTGTGTTTTAGGGAAGCCAGTATTTACTGGCTGATGCATGCAAGCAGTGCAGCAGTGCTGTAACCCCTGTGTGCACCGCAGCCCTCGCTCAGGTCAGTGTAAATCCAGTATAATTCTGGATTTGCACCAGTATTACTGGAGCACAAAGCTACCCTTGGCTATCTTTATCCATTCTGCCCTCTTCAGTTTATCTAGGCCAAATCCCAAAGCACTGAACCTCTGGCTGAACAGGGAGAGGTGGCACTGGCACTCCTTAGGCCACCCAGAGCCAGCAGCAGCTTTTGCTGGTGGCAGCCCCACGGGGAAGAGGTGAGCTCTGCACTGTTCATGCTTGGGAAAGCAGCCTGGGAGCAGGCATTGGCACCACGAGGAGAGGCACAAAGGGGAGAAAGGTTTCATCTGCAGGCATGGAAGGCATCCAGAGGGCACCACAGCCTCCCACAGCTGTGCTGTGCTTCTGGGCAACACACATCTGGGGGCTGTGCAGGGCAGCAAGAGATGTCATCCCCTCGGTGGGAAAAACAGCCCCTGGCAGGACTGGCATGAGTGGTCCTGGATGTTCTGTCAGCTGGAGATGTGCTCTGGATCTCAACAGCTGCACCTGGAGCAGAATGAAGACCAAAGATAGCAAACCTAGAGACTTCCTTTGGGAAGATCTCATTGTCCTCCAAAGGGCACTGGAGTCACTTGCTCCTGTTTCAAGCTAGGACAGAGGCTGGCCCTCAAACTCTCCATTTGTTGTTCTCTTGCCAGTCTCTCTTATGAAGATGAAGCAAACCTCCTCAGGCAGCTTTTGTGTCTCCTGTCTGCATTGAGAAGACAGAGAGATGGTGTGAGGAAGGCAGCAGAGGAGACCCAGGTTTGGTCAGTTTCAGTCAGGACTGGGTTTGCAGCTGTGTTTTCTCTTCTGTTGCCAAAGAGCTGATGTCCTCCAGCCAGGAACGTGAGCAAGGTGTGCCTGGGGAGAGGGCAGCGAGGTCAGCTGCTTCCAGAAGGAGCCTTTGAAGGGGATGAGGTGTGCCTGGGGAGGGGGCAGCAAGGCCAGCTGCTTCCAGAGGGAGCCTCTGATTGCAAGGTATGAGGTGTGCCTGGGGAGAGGGCACAGAGTGCTTGTTGCTTGTTTTAATTACAGGCAGGGATTCTGTTGTTCTCTGCTCCTCAAGGATAAGTATCACAGTGAGGAATGTTTCAGGAGAAATACAGCTCTGCCATCAGGACTCTGTGAACCACAAAGCCACTTCTGGCACAGAATTTCCAGAGGAGCTTTGTGAGGGTTCTGGGTCCATGACAAACCCAATGAGGGTTTACAAAGGTGCTGAGCCCCATTTTCATCCACAGAACTCAGTGCCAGGATGAGTTTGTGTCTCTCAAAATCACTTCAAGTGTCTGTTGGCACCTTAAGGGCCAAACTAATGTTAAAGCTGTTACCCTTAGCCTTCTGTGGAGTAAATGATCACTGAAGGCAGCCTCATCCTCCACCAGATTAAATTGACTTCTAATACTGAGTCTTCATCTGAATGTGTTTGCACTGATAGGAAGTGGACTGCATTCTGCATTTGCTGCACGAAAGGGAGGTTGATTTATTTCAGGCAGTTTAGAGGCTATTTTGTTATTCACATCAAGATCTCCTCTGTTCCCTCTGCATTCATATTTTATAGCACCTTAACTGATGGATTTGATTTGACCCAACACTTTGATGGCACCTTTGCCATGGAGGCTGCACACATATAACACAGATCATTGACTTGATTCATTTCAAAACTATTTACCTTACCCTTGGGTTATTTTGTGAACTCCTGGCCCTTTGGTTCTGACCAGGTGGAGCAGGCAAATGCAGGTAACACACAAGTCCCCAGTCCCCAGGGGTAATGCCTCTGCCCCTGCTTTGCATCATCATATCTACAGTGCCCTACAACTCATCCCAACGGGACCAAGACTTCAGAGCTTAGGCCTGAATTTGTCTAATCTCTGATGCATCTTCTGGTGCTTGTTTTCCTCTGTCTGGACTGCTAGGAGCAGATCAGGTGTGACAGAAATGAGTCCCTCCCCAGCGAAGTCGAATGAGCGCCTGAATTTGCCCGTTCTGAAGGCAAGAGGAGTTTTCACTCCTAGAAGCTCAGCTTATCTGCAGACCCTCAGGGCAGCTTCTGATGGTGTCTGTGGTGGGGAGGCAGCAGCAAAGCCTGGACCTCTGCTCCCACAAGCAGACAACAGCAGAGCACCAAGTGCCTGAGCTTTGGCTGTAGTGTCCAACGTCTGTCCTGCAGGCAGGCCTGGAAGTCTTGCTCACTGCGGTGCCAGCACAGCACCCAAAGGAGTCCTGGGGGAGCCCTTCGGCAGAAGTCACTGCTGGGCTCAGGGGAGCCCTGAGCTCAGGGAGCACTGCTGTGGTTAGCCCTAGCTTCCAGAGAAGATTCCTCTCTGTATGTGTCAGGCTGGTCGCTCACATGCTTAGGTCTAGGCTGATGGAGTTCGAGGTGCTGCGGACTGCTACCCCAAGCTGGAATTCTCTTCCTTGTTTCCCTTGGTTCCTAACTGCCAGTGCTGGAGCACCTTCAGCAGCCAGAGTCTTGACCCCGCAGGGTAGTCTCCTCTGGTGGCTGTTTGCTGGGTGCCATCTCCCCGCACTGAGCCTGGTTTCTGCTCAATCCCTGGCCCACCTCAGGTGACAGAAGTGCCAGAACTGCTACCCCTCTGAGAAAGGAGGAAGAAAGTCTGCAGAGAAGAGGTTCCGAGTTGCCAGCCTCTCTGCAGTGGGCATGCCAAGAGCTGGTGCCGGATTTCTCCGTGGCTGAAGCCTAGCAGCTTGTGGCTGCTGGCGCCAGTGGGCTGCTGGCACCGGTGGGCTGCAGGCTGGGCACGGGGCTGTGCTTACAGAGCAGGAGATGCCAGAGCACAGCCAGGGTGGTGTGGGCATCGCGGGAACACAAGGGGAGTGCTTCTAGTGCTTTCTGTGAAAACCTTCCCATTCCCATTTCATTAAAAATTCCACTCTGCAGCTGGTAGCAGAGATTAGGAGGTTGCACCATCTGTGCAGATTAATGTTTCCTAAAGGAGAACGAATGCAACAGATGAGATGTTGGCTTTGCAGCTCAAACAAAACCCAGGGCAGAATCTCCTCCCTGACTCCTGCATCTTACACCTGTTTCCTTTTAATGCATGACAGAATTGTTTAGGACAAACAATTCCAGCTTCCCTTAAAGCTGATTAATGCCAAGACTGCAGAGCACCGAGAGGTCTGCGTCCCTGTAGCGGCGTCGAGGCGGCGATGGCAAGAGGTAGCTTTTATTACAGCCCGGCTGGACCCCTCCTTTCTCTGTGCCTCTGCTCACAGCCCAGTCGAGTGCCTCCAGCCAAACGCGCACAGTGATCTGCAGGCATCTCCCTGTGTGCCACAGGCTGGCTGAGCAGCCACCAGCAGCAGGGAGGGGGGCCCAAACCCATGCCCCCCTCGTTTGCAGTCTCGTTTCTTTCTTTCCTGCTGGCCATAACTAATCTTTCCCGGGGAGCGAGCAGGGGACGCACTGAAGTGGTGTTTTTAATCAATCCTGTGGCACTGCCTATCTGACAATGCTCTAATTTTCAAATTACATCAGCTTCAGAGCACACCAAATGCCCAAATAAATCCTTGGCAGCCATGGCAGGGATGAATCAGGCACAGCAGTGGAGCTGCTGGGTGTGCCAGGAAAAGGAATCCTTCAGCCGATGCCTTCTGCAGGGCAGAAAATGGCAGGAGCAGCAGGCAGTTAGGGTGACCTTGAGGCATCCACTGTGCTCACCAAGTCAGGTACCAGCCCTGCCCTGTGTCCTGGCAGCCTGGCACGTCTGCCCTGCAGCAGAAGCTGCTTTGCTTTGCCCTGAGGCATGGTGCTGGCCAGCAGAAAGCTGCTGGTACCCAACACAAAGTAGCTCATGGCACACTGGGCTCAGCGCCCTCCCGCGCGCAGCAAACAGGAGGATGGGGACAGTGACCTCCTTGGTGCCTGCTCAGTGCCACATTTGCTCTTGCAGGGCACCAGTTGCCAATCACATGGGTTGCACAGCAAAATCACCAGCACCTCAGAGCCTCATCACTGGCGGGCATGGGAGTGCAGAGCTGAGCTATCCTTGCCTGCTCCCTCCACTGGAACCCAGCTGCTCCCTGGCTGTTGCCAGGGGTAACCAGCAGTGCCATCCCAGGCCGTCCAGCACATGAGAGCCTTTTCCCAGCAATGCTTCCCATGTCGTAGGAACTTACATCTTGGAATACGTTCCTGTAAGCCAGCATCTCCTGGTGGCTGGAGCACAGGGGGCTTGGCTCCAACCCCTGCACTTCTCTGCTCAGGCTGCTGCTCCACTATGCTAGCTGTGACCAGCAGTGTGCCCAGGCCTGGCTGCTCAACTTATGGCTCTCACAAGTGTGCCACAGTGTCACCAAAGCTGCCTGTCCCCTGTGCTCGGTACTGGTCAGGCCACACCTTGAGTGCTGTGTCCAGTTCTGGGCTCCTGAAGTCAAGAGAGATGTTGAGGTGCTGGAAGGTGTTTGGAGAAGGGCAGCAAGGCTGGGGAGGGGCCTGGAGCACAGCCCTGTGAGGAGAGGCTGAGGGAGCTGGGGGTGTGCAGCCTGCAGCAGAGGAGGCTCAGGGCAGAGCTCATTGCTGCCTGCAGCTGCCTGCAGGGAGGCTGTAGCCAGCTGGGGTTGGGCTCTGCTGCCAGGCAGCCAGCAGCAGAAGAAGGGGACACAGCCTCAAGCTGTGCCAGGGCAGGTCTAGGCTGGATGTGAGGAGGAAGTTCCTGGCAGAGAGAGTGATTGGCATTGGAATGGGCTGCCCAGGGAGGTGGTGGAGTGGCCGTGGCAGGAGGTGTTGAAGCCAAGGCTGGCTGGGGCACTTAGTGCCATGGTCTGGTTGGTTGGGCAGGGCTGGGTGCTAGGTTGGGCTGGGTGAGCTTGGAGCTCTCTGCCAGCCTATCTAATTCTATGATTGTATTTATGATTCTTAAGACAGCCTGGGGACACCATAGGGGTGTGCTTGTGGAGCACCTCAGAGGTGCCAGGCTACCAGCACCCAGCACCCTGGGTGTGCAGAGCCCACTGGAGCAGCCGTGGGGCTCCCATCTAGGGGCTTGCCTGCTTCTGTTTCCTTGCTCCTTTTCTGTACCCCTGGTGATTCATTTCTGGATCATTTTCTGCCAAGCAAATAGTTTATGGAGTTCATTAAAGTGCTTTCAGAGGAATAAAGTCAGAGTTTCATGGGAAGGTAGGGAAAAATCCATTCTGCTAAATGGGAATTCTGTGGTGATTCATCACAGAGTTCTACTTGCTGTGGGTTTGAAGTGGTTGGCAATGTGCTGTATGGTTTGAACTGGGGCTTTATTCTGGTTCTTGTTTAAGCTGTGTTTGTCCATTGCTCATTTTACACTTTCCACGTGAATAAGCTGCCTGGCTGTGAGCTGGAGAGAAATGGCTGAGTCCAGGCAGGTGTGGTGCTGGCCGTGAGCTCCCCCTGCACTGGTTTCACCTTGCCAGCTCTCCAAAGCAGACTTTTCCCCAGAAAGATGCTGCCTAAGAGGTGAATGTCTGGGAACAGAGGGAGCAAACTGTGGCTTTGTCAAGTGAACAAAACTGTCCTCCCGGTGCAGGTGGAGTTCCACTTGTGCAGAGGTAAAAGCAGAGTCTGCAGCTCTGTGCCTACTGTTCTCTGTGCTCCTCTGGATGCTGCCGGCAGCCCTTAAAGCAACCACAAACATGGGATTGAGAAAGGCATTTCCAGAGCGAGGTCAGATGGCAGAGAGCTGCAGGAAGGAGCTGAGCAGCTGGTAGCAGCCAGGAGAGTGGCAGCAGTCTCTGTGGGACATGGCTTTGCATAGCTCATAGCACCTGGCTCAAGAGCTGTGATGCCCAATCTATGTTAGCAGTCCCCAGGCACGCCAGAAACACAGTGAGCAGCTGCCTCCTGGAGACCACAAACACATCAGCAAACACTCGGGAGAGGATCAGGGGCTGTGTAATGGGGACATGGGAAGGGAAGAGAGGACTGCTCTGCTCTCTCGTGTGCCAACCATGAGCTAGAAACGGGCCCCAAACCACAGCATCTCAGTCCAACAGGTCAGAGTCTAAGTGGGTCAGAAGCAGGCTCTGCCTGGCACTGATAAGCACTGAGTGTAGCTCATCCCCACTGACATTTGCCTTTGCTTTTAGTTTAACAAGGGCTGGACTTCCATGGGGCTTTTTTAAACCTGGTTGTCTTGATTTGCCTTTTAGTCTGGCCGAGTAAAGAGTGCTTGAAACATGCACTGGAGCCAGATTAAACTTTAATGGCCAAAGTGCTGCAGCAGCACAGGTTTAGTGTTAGGTTAAAAATGTTGGCTCTGACCAGAGAGCAGATTTGCATTTCTATTTACTAACATAATCACCTCCATCAATAATTAATCTGGGACCCTTATTAAGCCATGCCTTGTTGTCCAAGGAGAGGATAAAAAAGGGTCAGTGAGACAAATGCAGCATGGTGAGGGCCTACTCAGGCAACAGCCAGTGCAGATGTGCTCCTGAAGTGCAGAACTGCAGAGAAGCTCTTTGCTTGGCAAGGACTCTTTACAGCTCGCTGTTCATTTTTAGTGCCTGCCTTGCCCCACCGGCAGAAGGGATAATTACCAGCAGGCTCTGTTTGTATTTCCAGCACACTCTGCACCACCAAGGTGAGATTCATCCCCCAGCAACAAACCAAACTACCTGCCATGGCACCTTTAGTGTTTCTGGGGGCTGCATCTCTTGGCACAGAAAGAAGAAAGATGCCCACGTTAAAATTCAGGAGAGGAGGGTTAAAAACCTCCGAGGGATAAAAACCTCTGACTCAAAGGCTGATTCAGGGGTAAGTGAAATTGAATACTGCTTCTCTACTCAGAGCCACCTAACAGCTCCAAGTGCTGCTGGGACTGGCTTTGCTTCTGCAGTGTTCACCCAGAGCTCAGGAAAGGGGAAGCAGAGTCCAGTCTGGCCCTCGATGTGCTATAAGCAGAAGTGATGCTACCCATGGGCAGAGCTAGAGGCAGGAGTGCAGAGCCTGTGCATCCTTGCTCAAAGAGTGAGAGATAACAGTTATCTTGCCTCAGGTAACCATCCCCAGGCACTGAAATGGCTTCTCAGAGTGTCTCTGGGAGAACTCTGCTGGTTGTTGGTTGTGACAAGGCAGTAAATTATCACTGGGAAGGCTCAGCATGAGCCTGGGTTACCCTCTGAGCCAGGAGCATAGTGTGGCTGGAGTCAGGGGCAGACCTGGAGAGCAAAGTGAAGCTGAGGATCAGGGAGAGATTCCCAACTGCAGGAGCTCCCAGCCCATGAAGGACTCTCTCATGTGAAACCATGAGAGAGACTCTTCCCCTGGAGAGGCTGAGCTGAGCTGGGCAGAGTGTTCTACAAGGAATCATCTCAAGAAGCTTTGCAACTCCTCTTTCCTCCTGGCATGCTCAAGGCACTCAGAGAATGTGCAGGTCACTGTGGCCTTACCAGGAAGGAGAAGCCCTTGTTCCTTCTGTGCCTGTCACTGGTGCTCCTTGACTTGCTTCTTATGGGAGATTAAAAACATTCTCTGAAATGGTTCCTTACCCTCCCCTTACCAATCTGTGCAAGAGAAGTGCCCAAACGTGCTGGGAGGTGTTGGGGTCTGTGAGACACAGCAGAGAGCATTTATTGTTCAGTCAGAAGCTTCTCTCCACCCTCCTTTACCCTCCTAGCCTGTTCTCAGAGGGCTTGGAAGGCTCCTAAAACGTCTAAGTGTTGGCAGGGCAGTTCTTGTTTCTCTAGTGCCACTCCAAGATCAGTTCATAGCCAGCTCTAGGCACTTCTCCCCAGTCTGGGCTGTGGAGGTGCAGCCTGCGTGGCACAGGACCTGACTGTTTCTGTCTGCTGTTACTTCTGCAGAGCTGGGCTGTGGCTGCTGCTGCTGCCCTCCAGCTCTGCCAGCTCCCCATGCTCTGTGTGGTGGTTACCTGCAGTCTTTCTTCTCAGTGCCTTGTGTGCTGGACTTGGAAGCGTTCACCTACACCATGAAGTGTGGCATGAGAGGGGAAGGGGATTTGGTTGTTTCCAGTGCACTCTGGAAGCAGAGAGCAGCATGGCACTGGGCTCCTTAGCTCAGCCAGTCAGGAGCCAGTGGCCTGCAGACCCAGCTTAGGCATCAGCACAGCCAGGGCTGCCCTTGCCACAGGCAGCAGGAGCATGGTTTGCAGCCCCATTTCAGTGTGAAATCTCCTTACTTTGTGCCTACCTCACTGCCAGCAGAGCTAAAACTAATTAAACCTGGTGCAGAGCCTCTTCCAGCTCCTGCTTACTGTTTCCCCTTTAGCACCTCCCTCACCAGCAGTTTCTCTCACTTGATGTGTTGTTTTTTTTTTTGCAGTAGCAATAACATTTTACTATTATTGCCTTTATTAGCTATTGTTGTGAATAGGAAGCTGCACAAATTGCCCAAGACCTCAGGGACTCTTTTGATGTCAGAGCTGGTTTGAAACTGCCCTTGCTGAGCTGCGGATCACAAGTGGATTGGAGCACCTGAAGTGTGGCTTGGCTGGAGTCACACAGCATGGAGTGAGCAGCACAGAGTGCTCCAGATTTGCACCAGGGCAGTGGAATTAATGACCTGATTGCTGACACAGGATTCAGCTCCTGTCACTGTAAGCAGCCAGTGCCACTCAGGCTCCAGCAGTGCCCAGAAGTTATCTGTCCTGCTCTGATTGGGGGCAAGTGAGCAGGCTGCCCTCTGCAGGCACCCATCAGTCTCCCCTGGCCCTAGTGGCAGACAGGACTATGATATACAAGGTAGTTAGGTGTTACAAAGCAAAACTAAGGCAAGAGGCCCCTGGGCCCTGGCTCAGCTGAAACAATGGACACAAAGCGTGTCCTCGGGAAAAAGACCTTCTGGCTTCACTTGGCTGATGGTTGTATCACTGCGGAGGCTTTCAGACTGTGTGTGAGATAAGCACGGCAAGATAAGGAGGTGGCCTTTGCTGTGCAGCCTTCGGGCCAGCCGCAGGCAGCCCAGCTCCGCAGCCTGGAGCACCAGCCCAGCTCCGCAGCCTGGAGCACCAGCCCAGCTCCGCAGCCTGGAGCACCAGCCCAGCTCCGCAGCCTGGAGCACCAGCCCGGCGCAGGAGGTGGCAGCGGTGCCCTGAGCTGCAGGCGTGTGCTGGGAGGTGCTGGAGTGTAGCCTGGCTTTAGATCCTGACACACGAACAAGGAGCATTACATAAGTGGGCAGAAGGACTTCTGCTGGCTGTGCTGTGTGAAACGAGCAGGGTTCGTTGAGCTGTCATTTCCCAGGGCTGCTCATGTGCAGTGCGGCCGCAAGGAGCCAAGCTCCGGCGGCTTGCTCAGTTACCTCCAGTAAGGACGAGAGAGCTCCGAGGCTCAGCTGCTTCTGTTATTCTTCTGTAGTTTAAAAGATTTTCCAATTTTATCTATTTATAAAATTACTTGAAGCTGAGGATTAGAGGGAAAGGTTTAAAGCAGAAAAGCTGATTTAAGACTGAAGATCTTTCTTAGCAGCATCCATTTAAAGTTAATCTTTGATCATCTGTGAAGCTGATTACCTAACATATAAAACCTATAAAAATTATCCTCTCTTTTATTATGCAATACAAATATTGTATTCTTCCAAACGCAGCTGAGCACATCCAGGGGAGCTGCGAGCACCGCGGCAGTCAGAGCGCTCGGAGAGCTGTGAGCAGGCTGTGGTGGCGGCAGGAGGCAGCAGGACGGCGAAAAGCTTTGTCACTGTCACCGGCAGCAGTGAGACGGAATGGCGGGATCACGGGGAGGGCTTGTAAGGCACAGATAGAGTTCTCCCAAGATAGTGAAGGGCTTAATATTTAAACATACTTGACAGAGAACATACAAGAGGTCCATGATACACTGGTACAATCCATCTATTGATTTCTCATGCTCTCCTGCCTGGATATTAAGTACTCCAGATTCTCCTCCATGCATCACTGCCAGAGGGAAAATCAAGACAGATGCTCAGCTCGGGCGTCTCTTGTTGGGCCTCCCGGATCTTTGCTCCTTGCATTTCCCTCCCCCGCTCGGCAGCAGCTGACTCGGTCCCTCCAGCCCACTGTCCACAGCAGTGCCAGCAGCAGTGCCACCAGCACCCACACCCAACAGCAAAGGCCATCCAGAGCCTGCAGGCAAAGCTCCTGAGGCTGCTGTACTCAGGTGTCTCTGCTGACTGCTCCTGCCTCTTGGAAAGTGCCTGCATCTGGTGAGGCTTCCACAGCAAGCAGGGAAGGTCTCCTGAAGTTTTCTCACCCTCGGACTTGCTGGCAGAGGAGCGCTCATGAAATCTTTTGCTTTATAAATCCCCAGAAGCCAAGGGGAGGGGAAGGTGGGAATCAAGGACAACAGCACTGCCTATCAGAAGCCAGGCAGGAATCAGGCAGTCCAAGACCATTGCTCAGTTTGTAAATCACTCTGTGTCCTTCTCTGCACTTCCACCAAGGACAGCAGCACTGCCTGTCAGAATCCAGGCAAGGATTAAGCAATCCCAGAGCCCCTTCTCAGTTTCCAAATCTGTGTCCATCTCTGCACTTTCATTTGACCTGTTTGATTTTCAAATGATGTAAGAGCTTTAAAGGCTTCCCTGCTCCCTCCCTGTCTGCAGTCCAGAGGTTTAGTTAGCAATGCTCTGTGCCCCTACATGAGCAGCTGGCAGAGCTGCTGGGGCAGCCTCCTCTCTGCACCTTAAGAGCGCTGTTGTCTTCGGACACAGAGTGAAACTGCCTCAGCCTGAGGCCTGGCAGGGCTTCAGCTGGGGGAAAAACCCCTCCCTTTGCTTGCCACAGACCAGGAGTTGACACTGCCCAGATGTGAAACCTTCCCATCAGACCCCTGCCTTCAGCTGGCAGGAGGTGTCTGCTGTGCCTCTGCCACACAGAGCCAGCACTTGGCTTTCACGTCTGTTAGGTGTCCCTGAGCTTGAAACCAAGGGCAGGCTTTGTTAGCTCTATGTTTAGGCAAGCACTGGACATCCACGTGGAGAAAGGAAAGATGTAACTATTTTTGATACCCAATCTGGACACAGAAGACTAAGGGTGGGCTGTTCCCGGGTGAAATGTGCCACTGCAGTGTTTGCACACACAGCTGCTGAGATGGTTCCAGAGAAAACCTCTGCTCATTAAATGTGGCTCCACTGGCACAAAGATCTGTCCTGTGGAGCTTGTCTCCTGCACTCGAGAGTTGAGTGGTGCAAATGCCCAGCCAAGGGAGTCTCACAGCAGGGCTTGGTGGCAGAGTGCTGCTTCCAGACCTTGATCCCCTGAACACCTGGAAGAGAGGCAGGTGGTTCCCAGGCAACACTTCCTGGTGTAAGACCTGAGCTGCTGATGTGAGCAGGTCCCTTCCGCTCTTTCTGCACGCTTGGTCTTTGTTTCTGCAAGACTTGAGAAGGTTTAGTGTTGCTCGGCCCCCACTGCCCTCCCTGTGTGGCTCCTGTTTCCTCGGGACGCTGCTGCTGAAAGCAGGAAGGTGCTGGCACATCAAGGGCAGCCACGTCCTGCCTTCTGAGTGACTCTGAGAGTCAGTGCTTTAAATAGCTCAAATAATACCCTCTGCTTGCTTAGAGAAATGAAATCTAATTTATAGTAATTAAAGCACATTAACCTGATTAAAAATGATCTCCATCATCCTATATTTATTGCCTAGCAGCTTTGCTGCCCTGGCAGCATTGGTTTAGGCTGAGCAGGGATTGCTCTGTCAGAGATGTTCAGCAGTGGGCTAAACAAGGGCAGCTGGAGAAGTTGAAAGGGAAAGAGGAGTTAGGAGTTTCAGGAGTGGGCCTTTGAATTCTTCAAGAAGGGGTCTTAGTTGTTGAGTCAACAGGGGAAGGAACCTTCGTACCTTTTAGATTCCCATGCCAGCCTTCTGCATTCCCTTCGGAGCTCAGAAGTGAGGCATTTCCTGCACACTCCGAGGGCTGGGAGCAGAGTCACTGCCACCCTCCAGCGCAGCGCCACAGGAACCCCCCAGCTTTCTTCTCAGTTCCTGTGAGTTCAGCCTTGCAGTAGCCTTACAGAGTCAGAGGTCTTGCAAATGCCTGAGTGGAATTCAATCTGCCATCAATTAAGTTGTTACAATATCTTCCGGGAGGAGAGGCAGCCAATAGGCTGAGGATCTTTTCAGCATCTACAGCTCCCTGCTAGCTGTACCTCATGGCTCCTGTTTCAGAGAGATGCAAACGATGCCTCTGGGGCGAACTGGGAGCTCCTCAGCTCAGCAGTGCGCCACAGCCCAGTCACAGAGCCTGCCCGATGCAAGGTGTGTGAGGACAGAGCTCACCTTGGAGCTGCCCGGGCTTCCAGATGTCTGTTTGTAGTGAGTACAAAGCAGAGGGCACCACTGCACCTCAGCACCTTGAAGAATATTCACTATAAATCATTCTCCTGCATCATCTGCTACTTTTAAAAGGGAAAACAGGCGTGGAAAAGATTTGTTCAATCTTGGGTCTGCCTTCAAGCATCAAAGATCAATGTGCACTCTGATTAAGTTGTGCTCTATAGATTTCTGCAGTCAAGTTCATCAAAGAACCCATTTCTCTTCCTCTAATGATGCTTAAACCTAAAGTTCTCTGAAGTGTTTTAATTTTCACTTGGTCATTACAAGACGACAGTGACTTAATGAACTGCAAATAGGAGAAGAAAGTAACTTAAATCATGTTTGCATCCTTTTTTGTGGTATTAGCATAACTCTTCTTTCATCATTTCAATGCCTCCAGTGATTTCTCCACATCTGAATGTAAAAATCAAATTAAGCAGCACTTCTGCATCCAGTGTACCAACAAAAATACAAACCCAGTGGAAGAGGAGAGATAAATTAAGGGCAGCAAGCTGCAACGTTCCTGTACGTGGTGCCACAGTAACTGTTGCTGAGCTTCCTGCTGAGATGAAAGTCGATGAACATTTATCATCAATAATCAGGACCCAATCTGTAAACTCTTCCTCTGTGGGGACCTTCTCCGAGAGCCAAACAAACAAAATGCCTCAGGTGACAGCACAGGGGGGCTGCAGTGTGCAGAGCAGGGCCTGGCCCCCAGCTCAACCCCTCCACTCCGTGCACCTTAACCAAACGTGGCAGCTCCTCGGCCCTCTCTCAGGTTGCACTCACTCAACATCCTGACTTCCCTTTCTGCAGGCTGCCTTCCTGTTAACGGAAGGAAGAAGAGGGTGAGGTGCAGAGTGCCTTGCAGTGCCGGTGGGGAGCTTGTGCTAGCCCTCAGCCTTCGCTGCGGGTGATGGGGTCCTTGCACCTGCTGTCTTCTGGAAAGGCTCTGGCAAGCATGGATGAATAAACTGAGCATTCGTGGTACCTGTTAACCTTGCAGAAAACTAAACTTTAAAGCGTGGATTAATTGCAAGTGAATGACTCCCATTTGTCATTGACCCCCTTGCAGTAAGTGCTCGGCGCAGCCTGCGCTCGCTGGCAGGAGGGGATTGCTTTGGCGAGCAGGAGTTGGTGAACATGGCACTGCTGTGCCTCAGGCTGCCACACCCAGGGCGGAGTGGCGGTCACACCAGTCACGGTGGCAAAAGGCCCCTCAGTGGCCTCCAGCTCATTAAACAGGAGATGACTCCTGAGGTGCCAGGCAGCTTCCAGATGTAGGCATCAGCCTGTGGCTGCTTGGGCACTAACCTGTGCGGGCAGCGCGGCGGCACCAGGAGCTGCTTAGCTGCCTCTGCTCCCCTGGGCTTCTGCGTTTTGTTTCATGTATTTGAGAACCTGCTCTGATTCCAGCAGCAGCTCCAGCGAGAGCCACTGCCCAGGACCAGGCCACAGGAGCGGCTCAGTGCCTGGAACATCTTCAGAGCTGAGGTGGGGCTCCTGAGCAGGCACAGCGTCTGCAGCACTCTGGGCCTCTGCAGTAATACAAGGTGAAGCAGTGCCCAGTTACAGAGAGCCAAATGCTGCTACTCCTGCTACCACCTGGGGTTTGCTCTAATAACCACCAGTGAAGGCAGAGAAAATCCCTTTAATTCCAGAGTTACACTGCCATCATCCAGCCCTGTTAAAGACTGGAAGTTAATCCTAAAGTACCATTTCCATCATTAAAAGATGATCGTTGTTCTTTTGTGCATTGCATGCCAGGGAAGATTTCCCTGCAGCTTTTAGATGCCTCTTCCAGCAGTACTTGCCCATGTCTGCCTTTGCCATACAGTGGCTGCTGTTTTCTTCAGGGGTTCTTGCTACCCTTAAAAGCAAACAGTTCAGACATCACAGTGCTCTGTGCCACTCTGGGCTTATTACAAGAAGTTTCCCCTCGGAAATGCAGTTTGTGAATGGTTTGGCTGTTCCCTGCCCCCCCCCAACTTTAGAAATCACCCAGGCTAGACTCATCAGCTCTGGAAATTGAATGAATCTTATATTTACAGCTGGCACAATATACAAGCAGCTATTTACAGTATATACAGTTATAGACAGAAATAGACAAGGTAAAAGGTAATACAGAAACACAACTTCCCTCCCAGAAACCTGAGTCCCCAGGAGGGGCTCCCAACCACCCCTGCACCTTCCCCCTGCCCCTCTCAACCTTACCCCAGTCCCAAGGAAGAACAGAGGTTTGGCCAGTGGTTATGAAGCAAAGTGGGTTAGGCCAAACTGGAGGGTGAGGTTAGAGAGATGCAGCTCAGCCAGCAGCCCCAGCGAGAGTGGTGCCGAGAGTGTTCTCTGATGTTTTTGTTTCTCGTGCCTGTACATCTCAGCAAGGCTGTGAGCAAAGCAGGCATCACCCTTGTTTCCTTTCCACAGCCTGTAATCTGGTTCTTCTCACCAAAACATTCCAGCCTGCTTCAAACTAGCACACAGTTGTAATTTGGATTCAAGGATTTAGTCCAGCTTTAAGTCTGTCTTACCACTTCTGTATCACCTTTAACTACATCAGGGGTTTAGTTTTCCTGAACACCTCTCCTGGAGAGCTGGCCAGGATCGTGGCTGCCAAACCGGTGCCCCAGCAATGATGCCCCAGTGATGTCATGGGCACCTCTGCCACCTGATGCTGGGAAGAACAACCACCTTCTGGCAGTAATTCCAAATGCCACCTAAGGAAAGCACAGTGCCATGTCACTGAAGGCAGAGCCGGGCTGGCCAGATCTCTAGCATCAGTAATAGCATTTTTTCAGGCAAAAGTGCAGTTAGGGCCCTGGATCCTGTTCAATCTTGCTGGCTCACTGCTGTTAAGGTCTTGCTTTGGTGACAAAGGAGGTGGCAGCAGTGGAACGAGAGGTGGTGAATCCCCAGCGTCTGATGCGCTGACTGTGCTCTGCTCTCTGCCTTGTCAAAGCCCAGGAGAAATTAGATGCTGCCACTTGCACTGCACCCTGCACAGCCTGGCTCTCCAGCCTCTCTGCTCATCCTCAGAGCCACCCGAAGGCCTGCTCAGAAAATCTCCAGCCAGGATCAGGAGAAGAATGGATTGCTCCTGGTTCTCCTGTGTCTCTCTTGCACCCTCCTCAGGCAAGCCGACAGAAGTTTTGAGCCCACCGCAAGCCTCTCATTTGCCGTTCATCCTCCCCGAGAAAAAAATCCCTACCTCTTCTTCCTGGGGAATAGAGCCTGCATTAATTGCTGCTTCAAACAGCATACACTTAGAGATGGAAATGCGGGCTGAGATGAGACAGTAATGGAAATCTTGCCCCAAAAAAGGCAACAACTTTTCTCATAAGGATTCCAGCACGGCAGAGAAGAGACAGAGAAAATATGCTACAGGGCACATAAAGAATTGATTCCAAACAAAATGTGGTTCAGAGATTTCCCACCAGGCCTCAGCAGCTCCTTAATGCAGCTCATTCACAAAGTCCTTCGGGGAGCCCAGGCAGGGCAGGCTGCTGCTGCTGCTGCTGCTCCACAGCCCCACGTGAAGGAGAACACTCAAATGTCCCCACAGGCCCAGGGGTGCTGGCAGCTTCCAGAGCCTCTGTCAGGCAGCTGGCACTCGCTGGCTCTGCTTCTGGTGATCCAGGTAGGGCCAGGATCCCTGAGGGCAGCTGGGCACCATTTCCTGTTTGGATGCAGTGCTGGCTGAGTGGCTTGGTCCCCTGAGCATCCAAACCTTGAGTCAGCAATGGGCAAATGAACAGACACAGCTCCCATGGCACAGGGCCCCGTTTGTAGCTCTGCAGCCACCTATCACTCTCCTGTCTGAACTCATCTCAACCACCTAACAGCAGCAGATGCAGAAATCTGAATGGATTTCAGGATTCTCCAGATGCAGCCCCTGGGTTTGGCAGCCCAAGCAAGGCTGTTAGTAACTTCAGACTGGGGGGGGGAGGGTTTGCTGTTTTCTTTCAGCTTATTAATCCAGGTCTAAACAGTCTGAAGAGAATCTGGGGGCAAAAAGGTGTGTGAGCAGGGAGAGGACCAAAGCAGCAGTGAGCCCAGCCTCATTAACCATTACATCCTTTCTGCAGTCGGTGGCTATTGCTGCTCTGATCCTGTGGTTGGCATTGAACAGCGATGAGAGCTCTACCAGGACTGAGAGACCATTGCAGGGCAGCTTGAGATGCATTTCAGAAGCCTTTAAAAACTGGTGGAAGTGGTGGAGTCTGTCCTTGCAGGGGCTTCTGAGGTCCTGTTGCTTGGACAAGCAGTGTGGCAGTGCTGACTGTAGCCGTTGCTTCCCTTGCCCACAGTGCTATTTGCATAAGGGCTGGAGACAATGCGGTGCTGCTGGTTGGGAGCTGCAATTTATTGTTCACTTAGCTCCTCAGAAACAATCCCATTCCTCAAGCCAATAGAAAATTGTCTGAATTATTCACCTGGGTTCATTATTAGAAGATATTTTATGGTGACACCACAGAAGTCATTATTTATAACATATGGGATCATCTTTCACCAACTGTTTTTTCCTTTATCATCTTGTAAATGTCTTGAAACTCTGAAGTAAATCTTGACTCTCCCAGTCAGGAGTGCCCAGCGATGATAAACAGGCACATTATGAGCACAGGATTGCAGCTGCAGTGCTTCTCCCCAAACTGCAGATTAGCTTCTGCTTCTGAGAAACAGACTTCTGGAGGAGTTTTTCCCTAAGTGCCTCACTTTGTCACAACGCAGATATCTGCCCTGCAGCTCAGATGCAGATGGAACAAAAATTAGGGCTAGGGAGTATGTAGGCTTCTAGTTTGAAAAGAGAGTGACCTCAATCAAAACAGATTCCAATGTGAAGGAAAACCTGTGACTTGCCAGGAAGAAAAACAGCTGAAGCAGTGTGTGTGAGACTGTGTGCGTGTGACAAACTGTGCGAGAGCTGAACTGTGCTGATGGACTTTGGCAGATTGATGCAACGGACAGAAGGTGACTCCTAAAACACCAAACCAGAGCTTTCCTTTGGCATTACAGCCACAGCACAGCCAGGGATGCTCTGACACCCAGCTGGGAAGAGAAAGTTGCTCTTCTGTGCTAGTAGATGTGGTCAGATCAGAGCAAAGAAGGTCAAAACTTGGTCTGGTTGCTTGTCATTGTGGTTCTGGTGAGATCAGAAGGAAGCTTCCTTCCTTGTCCCTGCAGAATACATTCAGGGAAATGCCAGCTCAGGAGCCTCACTGCCTGCTGTCTCAGAAGCACTTTCCTCAGCCTCGCAGGCTTGGCGGAAATGCTGACCTGAACAATTCCACTCCAGTCAAGCCACCTCTGGCTTCTAAGTAGCTCAGGCCCTGGTCCAATTCTTTCACTGTCTTCACAAGGAGGTCTGAGCTACCACAAGCTGCTGCTGTTGCAAGTCTTGAGAAAGCTGCAGTGGCCAAAGCAGCCCTTCTCGTGTCAGGCTTTGTCATCGCAGCTCCCCTCCAGCTTTGAAATCCCAGAATGCAATCAACAGGAATTCCGTGCTTATTTGGAGCCCGAGATTCCATTCTTTGTCCTGCCTGCCTTTGCAGGTGTCCTGGACAAGGGGAAAGCCAGGACGCTGCTCTTGAAATCGGTGTTGCTGCTCTCGTACTGGCAGCAGCATGGGGAAGAGCAGCAACCTCCCTGCTGCATATGAAACGCTCTGAAAGAACAGCCAACAGGGCAGAAGCGAGAGCAGAATTTAGTTAGCAGACAGAACACTTCGGGTGCAGTAAATGTGGCGATGGCTTGCTGCTGTAAGCCCCTGAGGCGTGCCGGAGTCGCAGCGGCAGGCAGCGGCAGGCTCCTGTGGAACTGAGCCGAGCCTGCTCCCCGGGGACGCGTCAGCCGCTGGCCAGCCCTGGACGCGCCTCAGTGCCCCCGAACCCCCTCTCCAGCGGGCTGTGTAAGGTGCCTGTCAGGCAGACAGCAGCTGCCGGGGATGGAAAGGCCTCCCCAGGGGTGCTGGCACTGGCAGATGCTCGCAGTGTCCCTCGCAGAGCAGTGACAGCCTGAGCCGGGCAGTGACGTGCGCCTTGCACACCCGCGGAGCTGCTGCCAGCGCTGGGACGTGGGAAGGGGAGATGGAAGTCAACATTCCTGACAGACCCAAAGCTCCCCAGAGCAATCTGTGTTTGCAGCCATTAACTCTCTGTCCCTACTTAGTGATCAACTCCAGAGGGGGACCAGAGCTGGGACTGTCGTTTGGAGTCCCCCTGAGCACTGCCGACCCTCTGCTGGGGAGCTGGGAGCTGCAGATGGGCTCGGAATCGCTGCCTCTGCCAGCTACTGCCCCCGAATCGCTGGGCAGCAGAGCAAGGGTTGGCTCTTCTCTTCAGGCTCTGCTATTATGGTCTGTGTGGAGTGGAATCTTTCACTGGATTTTTTAAAACGTAGGATGGGCTCTGTGCGAGTCCCTTGGGTGCCTCTGGACCTCACCAACCTTTTAAAGCATTTCTGGGAGACGAGGCAGGGAGCCTGAGGAGGTGTAATAACCCTCGGGTAACTGTAAGCACCTGTGGCTGCCATGCCAGCGTCGCCTTGGCCCTCCCAGTAGCTCTGAGCAGCAGGTCAGTGCCTGCAGCAGTGTTTTGTGTCTGTCACAGCCCAACGCTGCAGCAGCCAGCTGGGGTTCTCAAATCTGCATCTGCTTGAGAGCTTTGCTCTGCTCCAGGAAGGGCTTCCAGGGCAGATTTCCTCCTCTGCTTGAGAGATTCAGTTCACATCTAAGGGGCCACCTAACATGAGAGCAGAAACACCACTGTGTGTGGGCACTATCATGGGTGAGGATGAGGGGAGATGCAAGGAGTTTCAAAGCCATCTGAGAACACTTCTCACAGCAAGAGCCTCCCTCCAGCCATCCAAAACTTCGGGTACCTGGGACAGTGAGGTCTGGGGCTCCAGCAAAGGCACTCTACAGCTTAGACTAATTGCAGAGGCATACTGAGAATGGGAGCAGAAGAGCTTTTGATGTGTTCTGCTTTCTCATGCTTGGCTATCATAAAGATGGTGCTAACGTTTTGTCTGGGCTGCTGAGGTTGGTGCTGCCTTGGCTTTGAACTTAACCATGAACTGAAATAAGATGCAAAAATGACCCTCCCTTGGTGGTCCCTGGTGCTGCAGCTGGGCAGGTGTCACCAGCCACCTCCAGTGATGCCTGAGCACCATGCTTCAGCTGGCAGAGCAGAAGTGCCCTCGGTTTCAATCTCCTGTTATTTCAACTACTTCCCTTTTGTGAGGTGAGCTGGAGAGGTAAACTCTTGAGATAAGCTCTTCCAGCTGGCAGCAGCACAGAGCAGTGGCAGTGACCTCCCTGGGAAGTGCCTCCACAATGTCTGCAATCTTGTGTAATTTAGTGACATTTGCAGCAAAATACTGCTGCTTCAGAAATGCCTTTGCAGGGAGCAGAGAGCAGCCCTCAGCTGCTTAGCACGGTGGTGTTTGGAGCACCAGGAACTCCCTCAGCTCTGGGGAAATCATCCTCATCTCTCCTTTTGTTTGCTCTGACGTTTTTATGGGGCTCCTCTTTTAGCACATCAATGGCTGAGCTGGAAACAGCCTCATCAGCTCCTCGGGAGCAGCCAGGGAGAGACTTCAGACAGATTCTGCTGACAGCTGTGGCCAAGTCCTCGCCACTGTGCCACAGTTACCGGAGAGTACCGGGGATAAGACATTCTGAACCTGCACTGCCCAGGCAGCCCAAGACTCAGAAACCTTCCACAGCAGTTACTAATTGCACCTCCTTCATTAACTAGGTTGTTTTCCTCCTGAAGAGAGCTACCCATTAGCATTAATTAACACTACCTAATCAAGACTCCACCTTCCCTCTGATTTTGTTTGGAGACATTCACACTGAGTACCTTCAAACCAAACTTTCAGTACCTGCTGTAGCCTTTTCTTTCAGTCTTTATGTTGCTTTCTCTCCTCACGCCTTAGTTCATTTTGCTGAGCTTGGTTCTTCATGGGGGCAAGCAGGAGCTCTGCTGGGGTTTAAGTGCCTCTGCCTCTCTTGGTGATTACTGACATTCCAATTCTAGGGGCTGGTGCTCACATCCTTGATCAAGTTTTCAGTTTGAAGCTGTGCCCTGTTTGATGGAGAAACTTTCTTGGCAGTGTCTGGAGTACAAATTGGAATCTGAAGGGGCTTGATCCCTGAGCCTGATTTTCAGCGAGTGCTGCCAACAGGGCTCCAGTTCCATGGAGCTGCTGCCAGCCCTGCAGCTGGGCCTGAGAGGTGCATTGGACAAAGCCAAGGCACGTCAGGGGTGCAGACAGCACGGCCCGAACACAGAGGAAGTCACCTGCAGCACTCCATGTTTCTTAAGCTGCGCTCTCCATTGCAGTGTCAGTTCTGGACACTTCAGGGTGGCCAAACAGGCAGAGCCAATGAGAGCTGCCTCTGTGTGTCCTCTTTGCCCTTGGGTGAGCACGCAGTGAGCCTGTGGAGCTCTGGGGGTTGTTCTCTGTGGCAGTCATACCTGGACAGGCACTTTGGGTGCAGTTGGGTTTTGAGCAGCTTTTCAAAGTAGCTCAGTTCCCAGTTAAGAAATCTGGGAGCCATTGCTCATTTTGAACCCTCAGTGGCTTCTGCTGCCCTCAGCTTGAGTTCCTGGGTTCAGAGCACTGCCGCAGGTGCCAAAGGACAGGTGACACTGCAGGGGACATCAGCTGGGACCTGCCGTGCTGGCAGCTGAGCAGATATGCAGACGGCAGAGCAAAGGGACAGCTCCAGCTGCTGAACTCAGGACTCGGAGCAGAACATCTCCTACCTGCTCCCTTCTCCTGACTTACTCCAGAGCCGCAGGCTGCTCCTGGTTGCAGTCAATGAGTGAGTGCAGGCAGGAGCTGCCCCTGTCTGTCAGATGTGTGAGCAGGAGGATGTCTGGGTCTGAGCTCGCTCGGAAGCAGATGGAGCCCAGCAGGGGGGCAGACGCAAACGGCCTTCAGTGAGCACCTGAGAGAAAGGTCAGAGCTGAGACTGAGATGATGTCAGAGTGGCAGGGAGCGAGTGCCTGAGCCGCAGAGGCACTGCCTCCACGCAGCGACTTAGCTATCAGCCCAGCTCCGGGCAGAGACTTCTTTAATGCTGACTGACGTTTGCTTGCTCTTGTAGCTTGTGCAGCTGAGTGATAACCTTTAATTTTCCTCCAATCTTAGACTGTAATGGGAAGCACCAAAGGTAGCAAGAGCTAAATGGCAGACATTAGAGCTCCCTTTTATCAGAGGAATGCCAGACGCACATCTGTGCGGGGCTGCCAGCATTTGGTGCTCTGTGCAGGACCCAAAGGAGAGAACTCCCCACGTGTGCACTGCCAACACCACCCTATCTCTGCTCTGAAACCTGCCTGCTTTGGTGCTGTCAAACTGTGCCCCAGCTTCCTCAAGTGGGACTGACTGGAGAAGTGCTGGTTGGGAAGCAGCAGAAGGTGTTTTGCAACTGGCAGTGGAAAGCTTTGGCCCCTCTGAGTGAAATTCCACTGAGTAGGATTTCCAGGAGGGCACAGAAGTGCACAGCTCCCTGATTTGCTTCCCCCTCCTAAAGAAAGCTGCAGCATTCCCTTGGTTCTGTTAGAGTTGTACAGGCTGCAAGCCAGCCCAGGCTGAAACCTGAGCAACTCTGCTCAGAGCCTTCTCCCAGCTGGGGCTGGCTGCAGAGCTGTCCTCTGCTCTTTGCTGGGAGTGCAGCAGTGCTGACCTGCAGGTTTAGGTCAGTTGATGTCCACCTGATACTGCTGAGGTCACAGCAGAGCCAGCTCACATGCACAGCTCTGTCCTGTCAGCTCAGCTGCTGGACTCTGCACAGGAGTAGCTGCAGAGCTGGGCTGGGCTCACAGCATCAATCCCTTCATGACAGTGCAGGTTTCCTTCCCCACCGTCCATGGCCACACTGGAGTGTGGGCACAGATGCATTTGGGGTGACCCAGAGCACAGGAAACCAGCCAGGGGTGTAAAGAGACTTCATGTGAGTTCTCTGCTCTTCTCCAGGTCCTGTATGGAGAACTTTAGTGCAATCTGGACACCCACATGGCCTTGTGCCACAGTCTGCAGGATGCAGGCATTGAGGACCCCAACATACCCAGCAGGTTTTGCCCCCTCCTGACCCACTCCTCCCAGATGCAGGCCTTCAGCTCCCTGCCTGGCTCTCAGGGTGTGCAGGAGGACTGCACTTCATGAAGATCCTCCTCTGGGTACCCTCTCTGAATGCCTCACTGCAGGGGCAGCAGCATTGGAGCCTCTGCTCATCCATCTGCCTTAAACAAGAAACCAGCTTCAACCTGAAACAAAGCCAGCAGAACCTGCCCCAGCCTCCCTGCATCCCTCAGCCACTCCCTCTCCATCTCACCCTCTAACATGTTGTGCAGGCTCACCAACACCTTTCCAGCCTGCTCTAACCTTACTCCTCATCTCCTCGTGCACATGAGCCTAATTAACAGCCATCACTCAATTTATTCTTGATCTAAACATAATTAACAACGTGCTTAAGTCATCATTTTGCTTATGTCTACTAACCAAAGCCAAACTTGTCAAACCATTGCTCCATTAATTTAATCTTCCTCTAGGTCTGGGGAGATTCAATTACTCCAATGCAGTTATTGGCACAGTGAATGTCTGCAGCTGTGCTTAGACACTTCTAGAGGCTTTAGCCAGGTGGGGCTGGGCTCTGCTGCCAGGCAGTCAGCAGTAGAACAAGGGGACACAGCCTCAAGCTGTGCCAGGGCAGGTTCAAGGTGGATGTTAGTAGGAAGTTGTTGGCAGAGAGAGTGATTGGCATTGGAATGGGCTGCCCAGGGAGGTGGTGGAGTGGCCGTGGCTGGAGGTGTTGAAGCCAAGCCTGGCTGGGGCACTGAGTGCCATGGTCTGGTTGGTTGGGCAGGGCTGGGTGCTAGGCTGGGCTGGCTGAGCTTGGAGCTCTCTTCCAACCTGCTGGACTCTATGATTCTGTCACCTTACCTTGCTAGGCGGCTGCTGGCATGGCAGGAGTGTTGAGGAGCAGAGGGGCTCCCTCAGACACAGCCCATGCTGCGCTGCCTGACTGATGCCATCCACTTGCTTGTAGAATTGCAACTCTGTGGCTGCTTTTTGGCTGTGTTCCTCTATTCAGCTGCCTGGAACAAGGCAAGACAGAGATGCTGTTGTGATGTCTCCCAGGACTTGAAAAGAGAGCCCAGCAGCACTCCCTATTGATGCAGGGATCACTGCCGTGTGAATACTGCTGGCATTTAAGTCCCCAGCAGTTCAAACGTACCCTGAATGAGAGAAGGGGTAGGAAAGCAGCCCGTGGGAATGCAAACAGGAACGTTCTGCCCTAGAGGGCAGTGTCTTGTTCGCTGCCAGCTTGTGAAAGCTTTGTGCTCATCTGGGGGCATCTTCAGGCACCTCTGCTGCGCCGCTCTGGCTGAGCGAGGGCTCCCCCGACTGAGGACAGCTGAGGACAGGGCCTGCACTTTCTGAGTGATCAGGCCTCTTAAAATCTCCCTCCATGAATAAAATTAGTGATACGTTCCCTCTGCTGTCATCATTGGAGTGAGCCAGACCTGGCTTGAGACCTCCCCAGCTGGTGCTGGCAGAGCTGCCAAGCTGCGGGTCCTGTCTGCAGCACAGCAGCTCTGTTACCTGGGCACAGCCCCCCCTGGCCACCAGCTGCCCAGGTTTGGTGGTCCTGGCAGTTGAAAACGAACCCATGGAGCTCTGACTCAGTTTCAGACAAAGACTTGGAGCGATCCCATGAAACTGATATCAGAGTAGCCAGATCCTCTCTATGCACACCAGTGCCCATCTGGTGTGCGTGGGGCCCTGGGGGGAGCCTGCAGGAGACGACACAGAAGCATTTTGAGGAGCTCTGGGTTGAGCAGAGGAGCCTTAGGCAAAGGGGCATGGAGCTGTGAGGAGGATGGCTGCGCCTGGCGCTCTGGTGCAGTGGTGCCTGCCCATGCCACAGCCCACATGCCCCCTGCCCCAGCTGCAGCTCCTGCCCACATGCTGCTGTCTCCTCCCACCAGAGCCAACTCCCCCCAGTGCTGTTCATGCTCCCGAGCAGTGGCCACAGCTGGCCCTGCACCCACAGCTGTTTGTGTGCAGTGCACTGCAGTGTGGGGCACGTCAAGACCCCATCAACCAGGCAAGAGATCAAGGCCTGTCCCATCCCTCAGCACTCCCAAAGGTGCATCTGGGGCACTGCTTATGCCCTACAAGGAGCCTCTGCTGGTACTTATGGTACCCATGCACAGGATGGTTGCTGTCTGTGGCCTTTTGTTACTGAGGTGTCAGGATGGCATTTCTGTCTGACTCCAGAGGCCTCCCTGCCCAACCCAAGGAACGTCTGGGGCTTTGCTGAGAGAGAAAATCCCAACCACCAGCTGGGACAGGCTGGTGCCTGCTCCTCCAGCAGACAAAGCCTCAGTGCAGGATCCTGTCAGGGTTTTGACCCCAGAGCCTGTATTTTTTCACAGCATGCCCTGCCCTCCGTTCCTAACCACTGCAAACCTGCAAAGCTCTGCATTTGCCTGCACCCTTGCGAGCTCCTGTGCTGCCAGGAGACTGCTTCATTTCACTGCCAAAACCAAACCTCACCAAGGAGTTTGGAAACTTAAATTCAGAGTATTTGCTTAGAATCATAGAATCACAGACTCAGCCAGGCTAGCAGAGAGCTCCAAGCTCAGCCTAGCACCCAGCCCTGCCCAACCAACCAGACCATGGCACTAAGTGCCCCAGCCAGGCTTGGCTTCAACACCTCCAGGCATGGCCACTCCACCACCTCCCTGGGCAGCCCATTCCAATGTCAATTACTCTTGCTGTGAAGAACTTCCTCCTGACATCCAGTCTGAACCTGCCCTGGCACAGCTTGAGCTGTTGCTGGGTGCCTAGGAGCCCTTCCCCATGTGCACAGCTTCAAGGTGGGCTGAGGAGCCCCTGGGGCAGTGCAGGCAGCCCCCATCTGCAGCCACCTTACGTAGCAAAGTCCAACACTTAGCCCAAACCTGATTCCTCTCTCAGGAGCACTCTGCAGTAGGTAGTCACTGACTGTCAAAGCAGAAACCAAATTAACTGCACCTAGAGAGTGAGTAACTCTCACAGGCCTCCCATCTGCACCCTGAGGCTTCATCTTCCCAGCAGCCCCTTAGAGACCCTCAGCTACCAGCTCCAGATCTGATTCTCCTCTCACAGCAGTGTAAATCAGCATCAGCCATACTGGAGGCATTGAATTTATACCACAGTAAATCCAGCATGAGAGAGGAATCAGTCAGCTTCTCATCCACAGCCATAAAGCAGCAGGCTCACAGAAATAAATGGCAAGAAGCTTCCTTGGGTCCATTCCAGCTGGTAAAAGTTATTGATAAACACATTTTAATGAGGCCCTTTTACACTGTGCTGTATTTCACCTGATGTTTGTATGGTAATGCTCAGGGACTGCTGTACTGCAGGAGCTGCAGGATGCTTGGCTGCAGCCACCTCCACGAACGTGTGAGAGCAGCAGGCTGCTGGCATGCCACATATGGAGGAGATGCACAATTTAGGGTTCCCAAATGGCATCTTTACATAATTGTTAGAAGGCTTGGAGGAGCTGAAGAGCTGCAGCGGTTCAAAAAGAAAGGGAATCATAAAGCTAATGATAAATAAATATTTGCACACACATGCCAGGCAGTAACTGCTGCCTTAATGTGTCAGAAGACAGAGGAACAGCTGCCAGCTCTGCTTTCCCTCATGACAAAGTTCTTAGGAAGTTAAATGTGGAGCCCACAGCAGGTTTGAATCCCTGCCCTTGTTTTCCAGGTATTGTTAAACGTTCCTTGGCCACCTCTGCCCCTGCAGCTCCAGCTGTGAGCAGAACTTCTCTCAGCAGCCTGTGCTCTCTGGGCAATGACAGGGCTGCTGCAAACAGCTTTTCGGTTTCAAACCAGAGAGGAGGGCAGCAGCCTGCACAGGCTGTGAGTGATTCATCTGCTGGGCTCCCGGCAAAGCCACCGTCGGCTGGCAGCAGTTTGGCAGCGGACCTCTGGCATGTGGGAGCATGGCCCGAGGGCACACAGGGCTCAGCAGAGGCAGCTTTCGAGCAGCTTTCTGGTGCCAGCTCACCGGGACCGGTTCCTGCTGGGGGAGCTTCTGTCCCTGGTGCTGGGCTGCCTGTGCAGCAGCAGCTCCATGTTCTCCTGGAGCAGCAGGCACGCCTGACGTGAGCTTGTGCCACTGAGAGGCTGCTGTCTGAATGGAGACAGAGGACGTCTGGCACCAGCACCCTCTGAGAAGCCAGCCTGGAGCGCTGGGGACAGTAGTCTGCAGCTGCGAGTGACAGCAAGTTAGGGAGAGGGAAGAGGAATGGCGATCCTGTGGGATCTGCCGAGGGTGACAGCATGGATGCAAAGCAGCAGTGTCCTGCCTTGTGCCCCAGACACCACGTCAGACAAGTTAGAGCAGAAAAAGCAGACCACAGCAATATGGAAATGTGGGAACCTGCAACTGGAAGTGGAGATGGAAGTAGCTCCTGAGCTGCATGCAAGAGAGGATGGGCTCCTCCTGGAATCTGTCCTGGAAAAGGGAAAAAGTGCTGGCACAAACCACCAGGGAGCATGGCTGCGGTGGGGGAGCTGCTCATGGACAGCAGCACTGTCTGCAGCAGTGAGAGCCTGGCTTTGTCTCAGGCCCTGTTGGATCCTGCACTGTCTCCTGGGAGTAGCAGTCACTTCCAGACCCCACTGGCAGTGCTGGAAGCACCCAGCTGGCGTCAGGCTTCTGCTCTGCCTAATTGACCAGTGTCATAGCTGGGAGGGCTTGCAGGGGCCGTTGTTTGTCTGTGCTGGGGTACACACAACCAGCACGAATCCTCCTGCTGCCAGGCAGCCTGGCCCTGCTCGTTTCCAGAGCTTCCATTTGAACCCAGACTGCCTCCTCTTTCCCTCAGAACTGCCTGCTGCCTGCCATCACCGCTGGCGTCGGTAACCGCGCACACTGCCCTCCCTGCTCAGCCCCTGCTCAGAGCTGGTGCTCACCAAGGGGACAAACCACATCTGGTTGTTCACTGAAACAAGCCTGAGGGCCCTGCTTGTGGAATCCCTCTCACGGTCACGCAGTGCTGGCTCCATTGCTGTGGAGTTCAGCTGTGAACTGCAAACAAAACAAGAGCAGTTCTGCCTCCCTGGGCTGACCTGGGGCTTAGAGGATAATCAAGCTCCAGAAATGGAAAACACCTCCTGTTGTAAATGAGAAACTGTCTGCAGAGGAAACACATAATTAATTTAAAGTGTATTAATATTAACCAGAATTAATTAATATCAATCAGAATTAATTATTCTCTGCTGCATACCCCCAGCCTCTAAGCGGAGCACGTAAGGCTTAACACTTCCAGTCAGCACCCTGCAAAGCCTGAAGGACGTTGCCTGAGACACTGTGTTCACCAGGCCAGTGTCTGGCTCCTCGTGTGCCCATGCCCAAGGCTGCCCAGCCATCCCAGAGCTGCCACACTCCCACAGCCAGCCCAGGAGTGGCTTGCTGAGCTTTGGCAGATGGAGGAGACAGATCAGGGAGGAGCTGCCAGCTCCTCACTGGCAGTCAGTCAGCTCGTGGTTCTGACCCCTTCCCTTGCCCCCAGCTGGGGCACTTTAAGAGCTCTGCTGCTACCTCTGCAGGGTGCTTGAGCAGCTCCTCGTTGCAGTCCTGCAGCCTGCCCACCACCAAAGGGCTCCTTACTCGCAGCAGCGTCAGCCCTGAAAGCTGAGCTCCTGGTCTGCAGCGCTCCCACTGATCCCTGCAGCAGATCCCAAAGTGTGCAGGCAGGGAACAAGCCCCGAGGCCCCAGGGTGCAGCCTGGGCTACAGCATACTGCTAATCCTTTGTGGTGACTGTGGGCTGAGCTCTCACTAACAACTGTATCAGTAGCAGAGACCCTGAAGATAGGCTGGTCACAGATGAGAAGGATATCAGGAAACAGGAAGAAGCTCCTTAATTAATTCCTAATCCTTTTTCAGCCTTAATCTTTTCCATAGTAAGATCTGGCATTACACATTTTCTGCACACATGCTTTCTAGATGATGTAGATTAAGCCTGAGGTCTCTGATTTGCTAGGAGCAGCATGCTGGTGGGTGAGTTATTCCTGCAGCCTCGGGCTGGAATACCCCAGGATTATTCCCTCTAGGCTGCTAAATTCAGCTGAAATATTCATCACAAGTACGGGAAGTTGGGGCAGGCGTCCAGGCTTTAATCCCTGCTTTGTCCTGTGCCTCACCAGGGTCTGTTCAACCTCTCTGCCACGGCTGCTGCCTACTTCGTGCCTTTATCCCAGAACTGGACTCTGCAGAGGGCAGGAGGGGCAGGGCCAAGAGGGCTCTGGAGCAGAGGCATGCTCCAGCCACAGCACCCAGCAGGACGGTGGCTGGAGGTGCTGGTTACCCCAGCAGGATCAGAGGGTGAGGGTCCCTCACTCGCTCATGACATCAGATCCTCTCACTGCTGATGTGAAATGGATGAGCCTCCTCGGTGACCAGAGCAGACGTGGGTGCACTGAAGCCAGCCAGCAGAGCAAGCTGCAGGGTGAGCGAGCCTGGTGCTGATCTTTTCTGCTGAGCATTCTAACAGCCTCCCCTGCAGACAGCCTGCAGCAGTCTGAACTCTCCCAGTTCCAGCATTCTGTCCCTGACAAATTCTGTCGCAAAACAGCTTCAGGACCCTGCAGAAGGACCAGGAGGGGCTTTGGTTCAGTGCTTTCCAGAGAAGCTTCTGGCTCATCCCCACAGTTAAAGAGGAGCTTTCCATGACGGCAGGCAGGGTTTTGGTACGGATCCATGAAATGGGTGGCTCTCTGGACAGCTCTCCCCTGCCCTTGCCTCAGCTGACTCTGCGGGGGGAGCTCAGCTGTGGCTACAGCAGGGACACACAATGGAGCACAGCCTTTCAGGCTCAGAGAGGAAGGCAGGTCAGTGCTGGCAGCGTGGTTCGTGTTGCTCTCTGTCTCCTGCTCCCACAGCACTACTGGATCCACGTTTAGATGAGGGTTTATGATCTGGTCCACAGCCTTGATCAGGAAAAGATGTGTTCCCAAGCTTGGATGCAGCACAGCCCCGTGGAAACAGAAAGGAACATCTGCTGAGCATCACTGGGCATGCAGAACGCTCCCACTGCTGCCTGCTTTTGTCAGGGCTTGGGGATCTTGCAGGCAGCAAACTGCAGACAGCGCTCAGGTCTGCCACCATCACCAAGGGAAGAGGCGAGGAACAGGTGGTGGGTTTACCCAAAGAGCAGGAGACCCTAGAGACCTTTCCTGGTGTATTTCAGATGCTGCAGAGGTGCCCAGGAGCAGCTGCTACAGCAAAAGCAGGGTTGCAGCTGTGGCTGCCAACTGCCCACATCAGCAGGGCAGAGAAAAGGAGCCCAAAGTAAGCACTGACAGATGAAGGGAAGGAATCCCTGTGCAGTTAGAGATGAGAGCATCGGGACTGGCCCTTTCCCTGTAGCCTAAGGCACAGATCGAGGTGTTCCCTAGGGTTGTTAAAGTCACCTCCCCATGGAAATGTTGTGTCTTGGGGACTCTGCTTGCTCAGCAGTCTGAGAACGAGGCCATGTCTGCTACAGTGCCGAGCCGTGGGAGGTGCTGACCCAGATCAGTGCCTCAGCCTCTGAGCCTGTCTGCACCACTTCTGGTTCATCACCCTTCCTGTGCCTGCAGGTCCCCGCAGTGGACTCTGTGACCACATCTCAGTGTGGTGGCAGCAGAGCCAGAGCCTGAGCAGCACTGCTGGCCTGGAGCTTGGAATTCTTGTCTTAGAAGCTGTTGGTTTGCTTTTGTGTGCCAGGACATAGCAGGCAGGCAAGGCAGGGATTTGTGAGCATTGCTTATCCATGACAGAAAAGGACAAGAAGGAGCAGTGCTTGCAGCAGGGACCTGATAGCCCTTAAAGGGGATTTGGCCATCACATTCCTGTTCAGGTTTTCACTCAGTGCCTGTCAGTGCCTGGGTGTCACCTGGTGTTCAGCTATCCCTTGGTGCTTCTGCTGTGGTTTGTCTTCTCTACATTTATGACTTGTGTGTGTGTGCTAGGAAAGCATAAACTGATAGGGGGGAAAGAATGCTTTGGTGAAAGAGCTGAAATTACCCCTGAAGAGATGGGCAAATGGGCACCTCTGTGTTTGGCTGACTATGGATCTGCTAACTGATCTGCATAGGAGCAAAGCCACAGTTTCAATGCATGAGCAACACCTCCTGAGGTGAAAGAAGTGTTTCCTCTTCCAACCTGAAACAGTTCAGGCTGTTTGCCCTCTTCACAGGATCACAGGATATTAGGGGTTGGAAGGCACCCAAGGAGATCATCCAGTCCAACCCCCCTGTCAGAGCAGGACCACACAATCTAGCTCAGGGCACACAGGAACACATCCAGAAAGGCCTGAAAAGGCTCCAGAGAAGGAGTCTCCACAACCTCTCTGGGCAGCCTGTGCCAGTGCTCTGGGACCCTTCAGTCAAGAAGTTGCCCCTTGTGTTGAGGGAGAATCTCCTGTGCTGCAGCTTCCATCCATTGCTTCTTGTCCTATCCCAGGGAGCAGTGAGCAGAGCCTGTCCCCCCCTCCTGGCAGCCCTCAGATATGTATAAACATTTATCAGATCCCCTCTAAGTCTTCTCCAGACTAAGCAGCCCCAGGGCCCTCAGTCTCTCCTCATCAGCCATGCCCTCCAGTCCCCTTATCATCTTCCTAGCCCTCCGCTGGACCTGCTCCAGCAGATCCCTGTCCCTCTGCAACTGGGGAGCCCAAAACTGAAGGCAGTACTCAGGATGAGGTCTCAGCAGGGCAGAGTAGAGGGGGAGGAGAACCTCCCTTATCTGCTGGACACACTCCTGCTTCCTTACAGTGCAGTGCACAGCAGAGCTGTGCATGGTGTCCATTTTCTGTGCTTGCTTTGGTGCCAGATGTGCTGTCCTCAGCCAACCAAAGCTGATCTGAAAGCTCTTGCTGACCCCTGAGCCTTTGCCACTTTGGGCTTACAGACCCCACGACGCTCCTCAGCATGTGCAGAGATTTCACACCCCCGGACAACAGCAAGAGATCTTCAGCAGCATCACTTGCAATTGGCACCTGCTGGCCTGGCTCCAAGGCTTGCATCACCTTTGCTCTCTGATGGGCTCAGCCATCCTGTTGGCCTGGAGTCCTGTGTGTCCCAGAGCCCTGCCGGGTGGGGAAGGTGTCAGCGGCAGAGGGATAATGGACTGGCGTCCTAGCGAAAAACTCCCCTCATAAATGCAGCTGTTTGCAGAGTCAGTTGATGCCCTACTTTCCAGACTGTCAGAGCAAGCAATTCTGCACAGTCTCTGTTTATTAAAAATGGGGTCCTAAAATCAATACAGCAATATCTTCCAGGAGAGAATTCAATTTATCCACAGGTTTGTTATTTTAAAGATGATTAAAGGACTTGTTTATTAGGCATCATCTTGGCTTTAGAAATAGTTGGTATGAGAATAATGAGACATAAGCCACAATAGACTCACAAATCTTTCAATTACTTCTGGAGTGGGTCTTTTCCTGCAAGTGAAGCCTGGGAGCAGCTCCTGTCTTTAGTCTCTATCAGTCACCCATTACATATTAAAAACTGGCACAGCTGGCAGATTCCAGTAGCTCAGGGGCAGACTCATTATTCAGAACCAGGGCATTTAAAATTGTTAAAAATACCAAGAGTGTTGAAATTTTCATTAATGCCTTGTAAGAAATACTTGCTGTGATCTGCCAGACTTAAGTTGTGAAAGCTGCAGCTCAGCTTCTGCCTGACTCCTGTCTGGTTAGGAAGAGCATTTGGAGCCTTTCCTCTGCTGCAGGCAAGAACAGCAAACCTGGGTGGGAATGAACCCTACAACTCATCCTCATCCCAGCCAGGGGGAGCAGGACTGGCTCTGCACTCTGCAGGTGTTCACAGATCCACAGAATGGCAGAATGGTTTAGATTGGAAGGGACCTCAAAGCTCATCCAGTGCCAACCCCCTGCCATGGGCAGGGACACCGCTCACCAGCACAGCTTGCTCAAGGCCTCATCCAGCCTGGCCTTGAACACCTCCAGGGAGGGGACATCCACAGCCTCCCTGAGCAACATGCACCGATGTCTGCTCACCCTCACTGGGAAGAAGACGACTGCCAGTCTCCATTGTCCTGGCACTCCAGCCCTTGGGAACACCAGGAATGTGCACACACGAGTGCAAGTGCAGACCCCAGAGGTGGGCAAGAAACCATGCCACAGGCTTTGGGGAGCATTCACCCAGCCTCTGCTTTGCTACAGAGAAGGAAAGCAGTGTGAAAACAGGAGGAGAAAAGCAAGTACCAGTAAATGGGAATGCTGCTCCTTACCTGCACAGGAGCTGCTGGCTTGAAGGAGCCTTTCTGGGAAGGGAACAAGGATGAACTTCAGCACTTTTGTTTCAGCAGATTACACATTCTTGAAACTCTTCAGAATATGAATGATCAAAGGCCTCTTGAACATGAACTTGTCTTTTATGACTGGAAAGCTCAGATCCTGTCTAGCCTGAATTGTAGCCCCAGTGGAAAAGCATTTTCTCCCATGCTGATTCCTAGGTCACTTTATCCCTCCCTCCTTTCCTCACCAGCCCCACTGCAAAGCCAGAGCAATCTGGTTTGGTGAGCACAGCGAACAGGAAAAGCAGAGGGGAGCTGATGGCAAATTGGCATGACACAAATTGGTTCTCTAATGGCCATTCTCAGAAGAGCTTCTCCCCATTCCTGTCAGACTTCAGCCAGCAGAAGAGTGCCTTCCACTCTGCGTGGAGTAAACCATGCTTGGGAGTGGTGCAGGAGGAAAGATTGGTGCTTGGCGTTCAGAGCTTTGTGTCCTTTTGATTCCTTGTAAAAACACTAATTTACAGGAGTGCAGAGCCCGGGAGCCGTTCAGCAGCGGAGCGCACTGAACAAAGCTCTTCCCCGGGGCTGTGCAATCTGGAAACAGCAGGGAACGTGCAGTGGGCAACAAATCAACCAACCAACAAAACACCCAGCAGACAAACACAAAGTCTCCTGGCCAGGGGCTAGCAGAAGCGTGCTCCAAAGGGAAGTCCTGGGAAGGTTTCTAACTGAAAGAGCTTTGTGTGCACATCCCCCAGCAGGACAAGAGACACACCAGCTGAGGTCTGGAGCCATCAGGCAAGCCGACGTCTGCCCCTGGGCTGCTCTAGCTCATGCTGTAGCCCGAAGTCCCAAGCACCTTCCATCCAACTTGTGCACTGACTCTCAGACAAGGTTTGATCTGGAGCTGCCCTGGAACACAGAGCAGATGCCACAGGTTAGGCTGGAACTGATTTAGCCAGGAGAAGCACCAGCCGCTGAGAGTGGAACTGCAGGCAGTCAGCTGGCTGCATGTCTCCTGTTCAGCAGGGACACGTCTGTACCATTTGCAGCCTTCTGAAACGTATGGAAGCCTTCAGCTCTTCTGACATCCTTTGTCAGAGACCAGAATTATCCTTATCAGTGCTCTAATGCAGATCCTTCAAACTAAAACCTCGTTACCGGCTGCTGAACTGAATTAGGGTAATGAGCTCTCCAAGCCCCAGTTACTCCCACAATTACTTATTGACTTAGCCTAATTCTAAACTAAGGTTAATGCACTAAAAGCAGCACACCACAAAGGTAGCTTTTATCTGTTTCATACTATGCTTGTGCTGTGTCACAGCACAGGATGGGGCTCGTCAGAGAGGCTGCAGACTCACAACGGTGCGAGCTGCCGGGGTAGCTCCACAGCCACACGGTGCAAGTGCAGCCCCAGAGCAGCCTTCGCAAGCACAGGCACACAGCAGCCCACAAGGAGCCCGAGCTGTCTGCTGATCATTCAGCCTGACCTGTGCCATTGTCTCAGACCAGCCACGACCCTGCAGACCCCCATTACGGTCCTGGTTTAGTTACAGAGTGGGGCAGACATTGATGAAGCACATTGCTGGGGCCACTGGCAAGTGCCATCCTGTGCTGATCAGCCAGGCAGGCTGAACAGTTCATTGGTGAGGCTGGCTCCAGGCTTCCTACCGATGGGCCACTGAAGGGAAGCAGAGAGGCAGAGCTGCAGAGGAGTGAGTGGGGAAGGCTTTTATGAAAAGGCTGCTATAAAAAGCAACAAGTGTGTGGTGCCAGATGCTGGTACACCACCCATTGCATCGGGCAGGTAAAGGGGTTAATTGGACTCATTAACATCACTGCCTTTGCAAAACTTTTCTGCTCGGAAGATGAAAAGCGGCTGTGAGCCTTTGCACTCCCGCGTTTTGCGTGCTCGGCAGGGGCCGTTTTTAATCAGCCCTGGGGGCTGGTGCCTGTCCTTCTGCAAAGCGCCACAGCGGCTCCGCAGCTCGCCGCGCAACGTGGCGCTGTGTCGCGGCTCGGCTGCTCCTTGCCTTTACTTCCCTCCCTGACACTTTCTTCTTCATGAACACCACATAGAATCTGGCGGACTCCTGCCAGAAAAGGCACCCTGGCTGCTTCCTTTCTCTGGTGGCCTCCAAGCAGCCTGAACCCCCCAAACGATTGGCTCTGACTGGAAACCTGCTTGACTGCTGCAGCAGACCCCGCGGCTGTGTGCACAGCTGCAGCCAACGCTTGCGGGACCAAAGCCGCGACTGAGAGCCGCGTCACAGAGACAGAGGAGTCCGCCGTGTCACACAGAGAGAGTCCTTCGTGTCACAGAGAGAGAGAGGAGCCCTCCACGTCACAAGGAGAGAGAAGTCCTCTGTGTCACGGAGAGAGAGGGGAGTCCTCCGTGTGACACAGAGAGAGAAGCCCTCCGTGTCCCGCCTGCGGAGTCCCCTGGCAGACGGGGACGGGCTGGGACGGGCCAGCAGCGCCCTCTGCTGGCAGCGGGGGAGGCTGCGGGAAGCAGGGCTGGGACCTGCCGCTGCCGTCGAAGGAGGCAGAAGACTGCGAAATGTGAGGCTGAGTCCAGCCCCGAGACATTTATGAGCACATCTAAAGATCTTGGCTGGGAGGGTCAGAAGCCTGCTGGTCACTGCAGGCAGCACTGGGAACGGTGTCCTCACAGCCTGCCGCAGTTCACAGTATCACCAAGGTTGGAAGAGACCTCACAGATCAAGTCCAACCCTTTAGCACAGAGCTCAAGGCCAGACCATGGCACCAAGTGCCACGTCCAATCCTGCCTTGAACAGCTCCAGGGACGGCGACTCCACCACCTCCCCGGGCAGCCCATTCCAGTGTCCAATGACTCTCTCAGTGAAGAACTTTCTCCTCACCTCCAGCCTAAATCTCCCCTGGCGCAGCCTGAGGCTGTGTCCTCTTGTTCTGGCGCTGGCCACCTGAGAGAAGAGAGCAACCTCCTCCTGGCCACAACCACCCTTCAGGTAGTTGTAGACAGCAATAAGGTCACCCCTGAGCCTCCTCTTCTCCAGGCTAACCAATCCCAGCTCCCTCAGCCTCTCCTCGTAGGGCTTGTTCCTTCCCATACTGCTGCAAACAATCATTAAACCTAGAGATGAACCTCAGTTCATCACTGCACCTAGAAACTCGAGTTCAGGTGACATGAGCTACAGGCAGAAACTCTGCATGGGACAGTCTCATCTGAGCGTGAGGAAGCCAGAAAAGCAGCCTGGAGTTCCTCCTGATCCAGCTATGGAGACAACAAGCAGCTGTGGGGTTGGCATTTTTTAAGCCCTTTGAGACCAGTATCAGTGGTGATGTTTCACTGTTCCTCTTCAGCTGGGGTATGGGACCCAGGAGGAAAATGTGGGCTTCAGGTGGCAGATAATCAAAACTTGGTTATTGCAGGATATAGAAGTGGGACACTACGACACTTGCAGAGGACTTTTCAGTCCTTGGTGGCTTGCTTCCCTGCACAGCAGCAGGCCTTCTCTAGACCACGTCTGTTTCCATCCTAAAGAAAGGACCACCTAACAGTGCAGAGAAGATCCAAGGGCACACACAATGGATTTGCTTGCTTCCTTACAGTCAGAGCAGCTCCACTGGCAGGTACTGGTGCAAGTAAAAACATTCTTGGAACTGATTCTCTTCAGGTCACTCTTCCCTGCATGAATCCCAAATGAGCTGCCCCACTGTGCTGTAAGGGTCCCTGCAAGCAGAGAGCCTGCCCTGCTCCTCGGAGAAAGGTGACAGTGAAGGCAGAGTGGGACTGGAAGGAAAGAGTGCATCTCAGCTGCTCCTCCTGCCCTCCTGCATGCCCTGCTTACCTGTCTAGCCTGGCTTCACCCTTCAGCAGGATTCTTTTTCCATCACTTGTGCTCAGGGTTTTGAAGGCTATTTTAACACAGACTGTAATGTAAAGATGTAGGCCACAAAGGAAGCTCTGGAAATACTGAGTTCAGGAGTAGCTGTGGAAGAAAAGATGAAGGGAACAAGCTGTACAGTTAACTAGGACACGAGAAGAATCCTTCCACGAGTGCAGGCTTAAAGCACATCATTAGAAAAAGATCTTTGGAGACAGCTCTGGGGGTTGGAGGTTTTTTTGTTTCCTAGTGGTCATAAAGGTCTGTGGAGCTCCAAGATAAACATGCACCAAAGAGTTTGTGTTTATTAGGGATCAGGATTTCTGTTGACTTGGCTTCTGTTCCACCTTTCAAAGAGCAGAACTGGGATGATTTTCTGATCACAGCAGCAGCAAGTTGTACACAGATTCCACAGGAGTATTCAGATCTTCCTTGGAAGCACAGCACAGAATATCTTAGCAGCTTGTGCCTGTGTGGCTGCCTTGTATCAAGATAAAGAGAGAATAATGCTGCTGGGGAATTATGTGCACAAAGCTCTGTGAAGCAAGATTTAGAAGTAATGAGATTAAATAGAAAATAACTACATCAGGAGGGTGTTAATCATTTAATTAAAGTCTACCAAAGTTGAACCTTTCCACAATTAAGGCTGCAGCCTATCAACTCTTGCTCTTCCACTTGGGAACTTTATCCCAGGTAAAACTACCTGTTGGAAACCTTCCTTAATGTGTGAGGAAAATGGGGTCAGCTAAGGATGTGATATGGTCATTAGCTCTGACAATGGTGGACTTTGCTGTGCCCTCAGATGGGCTTTAACAGATGGGTTTTCACTGCAGCCCTGCCTCCGGTGCATGAGATAAATGTGGATATTGATCCTTCTGACAAACAGGAGGGCAAGACTCAGTGCTCTTTTTTCCCCAGGTTTCTTTGCTGTGTTTTCATCTCCATGTAAACTTTCAGGCCAAACAGAACCACAGAACAAAAGAGCTACCCAACAGCAGAGCAAGGAGCAGCACAAGAACAGTCCCTGTGAAGGGCCTGGTGCCAAGGAGTAGTCTGCCTCATGAGGGAAATAGTCACACAGATCTTAACTGGCCTGCTCTGTTATCCTTGTGAACTGCCCCAGGGCCTCACCTCCAGTCCAGACAACAACTGGAGCAGAGCCCCACGCGTGCTGCAGCACAGCAGTGCTGGCTGCCCCAGCAGCAGTCAGCAGCTTTCCCAGCAGTGTCCAGAAAACCCAGGGAACAGCCCTGCGCTGCCCTCTGTGCCCACAGCCTTTGACAAGACCAGGTCCATCTTTGCCTGCCACAAACCGAGTGAGTTTGCTGCTCCAAAGGGGGAGGCTGCCATCACTTCAAAAGCCCAGTGCCACAAAATATGGAACCCCATTGTTGTCTGTAGGCTCATAGTGGGTGAGATCAGAACCTTCTCTCTCCCTCCAGAGGCAGTTAGCACTGCACACAGTGAGAAGACAAGGCAGAGTTTTCTGCCAACAACAGCAGAGGGCCAGCTGCCTTTCTCTTGAGCTATTCTTTGCTGAGGATAATGCATTGGTGGCCTGGGAGCTGACACACAGAAGGTGCCTGCACTTACATGGTACTCTGCCCTGGCAGCTCTAAGTGCTTAGACTTGAAGTGTGCATTTTTCAAGGTGACAAGATACTGGATTTGTACATAAAGCAGACAACATCTTGAACTCCACTGAAGAGTTCCACACAGCCTCGTGCTGCTACTTCCCAAACCCATGCACAGCCTACTCTACAGTCCTGGCACGTCAGGAAGTCATCAGGGATACAAATACAATGAAATGTTTCATCCTTGCATTCAGACACAGCCTGAGTAGATGGCAAATACAAGACACTGCTGTTGTTGTTCTAGCCAGCAAATGCCCATAAGAGGAGTGCCCAGTAAAAGCTGCTGCTAATGGTGGTCCATGTTGACAGCCTCAGGAAAAGCAATGGGCAAGGGCGTGGGTATGTCCCAAAGGTGCACTCTGGCCTGGAATCTGCAGGTCTTTGGGCACACACTCACCAGAAGAAGGCTTCTGCTTCACTTGCACCTCAGAAGGCAGATGAGAGCCTGCAGCTTTGCTGCTGAAGCTCTTGGATTGTGTCTCTCCTGGTGACAAGCCTGTGTGCTCATGCAGGAGGTTTTCGCAGTCCTCCTTCAAGGTTCATCCCTGCCTGCAGGTCAGGCACGAGGCAGACACTGCAGGTCAGACCCTTCACTCCTTCAGTGTGTTCCTCACCTGCAGCTGGGAAGGGAAGCTCTGTTCTGAAGCAGCCAGAGCAGCCTCATTACAGGCACAGCCTTTTGATGAGAGAGAATGAGCAAGACAGGTGCTGCTCCTGGCCATGAATTTGCCTCCTATCCTTTCCCCTCTCTGCTCTCCAGTTGTTTGATTCATGTTAGGGGTTATTTGGGTCACTTTCACCTTGAGAGAGAAAATCATGGTAACCTAGTGTGAGCTTTGTACTGACCGAGGTGCGAGGGTGGCCTCTGAGCACTTTGCATAGCTGTTAAAGGAGGGGAGGGCGCAGTGAGCAGAGTCTCCAAAGCTGAACGAGAGGCTTTGCACCTCTCCCTCTGGTTTTAAGCTATGGCTCTTACTTCTGCTTCCCACTTTCCTGTCTCTCTCATGCAGCACAGGGGAAGCTAATTCAGCAACTGACCTTCTCCCACCTCCTAGCCCAACTGGGTGTTTAATCACCCTGCCTGCGGAGCCCTGCTGAAATCCAAGCAGTGTTTGTAAACGAGGTCGTTGTGTTTTATTTGCAGTGGAGAGGAATATTTCTGTTGATTGCTTTTCATATTTATTGCTGCTTATTTTGAACTGGAACAAACACAACCACGAGAACATCTGTACCCCAGTCTGAAACCCAGAGCAATCAGGAGCTGGTTAATCTCCCCCATTTCTGGCTGCTATTGCACAGTCTGCTCCCTGTAACTTTTTACAAGGCACCACAAAAAGCAGGTCATTTACACTCAGTAATTAGTATCACCCATAAAATGGCACTGCAGCAGCGTTAATTACTACAGTAGTGGTGCCCTGTGGGGTGGAACACAGAGCAGCCCTGTCTTTGATTCTAAACTGAAGTGCAGCAAAGCACAGCACTGCTGCTCTTCCCCTGCTCACAGCGAGCAGCTGTTGGCCAAGGGCAGTGCCTGTGCCCGTGCAGAACGCTGAGGTAAACCACACTGACTGGCACACTTCGCTCTCTGATGGCATCAGCTGAGGAGCTCCTTCCTAAGGGACTTCTCTGGCAGTGGACATTATGTCACCAGTAGACTCCATATGAAAAATGCCCCACTCGTTTTGGCCTTCACTGCAGCAGCTGCACATCAGTTTGCACAACCTTTGGTCTCTTTCCAGCAGAGAGGAGGCTTGGAGGGCAGCAACTGCCTGAGGTGTGGTGGGAGCTGGGGCTGTAGGCTCAGGCTCTACTTAGTTCTCTACTGCTACAGGGCAAGTATCTGGCAAAGACGAAATACAGCAAAACAAAGAGACTTGCAGAGGAGGGCAGTGAAAGCCTCTACCTGCAGCTCCAGCAGGAGCAGGGCTCCTGTTTGGGAACGATCACAGCTCAGCTTCTTGCAGCACCTTTACTTTGGGTTGGTTTAAAAGACGGAAAAAGTGTATAAAACCCCAGATTTGTTCAAGTGTACTTAAATAACTGACGTCAGCTACAAGGTTCTCATTTTCAGTGCAGAAATCCTGTAATGAAGCCATTGTTCAGAGCTTGCATAAAAGGTATTCTGAAGGGCTCCTTGTGCAGGAGTGAGCTGAGGCTGCTCTTGTGCCAGCCTTGTGCTTGGGCCTGGGTCCATGGATTTGCAGATTCACGGAATCACAGAGTGGGTTGGGTTGGAATGGACCTTAAAGCTCATCCAGTCACAACCCCCATGTGGGGACACCTCCCACTAGCCCAGGGTGCTCAAGGCCTCTTCCAAGCAGGCCTTGAACATCTCCAGATAGGGGGCATCCACAGCCTCCTGTGCCAGTGTTTCACCACCCTCCCTGCAGAGGATTTCCTCCTGAACTCCAGTCCCATTCTGCCCTCTGAGCTCCAATCCATTGCCTCTGTACCAGTGGATTATAGTGTCTGAACGTGCAGCATGGGGTGGCTGGGTCGGAGCAGAAGCAGGTTGCTCTGACGAGATGCCCTTTGTGCCCAGGTCGGCGGGACCATGTACAACACGGGCAGGCACGTGTCGCTGCGGCTAGACAAGGAGCACCTGGTCAACATCTCCGGGGGGCCCATGACCTACAGCCACCGCCTGGAGGAGATCCGGTTGCACTTCGGCAGCGAGGACAGCCAGGGCTCCGAGCACCTCCTCAACGGCCAGGCCTTCTCCGGGGAGGTAAGGGCAGGGGGCAGCCAGCACCAGCCACCCACTCGCCTCTGCTGCCTGAGAGGGGCTGCACACAGAGGGGCACTCAGCAGAACTGCTTCCCTGCATCACAGAATCACCACATGGTTCAGGTCGGGAAAGCTCTCTAAGGTCATCCAGTCCAACATCAACCCAACCCCACCATGGCCACTAAACCCTGTCCATCAGCTGTCTTCTGATGGGCCCTTTTGGGGCCACAAAGCCAAGTGCTGCTTATGCTGCTCACTGGTGTGCCACACTCACACTGAGCACTACTCTGCCTTTGGTTCACGAGGGAGTAAGGAAGTACTTCATTTTAGAGATGGCTCCACAGGAATCTGTTGGTCTGCTCAAGAAGAGTTAACTCCACAAGTAAACCCTTGCTTTGTCTTTTAAATCCCTGTCTGGAGCTGTCCCTGGAAGGACCACAATTAGTGACCCTGAGAGCTGCTGCAGGGTGGCCCTTGCTGGTCAGGATTTGAGTCTCTCTATGGGGACCTTTCCCAGGTATGCAGCAAAGTTTGCAGGCTTGCTGGCAGGCGAAGCAGAACCTTCCCTTTCCTGTGCAGAAGCATTTGTACTTTGAAGCACAGACTGGGTGGCACCAGCCAGGCCTGTGTGCTGCCTGGCAAGCAGCTGCGCCCCATGAACGTGAACGGCTTCAGAATGGCTCTGTGTGACTGGAGAGGCTATCCTGGATGGCACTGCAGGTACCCCTCTTGCCCTTCTTTCAGAGACGCAGAGGAACAGCTTTTCCTAACAAAGCATCTCTTTCTTGGAGGTGAATAAGCAAAGTGCCCCTTGTGCCATCTGTGGCAGACTCCTGGGATGAGTCAGTCACTGCAGCTATTAAGGAGCAGGGCATTAGCTGCGGCTGTCAAGCGCTGGTGCTGTAATTGGTAACCATTTGCTTTGGTTGGTAAGCTGCAGAGATGTAGAGCACAGCCAGTGGCAGCTCTCCTGGAATCATTCCTGTCTTACACAACTGACTCCCGGTGCCCTTTGTTCAGCTCTGTGCCCAGGGCCCACGTGATGCATTGCTGGCAGCTCGGTGTGCTGCGGCAGGCAAGGTCTGTGCTCTGCCAGCCACTTACAGCACAGCAATACTCAAAGCAAAGCCGGGGACTGAAGAGGAGGGCACAGCTCCGGGGGCAGATGCCACAGTGCTCGGAGCATCGCGTCCGATGTTTCACAGGGAGCTGGACCACCGCGAAAGGTACACTCGTGGAGCGCTGCTCTGCCGCACCTGATGGTGCCTCTTAGCGAGGCTCTCCTGGGTCTGAAAGCACTGCCAGCGTTGGGGGTTTGCTGACAGAGACCTCAAGCTTCCTTAGTGAAAGCAGAAATCCTGGCCAAGTGGAAAGCTCTGCCAGCCACGCACAGCTGGATCCACAGTGTCCCCAGGACCCAGCTGGTTATCTGGTTCCTCCTGCAGCCAACAGGAGCAGATCAGCATCTTCGGGGGGTGATCACTCCTGATAGCCAAAGACACATCCCAGGGCAGGACGAGTCGCTCCGTGGAGATACATCTCCCTTGACAACAGAGTAGAGACAAGCAGCAGGCCAGGTAGCTTAGAGTCCTTTTCAGAGGTGAGATGGGCCCTGCCCTTTGAGGATGTGTTTTCAGAGCTTCCAGGCAGTTCCTGGGGCAGTCCCAGTCGGGTCAAGTATTACAATGCCCTCTGCACATCTGAAAATGCCACCTAACATCTAAGGCATAAGTTTGTTCCTGGGGACTTGGTTTTTGCCTGGTGAAGATGCTCTGCTGCTGAACAGCACTCGGAGCCAGCTCCAGAGCACTGCAGTGGTGCCATGGCAGGAAAACCGATTCAGGAACAGCAAATTGCTTCAAAAGATGCTGGGGTCTGAACGATATCGAGAGGCTTGTAATTGCCAGGCTCTAACGTTTAACTAGGTGTGAAAGGCTGTCAGGAGAGATCTCTGCAATAATCTGGTTACCTTTGAGCCCCTAATTATCACTTTAGCAGCAGAACAACTGAACTAATGCTTAAATAGTTTGAGTGCAAGGGCTTTAAAACTGTCTATCAGATTACCATCAATATCTTTGGCACTGCTGACACAAAGACAAGCAGGTTTGGAGCGCTTAGATAAATAAACGGAGCCTTTCTTTGTCCCTCTGGTGCATACTTGAGGGTGTTTAATTCCCTGCCCTTTGCATAAGCATCCTGCTGTCTAATAATGATTAGCAGAAAGTCTTGGCTCAAGCCGAGTCCCCAGCTAAGACACCAATCATTTTTGTCTGCTGCCTAATGGCTCTGTGCAAACCAGTTCTGAATGCAGCAGAGCCCACACAGGTCACCTGTGGCACAGAACGCAGCACAGTCACCAACCAGAGTGCTGTGGGCACTGCCTGCCCTGCTCCAAAGAGAAGGTAACAACCTCTGAAAGTTCCATGGCCAAAATGGGGCAAAGTCATAAAAATCCATTTCAATTTTTTTGTCCCTAAGCAGAAAAATGCAGGAGGTGTTTCTGGAGCCCTGGGCCTTGTGGCTGTGCCCTAGAGCAGCCTCTTCCATGTAGGGGCAGGAGGTCAAGGAGCTTAATTGCTTGGGGTTAGGCACTTTTCATAGACTTCAAGCAAGAGACCCCAGTCCACACCACACAGAGATTAGATTCTTTTTTCTCTGCCCACCAACTCACCCTCCACAAGGCCACTGGCAGATTATCAACACCCAGAGATTCCTTCCACCAGCTGCAGAAGTCAAACAGCAGCCAGCAGTGTCTAGGTAAATGACCACACATTGCAGGCTGTGCAGATGCTCTGGAACTGAGATTTGCTTTTGCTGCCACTAAGAAATCAAATGAAATACAGGAAAATGAGAGCAAAAGGGAGCGGCTGACAATGCTGAACTGCCAGCCTTCTGCCACTGCCATCTCCCTAACTGCAGGCACAGTCTGAGTGGGAAGGTCCAGGAGGGTGAGGGATCAGAGAGATCAGGGCTGCCAATCCCGCTGCTGGTATTTTTAGCAGCAGGGCTGTCAGACAGCCTGGGGGAAGCATCCGGCCAGCTGGGACCATTTAATCCAGCCTGCTGGAGAATTAGAGCAGCCTGAACCAGTAAATCAGGAACAGTGGCCCTGGCACTGGGGCCTCCTGTGCACCTTGGACTTGCCTGCATGGTTCCAAGCAGCCTCTCCAATGACCCTAATGTTGGTTATGCAGAGCAAACCCAACTCCAGACTAAGCCCAAAGCTGGAACAGTGCTATCTGTGCCATGGCTGCAGTGCCACTGGCAGAGCAAGCAGGTGATGGGCCCGCAGCAACAGGAGCCAGTGCAGGCAGCTCCCTGCTCTGTTCCCTTTACAAACCATTCACAGCTCTTTCTCTTGTAAGGCTCCTGACTTCTTCCCCAGAATTTCAGCACCTGAAAGTGAACAAGTCCTAGGGCTCTGCCTGCTTCTCTGAACCCAGGGACAGTTCTGCACAGAAGCCCATTTTCTCCACACAGTTCCCTATGTTTTCCCAACATCCAGATCCCTTTCCCAGGTCTTTTTCTGTTGTGCTCCCTGTAGGAAGCTTCTCTGATGTGGGAATGTGTGAGCCTAGCATGGTTCTTCATCAGACTGTGCTAGCACATAGTCCTTCCTCTTCCTCAGGGGAGGAGCATTGCACCAGCTGGAGGTGGGCATGGGCCAGGAATCTCCGGCTCCCCCAGAGCCGCCTTGCTGCCTGTGAGCTGTATGCCAGCCCCTGTGACTCCTCACGCCAGCTCTGCGGCCACAGCCTGCAGAAGTTTGAACTTCAGAGCCGTGCTTTGCCAGAGGCCACCTCTGCTCCGCTTGGGAGGCTTTCCTGGGAACCATGCAGGTCGTGTTTGAGTCTCTCAGCCAGCAGATAAGTTTACTGTACTCCAGTGCTTATTAATGGTGAGAAATAAGCCTCTAAGGAAAGCAGCAGATGAGGGAACACATGTCTAATGGAAGGGTGCTTTAATAAAATCTCTATAACCTTCAGATTAATGTTCAGCTTCAGAGGAGAAAGTCAATAGGATAATGAATTAAATTGCTATAGGAGCAGAATATAAATCAGGAAGAGGTGGTGGTATTGTCATCACTGCAGTGTGAAGAGACTATTCACAGGAGTAATTCAAAGCCAGTGGGAGGTGAACATGAGCATTAGCTGCAAGAGTGCACCTCTGTCCACCCTCCAGATTACAGAGATGCTATCAAATATTCATACCCATAAAAAGCAGAGCTAAAGTCCAACAGGCACTTATTCATCAGCAGCTGCTTGTTGTGTTTTTCTAAACCAAAATCGATTTTATATTGTAAGTTAAATGAGGTTTTATTGCTGGTTAATATAACAGAAAATGGGATTGAACAACACATTAGCACAGGCTGAGGGATACTCACACCTGGCTGTGGTCTGGCTGAGCCCCGGGAAAACCCTTCCCAGGCTCTCTCGACTTCATAGGGAAGTTCAGGTCTGCAGCAGATGTGGTTTGGCATCAGGCTGCCTGCTCTGTCTCCCCTCTAAAAATAGTTGGATTTGGGATGGACATGGCCCATGGGAAGAGAGCAAAGAGTGTGTTCCAAGGAAGAGCACTGCTGGGGTGATCCAGACAGCAGAGCTTGCAGGGAGGTACACCTGGAAATTACTTGTCTAAAGCATTTCTACCTGTCCCAAAGTACTTCCCAAAGAGCAGTGAGGTGGTATCGAGGTGCTGAACAAAAGCCTCCTTGCCTGGAGAGCCACTAAGGTGCTAGGGCTGGTACACTGCTGTGCTGGAGGCAGCAACGAAACAGCCACAGCTGCTGCTGCAGAGCCAGAGGAAGCAGCACGCAAGAGCTGAGCATGGTCTGCTTGCACGGACCTGTCAGTGAGGTCACAGCCTGCTGAGCTGTCACTCTGTGGCCTCACTTCTGAGAGAGGCAGGAGCTGGAGGGGCAGCTCAGAGTGCCCTGAGACTCTTGGGCAGCACAGGACACCTGAACATCCCTGAGGCTCCCAGGGAGAGCCCAACATCTGAAGCCCAAACCCTCTACTCCACTGCAGACACCTCTCAGAGCTTCTGGCTGCTCTCACCATGCCACTCATCTCTGTAGAGTCCAAGTCACCTGCAACAGCTCCTGCAGCTCAGCTCAGCACCAGCCTCCTGCCTGGTCCTGACCAGCTGCAGTGGAAGCAAAGGAGAGAAAATCTGGGGCACACAGCAACTGAACAAGCAAAGCCCTCCCATCCTACAAGAGTGTAGAAAGAGACAAGCCACAAACTATGAGATATCTGCAGGTGTCCTGAGGTACTGCAGGGAATTCCCAGCGGCCAGCAAACCTGACTGCTAGGGCTCATTTCCCAGATTTCTCTTGCTGGCTGCCTCTGACCCTCGTGTGCTTTCATTTCTTACACAACTCAAAGCATCTGAGCTACAGCCACTACTGGAGGAGAGAAGGTGAGAAACTGAGAATGGGTGGAAAGCTGGGCAGGGACTGAGCCAACGACATGCAGGGTTACAGGGCAGTGACACTGCTGGCAAATTCCATCAAGAATCACCTGGTCACATCCAGATGTTCTGTGAGCAGCAAGAGGACAAGGTTTAGAATGCAGCTGGCATCCCTTGCTGAGGAAGTCTTTCCTTCTGGGCTACTCTGTTGGAGTCCAGGAGAAAAATGACTTCCACGGAGCAGAAATGTTTTGTGGTGTGTTCTACATCAACACACTGTAAACTTCCCACACAGGCTACGCGCTAAAAATGCATCTTCATCCTGAGTGACCTTCACTGCCAGCTTCATCTTTACCACTTCTGCACATATTTGCTTTTCTGCTAGCAGCTGCTCTCTTTGCTGGCAGGGGAGGAGAGGGGAGAGCGTCAGCGCACCGAGCACAGGCTGCCCAATCTAAATCCCTTCGCTGCCCTCATTCTGAAATTCAGCATCATGAAGCAATAAGGTGGAGTTTTTCTGCTTAGAGTAGCAGCTGCAGGATTTGCTCTTAAACCACTGGGACGTTAAAACACTCAGCACTCTAAACTTCCAGTGCCACTCAGGAAGCATTCTCTTTACCTCCTTCCAAATGGTGATCATTTGCTGAGAGTGACTTACCTTGCTACAGGATGAGCCTTCCTTAATTAAAGAGCAATTTGCCTCTGCAGCCACAACACTATACTCATTTTGGAATGGGCTTTATGTTACCTGCAAGGATTTTTCCATTACACTTCTTGTAAATTTAACTCCCACCACCATGTGTTTAATGTAACATCCCAGAAGAAGGAGGACTTGGGCTGGCTGCTTGCACAAAAGGTCTTGCAGTTGCTATGGCCAAGGACAAAGGAAAACAGAACCAAGCATATGTGAATTGTTACTACCTTTGCAGTCCACCAAACTGCAAACGCTGCCCTGGGCAGGGCTCTGGTGGAGGCAGTAGCCTTTGGTCTGAGCAAAGCCACATCACCTGTTATTTCTATACCAAGCATGGACATCAGGCTGCCAAGAAAGGCAATTCCACCTATCCCAGCCTCTCCTGACTGGTGCTGCCTGTGTGCTGGAGGGTGAGCATCATGAGCAGAACCCAAGAGTGAGGACAGAAGAAATGCAGTGTACAAGCTAGTGGCCCAGCAGCAGCAAGCACAGCAGTTCCTCAAGTACTGGCAGGTTTGGTGCTGAGCACATCTGATTGCAGCAGCTTGGTCACTGCCTGCTGCAGACAGAGCCAGCTCTGGGCACAGGCATGGCCCTCGGAGCCTACAGTGGGCTCCACACTGGGAGCTCCCTTCCTCAGTCCTCTTTATGTTACTCTGTGCAAATGGAAGATCCTCAGACAGCCAACGTGACCCTGTCTGACCAGTCTAAACTCACTGGTAAAGGTCTCCCGAGTGCCTGGCTCATGCCCACGTCTGAATCAGGCAAAGGAGCCCAGACAGCATGAAAGGTCTTCCACATGGCTGCTCTGGTCACTGCGGCTTGAGCCCAGAACGGTCTCCTAGGACTGAGTCACGCAGGAGCTGCTCCAGCTCAGAGGTCTCCCTCCTCCCTCATAATGAGTGGTGTCTAATGCCCAGTGCCAGCCGTGCACCCCCACCATTAGCTCACTGACCTCGGTTTATTTCTGTCGCTTCTGAGCCTCCTTTCCCGGGCCTTTGCCCCTTACCTTATGTTTTGGAGTCCCTTTGAGGTGTTTTGTCCCGGTCGAAGGCAGCTAACGCCCGGCGGCTGCGGCGGCTTTGATTGCTCAGGCAGGGCAGGCAGGGCAGGCTGCGAGGCTGCGGTTCCGCTCTCATTTAGCCGCTCCAGGCTGACCTTCCCCCGGCACTGCAAACCTTCCCTTCATTAAAAGCACACTGCCACCGAAAGCCAAAGCACTCCACAGCTCAGGCGGGGGCGGGTAACCATCTAGATAGTTGATGCTTGCAGTAAAGACCGAGAAGGAAATACTGTCTGTGGGCAAAACAGTGGCAGACAGTGGGTTTGGGTGTTTTACCAGCTCTAAAGGGGAGAAAGCTGAGGGTTCTGCTATCAGTTCATAAGCAGCTCCCTGAGGTAATTAAATGAGATCGTTTTTGAGGCACAGCTACCTTTAAAACAGCCTGAGTGAGAGCAGGCACAACAGCATCAGTGCTGAGGCTCTGCAGAGCTGGAATTGACATTCAAAGTCTGCTATCTCTCCCTGTGTCTTTTGACATCTCTCCTCTCCCTGTGCACTCTCTCTGGCTGGACATTACTGCACACAGCTGCCAAGGCTTGCTGCTTTAAAAGTTGGTGGAAATTAATTTATTCTCTTCAGTTCCTTTTCAGTGGTTTGGTTGGGGTTTGCAGCCCAGCTGCCATGAGAACATTTCCTACCCAGCAGCTCCCACATGCACCTCAGGGGAGCACCTTGTAAAGGCAAAGACAGGTCTGGATCTGAACTGGAATGGGCAGGCTCATTGCTGTCCATCTCTCACCATCATCTCACTTTCTGTTCACTCTTTCTTATCAAAACCTGGACGTGGCACTGCCATCTAGTCCTCGGAGCTTCTGCTGGTAAGACGACCAGCTGGCCACACAGCCTTCATCTTCTGACCCCTGGGGGTGGGGCTGCTCAGAGGCAGCTGGCACACTGCAGAAGTCCTGGGCGGGGAAAGTGATACTGTTTTCCTTTGCAAGGCACATCCAGTGGGCAAAGCACAGCTGAGGCACATCCAATGTGGAAAGCACAGCTGAGGCAGAGCTTTGTCAGCGCTCTGGTCCCCCTCCTGTCTGCTGTGGAATTACTTTGTGGCTCTGGGGGTTGTGGATCATTTCTAAGGAGCGTTGTGACACCAACCCGTGGAGCCAGTTTTACCCCCAGCTCAGGCTGGACCTTGGCACATCCTTTTCCACTGTAACTGCAGGGGCAGTGCCCGCTGTGAGCGAGCAGACGAGCCAGGCAGGGTGGTGCTGCTGTGCTTCTAAGCTGTGCAATCCATCCCTGACCGTTCCAGCTTTAGGCAGTGCCATGAGACAGGCATCAAGCAGGAGTATTTCCATGCACCTCCAAGGCTGCAAATTACAGCCCAGTCCCAGGAGTGTGGTTCAAGTCAGTCTTCTCCACAGGAGCCTGGAAGCTCCTGTGGACCATCTGCCTGTACCCACACCCACCCTTCATACACAGGGGCAGCGCCGCTGGGGGCGAATGCACAGATTCCTGCAGGGCAAACTGGAGATGAGGTCTGGCAGGTCTCCAGCTCGTGGCTAGGTCACCAGACGACGTGGCAGGCAGACAGGGACGTTTCTGATAGCCTCTGCTCGTGTTTCAGGCAAAGCCCTCCCCAGGCGAGGTCCCTGCAGGAGGCGCTTTGCTTTCGGCTCGTCAGCATTTCCCAGCAAAGCTCTGCTTCAGCGAAACCAACCGCTGCTGCCCCTGGTTAGCGCAGGGCCTCCTTCTGTGGGAAGCCCAAGGGTGTGTTCAGCTAAGAGGATTTTCACTGTTTGATTTGTAGCTTAGAGCCTCCCTCTCTACTGTTCCTGAGCCACAAAAGGCACAATGGAGGACCTGCCCTTCCTCCTCACTGCCAGAGCTGCTCCCTGGGGCCCTTAATTAGAAAAAAAGGGGGGGAATCCCCCCTGCTCTTCCCGGCTGTAATGAATGCCTGCCTGCTCCCTTCTCACGGGACTGCCGCTGAGACATCCAGGAAAATGATGACAGGAAAAATGGGAGGGTGAAAAAAAAAGCTCAAAGCAGAATGTGTAGTTCCCAAAGCCCTTCTGCGTGGCCTATTTGAAACGCACACCTCCTTGCCAGAGAGCCAGTGCTGGGCATGGAAACTTCAAAGAGAGATGGAAATCTTCTGCTGGAATCCTGCCTTTCAGGCAGCCTCCTCCGGGTCTGCCCCGCAAATCTTCGTGGGCACCGACAGCCCAGTGACCCATGGGCATGCCAGCAAAGGTGAAGGGAGGGAGGATGTGTCCACAGTGCACAAGAGAGAGTGCCTGCCACAGCACCATGAAAGCAGGATGCAACCCCTGGGATGGAAAACATTGAAATCCACCCAAATGCAACAGGTTTTGGCTTCACTCTGATCTTATCTATGGACTTCACGTTCAGTTTTGATTATTTGATGCACAGAAAGCACTGCCAAGTGATAAAGGATCTAGAAATTGCCAGCACTGTAGGAATTACCAAGTGATGAGAGTGAAAAGAGAGCTTTTAAAGAGACACAGACTTGCTCACTAGCAGGCAGTTGAGCTTCATGGTGCCATCCATCTTTCTTGTAAACTCATTGATGTTTTGGTTGTGATCATCAAACAATCTTTGGGCAGCTGAAGGCAGATCGATTTTACCTGTGTGCTGCTGGATGGTGCTCCTGGTGCTGTGCTCTGGAAGTGGCAGCTGATAACTCACAGTGAATGAGCATTATTAAACCTGAAGGTGTGCATCGTTTACAACACAAAATAAAACAAATGGAGGGTTCCAGAAAACCAATGGAGTTGCTGAGCTGCATCATCCTGTCAGCTGCAGGCCAGGCCTCCAGTGTTCGTGAGGAGCGAGGTGTTTCAAGCACAGCTAAATGCCATTTAAAGCACAGTTGAAGCAACATTTGAGAGCCTTTGCATGTCTGAGATTCAGTGATGCTGTGTGACATCAGAGCTCAAAACCAGGATGCAGAGCACAAGGAGAAGGGGCAGTGCTGTACCCTGCTGGAGCATCTCACCTGATAGTTCTGTGCTTTCAGAAGTGCTTGCAGGGCAACCTGTGACATCCTCAGTGTGATGCTGGCCACAGAGCAGCAGAGCTGCCCCTTCCCGCTGTGACAGCCCCTGGAAAAAGCAGCAGTCTGGTCTCAGAGCTATACTCACTGCCCTCTGAGCACCATTGCCAGAGCAGCCCAGGGTATATTTAAGGACCATTTTGTTCTTTGAGGAAATGCACAGTGAGGAATGGCACAGCTGGGGAGCGATACTGAGATGAGAAAATGACAGGTGTGAAGTGAGAGGAAGAAGGAGAAAAGGGCAGGGAGAAGTTCGGTGCTGCTGGGCAATGTGCAGCTCTGCGTCTGGGCAAGGCCAGCGCCGCCGGCTGAGGTGGCACAGACTGCACTGCAGGAACGTCCGAGCAGGAGGAGTGGCTCAGCCAGAGCCCAGCCCGTGCTGGGCACGTTGGTGCATGAGCATGGGTTCGATTTCACCTTTCCATCTGCTGACAGCACTCAGAGTTGACAGGGGCCTACTGGAGCCACACTCCAGCCAGTTAGATCGAGGTGGGCACCCTCAGCTCTGTGCAGGGATCCAGCCCAGCCTGCAGACCAGCTGAGCTGGGCAGCAACTCCAGGGGAAGAGCAGACAAACTGAACCCTGGGCTGGAGCAGAGAGCCAACAGCAGCTTTCTGTAGCGTGTTGGAGAGACGTAATGCCCCCAGGTACTAACAGATGCACTTCTACAGCTCCTCCTCAGAGCCCTGCACATTGCTTTTTTTTCTGGAAATGTCCTAAAAATCTCAACCTTGATGTTGAAGCTCACAATTATTTTGAGCCAACCTATTTCCCTGGTGAGTTGCCCTCTTTTCTCCCGCAGCAAATTTCTTCTGCTTGGCTCCCACTTCTGCACAAAGTGATTTATTAGAGAGATTGCATTTTTGCTTCCCTTCTGCAAAGTGTCAGGTTCTGAACAAGATCAAATAACCTCCTGTGCTCCAGTATTGACTAATTTGAATTATTAAAACCTTTCTCCCAGGAAAAACTCCCTGCTGTTTGCTGAGAAACCAGTAACTTCTAATAGAATCTAGGATCATCTTTTCTCGAGGAGATCAGGGGACCCCGAGACAGAATTCAGGCTTTCAGCTGAGCTCACATTCAAGGATGTTTTGGTAAAGCAAGGAGAAATCAGCTTTCTCCTTGTCCTTTCACTCTGTGTCTCCCTCCAGACTGGCACGAAGGGGCTTTGCCAAGGCTGGAGTGACAGCAGCACCTAACTGTGCAGTTAACCCCAGCTCTGGGTATTTAGATTGATTAGAATGTAGAACGTGGGCTTGGCAGAGATGCTGCACTTACTAAACCAGAAATCAGTCCTCTGTTAGCTATCATTTTGCTGCTAGTCAGTCCCCGGTGCCTTACTGCCCCTGGGCTGCTGTGCTGGCAGCAGCCTGGCAAGCCCCCCGGGCCGCAGCGTTGGTGCCTGAAGTGAAGGCTGCATTGCGGGCAGCATTTCTGACACTGCACTCCCAGCTCTCCTCCCTGGCAAACTGAGCTGCTTTAGCAGGACAGCTCCTGCTGCTCCGGCTCTGCAGGCAGCACTGTCTGCGCCTGAGGCCCTGCTCAGCGCTGCCTGCAGGTGGTAACCATCTCGGCACACAGCGCAGCGCTCACTGCCGCACGCTGGCATCGGCTCCCCCTCAGTGATGTCAGCCTGGCAAAGGCAGCAGGCATGCAGAGGGTCTGCGTTAGACAATCCTGGAATGGCTCAGGTGGAAGGCAGCTCAGAGTTCATCTGCTCCACCCTCCTTGCCATGGGTAGGGACACCTCTCAACTAGACTTGGCTGCTCAAGGACTCATCCAACCTGCCCTCTAACACTTCCAGGGAGGAGGCAGCCACAGCCTCCCTGGGCAGCCTGTGCCAGTCTCACTACCCTCAGCCTGAAGAACTTCTTCCCAGTTCCAGTCTAACCCTACTCTGCCTCAGCTTCAAACCGTTCCCCCTTGGCTTGTCTCAGACACTCTCATGAAAAGTCCTTCTGCAGCCTTCCTAGAGGATTCCTTCAGCTATTGGAAGGCAGCTCTGAGGTTCCCCTGGAGTCTTCTCTCAAAGCTGTATTCTGAACTTCTTTTTGCACCAACAGCCTCTTAAAACACAGCCTGAGTTCTTCTGTGCTTCCCTCACATGCAGACCATGCAGCTGGTCTCAGAATATAAACTCCTGTGCTTGGGTTTTGCCCCAGAAAAATGCTATTTTTAACAATGTTTAACTTCTGCACTCAGGAGAGCAGGTACAGCTGGTAACTGCTTCCTTCCTGCTTCTGGTTTGCAATCCTAACCCATACCTTTTCTCTGCTGTTAGTCAGCACCAGGCTGACTTGAGCTGGACCAGTATTTCCCTACTGGAGTTCAAATGAGGACAGCGAAGGCCAGAATGAACAACTGGCTGCTCCCCAGCCCAGAGTCTGTAGCTGTGTCCCCCCATTCTTTCATCCATCAGTCTGTGATACTTCTCTGTCTGCTCTTGCCCATCATGCCAGCCTTGGAACAGGACTGTGGCTCCAGATGGTGCTCTGGCAAGGCAGGCAGAGCCTGGCTGGCATCAGGTATTGGTGAGGGACTGAGCGGCTGGTGTGCCGCTGTCGCACTGCTGGGCGACCTTGCACCTGTGTTCTTTGACTCTGGCTCAGGGCAGCACAGGGAAGGGCAGAAATAGCAACAAACACTGCTTTGGACGCACAGGAGCCATTTTCTGCTGCTTTCTGGGCTGGCTGCAAAAGAAATGCAGAGTTCTGCCAGCCATTCAGAGCACCATTGCAGAACTGCATCTCCCAAGCACAGGTTTCACCGCCGTGGTGTCTGAGCATCTGCTGTGCTTGAAGTGGGGAAATGGAGTGTTCAGGCAGAACATCCTGCAGGAGCCCAGAGATGCTGGCAGCCTTTTTCCCTGCTCCCTCTTAAGATGTATCTTCTGTAGATGGTGGATTGGGTCAGTGCCAAATTACAGCTTGCAGTACAATTTTACATCAGCCAAGTCATCATCAACATTAAACATTGACTTTGATGCTCAGGCAGAGTGAGTTGCAGAGCAGTGTGGTTGGTCTGTTTACCCAGCTCTTGCTCACCAGCTAACAGTGAATGACAGCAGTGGGTGACTGGCAGGTCAGCCAGCACCAGCCCTGCTGAGGGTTCTGGGCTATGGAAGACCCTGCCAGAAACCCTCCTGAAGTCACCCAGCAGCACAGACCCAGCTGTGCACCTCTGGGGCTCAGCTTGGACGTTCCCTTCATCCAGCTCTCTGGAAGAGAGGAGGACATTTCCATGGGGCAGGAGCCTGCTCGGATCCACTCATAAAAGGCTCCTGGGTGATGTGGCATTGTTGCTCTTCCCAAGGGTTCCACAGGCCCTGCAGGAGCAGCTGCAGTGTAACACTGCAGTGCTCACTGCTCTTACTAATCACTCGTTCAAATGATTGTCCTCTCTGGACACCTGCCGTGAACAAGTGACATTTCTGTTTCTGTTGCTGCTGAACTTTGGATAAACAAAAACGTGTCCTTTCTTCCTCACAGAACTCTTAGCCACTTTTTACAAGGACTCTGAATCAAAACAAGCATTTAAGGTGTCTTCCTAAGCAATTCCACTTGCTTTAGTTCCCTGCTGTGCTGGAGACAGGCTTTGTGCTTGCTCTCCATCAGGTATCCCAACAGTTTATCAGGTAACACAGCACAAACATTAGTTACAGCTGGTCCCTGCTGCCACCCACTTCCTGCCCTACACCTTTGTCATTTCCAAATCAAAACATCTCTGCACTCAATTCTGACACTTCCAGGTGAGAATAAAGGACAAGGTGACTGTGGAAACATTTGTGCATCGAGCACTGTGACATTCAGATCCTCTCCCTTTGTTTTTTCTCCCTGCAGCAGCACACTTCAGGCTGAGCTGTCCCTTTTAAGAGGCTTGGTCAGAGCTCTGCAGCACACAGGAGGTCATGGCCCAGCCTAGAAAATCACCAGAAGACTGATGAAGAGTCTCTGGGACTTGTGCCTCCATCAGCACGGCAAACTGAGCCAGAAGGAGCCTTGGCCAGATGCCACACAGAAGCCCTTCTGCTCCCAGCTCTACCCAGGGAGGCACAGTGCGCCCGGAGGAAAGACCAGGGCAGGCAGCAGAGGCGTGGCAGGAGCAGGCAGCTCAGGCAGCTCAGGGCTGAGCTGCACCAGGGCGCAGGCAGAGAGCAGGGCTGGGAGCGCACGGGCACTAGTGTGGGGAAGGGGAATCGGCTCTTCTGCCCAGCGTGGGCAGGGCAGGAGCCACCGCAGCAGCGCCAGGCACCGGCTGAGGAGTGCTCGGCAGCTCAGCCCTGCCGTCGGGTGGTGCAGAGCGCTGGGGCTGCTCTCGGTGCGCTGCAGGCTCCTGGGCACCTTCTGGAGTCCCATCAGCTAAAAGGGAATGATTCATCTTAATGCTCCTCTGCTCCCTGCAGACGGAGGACAGCAAAGAACTCTCCATTGTGCTGGGGCAGAGGAATGTTAAAGGGGGAACCCTCGAAAGCTATCGACAGGTTCTAACGAGATCCTGCGCTGCGTCTGAGCCCCGCAACGCGAGCTGTACTCAAGGGCACTCTGAGCGCTGCAGGGTTGCTCTTGTTGTGCTTTGGGATTAATTCAGCAATATCATTTGCAAGAGGGAGGGTTTCACATCAGCGGGTCCAGCTCCACGGCAGATTCCAGTCGCACTTGGTGCAGGCTGCAAGCTGACAGGGGTTGGGCAACTTTCAATTATCCGCAAAAGAAGGAATTTCCCAGGGAGTGATGGGGTTTGCCCTGCATGTCATGTTCTCTAAGACATCTTTATTCATTTGTACCCTTCTAAATTAGTCTGTTCCGTGTGAGGAACCTGGAAAATTGTCTCTCCTTACATGGGCACTCCTCCTGTTTAAGCAAGGCAAACCACACTGCCATGGAAACAGCTTCAAATGAATTGGGGTGCAAGGAGGAAAGAGACAGCTCTAAGAGAGAAAGTGACGGAGGAGAAAAAAAATCCTCTCTTCATTCAGCTCTGGGACCTCTGAGAAACAGTGAAGCCTGGCATGGTGAGGGCAGCTTGGCAGAGCAGAGCAAAGCAAAGCAGCTCGTTCCCAGAGTGAGGTGTGAGAAGAGAATCGGCAGGATGGGGCAGAGGATGTGGCTGTGTGCCCTGGCACTGCACTGGGCAGAAGACTCCTTACAGTGAGCCTGACAAACGATCTCTGTGGGGTGACATCTTCAGAGGGTTTGCTTCTCTAAGTCTCATCAGGAACACTGAGAGCTTGATGCTGACCCAGGGCCTCTGCGGCAGGGAGGGGAGTCTGTACTTGCTGTTACCCCTTACTGCACCAGACCTTTTGGGCTCCTAACCCAATGCTTCGCCCTTCTGGCACCTCATGCAGAAGAAATCCCAGTCTGAAGCAGACCTGACCACGGATTTCCTCAACAACTCACAAGCTGCTGTGGATGGCAAAGAGAAACACCTTCCTGAGCCTTCAGACTGCAGAGTGCAGCCCCCAGAACCACGATGTTCTCCAAGTTCAGCAGCAGCAGGAGGTGCTGACTAACGAGCTCCTGAGCTCTTTGTGCTGTAAATACTTTTGCTAACTCTTTAGGAGGCCTCTAGAAAACTGCTGCCTTCACCTGGCTGCCTGCTCACGGGGTGCAGGAGATGAGGCCATTGCTGCTCTGACATGTTCACTTCTTGCTGCAGTTTGGATGGTTTGCCTCTAGAAATGCCTCCTGTGTAGCTGTTCAGAGGCCAGCCCACAGTGCCCACTCCTGACAGGGCAGAAGTAACTGGGAATAAGACATCAGTGCAGTAGTTTTGACCCTAACCTTACTTGTTTGACCAGTGCCACTCCCGGAGTCTGGACACAGCCTTTGTTTCTCAGCCTCTCACAGGCAGTGCAGGTTGCAGGTGGGTTTGAATGCTGCTGTTGTTCAGATCACCATTGGCACAGTGGTGGATGGACAGCTCTAGATGGACAGACAGCTCTGGATGGCACAGCAAGGCTGTGGCTTTGTGACTCTGGAGCGTGCAGCTAGGTCAGTCTTGCAGGGCAACCCTTGCACCTGTGTTTCCCCACTGAAGCACAGACATTGCCTTCACCTGAATGACAGCCACCAGGGCAGGCACTGAGCCCCACTGCCCCCTTGCCTGGCTTTGTCCTGCTCAGGAGTACCTTTGGTCATTGGCGCAGTAAAAACAACCACCAGACACAGAGCAATCTAACACTTCTCTTGTCCAGAGTGTGTCAGTCCAGAAATGGCAGTGGGCAGCCTTTGGATCTCTGCCAGCACCTGGAAGATGTTCAAATCCAGACTGCTGCAGGTCTGAGAACGCCAGCAGTGACCTTGCTTTGCTAACTGACAGCTGGAAACTAAGACAGGAATCTTTAGGCTACAGAAGGCTGAGCCTTCCCTGTTGCTAAAAGCACTCAACTGCCTCTGAGTTCACCAAAGTTGTTCATCTTTTTAAGTAACAACATAAGGCTAAGAACTGCAGTGTTTGTGGCCACAGTGTGCCACAAGCCCAGCCAAGTCCCTGCTGTGGATCTGGGTTAGACACTGACATGCAGGGAGAGAGAGAGAAGCTGTGGCTGCAGCATTTCCAAGTCCCAGCAAATCATACAGCCAAAGAGCAGAAGGAAAGCCGCAGGAGCTGGGGAGAATCTGTTAACAACAGCAGAGCAAGAGCCCAGCTGCAGGAGCTTCTGTGAGTGAGTTTGCAAAGTCTGGAGCCGTCGGATGTCAGCGTTTGGAGCCCTGCCAGTGCTGGCTACACAGCTCAAATCCTCTCTCCCATATGTTTCCTCAAATATTTCAACTCCTGGCTCCCCTGTGCATGGCTGCAGGCTGAAAGGCACAGCTCACCTGCTGCCCATGGCCGAGCTGCTGTGACAGAGAGATGATGTCAGCCCCTGCAGTGCAATTCATAACTCCGTGTGGGGAGGTTCACTTACAGGCAGCTCCGAAGGAAACCTGCTGGTGCTGTGCCAGTCAGAGCCAGACGGTGGGAACCAGGCCTGCTGCACAGCCCTGGACAGCTGCCCTGCTGCCCAGCAGCCGAGCCAAGGCTGGGATCCTACCATAGAGTGTTTGCAAACAGCCTGGTGGATGATTTGCTGCCGTTTAATTGTGATCTTTCCCTCCCCTCTCTCCTAGGTTCAGCTAATCCACTACAACCACGAGCTGTACACGAATGTCACAGAGGCTGCCAAGAGTCCCAACGGGCTGGTGGTGGTTTCCATATTTATGAAGGTAAGTGCCCAGTGTGATCAAAGCTGGCAGCCAGGGTGGAACCTGAGCTGGGCTTTCCCCAGGGCTGCCTGCCAGGCAGAGCTGCTGCCAGGCTGTCCAGTGGCCTTGGCTCTTTTCCTAAGTCTGAACTAAACTTTTGGTGAAGCCTTGAGCTTTCAAAACACAGAGAGGTACTGCTGGATGAGCAAGAGGTGTGCAAGAGCAGCAGTGCCCGACAGAACAACCACATCACAGAACGGCTGCAAGCTGAGCAGGGGTGTGATGGTTTGGCAGTTCCCTGCCCCCTCCCACTCTTATGAAACCACCCAGACTAGTTAAGGAATGAAGCTTTCTATTCACAGCTTAGCACAAGGTGCAAGCAGATAGTCACAAGGTACAGGCAGCTATTTACAGATGTGTACAGCAGTATACAAGTTTAAGGGAATCCAGAAACACAACAGCCCTCCCAGAAGCCAGAGTCCCCAGGAGGGGCTCCCAACCACCCTTCCACCTTCTTTCCACCCCTCTACCTTACCCCAGAGTCTGCCTTACATGTGAGTTTGGAGGATCAGCAAGGGGGGTTAGAAGTAGAAAGATTAGCTGGGTTACACAGATCCAAGCTGAAGAGAAACAGAGGCTCTGACAGAGACACTCTGTCTCATCTCTGTTTGTGTCCTTGTTGTGTGCATCTCAGCAAGCCTGTGAGTGCTTCACCACTGTTTCCTTTTCACAGCCTAGAATCTAATCTCTCACATTAAAATATTCCAGTTAGCCTCAAACTAGCACAAGGGGGTTTGAAGGCTGCCTGCAAAGGTAACATCTCCAGGTAGAATTGTGGCACAGCTTTTGTTGCTAACCAGCAATAAACAGACCCCTTGCAGTGCAGTGACTCATTGACTCACCCGTGATGATCAGCAGTGATCCTGTTGGTAAAGTACTTACAGCCCAGCACAATGCCACAACAGTGCCTCTGAAGCCCTCACATCCTCTTCAGGTCCCTTTCTGTCACTGTAGCCTGAGCACTTTGTGTGTGTGCACACATGGCAGTGTCTCTGCACACAGGATGGTAGGGGTTGGAAGGGACCTCCAGAGATCATCCCATCCGATCCCCCTGCCAGAGCAGGATCACCCAGGGCAGGGCACACAGGAACACAGGAACACCAGCACTCCAAGGACTTTCTCCATGGACCTGCTTCCCAACAGGACCACCCCAATCTATGCTGGTGCCTGGTGCAGGGTCTGCACTTGTCCTTACACACCTTTGTGGGTATCCAGGGAGGGGGAAATGTGGACATTGCCCAGCTGTGCCCCACACGAAGGGCAGACAGATGTCACCTGCAGCCTGACCCCTCTGCTGCCAGGAGAGTGCATTTCTCACCAAACTGAAACCTCAGGGAGAGCTGTGTGAACCCCTGCCTGGTGGCATTCACTGCCTGCACATCCCAGCAGGGCTGCAGGACAGGACCCTTCCCAGGGCTGCTCACCCAACTGGGGTTTACTTGCTCAGCCCCTGGGGCTTGTTTGCTTTTAGCCACCAACTTTCCAACGAGTTCCTTTAGGAAAATACCTTAATCATTATTGCCTCTTCCCTCAACAGTGGAAAATAAAGGCAGGAGCCATTTGAAGGAGGAGCAGGAGAGAGAGAATGAAGGGAGGGAGTGCACAGAAGAGCTGCAGTGCCAGGAAGGAGGTGGCAGTGAGGTGCTGACGCTCTGCATTGTCTCTCCTGCAGGTGTCTGAGTCATCAAACCCATTTCTAAACCGAATGCTGAACAGAGACACCATAACCAGAATAACCTATAAAAGTAAGTTCTTTTTCCTTTCCTTGGCTAGCAGTTGTGTGCTTCTGGTAGTAAACCACCTGTTGAGTGTTCCCCTGAAAAGGGAGGCTCTTGATTATGGGCAGAAATCAGAGTCTGCATTGACAGCAGCTCCACAAGGTAAACTTATTGAGGTCATCAGTTCAGCAAGTGAGGTCTGAGCTTCAAAGTCTATTTTATGTTTGAAGGAGCAATAAATTAATTAGATGACCCTGAACAAATACCCACAGTATTCACACAGAACACTGGGCAGAAGCTGCCTGCTGTTAGCAGCAAAAGCAGCACGCAGAGCAGCCTGGATTGCAGCAAATGGAACTGTCTGGGCTGCTGCCCCATTAGCTATGGCTTTGGGCTCATTAATGCTTTCCTGGCAGTCCTGCGCCACTCTTGCTGCATTGCTGGCTGCATGGAGAGCTCAACACAGTGTGTGCAATGTTGTACTCACATTTAGGAGGCCCTTCACTAATAATGATCAATAATTCCTGGAAACTATATGGAGCTGGTGCAGAACTGGAGCTGAAATGTCAGTGAAATGAGGCTGCTCTAGAGGAAGCCATGGAAAATGCACACATCTGAGGGGAACAAATCAAGCCTCTTCTCAAAATCCTATTCCCTTTGTCAAATACCCACTTGGACTGCAAGCAGCCCTCAAGTTAGTAAGTTCAATGATGCTGGAATTTAACTTGCAGAAAGCCCACAGTCATCTGAAAAAGCAAAGTGTTGTAAAACCCAGCCTCTGGCTGCTGCACAGTGAGCGCTGAACACCTGACAGAGGCTGCACTACCTGCGCTTAGCTGGGATGGGCACTGGGACTCCAGGGCTGGCGTCACACTTCCACTAGAGCTGAGCAGAGGCTGGCCAGCTTGTGGCGGCTCAGAGCAGGGGAGAGGCCACGAGCAGGGGCAGGAGCACCTCCCAATTGCAAGGCTGAGTGTGCAGCGTCGCCCACAGCAGCACCTTCCCAAAAGCAAGTGTTTGCCTTGTGCACTGCCCTTGGCAGTGGCCACCCCTGCCCTCTGCAGCTGGCACCATCCTGCCACCTTGTATCGGTGGCTTTGCCTCTTCAGAAGGAAAATGCAATTCCAATCACACCTAATGTGGGGTTACTGGTTGAGATCTCACGTGCAGGTGAACTCAAAACCGGCTGCAAATCGACGATTAACAGAAGTGGTTCCATTTTAACCATGGCTACCTCCAGCTGAAATCCTGGGCAGAGAGTGCCCAGAATGTTCTGCAGGAGGCTGAGCTCCTGGCTGTAGTAACAAGTATTGACTGGGAGCTTTATGGTGTAAATTGGCAACGTGAAAGTGTTATTGAAAGTAATTCTGCAGTTGTCTGGCCTGATGGATGAGAGCATCGCTGCTGAAAACTGATTGCCCCCTTCACACTGTCAGGGTTTCTGGTCTGCCATCAGCACCTGCAGGATTTTAGCTTGTGCTTTAGGGGTCCACTCCTGCAGTCAATACCCAGCAGGCTGCAGACAGAAGGACCAGTCCCAGCATGCTGGATAGGAGCATGGAGCAGTTGGTAAGTGGAGCAGAGGCTCAGAGTCAGGACAGTTGGGCACAGAACTGGAGGAATATCTCTCTTAAGAATAGCCACAAAACTGAGAGAGCTCCATGCTGCTGCATGGAATTTCCACTGGCAAACTGCTTTAGAAGGGGAATTTCTGCTCTTAGCTATTGATGGCTGCAGTAAAGCAGACCCCAAGGAATTTTTAAGTAGCTTTTAAATGCTTATTTTATTCCTGCCTCACAGCCCAAGTGACCTGCTGTGGCCGAGCTGAAACACTTGGCTTTGGCCAGGAGCTCTCTGACTATCTCGAAAGAAAAACTGCTTTAATATTCCTCTGGATGGATATCTGGGGGGCTGGTAGCTTGCTTTCAGAGCAGTTATGGCACATTAGCTCTCACTCAGTGTTTGCTCAACATCACATTTCAGATTTCCCAAACTCAGTGTGAAAGCTTGGGCTTGTTCTCCACCAAAGCACTGCCCCACACCCAGCTAGCAGAGGAGCTGCAGCTCTCCTAGCTGGCCCCAGATCCACCTTCTGCTGTTCCATAGGTAATGACCAAGTGAATAAATGACTCCTTTTCTAAGACATGATCCTGGAAAAGCTCCAGATCAGATTTCTGGACACAGGAGGCTCTGGCTATCTCAAGGTCCAGGTTTCAGGGCATTCTCTGAAGGACTAAGCTCTTGAAGCTCCTGTCACAATCAGAATGAGCTCAGCAGTCTCAACATGGGCCCCAAGGGACTAACCTCAGGTACTCAAAACGAGTCCCTGTCAGCCTGGGTCTATGTGACTTGTGCAGGCTACTAAGTGGAGAAACTCTAGCTGAGGATGAAAAACTGAGCATCAGTCTCCTGTCAATGTAATCTGGGCAGAGCTGTGCTCCCCCTTCTTGGATAACCACTGCAGGGTCCTGTGGAGCTGCCTGCAGCCAGTGAATAAAATGTTCCCTAGCAGTGCTGCTGGAACTTGCTGTGAAAGCAGACCCCACACACCTGCTGCACACCTGGGAATGTTAGAGGATTTCCATGATCTGCTAAGCAATTGTCAGGCAAGGCCTTGATGAAAATGAAGGTGAAACCTAATCTGTGGAGAGCAGAGCTCAGTTGTTTGGGAGTCACCCCCAGGCGCAGGCAAACAGAAGCTGGCTGAGGGCAGGAAGGATGCTGAGCACCTGGCAGAGGCCGAATGGCTTTGTCAGAGCTTTGGTTCTGGCAAGAGATCACACACGGAGATTTTTGGCCAGTTTGAACTGTTCCCTTGCAACAAATGTAAGGCAAGGCACAGAAGTGTTGTGGTCTAATATTGGTGCAGCCCCAGCTGAGAACAGGAAGCTTTGCTCAGGATGTGGACAAGGGGAGCAGCAGAGCTGCCGTGGGAACATGTGGATAACCAGAGCTCATCCTGCAGTCTTTTCTCAGGCCATTCCCTGGACTCACCTGACTTCCCATGGGAATATAAACCAAACACAGGCACAAATAATAATACAAAACCAAAACCTGTTTAAACTCAGGGTGAAAGGGGCACAAACCCATGAGAGAACCCAGCAGAAGTGCCTTCCTTATTGACACTGCCATACATGATGCACCCACAACACGGTCCTTGAGGCTGCCTAGTGTCTCCTGGTTCACTATGCAATCTTCCTTGCCCATCTACTCAGACCAGTGCCACTTCCTCTTGTGTTTCAAAAGGGCAAACAACTGAATAAGTCTCTTCCCTTGCCCACATCTTAGCCCTCATCCATGCAGCTGATAGCACACAAAGAAACCTCCCAGTGTCGTGGCTGGTGAGCAGCACAGCTTCCTCCAGCTGCCTCACAGCAGTAGAGTACAAGAAGTGAAGAGTCTGAACCCCCATTTCCCATTAAGGAACTCCTACAGCCTAAGGTTTGGCAGGAAAACCACAGCTCCAGTTTTGACAGCATTGCCAAAAATATTCCAGGGCCAGAAGTGTGCAGAGTGCAGGAAAGGCTGAGCCTTGAAAGGCGCAACCCTATCTCATTACATTGTGGTGCATGGCCCCAGGGTGAGTCCTGCTGCAGAGAGAACCTCCTTAATTCCCACGGAGACACATTAAAAGCAGGGCCCCCACAAGCTGCTCTCTGGTGTACTTTCCCAATCTGGCTGTAGCATTCTGAGTGAGCTCACACTGCATGCCCCCACGGGGCACATGAAGGGCGAGCAGGCATCGCTGAGCAGCTTTATTACCACGCATTAACCTTAACTTCCCCCCGGGGTAGAAGCACAGCTCAGTTTTAACACTCTTGGCCTTGCCGAGGCTCTGCTGAGCAGAAGTTGTTACCCACTCCCGAAGCAGTGACATTCCCCAAAGGCTGCTGCATCAAAATCAGTGACTGCAGCTTCTAGAAGCCTTTAACTGCAGCCCTTTAGCCCAACTCAGAGCTGCACTGTGAGTGCTTGTGCTGAACTCACCGAAGGGCTTCCTGGGCATCCTGTCCCACGCACTGAGTGCAGGTTCTCCTTGTGCTTCCTGTTCCAGTGACACTGGCAGAGGCGTGCCGGTGGGAGGTTTTGTGGGGAGCTGTTCTACCTGCATTGTTCCCCTCTTTGCTCTGCAGATGATGCATACTTGCTACAGGGGCTTAACATCGAGGAGCTGTATCCCGAGACGTCCAGCTTCATCACGTACGACGGGTCAATGACCATCCCGCCCTGCTACGAGACAGCGAGCTGGATCATCATGAACAAGCCTGTCTACATAACCAGGATGCAGGTAAAAGGAAAGGGCTGCTCTGCCTGCTTCTGCTGCAAAGGAGTATTTTAAACAGGGGGTTCTGGCTTTACATGCAGAAACCAGGTTCGACCTTTCGCTGTAGGGATCTCTGCCTGAGTTGCTGCAGCTCTGCCAGAAGAATAATGTTCACTCTCCAGGGCTCCCTGAGTGTCTGCACACACACACAGGGGCACCCGGGGGTGGCCTCTGCTCGTGGTGAGGCTCTGAACCAAGTGGTCCAAACAAAATTCTTCTCTAATTCTGTGAGTGGCGATGTGGGGGTGCCACACAATGTCTGGCAGTGCTGTAGAGCAGTAGCTGAGGTTACTGAGAGTAACCAAGGCCAGGAGGAAGCAGACAGACTGGGAGTGACACTTGTGGCCATTTCAGTGCACGTTGCCAGCACATCAGGGTGGCAGAGGTCCAGCACCTGGTGCTTGCCGGTGTGGAGCCAGGTGGCAGGGCAGCACTGCAATACTTGAAGACAGCTCAGACTGCTGTACTGAAGCTGCTTAGGGAGAAGCAGGATAAACGATGCAAAAGAAAGCACCATGAGTCTCTGGGTCAGATCCTGCTGCTGAGGAAGCACAGCAGCTGGGAGCCACCAAGCCTCCATTCCTTGCTCACACTCGCATTCCTAACCTCAGACAACCACAAACCCAACAGCAAGCACGGTCCTCTGCAGAGCTGCCACCAGTGAGCTGCTCACAGAGCTGAGAGCTGAGCTGAACTAACACCCATTAGAATCCCAAATCCACTGTCTGCTGAGGCCCAAGCCTGCAGCAGAGCAGCCTGGCCTGGGAGAAAGGAGGAATGACAAAAGGAGTGCTGCTGTGGGATATGAAGCCGCAGGAACACTGGAGGTAAGATGACTTTAAAAAGCCTGAGAGGTGTTTTAGCTTTGTGGTGCTCCTGTCCCGCGTGGTGCGGGTGCAGAGGAGGCTCTTTGCTGCCTTTCTGAGCGGGCAGGCTGGGAGGAGGAGGCAGCCAGGCACAGCCACGCTCAGGCCTTTCCCACTCTTCAAGCAGGGACCTGAACATTGCTACAAGCAGCGTTTTCAGCGACAGCATTAACGCATGGAACAGGGATCAGGACATGTCTGGAGCCTCTGCCAGCACCTCGGAGTTGCAGTCTCCTGACGCTCACTGTTGTCACGCTTTGCTGCTTAGTTACATCCTCCATTATTAGTGCTGCAAATTGATTTCATGGAACACTCACTAATTGCATTGTGTGCTCGGGTGGAAAGAGTAATGCTCAGCCCAGGTTTGCCCTGGAAGCTGCTAAAGATTTTCAGCACATCAAACCCAGCTCCTGCATTTCCCCATTCCAGCTTTCAGTGCCCCAGCCACACCTCTGAAATTGTACACTGACGTGGAAAAGATTTCCTTTATGTGTTTTTAAACTAAAATACTTCAGGGGGTTGCAATTCACAAATGTGAGCCTTTTTTTCCCCTGCTCTCTCCAGTTACAGAGAGTTTGAAGGGGTTTGACTCACACCAGTAAACACCCTCTGCTGGTGGCACAGTTGCATTGTCTGCTTGTAGTCTGCACCCAGGCACTAACAAACCTGGGTGGTTCAGCAAGACCTGATCCATACCCAGCTCCAATACCTGATCCAGCTCCAATACCAGCTCAATACCTGAGCCATACCCAGCTCAAAGGAAGGCCAGAGCCTGCTGTAAGAGCAGCACAAGCAGAGCATCAAGGCAGAGCTGTCGACAGGGAGAGGATTGCACTGTTTGGCACCATTAATCTCCTGACTTCAGCAGCATGCCTGGCAGTTACCCTCGCCACCCCGAGCAGCCCTACCTGGTGCTTGAGCATCACCCTTCTTAAGTGGAAGCTGCACCAACAACTACAAAACTTCAGAGTTAGCTTTTGTTGTTCATCAGGTCCTCTGCAGCAGCTGCTGCCATCCAGAACTGCAGATGCCATTTGTCTCCTGGTCAGCCAAGAACATCTGGCAAGCTCCACACAAAACCAGTTACCTCCAGTTAAAATGGGGCTCAGAAGCAGAGGAGTAGGGAAGGAATTGTTTTAACCTTGGTTTAACTCTTCCAAGGCCACCACTGACTAAAATCAGTGACACTGTTTCACCACCCTCTGTAGTGAGCTCGGTGCTGCCTGTTGCTCAGCATGAGCACTGCCCAGCACTGAGTCCTTGCTTTGTGCTTTGTGCAGATGCATTCCTTACGCCTGCTCAGCCAGAATCAGCCATCCCAGATATTCCTGAGCATGAGCGACAACTTCCGGCCGGTCCAGCCCCTCAACAACCGCTGCATCCGAACCAACATCAACTTCAGTTTACAGGGAAAAGACTGCCCAAACAATAGAGCACAGAAACTACAGTATAGAGGTAGGTGCTGCCTCCAGAACCAGCTGCCTGTGCTGGCACCCAGCCCTTCCCTTGGCAAACCCAAGTGCGGAGCAAAGCTTGCAGCCAGAGATGAGGCTCTGGGTCTGGGGACAGTGCTGTGAGTCAGACCTGGCACATTGGAAGTGCATCAGGGAACGAGCCCAGAGAGGCTCAGGGGTGACCTCATTGCTGTCTACAACTACCTGCAGGGAGGCTGTAGCCAGGTGGGGTTGGGCTCTGCTCCCAGGCAGCCAGCACCAGAAGAGGAGGACACAGCCTCAAGCTGTGCCAGGGCAGGTCTAGGCTGGATGTTAGGAGGAAGTTGTTGGCAGAGAGAGTGATTGGCATTGGAATGGGCTGCCCAGGGAGGTGGTGGAGTCGCCATGCCTGGAGGTGTTGAAGCCAAGCCTGGGTGAGGCACTTAGTGCCATGGTCTAGTTGACTGTAAAGGGCTGGGTGCTAGGTTGGACTGCATGAGTTTGGAGGTCTCTTCTGACCTGGATGAATCTATGATTTTTTGATTCTAGGAGAGGCATGACAGGATACAGGCTGGGACACCTAAAAGCAGGCAGGACAGGCTGTTTGCTAGCCTCATTTTAGAGTCGTCTCACCTTACAAAGTGCATTTTGCTCTGTGTTGCCCACCTGGGAAAGAATCAGCTGGTCCTGATGAGAGCTGACCTCATGACAAGAAAAGACTGAGCTTTAGAGGTGCCCCAGCATAACAAGCACCCCCACTGGGAAGTGCTGGACTGCACAGGGCGCATTACATGAGCCCAGCCAGTCACCCACTGGTGGAGCTTCACACTGCCACGGCTGGGCTCACAGCACAGCCTGGATGGGTCCCACACAACCCTTTGGCTTCCTCAGAACAGAGGAACTGAGTCCATTAAGCACTACAGAACACCTCTGCTGTGAGCACAGGCTGAGAGAGCTGGGAGTGTTCAGCCTGGAGAGGAGAAGGCTCCAGGGGGACCTTAGAGCCACCTGCCAGTAGCTGAAGGGATCCTGCAGGAAGGCTGCAGAGGGACTTGTGCTGAGGGGGTCCAAGACAGGCCAAGAAGGAATGGTTTGGAGCTGAGGCAGAGCAGGGTTAGGCTGGAGCTGAGAGAGAAGTTCTCCAGTGTGGGGATGGTGAGAGTCTGGCACAGGCTGCCCAGGGAGGCTGTTGGCTGCCTCTTGCCTGGAGGTGTTCAAGGCCAGGCTGGATGAGTCTAGTTGAGAGGTGGTCCCTGCCCACGGTGGGGAGGTTGGATTAGATGAGCTCTGATTTCCCTTCCAACCTGAGCCATCCTAGGGTTGAACGATAGCACTGAAGGGTAGTAAAGAAAGCACATTTTCTGCAGCAGGGCCTCAGGGACACAGTCCTTCAGACTTCCCTCTCTTCCAGGAGGAGGGAACGGAGCCTCCTGGCTTTCCCGAGACATTTGAAGTGCTCAGTGGTATTGACTCCAGAGCCTCGTGTTCGAGGGTGATTAAAGCACAGCCCTTTGTCCTTTGTTCCTCTTTCAGTAAACGAATGGCTCCTGAAGTAAGGCAGGCAGAGCAGGCAGAAGCCATCAGCTCAGTGGACGGGACACAACCTGGACTGCAGCCTCCCTCTGCGGGCTGCGGCAGCAGCGCGGTGAGAAGAGAGCTGCCAGGGGGGAACTCAGCTCACACTTCATTCATGTGGTCGGTGATCATTAAACACAGCCGAGTCAAAAGACAGTCTGGCAGTAAATGTGATTACAATTTTGATACCGTTTTCCTGAACTAATTTAGCTTCACAAAGAAAGACTTTTCAGCCTTTGTACATAGGAAATTCTTCCTCCTTCTCCCCTTCCCTCAAACTAAACATAAAACTTAAAAAAAAAAAAAGAGTTAAACAAAGGACAGACAAAAAGGTGGCTGGGTGCAGCACCAAAGTGGAGTTGTGTTCTGTGTGCCAAGTAATCCTTGGAAAGCTCTCATCATTTCACTACCATTCATGGGTACTGACAAGGCAGTGCAAGAAGACTGCAGAGGAAACTTATTTCTAGGTTATGATCTTTCTGCTCACTGAATGAAAAAGGGACAGACTCCGAGAGATAAGTGTTGTAAATATATCACTGCAGAGCAGCAAAGGAAGCTGAGCTATCTCCCTCTTTGTCACATATCTGTAGTAGGCTTTGCCAAGACCAGAAGTGATCCATTCTCTGTTTCTTGTTTTACAGCGGGTCAGGCCTTGTGTCGGTCCTACCGACGGCTCAATAACTGTGTTTAACAAGTTCATTTAGGAACCTTGCTTTGATTTACTTTTGCTTTCTACAGCTGGTGGCTGCACTGTTTGGGGCTTTGGGTTAGTTTTGCTGTTTTCTTTTATCTTTCTTTTCTTTTTTCCTTCCCCTCTTCCCCCCATTCACTTAGCTGCAGCCACCTTAAGTGAGTTGCTAGCAGTGGAGAATGCACTTAGAGCTGGTACCACTGCAACTCCACCTTATGGTCCGTTGCTGGCAGGAGCTGGACTCAGAACAGAAAGCAGTTGAAAGGTATCTCAGTTTGAAACCCTCATTTTCCCTCCTGACTCATTACTGGGAGAAACAAATCCGCCGCCGTCAGGCGGTGGTGAAAAGGGATCCTTGCAGCTGCAGCGGGAGCTGGCCGAGTGGAATGAATGCCTTTTCTCTTGTTTCTAATGGTCATTCACTGTGTTTGGTTACTGTCAAGAGCTCAATAAATGTGTTTAACAAGTTCACACAGCGCACGTTTGACCTTCCTGCACACGAAAGAACTCTTTTTGTAGGGTGTGGGGGGGAGTAGTCTGAGGAGAGGGCAGACCTCACACTGCTCCATCATTCCTAGCACTGATCTAGAGATCACACTGAAGCTTGCAGAAAAATGAATGAACTGAGAAGGTACCAGAGCTGAGCAGTGAGTTGTTTGTACCAAGTGGGAAACAGGCACTACAAGAAGAGAGGGACCTGGAGCACTCTAAAGACATTTCAGACGCTGGCTTCAGCAGCCTGAAGCTGCCAACAGTGCAGCTGCTGGGGGAGAGGTGCAGAGAAGTCACCAGTGAAGGAGCAGAGGGTGGCCTGGGTGGGTGTGACAGAGGTGCCGCATGTGTAGCAGGGTTCTGGTCTGAGGACCTTGGCCCAGGACCCTATTAGCACATCTGACCCTTGAGCTATTTCACTCTGAGCATTCCAAACGATTTCCATCTACCAGCTTAACTCTGTGCAGCAACCTGAGAAATCCCCAGCACCACCACAGAAATGTCACACGGGGATTGTTCCGTGGAGGGTGAATAATGTCTGCAGCTGAAATAAACCACACTTAGCACCTTCCATTTACCTTGCCAGCAGAGAGCTGAGCACAGCACCAGTCACACACAGCAGTGCAGAGGGTCTCTAGGGATCTGTAACACTGAAACCTGTGGGGTTGGGATCGTTCCCACTATGTTCTGGGAAGCCTTGGGTTTTTGAAGCCTCTGGGATTGCTGAGGCTGTGGCGCTCCTGAGGGCACGGAGTGCAGAGTGCTTCAGTCTGTACTTCTGGACATGCATCTGGCAGTTGTTGAACCAAGTTTGCAAGTGACAGAAGGTAGGGAAGATAAGGCAGACCTCAATTATAAAACTTTAAATAAGAAATAAAACCTATTTTCTATTTTACTGAAAGCTGATTGAAGGGATTTAAGAGGAGGGAGAGATATGATAGAAGGAGCTGGTCCTGGGAAGGAGTCACGCTGGGCTTTGGATTAGGTGAGGCTGCAGCACAGGAGCCCTGCGAATGGAGAAACGGAGTCGTCGCTCCAGGGCTCTGCAGATGTGTTTGTCAACACTGCGGCTCCATTCTGCAACTAATGAGCCCCTTCTTGCCGGTGCTTGCTGAGCTTTGGGTTAATGAGAGGTTGCAGCAGAAAGAGACCAAAGTAAAGCTCACAATCGAACACCTTGCACGTTCCTCACCTTCCGGCTAGCTCTGATCTAGCTCCAGTTAGCTCAGTCAGGTTCCTCTGTGTCAGGAGGCACTGAGCACCCAGAGAAGCCACAGCTCTTCAACATGCCCTTGAGCAAAAAGAGGAAGTTCCAGTACCAAGCAGCTGGCACAGGCAACCCTTGGGTATTCAGAGGCTGGCAGCGCAGTCACATGTGCACATGGTAGCCCCTCCAGGGTCTTCTGCCCACAGTGCTCAGCAGGAGGCTGGATGCTCACAGAGCTGAGCTTATGGCCTTGATACCATCCCTGCTCAAGCTATTCAGATGGAGATCTTTTGCCTGCCATGGCACGTCTGGTGAGAAGAGGCATGAAGAGCTTCTTGCTGGGAGGAGATGCTCAAAAGTGACCTTCTGCTGGGCCAGGTAAGAATGTGCTGTCACAGCAGGTACCAAAATTACCCAGCTCCTTTGATCACCAAAACACCAGAAGACCCAAATTTGCAGAGCTGCCAAAACCTTTGTCCAAGTAGCACCCAACAATGTTAGTAGCCATAAAGTTCCCCTGCAACCCACAAATAAAGCTGAAACCTTCCTTAGCTGCTGATCCTTCCCCAGAAGTCAAGGTCTGGAAGAAGTGCAGCTGGCTGCTATGTTCTACTGCAACCACCAGGAAAGCAGCAACAGTGCAGATGTTCTGCACGTCCTGCTGCACGCCTCAGAGCTCTGTGCTGGACCCCACGCAGGAATCCCCCAATGCCTGGCTCCTGGCTGCAGAGATGTTCCAGCAGATCAGCCAGAACTGTCCCTTGCTTTGATGCTCTGTATTGGATTTTATTCCCCAGCTCTAGTGGCTGACAAAGCAGGGAGAGTTTGCTGTAAGAAATGCTGATTTACTGGCAGTGGCTTACTGCAGCTCTCAGCAGCCTACCCTCAAATTATTCCAGAAGCCTGTTTGCACAGCAGAGAACAAGAACCATTTATAATGTGAGATGTAATGCAGGCAAACATTTTCTGTTTCCCACAGTGTCAGGCTTCTATTCTAATAACTAAAGATGTGTCAAACATATACTCAGAACAGAAAAATGAGAAACAGGATAATAAATCTTCTGAGGATGGGGAAATAACTCTCAGTATTTTAATAGGGGGGGGGGGGGAAATCCCTAGAAGAGGCATTAGAAAAATAGAAAGGGGGAAAAATGCCAGTTTATGAATTCAAGCAGATGCTCCCACCCTGCCAGGGAGGGAAGAACCAGAGTCTAAACAAGGTCACAGCTGCCCCAGGACGCAAGGGTAAGGCTGTGAAGCTCAGCCTGGGCTGGCCACTCCCAGCACAGGAGACAGGCAGCAGCCAGCAGAAAGATCCCGTTTCAGGGACACCGGTTCAGGGACTGGCATCCAGCACACTGCAAGGCACAAGTGTGATGCTTGAGTTTGGTCAACGCTGAGTCGTCCTCACAGGGCCCTTCTCAGTTCCTTCACTACCAACACTGGGGGAGCCTCCTCGGTGCTGTTTGGGGTGGTTCTGTGAGCCAATCTCCAGGACCTGAGAGAAAGCCAAAAGCCTCTTGGCTAACTGCCAGGTTTAGCTTGTAAGATGAGTGAGTGACCATAAACTACATATGGGAACCAGGTGGGGATGTGCCGACATGGTGAGGAAACACCATACCCGCGCTGGAGTAAGTGGTGCAGGTCTGAGGAGCTACGTGAGGGCAGCACAGGCAGTCACAGGCACAGCAGCAGAAAGCAGGATTCAGAGGGATCAGAAGGGGACAGACTGATCTTTTCCCTCTGTCCCGAGTTTTCCCTGGAATGAGGCAGCAGTGTAGCTGACTTCAGAGCCTCCTGCCTCCCTTCACAGGTGATTTACACCGTGCCAGCAGCAGGAAGGCTGTGCCGTTCCCAGCCGGCCATGCCGAAGTGTTGCCATGCTGGAGCCCTGCTCCATTACACATCTCTCCCTGGGTGCTGGAGCTGCCCTGCCGAGCGCCCCAGCACTGCCCACGCTCCTCCAGCACAGATGGCCAGGCCCAGCTCTGCCTCGGAGCTGACCCCAGCAGCAGGCAGACAGATTGGGCTGTGTGGTGTCTCCCCAGAGCACTGAGCTAACTGAAGCAAACATCCCCTTCTGAGACCTTAAATCAGCTGGCCCAAGATACAGCACACACCAACAGGGTTTTGGCTGCTAAAAGCCCTGCTGAATCCCAGTGTAATTCAGAGTACAAACAGGGAGCCAGGAGCAGAGTGATTCCAGCCTCCACACTTTGGGAAGCGACTCCTTTCCCAGCGCCTTACATCTCACCTGCCGCAGAGGCAGAGGACATGCATGGCAAACAGCAGAGGACACGGCTGCCACCCTGGGGGAAGTCTCTGCAGGGACTCTCAGTGGCCCCAACTGCAGTGTCAGCGCAGCTGTGCCTCTGGTGGCTGACAGAAAGCAGGAGGAGAGCAGGTGAAGTGCCCCCAGCCTTCCACCCAGCAGGGTGCTGAGAGAGCTGCCCCTCAGCTCCCTCTTTTCTGCATTGGGCACCTCCCGGTGGTGGGCAGAGAGGGAAAAGAGCAGCCAAGAATGGCTTCAGGATGCTTCTCTCCACAAAAGCTTCGGAGCCAACAGTCATTTCGGCGGGATGGCAACAGATCCTGGGAAGAAGTGGTAGCCTGCATCATTCCTTAGGGACGTCAGAAGCATCCCACAGCATATGGTGTCTGAAATCCAATTACTTCCCTGCTCGAGCCATGACCTTCAGCAGGTTGTTCACAAGAAGGATGAGCACACAAACAAAGCCTCTCTGCTCATTTGATGGCTCAGGAGCACGCGACTGCAATTCGGAATGATGCTGAACTGCTGTGTTTGGTTCCTGGGGCTTGGGCACATTTCAGAACTCCATGGAAAGTCGTTTTTGAAAAGAAGGGCTGGCAGTGCCTGCTCCTGCCTGTCTGCACAGCAATGCGCCACGCACAGGAGAGGGCACTCGGAGAGCCTTCGGCAGCCATGGCTGGATGTGCTCTGAAGTACCTCTGTCCAGCAGGTGAGGACTGAACTTCTGTGTCCCACACAGCCTGGCTCAAACTGCCCCCTGGGTCATGACAAGCTCAGGTGTAGGCTCCCATTGACCATCTTTTCCTCAGAGCAGCTGCCTGCTTTCTATCCAGCCCAACCTGTGCAAGAATCACAGAATCAGTCAGGGCTGGAAGGGACCACAAGGACCATCTAGTTCCAACCCCCCTGCCATGGGCAGAAAGGCAGAAAACATTTAGAATAGACTTCCTGGGGCTATTATTATGTTCCTCACCTGGCTAATTCAGAAACCCAAAGAAGCCCTTTGCCTGTATTTAGCCTTCTGGAAGCACCACCTTCACACAAGGGTGATGTGTGGGACAGAGCTTTCCTTCTCTCAACAGCCTCCCTTGTGTGATTTCAATCAAAGCACCACAGGTATTTTGCTTGCCTGAAAGATCTTGACCATTCTATGTCAAAGAGGTTAGGCCTGCAGAAGGTGCTGCAGAGGTCTCAATGCTGTCTGCCTGGAGCTGCTCCATTTGCCACAGGCACAGGGATGTCTCTGTCCTGCTGCACAAATGCATGCAGGATTCCCACTGGCTGTGGAAAGCTCACAACAACTGCCTGGATGTGTTCCTCTGTGATCTGTGTTAGATAGTATGGTCCTGCTCTAGCAGGGGGGGTGGACTCCATGATCTCTTTGGGTCTCTTCCAACCCCTAACATCCTGTGAGCCTGTGAACTTGCAGACAGACTCCCCAGGACAGATTCCATCTCTACAGCCCACACAGCCATGCGCTTCATGGCACGGTTCAGCCTGGAGCACCCAGTGGAGGCAGTTGGCACAGCTCTTCACTCAGCTCTGCTGGCAGACCCCAACCACCCTGCAGTGCACTGCAGGATGTGACTACACTCAGCACATGTCCATCTGCTCTGCACAGCCACTGCAAATCAAACTCACTTTGGAAATCTTTTCTGATTGATATCACAAACACTGGCAGAGAAAATAAGCGCCACGGCTGTATTAGAGAGGAATGCACTGGCACAGACCTCTGCTGCCCTTTGTGGTGCTGAGGGGAACATGAGTTCAAGACAGTCACTCACAAACGCATCCATAATTTTCCTCTTAACGTTAAAGCAGCCTAAGAGCTATGGGCAGACCAAATATGATTAATATTTTACAGTGAGGAATACTGATGGAAGAAAAATCCGGGGGAAGGAGAACCCAGGGCATAAACCGTGCAAACAACCTAGCCCAGGAGGGCTGGCCTGTGTCAGCAGCCATCAGGGTTATTGATGGGAAGAGAGCCCAGCAAGAGAAGCCATCTTTTAAAGCACTCCCTGCTCGGGAAGTTATTTACAGTGAGAGCTGAGCTGAGCTGAGCTGAGCTGAGCAGAGTGAGGAGCTGCCAGTGCTGCAGAAGGAACCATGTGTGCTCGGGAGAAGCAGTAATCAGCTTCCTGGGACTTGCCCACAGCCCGGGGCTTGGGGGAGGTTTGTTCCACCAGCCCCGTGCTTGCAGCCTGTGACAAATCACTGCCCCTCCTCGCTCTGTGTTCGCACCTCAGACACCACCATAAAACCACAGCGCAGCAGGGAAGGGTTGGTGTAAAAATGATCACAGCAACAAGTCAGGGGCTGCAGCAAGGGAAGCCCTTGGAAAGTTCTGGATAGGCTCACAGCACAGACACAGGCAGGACAGTGCAGGATTTCCCCATTCCTGCCAGTATCACCAGAGAAAGGCAATCCCCAGCAGTACCATGGTTAGATCTGACCAGGCAGACCTGAGCTATCAGACTGCAGCCGGCAAGGCTTGGAGAACAATACTGAGCACTTGGAGAATGATGGTAGCTTTCCAGATGCCTTGGAAGGGACAAACCACCCTTTATAGGTGAGGTGACCATGGCAGACGTCAGGAGCTAGTACAGGGCTACTCACAGAAGTAATTCCACCCAAACACCAGGTTCTGTGCCCAGGCTGCACCTCCAATTTGTTGTTTTCCATTTCCAGATCATTTCACTGCTTGTATATTTCTCTCTGCATCTTCTCGCTCCCCATAGTGAGCACAAATCAAACACTGAAAAGCTCACTGAGCAGCAGCAGACAGGGTACAAACAAAATCAAAGCACACCAGAGTCCATCCCATCAGGGCTCAGAACAGGCTTTCATAACATCCACAAGCAGCAAGACAACCAAACTGTGGTCAGAAGAGGGAAATGGTACTTTAAAGCCAAGTGGTAAGGGTGAGGTTAAAAAAGAGATGGTTGTAAAGTGGAGCAAATGCAAATCAGAACCAGTAGAGACTATTCCTATGTCCTGGTGCTCAGAGCAACCCAAGTGCAGCAGTAGTCAATGATTCTCTGAGCTCTCCATGCTCTCCTGCTAGGCTGCTGCTGGGCAGTGGCACAGCAAGGGCAAGGCAGACACCAAACCAGGCAAATGAGTGACTCAGGAACGAGCCCAGCTCAGGGATGTGATCCTGCTTCATCAGCCAGGCCTTTGAGAAATAGCCATGTCCAGAGCAGCTTTAGAGTGGGGAACATTCTCCTGGGAGGAACTGGAACACAAATTGTACACAGCAGTGTCTTGTGCTTTGTGAGACAAAGAAACCTTCTCCCCAGCCCTCTGCACTGTGCTGAGGAGCTGTTGCCATGAGACAAATGTTGCCTCCTTCTTTCTCCATGTGTTTGAAGGCCCCAGTCCAGCAGTGATCCATTTTCAAAGGTGACTCTACAGAAAGCACACAGTATGCAAGGGCTGCAGAGCAATGCCCACTGGAAGCAGAGCAGGGTGCTTCATGCAGCCCCTGGGATGCCTGCCTGGGGACAGTCACCCCATGCTCTGCAGCACATGCATGAGGCAGTTCCAAACCACAGCTACCTGCTGCACACAGCAGCACCCCCCAGCCCCTAGGCACCGGGGTTATTTGCAGCACCCCAGACAAGAGAGTGAAGCCTCTCCAGCTGCCCTAACTGCTTTGGGGTTCTGCCAGCAGCTGCACAATGCCTGTGGAAGTTCCAGGCTCAAATTCATGCCCTAGCATTTTGCTTTCCCTTCTAATATCGGGGGAAGTTCTCTCTTCTCCCAGAGGCATTTCAGCACCCCAGAAACACCCACACTAGATCCCACTGGAGACATGATCCCAGAAGGAAAATCCAGAAAGACAGTGGAGCCAGGACAAGGCAGTGCCTGCAGCCAGGAATGCCTCAGGCCTGGGCTGCTTCCTCCCCTCAGGTTTTCATAGGATTTCTGAGCTCATCCCTGTGAGAGAGTCCAGACCTGGGCCTGGCCTTTCAAAGAGCAAAGACATGGTGAGCTACTCACCCCTGCAGGCAGCAGTCCCCAGCCCACACCCAGGGCTACAGCAGCCGTCCTGCTGCAGCCGGAGCCTCCTGAACCCCGGCGCAAGCTGCTGCGAGCAGTGCTGTTACCTGCAGCAGCTGACCCCTGCCGAAGCAGCCTTGTGTGCTCCCTGCCTGGGCATGCAGCAGAGCCCCTTGGCTTCCTCAAACTCTGAAGACAAGCAGAAGATCAAGCCCTGGAGGTAAAGACCAAATGTGAACAGGGATCAGATTAACACAGCCTGAGCTGCTGGGTCACAGGTGGTGAGTTGGGCCCAGGTGAACCTCATGAGACTCATCAAGCCCAAGCACAGGGTCCGGTACCTGGGTCAGAACAATCCTCTTCATCGGTACAGGCCGGGGGGGGGAGGTGATACGAAGCTGCCATGCTCCAGAGGAATCATTTTTCTCCACCTTTCAGTCAGCCAAAACCTAACTTACTTTGAGGAACTCTGGTGGTTGCAAACCCTGGCACCTGAGCTTTGCAGAAGCTGTGCAAAGGAGAGGCCTGGGGCAAGAGAAGCTCCTCAGACACCCCCACGGTGTGCACGGAGCAGCAGCAACCCAGCTGCAAGCGATGAGCAGGGCGGGGTCAGCTGGTGTCTCACTTGAGGTCCCCCAGGCAGCACGCCTGGCGCCCAGGCAGCCGCTGTGACCAGCTACATCTACTCCTCTCTCCAGCAGCTTCTTTTCTTCCCCCTGCCGTACTCAAACTCTTTGTTTCTCGGTGCCAGCAGGCTGCAGTGAGCTGCTCTCCGCAGCGGGCTGTACAGCATCCCAAAGCAGAGGTGAACACGGCTGTAAAAAGCTCGTTGAATGATTTCCCTGTGCCAGGGCAAATGGACTCCAGATTGCACCCAAACCCCCGAGGGCTTCCGTAGCTCTCCCGTGGGCTCATGTGTGGAACCAGTGCCACTGCAGAGCAGTTCCTCTCCCCGCTGCTGCTGCTCCAAGCACCACCGCTCAGCCAGGAGCAGGTTTCTCACGCAGTGCCATAGGAGAGGCTGCCAGGCACGGGGCTCCGGCGGGCAAGGAGGCTCATCCATCACAGCTCTGCCGCGATGATGTTCTCATCTTCACCTCATGTCTGCAGAGCCCTCTGGATTTTCATTTTTTAGGCTGATACCATCATTCCTCAAGCTGCCAGTTCCAAGCACGTGTATTGACAAGGCTGTCAAGGAGTTGCCTTTTGTGCATTTATTTTCTCTCCCTCGGTTAATTCAGAGCTTTTCACATTATGAGGAGATAATTCACCCTTTAAGGTGTAAATAAATTCAATGGAAACAATGCCCTTAAATTTCCTTCTGTTGCACTACATTCAGCTGTCGCTCGCCCGGGAGCTCTGGTTTTGTGTGGCCCTTTGGCATTCCTTCAGCTAAAGCCCAGCTTTTGGTCCAGGGCTTAGGGAGAGGAGAACTCAAGGGAGGATTTTATTGGATAACTGCCTCTGCAGTTCCACGTTACAAACACCACATCCTAGCACCTGGCGATTCCTGCTCTCACAGAGCCACAGAGCTGTCAGGGCTGGAAGGGACCTCGAGGATCATCTAGTCCCAACCCTGCCATGGGCAGGGACACTTTCCACTAGATCAGGTGGCCCAGATCCACATCCAGCTTGGCTCTGGTTCTTCAGCCCAGCTCATTTTGGTAGCTTGGGAAGAAAGAAAGAAAGCCAAAGACTTCAGAGGCCACATCCCTGCTGCCCAAGCCCATCAGCACAGCGCAGGGGATGCTTGCAGCCCCTTCCCCTCCAGGTGCTTTACAAACTGGAGAAATGACTTCATTAAAGGAAGGCTAATGGGGATGTTGGATCCTGCCAGATCAGTGCGCCCATGGCATTTACATCAGCACAGCCTGGTGATTAAGTATGAAGAGAGAGGCACCAAGGGCTGTACATAAGGTATGATGACTGGCTGTTAATTTTCACATTCTGAACGTGAAGTCTCTTGTGACTGAAGGATCTAAAGCACGCTGCAGCTTCATTGTCTTTTTCATTAGCACAATCAGCCTGTCCAGCTGCACGGCACACTGGAGTTAGGCCTGAGGCAGCCGGGAGCACACAGGGCGATGCTCTAACACAATTACTGCTGCAGCCAGCATCTCTTGGCTGCAGAAGGATTCAGTAAATAAAGCTGCAAAGTGAATCAAAAGGTGTTGGAGCAGAACTGACACCTTAAAAGCATATTTTGAACGTGCTAAGTATTGCTGCAAATGATTACTGGAGCTAATAAAAGAGTTTACAAGGATCTAGTTCTTCTCTTCAAAGGGAAGATGATGAAAGAGTTCAGGGCTGCCTGTGCACCCGTTTAGAAACACTCTTTAAGAAGCAAACTAATGGTGTGTCCTAAGAGGTAAGGCAGCAGGTGAGCCACAGATATAATGACCAACGCACTGCCAGCTACACACCTCACTGATCCGGAATTTCAGATGAGTAGCAGCATTGCAGCACGTCTGGAAACTCAGCAAGAGGGAAGAGGCATAAATAGGAGAACTGGGAGGCTGCTGGTTTGCAGGCATAGATGACAGGCAGTGAAGAGAAGGCACTCCCGAAAGCCTGAATCCTGCCCTGACTCAGCATCAGCTGCAGCTCTCTGTGCCTGAAGCACTAAACTTCCAAAATGTGTTCAGAGCACAGGAAGGAGGCTGGGGCAAGCCCAGGTGAGCGCTGGGGAGCTGAGGGACAGGCCAGCCAGGCACATGTTGTCCCAAGCCTCTGCAGCTGGCAGTCTCCTTCAGCATTCCGAGGGCAGCATCCCCCCGATCTGCATCCAGCGAGGAGAGCCTCTCAGCGTTAGCAGCCGGAGTCCCTGCTGGGGACAGAGCGGTGCAAATAGTCCCCAAGCAAGTTTACATCTCCCCACAGCTGTCAGCTTGTTTGCAGGTCGGGGCTGTTTTCCTTTGTTGTTTACTCTTCTTTGAAGAAGGTTTCAACGAATCCACTTTGCATTCACGGTAGAGAAGAGCTTTTATTATTCCCTTTCAATTAAAACGAAAAGCATCAGGGCTGTGAGGTAAGAGAAGAGCTGGGGGATTCCTGGCGGGAATCAGTGACCTGACTGACGCAGCCTTGCGCCCGCGGTCCGTGCTGCTGGTTGTCGTTATCCACCTCCGGGCCCCAGCACGAAGCACTCCATGATATTCCTGCCACGTTGATCTCCACACCTCTGCTCGCCTCAGGTGCCAGATGTGATCACTCGCTGGGCGCAGCCTGCCAGAAGAAGCCTCTCGCTCAGTGTGGTTGTCACCGCACTGAGCTCAGCCGGGAACCCTGCAAGAAGGCTGGCGGCAGCGAGCCAGCGCCAGCGGCTCCCGGGGCATGTCCCTCGGCACGGCCCGCGGCTGGCCCTGGGTGACGCCAAAGCGTCAGAGTGCTGCCGCAGTCACGGTGCCCCCTGAGCCCCCTTCGTGCTCGCTCACGATCAGAGCTGGGCACCTTTGCTCTCCCTAGCACCAGGCAGCCACTCCCTTTGCTCAGCACAGGAACAGCCTTTTCCTGGCACTCTTTTTTAGCAGCTTGCACCCTGTGCCACTCCAAGGACTCACATCTGTGTCACTCCAAGGGCTTGCACCCTATGCCACTCCAAGGGCTCACATCTGTGCCACTCCAAGGGCTTGCACCCTGTGCCACACCAAGGACTCACATCTGTGCCACTCCAAGGGCTTGCACCCTGTGCCACGCCAAGGACTCACATCTGTGCCACTCCAAGGGCTTGCACCCTGTGCCACGCCAAGGACTCACATCTGTGCCACTCCAAGGGCTTGCAGTGTGCATTCTTTGAGGGAAGGTCATCTCCTCAAAGCTTCCACTGAAGGCAAAACCTTAACTTTGTTGGAACTTACAGGTAAATGTTTATCAGTTACTTGAAGGAGATTGTAAGGGGGGGAAGTACACAGCAGCTCTGTGAACTAAATGCAGCTGCAGGGAAACACCTCCTGCTCTCCACAGCCCAGCTGGGGAGTGACCCAAGAAGGTGGCTGAGGGTTTGGGATCCCTCTGAACCACATCTGTAACAGCTGAGTCACCAAGAAGGGGAAATATTTTTCCTACTGCAGTCAAACCCAGTATTATTTGGTGCCAGCGTTCACTGGGCTGGATTTTACAAGCCAGTGGTAACCATTATTATGGTGGGGGTTTAAAGTCCTCTTTTTATTAGACTCACCAAGCTGTGCCCTTGAATGAGCGTGCCCAGTGCAGATGTCGGCACTCTGCTCCTAGCATCCTAATATTTGGCCATAAAGAAAAGTAAGTCAGGGAGCAAAAGTTGTCAGACATTTACATTTCACATGGGACATCACTTCCCATCATCCCCCCCATCTTTCCAACATGGACTTTCCCTTTCCCTCCCCAAACCATAGATGATGCACAGGGCCAGGTCACTTCTCCATTTCCTCAGCCCCCAGTGCCCTGTCCTTGTTCCATGCTCTTCCTCTGCAGATCAGGCCCCAGGGCTGTAGCTATCAGCTGGGCCCCTTGCTCAGAACGCAGATCATCTGGAGCGAAGTGATCAAAGGCTGGCAAATCACAGCTCATGGAGATCATTAGTGCTGTGCTTATGACATGGTGGTGCTGCAGGAAAGAGTTTGTTTACAGTTTGCCTTAAAATAATCAATGGAGTTATTGCTGGAGCTTGAGCATTACTTTATGTGTTTCCTGGTCCTGTTAGATTTTGTATTAGATGAGACTCAGATTTAAGCACCCTATAAAAGAGCCTGCCCTCCATGGGGAATTACCACAGTGTGGACAGGAATCCTAATGCAGAGGATAAAGAAATTACCCTCTTACCATATAAATTGGATTAGATAATCACAAATTTATCATGCAGTCAGAGAGGGATCTCAGAATTTTAAAAGGCTGAGGTTCTTCAAAGCCCCCAGAAGAAGAGGAGGGAATGGAAATGCAGAGCTTCAGATGCTCTGTGGAGCTTTCCCTTGATGAGGTCATGCTGTTTCCCCTTCGGCATTGAAGCAGTGACTTAGGTTACCAACAGAGCCTGGAGCTGAGTCCAGTGACACCTAAAGCACCTCTCACGTGCCTTGCTGATGCCATGGTGACTACACACAGCCTGTGAAGCCCCTTAGAGACCTCCACACTCGGTGATGAGCCAGGATGGAGGCAGAGAGCATCGATAACCTCCCTCGAAACCACAAAGCTGTGCACAGCAGGCAAAAAAATGAGCCTTAAAGCTGGCTGCTCCCTTCACTATACAGCAGCACCTCTGGACTCTGAGGTTTTCTGCTCTCTTCACTGGTTAAAAACCAAAAGAATCAATCAAACAAGAAACCCCAAGATCAACACCCCCAAAATCCCAAACTAACGAACCAATAAAGCTTAACCCCAGAAGGAAGGAAGGAAATTGACCCCAGGAGGCCCCCACAAAGACACTCAGCTATTAAAAAGATCTCACTGAAGGATTTTGCTGAGTGCTGTCTCGGGCGAAGCTGTGAGTGAAAGCTCAGGTAGAGCCCAGAAGTCTGTTAGGGTGAAATATTTAGCTTTACAGTAAGGCCTTTGCTAAGTGTTTTGTAGTTCCTCCCCTGCATGTTTTACTTCCAAAAGAGCTTCTTTACCTGAAAAACAAAGCCCAACCCCACACAGCCCAAGACATCTCAGCTCATGAGAGGACACTTAGAGCACAGACAGCTTTAGACTCCTGGGGCCATACAAAACACAGCTCTGGAGCCTCTGTGTCAGCAGAGGAATGGCTGACACCAAAGAACTGGAATTGGTGGACTTTCCATAGAGATGGCAGCTGACACAGTGGGAGCCAGGCCAGACTGAGACTGAAAAGCAAGGGAATGAAAGTTCATGAACATATGGATTGAAGGAAGCACCACAGCCACAAAGCTACGTGCCAGGGAACTCCAACACTCATCACATCTCCCTCCGCTGAGAGGCTGCCACCAGTGCTGCAGCCAGGCCAGCACCAGTTCTGCACCCAGGCCTTCTGGGGGAGCAGAAGTGACTGCACCCAGGCTGGCACCAGTGCTGCAGCCAGGCCTTCTGGGGGAGCAGAAGTGACTGCACCCAGGCTGGCACCAGTGCTGCAGCCAGGCCTTCTGGGGGAGCAGAAGTGACTGCACCCAGGCCAGCACCAGTGCTGCACCCAGGCATTCTGGGGGAGCAGAAGTGACTGCACCCATGCTGGCACCAGTGCTGCAGCCAGGCCTTCTGGGGGAGCAGAAGTGACTGCACCCATGCTGGCACCAGTGCTGCAGCCAGGCCTTCTGGGGGAGCAGAAGTGACTGCACAACACAACGGCAGTAAACTTACACATCCTCAGCTGTTCAGAGACAATTGTTCAGGTTGCAGAATTGGAAAAACTTTGATGTTTGGCTAAATCTGGACTTTCCCCATCTGCTCACAAGCAGTTTGCCAGCAGAACGATGCCAACAGCCACTGAAGAGCTGCCGGGGGCTGCTGGCTCTGGTCCCAGGTGCGCGTGGCCATAAGACAAAGGCAGCTCATGACCTGCCTGGGCTACACCTGACACAGACCCAGACTCACACACAACATTCAGAGAGAGCTCAAGTGGATCAAACAAATCCACAGCACCAACACAGCTCTCCCATGACCACAGGGATGAGCAAAGGTTTCATGTTTGCACTGGAGTGAGCTAAGTTTACCTTGGAATTGCTACTGGAAGGAGCCAGGGCCAGGACTAGAACCTCAGCAGCCTGCACCACGGAGTGAAGTCTGCTTGCCAAGGGCCTCCACCGAGCTGAATGCGACTATCTGGCTTGGCTTCAGCTTTGTGCTGCAAGGTTCCCTCCCATCCACAAAGCACAGCCAGCCTCATTCCTGCTGGCTCTGCCAGCTCTGTCCAGCAGCAAGCAGCACACCAAAGCTCAGTCTCTGCAAGGGCACCTTTGAAGGGAAAATAAAGGGGGAGGTGGGGGGGATGCAGCTTACTTGTTGACAATTTTTGTGTATTGAAGATGAGGAAATGTCAAGATGGAAAACAGAAACATTGCCCAGTGCAAAACCACTCCAGTGCCAATGGCCTGGGCACTCTGCTCCGAAGGAACTGGGATCCGAAGAAGCCACCCAAAGACTCTGCTGTTCCCAAGGCCATCACAGACATGCCCATCTCAGGTTTTGCCAGCTGGCTCACACCCTATGTGATCTCCTCGGCTGATGGAGCATTTCTCATGGTTCAGCACTCTTAAAATCAAATTACTCCAATTATAACAGGGACTGAAATTACAATTTAGCTACAGAACAAAATGTTATCAAGGACTGGGTACAGAAAGACACTGCAGATTTCCCACTCGGTTTAGCTCAAGTTTTGGTCAGCAAGCAACATAAAAGCAGCCACAGAGTTCAGTGCAAAACCTTCCTCTACTTGTAAAGCTTCCAAAATTCGTGATGCATTTACTCAGTGAAGAAATCTGAGCCCTTTCCCCCACCCCCAGCACAGGAGATGCTTGATTATTTCTTCAGCAGTTGACATGTGGTGAACACTGGAGGTAACTGCCCCCAGAGTTGTGGCCAGGTGAGCATCCTTAATGCAGCTACTCCTTGCCAGCGGGAGGGGTGAATGGCAATGGCGTTTGCTCATTCAGATGAGGACTGCTCTTGTCCACAGCCTGCTCAGCTTCACAGCTGCGAACAGAACCCCAGACAAGTCAGAGGACAAGCACGGCAACACCCAAAGGAAACTGGCTGCCAGGATGCTTCCCCTGGCACTTGCAGGTAGCAGCCATGCCAGGATTCCTCCACACTGCTGCAGCCAGAAGCTTAAGCTCCTTAAGAAACAAAGCGTCTTAGCAGTGCGAGTTTCACTCAGTGCTGCCATGGGATAAAGGCAGTCCTGCACTCATCAGAGAAAGCAGCACTCCAGCAGTGCCTCTGCAGCCTTCTGGCTCTGCACTCACCAGCTGAGAGCAGGCAGAAGGTGCAAGTCTCTCCGAGTCACTCTTGTAGGGCTCTGCAAGCTGTCCCTTGGGCAGGCACCTGGGCGGGCACTGCCCTGCCGCAGCCGCGCACCCTTGCACTGTGCTGCCCGCAGCGTGCTGCACCCACGGGAGCTGTGCACAGGGCAGGCAGGTTTGGGGTGAAACTGTCTGCAACCCAATAGAGGCAACCCCCAGCTCAAAAAGCACACTTGGAACCTGCACACTGCTGAAAAGGAGAGCTCCTGAGTGAGCTCCAGCACTGCTTTTGGCGTGCTGGGAAGGCCTTCCTCACAGCCTTGTCTGCACACGGGGACTGCTGCCTGACTCCAGAGGGTTTGGGCACTACAAGAGCAGTTTGTAGATTTATATATGATTTGATTTGAATATTGCAGTGTCTGCAAGGAAAGTGAACTCTTCCCATTCCGGCTCCAGCTGATTTACAGGCAGAATCAGCTCCCTCCATACAGCAGCAGAAAACACTACAGAAAAAGGGCAGGGAAGACACAAAAGAGACCAGAAGAGCAGCTGTATCACATGACCTGGGTTAGGCTGGCAAGCTACTGTGCCCTGCAACCCAAATTTCAGGATGAAGAGATGAAGGCAGGTGCTCAGCAATTGCTTGAGGCCCCAGAACACATATTTAAGCCTTGTTCCTAGCTTTAAGTGCCCTTTAAATCACTGAAGATTCTCTCCAGGACTAGGATCTCATTGGCAGCTCTTCCTCCATCGATCAGATCCCATTGCATTTGACAGGCAGGGAAGAGCACGGGCAGAAGTTCTCCAAATCTGAAGAAAATAAATGCAATGTGCTGAGGTCAACACCAGAAGAAGACAGACCACAGCACACAGAACCCAGCCAGCCCTTCCGCACAAAATGATCTGCTGTTGTGTGGCAGGTTCAAGAAGAACATTAAAAAAAGGTGTTGGGGGGGGAGTGGTGGTGTGTGTGAGGCAGAGAGGAGTAGCCCTGGGAAATTCTGGAGAGCCTCAGATTTTACCCCTTTGATATCCTTCACTAAAAGCTGTCACTGAGCACTGACAGATGATGGACTGGAGGGTAAATCACATGGGAATGGGCTATGAGGAGAACCTGTCTGTGCAGTTATGGGAGCCCTGCATTTTGGAAGGCTGTCATCTCGCTGGCAGGCATGGAGCCAAGATACAACTAGTGAAAGTAAAGCTATGCTGTAGCTGCTTACCAAAAAGGGCAGCTCCACGCTGGGAGCAGGGGCAGCTCACAAGCCACAGTGTGAGCAGTGCTCCCCTTCCTGCCCTCTGCAGAAAGAGCTGTGGTCCAAGAAGACAGCAACGACAGTAAAATGAACACCCCTCGGGAAAGCTGCGAGCACCTCTGCCGTGTGAGTGAAGGCAGTGGTTGGGTTGGGCGCTGCAGATTTCGAGGGGGCTGTTTGTGCCTTTGACAGTTGCATTCGAGATCCAGAAGTCAGCTGGCAGGAGGCTGGGCTGTGCCCTCAGCTCAGAGCTGACGCCGAGGCCCCGGCACAGGGGCACACGGACCCCGGCAGCTGGGGCTGTGCTCGCTGCACATCCACTTGGCACTAGTGGCAAGTACCAGGAAAACAAAGGCCACTGCAGTTCCCACACACGTCTGTGGCCCTGGCACACCTTCCCAGCAGGGTTTGCTGCCACCTTTTGCATTTATGCATACTTTGTCTTTCTGAATCCCTTCCCTCCACAGGCAGCCGTTTGCAGACAGCTTTCCATTTGCTGGAAAATCTTAAAACAAACATCTGTGCAGCCTGCAAATTGAGAACATCCTCAGTGAAACGGAACAAGAGCATGGCCTGGATCTACAGCCTGTTTCTCAGGTCAATGAGGAGGGCAGGATCAGCTACCAAAGCAATCTGTTTGATCAGCTCTCAAAGCACTTAACACTGTTTAACTTAGAGAAGGGGAAAATAACCCAGGCAGAGAAAAAAATGTGTTGTGTCTTGGCTCAGAGGAGACTGAGCAGGCTTTCTTGCTGCTTGCTGAACCACACGGCTGGCTTCAAAGCATGGGCCGGACACAAGGCAAAGAATGAGAAACTGTGTGGGTAGACCTGGAGGTGACAGACTGAGCTGTTCGAGTAGCAAGAGAAGAGCCTTCTCCGGGCTCAAGTAACCAAGTCCCCATAGAGTGCGCTGTGCAGCCCCAGGGCTGCAGTCGCTATCGCCGTCGTTCATTGTAGGTGCTTAGGTGCACCACTCACCAGAGGCACTGCAGACTACCAAGCAGACCGAAACGAGAAAACAAAGACAAATCAAACCAGCAATCAGTTGAGGGGAACACAGCCACTGAAGGACTTTGAGAGTGCTGTTTGCTGGCACAGCTGAAGCTGCTGGGGAAGCCCTTGGTGTGCTCTGTCCTCAGCACCTCCAGGCAGCTGCCAAAGGCTTGCTTTGGGAGCACACTGCTGCAGAAAAATGCAAGCAAAGTGCAGAATATTACATATTAGGAAGAAATCCATTACAGTGAGGGTGGGCAGACACTGGAACAGGTTGTCCAAGGAGCTTGTGGATGTCCCCTCCCTGGAGGTGTCCAAGGCAAGGCTGGATGAGGCCTTAAGCAACCTGGGCTGGTGGGAGGTGTCCCTACCCATGGAGGGGGGTTGGAGGTAGATGATCTTCAAAGTCCCTTCCAACCCAAACTGGTCCATGAGCCTATGAATAAATGTCCCCATGGAACACCCCTGTAGCCATAGCACAAAGAGATCCACTGGGTCCGACTCTAATGCCCACTGCCTGACCCTAATTTAATCTATGATGCAGAGATCCACTGTCTGACTCTCATGCCCACGATGCAGAGATCCACTGTCTGACTCTCATGCCCATGACCCCAGTCTCACCAAAAGGAAACTCTTTTGTCTTTCCATTATTTTTTCCCCTCTCCTCACCCCCTTTTTGCACAGCAGGGAGCAAAGTGTTAACCTCCCACGGCAGGGCACTCAGAGCAGTGTGCAGGGTCCCAGGTAGGGCTTTCCTCCTCACCCTGTTAGCAGCAGTTGCTGGCCAAGTGTGTCTGAAACAAAACTAGAGGTCACGTCTTCCATCCCATTGGGCTCAGAAACAGTGTGGCAGAGACGGAAAGAAAGTTTGTGTTGTGAGTCTTGATGTGTGTGATAACTGCAGAGACTGACAGGAGCCTGAGGAACGAGGAGCAAGCCCTGGAGGTTTATAGCAGGCTGGCACTGCCAGGCTGTCACAGCTGTCACAGCTTTAATGCAGATGTTAACTCTCTGACTCCTGCAATAATGAGCTCTCTTCTGCATCCTGGTATCAAAACTCCATTATCTGTCCTTCCCAGCCCAGCATGCAACAAAGCACTCACAATGAGTCACCTTTGTAAATGTGGATCAAAAATCTGACATTTAAGGCCTGACAGGAAGGAGGGCTGAGCACCAGAAACGCTTATTGACCTCCAGGGAGACCTCAACGGCTTCAGAGCTTCAGCTGTGCTCTGCTCTTCGCACGGGCACGCAGCCTGGGCCACGCCAGCAGGAACCATGCACACAGCAAAGCAGGAGTCTCCTCTGCACATCCAGCTTGGATCTCCCCAGAGTCTGATCTGCTGTTTGGTTGTTTGTTTATTTGTTTGTTTTGGTCACCCCTCATTTGCAGTGGAAGCCTGGGAAATAAGTCAGAAGAATCCCTGGAGCAGTTACACTTCCTCCAGGAGCAGAGCCAGCAGAGCAGCACTCCGGAGGGCACTTCAGCCAAACTCCTCTGGGTACGGCAAAGCTTCGCTTAACTCCTCTCTGCCTCCACACGAAACTGAGCCCTCCGAAGTCTGGTGAATCCAACTGAAGAGCTGTCAAAGACTGCAAGGATTGAAACGCAGGGGGGCGAGGAAAAAGCAATCAACCCCCCACAGCCAGTTCCTGCCCCCGGCCACACACAGAAGAGACTGCAAAGAGGCTGTGGTGATAAAACAGAGGATATCTGATGGAGAGAGAGGCCTAAGGGGGAAATGTGTCTGTTGCAGAGCAAGATGTGAGTACATCAGGGTCTTGGTTCTTCAAACCTGAAGGAAGAGGTAGAGTGTGGAGGGCACAGCTGCACATCCCAGCCTTGCACCTTGGCCAGCTCAGTGCAGAACTGTAAATCGAGATCAGCCAAAGCAAGCTCCCGCAGCACACTGGGCACAGAGCAGAGAATTCACTGCAATTAAAATACTGATGAGAAAGCAGGTTATAAATTGTGCTAAGCAAAGAGAAGGGGAAAGATGCAAAGTCTGAGAGGCCTCTCCCCAGCCAAAGCATCATCATTCCTCTGCTTAACATAATAACAAACACACAATTTAAAGCCAGACCTTGACCAGAGTGTATGGATTTCAGGCTTGAGAACATTCAGGCAGGAGCTGAGAGTGTCACTGCTTTGGGAATTACAGCATGCAGAACACTGGGGGTTGTTGCTTGTTTTTTGGGTGCTTTTAATTACAAATTCTGCATCAGCTTTAAATTATTTCTTCCCCCTACTTTTGTTTAAAGCAGCATGAAAAACAGAAGTGGCAGCGAGCTTGTGTTAAGGGAAAGAAGTTTTGATAAAGAACAGGCAGCATTTCAGGTGGGAGATGGGATTTGCATAAATCCTATTAGGACTTTAATTTGTGGGAGGGCTGTTTTGCTTACCAACCTTTGCAGGTATATGAATTCCATGATAGATTTGCTGTGCATGTTGTTGAACAGCTGTCTGGAGCTCTGCTTCCAACAGAGCTACGGCCTCACCTGGTAAGATTAAGAGATACAGCACAGCTCCTAAGGCAGGAGGGCATGAGGCATGCGTGTGAGAAGCAACGACACTGCCACTTCCTCTGCTGGGGCAAATCCTTCCCACAAGTTCCAAAGCAACATTTCTTCTCCCAAAGCCCCAGTAAGGGCAGTGTCATGCCTAGATGTTACTAAGGACACTGGTTTATGGCAGTCAGCTCAGCACGAAGAGGAAGGAAATCTGGGGGGGAGTTTAGAAGATCACCAGAAGCGCTCTTGTGGTTCCCATGAGCAGCTCCATGCCAACCTCTCACCCACTCTTACTTCTCGTTCCTCTTGCCTACTTTTTATCACTCCTAAAATATCCCTTTGCAACTTCTTTTCCCCAGTAATAATTTTAATCTAGATAGCAACTGTAATTTCAATGAGGTTGCAGGCTAAGAGCAAGCCTCATTAAGCCACCAAGAAGCTTAATTAGCTGTGAACATGTAACATCACAGCAGCGTTGCTCACACAGGTCATATCAACAGACCCTGTCAATAGAGCCATGCAGCTTCCTTGCCTTGGACATTCTTGGTTAGCATCAAAGACCTTCTGTCGTTAGGAGAACTACTTTGCTCATCACATTGGTGATGAGGCACCACAGCCCCTACAGCCACTATGATGATGGTTTGTTGCTGGTTTGTGTTTTTTTTGCCCTAGGCCACATTCACTCCTTTATGAAAGGCAGCTCTGCAGAGGGACAGAAGTTCTGCCTGGATCAGATTCATTGCTTCTCCCCTGTGAGACATCTGTGCAAGTCCAGCACAGAGGTGCAGTGTTTCTGTGCACTTGTAAAGCACTCCGTGACCATAAGGTGCAGCATCAGTGACAATGCTGAGACCTCAAATGTTTGTGCAGTTGTTTCTGACCAACACAAACTCTCAGAAGGCTCCAGCAGCACACAGCAGAGCTTTCCTCGAAGCAGCACTCATGAGGCACCACTTCTGCACAGCCTTGCTCTCAACAGACAAAACTCGGCAGCCTCCTGCAGCTTCACCCAGCCTCAAAGCTCCTCTGTGCTTGGCTGCAGAATGCTGGGCTGTGTGGACTTTGATTTTCATTATGGCCTCGAGAAAAGTCTTCCAGCGTCAGGATCATCTCTGCAAGCTAACAGCAATTAAAAGCCATGTCACTGTGCCTTCCCTGCCTAACTTGGCATTTAAAGGTATGCATTCTTTGGTGCTTAAAATCTCGATCCTCCTGCCTCCAGCTCTAAGTATCTCTGAAGTGTAATAAGTCCCACAGGTCTAATTTCAGGTTCCCAGCCCATTGGTTCCGGCTAACAAGCCAATTTTCCCAAGCACTGGTCAAGTGTGCTCATTTATGGCATTATCATTGTCTCCCAACTGTGCTAATGGACTGCAGGCAAACAGACCCTTGTGATCAACACACTGCTCTCACCTCCCCTAGCACACTCTTTGAAGCATTAGTTTCTTGAAGCTGAAGGAGCAATTCATTGTGGAGTTCTGCTCCCACTGAAATCAAGAGTGCTTCTGGACTCAACACACATCCGATGTACTCAAGAGTAAGAGCCACAGTGCAGCCAGGACCTGTGCCTTGTGCTGCAGTATGCAGCATCGGGCAGCATTCAGCCTCCCTTCAACTCCATGCACCACCCTCTGAGTCCCACCAGTGCAGTGCACCCACAGACACCTCCCCAGCTCATCATTCACAGCCAGTGCACCTCAAAAGTGAGGAGGGGGATGCATGCTCTCTCTGCCTGCTGCTTCTAAGCCACCCCTCAGCCAGCAATGTCTTTCTTTGGGCATTCCATCAGAGCACAAAGGGAAAGAAGCTCCGGGCTACCCCTGATTCCTGCTGCATCTTCAGGTGGAGCCATCACACAGGAGTTTTTCCTCACTGAATTATGTCCAAAGACATTCTGAGCAGAGCCAGGTGCAGAGGTTAATGCAAAGCACCCATTCAGGCTGAAAACCAAAGCTCCAGATGTGCATGGGCAGCAGCAGGAGCTGCCCTCCATCCAGGCAGGCTGTGCATCAAAGGGAGCTCTCAAGGCAGCTTTTTGCTTCCTCTAGAGAAAGGGAATAACGAGAACTTTCTACAGGACAGAACTTACACCAGAGTCAGCCACTACAGCTTTAAAAGCCCCTTCCACAGGCTCTCCAGAGGAGTATCCTGCCAGAGGCTCAGTGTGAGGGGGCTGCCACTGACCAACAATAACCCCCCCACACACACAGACCCCCTTCTGTAGGGAGAAAATTACAAATCCAAGTGCTTGTTCTGCTCCTCAGTAGAGAGCTGCAGTAGTCAAAGGAGAGTCGAGAACCTAAGCTGTAGCTGTTGCACAGCTGCCAACCCCTGTGTGATGCTGTTTCATTACTGCTCCTCTGCTGGCTGGAAGTTAACATAGAAAAGATTCCTGTTTTCCAGCAAAGGCCTTGCATTATTGTACCAACCTGCTCAGCTCTTGCCTTCCAATAGGAGACCATAACCAACAAAGCTCAGCCTGGACACAAACCTGCACATGGATGCCACTGCCCTGGAAGAAATTCCCACAGCCTCATCACTTCAGCCTCCAGCAGATTAGGGAACCTAAAACACTTTCATAGTGTTTGCAGCTCTCCCAACAGGAAGGACCAGCAGAGATTTCAGAAGGGTGGGCTGCAGATCTTTCACTTTACATATCACAGCTCCTTCAGAGGCAACATTCTGACTGAAACCCCCTTCCTGTCACTCCACCCCCTCACAAGATTTAGGAAAGGGCAGATTTAGAGCAATCAGTCAAAGAAAATGGAAGCTTTACCCAAGAGGGTTTCTAAGTCCCCCAGTTTTCCTTAACACAAAGAGAAAAGGTATTCCAGCTCCACCTGCCCCTCCCAGCCTGGCCATGCTGATGCTAACCAGAGTACCAGCAGCACAAGAAGTGTCTGTGCAGGGGCATTCTGCTCACTTTGCTCACTGCAGACCTGCCTCAGAGTTTTAAGCCAATAACTTGATTTTAAGTGGAGCTTTGTGGCCTTGGCAAACCATCCCAAAAGCAAGCAAAGAGGCAAAGCAGCCACAAGGTATTTTTCACTTTCAGCCCTGTGTAAAGTCTGAATGAGAAGCGCTGTGGAACCACTCAGCAGCTGCCTTGGCATCATTTCGGCTGCTTTAGGTGTAAGTGTTGTGACAAGCACAGTCTTTGGCTGTTACCATTTTTAATGACAGCAAAGGTGAGGAATGAGCAGCAGACTGCAGACACTGATCTGTGAAAACAATTAGCTGGCTGCAGATGTGAAACATGCTTCCTGCTGCAGGGTTTTCATATCGCTCCACGAGACCTTCCCCCGCAGCAGGAGTTGGGTTCAGGGCTGAACGTCTGTGGGCAGAGCCAGAGGGAGGACATCTAAGCTCTGGGTCTTGATGTGGAACATCACTTCCTTGTCCCCTGGTGCTGCTGGTTTGCTTAAGGAAATCCAAGAGAGCCCTGGCCCAGCAGGAGTCAGATGGGGGCACATCAGGTCCCATGTCGCGGTGTCACAGGCAGTGGCTCTCCATTCCCACACAAAGTCCAAAAAGTTCATTTTCCTTGAGTGTGGGGGTGGAGAGAAACCCGACAAGAGGTTCTACGTGCAAAGGGATTTAATCCACAGGAGGTGCTTGCGCTTGGCGGCTCTGGTCCAGCCCCTCCCAGGGGAAGTTTTGCTAACCTTTTGTCTGTGGAGAAGTTTGACTTCACCAGACTGCACAAGGTAGCAAAGTACAGCTTGAGAAAGAGACCAAAGCAGTCAGCTCCCGAGGCCGCGAGGTTTGGCATTCAAATGCAAAGCAAACACCTAAGGGCAGTGCAGTGCGACACAGTCGCCGGGGGAGCAGCCTAACGGCTGGAGGCCAGCACGGGAGTGCTGAGATCCTCACTCATCCTCTTCCGCAAAAACCTTTCCGTAGCCTCAGAAAACAAGGATAAGGCACAAAGATCTGCTCAGCATCTGCTGATAGCTCCAAGTACTCAGCACTTTGAGAACCCCGTCAGATGCTGTCTGAAGAGCAGGATCTGCCTGAGCGCCGCCGGTCTGGTGGCAGCTCTCACCTGGACGCGGTAGCAGACAGATGTGTGATGCCAGGATAACCGCGACTGCGTGGAAACAAAGAAGTGCCATAAGAAAGTGACAGGCAAGGCTGAGTGCGTGAAACTGGGACTTGTCATCACCCACTGCCCTCAGGGCAGAAACGCATTCCTGTGAGAAATCCCCGGAGCTCCCTGTGTCCTAGAGAGCTCTGCTCCCTGTTCTATCAAAGCTGCTTCCACATCAGGCAGCACAACCATCTCCCCTGGTGAATCTAATTTCGTATCTGCAATCGCTGCTCCCAGATGGTGGATGTTATCAGGCAAGAATCCGGGTTTAATAACAACTTGTTTGATCTGTGCAGCCTCTCGCAAAGAGCAGCTCCCTCTGGCACGAGGCGTTTGCCACTAATGCTTTGCAGTTAGGATAAAAGGGGCTGCGTAACCCCGGCTTGAAAAGATTCCTCACAAGCTTAATTTCAAAAGAGCAGAAAACAAAACCAGATGCTAGAGTTGAACCAGAACAACCAAACGCCTTCCAAATCTCTTCAGCAGGGGCCTCGTTCAAAGGGGGTAAACAGCAGATACCCACATGCAGGCACGCAGCACGGACTGCCTGGATTTTCACCCTTTCGTTTTTGGGCTCTAGATACCTTTTGTTATCTGCAGCCAGAAAACTGTAGCCTCTTCCACTGCTCAGAGCCAGGTTGAAAGTCAGATTAAGTTTTCCACACAGTAAAAAGAATGACAGGATGAAATCAGAAGCCTTGATTCACTCTGGCTGAGCACGACACTTGTGCCACAAGAGATGTGGTATGAGCTTGTCCCATGTGCTGAAGTGTTCAGACAGCCCAGCTTCTCCTGGTCTGCCCAGGCCACTCAGGACAACACAGCGAGCAGAACTTTGCTAGTGAAGCCCTCGTGAACATACAGAAGGGAAGTTGGTTGCCTGCCTTCCTTTCTGCTAGCAGCACCTCCTGAGGTGCACAGTTCCCTTGCAGCATTTTCCCCCAGCAATGCCACTAGCCTTGAGCACAGCAAGCCTCACACGGAAACCGAGAGGGAACCTAAAATGCATGAAGTCTGCAATGGACACGACTGACCTGACCTGGCAGCTCTCCTCATCTGGCAGCAATGGACATGACTGAACTGACCTCAGCCACGCTGCCCTGAGCCGGGGGCCAGGGCTTGCAGGGATGCTGAGTGTGTGCTCAACTCTGTCAACCAAGCACGGTAACTTCTGCAGCAGCCAGAAATGCAGTGGCACTGATGGCACCTCCCATCCTCTGCCCTGGTCAATAAATGGGGTCCTTTAAACACCCTTTTTTAATGTATCATGTAATAGCAGAAACAGATTCTGAGTGAATCTCTTCCTGTGACATGTCTGAACACGCTGGGAAGAATTTAGTACAGGAAAGTAATAGAAGATTATGTTCAAGGTTTGGAGCTGGGCTGGCTCTTGGTTTACAGATGGGTGGTGGCATTCCTTTATCAGCGGCTCTGACAAGTGCTGAACCCAGGGAGCCTGCGTCTGCAGCCAGCCTATCTCCTGAGCATGTTCTCTCCTGCAAGGGGACAGCTTTTTATGCTCCATCAGTTGACAGCAGATTTGCAGCTATCAGGAGCAGGGCAGCTCTACCAGTCATGATCAGTTACACCTACTGAAAATAACCTTCGTGGCTTTCATAAACTCTGAACCAACTCCAAACGAAAACCATGGCTGGGCCTTTTTGGTTTCTGCAGCTTTGTGATTCATACCAGCACAACTCTTCTGCTGGGCGCAGGGTGCAGGGATGCATCTTCATCGAGCAATCTGCATTTCAATGCCCAGGCTTTCTGCCTGTGCAGGCACTTAGCTGTGCATCTATTTGCTGTTATTTATATATAAGGATATATGTGAGCCAGCTCCAATTTCGTGTTTGGAATCCAACAGTCTGGGAGCAGCACGCTCTGAATTTCAGTAAATCCCCACAGGGCAATTGCAGGCTGGGAGCAGAGGGGACACGTCCTGTGCACACCTTTCCTGAGCTGCACTCCCGTTCACACATCCTTCAGTGAAGCAATCCCTCTCCCATTCCACTGGACACCAAACCCTTGCCCAAAAGCAATGACCAGTGAAATCAAACAAAGCCATTTCCCCTGCCGTGGATCAGCTCTTGCTCACATGTCAGCACGAGTCCAGTGCAAAACAAACATGCCGAGGGGAACTGAAACTGTTTCCACTTAAAAATCACACGAGTGGCAGTGTGGAGAGGCAGAGATGTGCTTGGGCTGTTGTCATCAATACAAAGGGAGAGAGTGAGGAGGCCAACAAGAAAGAAATTCAAAATATCTTTTAAATCCCAAGAATTGTCAGCTAAAGCCATGTAAGGAAGATTTAAAAACAACAAAAACCCGTGACTTGGAGTCGGCAGTCATGAACACCACTGCCCCCGGTGTCACAGCTCCACAGAGCAGCAGGGAGTAGGGGAAGGGGCTGATCAGAGCAAACATCTGTTCAGAATGTTATAAACCTTCTCCATGGAGATACATCAACGGTGAGCCCTGGGTGTGCACCTCAGAACTGTGCTGGGCTAGGACAGCAAGGTCTGTGTCACAGCATCCCTCAGAGCTCTGCTGAGCTGGGCTAGGACAGCAAGGTCTGTGTCACAGCACCCCTGAAATCTTTGGGTCTTCATCCCAGAGTTGTAGAGACCTTCAGGTGAAACCCAGCCAGCTCACTTCCCAGTCTCATGCAATGCTCCCTTTTGATGTCATGATGATGCCTTCTCTAACAGCTTAGCAAAACAACAGCAACCACTAAAGCAGCCCCTTCAGAACGGCTCACATCCCTGCCCAGTGAAAGTGCTTATAATTATGGCCACATTCATCAAAACCAATCAATCAAGTAAATGAATTACAGGGAAGGCTCAGCCCTTGAGGAGCTTTTCTTTATGGCTAGTCCAGCACTGGCAGAATTGGAAACATTATGACTCTTCCAGACTGTGAAGGATAAATTCCTCTCATGAGTGAAGTCATGGAGATGATTCTCAGTTGGATAGTTTTCATTTTTCATATTGATATTTGTTGTGCTCAGGGGACATTAGCAGCACAGCATGCAGCAGGGAGAGCAAGCTGAGACCACCACTGCTAATAGCCCCTAACTGCTCTGTGAAATTGGAGCCAGCTCGGCTGTACCTGCACACATAAATAATGGATCTAATACCTACAGAAAATATGTATCAGTGGAAATAACCTGGCTTGGGGTAATCCATATTGGTTAAAGGAAGGGGAAGGGGAGAGAAACAGAAGCAGCCTGAGGGCTGCTGCACATGTGAGAAGGAAGGTGGAGAATTATGCTCCCAGAGCTCCTCAGTGCCTGTGCTGCAGGACTCGCTCACACAGAAGTTATCTGACCAGCCTCATCCACAGCTCAGCTCACCCAGGAGAACAAAAAGACCCAGGACAAAGACAGTGAGATGTGGTGAGAGAGCTTCAGAGCCTCCCCCAGCATGCTCAAGGCACCTGACATTCCAGTCCCAGTTAGAGCTTGCTGGGCTCAGACTTGAGCTCTTCTGAAGGTTTTTGGAGCAGATGGCACAGTAAAAGGCCACAGCAATTTTGCTTTCAAAAGGCCTCTTCAATGAAGAGGAGAAAACTATTTTTCCAACCACCTTTGTCTACAGAACTGAGAAGCAGCAAGGCTGGAGCAAGAGGACCTGAGAGCTCTGAGTTGTTTTCCCACCTCAAAACTCAGATGTGGTCTTTGAATTCAAAGACAGAAATGGGATCAAGAACTGCAGAGTCGTTTTCATGGCTCACTGGATTTGCTGTGCACCACTGCCCAAATCTCTTAACCACTCTGGGCCTCACTTACTCGTGTAATGGGGTTGATAACTCTCCAAAGCCCTTCCCGTGAGGGGCAAGGCATCGTTAGGGCACTTTAAGATCCCATAGGAAGGCCCTCGTAAGAAATGCACCCTGCAGGATGGTTTGGCCAATGGCCCTGCAGTGCCCAGCACTTGCTGCAGGACTGGTGTCTCTTAGGAAGGTGACCTCTCAGTCTGGCCTTTAGAGCTCTAAAGTCACCTAGACCCTGTGACAGCTTCCATGGTGGTGACTTCACCTGATCTCAGCAATGAAGCAGCAAATCTTCGGCGCAGAGCAGAGGAAGTTAGTCAGGGGCCACCAGCACAGGTCCTGTGCCTAACTCCTCACCTAGCACAGCTGCCCTGTGCTGGCAGAGCTCAGGCGCCTCAATGAAGTTCTGCTGTGCCCAGCTGCATGAGTTTCTTAGCATGCTGCCACCACACATCTACCACTGGGGAAAGCTTCCCTTGGACTGCTCAAACCAAGTTATCAAAGGGCACCTAAAGCCCTTGGTTTGCCACCACCACACCCCAGAGAGAAGCCATCCAATCCCATCAGGACAGAGAGGGGCAGTTTCCCCTGAAATGATCAAAATTACCCTAACACTCATCTCTTCTCAGCTAGCAGCACAGAAAGAAAGGCTGCCCATGTTTTGCTGACAGTTTTAAAGAAGAAAATCACAGTTTAGGGTCCCAAAATACCTTTAATCCCATGCACATTAAACCCCTGGTGCTATGACAACACACAGGAGTCAGCAAGGAAGAAGCAAATGCTGGCTAAGACACTTTGAGGAGGGCAGAACACTTTGCCACACCACATCCAATGCAGCTCCACACCACATCCAGGCAGCTCCACACACTGACAAGCCACCAGCAAAGCCATGAGCATTAAATCACACCTTGAGGTGTGAGTCACATACTGAGGCACTTGTTAAACAACATACTGAGGCACATACTGAGGCACATACTGAGGCACATACTGAGTCACATATTGAGTCACATACTGAGTCACATATTGAGTCACATACTGAGGCACATACTGAGTCACATACTGAGGCACATACTGAGTCACATACTGAGGCACATACTGAGGCACATACTGAGTCACATACTGAGGCACATACTGAGGCACATACTGAGTCACATATTGAGTCACATACTGAGTCACATACTGAGTCACATACTGAGGCACATACTGAGTCACATACTGAGGCACATACTGAGTCACATACTGAGGCACATATTGAGTCACATATTGAGTCACATACTGAGGCACATACTGAGTCACATATTGAGGCACATACTGAGGCACATACTGAGTCACATACTGAGGCACATATTGAGTCACATATTGAGTCACATACTGAAGCACATAATGAGTCACATATTGAGTCACATACTGAGTCACATACTGAAGCACATACTGAGTCACATATTGAGTCACATACTGAGGCACATACTGAGTCACATACTGAGGCACATATTGAGTCACATACTGAGGCACATATTGAGTCACATACTGAGTCACATATTGAGTCACATCTTCTTTCCCCTTCCATTTATAAGAGATTGCCAGGGCTGCAGGGGGTGAATGCAGTGAGGGCAGCACAGCTCCTGCCTCTGCAGCCAGTGTCACTGCCACGGGAGGCAGAGCAGGCAGCCCCAGGCCCCTTCCCCTCTGCTTGGTGAAGTTAATTCCTGTGGCTGCCTGCTGCCTTCTCTCAAAGCTGAGTTATTGCAGCAAGCCTAGCAGCAGCTGCCTGCTCTCTGTGTCAGACCAGCAGGAGTGTTTCCTAGGCACTGACAGACAGACCCTAACACTCATTTCTCCCAGAGAAGAAAGTATTGTCCTTGCCTTGCAGCAGGCCAGGTACTGCACTGCTGCTTTGGGTGACATGTTCCAGGCCAGGGGAAAGGGATCACAAGTCAGAGCTGGAGCATACCACTTCTAAGGGCCTGCTGCTCCTTGATGATCACCTCTGACCTGCTGCCACTGCCACCCCAATTGCAGCCTGCATCCCTTCCTGTGGGTGCTGGCTCCATCTACCCAGCTCTGCTGTTCTCCTGAGGCACAGATCAACAGTTGTGAAGGAGCCACACCAAGAGGCAGCACCCAAATGCAGAGCAGCAGTGTCCCTGCAGTGGGCATCCCACACAGCAATGTTTGTCACTGGCTGCTATTCTCAATCCCTTCCCCAAGCAGAGCCCAGCAGGCCAGTAGTGGACAGAGAGCTGTTGGGACTGATTTGACATTTGATGCTTCCACCCTGACTGTATCTAAGCCAAGGATTCTGTTAACAGCACTGAGATGAGGCCTCCAGGCAGGACAGCAACAGGGAATGCTATCGAAATGCACTCTTCAGGCTTGGCATGGGCTGAGGGAATCACAATTTTAAATTGGGGGGGAGGGAAACAAGAAGGGAAAATGGAAAAAGGAAGAAGGAGGAAGGAAGGAAGGAAGGAAGGAAGGAAGGAAGGAAGGAAGGAAGGAAGGAAGGAAGGAAGGAAGGAAGGAAGGAAGGAAGGAAGGAAGGAAGGAAGGAAGGAAGGAAGGAAGGAGGGAAGGAGGGAAGGAATTACAAGAGGGCTGATTCCTTGGCCAGGAAAAAAAGCCCATGGATTTATTTTATGACTGCAGGCTAAAGTCATATTAATTCTGCTCAAATTGTGGTCTGTGCTGCTGCTAGAAGGAATTACTGCAAAAGGTTGCAGCCCTAAATCAAGCACTGCTCCCAATAAGGTCAGTGGTGACAGCAGGAAATACTCTGCAGCTGTGCAGCCCTGACGGATGTGCAGCGAGAGCAGAGCAGGCTTGGACCCGCACCAGCGGGGCAAAGGTGGCCAACACTAAATCGTCTGCAACAATGTAATTGTCAACTACCATTACTCAGCTTTGAAACCAGAGTCTGCTGAAACCTCCCCATTCCTCACACTCCATGAGAGCGGCAGTGAAGACTTCAGCCACGGATTCCATTCACGCTCTCAGCCTGCCCTTCCCCTCCTCTCCCCTGTCTTCCCCTGCACACTGCCCCATCCATCTCCAGAACATCACCTGCACTCCACGCCTGGCACCTCACAGGGCTGCAGCAAGGCTGAGCTCCATCAGCCGGGCTGCTGGAGGAAGAAGCTGTGATTCAGTGCTGGGAAGCTTTGGATCAGTTGCTGAGATGCTACACTGCAGAGCTGGATTGTCCTGCCAGGAACCAACAGGGTTCACAAAGTTACAGCAAGGCCTAAACCAACAAACCCAATGCCAGTTTATGCCAGCCTGGTCGCAGGGGGAGTCTGGCACTCTCCTGTAGCCAGCATCCAAGGCTAAGATGGTCCCAGCACCTCCATTCACCATGAGCTGGATTCATGCAGGGAGACTGAGCTCTGCCTACACGGAGGGACTCAGGTATGTTGCAGCCACAAGAGCTCACCGATTGGCATCCCAGGGGCCACATCCTGGCACTCTGACTCACTTTGGATGGTTGAGTCAACTCAAAATAGATTTTACTCCAAGAACAAAACCACAGCAAAACCCTAACCAGACTGCCCAGTCTTAGCTTCCTTTTACTTTCAAGTGTAGGACTCCTGAATTTTACATGAAGCCGTCAGAAAATGCTCCTCTGACCTCCAGCTCTGGCCACAGTCTGTGCTGAGGCAGGAAAGCATCTCTGGTCCCAGCAGGTAGCCCAAAGCCTATAGGGAGCCAGGCCACAAGCTGAAAGCCTCTGTGCATTGATAGGAAGCATGTAAAGGTGCTCTCTGGAGCCGGGGCTTTGGCTGGGTGTCCAGGCAGAACCAGCATTTCATAGAGGACAAAATTGTTCCAAATTTTAGAGCTATAAAAGACTGATCCTTTTTTAAAATTGTTCTCAGCATCACATTTCAGCTCTAGGTACCTGAGGACCCTCCCTGCAATTTATGGAATCTAAGATCAAAGTCATTACCCTGCAGCACAGGAAGGGAGTGGATAACTCAGGGCCTTTAAAACTCTTCCCTGGAAGAAAGTCTCACAAAGCTGGGAGCAGCAGCGGCACAGCACCAGGCAGCAGAGCCCACACTGCCATCAGCATTGCCAGACCAGCAGCAGTCCCCCAGCCTTCCTCACTGCACTCACTGTGCAGCACACTGCAACATTAGACTGAGCTTTCCCATCAGATCTGCTTCCTGATTTAGATTTCAGAGCTGCAGATGCTCTTGAGATGTTTTTTGTTGGGTAGGACGAAGAAGAGAGATGGTTCAGAGGCTAATGAGGACACCAGACCCTGGTTGCCTGGACTGTTTCTGACCATCTTCCTGAGCAGTGACCAGGGCAGGACACTGACACTTTGTGCGGTTGCATTTACACAGGTTAAAGCGTCCTGAGCTAACACAAAACACTCGACCCAAGCACTTGGCACAAGGCTCTTTCTCAGAAACACTGGGGGGAGAAGGGACTCCCTCTGCAGCTGCTGAGGGTGGAGGGTTTTGACCAGCAAAGGAGCTGCAATCCATGAGGGCAAAGGCAGCCAGACAGCACTGCCAGGGCACCATCCTCAGCAGAGTGGTGGCAGAGCTCTGGGATCAGTCTCACATGGGGGGGCTCCCAGTAGAGGCCTTTGAGAAGCCAACCCAACAGAGCTCATCAGCAACCATCTCAGTTACACAGACCCTCAGCAGCCCTCTTCTTCCTTACAGAGCTGCAGAGTATTTTCAAATCACCCGGGGCATGATGTGGAAAAAACTCTGCTGGTCCAAGAGAGGTGAGATGCTCTGCTGGTGCCAGCAGGTCCTTGCCCTTCCTGTGCATCTGCCAGAGCCACTGTTAACAGGAGATGGGGTGGGCTGGGTCCACAGGGCCAGAAAGAGCAGCAGCAGCAAGTGATGCATCGTGCCTGGGGAGCAGGCCTCCTTTCCAGGCAGTGACAGATGAAGCAGGCTGGCTGCAGCATCTTAAAGGGTCAGGGTTGAAATAAGCCCTCAGCAGCTGGAGAGGAGCCCCAGTGCAGATGATGTTTTTAACCTCTGCTATAAGCTTCCAACAGAATCAAGCAGGAGATGTGAAAAATGAGCATGTAAGGAGCCAGTGTGCCTTGATGGCTCAGGACAGGCCCTGCTGGGACAGCCATAGCAGCCTGAACTTGTGCCAGCTCTATTAGGAAGCCTGAGCCATGTCACATGCAGCATCTGAAAGGAAAGGAAATAGAGATGTGCTGTGAGCAGCAGCCAGATCCAGAGAGGGCTCTGCCTTCAGCCTTGCACCTGGGCTTGTCTCTCCTCCTAGCCAGCTCACAGTGTGGATCCCACAAAATGGAGAGGATTTAAGGCAACATCACTTTAATCAAAGCAGGGAAACAGCATGTGAGTTCTTTAAGGGCTGATCTTTGATACCTGCCATGTTCCAACCAGCAGTTACCTCTCCTGAGACCTTCATCTCTGCCACGCCTCGACTCCTGTTCACAGGACTGAACCCCAGACGTCTAGAAACAGCTGCAGGTACTGGCACTGACAGCACTCCCAGTTAGGCTTTGCAGAGGTCAGAGTTTGTTGAAACAAACAAACAAAAACCTCCCAACCAAACCAACTTCCCCCTCTAACAAACCTCAGCCAAACAAAACCCCAGCCTAACAGAAAAACGCCAAACAAACCAACGCCCCCCAGACAAGCAGAGAAACCCGAACCAAGACGCAGAACTGCCACTTGCCTTATGGTACATCACCAGCCTGCTAGCTTCAGATTTCCCACAGCTGCTTTTTTGCCATCTCACTCCCCAGTCCCTAGTCCTACCTCTGGAGTTCTGGTTCCTGACTCTCACTGCCCTCCTGCCTTGCCACAAAGCTACCTCTGCCTCCCTACTCCACTGCAGAGCCTTTCTGGCCACCTCTGCAGACAGCTGGACCAGAGCACGCAGCTGCTGGGGCTGGGACGCCGCAGGAGTCAGTGCTGCCGGTCCCAGGCAGGTTTTCTGGAGTGGGGAGGAGGTGAGGACGGAGCCTGCAGCAATGAGGTGCTGACAGCTCCCTGTTTCCTCGGTGGGAATGTCCCACGTCATGCCCCTGCCCCGTGAAAGCCTCTAAGAGGGAACATTCCAAACCCCTTTGTACAGGCAAGACCGAGGATCGAGAGCAAGCAGGGAAGCTGTGCAGCTGCTGCTGCGAGCTCAAGCACCAAGGCCACTACTGAACAGCGATTGGGGTACCTGCAGCGGGCCGGGAACGCCAGAGCCACACCGCGGCAGTGCTGCTGCCTTCCACTGGCCTCCGGGCGAGGGGGAACCGGGAGACCTTCCCCAGCAGCTGCCTCGACTGGTCTGCAGCTGCACCGGGGGCTGGGAGAGGAAGCAGCAGCTGCACGGCACGGGTCGGCACGGGTGGGCGCCGCCTGCTCCCGCGGCCGAGGCACTCGGACGCCTGCTCTGCCATTGCCATCTTGTGGCCACAGGACCCAGACCTCTCCCCTGCGGGCTGCACCGCGACAGAGCCGTCCTGGCAAAGGCAGCCCTTGCGCTGCCTCTTCAGCTGCGAGGCATGGCTGAGGGCCTCGGCTGTCAAAAGCACAGCCTGTGGTGTCCTAGGGGACAGCTCAGCCAATGCCCCAGCCCTGGGCACCAAGTATTGGCGAGAAGGGATTGGGTGAGCTGCTCCCAAGTGCCTGCTCCAGCTTCAGCACACCCGCAGCAGAAGCTGGCTCTGCCTCCCCAAGGACATGGCAAGTGCCTCTGGCTGAGGTCACAGCACTCTGGTTGGTATCACTCGACAGCATGAAAGTCACCACCGGGGACATATGAAGCAGTTGAGGTCACAGAGCAAGCCAAGAATGGCCTGGAATTGTGCCAGGAGAGGGGCAGGTTGGAGATCAGGAAAAATTTCTTTGCTGCAAGAATGCTCAGGGACTGGCACAGGCTGCCCAGGGAGGTGGTGGAGTCCCCCTCCCTGGAGGGGCTCAAGAAAGGTGTGAACGCGTTTTAGTGGCCATGGTGGTGTTGGGTCAATGGTTGGACTGGAACTCAGAGGGCTTTCCCAACCCAAACAGTTCTGTGACTCTGTTAGCAAATATGGCAAGAGAAGCCCCCTAGGAAGCAGCATCTCTCTGTTCCCGGGGACTGCCCCAGCTGAGAGTGCCCAAGCGGGTAAAGCCCAGAGCACCCCTGCCCAGCCCCTCCATCACACAGCACACACCTCCTGTGAGCATTCCCACAGGGAGCTGCTTTGCTGGTGCCTGCAGGAGCAGAAGTGGCTCTCCAGGGCTGTCCTTTGCTGCCTCGTCCCCAGCACTGTGCTCAGCTAGGACTCTCCTGGCTGCTCTGGGCTGCAGGTCCCTGGGCTCCCTGGCTCTGGCAGCTCTGCCAAAGGGTGCAGCTCTGCCATTGCTGCCTCTGGTAACTGCTGGGGAAAACTCATTTGCAGGACTAAATCCTTCTTACAGTGATAAATTGCTTTTTCTCCCCTTGCATCTTTGCTTTCCAACCTCACTTATTTCTTTTTGATATAACTAACCCAAGTGGGATAAAGGCAAAGAGTAAGTTGCTGCACCCTGGGTAAAATTGATAGCTTTGAAAAGCTCCTGCAGCTCAGGATGTTAATTGTAACCTGGGGCTGGAGCTGGGAGAGGTAAATCTGTAATAACCTCATCTGCTGCTGCTGGAAGGGAGAAAGAGGCTGAAGAGTCTCTGAACATCCTACCGCAGTGTCTCTGCAGCACTTAGAGTGGCGGCACAAAGCTTAGGGGGGTTTAAGAAAAGTCCAAAAGGCATGTCCAAAAGTCCAGGCATGGACAGCTGTGCTGGGGCTGTCTCCTGATTCTTCCAGCAGTCAGGAAAAATTCTGTAGTGGTGACACAGGTGGGGGAGAGCTGGAGTGAAGGTCTGGGAGGAATGGACAGGAGACCTCAGCACAAGTGCTCGGTGAAGCTGGGGAAAGGAGAGTTGAAGGGACCTGCTGTAGGGCTGGGCTTCTTCCTCTTCTGCCTTCTGCTTTACCTGGGGACTCTCTTGTTTGTTTGCACAGACTCACAAATCCATTTTCAGCTTCTCACACCTAAGGCCTGAATTAATTTCCCTTGAACGTTTGCTACTGCGTGTGAATAGGGCACCTCTGAGTCCAGCCGCAGAGCAGAGCTCCTCTGCTGTGGGCAGGCACAAAGCAAAAGGATGCTGTAAAACCCCAAAAGGTTTGTGAGGCCTTGTTTGTGCAAAGGCAAATGCAGTGTGTCCTGCTCTGGTTATCACCTTGAGGTGGTAAATTGATCTGCTCTGCTGCTTAGCCACGAGTAAGACTGAGTCCAAATCGTACGGAAGAGGGTTCCAAAAGGTAACAGCCTTCAGAAAGCTTCTAGTGAGCAGCTGCCGTGAGGCAGCAGATCAGTTCCCAAAGAATCAAGTGACACCTGGCAGAGGTAAGACAGCTGATGAACAGCTCCAGCACAGGAGGCCAAAAGATGTCAGCTTCATTTGCAAGTAATTGGGTCTGTACGTGGCTGGCATGCCAGTGCCAGTGCCTGACGTCACCTGGCACCAGACTGCTGCTCAGGCAGGGACAGCAGGTGCTGGAGTCTCCTGTTCAACTGGCAGCCCTCAGCAGCATCTAACTGATTTATTTGTGGGAAGCTGGAATGTTCCTCCAAGTTCTGCTCCATAATTTCTCTGGACTTCCCAAGTGTAGGTTTACTGCTGGACTCAATGTGCTGGGCAAGGGAGGGAGTCCAAAACTGGCTCAGGGGGCACGGTGTGGACACCAAACATTTTCAGTTCCCAAAGTCAGTTTGTGGTTGGTAAACAGAAAACACTCAGCACTGGTGGCTGATGCAGCCCCCACCTGCCTCCCTCAGACAGAGGCTGATGAGGTCTTGGGTTCCAAACAGGGCTCACTCCCAGCTGCAGAGATCTCTGGAAATAGTGGCAGCTTTCCCTCCCCTGTTTGCAGCTGCAGAAAGGCAACAGCAGGCAGTGGTGTGAGGAACACAGCCCAGAGTTCGTCAGTGCAAAGTGTCCATCTCCAGAGCTGGGAAGGGGTCCTGTGTCCATGGACTGAGAGCAGCCAACAGCAGAGGCAGTTGGTTGGCTTTGATCCACCAGCAGCAGTGTTGCATCAGCAGCTTCTGCCCCGTGTGGAGCCGGAGCTCAGGATGCAGAGCCGGGAAAGCAGAGTCCCTGCCCCGCAGCACACAGCCTGCTTCGGAGCACTCTCTTAGCAGCACTAAACATGAAGAACTCAGGGTCTTAATGAGGCATCTCCGGGCCTGCTGTGGACTTTGTTTCCTTCAGTGGGTTCTGTGGCTCTGGTTGTGTATCAGTGTTGTTCCTCTGCCGCTCTTTGGCAAGAGTCATATTTTTCCAGGAACATAACCCATTTTCCCTTTATTGTAATTGGTTTGGAATAAGAAGTAATCATCCAGGGCTGAGCAGCTTGGGCTGCCCAACGTTCTGCTCTCAATTCTGGTAAATTGCTTTGAGAATTGAGCAAAGCTCTGCTCAATCATGCACGATACCATTCCGAGGAGCAAAGCAAACCTGCCCGAGCCCCTCGCAGTCATCCCTTCTCCTTCCCGGAGACACAATGCTGGGAGCATGACTCCGAACACGCAGCACTTGCATGGCCTCAGTTGCTGCCTGAGGAAACCAGCTTGTGAAAGGACTCCACCTGCCTCACCCGGAGTGTTTGGCTTCCAACTTGCCACCACCAGAGCAAAGCTATTCCCAACCCCTGTCTGTGGATGTTCAGAGAATCAGCCAGGCTGGAAGAGAGCTCCAGGCTCACCCAGCCCAGCCTAGCACCCAGCCCTGCCCAACCAACCAGACCATGGCACTAAGTGCCCCAGCCAGGCTTGGCTTCAACACCTCCTGCCACGGCCACTCCACCACCTCCCTGGGCAGCCCATTCCAATGCCAATCACTCTCTCTGCCAGGAACTTCCTAACAACATCCAGCCTGAACCTGCCCTGGCACAGCTTGAGCCTCTGTCCCCTTCTGCTGCTGCTGGCTGCCTGGCAGCAGAGCCCAACCCCACCTGGCTACAGCCTCCCTGCAGGCAGCTGCAGGCAGCAATCAGCTCTGCCCTGAGCCTCCTCTGCTGCAGGCTGCACCCCCCCCAGCTCCCTCAGCCTCTCCTCACAGGGCTCTGCTCCAGGCCCCTCCCCAGCCTTGCTGCCCTGCTCTGGGCACCTTCCAGCACCTCAATATCTCTCTTGAACTGAGGAGCCCAGAACTGGGCACAGCACTCCAGGGGTGGCCTGAGCAGTGCTGAGCACAGGGGCACAAGAACCTCCTTTGTCCTGCTGCCCACACTGCTCCTGAGCCAGCCCAGGATGCCATTGGCTCTGCTGCCCACCTGGGCACTGCTGCCTCATCTTCAGCTCCTCTCTCCCAGCACCCCCAGGTCCCTCTCTGCCTGGCTGCTCTCAGCCACTCTGGCCCCAGCCTGTAGTGCTGCTTGGGGTTGTTGTGGCCAAACTGTAGGACCCTGCCCTTGGCCTTGTTCAGTCTCATCCCCTTGGCCTCTGCCCACCCATGCAGCCTGGCCAGGTCCCTCTGCAGGGCTCTGCTACCCTCCAACAGCTCCACAGCTGCTCCTAGCTTGGTGTCATCTGCAAACATACTGACGCTGGGCTCAATCCCCTGGTCCAGATCATCAATGGAGATATTGAACAGGACCGTTCCCAGCACTGATCCCTGGGGAACACCACTGGTGCCAACTGCCAGCTGGATGTGGCACTATTCACCACCTGGTGCTCTGCAACCAGGCCTGATGGTGTGGAGCTCTCCTGAAGGTGCATGGCATGGCCATTGGCACGTGGCCCACTCGTAGGGCGAGGGGGAAAGGTGACAAGAGCTTGTGTGGGAAGAAGTGCCAGTGGAGGTGGTGACTGCCCACAGGAGCCCTGCCTTCCCCAGGGCCGTTGTGTGAAGCCTTCCTACACTTTGTCACTTCCATCTGTACAGAAGATAGGTAGTGGCTGCTGGAAGGAAACCGTCCACCTCTTGAGTAAATAACACTTTATGGGCTTCTGTAGATGTTCTCTCCTTTTTCTTTTAAAGACCATAGACTAGGAAATACAACAGGAGCAGAAGTTGGGGCTTTGAAATCCCTGGGGTGTACCAAGCTAATAATGGCAGAGCTTTTGACAGGGGCAGCAGAGCTGGGAGAGCGGCGGCAGCTGGGGCCCGGTGCAGACACAGGCGCTAAAGCAAACAAACACCACCATCCATCGTGCCACTACCAGCGTCTGCAGGGCTCTGCTGGGGCTGCTTCTTACCCACCAGGCTGCTGCTCAGAAATGGCAGCAGCCTTCCTTAGCAGGAGCTTTTTGTTTCTGCTTTGCTCTCTCAGTGTACAGCAAAGCAAAGCTCCCACTGAACATCTTCACAGCCTCCTCTGAGTTCTGAACGACATAAACACGAGTCTGGGTTCGCAGTGCTGCGTGCAAGCCCTTTAAAGACAGGCAGAAATGCACCTGGAGAAACCTAAACAGTGCCTTGTGCTTTGAAACAGGACCTGTAAATGAGAGCTGGTTAATGCCTGGCAGGCTACATCAAAAGTGCTCTGACCTGGAGGTCAAAGAGCTGATCAAAGAGAAGGTTATCAGGGGAGCTGTGGGTGCTGCCATCAGCAGATCAGTCACTGGGGTCGCTTGGGGAAGGCTTTGCTGCTTTCGGTGCCTTGCAATACGAACGAGCTGGCTCTCAGCACCGCAGCTTTCCCCTGAGCTGGATGCCCAAGGCGTGCAGGAGCAAACCAGTCAGACACGAACCAGCTGCAGTAACTCCTCCGCTCCCAGCAGCAGCAGCAGTAAAATCCACCCACAGAGTACCTTCAACTCACTGAAAGATGTTTGTTTGGCTTCTGGTCCCCCTGCCTAAGCCAAACGAACAGTAAATTTGGTGCTTTTATTCCTCTGAGGATTTTGAATGGTGCTGAAGCCCTTAGGCTTAAGGGAAGAGAGCAGCCCCACCGCGGGGAGGGGAGAGGGGCTCCGGGAGGGGCAGGGGGCTGCTTGCTCTCTCAGGGGACTGAGGGGGGTTTGCTGTGAAGCACTGTGGGGACGCTGAGGCAAAGCTGGAGGCTGGGGCAAAGAGCTTGCTCTGCACAGATGGGGAGGGTGCTCACAGCCCCTCGACCTTGTTCCCCTGGCCGGGGGATCTGAGCTCTGACTGCTGTAAGAAATTCTGTGGCTTAGGGCACTTCAGAGAAGGCTTCCCCGAAGGAGCCAACTGCCGCTGCGGGGCTGGGGCCGAGCGGAGGCAGCGAGCTGGGGCCCCCTCCCTGGCTGCCTTGCCCCTCTGCTTCTGAGACAGCTGCAGCCAGGGCTGGTGTGGAATTGTGAGCAGCTTCTCTGATCCCAGCTGTTGCCGTTCGGCTTTCGGCTAAGGCGCTGCAAAGCTCTGTGCATTTGTTTACCCATTGATTTAACAGCCAAAGTTCCTTTCCCACCATGAGCCACACCCGCAGCGGCTGCTCCGCTGCCTCTCGCCTGCAGACAGTCCGAGTCTGCTCCGAGAGCCGCAGGGTAGTTGCGCTGTAGGAAGGAGATGTGCTAATTGGGTGGGTTTGGCGGGGCCCGGAAGCTACCAGCAGCATAAGGAAGATGGAATACAGAGCAGCTTGGGCTGCCAGCAGAGCCGAATCCTCCCCTTGACTGCTCAGGAGACGGGTAAAACTGTCAGGCTGAAGCTTTGTGTTTCTTCCCTGTGAACTTTGTATCAACGGTGGCTCTCCAGCTGCCTGCTGGAAAAGGAGGAGCGAACCTGGGGTCTCCATGCCCCTGCTCAGCTCGGCAAGGCGAGCAGGATGGGCTGGGATGAGGAAGCTGAGAGCAGAGGAGCAGCCCCCGACGTGGTTCGCGTTCTGGGCGCAGTCCCTGCTGCGTTTGCCATCTGCGGCAGCTGAGCTGTGGGAGTCGTTTCCTGCCCGTAGGCAGCAGGTAGGGCAGGGGAGCCTGAAGAGCTGCTGCCCTCCTGCTCTGTACTGGGTGGCTTAGTGCTGATCTCAGGGAGCTTTTAAAGGAAGAACTGCAGCCCCCCAGACTCAAACCCCTGCACTTGCCCTTTGTGTGACAGCCTTGGGTGGAACAATCAGGGTTTGTCTTCCTGAAGGCACTTACAGGTCACAGAACCACAGAGCCGTTGGGGTTGGAGACCTCTGAGGTTGGAGACCTCTGAGGTTGAGTCCAACCACTGACCTAACACCACCTCGGCCACTCAACTGATCCTGTGTTAGCTGAGGACTGCTTAGGAGTCTGCAATGCTCACAGGATGTATCTGTAACTGACAGTCATTAGCTGGTTAGCAATAAAAACCTTGAACTGGGGGCTTGGGGAAGAAGCACGAAAGAAGAGCAAACTGAGTGGTCAGTCTGTCCCATCAACTCTGCCAGAGAGCCAGCAGACCACGGGCAGGCAGCTGAAGGCCATGGGGAGGAAGAGGATGGAGACCCCAGGGCAGCCCCAGAGCACACAGTGAGCCTGTGGAAGATTTACAAACGTAAGGAACCGATCACTGCTCAGAGACCTGCTGGTGATGCCCAAGGTACCAGCATGCTCTCTGAGCTCTGGGATGGAGCAGCCCCTGAGTGCCCAGCACTGAAACGAAGAGATGCTGCTTGCCAGCACAGCCCAGGCACTGCGACCCTCGGCAGGGCCCTGCGGAGCGGGACAAAGGCAGTGCTGTGAGCACAGGAGAGTCTGGATGCAGAAATGGGGACCTGCCTCTCCCGTGCTGCAGAACAGGGCCCGGCCTGGGCATTCCCTAGGTCGGTTCCACTCTGCCAGGCTGGCACGGCCTGCAGGGCACCTGCAGGTGAGCAGCTCCCCTCGGGCAGTGCAGGAGAGGAGGGCTGAGCCCCTCAGGTGAGCCCCTGCTGGGGCAGCAGCCAGAGCTCAGGTGTTCAGCATCTCTCTAATCATAGGTGGTCTGCAGCCTCAGATCACGACCCACGAGGATCCACCCAAAACTCCTGCCAGCGCCAGCCAAGACCTGCCTGGGTAAGAGCTCCACCTGGGGCAGGGCTGCCTCTTCCCAGAGCCCTCTGGCACCAACCTGTCCTTTAGCTGCAATTGAGTCAGACCTTCCAGAGCTGGATCTTCCGTTAACTCACCCTGGGAGCCTCACCTTCAGCTGCTCCTGGCACCCTCTTGCACCAGCACAGACAGGTTTTGGAGGTGCAGGCACCTGAAAACGTTGGGTTTGGGCTTACTTTGTGCAGCTAAGGCAGCAAAGCCAGCCTCAGAGTTTCACCTCCTCTCAAGAGCTCCAACACCCACCTGTCTGTTACTCTGTTTGGAAACTCTTCTAGGGCATTCAGATTTTCTCCCTCTGGGGAGAATCAGCACATGGCAAAAGCATTACAGTCACTAGAGTGAAGTTGGGTTCCAGGGCTGCAGCTGCTCTGAGGTGACGGCAGGAGCTGCTGCTTGTCATGCAAGAGGCAAAGCAGCACAAATGCAGCAGCATCCAGAGTAGGAGGAACTGGTGGTTGCCAGACTGCTACAGCTACTGGACAGCACTGACTGAGTTTATCCTCTACAGACCTGTTTCAGGTACCCTCCAGAAGAGCTCTGAATCTTCCCCTAGTTTCTACACATTACAGCCAAAAAGGGGTTTAAAGAAGCACCAGAGGCCTTTAAATGCTCAGAGACACATCCTTAGGAGAGAACCCAGCTCCCCGCCAAGGTGTGCTGCAACTGCCTCATCCAGGGGCTGGGTTCAGCACTCCAGCCAAAGAGGAGGACCCAACTTGTTGTCTGGGAATATCATGTGGCAGTTGAAACAGTTCCATATGGCAGGGAATTCCAGAACAGTAGCTTGCCAAGCAGTTCTGAGAGCAGCAGCCCTGGATGTTGAGCAAGACATGGGAGGGAAAAAGTCCTTCTGTCCTTTTGGAGTTTGCTAAACCACCTGCACCATAAACAGCTCTTCAGCAGCAGCAGAGCCAATAAGCTCCTAAACAAGCAGTGCCAGTCAGGGCTTCTTTCCCTTGGAGCTTTCCTTTCTAACCACTAACCAGACTAATTCTCTTCAGCTGGCAAAATCAGACAAGATCACAGCCTGGAGGGGAAAGGCTGCCCTGATAAATATTTAATGGACTACATCAATTAAATTTATTTTGCCAAGGAGAATGGAAGGAGAGGGAAAGCAGAGAAATAATTCATTAAAAGGACATCAGCCTGGCAACGCCAGGAAATAAGCAATGCTAAAGAAGTTTTACAAGGAATTAAACACAAAGAGGTTTTAAATAGGTCAGGAGCTCTTAACTTCTCTGCTCGTCACACTTGGCAAGCTGACAGAGCCAAGTTCCTTGAATGAGAGTACACAGCCATGTGCTCTTAACTCACCCCACTGCACAGACACGTGCCTGGACCCCCTGGGAACGGTGCTTGCCACTATGCAGCCTCCAGGACCTGCTCAGTACACCAAGTGTCACGGCAAGAAACGCAACAAGCACCTTGAGCTCTGCTTCGTGAGGCAAAGGCTTTCCCTAGCTGATATTGGATGAGGCAGGACATTTTCTGGTGGCAAAAATGAAGGCAGTTAATACAAAATCTACCACCTCCCACCCTGCTGTGCTCTCCAGAACTGTGTAGAGCTTAACACGTGCCATGTGCACCATGGAAGGCACACAGAGAAAGGTTCACCTCTCCCAGGTCGCTTGCAGCGAGTCCCAGCAGCTCACTGGGTCCATGACACCTCCATGCATTCTCCTGCCCCATCCAACCCACGCCCCGCACACCCGCAGACCAGCAGGACGGGTAAGGCTGAGCACCAGCCCCACCCAACCCACTGACTCTAGTCCTGCTCCCGGACCTGCACTGCCTTGCTCCGGGGCGGGCGCTACTTGCAGGCACCGTGCAGAGGGCAGCGCCTCAGGCACACGGACCGAGGGCTGCTAAAACACTTCCCGGCTGCTTCGGAGAGCTTTAGCAAAACGAACACTTGGAAACCGCTCCTCCTTTGGAAGCCTTTGGTTTAAAGCGCTGCCATGGGGTAGTACTGACGTCACCGACGGCACCTCGCTAATGACGGCCGCAGAGGTGAGCAGAGCCACAGCGGCGGCTCCCTGCTGCCCTCTAGTGGCGACACACAGCCCGCGCCCAGCGGCGGCTCCCTGCTGCCCTCTAGTGGCGACACACAGCCCGCGCCCAGCGGCGGCTCCCTGCTGCCCTCTAGTGGCGACACAGCCCGCGCCCAGCGGCGGCCCCCTGCTGCCCTCTAGTGGCGACACACAGCCCGCGCCCAGCAGCCCCATATCACCGGGACTGCTGGGAACAGAGGAATGCTGCAGCGACCGCCCTGAGGAAGCTGCCGAGGGTTTCATTTGACTCCCCCGCTGCAGCTCAGGGGGAGCACTGCAGAAGGTCCAACACCAGGCCCAACACCTCCAGCGTAGGTTCCTCTTTTCCCTCTCCTGGAATCAGAGTTCGCACCTGACACTGAATCCCCAGCAAAGCCATTTAGACCCCATTACATCAGAGATGGATGCCAGGAATTTAACTACAGCCTGGCCCATCTTTAGCAGTGTTCCAGAATTAGCTTTTTTTCTCGTGCTCAGAGCTCCTGCTCTGTAATGCCACCTTCACCCAGGGCTTAACAACTTCACTACTGCTCACTGGAGCAGTTGGCTCTTGCTCTTACTGTCCAAGTGCTCCCTCATGCAGAGTGGACAGGCCATGTTAGTTTATCCTCAAAGCAAGGTTATTTATGATGCCATCACTGAGCACATTCCTAGTTAACTTTATGCTCACGTTGAAAAAGAAAGAGCTGGCCACTGCAGGAGCAAAGTGATCAGGAGTGCATCAGATGAGGTACCAACAACAGCTGTACAGCAGGCCTTGCTAGATGACCCTAATGGCACCAGAATGTCACATTCAGGAATCAGGTACAAAGTGATACTTGGGATGCTTAGCTCTCACAGAAAGATAAGACCGGGGTCCTCCTCAATTAGAACCAGATTACAGAGCTGTCGTGGCAGCAGGAGGCAGCAGGCATTCCTGAGGGTGCTGTTCCTCACTCTTTCATCTGTAGTGCTGGGCTGCACAAGAGCACCTACAGCAACAGGGTTTGAGGTTAACTTGCTCCTCCAGTCAACCAGCTCCAGTTTCCAACTCAGCTCCAAAAGAACCTTCCTGATGGAAAAGTTCAAGCTGAACGCACGGAGCAGAGGCTGCAGCTTGCACCAAACCAGGCTTTGGGCACTGGGGTGCCTCACGTGCTTCTAATAAGTGAAGGCATTTAAGCATCTCTTGAAGACACAGCAAGCACCAACCATTAAAATCACCTCAGCCATTTGCTTCTACAAACCATCACAAACAGCTGATCAACTTCTGAAAACCCACCAGGGACATTTATTAAAAACCACCAATGCTGGAGGAGTCTTCTTGGACTTCCATGATAAATAAAAGACTTGTGGGATTTTGTCTGCATCCTTGTGCAGGTTACAGCACCTGGGGAAAGAGCAGCACAGAGGATCTTGCTCCTCAAGACAACACTGTCACCAGTTCTGGTGCTGCTTTTACCTCAGTTCCTGCTCCACCTTCTCCTGTATCTTCTTTTAAAAATCTGAATAATGTTTCAGCCTGAAGAAAAAAACAGAACAGTTGAGACAGATTTAAAACTCCTCAGCAGCCTGCTGAGTGCACACCAAAGCAGCAACAACTTTCTGCAGGGCTGCTTTGCTCTCCCTAAACTGGATCGTGGGTGTACCAAAAGTGAGGGAGCAGCAGGTGCTGCATGGCCCTGGAGAGCCATCACAAGATGCAGACCCAGCTGAGGGTGGAAGGGACCTCTTCTGGAGACCATCTGGTCCAAGGCCCTGATCACAAAGCCAAGCTTTATCTTTTGCCAGTTGTCTGCCCCCTCCTCCAAATGTGTTTCCTGGACTTAGTGAATCTGACCCAGTGCTTACCTGAAGAGCAAAGCTTTGCCTTTGTTGTTTCCTACAGAGAAAAAGCCACTCCTGGGAGAGAAGTCCATGGACTGAGCCAGATAAATCTGTTTTCTTCTGAAGACGGGGAAGTTGGCAAACACAGTGTAGGAAGGAATGTGCACCTATGGAGATGCAGCTGGTCAGTGGTGGCCATCAGGGAAGACCATCAACATCCCAGCCAAAGCACAAACAGGAAGCTGAAGCTCAGTGTTCAGGTCACTCCTATCCCACAGCACTTTAGAGCTGTACTGCAAAGAAGGTGCAGGGGCACTGCAAGAAGCAAGTTACTGCAATGCCCTTCCTGCTGCTGGCAGCTAACCAATAAAAGCAGGCCTGCAGCTTCTCAAGTCAATTCAGCAGCTCCACTGCTGGCCACAGCTCTGACAATGCTGGCAACGCTGTGAAGGAGCCAGGCAAACCTCCACTGAGCAAGGGTGCTGCAGCACACACTGCTGAAGTTCGCTCTTACCACACTGCAATCAGGGCATAACCAAAAGGGCAAAGCTGCCCCAGCCCCTCAAGTGCCAGTGTCAGAGCTGCCCTAAGAGAAAGCCTCCTTTCCTTGGAGCTGTACAGGACCCCAGGCACCTCCTCAGCTGCTTGCTCCAGCCGAGTCTGCAGATCTGCTCGAGATCAGCTCTACGATGTCCCCAGAACACTTCTGACCAAGACACAAAGCCCTGGCTCTGAAGCTGGACATACCAACTTGACAGCCTCATCTGCTTCACAGGAAGCCACTGCCAAGATTTCCGTGGTGGGATTGAAGGTGACACAGGTGGCAGCTGTGACCAGGTTCATGATGGCTTTCACTGGCTTAGGGCGGCTTGCTCTGAGGCAGACATCAGTCGTATACAAATTTACAACTCCAGAAGCTGAGCTGGAAACAGAAATGAGCAGAGATGACACCATGCAGCAACACTCACAGCACTGGCCTACAGACACCATGCAGCTATAACTGTCATTCTCAACTAGCTATGGGGGTTTACAAGGGTATCTTGTTTGGAGCCTGACTGTGCTCAGATGTTTACAACAGCATTTAGTGGACAGGGCTGTCCTAGGGCTTCTTTTAGCACACAGACGCAGTTCACATCTAACACACAAAGCCACATTTGAAGGCATCTTGCAGGAGCCACATTTGAGTACACAAAAGAGAACCAGACCAGACACCTGAGCCTGAGTCAGCGTTTGTGCCACAGAAGTTATGGTTTCAGTATGAGCACACAACTGCAACCCCCATACTTGGCAACAGCAACATGCAAGGAGTGGCGCAGGTGCTCAGTGCCAGAGTCTCAAGGTACCCCTAGAACAACCTCAGTTATCATCAGCAATAGGCAATATTCATCTCTTCACCTCTGCTCTCACCTTACTAAAAGCAAGCCTACTGCATGTCCCTTCACCCTCCAGTCACCAGCACATGAGCTCCCAGATGAGATGGAGAGGAGCCACTCACCCACATGCCACATACTGGTTATTTCTTGAAACAGCAATGCACTTTCCTTCCAAGCAACCTTCATCTTCAAACTTGTGCAGACACTTTCTGCTTCTCACATCCCAAATGAAAACGTCACCTTCCTCTGGTTGCAGAATAAAGGAGATGATAGAAGTGACATTCACAGGGCACAAGGCTTGTCTGTCTTGTTAAGTTTCATCATGCCAGCTGTTAGCTGATTTACAACTATCAGGTCTAGGATATTTTTAACCCAACTAAGGACACAGTAAAATAATTCCTCTGTTTCTTGGTTGGACTTTCAGAGCTCACAAGGCATAAAGTCTTTTTATCACCTTTGTAAAACAATGACTGACTCAGAAAACCTTGTGTGATGGAAGTGGGCTTGGAATGAGTGCTGCCAGAGAACACTTACTGGAGTAGCTGTAGATCTGACTGCTGTCTGGAGTGAAAGCAGAGGCAGTGCACCTCCCATTTATCTTCATGGTGCTGACCAGCTCTTTTGTCTACAGGATGAACAACAATGGTGACAATGATGCTACCAGAGATCTGCAGGAAGGTGGTTTCCATCCTCCTGTCCCACAGAAATCTCAAGTTAGCCACTCTGACACTCAAAGAACAGCCTCACCACCCTCAGTGCCTACAGATCAGTGCTCAGGAGTGCAGGGGCAGTTTGTTATTACACCACTTCAGCTCCTTCCACAGCTGCTCATCTGCTCTCTCCCTGAGGGCTTTTCATGGTGCAATGGAAATGGACTTTCTTTTCAGAAGACACTTCTCCTAGCAGAGGTTTAGGCCAAGTCCAGCTGCGAGCAGATGGCATTTTGAAAGGTAACTGAAAGAACCTGCCTGCAGCATGACTCAGTGGATGGCATGATTCACTAGCAGGGTACACCAGCACCATGCCCAAAAAAGCAGGTCTCCATTGCCTCCTCCCCCAGATGCCTGTTTTCATGCTGAGACATCTCCTTCTGCCAGCAGTGTTCATGCAACAGCTGAAATACAGCCAGGACCTGTGGCTCTCGGCAGTGACAGCTGCAAAGACCCCACCAAACCCTGGGTGAGCTCCACCAGCTCCAGAGGGAGCTGCAAAGGCAGAAAAGAATTCTCAGCCCCCCAAAAGAGCTGTTTAGTCATTCAGCAGCTCATCTTTGAGGGCTGTCACAGCGCGCATCACACCCTTGCTTCAGCTGGGAGGCAGCTTGCTTTGCCCATTCAAGGAGAGCAAGCAGAGCCAAAGGGAAAGCACCAACAGCTGAAGCTACCTTCATTGACAGCAGGTGAAGGTACCCCGAAGTTCCTGTCACAAGCATAAATGATCCATCTGGAGAGAGCTCAAAGCTTCTGAGGAATCTTTCATCCACACCTGGAGAAGGAGATTCAGAGCTTCACACTGGCATCATTCACCCTTTGCCCCAACCTTCAGAGGCACGTCCTGACCCCACCTCAGCTTCTCATCCCTGAACTGCCCTCTCACAGCAAAGCTGCCATTCAGCCTTGTCTAGGTGTGGCCATTAACATCCCAGACAAACCAAAGCTAGGCCAGTGAGAAGCCCTAGGGACAAGTTAAAACCCTAAATTCCAGCAGTCCAGGGCCCCTCCTTCCAAAGCACATTCAGCTGCCATCTGCTCTAGGGACAGCTTCAGCCACAGCCAGGCCCTCGGAGCACTGCAAAGCCTACCTCTCACTTTCTGTATGGGAATGATGCTTCCACTCATCATGTCATACACGAAGAACATCCTGTGGTGAGTTCCAGTGGCTATAACTTGTTCTCCATCAACACTGAAACGAGCCTTGTAAATTGGAAAGCTCTCCAAATAGATGCTCTGGATTTTTGGATTCCTTATACCATCCACCTTCAAAAAGCCACAGAGCAGCACATTAAGGAACACACCAAATACTCTGACACAGAAAATCCACAGTGACCAGCAGCACCCAGAACCAGAATGGTAGGGATTGGAAGGGCCTTCAGCAGATCAAGTCCAGCCCCCTGCCAGAGCAGGCTCACCCAGAAGAGGCTGCACAGGACAGCATCCAGGCGGGTTTGAATGACTCTAAAGATGGAGACTCATCCACCTGTCTGAGCAGCCTGCTCCAGTGCTCCACCACCCTCAAAGTAAGGAAGTTTCTCATGTTTAGATGCAGCTTCCTAGGTTCAAGTCAGTGCCTATTACTCCTTGGAGTACAAGAGATTTAATGGCAAGAGTCACACCAGTGTGCAGCATTCTCTTCCCTCCAGCTCCTTGCTCCCAGCCTCCCTGGATTTGCTCCACAACTCTTACTCTTCCCTGCCTTGCCCATGCTTGATTCACATAAACACTCCTATTGTGCCTTTCTAAACAGATATCTTTGTTTTGCATCGCTCTTTCCTGCAGCTCCTAAGTAGTTATGATCTTTTACCCTCGAACAGCAGGGCAGAAGCATCCCTAACTAAGCAGCTTCCTGCTGCTGCAGCAGCCTCTCCACCTCCGAGCTGATTTCACAGCAGTTACAGTTGAGGATGCAAGTGGCCTGCTCCCTGTGCTGCTCTGCAAACCACATCAGTCAAATCTTCTTAGCCCTCCCCCCTGCAAACCTGAAACTCAAGCATTTTAAAAACCTTCACCAAACCCTTCTGATACAGCTGAGTTTGCCTGCACTCTGCAGGGGGCAGGCAGGGAGCCACAGGCGGAAACGTCTTCCAACAAGCTGCCTTTAACCTCCATGACCCCCAACACCACAGTCTCTGTGAGCAGAGTCACAGGGGGAGAGCAAAGAAAGCCACCCGAGGCACTGGCACAGCAGAGACCCAGCTTGCTCACCTGGAAGAGGGACACAGAGCGGTCATGCCCAGCAGTCATGACCACCTGGGCAGAAGGGTGGAACTGCACCGTGGCCAGCTTGCCGTTAGCCAAGCGCTCCTGGTTGGCAGGCAGGCAGGTCTTCAGCTGCACAGACAGAGCAGATCAGAAACACAGCTCATGCTGGGGAACAGCCAAGTTCATTGCTCTTTACCCTGACCCATCAGAAACAGCTGTAGAGCAGACAGTGTGACACACTCATTGAAGGCTGCGGCTTCTTGAGCCACTTCAGCAGCCTCACAGCTGGAGAATTCCACCCTTCCCCTGCAGAACGAAAATCCTACCAAGAGATGCTACTCTGGGGTACATGAAGTGTTTCTGATGTCACACAATCCATTCTGGTCTGATGTTTCATGCTCTCATGATGTAAGCTCTCAATTTCTCCAGCCGTTTGCTCTTTAGAGTTTCCAGTTACAGTTCACCCACTCACTAATTTTACAGCCCAAACAGCAACAGAAAAGCACAGACACAGGCTGAACTGAGGTGGAAGCAGGCTTGCCTTTACCTTCAGAATTCCTCTGGGCAGGGACTCTGAGCTTGCTATGAAATTGCCAGTCCTACAGAGCAGATCATCATCTTCATCACTGTCACCTAGTTGAGACAAAGCCCATTGGAGAGGGGACAGGAAGGGAGGGAGCTGAACAGAGAATCAGAGGCACTCAGCAGGACAGTCATGGATTCACTTACTATCACTTGCAGTCTTTTTGGATTTCTTCCTGTTGTCTAAATCAGCCCAAGCAGGAATTCCTCCCACAGCTCGCTGAAACCTAGCAAAGAGGGATGAGAAGAGGGAAAAAACACAGCTCCTCAGAGAGACTGATTTCCTTCTCCCCAGTACAGATCTTTTCCAGCCCAGTGGTTCTATCGCTCTACAGTCATCATTCTCCAAGCCCACTTACAACTGAACACTCTGCAGATGCTTTCTGTGCTGTGCTGGTTTGCTGACTACAGTAAAGCTGACACCCCAGAGCCGATTTCTGCAAGGCTGCACGCTGATACCAAGGCAATCCAAAGCCACCTGGAGCTCTGCTTTGCTGCCCAACTCATTCCTGCAGGCCACACTATGCAGGCAGACTGCACCACCCTACTTGCACAGCAATGACTTTGGTATTCTTAGCATTGCTTTGAATACACAAACACTGCCAAGCCTGCAAGAAGCACCTGCTCTACACAGACCACACGAATGCAGTGGGTAAAGTGACACCAAACATCAGGAAAACGTTAATGGAACTCACTGCTCTTCAAGCCTTCTTTTCAGTTTCTTCTTAGTGAGCACCTTCTCAGCATCACTTTTCATGAAGTCTTTCCTATACCTATGGGTCATATCAACGCTAGAGGGAAAAAACACAGAACATGAAGATTACTCCAACTGAAGTCACTCAGAGTCACTCTCAGTGTGACATTGAACTCCTTCCTGCAAACTTGGGCTTACTTTTCCTCAGCCTCATCATCTTCATCCACCCAGGCTGGCTTCCTGGACGAGATTTTACCTTTTGCTTCATTTTCTACCTCCGAATCGCTGGAGTCTTTCTGCAGACTACTCCTCCCTGTAGCATTTAGCTGAAAGCAACCAGACAGACCATTTCAGCACAGCCACAGGCCAGTACTGGAAAGTGAGAGACATTGCATCGGGGAGCAGGCTGAGGACAAGAGTCGAAGCCAGCGTCTGACCAGGACCACACAAACCGCCGCCTCACCACGCTCCCGCTGGCACGGCCAGGCCTCAGCACAGACCGAGAGGCTGCGGCTGCCCGCTGGGCCCCAAGACTTACCCGCGTGGGGTCCGCCAGGCGGTGCAGCAGCTCGTCCTCCTCTACGTTGAGGCTGTCACCGAACACAAGCTCTTCCAGCTCCCTCTCAGCGCCCGACGTGCGGCCGAGAACCCTCAAGTGCTTGGCGCGGCGAGCCGCCTCAGACGCCGCCTGCTTAGCCGCCGCCCGCTGGGCTGCCGCCGCCTCTGCGCGCAGCTGAAGCTGCTTCGCTGCCTTCTTCGCCTCCTTCGCATTCCTCCTCCTCCTCTTCGCCCGCTCTCCCCGCGGCGCGCCGCCCGCCGCAGCCTCCATCGCTCCGCGCCTGCCGCCCGCCGGAAGCGGAACTGCATGCGGGGGGCACGTGACCTCTCCGCGCCGTGATAGGCTGCGCGCTGTGTCCCGCCCCGATCACGTGATCCGGACGTACCCGGCCATATATCACGTGACTCCTTTCTCCACCGCCCCTCCCCCAGCCCGCGTCCCACGTGACCCTGCTCGCGGCTGGGCCGCACCACTCCGCCCCCGGGGGGGGTTCCCCCTCCTGGCCACAGAGGTCCCTCAGCGGCCGCTCGGCAGCCGCCCCACGCTCCGATTGCCTAGCGAACGGCAAGCAGAGCAGCGCTGGGGCGCTCCTGCTCCCGGCCTCTGCAGCAGCTCCGGGCACCTCCGTTTCCGAATGGTCCGGCCCGGGGGTACGGCGAGCGAGGAGGCCCCAAAAGGCGAAGGCCAATGGCGCGCGGGCGGGCGCGGCGCATGCGCGGGGCCTGCGCTGATGTTGTTGATACTCGGCGCAGGAGTTGGGCTCCTTTCGCCGCCGAGCGGAGCCTCAACTTCGCGGGCCGCCTCCTGCCCCGCCGGCCCGGCCCCTCGCAGGGGGAGGCGGCAGGCGGAGGGGGCCGACCCGAGGGGAGGGGGCAGAGGCAGCGGGCGGCTCCTGCCCATGAGGGCCTGATGGCAAACACAAAGGACCTGGTGAGTGCCTCCGCAGCCCCGGGGAGGCAGCAGCCGCGGCGGGGGCTGCCCCGCTGAGGGAGCAGGCGGCCCCCCGGCGCCCGAGGCGAGCCCGCGACGGGGCACTGGAGGCAGCCTGGGGGCGTGGGGGAGAGGCAGCGGGGTGGGGGGCTGGGGGCTGCGCGGTTCTCCTGTGGGTGCCGGTGCCGGTGGAGGCCGGCGGCCGCCGCCGCGCCGCTGTGGGAGGGGAGCAGCCCCGGCACGCTCCGGTTCTGGAGGTGTGCGGAGGGGCGCCGCGGGGCTCCGCTGAGTGGAGGGGGCGGCAGCCTGGGGCGGGGGGCTCCACCGTGCCGGCTCCCCGCGGGGTGGGGTAGCTTCGGGCTGGCTTTCTGCGGAATGTTGCCACAAAAAGTTTCTCGCGGACGGCCCTGCGGAGCTGAGCCGCCCTCCGAGGCGGAGGGGGCCCGAGGGGCGCGGGGAGAGCCGCGGACCTGTCACCGGTGGAGGAGAGGCGGGCACGTGGAGCAGGCAGCGGCGGGGCCCCTTTGTTGTGCTCCCCGGTGCCGGCCGAGCCCCGCGCTCCCCCCGGGCTAGGGTAAGGCTTTCCCTTCCTCCGTCCCCCTCCTCCTTCCTGCTGGCGGCCGGGAGCAGTTCGAGTCGATCTCGCTCCGAGCGAGTCCGGCGCAGTCGGCTGCGCTTCTGCGGGTCCGCTCAAGTGCCGGGTTTGCAGCAGGGTTCTCTTGCAGTTAAGACCTCTAAGGTTTAGTTTCCCAGCGCGCACGTTTAAAGTGCTCTTCTCTTTGATATTAGCGCTTCGAAAGCTGTGGTCTCTTTGCAACCGGTTGACGCTTCTGTGTAGCTTTTATGGCTGTCGATATTGTGACTTTACTCTTCATGTGAGGAGCAGTAAACCTGTGAAACCAGTTCCACTGTCAGGCTGTTGCTGGAAGTGTTTTAAATGTAGCAATTTCTGTCCACTGTGGCTTAAAAAAAAAATAAAATCCTGCTACAAAGTCTCTGCTGATTACGGGAGAAACTGGAAGTATGTGAGGACGACCGAGGATGTGGGTGCCAGCCCCTGTGATTTTTCACATCCAGCAGCAGCTGAAGCAGGGAGCTGCAGGGCAATCTCCCGTGTTTGAAATTCAAGTTACTGTGCAGGTCTGAGAACCTGCACTGACTGATTTCCTTGTTCTGTCTGTTGCAGTCCAGTTACGACTTGTAAGGAATGGAGTAGAAAGGCTGTGAGAGACTCTAATCTGGAGCATTAAATGGGAACTAAACCAATCTGTTCCTTTGCAAAAGCAGCCCACCGTGCTAGGTCAGTAGCCTCTACTCATTGCTTTTCCCTGGGGATCCTGTGGAGCAGGTGCCTAAGCTATAGGGAGGCACAGCAGAAGTCTCTGCTGTCCTGTGTGGAAGATGCTGGTGGTGCCACAGGAGCAGCTTAGGTGTTCTGCAGAGTGTGCAGCCTGTAGATTAAAGTGAATTCTCTTCATTGCTGTTCCCTAAAGAGATGGATGACTGGCAGTAATGATAAGGTGTGCAAAAGTTCCCTCTCCATTGCCTTTCATTTCTCTCACCTCCTAAAATTTGGTTGACTTTTGCAAGGCTTTTGCTCCCTGCTGCACTCCACTGCTGCATGCCTCCATTCCTCAGGTAAGTCGGCGCTGGTTGCTAAATCTGCCTCTCAGCACATGGAATGAATTCAGGTGTTGGAGACCTGGGATTGGGGTTGATGGTGTGTTTGGGGGGGTATATTTAGCTTCGGGGGGGGGGCTGCCTCTTGCAGATGCTCTGTAGAGGCTTTGTAGAAGCAGAGTGGAGTTTGTGTTGGATGTTGGGCTTTGTGCTCAGAGCTTGGCTGTTTCAGGTGCCCTGTCCAGAACTGCCTGCTAATGCGGTGTATTTTTTTATGAAAGAGTCTCTCCTCTTGTGTGAAACCCCCTGGGGAAGAGGCTATGGACAAAACCATTGGCAAACAGCAGAAACTGGCTTCAGACAAAATGCTGTCAGACATAGCAAATGAAGAGACAGGAAAACACATTTCTGTAATTTTCCAGCAGAGATTTTGCTTCTAATAGGAGCAGAAGGCACACTCCCAGAGAGAGGTGAGTTGCTCACGTGCAAAAGTAAGTGTGGCTGGTTCTGGTTTCCAGGAATCCCAAGGTGTTTGGCTTTGGGGTATCCTTGTTTGTTTCTAATGGAGGCTGAAGTGTGTTTTCTTTACCGTAGTACCAGGCTTGAGTTGCCCTTTGTGTCTTGCTCTGAGGCACAGTCAGACTGTAGCCCGGCAGAGGCGTGCTGGCATAGCTGCACCCTGTTCTTTTGGCCAGCTTATGCTCACAAGAGTTGTAATAAATTAGTCCCATCCTCTCATTTCCTTAATCTGACATCCAGAGCTAAAACCAAGCTCAAAGCATTAAACATTGATGTGCTTCTGCAAACAAAAGCTGTGTACCACACCGATCACCACTTGGAAATGTACAGGCTGAGGAGATGTGATTAAAGTAAAGGTCTTGCCATGGACCCTTGGCTGGAAGGTTGTGGTGACCTTGTTGACCTTGGCCTCCAACACCATCTGCCTGTACTTCTGTTTCTGGGGTTCCAGCCTGGTTGCTGCTCAGCCTTTGTTCAGCTACAGCTCTTGCACTCTCAACTGCTTTTGGGAATTGGATTGGTTCAGTAGCAACAGCAACCATTTGGAGATCTTTCTGTGACTGTTTTGGGCCATCCTGCTCTTACCTGGGGGCACTCTCTTACAGTTTGGGTACTTGATAGGGTATGTCTTTGTAGCAAGTGTTCACTGTCAGAAGAACTTTCTCGTGAGCCTGGCCAATGCTTGAGCACACCTCTCCTCGACCCACTGAAGCGATTTCCTGAGTCTAACACAGACTGGGTTTATTTTGTGTTTTGGCCCTGCATTGTTCTTCCTTCAGGACCATTTTTTATGCTCCTAGTGCTCCCAGAACACTGCTGTCGTGTGCTGACCAAGTGCAAGTGGATGTGTTTCTGGGACTGTGCTAGGAGTGAGCTCTGCTCCGCCTTTGTTCATTGCCTTCCTGCTCTCAGGGAAAACAGTTTCCTTAAGCCTATTCTTCTGTGCTGCTTGTCTGCTGTAATGGTTAGTTAGGAGTATTTCTTAAAAACACATTGTTGGCAAGTGTTTGCAGGAAGGAGAGAGGGAGAACAGGAAAATGGGAAGCTGGGCAGAGTAAGAAAGCAGTTCTTAAGAGTTCCTTTCCCCACCCATCTCTTCAATAAAGAAAAGCATGCAAGGAAAGCCCCAAGCAAATCAGCATAGGGGTGGCTTTGCCAGCCTTCTTCCCATGGCCTTGGGGTTACTCTGAAGATCTTCCCTGTGAGGAGCCAGTAATCTCATTAAGAAAATAAGCCTTAAAGTTTGTCCTGTTCTTTTGTCTGTGCATTGCTCTTGCTTCATGTGCTGGTAGACTCCCTGTTGGTGCTGGAGTTACTTATGCTGCTGCTGCTGCTTTTTTGGTGTGGAGAAGCTGCAAGGTTCTGCCCTTTGTCATAAGCAGCCTCCTGCTCAGAGAATGCTTTGCAGAGAGGCAGGATGCGGTTCTCTCATTTGTTAGGTGAAGGGCACTACTCTGGTTCATCTTTGAGGACAAGGCAGCCTCCTTGACATGAATTGTAGTGCTAAATTCAGCTTCTAAGAGCGGACAACTTTTGTTTCCTTTTGTGCCTGTGTTACGAAACATGAGTTGATTTTTACCAGGGCTGGCACTGTTAGACTGAGTTACTACTGCTGGGAGCCTGAGAGCCTTTTGGACGGAAGGACTGGGTGATGGACAGTGTCTCAGTGCAGTGGGGACACCTCACAGGTTGCTCTTTGAGGCTCCATCCCAGAGTTGCCATGGTTGGGTGCTTCTGTGTCGGACAAGATTTGCTGGTCAGCTCACAGCACACCACTGCTCACAGCTGGCAGGGGCCCGCCAGGAGAGGCAGGCTGCTGCTGTAACTGAGGCAGCTGCTTTCACTTGGTTGTGGCTCTGCTTCAGGCAGGTCTTGTCCTCTGTGAGGATGCCAGTTCTGACCTTTGAGTGCAGAGTTGTGCCCTGGGCTTTGCCTGTCTCAAATGTTGGAGGTCCTGTTCTTTTGCAGGCTCCATCCAAGTTCTGCAGAAGAGCTGTCAGAGATTCCCTGTGTTGTTCACTGCTTTCTACAAGTGCTGTGTTTCAACATGGGTTCAAATGAACCTTTCTGGTGTTTGTTATCAAAACAGAGGTGTTTTGAACTGCTTCAACAGAGTTCCAATGTGGCTCCTTGCTTACCATCTTCCCTAATTCCGCTGGCTTCTGCACATGGAGTACTTGGTAGGATTTTTGCTGCTCAATTCATACTTTCCTGTGCCTCACAAACCAGATTTTGAGCAGTTCCCCCAGAACTGCAATCCAGAGAGTAACTATAAAGTACAGAAAGTCTTGCACAGATTCTCTGGCAAAAAGGCTGGATAAAAATCTCACCGAGCCTCCAGCTCGCCTTTAAAACCAGGAACAAAACAACCTGAACTGGGACTGCTTGGCCCAGGATGGAGTGGATGCAAAGGTGAGGTCTGAGGCTCATTTTGACAGTGCAGCTTGACTCAGCAGCAAGTTTGCTTCTTTGCAGCGTGCTGAGGAAAGAATTTCTTAGTGGAGGGTTCAGCTTCCCATTGAGGAAGCAAAAATGTTTTCTTTCTCAGCTGAGGGTATTTTGGCAAAGAAGCGTTGGCAGTAATATTGAGGTTCTAAATATATGTGATGCCGAGAGATAACAAGAGCCAACTGTGCTACTGTGGGAGCTGTGATTGTGATCTTGCACCATGCTTCAGCTTGCCTGGAGCAGCCTGGCTTCCCTTCTGTGCCACCGGGGGCAGCGCTGGCTGGAGGGCTGCTCTGCCATTGCACTGGCAACTGGAGGGACTGGCAGTGGGCTGCACGTCTGCCCTCTGAGTGCCGCAGCACTTCGGACCTCAGCTGACGGAGCCTGGGCAAAGCAGAGTCGCTGTGTGGCAGAGCTCTCCCAGGGCTGCCTTCACTTGCCGCCTGCGCTAAAGGCTTGAGCCCTCTTTCCATGGGATGAGGCCCTGATATCCTGGTGAAGTCAGATCAGCTGGCTTGGAGAGGCTGAGAGAACGAGGAGGGAGCTTGCCCGTGTGTGCTCTGCCACAGCTCTGGGACCTGCCCGTGGCGTTCTGCTGGCACCGGTGTCAGTGGCCAGCACGGCGCCGCCTCTCGTCTTAGCAGAGACTGTCAGGGGAGGGCACAGCTGGGAGTCAGCCAGGAGCTGCTGAGCTCCTGAGGGGTGACTGGCCTGGGAGTGCTGCGGGGTCCTGGCACTTTTGGCAGAGCCGTGTATCCATGGCAACGTTGTGCTCAGCTTCTGCCTGGGCCTGCACACACGTGCACACATCAACAGGCTCTGCTCGGGCCCCTCCCGGCTGGCACCGGTGGTGGCACGCAGGTAGGGCTCAGTACAGCCAGGGCTGGGTTTTGGACTGCCGCGCTCAGGCTTCCTCCGAGGGCTGTGCCTGTTACCCTGCCTGCTGCAGGCAGGTGGCAGTTCCTTCAGGGAGCTGCGAGTTCTGCCCTGTCCTGAGCTTTGTTGGGCTTGGAGATGCTTTCAGGCTGAGGAGTGCCTGGTGCACATCACCCTGGCCTTAGGCTGGCTTTGCCAGCTGCTGTAAGGCATTTACATTTGTTTACCTTCCTGCAGTCCCTTTTGTGCTGAGTGCCTTTTGTTTGTTGGGCTCTTTCTGTTGGATGCAGGATGGGGTCAGTGTGGAAATCGGTGTTCCCTTTTAACTGTAAGGAAATCCTTCCACAATAGGATTTAGTCAGATTGCAAAGGGGATCAGAGAATACTTTAATAAAGGGGTAGCATGGCAGGAAAAGGCTTGGCTGGGAGCCAGCAGTGAAGATGTTCAGGCACACACTCTCTAGGAGAGGGATTTGGGGAATTACTGTGATGAAACCTTAAAGCTACAACTCCAAAGACAACTTCAGAAGGACAAGTCCGATTGTGTGTCCTTGTTGGTATTTGTTATTGGGTTTCAGTCTGCAGTGACTGCAGGAAAATTAGCTCTTGGAAGAGGAAGTAGAGGCAAAGGCTTTGTTAATGACTTTTCTGTTCTCTTGGCTGTCCTCCATTCTCCTAACGTGTGCTTCCTTTGTCCTCTCTTTATCTGTTTTTGCTCTCAGGCAGCAGAGGCTGTTAAGGGTAATGGAAACACTTGGAAGTGGTGTAATTATTGTTGTGGTTCGATGAAGGCAGCTCACGTGGCAGTAGTCCTGTTTCAGTAGAGCTGGGCAGGGCATTAGTGGAAGTGGAGGCTGTCAGTGTGTTGAGGCCATGCACTGGATGTCAGGCAGCCAGCACTGCATCTGCACTGCATCTGCGCAGTGTGTGATGGCTTTGGAAACTGCTCCCGAACTGCAGTGACCTGACCTCAGGGCTGTGGCTCTAGGAAAACTTACGTAACAAGTTCTGTGTGGCAGTGCCAGCTTAGTCACCTTTCTATCTTCCAGCATTCACACAGCCCCCATTGCCATAGTAACTGAGTTCCTCATCACTGCTAATGGATTAATCCTCAGAGCATCCCCAGGAGGTGGAGAGGGGTTCCTGACGCACACAAGGGACTCTGAGTCCCAGCAAGCCAAGGGGTTTGCTGATAGCCCCCTGAGCCCGGGAGAGCAGAGAGCTGCAGTTACCTCTGCTGCTCTACCAGCAGTGCCCTCCTGGCTGAACTGGGTTTTCTCTGCCCAGCTTCCTCAGATGAATGAATCTTAGTGCAGCTGACTGCGGCCATCTGGAGTGTGCTCATTTGCATGGAAGATCTGTGGCTGTAGTTACCCAGCACGCCAGGTTTAATGAACTCTGGAGGTACCAAGAAAAAGCAGTGCATGAGCTGCTGCTGTGCATTCCATGGGCTAGGAGAGCTTTTGACCTCCTGTGTATCCCAGTATCAAACCCTGACCACTTCTGGCTGCAGCAAGCCTCACAAAATGGGCAACACCTGGCTTGTGCTGATGGAGCAGGGCATTAGTGCCTCTGCTTTGGAAGGCTGACTTTGAAACGTCTGGAGCTTGGCCTCGAAATCCTTGCATTCAGAATGCTGAGCTGTTCTCTGGAGGGGCTGTTGGTGGTATTTTTGCTTTCAGACAGAGCAAACTTCACAAGCAGGAAGGAGAAGCTGCGACTCGTTCGGGATGTTTGACGGCTATGATAGCTGTAGTGAGGACACCAGCAGCAGCTCCAGCTCAGACGAGAGTGAAGAGGAGGTTGCCCCTCTGCCGTCCAGCCTCCCAATTATAAAGAACAATGGACAGGTTTATACGTATCCAGATGGCAAATCTGGCATGGGTAAGTCTATGGAGCAGGGGCGCAGAGTTTGCTACTGATGGGGCTCAGCCTGTGCCATGAGTCTACAGGGTCTGGTTCCAGAGCTGGACCAAAACTGCTGAAGGGCTGGGGCTGGTTTGTTATGGGAGGGAGCAGTTGGTTGGGTTTTGCTGAAATGAAATGCAAAAAGCTTTTGAATCCTTCTGGCAGCATCCACCCTGCCTTCAGCTGTGTGCTGTGCATGTAGGTGTGCAGAGCTGTGTGCGTTTGTGGACACTATCCTTGGAGCCCTGAGGGCCATGGCATGGCACTGTGTTCCCTGAGCCTGGGCCTGTGTTCTTCCTTCCTGTGTTACACATAAAATGTGTTGAGGTGTTTCTGCCTGTCCTAGGAAAGCTTCTTAGCTGCTGCCATATGAAGTGTGCCAGCGTAAAGCTCTCTGGGTACAGTCTTGGTGTTGCCTCAGTAAGCTGGTTGCAAACCCTCATTCATCATGGAACAACTCAGTGGGTGTTGCTGTCAGCCTCTGAAGCACGACTCCAGCTAGGAGAGAGTTGCCGGGCTGGAGGCCTTTGGGTGTGCTGCTTTCTGCTTTTATCTTCAGGCAGCAGTGTTCCCTATTTAGAGGGAACAAAGACTGGGAGGCCAGACCCAGAGCAGTGTTTCCCTGAGCACACACAGCTCACTGTCAGCTGCTTTAGCTGGGTCACTCACTCCACCGGGATGAAGTGGACAGGAAGCAGAAAGGAGGCCTCTCTTTGCCCATGCATTTGGGGTTCTCACTGTCTCGCTGCCACTGGTGCTGCCATTTGCCTCCAGGGTCGAGCCCCAGGAAGCTGTTTAGTGGTGCTGCCTTGCCTAGTCTGTGTTCTGCCGCTGCCCTGTGGCACTGCTGACCCTGGGCTTCTCTGCTCTCCCAACAGCCACCTGTGAGATGTGTGGGATGGTTGGGGTCCGGGACGCCTTCTACTCCAAAACCAAGCGCTTCTGCAGCGTCTCCTGCTCCAGGAGCTACTCCTCCAACTCCAAGAAGGCCAGCATTCTGGCCAGGCTTCAGGTAGCGGTACAGACACAGTTTCTTTACCTACTTCTTGTCTGTGTGTGTCAGCCTTGCGTGATGCCTGCAGGTAACGTGTGGGGGAACCTTTCACCGAAGGGGTTTCCTAAGCCAGAGCTCCAGACTGCCTCAGTGATGACCAATTTGCCTTGCCCAGAGGGCAGATGGCTCCCGATTACAGTCCGGATGCAGGGGCCCCTCTGTGAGAGTCGGGTCAGGAGAGATCTCCAGTCTCCATCTGTAGTGACCTGAAGTTGCATGGTTTATCCTGGCCAGGTACTGCCTGGTTTTAGAGGCTGTCAGAGGTTAGAATTGCTGTGGTGTGCTTTAGAAGGTTTTCTGACTGGAGGGACTGGCAAAGTGGGGCTTGGTCTGTTCGCTTTCAGTATCAATCCCCAAGTCACAAAGGTGCATTTGTAACATCTGAGCAAAGCTCCAAAGAGCTGCACAGGCATCATCCCACCCTGGCTGGGGTGGAGTGCAGCAGATGCCAGGAGCCTGCAGTGGTGTGAGGGGGATTGCAGGTTGTGAGCTGCTGTTAAAAGCTATCTGTTTTTCAGGTAAAGCAGAGTGAGCCTGGGGTGTTGTTCCAGCTGGAATGCCAGCTCAAAAGGCATCTTTTGGACATTTCTTTGCTGCTGGTTTTTGGCTTCATTTAATATTCCATGTGGTTTTGTGGAACTTAGTCACCCTCGGTTCCGTGGTGGTCTGATTGTAGTGAAATGTAGCAGAGAGATGCCACAGCCCTGTGGAAATTTCCTGCTGGGGGTTTGGGCTGACTTTATTTACTGGGACGTTTGTGTTTTAGGGTAAACCTCCAACCAAGAAGGCTAAAGTCCTGCAGAAACAACCTCTAGTGGCTAAGTTGGCAGCTTATGCTCAGTACCAGGCAACCCTGCAAAACCAGGCAAAGACAAAAGCAGGTAATGGCACAGAAACAGGACAGAGCTCCCTGCTACTCAGGACTTGGGGCTCACCAGCAGCTTCCTAAACAAAATCTCTTTCTCTTAGCAGCTGTCCCTGTGGAAGGTTTCAGCTGGGGTAACTACATCAACAGCAATAGCTTCACAGCAGCTCCTGTCACCTGCTTTAGACACGTGAGTACTTCCAGTGCCTGCTCTGCCCTCTGTGTGTGCAGGAGACAGGGAGTGCCATGCTGCTGCTCCAGCTCAGCTTGACAGAGCACTCCAATCCAAATCTGCTTTGTGGCCTGGGACTGTGAAGCTTGTTGGCTGTGTGTGACTGCTTTTAGCTGCACTCGGGTTGGTCTGCCCCGGACACCGCTCCGGACACTCAGTTACTCTCGGGCACAGTGAGCAAGGTACAAGGAAGACTTCTTCAGCACTTGGGAAGTTCCTTTTCTCACATTCAAGGGCCAGAATCATCAAAAGCATCAGACCAACCAGCTCAGTGTGAGGACCTCTGAGAGGCTGTTGAGACTGAGCCAGGCTCGCTCCATGGTGCTGAATCCATCTTTAGGTGATGTGTTTGGACTGGGCTGAGGATTCATTTCCTTAGTTTTCAGTCAGACTCTCCCTGTCAGTAGTGCAGAAATAGAGGGAAAGGAAATCTTGTTCTACATCTCAAATGAGAGGTTTTGTGTCTTTGTACCAGAGCTACAAAGCTTTCAAATACCTCAGTCACTGCAACGATTAGTGTCAGAAAAATATTCATCAACATGTCTTCAGTGTGCCTGTCAAGCCCCAGTCCTGGGGCCCTGCCGAGCCCTGTCAGTGCTTTCTGTCCCAAGTACAAACTTTCTCAGAAAGTGCTTTCTCAGCTGTTCCTGCCCACGTGGGCAGTGGCACTCTTCCATCTCCTTACAAAAGCTTTCTTTTGCTCAGAGCTATCTGATGAAAAATTGCAATCAAAACAAACATTTTCTTTGGTGGGAGCTCTCCCCAGGGTGGAGGAGAGGGATACTTTCTGTCCAGCTCTGGGATTCCTGCTGAGCTGTGTCAACTCCTAAACCAGTAGGAGCTGAGGGCTCTTGGCAGTTGGCACTTTCTGAATAGCAACCTTTATGCTCTGAGGCCTTGAGTGCTGCCCAGCACAGAGCTTCATGGCTCTGTGTGGAACTCCGCGTGCTAAGTGAGCAGGCTGGGGCTGCTGGCAGCTCTGCAGTTCTGGAGTGAGTGATTTCAGGAGTGCACATCCAGAGCTGCTGTGTGATAGGGTGGCTGTGCTGCTCTGACAGCACAGGCTATGGGGCACAGCATCCTTGGCCAGGAAGCAGCGGCAGCAGCCAGCTCACTTGGGAACTCTGCTGGAACTTCCCATGCCAAGAGGAGCTTCTTCCTTCTTGCTGCTTCATTCCTAGGGCTGCACCGTGCCCTGGGGCGGGGGACTGGCACCATCCCAACCTTAACCTTCAGCCCTTCCACAGGCTGCACAGCAACAGCTCTGCTAAGCCTGAATGTTCTGCTTTTCTGTCCCCCCTTTTCATTGTTCATACAGGTAAAATGCACCTCCTGCAATCTCCTGGGAGGTTCCTGCTCTGGGGGGTGTCAGTGTTAGAGGAGTGTGATTTGCAGTTAGCACTGCTGTAGTTAGTTCTGCAAAATCCATTGTTTAAAGCAGCCAGAGCTGAACAGGCATCAGTGCCCTTGCTGGGTGCCTCTGCCTCTCCACTCTAAGAGCAGCACCCTGTGTCTGTCTGGATTGGTTCCTGCCTCTGGGTGCTGCATTGCTGTGGTGCGCAGCAGTTTGTGTTAGCTGGTGTTTGTCTACTAGCTGTAGTAGGGGTTCCAGACACACTTGTGAGTGAGTGTCTAAGGCTTGTTCTGGCCAGATAGAAGTGTTGCACTGGCAGTAAAATCGTGACACGTCTGCCCTTAGGTTTGTCATTAGATAAAACATGAATCTGGCTGTGCCAGGTGGGTCTGTGTGGGCATTTGACAGGGAGTGCTGGGATCAGTACTAAAGAAACTCAGGGAAGGACCAGGCCTAGGATTTTGCTCACCTATGATTGTTTTATAACCTGGCACGCTGCAGTATTTCAGGTCTCGTGTGATTTCTCTCTGTCTTCCAGTATAGTTTTTGTCCTAAGCTGAACTGTTTTCCTTTCCTTGGTCTCTCTTGTCGCTGGCTGCTTTGCTGCAGGGAGCATTCCCAGGATGCCACAGGAGGTGGCAGTGCTTGCCTTGGATCTGCTTACTCTAGCCCCTTTTGGACATTGTATTCTCTGGCATTACCTTGGTGGGGGCACTGCTATTGCACAGGTGTCCCTACACTTTGGGAGCTGGTAGCATCACTCTGTCATCAAAGTCCTGGTTGAAGCTGCAGGTCAGCAGCCCTGGCTGTGTGGTTGCCATCCCAAAGCTGTGGGAGCTGCAGGAGCTCATCTGACCCAGGAGGCCTGTGCTCAGCTCAGCATGGGGACACTTAGCTTGTAGGGGCTCCTGTCACACAGGACCTTCCTGACTGAAACTTACCTTGCAGAAAAGCAGCTGCTGCTCACAGATAGCCCTCCCATGTCATCTCCTGGAGCAGGAAGCAATGAACCAGCTCTTCCTTGTTGAGGAGTGACATGAAGTGGATCTCTGCGCCCCAGGCCTGAGAGGTAAATTTGTTCTTACCTGTCCATGATGGTTCTGCTAGTTCTCACCGTGCCAGTTCCCCTTCAGCCAGCAGACAAACCAGGCCTGACACTTGCACAGTGCTCTTGGGGTTCCTCAAAGCACTGTGCAACCGTTGGGTGATGGAGCAGATGGAGAGCTGAAGGCAGGAGGCTTCTCCAGCCCTGGCTTAGTGCTCCTCAGGGAGGAGTGCAAGGAGATGGCTCAGTGCTCCAAGTGTGCTGGGAGCCATCAGCACAGCCACGTTCTCTGGCACTGCAGCAGTGATGCTGCACAGGATGGCCTCCTCCTGGAGGGCGAGCCATCTGGATTGGTGTAGGAGAACTAGCAGAACCCATCTTTCCACAGACAAGGACAAATTCACCTTTCTGCTATTTCCCTCTATACCAATCCACATCTGGAATGCAGATTTGGAACACTTCTGCTCCTTGCTGTGAGGAGAGGTGCTGGGATGTGCTTTTGCCTCTGAATCCATGGAGATGAGCAGGCAGTAAAACGCTGCCACTGAGTGCAGCTCAGTGATGAAAGGATTCAGTGCTGCTGTATTCTCTGCTGTGCCTCGATGCATGACAACAAGATTTACTCCAGTGGGCACATGGGAGAGTTGATTTCTCCAATCAGTCCCAAAAGCTACAGATGTCAGTGTGGAAGTGACAGTGAAGGTGGAACAGGACTTGACTGAGAAGCTGTAGCTGCAGCACGCTTCAAGTGGTGTTCTGTGTCTGCCAGATGGTAGCAAAGGGGCTCTGCAGGCTGGCTGGGTGTAGATAGGACATAGCAGAACATGGAGAGCAGGCTTCAGGAACAGCAAACTGGCAGCCTCACTTGTTTCTCTCTTGATACTTAAAACCAGTTTTAAGTTCTACCTGCCCAGCCTCCAAGATTTCTCCCAGGGAAGGGTATCCCATTCAGATGAGTTTGGCTTTTAGCAGCCCTAGCTGTCTATTGCCAGCTGCCAACAGAAGCCAGGATTGTGATTTACAGTCATTCAGGATTCATCCAGCTTTCTTCACTTGTGGCTCTTGGCCAGGATTCTGTGGAGCTGGAGGCTGTGCCCACTGCATTTGTGTTTGCAGAGGGCTTGGTAAGTGTGAGACAGCTTAGAGCAATGTCTGCCCACTGCAGGACACATCTGGAGGTCCCCTTCAGCTGTCCCTGTGCTATCTGGATGCTCTCTGAACTGAGAATTTCTTCTCAGAGCACCTTAGAATGTTCTAAAATACCCCAAATCTGAATCTTCCCCTTCCTGGTAGCCAAGGTTTAATGTAGGCTGAGTCATTTCTGTTTTGTTAGTATAACCTCAGCCGAGTAACTCCTGAGGGTTTGAACTCTTCAGCACTGTGCACTTCAGGTGGCTCTGCAGGACCAGCCCTGCCTGTCATGGTGCTCTGCTCTACCACAAGATCTCCTTGAGACAGCAAACTGAATGCTATTCGCACCTTCAGCTTGCACAGACCCTTAACAGATCAGCAAACATGGCTTTGTTTGGTACTGCCACATGAGTCTGAGCCTTTGAGACTGTGTGGGGCACCTCCTGGCAGCCAGGCACCTCTGAGGCTTCTGCTGCTCCTTCTTGCTTCGAGGAGTGCTGCCTGCAGGCGATCTTCAAGCCTGCTCTCTGAGGGGGTGAGAGCCAGTGGGTGACAATCCCCACTGTGACAAGTGACAGAAGCAGATCCAAGGCAGAACTTGGGCACTTTCTCAGCAGTGTTTCTGGCTGCCAGCATGGCTGTGGGGCAGGGTTGGACTTCCAGACCCACGAGTGGAGTTGCAGAGGAATTGCACCGTCCTCACTGAAACTGCAAAATCAGTCAGGGCTGGAAGGGAGCACAAGGAGCAGCCAGTTCCAACCCCCCTGCCGTGCCCAGGACACCCCAGCCCTAGAGCAGGCTGCACACAGCCTCAGCCAGCCTGGCCTCAACCACCTCCCTGGGCAACCCATTCCAGCCTCTCACCACTCTCATGGTGAAGAACTTCCTCTTCAGGAAAAAAAGTCAGGAGCTTGCACCCAGCTGGAAGCCAGCAGAGCAGATCTGGCCTGTGAGTGTGTGCAGTCTGTGTGTGTGGGGCTTGGCAGCCTGCAGGGGATAGAGCAACAGCTGGATCCAGCCAGGGCCCTGCATAGCAGCTTCAGGCTGAGGCCAGGCACAGAGAGAATGTTTTCTAAACATATGCTGCTGCCTTGTCATAGGCAGTGGTGGCTTTGTCCTGCACATAAGCAGTGGTGGCTTTGTCCTGCAAGTCACTCATGAGCCCCTGATAGAACAGAAAATCATTCTGGTGTGTGGTAACCTGGTGACTTTTCCCCCCACTCCAAATGGACAGGCAACCCATGGGCACCTGCTGGGGCGACATCTCAGGAAGGCGTACGAGTGGAGGTTCCAAACACTGACTGCAGCCTGCCCACCAAAGTCTTCTGGATAGCTGGAATTGTGAATTAGCAGGTAAAGAGACTTCAGGGAACCACTCACGGGAGCTGATCGCTTTGTCAGTGGCACCTGGGCAGCATGGAGTTGGCACTGGCCAGGTTTGTCAAGGCTGTGCACATAGGTAATGGATTTTAGCACTTGAGTGACTCTGAGTCCTCAGGACATGTCACTGCTGACAGGTCAAAGTGAAAATGTCAGGGTCACAGTGCTAAGGTACTGTGGCAGGCAGTGGTAGCCTCCTCCAGAGAGCCTGCAGAGCTCAAGAGTTTCAGTGGCACTGTGAGTTGCCTGGCAGTGCACAGACACTTGTGCGAGTCACCTGGCAGAGCATGGGCACTCGGCTGAGTGGCAGTGTGAGTTGCCTGGCAGTGCACAGACACTTGTGTGAGTCAGCCAGCAGCGCACAGAAGCTTAGCTGAGTGGCAGTGTGAGTCACCTGGCAGAGCATGGGTGCTCAGCTATGGGTGCTCAGCTGAGTGGCAGTGTGAGTCACCTGGCAGAGCATGGGTGCTCAGCTGAGTGGCAGTGTGAGTCACCTGGCAGAGCATGGGTGCTCAGCTGAGTGGCAGTGTGAGTTGCCCGGCAGTGCGCAGGCGCTCAGCTGAGTGTTCTGTGCTGTAACCACATTGTTACTCTCATGGCATGGTCTGGGGAGAAGTGTGGTCTTGCTGGCCCGGTGAGACCTGCTCCCAGCTGGTAAGGAAAGGGGAATCTGTGGTTTATAATCCCATTAATGTTTGTCTGTTTCCCCCTGGGTTGCTCTCTTCCAGGCTACAATGCCCTGCTGAGATATGAAGGCTTCGAAAACGATTCAAGTCTTGACTTCTGGTGCAACGTTTGTGGGTCTGACATCCACCCAGTTGGTTGGTGTGCAACCAGTGGGAAGCCCTTAGTCCCTCCTCGAAGTATGTACCCGGTGGCCTTGCTGATTGCTTTCAGAGTCTATCTGTGTTGAACTTCACTGATCCTGGTCCAGAGAGTTTTTAACTCTGTCAGCAGTTAGGAGTAAATCCTGTTAGCATTCGGCAAGATAAGAGTGATGCTGAAAGCGGTTTTGGTGTAGCACCCACCTGGTGCAGCTCCGTGTCTGAAGTGAGGTGGCAGCAGGTGGCGTCGGTGCCGTGGACAGGCACTGCCTGGGTCTCTAGCGTGTCAGTGCCCTCTCTGCCCTGGCGAGCCCTAGCCTTAACCTCGGGTAGCATTCCTTCTTTACAGAGCTTTTTGTCGTTGTTGTCATCCAGGATTTTTAAGTCACCTGGGATCTCTTCTTTGCGTATTCCAGACTCTAATACTGTCTCTAATGGACACAATTACAAATCAGAGGCTGATTTTTTCCCCTTCATTTGCAACAGCCATCCAACACAAATACACAAACTGGAAAGCTTTTCTAGTGAAACGACTCACTGGTGCCAAAACACTTCCTCCTGACTTTTCTCAGAAGGTAAGGCTGATGCAATGTCAATCATCTGCTTTAAACCAGGTTGCAGCAGTGGGCAGGGCTGGAGTGCCTTGCAGTGGCAGGTTAGCTCCTCTTGCAGGGGCAGTGGTACTCTTAAATGCAGTTTTCCTTGGAGTCTCTTCTCCATGTGTGTCCACACTTGTCAGTGTCTGTGTGGAGAGCTCTTCCCTCTAGCAGAGAGCCATTTTCTTTAAAACTAGCTGATCAGTTTTAATTCTAAAGCACCCCAGTTTAGAACAGTGCCAATAAGCTACCCTGCGATAAATCTGATTCTCTTAATTCAGGGATGATTTTTGTCGTGCACTGGTTCAAGAAACTGAACCAGAGGTGTTACTGTAGTGCAGACCCAGGCACAGTAATTAGGCACTTGGAAGTGTTCCTGTTGAGCATTCACGCTGGAGGTGGCTGTGCTGGGTTTAAGTCACGTCTCTTTGTCAGCTGCCCCTGCAGTGTGATGTGCGTGCTCGCCGCTGCTCTGCCATGGTACCTGCCTTCCAGCAGGAACCTGGGGCTTACTCCTTGGCTTGCACTGCATCCAGTGGTAGAGGAACAGCAGACAAAAAGTGTTTGTGCAGTCACGTCCTGCTGCCTACAAGTCTAGCTCAGCTGGCAGCCAAATTAAAATGGCAAGACCTCAGCTCTTTGGGGAGCTCCTAAGTGAGAGGCAGCGGTGATGAAACAACGTGCTGCCACCAGGCAGAGGGACGTCTCCTCCCATGCTCTTCCTTTTTGGGATGTTGTGGAGAAGTGTTTGTGAGTAGCCAGCTTTGATTGTCTCAAAGGTGTTTTTCTTCCATGCCTTTTATGATAAGCTGCTGCCATCCTCTTCCTCACGTGATGTATGTTGAGTGGCTGGCAAAGAAAGCAATCTTGGTGGGGTCTTGGCTACAGCTGTTTCTCGAGGTCGCTTTATCCATTGTGAGCAGCTGAAGAAACATTCATTATGTCAGTGGAAAGCTCCTGTGGGCTGTGTGAGAATCGTGAGGGGCTCTGCTCGATGCAGTTAAAGCACTGCAGGCCCCTCCTGCGTGGCTGCCTGGAAGCCTTCACTCGCCCTGCTGTGCTCGCGAGGCCTGATAGCCAGAGCCTGAGCGCAGAGCGCTGCTCTAGCAGCAGGTGACCGAGGGGAGGCTGAGGCTGCGCTCACCGAGGGTCTCTCCTGTCACCTCAAGGTGTCCGAGAGCATGCAGTACCCATTCAAAACGGCCATGAGGGTGGAGGTGGTGGACAAGACGCACCTGTGCCGCACCAGGGTGGCCGTGGTGGAGAGCGTCATTGGGGGCCGCCTGCGGCTGGTGTACGAGGAGAGCGAGGACAAGAGCGACGACTTTTGGTGCCACATGTATAGCCCCCTGATCCACCACGTGGGCTGGTCCCGCAGCATCGGGCACCGCTTCAAGCGCTCGGGTGAGCCTGCCTGGGCAGGGCCCTGCCGGCAGCTGCGGGGCTGCTCTGCACAGATGCCCGGGGAGCTGCGCGGGGCCTGAGAAGGGTCTCTGGCAGTCGGGCGAGAGGCAGTGGTGTGGAACTGGAGCAGGGTGGGTTGAGGTTGGACATCAGGAGGAGGTTCTGTGCAGTGATAGTGGTGAGACCCTGGAACAGGCTTCCCAGGGATGTGGTTGAGGCTTCATCCCTGGAGTCATTCAAAGTCAGACTCGGTGTGGCCCTGGGCATCCTGCTGTAGTTGGAGGTGTCCCTACTGCCTGCAGGGGGGTCAGACAGGATGGCCTTGAGGGTTCCTTCCAACCCATGCAGGCTGTGAGTCTTGCCAATTCTGTAACAACCAGGAACTTGTTACCAGTATCATTTGTGTGTTTTGCTAGAGAAGCCAAAATCAATTCCAGTTGAGTTTGCAGTATGTCAGTACCTGGAAAGCGTCACTGATGAGCAGTGACTGGCGAGCTGTTTGGGCAGGAAAACCTTGAACTGCAGCACCCAGGCATGGCATTGCTCTTGCTGGTGCCTGGGGTGGCACAGCCCTGCAGTGCCAGCTCTGTGTGTCTCCATTCTGGGCTCTTGCCCAGTGCAGCATACACAGGTGTTTCAGGAGAGGCTGCAGAGTCAACTCGCAGGTTTGTGCAATGCCAGATTCCGCTGGAGCAGAGGGCATTAGGAGATGGGCAGGGAAGGTGAAGGGCAGAGGTCTGTCGGGTGGAAGTCAATGAGGAAAAGTGGGAAATGTCCTCCAGATGTGTGTGGTGCCCTCGGGATAAACAGCACCTCCCAGAGGGGTGCTTGCAGCATGTCGCTCTGCTACACCTGTGAGTAACCTGTGCCATGGTCCCTTGCAGATCTGACAAAGAAACAGGATGGACATTTTTGATGCTCCCCCCCACTTGTTTCTGAAGGTGAGAGTTTGCTGGCAGGCAGCACTTGTGTGCTCTGCTTCTGGTGTGGTAAAGCAGGCCCTGAAAGTCTGAGTCCAGCACAAGCACTTCTTGCTGAAGCCCTTGGCTGAGCTGTCCTCCTGGGCACGAGCAGAGCTGGCAGAGTCTGGTGCCCTGGCAGTGTGGGGCTCTTCTCTTCCAGGCTTGTTAGTCTGAGCTCCTGGTGCTGTTCTGTAGGTAAAAGAGGTCGACTCAGCTGGAGAGTGGTTTAAAGAAGGAATGAAGCTGGAAGCTATAGACCCCTTAAACCTTTCACGCAATATGTGTGGCAAACTATTAAGAAAGGTAAGAAAACAAACCATGTCTGGGATAGGTAGCTGGGATTGCTTTTGCCCCCCACCTTTACTGGGGCTCAGAACCAAACTAAAGGCCAGGGAGAGCTGCTGGGGTGCAGTAACTGTTCACATCTCCTGTGCACAGCAGTGTGCTCAGGTCAAGTTTTGTTCAGGCTTTAGTCTCTGGAAATTCAGCCCTACTTTTAAGATATAATGTGTTGGTGAGATTAATTTGTGCAAATTACACCAAGTGTTTGCTGCTATTCAGAGGCTGCTCAAAGCTCCTCTTACTTCCTTGCAGAAGCCTGTGAAGAGATTTCCAGGGTGTGCTTCTCTCTTGCCTTGGTTGAAAGGGAGCCCATCCATGTAAAATCTCCTTTACCAGAGGAAGCAAATGTACAGAGTAGCTTAGAGCAGTTGCTCACCCTAGCAGTGAGCAGTTGAGGTTGTGATTTGAGTCTGATGTGTGCAATGAGTCCTTGCAAGCCAAAGAGCAGCCCAAACATAGAGCTGTGGAAGTGGAACTGCTGTTGATGAGAACAAAACCAGAGCTGAGGGGAAGGAAGTGCTCATCTCCTGCCTCTGCAGCCTGCAAGGGGCTGTGTGACAGCAGTGCACACCTTGGAGACAGGCTGTGACTGGGGGCTTGTGATGAGTGAATGTCCTTTTCAGTGTGCTTCCCTTTGCCCCTGAGCCCCTGTCACCCTCTCAAACCTGGCATGCTTTCTCTCTAGCCTCCTCCCCAGCCGAAGGTGTTTAATGTCCCATTTTGTTTCTCTTTACAAAGGTTTTAGCAGATGGCTATCTTATGATTGGGATTGATGGCTCAGAAGCAGCAGATGGGTCTGATTGGTTTTGTTACCATGCCACTTCCCCTTCTATTTTCCCTGTTGGTTTCTGTGAAATTAACATGATTGAACTAACTCCACCCAGAGGTACTTAAGCATTCTGACCACCTTTTGCTTTCAATATTTGCAGTGATGTTGTATGTGCAATGTGCTTTGTTTCTTAGCTCAGGACTTGAGTCTCAAGTCTGAAGCAAATCCAGCAGCATAACTTCAGAAGAACCTAAACCATAAGAAATTGTCACTTAGAAAAAGTCAAATGGACACCTGAGTGGTTCTCTGGCTGCAACTTGCTTTTGCTGTTGGAACTGAGAATAGCAACCGAGCTGTGGTGTGTGGGAGCTCTGGTAGACACCCAAAGGCCTGCTGAGAACATAGCATTGCCACCAAAAGGGTTAACAGACACTGCCCAAGGGTCTCAGGCTGGGCTGATGCCCAGCAGTGCCAGCTGCTTTGTGAAGAATGTGCACAGAAAGCAGGAGCTTTGCCTTTGGAGCTGTCTGGGAGGAAAAGCTGCCTGCCCAGCAGCCCTGTGCTGCCTTCACGTTCCCCTGCGGTGCTCCTGGGCTGTAGCTAGCTGTGGCCCAGCAGATAATCCTGTGTGGATTTTTCTCCACTCCCATTCTTGCAGGCTTCTGCTTGCATTCACGAAGCTGTTGTGCTCGGTGATGACCACAAAGGCAGTCTCATGCAACGTGAGGAAGACCATTTCCTACCACTGCCGTTAGTGCACCTGAATGAATCTGTCCGAGCCTGCAGGCAGCACAGCTGGGCAGGCTCTGGTGCTTGCAGTCAGTTCATTCAGTGTATTGCCCAAGAAACTTGTGGGCATAATCACCCCCTCAGAGAGGTGCAGGGCAAGAGTACTTGCAAAGGGAGGGTTTCCTGGGAGGATAGCAGCATGCAGTCAGTGCACAGCAATCCACTGCACATGGGAACGTGGAACTGCTGAGGCAGAATGGGAGAACCCCTCCTTCTGGGGTGAGCCTTTTCCTCTTGGCTCTTCAGACATCACTTACACAGCAGTGAGTTTTGGTAACACAGTGGTGATGCTCTGTTTCTCTGACCCTGGCAGCCTCAGCCTTTCCCTCTATGTGCTCCCTCTGATGGCAGTTCTGCCCTGACACTCCGGTACCATCACTCAGGTTACAAATCTCTCCTGCAGTGGTCTAAAAACCACTCGAGAGAGGAATTAGCAGGAGTAACACACAGAGCAAAATGTGCATTAACACAGCCAGTGGGATCAGAGCTCTGGGGGGGCAGTTGTTACTTGGCAAACTTGGGAGCTTGAAAATGGACAGTGTCTTTGTTCTGCCTGCTGCAGCAGGGACCCGCTGTCTGCTTGTGTTTGTGTGCTGAGGAGCTAAGCAAAGGAGCTGCCTGCAGCTGTGTTGGTGTGGCAGAGGAAAGCAGGGAGATGCAGAGCAGTCAGGTGTCCAGTCCCAGCTGCTGGTGCAGCTGTGATGTTTCTGGCCTGACGCACTCTGCCAAGCACCCCTGGAGCCATGTGACAGTTGTGAAGGCACTGGGACTTTGTGTCCATGGACCCATTCCTTCCAAACATCTGCACCTCTTTCTGAAGTCAGCAGAAGATGAGCTGCTCAGATTGGGATGCACAAAGGTGTGGCCATTCTGGGCTGTGAGGCGTTAGTCACCTGAGGAGGCTGGCCCCTGCAGTGCTGGCTCCTGGCAGCTCTTCTAAATCTGCTGACGACGAAGATCCAGCAGTTCCATAGCTCCCCAGCACAAAGACTCTTCCAAGCTGTTACTGCTCCAGCTGAATGTGAGGCCTGGCTGGTAGAGCAGCTGTAGAAGGTGCCCCAGAGCAGTCCTGTGTGGTTTATGCATAGTCAGCAGCTGACCAGCAGCTGAATACATTGGACGAGACTTTCTCCCTTTCATAATAGCTCTTAGAAATGGAAAGTGAAAGGTAACAATCCTCTCCTCTTCTGTATTCCTGCTGATTTTAGCCTGGGAAAGCATCCCTGCTTGCTCCTAACAACTGGAGTGTTGCAGCAGGGGAGCTCTTCCCCACAGGACAGACGCTGCTTGTGCTCGATGCCACGATCTGTTCTGGGGCAATCAGGGGACATTGCCAGAGACAAAGGATCGGTGTGGGCAGAGCCTCAGGCATGAATGATTGACTTGGCATGCAGTGGCTCTTGCTGTACTGCCCAGAACTTACATTCATCTCCTTTGGTGCCAGTGGGCAGTGTCCAAGTGACCGACTGCCCCCCTTAGACTGAAGCTCAGGGAGTTGGGTTTCTGGTATTAATGTTTTGCTCTTTTGTTGTCCTTAGGCCATGACTCAGTAGGCAGGAGGTGGTTGTTGTTGTTGAGAGGCCTGAGGCCTGCAGTCCATGTGTGAAAATGTTGTTTAAACTTCACAGGTTATGCAAAACTCCCCTTTAAATGGTTTGACTACCTCAGGGAAACTGACTCCATAGCAGCGCCTGTCAAGCTCTTCAACAAGGTAAGGAGCATGCTGGGATTTGGCCTTCCTCTGCCTCTCTGTCTGCATGCCCCATGGGATGACCCACTTGTGCAGAGTGCTCAGGTTTCAGTGGCCACGGTGATCTTAGGCTGGCGGCTGGACTCCATCTTGGAGGCCCTTTCCAGCCCAAACGACTCTGTGCTGTCACGAAATACATCTTTGAGAAGCTGGGCAAGCAGAGGCTGTCAGCAGTGAGAGCCATCGCAGTGCTGCTCAAGTGCCAAAGCTGCAGGAAGCTTCAGAAGTGCTCTCTGGTGTTTGCCTGCTGCCCTGGCTTCAACACTCAGCCTAACTCATTAACACCTGCCCTGTGCCTGCTGGCTGCCCCTACAGGAGGTCCCCAACCATGGGTTCCACGTGGGGATGAAGCTGGAGGCCGTGGACCTGATGGAGCCGCGGCTGGTGTGCGTGGCCACCGTCACGCGCATCATCCACCGCCTGCTGCGCATCCACTTTGACGGCTGGGAGGAGGAGTACGACCAGTGGGTGGACTGCGAGTCCCCAGACCTCTACCCAGTGGGCTGGTGCCAGCTGACTGGGTACCAGCTGCAGCCTCCAGCACCACAGTGTGAGTCCTGCTCCTTAAGCCGTTGCTCACCAGCCCTTACGGGTTCGCGGGGGTGAGTTGTGTCTCCGTCCTTCCCGCGCTCGGTTACCAGAGCAAGTCCCCACTCCTGCTCGGAAGGACGCAGCTCCACTCCCACTGCAACTTCTGAAGCACTTCTGTGTGTTTCTGAGGCTGTTTAGCTGTTGTAATGCCAGAGGATGCTTGCTTGATCCAAGGAGGAAGCCTGGTGCTTGGCTGCCAGCTCGGAGTGGTATCACTGAGAGCTGGCAGCGCTCCCCAGACTGCAGCTGAGGGAGCTCAGCCTGTGCAGAGCTGCTCTTGTGCAGAAGGCTTTCTGTGGGAAGACTTCAGTGCATCAAGGCCTGTCCTGTCAGACCAGTCTGTCATCATTGCTGCTGGCTGGGCAGTGGCAGGGTTGGTAGCTGCTGCTAGCAGTTCAATGGGAGGCTTCCCCCAGGAGAGGTGCTCTGCCTCCATCCGATCACTGCAGGGCAGCCTCTGGCTGCACAGCTGCTTTGGCACACCCTGAAGGCTTTTTTCAAAGGATTGAACTTCAGGTGTGAATTCTGATGTGATTCTGTTTGTGTTTGCAGCCTCCAGAGACAGCCAGTCAAGTTCATCCAAACAGAAGAAAAAAGCTAAATCACAGCAGTACAAAGGACACAAGAAAAGTGGGTGACAAAGTGGTGTTTGCCCTTGGCCTGTTGGTTTGAGCTTGTGGGCTCAGGTTCCGAAGTCCCAGTTCTAGTTGGAGATGTGTGACAGACTCTGGAAAGGAAAATCTCCTTCCTAGTGCCATGAGGAGCTGGGTTCTGGTGGAGTTTGCTCTGCTCACTAACCTGAAGTGCAGAGCTGTGGAGACAAGCAGGAACCTCTGATGGGTTCTTCTGCTTGCTCAGTGCTAAAAAATCCTCTTCCTCCAAAGCAGATGAGAGAACAAGGTTAGGAAAAGTTAGAGCTGGCTGCCTCCTACATGCTTATTCTTCATAGATGGTGGCAGCAGAAGTGCTGAGGCGCAGGAAGTAATGGCAGGGAACTGGCTGCTGGAGCCTTTCATTGTTCAGGACTGAGTCTTGCAGAAGGGTTCAGCCAGAGCTGTGCAGTGCACAGCTTCTGTGGTAAGGTCACCACAGGTTACAAGAACCTCTGCACGTGTCTTCAGCTGGAGGCTATTGCAGAAGGGTCTTGGCTCCCTGTGTTCCCACAGCACACTCCAGGTGCCTTTGAGCCATTCTGCTGCTGCCAGGGTGCAGATCCCTAATGTGGAGCTTTACCTCCTGACTGGAGCTGTTGAGAAGCCAGCAGCAGAACTGAGCAGAGTGAACTTTGCTGTGATGGGGCCAGGTCAAGAGGAGACGCTCAGGTTCCTGTTGTTCTGCTGTGCCACTGCAGAAACTCCTTCAGCAGCAGAGACAGCAGGAAGCACTGGCTGGGGGCAGCTTCCCAAGCACTGCATCCAGCTGTGATGGGTTCTCAGCAGCAGAGCCAGCAGGGAGCACTGGCTGGGGGCAGCTTCCCAAGCACTGCACCCAGCTGTGATGGGTTCTTGGCAGCAGAGCCAGCTGGGGCAAGTCTCTTCTGGGACAAGTGATGGGGCAAGAGCAAACAGCCTCCCCCAGAAGGGTTCTCAAGCCCTGGAGCAGGCTGCCAGGGCAGTGGTGGAGTCCCTGCTTGGGATTTTGTAGCTCTTTAATGTTCATCTTTCCCTTCCAGTGCCGTCACTGCAGCTGAAGGAGGAGCTGCTGGATGGGGAGGAGTACAGCTTCCTCCAGGGAGCATCCGACCAGGAGAGCAATGGCTCTGCCAGTTACTACATCAAGCAGGAGCCCTGAGGCAGCAGGGAGGAGCAGGGCAGTGTTGGTGACGGGAGCAGAGCGTCTCTGCAGGACTGGTGCGGTTGTGCTGCTGGCCCCGGGGCGCTTTGCTGGCGGCAGCCGGGGCAGGCTCGGCTCAGACTTTTTACGGAAGGGTGGGAAACTATTTTAGTGAAAAAGATTTTTTCAATTTATTACAGACAAAAAACGGACACTTTTGTGTTGTATTTGAAGCTTTTGAAAGAATTTTGTAATATTTTCCAGTTCAGATTTATTGTGCATTGTTAACTAGAACTGAAATTCTAATTTTTTGGTAAGATTAAAGTTTAATCAGCATGGCTGTGGGAAGCGGTCGGAGGAAGGTAGGGTTCAAATCCAAACGAACTGTCGTAACAAATGAACCTTTTGGGTACAAGTTGGGAGACTTTTAGACTCTTGTCAGCTGCACTGGTCACGCCTCTGGGTTTTATTGTTAGGAGAAGGCCTTCATGCCCTAATTTAGAGGAACCAATTGTTTGTGGCAGATAGTCCTGGACAGCTCTACTCAGTGAGTAGTCCCAGTTGCAATGGAGCCATCACCTGGGGAGCATTGGGACTTTTGGAGATGTTCTTTAGTTTAAAGTACTTGGGTTTGTGTAAGTTCTTTTTTTAAGCTTTCTTAGGGTCTGATTCAGTGCCCATCAACATCAGTAGCCTTGTATCCATTGACCACAGCAGGCAGTGGACTGGGACTGTCAAGCTCTAGTCTTGTACATTGGTGTCTGTAGTCATGGAATGCTTCAGCAGATGTTTACAGAGCCCTCTGCCAAACTGGAACTTCAGACACCCCCTGGCTTGGGGACGTTCAGCTATGAGTTTGACTGAAGAGGAAGCTTAGACAGTAACTCAAGCCTTGGTAGTGGGAAGGAGTTTCTGAGTGTTCTTGTGATGAGTTTTTCTTCAGTTCATAAGGACCCAGCTGTTCCCTTCCCATCTGAATGACTTCCTTGTGAACATTCAAAGCTGATGTTCTGTGGTTTCAGGTGAGCTAAAAGGAGCCATCGATGGAAGGTTAACACTGAGTTCGGTTCTGCACAGCTGCAGTGATGCCATGTGTGCAAGCTGAGACTGAAACCAGCCTGTAAATCACACACTAGAGGAGGGTTCCTGAACTGGATGTGCTCATTATCTAGAATCCTTCTATCTCAGCACCCCCTTAGCCCCACTTGCTTCACTGTCCAAATGCTGACGGTCCAGGTTGTGCGGGAGGGTGCGGCAACTGCCAGGCAAGTGGGTGAGATCTTGGTGTCAGCTCATAGTCACCTGGATGTTCTCTTTCCAAACTTGAAATCTCGGTAGGTTTGTGAGTGGTCTGGTCCATGGAGTCGCTCAGCAGAGGGTGAAGCAGCCCTGCAGAGCTGTGACTGGAACAACTGCACCAAGAGCTTCAGCTTTTCCCAGTGAGGTTCATTAACTAAACTCTCAGGAATTCACCACATGTGTTCTAGAAGTGCTTCTGGGGCTCAGCAGGTCCCCTTCAGAGCAGTACAACAAGCAGTGACTCCTGACCATCAGTTAGGGCTTCATCATGCTGTGACCCTCTGTGTTCCTGCAGCCTAGGATATGCTTTAAGGACAGCACCCCCGAGCCCCAGGAGACCATTTCTGTACATTGTTGTCTGAGCTTCGAGCCGTGCATAGAAAGTTGCAAACCAGCAATCTGAGTCTTCTCTGACTCTTGCTCTACCCCTGGGTACATGGTGTGGGTGATATGCACAGGTTTACCTCATTCTATGCAAGAGGGGTTAGTTGTGTAACGTTTTGTATTGCTACTGGAAGTCACCAGTGTCCTGTGTAACGTAGGAATGTCTGCAGCTCTTTTCCCTTACTGCTAAAGTCCCTTAGACAGTGACCCCTCTGTAACAAAAGCTTCTTGTGCTGACAGCAGCTGGTTCTCAAACTGTAGGGATCTGTAACTTCAGGTGGCAAAGACATTTTAGCTCTCTGGAATAGCCATAAAAAGGACTCTGTCAGGCTTGGGAGACTTCAGATGCTTCCTCTTAGATTCTGACCCACCCATGATGTCTCTCTTGAACAGCCTGGATTGGAGAAGTAGTAGAGGCCATTGCAATGGCACTTTGAGCCTTGACTGTTCTTTGTTCTCTGTTCTCACTTCAACCTGCTGAAAATTCCAGGTCTGGAAGCTTTGGCTGGGTTTGGTAAGTACCTCTCCTTGGTTTGATTTGAATGCAGCACCTTGCAGGTTGTCCCAGGCAGCTGGAGCAGGGCTGGCGCCAGCTTGCTCCTGTGTCCTCCATAGCCTCTGGCTTCAGCAGGGGAGCTGCTGCCTCGATTTGCGTTCCGTGCTCGGGAGGCTGCTAACCAGCGCAGCTCTCAGCCCTCCGACCTGGACTCTTAGTCTCGAGGTGTCAGGAGGGAAGGTAGGCTCTGAAACCCTCCCTCTCTCCAGTGCAGGGAGCTCTGCTGGTGGTCTGTCAGTCCTTGATGTTGTCAGAGCAGCTCTTTCACTCACGAAACACTAAGCTGTGTCGGGTGCCGGTAGCACACACCTGGCCGCAGCAGGAGCTGCCTGCAGCCCCTCCTGGCTGGCTCTGAATCCAGAAGGCCCCTAACGTGTCTGTCAAGGACAGCGGGACCTGCCCTAAGCGAGGCACCGCAGCGATGGCCGCTGCTTAGGAGAGGCTGCAGGAGCACCTGAGCCAAACCAGCAGGCACTGTCAGTGGTCTCCAGAGCGAGCTGGCTGCTGTGCCCACAGTGGGGGCTTCAGGGTGCTTGGCACAGCTCTAGAGAGCTTCATCTTCACTCCAAACTCTGTGACTTGGCTAGAAAGCAGCAAAGTGTCGGGCACCTGAAGCCTCTCCTGGGGTCAGGCTCCCCGCAGCAGGGGCACAGCAGGCTTTGTACCTGCGGGGAGCGCGGGTTCTGCACCCTCCCTGCTGCTCAGAACCCCTTTGCTGACCTCGGGCTTTTAACTACAACCCTTAACCCTCTTCGCGCTGCCTGCGAGGGAGGCTGCAGCAGTGCCCGGTCCCTCGCTCTCGGATACTAACACGGGTCTCAGTGTCGTTCGTTTCTGTTCTGTGACGTGAATGCCCTCTCCCGTCGGTCTCTGTACCATGGTGCTAATACATTTGGTAACAATCCTTTGCTGGGAAGGCATTTGGGGAAAACTGTGATTTCAATGAACTTTTTCTTCCTTTTGATTTTGGTATTTAAAAGCAGAAGCCACAGCCATTTTTAGAGCAGAGGATCGGCTCTGGCCCCTGGGGAAGCGCTGGGGCGGCAATCAAGGTGAAACAAAACAAAAGGGTTTTTACATCGTTTCTGTCTGTATTTGATAGAGATCAGTATCTGTACAAATGATACTTTTATTTCTTGTCATCGTGTGGGTTGGTGGGAGAGTGGGTTCAGGCTCTCTCACGCTGTACATAACCACGTGGAATATGCTTTTTGGAGGGGATTAATGTTTCTTTCCTTTTTACGAGACCTGCAGATTTTTCAGCATGGATGTGGAAAGCATTAAAACTATAACTTTGTGTACAAGAAGAAAAATAATTCACTAAATCTGCCTTTTTTACACAAAATAAAAACGATAAAAAGCCCTTCTGAGCCGTGGGTGCTTTGGTTAGCTGCTCCTCAGCCTACAGAAACAGCTTGCAGATCCCCTCCAAGGAGATTCAAACCCCTGACGTGGAAAACCCAGGGGGAGGCAGCTGGGGCTGCTGGGCTGAGCATGGCCACAGCAGCAGGCTCGAGCAGGACTAGGGTGGAGTCATCGAGGCCACCAAACTGTCCTGAAGGTGGCTCATCTACAGCTTATCACTGTCCCTGGAGGCGTTGATTCTCCTTTGTTAACAGGAGCCACAGCCGCTGGGGCTGGCTGAGTCACCCCAGGCACCACCTTTTAGGTCTGGTACGGCTTATATGAGCCAGGGTCTCTTCAGTTCTGCAGTGGAAGTTCAAGCTCAGCTCCAGCTGCAAGTGGCTCTGCAGCTGCCGTCTTTCTGTAGCCTTCGAGGCAGCCCTGCCACGACCAAAAGTCCTCAAACGTTCATTCTGCTCTGCCTGCAGAGGGAGGTTTAGCACAGAATTGCTGTGGTTGGAAGAGATCTCTGAGGTCTTGTGTGACCTGCTCCTTCTGGAGCAGAAGATGGACTGGGGACCCTGCCCTGCCTGCACAGCTGCCCTACAGCGAAAGCACCACGAGATCAGTTCACATCCATTTATTTAAGAGCTGAAATGAGCCTGGAGAGGGCTGCTCCCAGGGCAGCACTGGGACGAGAGGCATTGAGAAGGCACAGTTCCCTGTGGGGGGCTTCCCTTCACTCATAGATCCAGTCGTGGGCCACAGGACTTGTAGTCCACCAGCTCCGCAGGCTTGAACCAGAGCCGATCTCCTCTTCTGCGCGCTCTCCACCGAGTCACTTGCCGTGTGGATGATGTTCCTGTGGGGAGCAAAGGCCTCGTTCCAGGGCACTCCGCACTGCTGCGTGGGCAGACACTGGGAGGAGCACCTACAGCTGCATTCGGCCAGGCACAGGACCTGGACACCCCTGGGAGCTAAGGAAGCCTGGCAGCAGGGCGATGAGGGCTAAGTCACTGCCACCAGCAGGTCTTACATTGGTGCCCGGGGAGCTGCATTTCAAAACAGCTCTGCTCTGGACCAAGCCCTTTGCTTAAGCAACACTTAGGTGCTGTGACCTACAAGTACACTGCCATCGGCCTGGGGGCTCTACTACAGCTGTGACCCTCTACAGCAAAACACCAACGGGCTTGATCTCCATCATCACAACTGAGCACAAACCTTCCTACTTTGAATTGCAGAAAGTCACAACGGATGGTGCCAGGCTTGGAGTCTGCAGGGTTTGTTTCCCCTAGCATGACTCTCCCAGTTTTAACCACGTTGAGTCCTTCCCATACCTTAAAGAAAAAAGACAAATCCTGTTAGGCTGTGCTTAGGAATCAAGGCTTAAGCTTGGCCAGGAGTCTGAAAAGAGAACTCCAGCACCAAGCCTCACCCAGCCCAGATTCTCCCAGGCCTGTAACCAAGACTAGGGGGAAAAAGTCAAAGGGCCTTAAGGTCCACTCCGCCAAGGAGATGCTCACCTGGCCTCAGACCTCACTGATGAATGAGGGTCAAACCTCAAAACGTTTCTGCTGGTGATAGCTGCAGGCACAAACGGGGGGAGAGTCTACTCAGGCAAGTTACTGTTTGGGAGGGGTGCATAAAAGAATGACAGGAGAGGGAGCTGTGTGGAACAAGAGGGGTAAAATCCAGCCACCTACCATGGCCACCACGGGTCCAGAGTTCATGTATTTCACCAGCCCCGGGTAGAAGGGTCGGTCTTTGAGGTCAATGTAGTGGCTGTTTTGAAGAAGGTCTTCAGAGGCCCTTTGAAAGGATGGGACAAGAGATAGCACCTTCAAACGGCCCTACCACAAAGGCTGTCAGTGTACAGCAGGAGCATTGCGGACGGGAGGCTACCATCGAGAGCACCACAGCAGCTGCTGGGAGCGTTCTGGGCTTCAGGGGAAGCTCCCAGCGCGCAGCGCGCAGCGGGGGTGAGCTGCCACAACTCCTTGCCTGCGGAAGCCATCCCCAGCAGCACGGGGGGCACAGCTTGGCTGGGTGACGTTACCGGGTACAACCCTTCGGGCTGGGCCATTTCGGCTCCCGGCTGCACGGAGCCGCCCGAGCGAGCGCTTCCCTGGGGCACGGAGCGCCTGCGGACGCCCCCGCGCCCCCAGCCGCAGCAGCGCGCCCCGCGCAGCGGAACGCAGCGGAAGGCCGCGGAAGGCCGCGGAAGGCAGCGGGGCTGCGGTTGGCCGCTCCCCGCGCACTTACGTGCACCAACTTCATGGCCACCAGGCGGAAGCCCTTCTGCTCGAACCGCTTGATGATCTCCCCCACCAGCCCGCGCTGCACGCCGTCGGGCTTGATGGCGATGAAGGTGCGCTCGCAGTTGGCAGCCATCGCGCTGCGGGGCAGAGGAAGGCGCAGGGTCAGCCCCGGCCCCGTCGCCCCAAGGTCGGCAGGCGCCGGTGCCCGCCCGCCATGGCGGCTGCGGCCCGGCCGGGGCCACGTGGCGCGGGGCTCCCGTTCCGCGCCCCCACCGCGGGCCCAGCGGCACCGGCGCGGCCGCGCCCAACCCTTGGCACCCGCTCCCGCCCCGCCGCCCACCGCCGCCGCGCCCGCAGCCGCATGGGCCCCTCCGCCGTGAGGAGCCGGGGAACGGGCCCTCGGTCTCCCGTGCCCGAGCGATCCGGAGCGGAGCGCAGCAGGCCCGGGCCTAGCCTCACCTTGCCGGAGTCGCCGCAGCCGCCCGCACCGCAGCCGCCAGAGAAAGAGGCGGAGCAGGCGGGCGGCCGCCGGAGCCCCCGCCCAGCGCGGAGGAGGAGCTGCCGCCCGGTTTGCGGCGCTTGGGGGCGGGCCCGGCGGGGCTGGGGGCTCGCTGCGGCGCTCGGCCGCCGGCGCCCGCCAGAGCGGGCCGTGCCGGGCCGTGCCGGGGTGCTCCCGAGGGCCCGGCCGGCCGCGGAGCGGCTGTCCCCGGGGCTCTCGGCGGCTGGCGGCCGGCCCGGGGCGGCTGGCGGCTGGCGGCTGGGCTGTGTTCAGCGGCACCTGTCGCCCTGGCTTCCTCGACAGCTGCCCGGGAGGGCTCTCGGGGACGCTCCGCGGCGCTGAGAGGTTTTACCGGGGCATTCGCTTTCCCTTTTCAGAGACGTTCCAGCGCCCCGCTGGCCAAGCGCTGCTGCCCCCGGCCTGCCTTTGCCCCTGCCTGCAATCGCGGCACGGCGGTGCGGGGCCGCAGGCCGAGGGAGGCAGTGGTGATTGTGCTGAGATGCAGGGAGATGAAGAAGCGCAGGGCAGGTGTAAAACTCCGCGGCCCCGGGACCCGCAGCGCAGGAGCTAACGGGACGGAGCTGTCGCTGTCGTTTACCACGAAAAGCTTCTCTTGGTCTCGTTACAGTGCCACCCGGCCGGGCAGCTGCAGTGGTAATGAAATACCTGGGCAGTGTTTATGCAGCCCCTTCCTGAGGGCTACTCACAGCAGCATACGTTCCACGGCTTCCCGTGTGGAACAAGAACTCACGGCAGCAGAGCAATCCAGGAGTCCGAACAACGAGCTTGATGCAACTCTTGTTTTTAATGGATTCAGCACTGCGGGTAAACAAACACACAACAGAAACCCCAACACGTTTCTTGTTCCCCCTCCAGTATTGTCTGACAGCAGCAGACACCTCTGCTGAGGTACTGACATCACTGTTCTGTACTTCCTTACATCATCAAATCCCTTTGACAGCAGTGCTAAAGTTGCCTCTGGCACAGCTTACCCCAGGGCACCCTGCTTGGGAGTTACCCAGGAAGGAACAGAAACAAGGACCCAGCTGCATTCCCACCTGCTCAGCAGTAGAGCAAACGCCGCTCAGTTGTCACTGCGCAGCGCCAGGACTGCTACAGCCAAGTGGCTCAAGGTGAATCTCCCTCATCCATCCGCACATTAATCTTCTTTTCACATAAAAGGGCATTTCAGAGAGCCTGCCCTATTAATCCTGCCTTCAAATGCTACATAAATCCTCGGGGCGGGGGAAGGCAAGTTGAAACAGTGTCAGTCTGGAGGAAGTGCTGGCAGCTGTGCACAGGGGAATTCAGAAGCTCTGCTGGAGCCATCCGGGGCTGGCAGCAGGCTCAGGCTCCCATGCCTGGGCACACATGCACAAGCCACCTTTGAGCAGCTCCAGCCTTGCACACTGGGCCACTTGCAGTTATTTACAAATGTATCCTTAGCATTTTTCCCCCCCGCTACCAAAATACCCTCTTTGACTACAGAGTGTTTCAGGAAGCTACCTGCATTCTCTGCTCAGTGTTCCAGCTTCTCTCCCTCACCTCCAGAAGTGCAATTCCACCTCTAACCTCGCAGCTCTTTACCCAGAGCAGCAGCAGAGGCTGGCTGCGCTTGACACTCACACCAGAGCCATCTCAGCTTCCTGGGGCAGGTATCTACCAGTGTGTAGGGAGGGCTGGGCCACAGCTATAGCCTAGCAGCTGTCTACAGGCAGGACGTATTGGAAGGTAGAGGGAAGCTTTAGTCATAGATCCACTCATGAGCACAGCTCCTGTAATCAACCAGCTCTTCCAGGAGTGAACCACAAGCTGATCTCTGTCTCGGCACTTTCTACAGAGTCGCTCCCATGGATGATGTTCCTGAGAAGAGAAAAAGTGGACACAGAAGCCATGCAGGCCTCAGACTGCAAGCAAGGCAGGCTGCTCTTTCTGCAGGGCAGAGAAGCTTTACACAGCTGTGCAGCAGTGGTGGGCACGGAGCAGACAGTGCCAGCTCTGCTCCTGGTTCTGTCAGTGGGGGAGCCCACAGCTGGATTTCCACATGCAGGTGGTGGCACGGCATGGGTACAGGGAATGGAACTCTCTGCACAAGGCAGGGAAGGACAGAGCACAGCTCCTGCGTGTGTCCTGGCATCTACTGTGACATGCCTCTGGACACTCAATGTCATTAGACAGAACTGACAGTTTCAAAAGGTACCTTCCTACTTGCACACAGAAGTCCCCACGGATCGTGCCAGGCTTGGAGTCAAATGGATTCGTTTCCCCCAGCATCACTCTTCCAGTCTTCACCACGTTGAGACCCTCCCACACCTGGAAACAAACCCCCATGGAGGTGATTAACTGTTAGTGGTCGATGAAGGAGTGAGCACTGATCACACCTTCCACGTGGCACAGTGCATCCTAGCACCCATCACCATGCAAGCAGTTGCTCTCCAGTTTCTCTGCCAGGTGTTTAAAGTGTCTGCTGAAGTGCTCCCCTCCCCTCGGCAGGGAGAGCAACATCCCAGGATGTGACCAGCCCTGCTGAGCTATCTGCTGGCTGAGGAGCTATACCTCTGGCTCAGCTCTCTGGTACAGACTGCCAGGTGAACGAGAGGAGATTCCTTTTTACTGAAGGCAGAGATTTGCAATGACTATAGCTTAGAGCACAGCAAGCACATCCCACCACTTCCTTCCAGCTTGCTTCGTGAATGGCATTGCATAGTGGGGGGGTTGTGCAGCTTCACTGCTCCTCAAGGTCCCAGCTTTGGTTCCCCCACTACCCTCAACACCCTGATCCTGATGATGGAAAAAGCTGAAAGAGCAGGTTGTGAACAGCACATCTGCTGTGACAGCACTGCAGCCCGGGGCTTTAAGGCCTTTTGAAAGTAAGCTGGAGTTCAGCGAGTGAGAGCATGTTCCTGCTGCCAAAACAATGAACTCTTAGCTGAGAACTCACCATGGCCACCACGGGTCCCGAGTGCATGTACTGCACCAGGCCCTCGTAGAAGGGACGGTCCTTGAGGTCAATGTAGTGTTCTCTCAGCAGGTCTTCAGAGGCCTGCAACAGAAACCAACCCCAGCAAATCTTACTGTAGAAACTCGAGAGCATCCTGAAATTGCAGACTCAGCACACAGCTACTAGTCCTGGGTCTTGCACACCCTTGGAAATTCAGCGTTTCCAGGGCCTCCCTCGAGGCACTTATGGTGGGTGGGAGTTTGGACCCCTGGCTCTCACCTGAGCCCACCTCCAGAGGTGCTCTTTGCCACACTGACAGCTGGCATCAGCTGGGCTTTGTACCAGCCACTTAGAGACACCCACTAGGTATAAGAGGCACCTAAATGAATACTCTCTTCAGACTAGGGACCATCAGGTTACTAAAATTAGCATGCTTGCATGTCTAAAGCAGTTAGCAAGAGCTGGGGAACTGGAGCTTCTCCAGAAATAGAAACATTCCAGGACTTCCCGAGCTTCAGGTTTAATTGTCCTGCAGGATAACACCATCCCTGCAGCACACTGCTCTGTTCTGCGGCTGCAGTTTGTAAGGAGAAGTTGCAGATGAAGGACAGCTCACGTGAATCAATTTCATGGCCACCAGTTTGAAGCCTTCTGCTCGAAACCGCTTGATGATGTCCCCCACGAGTCCCGCTGCACCCCCATCGGGCTTGATGGCAATGCAGGTTGCGCTCGGCGATGGAGGCCATGGTCCTGCCGGGGAGGGTGCAAAGCCGTTACCGCAGAGCCGCAGCGGGCAGTGCTGTCACTCTGTGCCACCTGCCCTGCGGCCGCTGCTGCCACCGAAGCGGCTCCACCTGGGGCCGTTCCGCGGGGCGCTCGATCGCAGGGCTGCGCAGCTGCTGCACAGTTTAAAGCGGTGACTGTGCCCGAACCAGAAACGAGCTGCTAGCAAATACTTCCGTCGGAGGCGCTGAACAGGAGCAGAAGGTGAGCACTGCCCCAGGTGCCCCTTCAAGCGCCGCACGGGTGGCCGTTGTCGCCGTTCGAGGCAAAGCAGGCAGAACAAATCCCCGCGGATCGCTGTCGCCGGCAGCTGCCCCAGAGCTGCCCGCAGCGTTCTGCGGCGGCGGGCAGGGCCAGGGCGCCGATGGTAACGCACAGCCGCGAGCAGACGCCAGCCGGGGACCGTTTCGGTGAGAGATGCGCAGAAACGGGCGGGGGTCCCGTCCCGCCGCCCCGTGCCCACCCTCCGCCTCACAGAGCCCCGCTCCCCCTCACCGCCCCGGCTGGAGGACATCGGACCGCCCGCTTCTCACCGCCCGTCTCACCGGCTGCCGGTCTCCGCTGCTCTGCGAGCCGTGCGGCGGCTGCCGGCCGAGCCCCGACTTAGCCCGAACCGCCCCCGCGGGCCGCCCCCTCGGGGCGGGGGTTGCCCTGTCGACGGTGTGGCCTCCGGGCCGGCAGGGGGCGCCCGGCGCCGTGGGGCGTTCCTGCCGCTGCGCCGCGCTGGGCCCCGGGAGCGCTCTGCGGGTGCCGATGCGGAGCCGGTACCCCACGCCCCCCCGGCCGCCTTGCCTTTGCGAAGCGCATCAGCCTTGGCCGCTGGAGATCAGCTTGTGTTCAACAAACGGCACCCGCGATCGAAACAGGAATCTCATCACCGTTCTGATCCGCTTAGGTCTCCTCCGTAACGAAGCCAATTTGCTTGTGAGTTCTTTCCTGCTTATACAGCTGTAGATTCCCGAGTCAAAAGAACTGTTTGGCCCTGAGCATTTTATTCCCTTAGAGACCCAAGGGTAACACACCTGTCCCATAACACGTCTGCGTGCCCAGGTTCCTGCATTCTCGATCCCGTTTTAGCTTCCCAAACCAGGACAAACTTCGCGGGCCCTGCTCCCTGACTCCTATAAGCAGAGCAGCGTGGCTGTCACTTTCCCCTGGGCAGCGTTTGGCTGCAGCGCAACAGGGACAAGCTCGGCTGTTCGATGCCACGGGTTTCCTTGTTTGGGATCCCTTTTTTCCACTACAGCCCATCACACACCCACGTTCTGCGGGGAGGATCTGGATGGGACACCAGCGTCTCTTCAGCCAGCCCCTGCGGTAGTGTTTCAGCGGTTTATTTCCCAGCGGGGATCACAGTGTGATCATTTCCCAGGGTCTCTGGTTCAGTGACCACAGAGCACTGCAGGCTGTAGTGAGACCCCCTGAAGCTCTGGCAGACTCGGGGTCTGTGAGCACTCTCCCGATGAGGTCAGTCCCCTGCGCTCTGCTGTTTCAACGCGCAGTTAAGACAGAGCACTTCATGCTGCAATACTGTAATCCCCACTAAGGCAAAACAACATTTAAACATAGAAAAAAACATCTCTAGAAACAGGATGTTTAGGAAAATGCTTAAAGCAGGCAGAGGACTCTATTTACAGCCCTGCTAAGGCTGGCATTTAATGATTAGGCTTAGGAAGGCACCAGAAGGTGGGCAAGCCCTGTCTGCAGCTTTGCACAGCTCTGCTCTGTGACCTTTGCCAAGTCTTTTAATCTTACTAAATAAGGGTCATCTTTGTCACTTTGGACGTTAATCCACAGTCAGCAGGGCTCCCTGTGCATGATGGAGCTCTTCACAAACCACAGCAGCAGGCTTCCTCGTGATTTTTACTGCATCAAATAGTGGCTTTTCTGCTGGCTGAAAACCACCAGAACCACTGAATTAGACTGAAAATCACAGGTAAGTGCAAAGCAGCAGAGTCCGGACAAACAGTGCCCCTGAAAATGAGCTAATTGTGGGAAAAGCAAGTCAAGACCTTCTTAGTCTTCAGTGAGAGAACCAATTACTCAGCTCAAGCCATTTGCACATTACTTAAACCCAGAAGAGAGTTTAAACCCAGCAGAGAGTTTAAACCCAGGCCTGAGGCAGAAGCTTGGCAGCAAGTCTCCAAACTCCAGGAGAATTTGAACACAGGTCCCAGCTGTGCTGCTTTGGCCCAGCCTGTTCCTGTACCACTCAGAAAGCTGGGGAGGTTCTCACAGAGTCACATTTGTGCTGTGCACTTCTTGCTCCTCGGAGCCAGAATCCTAAGGCTGAGATGCTCTGTTGCTGCCATGCTCCTCCTCATCTCGATAGGTGCTGCCATCACTCCTCTGCTTTCACCTTGATTTCTGTTGTGCTTCAAGATGTAAAGCACCACAGAATGAAGCCTTTGCAGCGATTTCTTCCTCTGGCTAAAGTCCTCGTTAAGTTCCCACCCCATATCTATTCCAGGGCTGTCTTCCCTGGTACATTGCAAATCAATTTCCTTTCAAACCAATCGTTCTTTCTAGGTGTAGGGAAGAGGAATTTTCTTATTATTCAGAAAGCTGATTTCTTGTTTCAGGAAGTTCTCTCTCCCCAGGAGTGCAAAGTCCATTTTACTCCAGCAGTCACCACAGCCAGCCACTGCTTTCCAGCTACGCAGACAACTGTGTCAGGGCTCCTGGTGCTGTTTCATGGGCTTGATTGGTCTGCTAAATGACAAACATCGAGGGCCTTTGATCCCCTGATAAGCAACTAGGAAATAATTCTGTAATGTGCTCTACTTTTAATCCATCTCCGAGCTTCTGGTCTCGGGCAGGCTGCAAGGTGCACACCCTCACATGTGAGCACAGTGGTGAGGCTGCCAGTAAAATGCATTTTTCACCCCTCAGATTCGTCTCCCAAGTAGTTTTTCTGTTGTTTGCCTTTTTAAATGCTCCATTCCTCAACGTCAGAACCCTCACCATGCAACCAGGAATAAAGCAGGAGCACAAATGGCCTCTTGTACCTGTACTTCCCAGCCTGCCTGCTCTCTGGTGGCCTGACTCTTTCTCTGAAAGCCATAACCCTCCATTGTGCCAACAGAAACGGGGCAGGAACAGCCTGTCCTCAGAGCCCCCTCCCCTGAACAGCTGCCAGCAGACACCTTGACCCACTTTTGCCATCTGCAGAATGTCTGCCTCTTGAGCTACTCCCTCTGTGCACCTGGCCCAGCACAATGGCAGAATCACCGACCCTGTGCCCTTCCTGGGCACAGGAAGGGCACAGCTACAGCTCAGGAGGCCTGGGTTTATCCTCACAGCTACCTGCAGCCCCCCAGAGCTGACCCTGCACAGGCAGAGTCACACAGGGATTACGTGCTGAGCCGGGGGTCAAAAGTGCACTGCAAGCAGCCTCGGTCTGGCGACAGCAGTTACCTCTCCCGGCCTGCTCCAAGCCTCCCTACCACATCTGGTCAGGCTCAGACCCTTCTCCGGGTCACTGCTCCCACCCACAAGCTCAGTGTCCTCTGCCACGCCAGCGACTGAGGCCAAGGCAAGAGCTGAGGGGAGGGCCAGGTTCTGGGTGCTGGACGGCAGCTGCCAGCTTCCCTCAGCAACCTGCATGCCCTGGGCAGCTCTGGGCAAAGGCACAGGGGCTGCAGTTCTGCTCAGTGGGCAACTGCCAATGACAAATATGGACAAAGAGTCTTTTAATATGGATCATTTCCAGTAATTTAAACAAAAGCTTCACCTGAGGAGGTGTGAGTAGGAACATACACATGGTGGGCTTTTGCAATTAGGCTTTAGCTACAGATGAGTCCTTCTTTTGGTCACAATTAAAAAGGGAACAGCTTCTATTTCCTTCTGCTGAGTTTGTAATTGAATTTGTGCTTTAACTGTGCCCTGGCCACACTAATTAGCTTAGGGCGATGAGCTAAAGAGAACTCACGAAATCCAAATCCACTGTTCTGGGATGAAGTCTCTTCCAGTCACCCTGCACACCAGCTGAGGACAGAGACAGCAGAGGGCTCCGGCAGCAGTGCCCGGAGAGCACCCCCGTGCCGCTCTGCAGGGGACACCTCTGCAGCCCCCCGCAGGGCTCTGCTCAGCTCCCGCACTTCTCGCGTTCCTGCTCCTGCGCTGGCGCAGGCGGAGGGCTCCTGGGCTGCCTTCTCACAAGCAGCCTTTCCCCAGATGTGATTTATGGGGCAAAACCCGCGAAGGGAGGCGACTCTGACGCTGTTGAGTCTCGGCTGTCCGCAGCAGCTCACCTCACTGCTGGGATAAACCCCTGATCCCGAGGGGATTCAGTGCGCCAAGCCTTAGGACTCTTGCTTTCTCCCCGTGCGAGGGCTGTCCCCCAAAGCGTGCGAGCCTGCTGGCACCCCAGACTGGCCGATGCCAGCTCATCTGGAGACCTGATGAGAAGCCAAAGGTGTTTTGGTTGCTAGAGGCGGGCCAGCGGCACACACGCAGCGTGGTTAGGGAGCCGCCAACCCCCAGGTCCAGCTTTAGGCTCCGCTGCTCTTCGTTGAACCGCTCTTGCTCTGACCCGTGCCCGCCCGGGAGCGGGAACCGACTGCAGTCCCCTCACGGCGCCTCGCAGCGCATTTCCTACCGCCTCCCGTACAGATATGGCGAGGAACGGAGCGAGGCCGAGGCCTCCTGCCCTGGCCCCTCGGCTCGCCCCCGGCCGCGGCCCTCAGAGCTGCGACTCCCCCAGTGGCTCAGCGACGGGGCCTGCCCTCCGGCTCTGGCCCGTCCGGGAGCCCCCAGCAGCCGCCCGTGCCCAGGAGTCTGCTAGGACCCGCCCCGAGCGGCGGCTCCACGCTTCCCGGAGACACCGGGCAGAGGGCGCCCGCCCCGCCCTGCCACGGCCCCGAGCGGCGGCCTCCACGCTTCCGGAGACACCGGCAGAGGGCGCCCGCCTCGCCTGCCTCCGCCCGCCCCCGCACCTCGCCCCGCCGCTCGGGCCCCGCCCCTGACGCGTGACGTGAGCCCCCGCCCCGGCGCGGCGGTGACGTCAGTGCCGTGCGCCAGCGCTGCGCTCCGCCCCCGCTGGCCGCGCCGCAGCCGAGGTCGCCGCCGCAGAGCGAGGAGCAGGCGCCGGGAGCGCTGAGTCGCGGCCGCCCCGCCGGGCCCCCCGAGGGAGGACGCTCGCGGCAGCCATGGAGCTGGCGGACGGCGTAGTGTACCAGGAGGACCCAGGCGGCCCCGGCCCCGCCATGATGTCGGAGCGGGTGTCGGGGCTGGCAGGCTCCATCTACCGTGAGTTCGAGCGGCTCATCGGGCGCTACGACGAGGAGGTGGTGGCCGAGTTGATGCCGTTGGTCGTGGCCGTCCTGGAGAACCTGGACTCGGTGTGCGCCCACAGCCAGGAAACGAGTGTGGAGCTGGAACTGCTGCGGGACGACAACGAGCAGCTCCTCACGCAGTACGAGCGGGAGAAGGCGCTGCGCAAGCAGGCCGAGGAGGTGAGCACGGGCGCCGGGCCCTGGGTCTGCGGCGAGAGCTGCGCCGGTGAAGGGCGGGGGCCTGCTCGCGAAGCGGGCGGCGGCTCCGGGCTTCCTCCCGTGGAGGCGGGGGGGACTTCCTGCCCGAGGCGGCGGCCGGGCCGCCTCTCGCGGAGCCGCCGAGGGCGGGGTGCCTGCGGAACCCGAGCCCGGGGTGCCCGGCAGCGGTTCCTGCTGGCTCCCACGCAGAGCGGTCCCGGCGACTGGCCCTGTCTGAAAGGAGCCACCGGGTGACGAGCTCAGGCCGCGACGTGTGCCCGGGAGGCGGAGAGCGCTCCCCCCCTGCAGGCGCCGCTCTCGGTCTCCAGCGCCTCGGAGGGGCTGGTGCGTGCCGCTCTGGGCAGTGTCGTGCGGCCGTTGATGGCAGACCCCTGGCGCCGATGCCCGACAGCTCGCTGCTCAGCACGGCTCTTCCCGGAGGGCTCCTCCCGGGCACCGTCTCCACGGAGGAAAAGCAGCGCTGCAAACACGGACCGGTGCGCTGGCAGTTGGCGCTGTCACGGTCCCTCTGGAGCGTCGCCGTGCCGGGAGAGGGACTGTCCGTCTGGGGTCGGTTACAGGGGGCTTGGCGAAAAGGACAGCCGAACTGGGAGCCGTGCGGCTGAGGTTGCTCAGAGCCGGTACATAAAGGCTGTGCTCAGCAACAGGTGGTGCAGACCATCCCCGACCCAAGCTCTGATTTGGGTGTTGCTACAAAAGTCGCGGTCAAAATGCCCCCGGGTGACTTCAGGACAGAGCAGCTGCTGGAGCCCGGTGCCGCGAAGGGTTAGGCAGCGGCGGTGCGGGGCAGCTTCCACCCGCTCCGCTCCGCGCCCGGCCAGACCGCCCTGGGAAATTGGATTGCAGCATTATCTGTGGCGAACAGGCCATCTGACGAGGCTGCTGCCGGGCTTTGTGTCCTCTGCTTGTGTTTGTGGCGGTGCTTTGCTTTCTCAATTGTCCCCAAATCAGAAGAGGAACAGCCCCGGGTCTGGAGGCAATATTGACAGGGAACACTTGGTGGAGAACTACAAATACTTGGTTGTTATAGTTAGAGCTGAGTGCAAGATGCTGTCACAAGGTTGCTCTGTGACTGCATTAGGTTGTCACAAAGTGCTGTGGGTGGTGTCCCCAGCCCTCAGATCGTTCATCCTGGTCGTCAGACGTGTGTCTGCTTTACGATGCCCTGTGGACTTTGGTCAGGGTCCTGTGACTGGAAGGGCTCGATGGCTACTTCTGACAAGAGCTGGACATCAAGGTGTCATGGTGTCATCGGGCATCTGAGAGGAAAGGAGTGAGAAATATTTTGTGAGCTAATTCAGGAGGCAGTCAGGCTTGAACCAGCAGCATTTGCCAGACTGGGAGAAGCAGGACAGAAACCATAACCAAGGGGTGTCACAGGAGACTGGCAGTTGCGCTGTGGGCAGGGCACTTCACTGCCATCTCCACTCCTTGGTACCATGGTGAGTTGCCTGGAGAGGCCAAGCACACTGCAGTCTGAACAGCAGTGCCCGTGCTGCCAGGCAGCCCTGCTGATGCTGTCCAAAGGGCCGTGGAGGCTGAGACTGTGATCTCCATCGGAAGGGCAAAGGGCAGAGTCTTGTGGTGTGCTGGATGTGGGCGAGAGTGGCTCATAGCTGCAGCCTGGGACTTTCACCAGAGGCACATGTTGTGCCCAGGCCTGACTGACAGCTCTTTTTGTCACTGCTGAGGCAGTCTGAAGTGAAAGGGGGCAAAAATGGAGCATTGCCTTCTTGGGCAAGTTGTTGGCATGTTTAGTTTCTTCCCTTTCCTGGTGGAGGTTCAGCTCGTGTCAGCTGATGGCAGAATGGAGAGTGGGGAGCTACACAGCTCAATATTCCGTGGCCTCTGTTCTGGCTGTTCCAGACAACTAGATGCCTTCTTTTAGGAACTGCTGCTGTCAGTGGTGCCTTGGTGAGCTTAGTGCCTTCCTTTAGAACGGGAGTCTCCCTGCACCGTTGTCCTCATTCACCTCTCTTGTTTCCTCTGCTTAAAAAGGGTAACTAAAGAAGCCCCAGGAAAGGTGTTGCCTGTGGACTCTTGCTAAGGTGACTTTAAAAATAAAAAAAGCTGATTTCAGAAGTTCTGGGCCTCCTCCTTAGTCCTTGAGGTAGCTGTGAAGCCGTCTGACTACTGACACAATGTGTGCTGTGATGGAGCAGCAGACAGGAGCCAGTTCTGCCGTGCTGCATGTGCTTCTGCATGGTTGCTCTGCCCTCTCAGTGCTGGGAGCCTGCTCTGCCACAGGCGAGAGGGAGAGGAAGCAGGGTTTGGGGTGCACTGCTGACCTGCATTGCTGCAGAAGTGCACAGCTCCGTAGCTGGGCTGTGTGGCCACCAGAAGTGGCTGAGGGAGACTTGGAAACAGGACAAGATCGGCTCCTTTCAGCCACGTCCAGGTGCCTGATGACTCTCAGCTTTTCTGCTGGTGATGGCATTAAGCTGCTCTTGCAGTCTGATGTTCAGTGCTTGGTTGCTCCTTGTGCAGCCGTGAAAAAGGCTTTGCCACCGTCAGAGTTAGTTAAGCAGCAGCACGAGCTTGGTGGCTGATGTCTGCTACTGTTCCCAGGGTTATCTTTCTCCCTTAGGTTGTACATGGAGCAGACACTGCAGCCCAAGCTGAGGTGGTCTTGGTTGAGGAGAGCAGAACTGGGGTCCATTCTAGGGAACCTTGCTGAAGTAGTGTGTGAGGTCCTGGGCTGTTCTCACTTACCTGCATGCTTCTTTCCCCCAGTCCAGCTGAGCTGGCTTGGTTGTTAATTTTCTCTGCCTGCCTCAGGAAGCAGCAGCCATTGGCTCTGCAGCTGACTTCACTGCAATAAAGTTAGTGAGGGATGTGTCACGGGGTGCCACAGGCTGCCAAGTAGGAGGAACCTTGACATCAGATATGCTCAGGGCTGCACCTGGATCGTGTGACAGAAAACAAGTTGGGGTACGAGGAAACAGAGGATGGCATAAATAGAGGAGATGTTTGGTTTGGCTGGCCCTGTGCTGCCAAGGGATGGCATGGTTCTGGGTGAGAGAGAGGGCCTGGACCTCCCTGCTCTGCTCCTGCCTTGGGCAGGCCAAGATTGGGCTGAGTGCTGCAAGCTTTGGGTGGATTCAGAGCTGGTTCCATAAAGACTTCTGGATGTTACTTATGAAGTGCTTTTCCATACTTCCCTTTGGAGGGCTTTAAGAACAGGTTGGACAGATGGCTGTTGAAATGACAGAGGTGATACTGCCTGGAGAACATGGAAGGATTACATGGGAGTTGCCAAACATAGTTTGTGGAGGTATCACAGGCTTGGGTTTCAGCAAGAGGCATGCATCACATCCTGTGCTCACAGCTGCTTGCACGCCCAGCAGCACTGGGAGCCAGGCAGCAGCACCAGGGCCTTGAAACAAGATGCCCTTTTAAGGACCACTCCTGCCATATCTAGATGGCATTGCCTATCTGATCTCCTGTCTGGTCTGGTTGGTCCAGACCTGTTGGTGCCCTTCAGATCGTTCTTTAGAAAGAGCCAAACGCCAGAAGAGTCTCCCTGCGTGTTGGAGGCGTGAGGGCTCTGTGGCCTGGGCGGGTGCCACTTCAGGTGAGGAAGGCCAGGCTGTGGTCTGCCTCAGCAGCTAGGGTTGAAATCAGGGACTACCTGGTGTCCATGCAGTAAGTGGCCACTGCGTTCCTACTTTTGCTGCTGCATTAGGGTTCAGAACGTGCAGGGCTGTGCAGGGCTTGAGTGGTGTCAGTGTCAATCCCTTTAATGAATCAAAGGTGCTTTGGTTTGGGTGCTGCTGGGGAAGCTTATCTGCCTGGTCCTGCCATCACAGCTGTGCAGGCCTAGTCAGGACAAGCTGATCAGCTCCTCCAGCTTCGCCTGTGTCGTCACCAGGGGAGCTGCACCCAAACAGGAAGATCCCAAGTCCAGAGTACTCAGGCCATGGTGTGATCAGGCACAGTTTTCATCAGAGGGAAAAAATGGCCCAGCTCTAATTACAGCAGTGCTTTGAAAGGTGAAACTTAAATTGTAACTTCACCAAAACAAGGGCAACCAGTGGCAGGTAGCACTACTCTGTAACCCAAGCCCAGCTGTGATGCCTGCAGTGGCAGGAGCTAGGAGGAAGTGCAGCACGATGCCTGTCTTTGGGCTGGCGAGTAACAGTGGCATGGATGGCTCTGGACGGCTGCTTGTTCAGAAGCAGAATTGTCCCTGGCCTTGCAAGTTATCGGACACCTCTGACTTGGGGAAGTCATCTGAGGGGCAACTAAACAAAGATGTTCCAGTCTTGCAATTCTTCTCTTGTGTGTTCCCGTGTCACATGTAGCCAACTGTGGTGGTCTTCGGCCCCAGTGCCGAAGCTGTGTCCAACTTGGCAGCCCTTATAGAGAAGGGAGCCTGCCAAGAGCAAGCAGGACATGACTTGAGCCTTTCAAAGGGGCAAAGCTCTGGTGTCATTTACCATGTAGGAGGTGTGACACAGGCTTGAAGCTCGAGCTTTTCAGTGTCACGCTGAGCAGTGAAATGTTCCCAGAGCCTGAGGGGAGAAGGACTCACACAGCTGCCTCTCTGTAGAAGCAGAGCTCATTTCAAAGGGCAGGACCCAAAGCAGTGCTACCTGGGCTGATGTCAGCTGCCTCCAGGTTGTTCCATGGTGTAGCTCCAGGCAGAGTCATGTGTACACCATGCCTAGTCCTGTGATAGCCACAGAGAGTCTGTCTGAAAGGAGCTCTTGTTCCACCTCAGATCTTGATGCTTCTGTATATATGAAGCACTTTTAGGGAGGCTTCTTCTGGCACTGCTGTTACACTGAGCTCTTTGTGTGGAGTTCGAGGGTGCTGCTCTTCTAGGAGCTCTGAAACAGTGACCAGAGCCTGCAGCAGTTTACTAGAAGTTGCTGTGTGAGCATTTGCAGCGCTTCCCCCTGAGTTTCCCGGCAGTGCCTGGGATGCAGTGATGCTGCATCACCTCTGGCCTTACTACTCTGAAGTTGCTGCCTCCTCTGTCCCTCTTCCCATGGTGCCCAGCTGCAGCTCACTTCCTGACCCTGACCCTTGAGCTGTCTTGAACCTTTCAGAGTTTGTTCTGCAAAGGCTTCTGGTGCTTCCTCCCGTGGATGAGCCTTCTGGGGAGCGTTGTGCTTGTGGCCTTGCTTCTCCTCACAGAACAGGGAGTGCCTTGTGTGGCCAAAGACTTCTTTGGCTGTTAGAAGTGTCCCACGTGCTGCAGGACACACTCCAGTTCTGAAGGCTTTGGTTAAGATACAAGCTAGAACCAGCCTTTAAAACTGCTGTGATGCTGAATTGGTAACTTTAATGTTTCAAAATGGAACCACTGATGTCTGGATCCCCAGAGCCCTGTGACACTGAGGCTGGCACACCAGGGTGGCAGAAGGTGCTGGTCGGCAGGGTCAGAGTGCCATATGCAAGGCGTCTGCGCAGGTGGCAGCTTGCAGGGGAATGGTTAGTTAAGTACTGGGGAAGACTCCTTGAGTGTTTTTAGTGCCCACCGGTGATCACAGGGAGTGGATGTGGGAGTGAGAATGCAGTGTGGAGCTGCTTAGCACCGCTGCAGTCCTGTAGCTCCGTGGCTCCCTGGGGAGGGCAAGGTGTGAGCTTTGGGGGGAAATCGCTCATTCACATTTACCCCAGTCCAGGCAGGCTGCTCTAAAGTAGTTGGCACTCAGTGGATAGTGACTGGCACAGAGTAACCCAGATGGGACAGTGCACTGCTGGACAGCAGGCTACAACAGTGTCCTTCATGTCTGAATGTGGGCTCTGAATCTGCTCTGTGCGTTGGGAACCTGCCTGCACCCATCTGTGCTGTGAGGAGCTGCTGCAGTGTTCCTACCACCTGCTGCTGGAGCTGAAAGCCCTTTAGAAACAGCTCGGGGAGTGCATGTGGTGCGGCTCAGGGTTTGAGAAACTGATCTGTAAGCCACTGTTGAGTCTAACTTCACTTTTTTGTTCAGGAAATTCATCGAGTTTGAGGATTCTCAAGAACAAGAGAAGAAGGACTTGCAGACCAGAGTGAAGCATTAGAATCTCAAACTCGCCAGCTTGAGCTAAAAGCAAAGAACTACGCTGACCAAAGTAAGTGACCCGGAGCCCTCCACAGACACCCTGCATGGTCAGTGTCGTGCTTGTGAATGGCCAGCACACCTGTGGCCATCTGCTTGCTGTGCTTTGACAGATAATTGGATTGAGCTCCTGTGCAGCTTTGTTTTCCTTGGGGTTAAGGCAGACAATTAGATACAATCTTGGACTCTGAACCTGACTCTTCTGGTGTCTCACTGGGTTTGTTTGCTATCAGCCGTGCTGAAAGCTGTCCTCATGTTTCAGTAGCTTCTTCAGGAGACAGGTAGAACTTTCTCCCTTGTTAGCAATCACAAATTTAGGGAATTGTCTTCTCATGCAGCTGTTGTCCATGGCTAAAAATAACATGTCATCTTTGGGTTAGGAGCACTGCTGGATGGGAATGCCCTTGGTTCTGGTTCTCATTAGCTCCTGGATGGTTTGTGCTGCCTTTATTTATGAGGCATTTAGTTTTTAGTGAAGAGTTAAGGAAGAGTCCTGCTTCCAGAGATGTTCTGTGTAATGCCTGAACAGTTGAGTGAGTTCTGGAGGAAGATGACAAGGCTCAGATTTCCTGCGCTGCTGACAGTACCCAGCCTTCTGCTGGCCTCTTTCGAGCCATGTCCTCATGGAAAGAAACACCAGCTCCAGTGTTTCTGCTTCCTCTGGAACAAAGGGTAGAGGAGGCAAAGTCCTGAGACCCACAGGAATCATCTCTGCTGATTTCTTCCCCCTGCCTTGCAATCTTCAGCTGCACACTGCTAGTGATGCCTTCACTGGGGTTGTGCTGGGAATGGAGGTTGTGATTCCTGCTTGCATTGAGCCTTTTTAGTAGAGTGTAGAAGTGATGATAAATACGAACTAATGTAGACTTCTGGCCAAGCTCCTGGGCTGCCTGCTTTGACACAGACTGCTGTGTCTGCCACTGAGTGTACAGCTTTTGTTGTTGGGCCATGCAGCTGTGTAAAGTGAAACTGTCCCTAGCCTGATAAGGCTGAGATATGGTCAGGCTCTCAGAGCAGAGTGCCAGTTGTCAAGCAGCCGCTTTCCACTGTGCTTTCTCCCTCTAAATCCCCTGCCCATAACACAAGTTAGAGTTCTCTTCTCCAGCTTTCTGTGTAATCATCTGGCAGGTGTGATTTTCAGTGACACAAGTGAGGCTGTAGCAGGGCAGAAGCCCACTGCACTGCTGGAGAGGAGAACATAGGTACACGCAGGGCTGAAGCGTTGATGGTTTGGAGTACTATTGGCAGATCTTAGAGGCAGGGACTTTCTTGGGCCCTTTGCAGTAAAAGATCCTCAGACTGCACAGACAGTGATGGAGAAACATCCCAACGAGACTCACTGTTCCCGAGGAGTCCATCTTCGTAGACCAAGACAAGCTCCAGTGGATAACCACAGAGCATGTTGTAGAGACTTGCCTCAGGAATGTTTGGCTCTTGGGAGTGCCAATGTGTGTGTTTAAAAACAGCAGCCAAGGGGACGGGGAACGCTGGAGCTGGGCGCTCTCCTTGGGTAACAAGGGGCATTGCTTGCAGAGTGCCTCTGCCCTGATCCCACAGCCCAAACAGCTGGGTGCTGGGATGCCCTGTCCTCTGGCACCAGCATTGCCATGGCTCGTTCTGTCAGTGCAACACAAAGTACAGATGAGTTGCCCACAGAGGAGCCTGGTGGCTGCTGGCATCGTGACCTTCTCTTACACAGATCGCAGCTGTGCTGGGCCCCTTCGTGGGTCTGCTCCCGTGAGATGAGAGCTTGCCCTGAGTTAAGGCTTCCAAAACAGATACTACTACAGACCTCTAGCCCCATTGTGTGTCTGTGTAGACATGAACTGAGAAGCATCAGCACAAGAGGCTCAGTGCTGCAGGAGCACCTCAAGTGCTGTCTGGAGCTGCTGCTTCTGTGAGCAGTGGTGGTGGTGAAAGTTGTCAAGGTGCTGCTTGCTGTTGGACCATCGACATCTAAGCAGCTCCAGAAGCTTTTCATGGGAGCTTTTCATGCCTTTTGTGATGGCAAAAGTGAAACTTTGGAGAAAAAAGGCTATGTTGGAGACTGAGTTTTGCTGCTGATCTGGGTTGGTGAATTGTCTGGGGCAACGTGAAAGACTGTCATGAGAGATCTGACATGCTGCCGATGCACAGCAACATCAAAGGCCACACGCACAGCTGTTGGATGCCTAAGGAGTTATGCAAGTGAGCTGCTTTCTCAAGTGCTCCAGTTCCTGGGCTGTGAAACTGCACTGGTGTAATGCTCCCAAAGCAGCCCAGCTGCAGCGTGTGCCCTTCCCTTCTGCAGCCCAGGGCGCCAGAGACACCCAAGGTGTCACTCCAGGTCGACGCCTGTGGCTGCAGGTCCCTCAGATTTCCTCTTCCACTGCCTGTGCATCCCAGTGAGTCTGCAAATTCTATGATTCTGTGGTGTTGCTGACTAGTACCACACCAGCATGCCAAGCAGTGGTGGTGTTAGCACTAATCATGGGGCTGCAGCTGGCCAGATCCTGCCTGCTGCTCTGTGTCAGATGGCAGCAGCTTCTGCCATGGTTAGGAGTTCAGAGCAGAAAACAAGACAGGGCCCCATGTGGTACCTGAACTGCAGGGCTTCTTGGAGCCTTCTGCCTGTCCCACGTGCATTTTTCCTCATGCAAGGTCTATGAGGAGTTTTGTCCTTCAAAATGTTCAGCTCATTCTCCTGACTGTTCTCAGCCTTCCCTGAGGAGCTGGGAGAGGGCAGCTCCTGAGCTAGCTGGCAGGGCTCAGTGTGAGTGTGTGTGCTTGAACGTGCCTGCCACTGAGAGTCTCCCAAGAAGCCATAGTGCATCTCCTGAATTCTAAGTGCTTGGCTTTGCAGTCTCGGTGGCACTCACACTAAAGAGAACCAGAAATGTTTCCTGGCGCTGAAGTGTGTTGTGCTGGAGGACATCCATAGCCACACACTCAACCAGCTAGGCTGGAGCAGGTCTGCTGTTGGACAGGGAGGGAGATCAGCTTACTGTGCCAGCCAGGGCAGCTCTCTGGTTCTCTGCTTGTACTGCCTTGGGTTACAAACTTACCCAGCTGGTGAGTAAGCCACCCAGCTCCACTCTTAAAGAGGAGGTTGCAGGGGAGAGAAGTGGCAGCATGACCAGATGGCACTGCTGGGGCTGTTGTGAGCCACAGGAGATGGAAATCCTCAGCGGCTGGACAGACGCAGGCTGAGTTTCCACTCCTGTATTGTGTCTAGCGCTCAGCCTTGCTCCTTGGTGGCTTGGTCAAAAAGTTGGTGCAGCATGTTGTGTCCTGGGGTGCTTCAAGGAGAGCAGAGGGGTGACTTGTGACTTCTATCTGGGTGCAGGAGTGTGCTGCAGGGGTGTGGCTCTTCTGTTCCTGGTCCATCTCCCAGTCGCGGTTTGCCCTGCTGCTGTCTGACTGCCATGGTTTGCCGCTGCCCTCCCCTCGGGGCGCACGGCCCTCAGCGCTGCCTGCGGCAGCAGAGGCCAGGCAGTGCCTGCGCTCACAGGGGCGAGGGAGATGTCACGGAGCTGCTAGAGGGTTCTTCAGTGGTGATGCTGGTACAGGCAGAGGGTTTAGAAGCTCTTGCTGTTGGTCGTAGAAAACCTTTAGTGAGTAAGCATCTTGTGCTGCATGGCTTGCCTGGATTTCACAGGATCAGTTGGGGTCGGAAGAGACCGTGAGTGCTCCTTGCTTTGCTCAACAGCAGAGGGCACCTCTGGATGCACCAAGCCTGGCGATGCCATCTCCAGAACAGACACGTTTGGCACTTCAGTTCTTGTCTTCTCCTTCCCTCCTACCTCCTACTTCAGTGATGTGTCTGAGGCCGACACCAGCTTTGGTGTGCTCTCAGACATCTCTTACAAGAGCTTGGATGTGCCTCACACTACTGCAGGGCTTGCCTGTGGTGAGACCCCAGCCTCTGCCTGTCAGTGCTCTGCAGCATCAGAGGGTTTGCGTGAATGTGGAAAAAGGAGACACTTGGAGCTGTGAAACTGTAGCAGCCATCTGCAGCTGACTGGCCCAGCAGTACTCCAAGAGGGCTCCTGGTGCTGGTCTGGACACTGCTCCATCACCTCTGGCGCTGATATGATGTTCCCACTGGAGGTTTCACTTGTTGCACTTCTCTCCTTCCCTCGTGGCATTGTCAGTCCTTTTCATGCGCTGCAGGCAAAAGACAGCTGTAGGGTGCTCTGACTTTGGAGTGTGCTCTTGGAGGAGCTGTTCTCAGCATAACTGATTCACCAGAGTGCCTGAGAAGCCCTGCCTGGACAATGTGCTCTCTGGTGGAGGTGGCAGGCTGTGGGAGATGGAGTTGGTTCCTTTTCTGGGCCTGCCTGGTGCTAGCATACAGCCAAGATAGGAGCCTGGTTTGACAGGATGGTAGGATGGTCAGGCACAGGAAGTTCCACTCCTGGGGTTATCAAACCTCAGCTGTGTCATTGGTGCTCAGTCAGATGATATTTAGAGAGGACTGCACGTGGAAATCAACCAGACAAGACCCCAAACACAAATTGCCACCCTAAACAACAGCCACCAAGAAACCCAAACAAACCAACAAACAGCTCCTGGTCTCCAGAGCTGCAGAGGCTGTGCCACAGCTGCTGGCCTGCTCAGGTTTCCCCTGTCAGATGCCATCTGCAGCACTCGTGGCTGCTTGCCCGGGGTTGTATCTGGGCTATGAGACAAACACTTTGGCAGCTGACCTGAAAACATGCAGGTTTGATTGCCTTGGGAGCCAGCAGAGCTGTCTCTGGCCTCAAGAGAAGGTGCCAGAGCAGGCTCTGTTGTGAACCTTCTGCAGATGTTACTTAATTTCACCTCAGCTCTGCAGATAGCAGCACTGCTCCATGCAGGGAGACAGCCTCCCTGTGGCGCCTCTGGAGGCACCCAGCACTGAGCTGCGCGGAGCTGCAGCAGCTCAGCGTGGACCTGTCCGGTCAACAGGGAGGCTCTGTGGGAGCTTTCAGCTGTGAAGCTGCAAATGACTTGTAAATTGTGTCTGTGCACATGAGGATGAGAATAGCTAAACTGGTGCGGTCCATCCCTGAAGCTGTTCCTGGGCAGGGTTCTACTGTCCCGATCATTCCAGGGGAATCAGGGGAGCTTTTCAATGGATCCCTGACAGGAGTGGCAAAGTTAAGGGTTGTTCAGGGTGGGGCGAGAGCAGCAGCAGGAACCTGCTACCAAACAAAGGGACAGAGCAGACAGACTTGAAGCTTGCTGTTGCCTCCTCTTTCTGGGTGAGCTGTTTGTCTCCTGTCTCCTGTGCTGCTTCGTTTGCAAGGCAGATCCCTGCCACCCTTGACTCTCACTGAATACAAAGCACCTTCCTCCAAGGGCAGCAGGAGCATCAGAGTGTACCAGAGAGGGAGTCTTTGTGTCTGGCACAGCATCTCTGTTCCTTTCGTGGCTGTGTGTGGAGCTCAGGAGCTGCTGCTGGTGGCACTCGGTGCCACTAGATGGAGCAGAGGACACAGCAGCTCTGCAGAGTGCTCCTGCTGCAGGGATGAGTAAAATGGAGTAGAAGAGGAAAGCAGCCATTGCCTACTTTGCGCTTGTCTTTGACTGGAGTTGGAGGAAAGTGGAGAGGAGGCTGGAGCCGACCAGCAGGTCACCAGGTGCTCCCCTAGGCAGCTGTGTGCTGTGGTTTAGGTGCTGCAGTCAGTGGTTACAGATTCTCCTGCTGTGAATGTTGCAGTGAGGGAGAAAGTAGCTGGAAGTGGCTTCTAGAGACTTACAGTCTTGAGTCATCTCTGGTTGTCTGGCTGGAAAACCAGGTCTAGTCTGCTGTAGCTTCACTGCTCAGGCTGGGTTTTCTCAGAAGGTTCCTTGCCTCAGTAGCCAGGTGGCTAAAGGAAGCATCCCACTGTTGGCACAAGGATGTTGCAGCTTGCCCCAGCTCATTTCCTCCAGTGAGCTCACAGGCTAAAGCTGCCCCAGTCCTGCTGGGGTGGTTGTGGTTGCTGGCAGCACCCACAGAAGCACTCCAGTGTTTTCTTTTCCTGACTCTGCTGCTTTAATGGGACAAGTGAGTGCCAGCAGGAGCCTTCAGTGCTGTACTACCCCCTGTGATTTGAAGCTGTTTCAGAAGCAGCTTGCTTGTGTTTGCCCTGGTTAAAGCCCTCTGGAGGTTCTGTGGTTCTGTTCTAGGAAACCAGCACAGCCTCCAGTGGTGCTCCCAGCTGCTGTCCAGGAGCTGCCTCACTCTATGCCATGGCTCCTGCCTCTCCCAACGGTTCCCATGCGCATGTGTGAAATGATCTGGGCTGCTGCAAGCAGTAAGCTGTCCCTGGGCATAGAAATCTCCCCCTGGGTAGCAGTCATCTAGGGAACACAGTGCTGGGGCTGTCTGCGGGCTGCACATGGTGAGACAGTGCTGCTGCTCCTGATGAACTTGGGAACTCCGGTGCTGAGGGTTTTACAAATGCCAGAACCAACCTGGTTTTGATCCTGCTGCTCACTGCTGAGAGCTCTGCTCCAGCCTGGGCTGGCTGCCCGCTCCTAGGCCAGTCAGGCTTGGTTGCTACAACTCAGAGCTTCAGCCTTATCATTTTTGTAACGTTTTTCTTTTTCCAGTTAGCAGACTTGAGGAGAGGGAAGCAGAGCTGAAGAAGGAGTACAATGCACTTCATTCAAGACACACAGAGGTAGGTGGTGATGCCAAGCAGGTATCTGTAAAAAGGGAGATCTTTGCAGAACTGTTGGGTGCAGCTGGGGAGATCTGGGGCTGGTGACTGCTGGTTTGTGTGGCTAGTGCTAGCTGTAGCCAGGCTTCATCTGGCTGTGCCCCAGCTCAGTTGCCGACACACTTGGCCATCAGACAGCTTTGCCAGACACTTAACCAGCTCTAAAAGAGCTTGTTGTTTCAAAGACATCTCTTCAGAGCACACTAACAAACTCCAAAGCACCAGAAATGAAACTGCAAGTTCAGACTCTTCCCAGCAGTTGTCTGTGTTGGCTTTACCTGAGCCACTGAAGGAACAAATGCCTTTGCCTTTTAGTGAGACTGACTGTTGAAAGAAGTCTTGCCACAGCTATTGATAGCTGCTGAAACCACTGTTGGCTAATGAGGAGGGGCCAGGTTTAACTTTGCTACCTTAAAGCCTCACTTTTATAGTTGGTTCTAAAGCCTGAAGGGCCTTGCAATGCTTTAGGTCCTTCCTGTGCGGTGAGCTTGGGCTGCTGAGGAAAGCACTGGGTTCTCTGCATGCCTTCATTAATCTTGAGTCCCATCACTGAGCACACTTCTCCTTCCTCTGATTGCCCTTGTTGGAAAGATCAGGCAGCTCATTTTAGCTCACCTCTGGCAGAGGGGATGCAGTGCTGACTGTTCTCAGGAGGCCACATGTGGGAAGGGGTGTGGTTACCTTCCGTACTCCCATAACTCTGGAGGTGAGGGCTCACACTCCCACAGCCGAAAGCAGCCTGGAAGCACAGCTGGTGTGGAGCTCTGGAGCACTGCAGGACCAGGTTTCTGCAGCTCCTGCACAGGAATGTTGCTGTGCTTGCTGAAATCCTGTCTGTAAGGTCCCGCTTGGCACCGAGCAGTTACTGGAGGATGCAGATCTGTTGCAAACTGGAAATTGCAGTAAAGTGAGAAGTGGCAGAGCTTGGTGCTGCCCACTTGAGTTTGCGGCTGGAGTGCTCCAGGGTGGGCTTAGCTTTGGGCAGGAGCTCTGGGTGCTGTCACTGGGCACCACTCACCCACTGCCATGCTAATGGTCTCTATCTTTTTGCATAGGTCTTACTCCAAAATGGACAGCAGCCTCTGCTGGTTTGATCCCAATTTATTACGTGTTTTTACACCTAACTTCCCTTTCTGTGGTGTGGGGAGAGGTGCTTCCTGGGGCTTTATTGTTGCTGAGGTGACCATGTCCCTTCTGCCTGCAGAAATCCACTGTCATGCAGCACAGGCTGGTCCAGCTCCTGGGGTCAGGTCTCAGCTCTCCTGGCTCCCTCCCTTTCAGTAGGTTTTCTTCTTTCTTTTTTTTTCCAGGATCAACATTATATTTTTTTTCCCTTCTGAACATTTCTCCTCTCTCCCTTCAGGTTACATAGCTTTGGAACAAAAAAGCCTTTGCCCCTTTATTCCTTGTGTTTCAGATTTGGGTGTCCCTCTCTTCCAGCTCTTGGTTTCACTGAGGCTCTGTAACCATGTCCCCTCTCATTACTACCCTGCCTTCCTCTGCAGAGATCCCTGCCCAGCAGCTCATGGGTGTTGCACCTGACCACTTTCAGCCAGGATGAAGCCATGGGCAGTTATACCAGAGAACCAAATCCTGACCCAGTGTGTGTTGTGCTGAGCCCTGGAGTCTCCTTGGAGATCAGCCCGATGCAGCCAGGGCTCTGCATTGCAGCTGCAGCTCCAGCCTGCCTTAGCAACAAGGTGTCTGCAGCTGCAGCAGCAGGGCTGCTCTGGCTGCCAGTGCTGGGAGCAGGCTTCAGCTTCCTCACCCTTCTGTGAAATTCTGTCTTGCTGCTATCTGCAGGGTGGGAGATGAGCTTGTGGGTGCAGTGGAATGTGTCCCCTCAGCTTCCTCCCCTGGTGAGGTTGTGCTCCAGCTGACTGGTGTGATTTTAACTGGGTTAGGGCATGACAGCCCCAGCAGCTGAGGTGGCAGGTTGAGAGGCGGAGTGTGGCTGGACATCTGTAGCAAGTGGTGAAGAGCATAAAGTAGAACAGAATGCATGAGTGCAGCCTGAACATGCTCTTGCATCCGTGTCTTGACCTCCTGCTTTAGTCCCCTGCTCTGTTCCTTTGTCTTTCCTCCACTGGCATCTACCTCTGGTCTTGCACTGCTCTGCCTCTGCTCTGATGCCCAGAGCACAGTAAAGCACTCTGCTGGAGTTCCTGAAGCTGAGCTTCTGCAGTCTCACTCTGATGAGTCTCTCCTCCACCTTTGGATGCAAAGAACCAGATGCAGCAGTCATACCCGTGGCACAGGCTTTTAGAGGCCTGGTGAAGGCTGCTTTGCATTTGTTAGCCAGCTGGGAAAGGGAGGCAAAGCAGTGCCAGGGCATCAGCTCAGGCTGCCTCAAGCAATACTGCTCTGCACGGACTCCCAGGTCACTGCCTTTCTGTGCAGGGCAGGGATTCTGTGCTCTGGGGAATGCCAGGGGGAGATGCTGGAGGTCTTGGTTTAATGAACATAATTGAGCCATAGGCAGCCTCTCGGTGCCGTCACTGATGTGATGTGCAGCAGGGTGAGCTCTGCCACTGGCAAGGTGCTTTGGCAGGTATGGAGAAATGACCTGGGCAGGGACAGAGAAAGCAAAGTGGAAGTGCCAAGGTGAAGTGGTTCAGGGTGGAGATGTCTTGGTGCAGTGCGGGATTTTGAGGTTGGACTTTAGCTAATGTTCCAGCCAAGAGCTGTTATAAAGCCTTGTGCCACACAGCCACAGCTTGGTCTGTGAAGCCTGGGCTGAGCATCCTTACTTACTGCTGTGTCTGCCAGCAACAGCACCTGGCATGGGGGTAGAGAGGCATCAGCCTAGCAGTAGGAATGCTGCCAGGTGACTTCTGTGTGGGATGACTACTGTACTGAATCGAGTGGATTCTAGAGGTGCCTGCTGGGTTACTACATCTCACTGGTATGGGACACAGAAGGATCTATGTGTACCCAGCTGGTCACGTTCCCAAAGGGAGGAGCCACTCGTGCTACACCCGATGGGACCTGTGGATGAGCAGTGAGGGCTGCGGTACTGAGCCTGCTCCCACAGTGGCAGAACTGCTCAGTCCTGCCCGGGGAGCTACAGCAGGGACACAGAAAGGGAGCAGGAGTGGCAGAGAAAGGGAGGTGTGAGGTAGATGCTGCCAGCCTAGTTAAGGACAAGGTGCAAGCAGCAGTACCCATAAGTGTTGCATACACACTGGAAAGTGGCAGAGAAAGGTCAGGCTTGTGTCCATTAGCAGTGCTCCTGTTGAGCAAGGGGGAGAGCAGGACTGATGAGAGGGTGTTGGTTGTCTTTCACTGCATACCTGAACTGAGGGTGCAGAAGACCCTGGAGCATTTCCTAGAGGCTGTCACATGCCCTGTGAGGGACCCAACCCGTGTTGAGGGGGAAGACATCAAGTGGCTGTCCGTGGTGTCCAAAGGGAATTGACTTCCACACATGTGCCATGATGGCTTCCAAAGCTCTCTGTGCTCAGCTTGTCCATGTGGTGCCCTGCAGTGAACCAGCAGATGAACTGTGGCCATGCTGCTAACTACATGAGGATTTGTTCTTGCCAGGGGCGTGCTGAGTCTGGGCTTCAGTCCCCTCAGGGGACTGCTCCTGAGCAGTGTGCTTAGTTACAGTGCTGAGCTGGGCAGTGTTTGTGGCTTCCTCAGAACAGCTGGCCAGGATTGGAATGCTGGTGGGCTTCAGGGGGCAGCTGGCCGCAGTGAGGGCTGTGGATTAGGGTTAGACCTTGGGTTATTTGCTCTGCTTTAGTGTAACTTGGCTAAGAAACGTGTGAGTAGAGAGCATTTCAGGCTGTTCAAGTCTGGTTTTCAGTCGTCAGTGTTGTTAACACTTCTGTTGAGACCTCGAGCCTTGAAGGTTCTGGTGCATTGATTCATGACACCTTGGTTTTGACCAGGAGGGCACTGCAAGGGTGTGCGGGGACTCAAGGAATTTAGATCGGAAAGTCACTCTGGAGGTCGTCTGGGTCAGATCCCAGTGGCTTTGGAAGGAGTCTCCAGAGGTGTATTGTGGGTGAGCAGTTAGTCATTTCAATCCTGCAGCTCACTGTGTTCAGCCTTTTGATGAACAGATTTCTAGAAGCTGGGAGTCCCTGCACTGTCTTGGGACTCTGGAGCTTCAGCCATGGAGTCCCTCTGTGCCAGGGACAGAGAGGGCAGATGGGGAACCTTTTATTCCTTGAGTAAAGCATTCCAGCGCTATCAACCTCTGTCTCTGGGACCCTGGCTGGAAGCAGCAGCAGTCCCAGTCTGCCTGACTGGTGGTGCAGCACAGGCAGGGATAGCCTGCAGGTGTAGAGGGGCTGCCATCCTGCACCACACCTGTATGTGGTGCATATATTTGGGTTCTACCTGGGGTTTGTGTTCCTGTAACTTACACACTTGATGCTGAGCTCTGTGACCTTCCCCATCAGCATCCCTTCCATCTGCAGAACAATACTGAGCTGCGGAGCCCTTCAGACTGACCTGCCCCCTGGCTTCTGCAGCAGTAAACATGATCAGACAGTGCAGTAAACAAGAGGGCAGACCAGGAGCGAGGCAGAGGGCAGGTTGAGCACTGGCCTTTGCAAAAGACAGCTGTGTGGGTGTCATCGACCTTGCTCTCGTCAGTCCACGTGTCAGGTGCTCCACGGGCAGGTACTGGCTGCTTAGGTGAACAGCTCCACAGATGGATTAAAATCTTTGAGGAGCCAGCTGGGGGGCTGCAAACTGGGGTGCTTGCAGGTGGCTCAGCTGCTTCCCAGCAGTGTCTCCTTCCCATGATGAGGGCATGAGCAGGATAAAGAGCAGTCCAGTGTGCATTTCAGAGCTGTGAGTTGTCCTCTTCTGGGATTTCTGCATTAGTTTTGATTGTAATAAGCTTGCTGTATAAAATGAAGCATGGGAGCCATTGGCATACTTGGTTTTGGCTGCTTGCTGGAAGCAAAACCCAAGAAAGGTGGCTAAGTGGAGGTGGAGCTTTTGGTTGCTTCTGTGTGTGAGCAAGCATTAAAAATGCCATGGTCCTGGTAGAGCTCTGCATGTGTCAGCCTGGGGAGGATGCATTTTGTAAGCTTTAGGCAGCAGATAAAGTGTATTATGTAATGCTGCTCTAAAAATAGGCTGGTTTGTTTTTTTCTGGTCTGAATTATATTAATTAGCTCAGGTGAATTCTGGGAGAAGCAAAGTCTGCACATAACCAGTACTGACCACAGCAGTGAGTGGTGCCAGGGAGCTGAAGCCAGGGCACCTCATCAGGAGGAGCTCAGGCTGAGGACATGCACTGATGTGCAGCTGGTGCTGGCAGGCAGTGTCTGTGCTGAGGCTAGCACTAGCTCAGTTGCTGCATCCCAGGGGCAAGCGTACCAGCCTGGGACACATAGCCCTAGCTTGGCAGTGCCATGCTGGTGCAGAATTCCTGACTCCAGCTGCCCCAGAGCACAAGGCCCTGTAGTGCCTGTTGGCAGCTCTCCACAGGTGCCTGTGCCCTTTCTAGGGGCTCAGCAGCACTGGCAGCTTTACAGAACAGGGACTTTTTTCTAGAGGAGGCCTTTGAGGTGCGACCTGAATGTGTCTGAGAAGAAAAGTGCACTGAGTGCTTCTGCAGCACACCTGTGACCCTTCCCTGGTTTTGCTCCCATGCCCTGCTCAGCTCTGCACACAGTATTCAGTGTCCTGTAGCCTCCTCAGGCTTTCCTGGGTTTCATTTCCAAGGCCAACTGAACCTTTAGGAGTGGTGCAGCGATCCCTCTTCCCTCTTTCCATGCCTGTCCTGGATCAGTTACATGCTCAGCAGCCCCATCCTTTGCCAGCTGGAGTCAGGATTCATTGAATAAGTCATGAGTGCAGGAGTCAGTGCCTCAGCCTGCGGCTGGCTCTCTTCAGAGGCACAGAGCCAGGAAGCAGGGCTCCTCCGGAGTGCTGCAGTCCACAGGCACTCAGGTGCCAGTCTGGATAACTGAAAGCCAAGCACCACTTGTGCAGAATGCAGAAAGCTTGACCGTGTTTGAGAGCAGAGCAGAGATGCTGCCTGGCTCTGGGTTGTGTTTGAGCCTGGAGGTGTGCGCAGCCTGCCCTTCGCTGCCCTTGGCAGCCAGGCTGCAGAGACAGCAGGTTTCCAGTTATGCTTGGTGTGGGCTCCCCATCTGGGTGCTGGGTTTACACACGGTGTAATTGTGTCTCTTTCTTGATCTATTTCTTTAATGTTTCTGCAGGGTTTTGCTATTTTTAGCGTTTTGGGGGATGGTTATAATGTACTGGCCAAGAATGATGCAGTTGTAGTAAAAGCAAACGTTATTAAGCCCTGCTTCTGCTTCTCTGTCCTTTAAACAGATGATTCACAATTACATGGAGCACTTGGAAAGAACCAAACTTCATCAGCTCTCGGGGGGTGATCAGCTAGAATCCACCACACACAGCAGGATTAGGTAAGCTGTGCATTATCCTCTCACCCCGAAAGGAAAGAAAGGAAAAATCCATTCGTTTGTGTGTGCAAGACTTTGTGCTCTAATCCCACAACAACGGTTCGGCTGAATCCGAAAGATCTGCCCTGTGATTGGAATGTGGAGTGGGAATCAGCAGAGAGGCTGTGCTATGCTGCTGCCGAGCATGAGGCAGGCTTGGTGTGGCAGCCTGCGGGGGTCTCGGCTTCAGCCCGAGGCAGTCTTGGCTTCTCTGAGCTTGGCTTTGGGCTGGGCAGGGAGATGCCAGCGGCTGTGCCCAGAGCAGGGCTCCTTTGCAGTGGCTTTGTGCAGGGCTAGCGGGAAGTGTGTAGCCGGTCCCCGTTTGTGCTCGGGGCTGCCGTGAGTAGATTATGCAGATTGTGGAGCTCCCCAGCCTATGAACGGTGCAGGAGGAGGGAGGATAACTCCGGGGCTGGCTGAGTCCCTGCCTTGCTGCATAGATGCTGCGAGGAGCTCCAGCGAGGGGGAGGAGAGCGGTGATGTCATTGCTCCGGAGCTGCTGCAGGAGAGCGGCAGGCTGCCGCTGCTGGCATTGTGTTTGTGGCAGCAGCCGAATGCCAAACGGTGCCTCCGGAGAGCCAGGCTGGGCCCCCGCGTAGCCGCCGCGGCCCCGGCGCCACCATGCCAGCGCAGCGCCATGAGTCCCGGCTGCATGCTGCTCTTTGTGTTCGGCTTCGTCGGCGGGGCCGTGGTGGTTAACTCGGCCATCCTGGTGTCCCTCTCGGTGCTGCTGCTGGTGCACTTCTCCATCTCCGCCGGGGTGCCCGCGCTGACGCAGAACCTCCCCAGGATCCTCAGGTACCTCCTGACCCTGCCCGCGCTGCTCCGCCTCTGCCTTGCCTTCTCCTTCCAGCAGAGCAAGGAAGAGCTGGGGATGGCCGTCAGAAATCCTGCTTTGGAGCTGGGGCTGGCAGAATGGGGTTGTTCTGTTGGGCAAGCCCAAGGCAGCCTGTGCCTGGGCTCGCCTGGGAAGCTGTGGCATTGCTTTATTGCAAGCTGCAAAAGGAACTGCAGGGACAGCTGATGGGTAAAGCTGGTGGACGGGGGACAGCCAGGTCCTGCCTGAGCTGTCGTAGCCATGAGCGTGTGCAGTCTGAGGCCTGGCACTACTCAAATGCACTCTTCTGAATCAAAGAGCTGTGTAGGACGAGTGCATTGATCACCTCCCAGCCACAGCCATTAGCTGCTCACATCATTGGTAAAAAATCTTATCACTGTTTGGTGGGGGGAAAAAGTCTTCCATGATTTCAGCATTAGAGCTGTTCCAGCCTGTTCACCATTGTTCAGCCCAGCGTTGTCCTCTGCTTTTGCTGTGCTTCTATGGCAAGCTGCCAGTCCTGTCTGTCCCCCTCCAGCTACCTTCTGTTTGTCCTACTTGCCTGGAACAGCAGCAGAGATGTTTGAATATTGTGACCAGAAGTAATCTCGACACACTTTAGTACCGTAATTACGAGTGGAAAAGTTCTAAAATGCAGCTTTCTGACCTGAAAACTTGGCACACTTTAGCTGTGGCTGTAAATGGAATAGTGGAGGATTTATAAAGGGGAGAGGGATGGAAGGCTGTTCCCTGGAAGAGCTGTGGGATGACCTCTCCTTAGTGTGGTGCATGGAGACTCAGGGGTAGAACTTGGTAGGACTTCAAACTTGGCCCTCAGAACAGAATGCAATCCACAGATGAAAGGAGTAGCAGCTCTGAGGAACTGCTGGTGGATGTGAATCGGTAGTTGCAGGAGGAGAAGCAGTCTGAAGTGCAGCTGTAGGCTGAGCCAGTCTTTAAGGCTGTGCTTGCTTGAAAGGAGGGGAAAGAACCAAAGCCAAGCAAGTGACCCCCTGCTCTGAAACAACCAAAGCAAAACACTGACCTGTGTCTTCAGGAGCTGTTGACAGATTCTGGTATTCATTTAAGCAGTCGGCTGGTTTAAGAACAGCTCTTCTGTAATGTGCATTTGCTGCCCTGCAGAACATCATAGGGATTTGAGGGCATTTGGAAGCTTTTTCCCACCCCTAGTAATTTGTTTTAGGATTTACAGGAATTGGAGCTTCAGTCTTTTATCCATCTAAGAAAGTTATAAACGCAGGAAAGAATTGTGTTTTTTCACACTGGTTGGGTTTTAGAGCAGAGCATCTGGTGCTCATCCTAAAGGTTCATGTGGATGTCTCTGCAGCTCTTCAGGGTTGGTTCAGGCTTTTGGAGCCCGTGGCTGCCCTCTGCTCACTGCTCTGCTGTTTCCTGGGCACTGGGGCAGTCACAGCGGGGCTCTGCTCGACAGCCAGTGGAGCAAGCTGAGGTTGCCGCAGCCACGCACCCCAGATGCCCTTACCCAGACCTCAGGCTGTGTGGACTTCCAGACTCCTGAGCTGGGTTTAGCACATCCAGACATGCTCAGGACAAAACGTCTGCAGAACTGTTCTGCCTCAAAGCAGATGTGAGCACTGTTTGGTACCTGGCTTAAGTTCTCCCTCCTGAAGACTGGAGAGAACAGCTTTGGGCACCTCCTGCAAGCAGATCTGTGAGCTGGCACCCCAGGGGGTGCGGGGCCCCTCACAAAGCTGCTTTATCACCGCTGCCCCTTCACCCAGGGCAGCTTCCCTGGCCTTTTTTGTTGCTGGACTCCTTATCCAATGAAATAGGCTTGATCTGTCTTCTGACATAGTGTGAGCTGACGTGGGGAGCCTTTTGTTCCCCACACAGTGGTGGGAAATCCAAAGCAGAGTGGAGCCCAGGACAATAGCAGCAGTCGTGGGACTCGTTCAGTCTGGGGCTGTTTCTCATGAGGGCTTTGCAGATGCTGGGGCAGGATCTGGTGCTTTTTGTTCTCTGGCTGTGACTGATTTGCTGTGCTGGCTTTGCCTGCCTTGCTCTGCTAAACCTTGTCCAGAGTAACAGCCTGTCTGTAAGGTCTCTGGGAGGCCAGGCCGTGTGCCGTGAGTTGGCTGCAGAGGGTTTGTGGCGGAGCAGCTTAGTCACCTGCACTGGTGCCAGCTGTGGCAGAGCTCCGCCTGCCTCATGTTGAGTCTGTGAACAGCCATGCAGAAGGAGGGAGATGTGGTTGGACTTATCATGATGCAAAGATGTGACACCTCTCAACTCTGGGCTCTGTTATGGAGGCCACCCTTGCGCTCACCAAGCCTCCTTCCTGTGTCAGTTGTGCAGACTTTCCCTCCCACCTCAGCACCCTTTGAGCTGGGCTAGTTGATTGCAGGCCTTGTTGCTGCCTCTCATTGTTCTGGCTGAACAAATGCTCTGCTTCATCTCAGTTCTATGCCCCGCTGATATTTTCCCTTTCCAGGGCTGGCTGTAGCATCCTGTGAGTTGCATTCTACAGGAGGTTTTTGTCTCCAGCTAGCAGCCAGAATTGCTCTTTTGTTCACTGATCACAGCTGACGGCAAGGTTGACTTGGGGGTTTTTGGTTGGGTTTTTCTTTGAGGGTCAGTACAGGAAGCTCTGGAATTTTCAAACGTTTGCCATAGAGAAATGCTAAAGGTAGTGGAGAAGGTGAGGAGCTGTGATGAAGTAATTCACCTCACTGGCACAAGCTTTGTGCAGCCTGTGGGTGCAGAGTGTTGAACTGCTCTTGGTGAAACTGCCCAGGTTTGGGCTGGGCTGCCTTTAACATAGGTGATTGCTACAGTCAGGTGTTTTCAGTTCTCCAAATCCATGCAATTCCTGGGATCTTCAGAAGGAGGATACCGTACGTTGTGAGCAGAGTTGGATTGAAGCTGATCGTTTCAGTGCTTCAGTTAATGATGTGGCTGGTGGCTGTTGCAGGACTTCCTTGGTGCTGTATCATGCAAGATGCTCTTTGCTGAGTCCTGCTGAAGGCTCTGATGTGGTCTGAAATGAGGAAATGTTTTTGTCTTGCCCTTCTGTTTGTCTTCTGTTTCTGTGAACGTTTTGTTTGTAGATCAGCTCCGGGGCAATCAGTAGCTGCCGTCTATAGCTGTGGCTTAGCCAGTTTGCAATAAATGATGTGAGAGGAGGGAGTGCCGAGGTGCTGTACCCCGAGCTGTGTGCTGCAGCGTGGATGGATGTGTGAAGCTGTCCTTGTGCTACTTCCCTGCCGCCTTCAGAGGCCTCCAGGGAAGCAAAGCCTGTGGCAGCTGGCGCAACTGATGGGCCCTGTCTCTCTCCCGCACAGAAAGGAGCGCCCTATATCTCTGGGCATCTTCCCCCTGCCTCCAGGAGATGTCCTGCTGACACCCGAGGCCCAGCGAGAGGTGGGGGAGACGCCCGGGTCGGAGCACTGGAAGTTCCAGGAGCTGAGCCAGCCGCGGGGTCCCACACCAGCCCTGAAGGTGCAGCACCCAGCCCGGCTGCCCTGTGTGCAGGGGAGACTCCCCTGCCCAGATCAGACCTCCTTGATGGGGAGCAAAGGCAAAGGAGAGGAGGCAGAGCCCTCAGTCATCTGGGAGCCGAGTTGACTCTGAGCTTTGAGAAGCGTTGCTGGCTGGGAGAGGCAGAGTCTGGTTGCATTTTCCAGATGAGTGCTGCTCAGGGCAGGTCTGCTCCTGCTCACGGGAGTGGGATTTTCTCTGTCGCTAAGGACCCTTTGCAAAGGTCAGTAACTTGTTCTTTACACACTGGATTTGTAAGTGGAGGGTGCCCCGGGGCTGCCGGTTTAGCACTGTGCGAAAGGATTGCTCGAGAGTGCCGCAGGCGGTGCTTGCACACAGCCCCTGCCATGCTCCCGGACGCAGGGGCACGGCAGAGCGGAGCGACCCAGGCCCTGGCTTTCCCGGGTTAGCTTGGGACTGACCTCCCTGGCGGCAGCTCCTGCCGTTGTTCTGTGCTCCAGCTGTGAGGCTGGCGGGGAGCAAGCTGCAGAGACCGAAAATGGTGGAGGGCTGCCTCTGGCAGCCAGGGCTGGAGCGCACTGACAGGACAGCAGGAGGAGGGACCCAGCGTGCAGAGCTGTGCGATGTGTACAGCTCCCTGTGTGCTTGTTTACTGTAAATACTTTTGACCTCATGTACAAGGCATGAGCAAGACTCTGGTGCTTTCAGGCATCTGTTGTCCCTTCAGGCACAAACATTCCCTTAGAGGGCAGTGCTTCCCCTCCAAAGAGCTCAAAGGGCAGGTGCTGGCAGAGACACAGAGTGAAAGCCTGGCCTGGTAGTGATGCTGGCTGTCATTGCAACCCAGCGTACAGCTACCTGCCACTCCTCCTCTCCCACCCATTTCTGCAAAGCCTTGCAGATGAGCTACTTCTTCAGGTTTAATTATGTAATTTTCAACGAATTTGCCCTCTTTCAGGAAAAGTCTTTAGCAGCATTGCCAGAAAGTCAAATTTGCCAAGCCAGCATGGTGCTGACTTTGAAATGCTCAGGCTCTGAGACCCTGACTGATTCACTCTTGCTTAATGGAATTGCACTGCATTTTCATCAGCTCCAGAGCAGACATTGACCAGGGTTTGAGCAGCATAGCCTCCAGAGCTGGCTGGAACCAGTGCAGGAGTTAATCCAGTCAGCAGTGGAATATTTGCAGGTCCTTGAAGGCAGGGATTGTTCTCTTCACTGCTCTGAAGCCGTTCCTCTGAGCTGTGTGAGAAAGTTGGTGCCCAGTCTGTGCTGCATCAGCCGGCGGATGCTGCTGGCATACAAAGCTGCAGGAGTGTTTGCAGAGGGCCAGCAGCTCTGCTGTGCTTCAGCTGCTTGTTGGAGTGAACCCTGGATTCCCTGGTGAGGGGGTGCCATTTCCTCCTTTCTGTGTCTGCTCGCTGCAGGGTGAATCATTAGCCAGTGCTGAAGCTCCCCAGCTCAAAAGGCAGTTGAGTAAATTGGGCAGCTTTGCTTTGGCCCTTTTTGTTTCTCATGTAGCACTGCTGTGCTGGGTTTCCTGCCCAGGATACCCATGGGGACAGGCTCTGTTCTGCTGAGGTGGGGCTGTTAGCTGCCAGTCTTTCTGAGTAATATTGCCAGAATATCAACTACTAATAACTGATTCTTTTGGAATATACTACAGCAGGATGAAAAGTGGAAACATTTGATAGCTCCTGAATGTGCTGAGTCTTGTTTCCAGGGCTTGTGGATTCCGTGTGGGGATGTCAGTGTAGGATGTAAACTTGGCATTTCTGCTGATGTACATGAAAGTGTGTTTCCTCCCTGCTCCCATGGACTTAGACCCTTGTCTTCCTGGGAAGTGCCAAAAGGAAACATTTAGAGATTACAATTATGAGCAGTCTTAGGTACAGAGGAGGAAATGTCTGTGCAGGTCTCTTTTGGATTGCACAACTCCATTCCCATGCACTTCCACTCCCCTCAAAGGGTTGCAGAGCTATATGAAGAATTTGTGCTTCACAAGACCTAAGCCAGCTCCATCCTAGACAGGTTTGGCTTTCCTGAGCCAACTGAGACCTGCTCTGTTACTGTCCCAGAGCTGGCCAGGAGCCTTGCTTTCACCTTCTGAGCAGAGCTTTCCATCCTGCCTCCACTTTGCCTGGCCTGGCCTCCATGTCTCAGCTTGGTTTTTCCCAAGGAGAGTCCCCTCACACTCTAGTCCAGAAAATACTGCCTCAAATGGGTGAGTGTTTGCTGTTTTGATCTACAGTGAGCTCCTGTGCACTGCTACCTGCTCTGTGAGTCAGAGTTAAGATGTCTGAATGCTGCCTTGGCCCTGATCAGGAGTGAGGGCTCGGATATGCAGGACACAGTGCAGCGGTGGGCTGGGGGGGGTTGCCCAGGAGCAGCCTCATCAAACGCAGCGTTCTTCCCCTCTGAGGACACTGCCTGCTGCAGCCCTGGGTAATGATCATCACCCTGACTCCAGCAGCCCTGTTGGGAGCCCAGCCTTGGGCTCTTGGTGTGGTGTCACTGGAGGAGATGCTTGCTGGTGTGTGTAGCTGCGCTGAGCTCTGATGTGCCAGCTTTGGTGTCTTGCTCCCGGTGTCATCCAGGGCCCACAGGAAAGCACCCCAGAGGAGGTCACTGTAGAGATCACCTGAGAGCAGACTGGCATTGGAAAGAAGGGCATGTTTTAGGTAGTTGTGACCTGCTTGAGAGGTGAAGCAGCCGCAGTCTAAGGTGAAGTTGGCAGTGGCCTGAGTTGCACTTCCCGTCCTGTCTGCGTCTGCCCCTTGGGTGCAATGCAGCAGCTTCGAATGGTTCTTTGGTTTGTGCTGAGCCTTTCTAATGCTTCCATTTCTGTTGATGTTTTTAATGGGAATGTTCAATCTTAGGATGAGCTCTCTGACGTTTAGCCAAGCAGGCTCAAATCTACTACTCCAGCATCCGCAGCCCCTTCAGATGTACCTGTGCTGCCTGCTGAGACGCCTCTCAAGGAGGATGTTGAAGGGCCTGCAAAGAACACAGAAGTGCCAAACGAGAAGCTGGACGTCAGCAAGAACACTGAGGTGCAGGTAGCTCAAGAGACAAGAAATGTATCCACTGGTGAGCTGCTTTCACTTCTCACTACCCTCCTCCTAGTTCAGCTGTTAGGGCATTTCATTCACTGTTGAACAGTAATGCAAACCACGATGGAGGTCTTCAGGCGTGCAGAAGGACTGTAAGAGACGCGAGCCTGGAAGTGCCTCTGGGCACTCTTTGGAATCGGTCGCTTGTGACACTTCTTGTAAACCGAAGTGACACAGATCTGGAGATGAGCTGCTGGGAGTGGGAAATCACTGCTCTTGGGTGACCGCAGTTAGTCAGGAGAGGCTTGCACTGCAGTGTCAGGATCTGTGGGTCTGCTCCTTGCACCGCCTTGAGCAGCCTGAGAGCAGTTGGTGGCTGATGAGTGACGGTGCGGATGGTGATGCCCTGTCGGGGCGCGCTGGGTTATGCAGATGTGCCACCTGCTCTTCCCTAGGTGGAAATGAAAAGAAGAAAAAATCTGAAGTTCAGGCAATCATTGAGTCAACTCCAGAGCTGGATATGGATAAGGACCTCAGTGGTATAAAGGTTCCAGGTGAGTTGGGGGTTGTGCTTTGAGCAGGCAGCAGTTTTGGAAGGTACCAGACTTCACTTTTGAGCCTTCTCAGGAATTTGACCAGACTGAGCTCATGCATTATGTAGTAGATTTTCTACTGCCATGACCTCCAACTTGCTCAGGAGGTTTGGAGTGCAGCAGCAGCTCTTCATTCTGTGCCTAGTGCCAGTGGATGTTCAGGGCACTTCATGTCACAGCAGACATAGGAGTGCTGAAATATTCTTCCCATATTTCAAGCAAATGTCTCCATACCCAGAGGCCTTTTCTCCCTGGACTGGGAGTTCAAGGTGTTAGTGTTTTCAAGACTGGGCCCTTGTTTTCTCATCTCTGTCTTTAAAATGTGGACTTCTGACTGATGCAAGTGTTGCAACATTTCTGTATTGGGCTCTGCTGGTGGGATCTCAGTGCGGCCAGAATGCTTTTGCCTGAGCCTGCTTCCTTGCAGGCCTCTGCCTCCAGAAGCTCCAAAGCTGCATAGAGAAGTGCTTTGAGAGCAGGAGAGCCTGTCTTTTAGTCAAGCCCTGAACAGTTTAGAGTCTAGCCACAAGTCCTTCAAATATGTTGTGTCTTGTGTTTCCTTCTTGGGATGGGAGGGAGAGGATGACAGGGGAGAGAGGAGCCCTTCTTGGCCAGAGGGCCTTGGGCTTTGCCTGGTCGGCGTTCTGCTGCCTGCTCGCTCTGCAGTGACTTCCAGTCTGGCCGAGCACTCTGTCCCTCCAGGCACTGGGGCTGGTTTCTAAACACCAAGGCTTTGACAGGCTTTCGTGGTTGCTTTAAATCCCCCCCCTAGGTCACCATCAGCAGCTACCCCAGGGCTGAGATCTTGATGCCAAAATGGTACTTGAGAGCAGAATTGAGGACTTTAAGCCAGCTGAAAGCTTCTGAAAACTTTACTACTGGGTTTTTTTGGGTAACAAATGAACTCTGGTAAAGCCATGGATAACTTCCTTCAGCGTGGGGATGTTTTCTTCCTGTTTTTTTCATGCCCTGTTTAATTTCTTGCCAGCACTCCTACCAAAGGCATAGAGAACAAAGCCTTTGATCGCAACACAGAGTCACTCTTCGAAGAGCTGTCGTCTGCCGGTTCTGGCCTGATTGGAGACGTGGATGAAGGTGCAGATTTACTGGGTAAGAAAGGTTATTTAGAAAGGAGCTTTCTTTGTTAGTGGAAGCACTGGTTATCCTTGCTGGGTTTACTGTGAGGATTCACTTGCATTAAAGTGTTTTGATTATCATCCTGGGGTGCCTTCTTGGAAAGCAAAAACCCAGGAGGAAGTCTTTGTTCTTCCTTTCAACGTTAGCCCTTGTCACATGCTTCTCTATTGCAGTTTCCCTGCATGTTCTCTGACACACAGGGTTTTACTCTTGAGTTGGTTTTAGGTGGTGTAATTCAGGCTGTGTCTGGCCCGTAATAGCCTGGCTGTGTCACCTCTGTGCTGCTGGCCGTGCAAGAAGGACCGCAGCAGGTTGCAGTAGCTGTAATGTCCAATCAAATGGTGACTGGAAGGGGCAGGCACATCTCTAGAGCAGGTTGCTCTTGGTGTGCTGGTGCATGGTTTGGGAATGTGAGTTAGCAGCAGCAAAAAAGTTGTTAAAAGAAGGCTCTTTCTATGCACAGGGAGTGTCTCTGTGTGTAACAAGGTGTTTGGGGACACAGGAGAGTTCTGGAAGCTGCTGCTGTGCAGTAGGTAAAATGCAGCTGCTGCTGCTGTGTGTCCTGGGAATGCTTTGTATATAGAAGCCATCAGTTTGCTGCTGTCTGACCTGGAAAAAGGGCAGGACTGGCACCAGGATTGTTTAGAGCTGTTGCGTGTGCAGCCTGCAGCTCTGTTCAGTGTTCCACCAGAGACTTGTTTCACATCAAGCACACTGCACAAAGTGTTACTCACCAGGGCCACAGGCCTGTCTCCAGTCTGGGAGGTGATTTCTCTTTGTGGTTGCTCTCGCTGCTTTGAGTCCTGAGCAGTGAGGGCCACCACATCCCTGCTAGAATTGACTGCATCCCAAACTGTCACTCTGTCATCACAGGGACAGCTGATGACATGCTCAGAGGTATCAATACTAGCTACTTCTATCTCTCACCTGTATACTCTACTGGTTACAGCAATCCTGTCAGGAGTCCCTGGGAACAGCTGCTTTGTGCTCCATGGGCTAAAGTAATGCACTTCTCAGTGTTAGTGTCTCCGCACTGAGCTGTGCCACTCGGCATGTGCGGGGCGAGCGCAGAGCTCTGGCTGGCTTTGCTGTGCAGAAGGTGCTGCTCTGCAGGTCTTGCCAGGTAGTCATCATCTCTGAGCACAGCCACAGGCCAGGTTGCTCTGTGGTACTTGAAAGCCACATCTGCATCCAGGGTGTCTGGGCCGTTCCAAGCACTTGGATCTGTCTTCAACAAGAATTGAGTTTCAGTGTGGAGTTCTGGCAAAGCAGTTAACTGGGATTCTCTGCTCTGTTTTCTCTTGGGCTGCATCCCCCCAGGGGAATATTCTGGTGTGTATGCTTCTTTTTTAACAACACTGCTTTGAAAGTTGCTGCTGCTCCAGTTAGACGTTCTTGGCTGCTGCTCCATCAATACATTCTCTGCATTTTTGCCCTGCTTGGTAATCATTTTTTGCCTTTGCAACTCTTGCTTTCTGGTTTTTTGCTCTGAGTTAAAGGATGCTGAAACCTGTCAGAAGTGTGGCTATGATCCTGAAAATATGTGTCAAAAAGCAGTAGCCCCCTGGAGACGACCTGGCTGCAGTGCAGGGGGCTTCTCCAGGGCAGTGACAGTGCAACAAGAGCTGCTCCAACAACTAGCAAACATCTCTTGCTTTTAATCCAAATCCCAGAGAGAATTCCAAATGAGGGAGCTCTGCCTTGCATGTCTGGGTTTAGACACTCTCTTTCAGTTGTCCTCCAGATATGTTTTAAGCTTTCCTTTACCCCAGTTGCTTGGGAGGTTATGCTGATTGATTGTTCTGAAAGGCCTCCACCATTAAGGTCTTTGTCATTGGTTGTGCTACCCCCGAATTAGCATCGTGTCTGCCATTAGCAGTGTGGGAATTAGTCTGCTGTGCAAAATGAAAAGCAATTATTTTCTGCCTGGAAGATTTCTCTTTTAAGGAGCCCACAGATCAGATCATTGTAGGCTTGCAAACAACAGGGTGAGAAATGGATTTCCAGAAATGTAAAGCAGTATTGAAGTAGTGGCAGGAAAAGTGAAGTTCACCTTGGTCCGGAGCAGCAGCTTCATCTGAAGGCTTTACTGAGTGATTTGGCACTTCTAAATCACTCCACAGCAGATGAGACAGGTGAAGGTAGTGATTTTCAAACCTCCGTCTTTCATAGCAGTCCTGCTTCTAAAGGCATCACATTTCACCTCAGACTTGTGGTGGTGGCTTGGTTTTAGCTCACTCTTACTTCATAAGTTTAAATCTTTTTATGCTCTTCACTCATACTACACCTCATGTGAGATGTTTCTGGCTCTTGTTTCTGCTCTACATGGAGTGCATGGCCTATAAAGACCATTTCTTTGGTCAGGTACTGTTTGCTCTGGGAGATCTGCAGAGTGCTGGCAGGCTGAGCTTCACAATTCGGCATGTCTTGTGTACCTCTGTGCCTAATGTCTGGAAAAGCAGTTTCAGCTCTGGACTAATCATTCCCCAGTTGGCTGCCTTGGTCCCTCTGTGGTGAGCACAGAGAGCCGGTGGAGGTAGCACCTAAGTCAGGGTTGCTTTTAGGCTTTAATTAAATCAGTGTGGGCACACAGTGGAAAGCTAACTGCAGAAGGTAGGTTGGTCCTGAAGCTTCAGAGAGCTCACAGTTTGTCATCCTTAAACTCAGCTGTTCTTAGACAATGGCAAAACTTGAGTGTTGTAAAGAGGTCCATTTCATCTGCTTACTCAATGTGTTTCTTTCTTTGGGAAGGAATGGGTCGTGAGGTGGAAAACCTTATTTTGGAAAACACTCAGCTGCTGGAGACAAAGTAAGTGACAATGTTTGTGTGAAGAATATTTTGTTAGCTCCATCTGCAGAAAGCTGAGATGACAGAGATGTGCTTTCAGTGCTGAGAGCAGCAGAGGGGGGTTTGGCTAACCACAGCTTAGGTCGTGTTCTTCTAGAAAGGAGGGCCCAGAGGAGCAAAAGCTGCTTTTCATAGAATCATAGAATCTATCAGGTTGGAAAGGACCTCCAGGCTCATCCAGTCCAACCTAGCACCCAGCCCTATCCAGTCATCTAGACCATGGCACTAAGTGCCTCATCCCGGCTTTTCTTAAACACTCCAGAGACAGTGCCTCCACCACCTCCCTGGGGCAGCCCATTCCAATGCCAATCACTCTCTGGCAAGAACTTCCTCCTAACATCCAGCCTGGACCCTGCCGTGGCACAGCTTGAGGCTGTGTCCCCTTGCTCTATTGCTGGGTGCCTGGGAGAAGAGACCAACCCCACCTGGCTACAACCTCCTTCAGGGAGTTGTAGACAGCAATGAGGTCACCCCTGAGCCTCCTCTTCTCCAGCCTAAACCACTCCAGCTCCCTCAGCTTCTCCTCATTAGGGTTTGTATTCCAGGCCTTTCCTTTGTTTCCAGGCCCTTTTCCCTTGTAAGGCCACAAAGAATGTGGTGCTGGGTCCTCAGGAGAGATCAGCTCCCTTCTTTTCTGCAGGAACCAGGCCCTTGCAGCACTCTTGGGGAACTCAGCCTCTAACCAACTCCTTCTGGTCATCAGTGCACAGATGTCTGAGCATTTGGAATTTGGGGAGAGAGGGTTTGGACCTGCTCTAGGAAGCTTTATCTCCCCACAGCAGCTCTCTTTAAGAAATGTGTAGACTTCAAGAATAGAATCAGGCTGAGCCAAAGCAGAGCCCACAGTGCCCCTTGTGATGGTGTCTGTCACATGTCTGTGTAGGAATGCATTGAATGTGGTGAAGAATGATTTGATAGCAAAGGTGGATGAGCTGACCTGCGAGAAGGACGTGCTGCAAGGTGAGCTGGAGGCTGTAAAACAGGCCAAACAGAAGCTGGAGGAGAAGAACAAGGAGCTGGAAGAGGAGCTGAGAAAGTAAGTTCAATTCCCTGGCTGTGAAGCAGACAGACAGAGGCCCACAGCGAGGCTAACACAGCTCTGCTTTGTTTGGTGTGCAGGGCTCGTGCGGAAGCAGAGGAAGCGAGGCAGAAGGCCAAGGAGGATGATGATGTAGGTGTTGGTGTTGGTCTGGCACTGGTGGGGGCAAGAGGAGTCCACGTGCATGTAATGCTGCCTGATAGGTAGTGGCAAACTTCCTTGTGCAGAAGAGGCAGAAGCTCTGAGAGCACAAGTGAATGCAGCCTGCCCACATTTAGTTCCATGCCCTCTGCCCATGGTTGTGTGGCACACTGCGGGGAGCTGGTGTTGAACTTGCACTGGGTGCCAAGGGCGGGAGCAGAGGAAGGTAAAGCTGAGGTGGTTTTATGAAGCCCCAGGTGGTTTGGCATCTGGAACTGTGCCCTAAGCTGGCTGTTGGTGGAGGCAGAGGTTGACTCTGCCAGGCCCCGCTGTGCCCCTGTGTTCCTGCCACGTTTGCTTTCCTGTGTGCCCAGAGCGACGTGCCCACAGCCCAGCGGAAGCGCTTCACCCGCGTCGAGATGGCTCGAGTCTTGATGGAGAGGAACCAGTACAAGGAGAGGCTGATGGAGCTCCAGGAGGCTGTCAGATGGACTGAGATGATAAGGTGAGAGGCTCTCTGGAGTCCTCGGGAGAGCTCCGCGGATGTGACCAGCTCTTGGTGTCTAGCTGCAGGAGTGCTCTGGCCAGGAGGTTGAGTTGAAGCCTCAATGGCCCTTTGGGTTGTCTTATGTGTGCCCATGAATAGCTTTAAGTTATGGGCATTGACTTAACTGGCCAAAAAGGCTCCTCAGTGAGGGTGTGTCACCTGAGGGTGTGAAGTGAGCACTCTTGGAAGTAAAAACCTGTGTTTTGGAGCAGCCACAGAGCTGGTAATGGTAAGTGCTGTGGATCTGGTGGGCAGGGGGAATGCCTCTGTGGGCACCTCCCTTGGGGCCCAGCTGTCCTCTGCCAAAGCAGCTGTACATACAGTGAGCAACGCCAGGGCTGGGGTGCTCAGGAGACAGCCCCGCTCTGGAAAGGTGCAGGCTTTAAGGATTGAATAGTGATGGTGCTGGCCTGGGCTGAACAGGGAGTTAGCTGGAAGGTGCCATTTTTACGAGCAGAGCCCTCAGCCCAGCTCCCTCCTGTCCGTGCCCAGCTGCGTCCCTGCCCAGAGCTGCCTCCTGCTGGGTGAGTGGAACAAGGGCCTGGCATCTGCTCTGTGGGCTGCCCTTTGGGCTGACTCTGCTGAGGAGTGACGGTTGCTGAGCAGGCACGGCTGGGTTTTCCACAGCCCTTGTCTCCAGCAGGCCTCCTCTCCTCTCCTTGTTGGCCCAGCTGTGCCCTCAGGAGCAGTCAGTCCCTCAGCTCTGTACTGATGTGTGGAGGAACAAGAAGGTTTGAAGTGCAAAGCAGTGGCTAAGGGGCAGCAAAGGTCACAGTGGCTTGCTGCCTGCTGCTAGCTGTTTGCCGGGCAGTGTCGCACAGAAAAGCACTGCCAGTTGTGTTTGGTGCCAGTCAGTGTGGGTGGTGCTGAAGTAGCTTCGGTTCCCCTGGTGGGAAGTGGCAGTGTGAAGGAGCAGGCTCTGGTAGCTGGGTTGTAGAGTGAGGGGCACCCAGTTCCATTGCTCTGCTTCTGTCAATGCTCACTTGAGCTTAATGTCTTGTAGAGCATCCAGAGAGAATCCAGCCATGCAGGAGAAGAAGAGATCAAGCATTTGGCAGTTGTAAGTATTGAGATGCAACTGAGTGGCAGAAATCAAGGCAAGACCCTAAGCAATTAGCTGCCCCTTGTATCTTGTCAGCTAATTGCCTCCTGGCAGATGGAGGCCACACCAGCTCCCCGCTCCTTACCCATCCATGCCCACTCAGTGGGGCTGCTCCTGATGCCAGCAGCTCACAGGCTGCAGCTCCTGGTGCAGGACTGTGCTCTTGGGCAGCTTAATGCCAACATGCTGCAGGTGCTTCTGGCTGAGCCTGGGTCAGGGCTCTTGCCCTGAGCATTTCTCTGCATTCTTCTTTCTGATGGGAAGTGGAAACCTGCAGAGCCCCTGCAGATCACATTTGCTGTGGTGTGACCTGCTGATTGCTCAATGTTCTTTGCTAGCTTCAAGCTCTTTAAATCTAAGCCAGCATTGCTCATGGCAAGGTATTTGTCACAGAACCTCTTGGCATGCCTTGCTGAGAGCAGTCTTTTAGCCTCGAATATGGAGGTGGTTTAAGGTGCTCTGTGCGTGAGCTAACATGCTTCAGAAAACTGCCTTCAGATGTGATCTTCGCCTCCTAACTTTTGTGGGTGCCCCATAGATGTCCCATCGAGGGGAAGATCACAACAAATCTCACAAGCAGCTGGGATAATTCTTGAAGATTCTTTTTGCTGACACAAGTTTCTGTGCTTTGGGAGTGCTGCTGAGAGTGTGGTGGCTATGCTGGGCTCCAGTTTGGCCCGAGGAAAGTGTCTGCAGTGTGATGCCTGCACGTCACATTTGGGTCTCTTACAAATCTTAACTCTCAGCATTTTTTCCCTCTTAGTTTTAGCAGACTCTTCAGTTCCTCAAGCACTACAGCTAAGAAACCAGAGCCTCCTGTCAACGTTAAGTACAATGCTCCCACCTCGCACATCACTCCCTCGGTCAAGAAAAGAAGCAGCACCTTATCTCAGCTCCCCAGTGACAAATCGAAAGCCTTCGAGTTCCTCAGTGAAGAGTAAGGCATTTGGCTTTGCAGTGCTGGTCTGCTCTAGCAAGTGCTGCCTTGAGCTCCATAGCCTGCTCTGGGCGAGCTGGCATGTTCTGAGTGCTGTGCTTGAGGGGTCAGCATAGTGCAGCTGGGCACCTGGTGCAGTGTGATGCCCTTCACAGGAGCACCGTCGGGCACAGGGAACAGCTCGTGCTGCTCTCTCCTGCACCAATGGTGTCGCTAACCAGGGCTGTGCAGGTACTTCAGTACACAAACAGAAGAGCCTGAGCCAGGCTAACAAATGTCTGTGCTTCATTTTTGCCTCCTGTACTTCTTTCTAGCAGTACATCCTTTTGGTTTACACCTTCTAGAGCTCCCAGTGGCAGTCCATAGCCCAAGTTAAATCTTCCCTGAGGAGGCACTCTCTGGCTCTGCCTTAGAAATAGCCCCCAGGAAGCCTGCTGTTCGCTAGGCCATGTGTGGGGAGCCAGAGCTTCCCCAGCGACCTTGCCTGCTGAGTGCAGTGCAGCTGCCTTCACACACAGCCTGCTGAAGAGCACAAATGAAGGGTTCTTGGTGCTGCTTCCCCCCCAGAACGGAGGCCAGCCTGGCGTCCCGCCGGGAGCAGAAGCGCGAGCAGTACCGCCAGGTGAAGGCTCACGTGCAGAAGGAGGACGGCAGGGTGCAAGCCTTTGGCTGGAGTCTACCTCAGAAGTACAAGCAGGTATGGTGTGCTCAGACAGCCTCGCCTTCTGGGGGGTTTGAACACTGCTGTTGGAGGGATTCCAGCGCTGCTCTTCATGGAGCCGTAGCAGCCAGGAGCGGCTCTTAGGAAGACCACCACAGAGAGCTCTTGGTGGTGTGTGGCACTCTGATCAACTGACCCTACAGTTGCAGACCTCTTCTACAGGGGAGAGCTTTGCTGTTTGTTTTTTGTTTTTTCATCTAGGCGGCAAATGGTGGCCAGGGTGAGAATAAGATGAAGAACTTGCCTGTACCTGTTTACCTGAGACCTTTAGATGAAAAGGATACCTCTATGAAGGTAGGATACTTAACAGCACTGATCCAGGGGCTTGGACTGCCTCTAGCTTGAGTAGTTTTATTTTAGACTTTCTTTTTAACTGAAGTTGGTGAGATTTCAAATAAAGTTTCAGTGAGGTTAGAGAGGCACAGGTGAATCAGAACTCCAGCTTCAGTAAAGTGCATGGCTCCAGAGCTAACAAATGCCTTACAAGGCAGTACAGACAGATGGTGGCTCTGAGCTGACTCAGCCTGTGTCATGCTGGTGGTGTCCTCCTTTTGAGCGGAACACTGAAGTGAAGTACTTCTTTTTCTCTCAAGCTGTGGTGTGCTGTAGGGGTGAACCTCTCAGGAGGGAAAACACGAGATGGTGGCTCGGTGGTTGGTGCTAGTGTGTTCTACAACGATGTGACTGGAGTCGACGCAGAGGGAAACAAGCGGCAAACAGGATCTCAAAGCAGCTTGGACAGGCTGGACCAGGAGCTCAAGGTAAGGGTCCTCTAAGGCATGTTGCATGGTGTGTGCAGTTAAACATCTGCCATGTGTCTGTAGATCAGTTAAACACTTCATAATGAGGCTTTTTGCTAACAGATTTTGCTTGGGTAGTCATCAGCCCCAGGTGTTTGGGTTATTGAAGTCAACCACAAAAGCACTCTGGTCTGCTGTGAAGAACATCTGTTACATAGCTGTCCCTGTCCTGACTGCCATCTGAGGAGGGCTTTAGGTGCCTCGGCCATTGCTGGTCTGGTCTGCATATTTCTGTGGAGCAGCAATGAATGGGGTTCATGTTAAGGGCATAAAGCCAAAGGCCTGCTTTTGCAGTGCCTTGGGACACATCCCATCACTCTGATGGTACTGGGCCTAGTGGCTGGCACTAAGCAGTGTTCTTCTGCAGCTTCACACTTGCTTGACTACTTGGGCAGTGTCACTGCTTTCTATCATTCCCTACACCAGTACTAAATGAGTGAGTTTCATAACATAAATACCTGGAGCCTGCAGTTTTACAGCATCCTTAAAGGTGCTTACTTGTTTCTTATCCTGTAGTTGATGGTGTGAAGAGCATCCAGGATCAAAGATGGGAGCTCCATACTTGTTCCCCTTCCTGCTGTTACTCATTTCTGTTTTGCCTTTATTCTCCCTCAGGACCAGCAGAAGGAGATGAAAAATCAGGAAGAGTTATCCAGCCTGGTTTGGATCTGTACAAGCACACATTCTGCTACAAAAGTTATCATCATTGATGCCAACCAGCCAGGAAACATCCTGGATAGTTTCATTGTCTGCAACTCTCACGTGCTCTGCATTGCCAGTGTGCCAGGTAAGGGTTTGGCAGGTTCAGCTCCTGATTTTTCAACTGCATCTTGTTCAGGTTCTCTTCTGCAGTGGAAAGCCAAAGAGTTGATCAGTGTGACCAGATGCTGCTGCAGCACAGTCATGAAGTGCTTGGTGCCAGGGAACACCATTTGGTTTCTGCTGTGCTGCTCCACTGCTCAGTTAGCTCCTGGTCTAAATTAACTCAAAGGTCGAGAGATGTCAGCAGCCACCACCAAGGACATGAAGTGTGCAGTAGTGGCAATGTTTTGTGGAGCTGAGCTTCACAACATTGAAGTACGTTGGCTTTTGAGGCCTCTTCAGCCTCCTGAAGACAAGCAGCAAGTCTTGGAGCTTCCTGTAGAGGGAATCCTTGTGTCGAGGATAGTGAGCTGAGGGACATCAACAGAGGACATGGCTCTGGAGTGGAGCTGTGTGCTGTTGGAATTCTTGCTGCTCGGCTCACAGGAGTCTGTAGCACCAGTTCCAGCAAAGCAGCTTTGTTTGGTATACTCAGGAGAAATGTCTTTGCAGTGGAGCTGGAGGCTCCGCTCCACTGAATCTGTGTATAGCTTCTGAAATCAGACCAGCAGAGAAGAGAGTCAAATACAGTCCAGACTTTAAGAAACCAAGAGCAATATTCTGAGTCTGAAAAGTGTTTGGTAGCATTGTACAGGTGAGCAACAGCTTTCCTTTAGTTACCTTCTTCGTAAAGGTGTGGGTGGGTTCTGCCCCTGCACACAGGCAGTTAGGAAGCTGCTGTTAGTGGAGGACCCATTTGAAGTGGAAATGAAGGAGTTGGAGGAGTTTGCAAGTGGCAGTATGGTTTGTGACATCCAGATGTGCAGATGCTGCTGTTGCTTTTTGTGACAGCATCTCTAATGTCTGCTCAGACAGGCTTGCAGCTGGGTGTGTGTGTTCCACCTCAGGTACTCAGCTCGCTGGTGGGTATTCACCTGTACCCCCACAACAAACACCAGCTGGATCTCTTTTAGGGGCAAGGGAAACAGACTACCCTGCAGGAGAAGAAGGATCTCAGGAAGCAGACCCCAGTCAAGTGGACAAGTCCTCTCTGTGTGGGAGCATGACCAGCAACAGCTCTGCAGAAACAGACAGCTTGCTGGGAGGCATCACAGTGGTTGGCTGCACTGCAGAGGGTGTCACAGGAGCACCCATAGCTCATGATGCCAATGGGAGCTCACCAGTGGCAGACAAACAGCCAGGTAGGACAGTCTGCCAGGGCAGCCAGACCCCACCAGGTGTGACTGAGAGGTGCATGGTGTGAGTGTTTCATGGACTGCTTGGCTGTGAGGGTGGTAACAGCACAAATGGTGCCTGAGGCATGCTTGGAAGGCTGAAGCAGTTGCACTGGGTGCTTGTAGCTGAGAGCTGGGTGGAGGGTCAGGTTCCATGGGCATGGACAAGTGCTGCTCTGGGGTACTCTTGGGAGAGCTCTGTCTTGTGAGGAGACTGAAAAGAGCTTTTAAGTGGTTCAGTATTGGAAATGGCAGCTGTTGTATGTGGGTACAAGCCTTAAAGGCTTACTAGAGGTTGTAGTGTTTGCTTCCCAGACCTTCTCAGTATTTCCTGCCACAGGCACTTCACAGCTCTTTGGGGATGTGGCTGCTGACGGGAGCTGTGGATTCTGGATTTGTTCCCTGCTAGCCAATTCAAGGGCAATCTGTGCCCTCAATCACTGACTTTATACTTTGAGCAACTGAGAATTCTTTTGCAGCTGATGAAAGCTTATTTCAATTCTTATTCCATAGATACTGCAACTGAAAATAATTCAGTAGAGGAGAACATTCCAACAGCAGAGGAGGCAACAGAAGCAACAGAGGTCAGTGCAGGAACAGGAGAAGATGCAGCTGATATTGCACAAACTGGAGTCTACACAGAGCATGTCTTCACTGACCCTCTGGGAGTGCAGCACACAACTGAGGCCTCTCCAGTCTACCAGCCTAGGTAGAAAGTCTCCATCCTCCCATTTCTGGCAAAGCATTGAAAGCAGTGTTTGTAGGAGCACAGCAGGGGTCAGTCACCTCTTTCTGGCTTGTGAAGTGTGTTGAGGTTTATGTCAACGGTCTTGATATAGGACACTACACTTTGCCTGCATGGAAGGGTCACCTAAGTGCAGTCTCCTGTCTGAACTCTCTCCCTTGAGTACAGACACCTCCAGAATGGAGCAGCAAGTGTCTGCCAGCCTGGTACCAAGTCCTCTCACAGGCATGGTTAATTTGCCTCTTTGGATGTCTAAATCAATGTGAGTTGCACTCCTTGCTTGCAGGCAGCTGGTGGCTCAGGTGAAGTTTCTTCTCTCAGAGCAGTCACTCTGTAGTTAGAGGAGAGAAGGACCTTGAAAGGCATCAGCATTTCAGATCTTCAGGACACTTCACTCTCCACACCCCAGCAGAAAAGGATCACAGTGTTTTTTTAATAAGTAGTTCTGATGTTGTAACACTTCTGCCAGTCCACTGACTGGAACCCGAGGAGTTTGTGCAAGCCAGTGTGCACTTGGAGGCGTTCTTGGTATTGATGCTTTCACCTCTCTCACTTCCTGCACAGTCGCTGGGTGCTTAAATACTTGTGGACTTCCAAATGCAGTCTAGAAGCTGGCAGCAGTGAAGTAAGGCCCTGGGTTCTGACTAGAGCAGCCTGTGCACTTTATTCTCTGTATTCTAACTGCTTTGCTGTTCTGTTTGTTGTTGGTTTTCAGTACTGAGTCAGAGTTGTATAAAGATGTTGCAGTTTTGCCAGCCGAGCAAGACCTGGTGAGAGAAGAAGCACAGAAGATGAGCAGCCTGTTACCCACCATGTGGCTTGGGGCACAGAACGGATGGTAAGGAAATGCTCAGCTTGGTCAGGTGCTTTGGAAACAGACTTATCTTGCTGCTTGTGCCTGCAGGCCTGAAGACTCTCTCCAGTCAAGATTAAGTGCAAGAACTCAGGAGAGCCTAAATTTGCACACTTTGCTACACTTAAGCATTGTAGAATTGACTGCACATGGTGTAGGTGATCAGAAAGCTCTTCCTGGCAGACAACACTGACCTGCAGAAACGTTTTGGCCAGCTTGGTTTTTTTTGTAGTCACAGGAATTGATCTGGTCTGGTAAATTCCATAACTGTCACTCATGACATCCATTGTCCCTTTGCCTGCAGACCTGTCTGCAGAGGAGTTGGTCGTGGGTTAGGTCTCTGAAGAACCACTCTGCTGCTCTGCTCAGGGATTTCTTCCTCGCAGTCCATACGTAGTTTTCAGTGGAAAATGAAAACTGTGTTCTCTCTTTGGTGGAGTTCAGTTATAGGGGATTTGCTTGGGTGGTTTTCCTGTCTGCTAGACCTTTCCTAGTGCTTTAATCCCTCCTGATTTGTCTTTGCAGCCTGTATGTTCATTCGTCAGTGGCCCAGTGGAGGAAATGTGTTCATGCCATTAAACTTAAAGATTCTATTCTCAGTATTGTGTAAGTCCTGAAAGAATGTCCTGTAACTCATAATGAACTGTTCTTAAAGTACTTGCAAAGTAGTCTGATGTTTCCTCCTGGGCTGTGGGGGATGTCGGTGGCCTGGAATGCATGCATGTTCTCTGGGGCAGTGGAACACCTCTGGGGAGTAAGGAAGATGAAAGGAGTTCTGTAACCGTTGGAAATCAGCTCAGATGCTGAGCTGCAGCTGTGTGCTCCAGGCAGTTCTAGGTTGTTAGCCTTGGTGTTTCCTGCAGGATTGTAACTAGATACAGTTCAGGCTTCCTGAGCTGGGTTTTGATTCCTATTGCTGACCCTTCTGAGCTGCAGCACAGAAACCCCAGCAGCAGGGCCAGTAGTTGTGCTGCAGCAGGGAGTGTTTGTAGCTTACTTTAGTTCGCCCCCTGGGCAGTACAGCCTAACCGTGTGTCCTTGTGCCGCCTTCTCTCCCCAGACACGTCAAAGGGATCGTTCTGGTGGCACTGGCTGATGGCACGCTGGCGATATTCCACCGGGGAGTGGGTAAGCATTCTGCCAGCGCGGCACGCAGGGAAGCTGTGGCAGCACTGGGGGAGAAATGTGCCATTTGGGAAACGATTCCCAGGGCCTTTCCCAGGTTGTCCTGGGAAACCTTTCTAGTATTTCACCTGCAGTTCCAGGAACCATTTTTGCACTGTCTGGTGCATCCCTGGGATTTTCTGTCCTCCTGAGAAGGAGAGTGGGATGTATCTGGGCTGGTCAGTCAAAAGCCAGTGCTAAAGTCTACTTCAATCATAGACTCTTGCTTTTCCATCATGCTCCACAGCTCTGTCTTCTGTCGCTAGAGTTAGTCTGTGGCCAAGAATTTCTGCCCAAACCACTCCTCACCAAGCTCTGTTCTTCAGCCTCCAGAATGAAGCCTTGGAGGGGAAGGTCTTGCAGTGGGCTCCTGGAAGCTAGCTGCTGGCTTGTTTCTGCAGGCTCTCTGCTCGCTTCTTCTGGAACTGAAACCCCTGTGCTCAGCAGAGTTACAGAGGTTGTGTGGCACTAATGCAGATGCTGGGGAGATGCATCTGGGGTGAAGTCACTGTGGGTTTGGGGGAGTTTGGGTGTTCTGAAATTCAGACTCTAGTGGCTTCAAATTCTTAATCTCAGGAAAGTGTCAGTGATTGTCTGTGACTTAGCTCAGTCTACAGAAGAATTTTACTTGGTCTTGGATTGACCAAGCTGAGGATATTCTGGCAGATTTCAGGTGCCTGTTGTAAGGCCTTGCCCTGTGTTTTAAAGGAGCCTTGCTGCACTGGGCAGCGTCTCTGTCCAGTCAAGCAGTCGATGCCAGCTGCCCTGTGGCTAGTTGCTGCTTGCAAGGCAGACTAGTGCCTACCCAAGTAAAGCTTTTAGCACTGGGTAACTTGCCTTCCAAGGGTTCTGCTGTGTTTTGGACACAAGTCACTGCAGCCTGCCTGTGCTAGCAGGAAAGCAGCCATCAGGATGCTGGCAGTTCAGAGCCAGTGCCTTCGTCCTTGGGGAGGAGCCTATCGGTGCTTTTGTATCATCACAGTGCAGTTAGACCACTCGGGTATTCCCCTGTACTCTTGACTTGTGTAAGCCCAGAGGAACTCATGTTCTGCTTTGTGTTTCTTTTCCTTCTGCCTGTAAAGATGGCCAGTGGGACCTGACGAACTATCACCTCCTAGACCTGGGCCGGCCGCATCACTCCATAAGGTGTATGACAGTGGTACATGACAAGGTCTGGTGTGGCTACAGGAACAAAATCTATGTTGTTCAACCAAAGGCCATGAAAATAGAGGCAAGTTAAAATGCTTTAGTTCACATCTAGCTGGCCAAGAACTGGAAAGCCTCCTTGTGCAGAGCCTGTAGGGCTGGCTCCCAGCTCATTCTCTCCACAAACACCTCATTATGTTCTTCTCCCACCTGAAACCTTCTCTCTAATCTGGCTCTGCACACTTCAGAGGTTTGTATCACAGTATCACCAAGGTTGGAAGAGACCTCACAGATCATCAAGTCCAACCCTTTACCACAGTGCCCAAGGCTAGACCATGGCACCAAGTGCCACATCCCAACCTTGCCTTGAACTGCCCCAGGGACGGCGACTCCACACCTCCCCGGGCAGCCCCATTCCAGTGTCCAATGACTCTCTCAGTGAAGAACTTTCTCCTCACCTCCAGCCTAAATCTCCCCTGGCACAGCCTGAGGCTGTGTCCTCTCGTTCTGGTGCTGGCCACCTGAGAGAAGAGAGCAACCTCCTCCTGGCCACAACCACCCCTCAGGTAGTTGTAGACAGCAATAAGGTCACCCCTGAGCCTCCTCTTCTCCAGGCTAAACAGCCCCAGCTCCCTCAGCCTCTCCTCGTAGGGCTGTGCTCGAGGCCTCTCCCCAGCCTCGTCGCCCTTCTCTGGACACGCTCAAGCATCTCAATGTCCCTTCTAAACTGGGGGGCCCAGAACTGAACACAGTACTCGAGGTGTGGTCTGACCAGTGCAGAGTACAGGGGCAGAATGACCTCCCTGCTCCTGCTGACCACACCATTCCTGATGCAGGCCAGGATGCCACTGGCTCTCTTGGCCACCTGGGTACACTGCTGGCTCATGTTCAGGCAGGTATCAATCAGTACCCCCAGATCCCTCTCTGTCTGGCTGCTCTCCAGCCACTCCGACCCCAGCCTGTATCTCTGCATGGGGTTGTTGTGGCCAAAGTGCAGCACCCTGCACTTCGAGCTATTGAACCCCATCCCATTGGACTCTGCCCATCTGTCCAGGCGGTCAAGGTCCCGCTGCAGAGCCCTTCTGCCCTCCAACCCAGCCACATCTGCCCCCAGCTTAGTGTCATCTGCAAACTTGCTGATGACTGACTCGATGCCCTCATCCAGATCATCTATGAAGATGTTAAAGAGGATGGGGCCCAGCACAGATCCCTGAGGGACACCACTAGTGACTGGGTCCGGCCCTCCAGCCAGTTCCTAACCCAGCACAGAGTGTTACCATCCAAGCCATGGGCTGACAGCTTAGCCAGCAGTTTGCTGTGGGGGACAGTGTTAACCTCAAAGGTGCTGTCCTGCAGTTACAGAAGAGTTTGTTTATAGAAGGTGTGAGCTGGTGGTGCTGCAGTGCTGCCTGTGTGACATGGCACACAGGGTGGCCAAGGCTTCTTTCTGAAAGCCATTAGCAGCATCAGTGCCTCAGCCTCTGCTGATTGGCCTGAGACATGGGCCACAGCTCTTCTGAAAGTATCCTCTGCTTTTGTGAAGAGGACTACATATGAACACTGGAAGCATCTCATCCAGCAGTGCTGCTCTGCCAGGGGCTAGAATGTGTTTGGCACAGGTGGCTTGGCTGGCAGGAGCAAGGCTGGCACAGCTAGGAGCAAAAAACACTTAGTAAAACCCACTTTGCTGTGGCAGGAGGACCTGGGACCAGACAGGCTCCACGGTAAATGGAGGTGGAAGGCAGAGCAGGCTGGGCTGTGATACACAGATGAGGACCCAGCAGGACAATGTGATTGAGCTCCCAGCCCAGGGGGCAGTCAGCATTGGTACCTGTACTTTGCCAGCTCCCGGTGGCAGCTGTAGCCAAGCACAGCCCTGGCTGCTGCTGGCCTGCAGGGCTCGGGGCTGGCGGAAATGGCCGGTGCAGGAGGTGCAGGGACGCCTCGCACACTCCTGCCTTTGTCTCTTCTGATTTCAACCTCCCTCTTTCGCAGAAGTCCTTTGATGCACACCCGAGGAGAGAGAGCCAAGTGCGGCAGCTGGCCTGGGTGGGGGATGGGGTGTGGGTGTCCATCCGCCTCGACTCCACCCTGCGCCTCTACCACGCACACACCTACCAGCACCTGCAGGACGTGGACATTGAGCCTTATGTCAGCAAAATGCTAGGTAAGGGGGTGAGAAAGCTGCTGTGCTGGTGCACCTCTCGCTGTCCAGAGCCTGCTCCTCCTGTTCTGGATCAGGCATTGTCCCTGCAGATGAGGGCCGCTCAGAGCAGGCCTGTTAGCAGCCTGATGCCTGAGCTGTCCCTGACAGCCCGCAGCTGAGGCACAGGGTGGTTGGGTTGGGCAGGCATCAAGAGACACTAAAACCTCTTTTTTTTTTGACTGAACCAATGCCTTTCTTTGGAGCTGAGTGAGAAGAATCCATTGCTTGCCTGGAAAAGTACCTCTGCAAAGTCCAACTGCAGAATGGGGAATGTTGCTTGGGCTTGAGGCTAAGCAAGCATTCTGATTTCTCATTGATGCTGTGTAAGAGCAGTTTGACCACCTACAGAACACAGAGGTCACTGGGCCATGGGGAACCCTCCTTAAGCAGCTGTCGTGCTGCTGCCTGCCTGGCCAGCCTTCCTCACCCCACCACAGTGCTCATGGATGGGGAACCCATGTCAGGGAATGAGAAGCCATTGCCTGACCCCTATAAATCACCTGCTGGTTGTTGTGTGAAAAGCTGCCCTGGTGCTGCAGGCCCTCAAACGGAGCCATTACAACTTCTGTGCCTTTCTCACAGGCAATTTTAGTCACTGTCTGGGTTCACAACTTGTGCTTGAGGCCCTTTTTAGGTTACCTTTGCAACTTCAGAGCACTCCTCTACCTTGTTTCTGTTTGAAGTGGGAGGGAGTTTTTATCTGCATGGTTTGGGAGCTGGAGTTAAGATTCTGTGTTATAGAACTAAAATTATTCTTGCTCATAATTTTTGATGAAAAGCATCTCTTGTTTTTAGGTACTGGTAAACTGGGATTCTCGTTTGTGAGAATCACAGCTCTTATGGTGTCTTGTAATCGTTTATGGGTAGGAACAGGAAATGGTGTCATCATCTCCATTCCATTAACAGAAAGTAAGTAAAATATCAATTAATAGCTCTGTGCTCTATGCTGTCGACACACAGGCTGCTCCCCGCCAGGCAGGCGCTTGCTGATGGGCAGAAAGCTTCACCCCTAGGTCAGAGTGGTTCAGGTTGTGACAGATGGGCCAGAGTGACGTTTAGCACCTGATCTGTGAACGTGACTGCAGCAAAACCCCACAGCTCCAAAGTCTCCTGCAGTCCAGTGTGAGCAAAGCTGCTGTGACTGGAATGGAGAGACTGCCTGAAGCCTCAGGGCTGTTCAGAGCTTTAGCACCATTCCAGAAGTGTGTTGCTCTAAGAGATGGCTTTAGTTTTCCAATTAATGTTATTTTTGATTGTTATAGGATCACCAAAATGTGTTTCTGTTTGATCTGAGCAGGTTGATGTTGCTGCTAATACAATTTGATTGGCTTGAGTTCTTGAGAATTCATCAGCAGGCTGGCACAAGGGAGTGGAGCAGCTTTAAAGGGCATGTTCACAGTTACAGGAGCTGTAAACACACTCTGCCAGCAGGGCTCTGACTGCCAAGGACAACTCCAGTTAGCAAGCTCTGCTGAATGACAGACCCCAGACTCTTGCCACAGGCTGAGCTGCCTGGGGCTGGCACAGAAAGCATTCCGACATGGGCCCTTAAACTTGGGGAGAAGGGAAAGGCCCAGTCAAAGGCAAAACAAGTCTTAGCTAGGAAGAGCTTGGGAAGAATCTGTGTGGAAATTGACTGCATTTGAAACAACAGAAAACCAAAAGCCCCAAAACTTGTGCCCAAGACTCCTGCCGGGGCACGGGTGGGTAGCATTAGTCTGAGGGTGAAATCCAGCACTTGGACAGTCCCCATTGCACTGCTGTAGAAAGCACAGTGCCAGGGTGAAGGGTTAGGGAGTCTGACAGTGACCCCCTCCTGTGTCCCTGCTTTGTTGGACAGCTCATGATGCACTGTTCCCATGCTGTTCCATTGCATTCTCCATCCATCCAGTGAGTGTCTCTTTTGCATTGCATGAGTGTCCCAAGGAAGGGCAGACTTCCTGTCACCATTCTGAGAGGGCATAAGTCATGCTTTCAAAAACTAGAGCTCTCAGTTTGCACAAAGCTCGATGTAATGTTTCCAGAGGAGTTTGGTTTCAAAGAGCACTGAACAGGCAAAAATCCCTCTTCAAGCTGCTTGGTTTCCTTTCAGTTTTACTAGCTGCTGATGAGCCAGAAGACCTTTGTGGGTAGCTTGGTGGTGGGTTTGAGAACCCTTCTTGCAGAAATTGGTTTTCAAAACCAGTCCCATCCTTCCATTAGCAGCTGCCCATCTCAGTGCCCTGGGTCTCAGCAGCAGGGCAGCCTCAGGTCTGCAGGTGGTGGCTCAAGGAGTACCTGAGCACAGGAGCTGCCTCCTGCCAAGCAAAGAGAGAAAGAGGAAATGTTGCTAACTCACTGCCAGCCTGGCAGCCACGAAGCACAGGCACGTGGCAGTGCTTCCCTTGTCCATTTGGTGCTGAAACTTTGGTAACAAGATACTGATTTTGTGACTCTTGATCTCCTGTAATGAGATGTTTGCTGTTCTGATGAGCCCAGATGTTGAGCTCTACCATAGCAAAAACCAACCTGCAAGAGTGGTGGGTTCTCATTAATCCTTCTCCTCTGCTGTCGTACCTATCCATTTCCCCTCTCCTCCTTTCTCACTTTAGCTGTAATCCTCCACCAGGGACGTTTACTGGGGCTGAGGGGTAAGTGCAGATCCTGAACCAAAATCTATTTTCAGGCTTCTAATAGCCACTCCGAGGCTGTTCCCACTCCTCATAGATTTACCCTCTGTATGTTCCTAAATGTTTTTCCACTTGCAGTTACTGCATTGCAGCAGTTTTATGTTTGCTAAATGGCCACAAATCTGCTCAGCAGTTTAGTATTTCATCCTGTGTTGCAGCTGAACTTTCATCCAGACTCTTTTTCTTGCAGCCAGTGTGATCCCATACCCTATAACTGTGTCATTAATCCACACCATTTGCTGTCTGGTCACCAATCACCGTTTCTTTCGCTCCTTTGATGGTCTCTGGAATGGAGAAGGCTTGTCTGGCTAGCACAAGTGCTCCTCTGAAACCTCTCCCTAAATCCCAGTTGCAGAACTGCAGGAGGGTAGCTCCTCTGTGCCCACGGGTGGCTGTCTGTAGAGACCTCTTGCTGGCAAGGGGACACCCTGCAATGAGTTGGAGCATCCCTAACTCTGTGTCAAAGCACTTTGATTTGCTGATGCTGAAGGACATCAGAGGTGCTTACTGGAAGCAGAAGATGCAGTCCTGACCCAAATTGTGCTCTCCAAAAGCAGGCTGATGAGAAGCTGGTGTTGATGCTAGACTAGTAAGAGCCCTGCTCCATTTTCTGATGGACTTCCAATAACGACGCATGCCACCTTTTTTCTTTCCAGCTCTGTCTTGAACTGGCATTGCTGCCCTCCTGTCTCATTGTTCTGAGTTGGCTTTAGCTTGTAGATGGTACATAAGGCTCCTTAACAAAGGCCAGGCCTGTGCCCGGCGTGCAGCAGCATGACCTATTCCTCTTCCACAGCCAACAAGGTGGCGGCAGGCTGCAGCCGCCCGGGCAGCGTCATCCGCGTCTACGGTGACGAGAACAGCGACAAGGTGACCCCGGGCACCTTCATCCCCTACTGCTCCATGGCACACGCGCAGCTGTGCTTCCACGGGCACCGCGACGCCGTCAAGTTCTTCGTGGCAGTGCCTGGTGAGCCTTGGGTGCCGCTCTCGGGGGGAGGTTTCCCTTGCACCTTGGCTGCTCAGTCAAATGCAGCTTTTGGGCAGCCAGCGCAAGTGTGAAATGGTGCGGGCAGGAGGCCTTCTGTGCCACTGCCAGGGCTGCTCTGAGGGCACTGCTGGTCAGTCTGAGGGAGAGGAGTGCTCACAAAGTGCTTTGCTTCCTTCTGGAGTGAGGGAGTGCTTGTTGAGAAGGTCCTCTCTGGGAGTCTTGTTGACCCAGCCAGGAAGGGTGAGCTACAAAGGTAGAAGCCCCCAAAGAAAAGAAGCTGTTGGGGAGGCTGAGTGTCCTGGAAGCTGCTGTGCTGGTTGGATCCACGCCCCAGGGGGCAATGTGCAGCTTGTGCGCAGGAAGTAAAGGGCAGGGCTGTGCTTGGTGGACTCACCTGCACAGAGTCACCTGTAAGACTGCTTTGTGCAGGGGGATCTACCAAGAGGCATTGAATTCTCTGATTTCATGGAACTGGCCTGACCAGGATCTTTGGGAGCAAGTCTGAGCCAAGCCAGCTCTGCGCCTTGCTGAAGGGATGCTGGAATCCACACCTAGGTGTATCCCTGGGCCTTAAGTCTGTCATCCAGGGACCAAATGCAGGTGACACTATTGTGAGATGTGGCATAAAAAAGTGTTCTGTTTTTCTAATCCAGGTCAAGTTGTTAGCCCACAAAGTAGCAGTGGAACAGAGCTAACAGCTGATAAACCAGCCCAAGAGTCCTTCAACCAGAGTCCCTTAAAGTCCATGTTGGTGATAAGTGGTGGAGAAGGGTACATCGACTTCAGAATGGGTAAGAAAATGTAGGTTAAAATCAGATGTAAGCTGCTCATGCTGCCAGGTCACCAACCACATGGTGACTGCAGAGTGCATTGCTGTGGTCAGACAGAGCCCTGACTTGAGTGAGTCTGAGAACAGAAATGCCTTTGTTTTACACATCACCTTCAACTTCTTCCAGACAGCTTTGATCTCTGAGCTGCCCATGCAAGAGGCTGCATTTAAAACTGCTTTGGAGTGTGCACCACCTTCCAGTCTGACTTTGACATGTTAGTCTTCTGTCTCAACCCCCCTAGTCAGTGAAGCGTGCAGTGAGCATAAAAGCAGTCATGTATGACGTGAAGAACATCCCAGATGCACTTGCTCTGGAGTGGCAGGAGCAGATTTGCTCAGTGGTGTCTTTGTCTGCCCTTATTTTAACCACTGCTGCGTTTGGAAGGTGCTCTGCATGATCCAGCCCAGGGAAGGTTTGTGCCATCATGTGAGGCTTACGTGGGCACTGCTAGGGGAATGGAACAAAAGGAGAGTGGCTGTGGCTCTGCTGGGGGCTTGGACTAGATGGTCTTTCAGGTCTCTTCCAACAGGATGCTTTCTGTGATCTCTGCTGGGGGCTGCATGTCTGACTGCAGCTCAGGTTCCTGTTCCTCTGCCTTCAGGAGTTCTCAGTAGTGTAGAAAGTGGAGTGTCACCGAGCTGCAGTGAAGAGTGTGACCAACCATGGCAGGCTCAGGAGTCCTGCAGCAGCCCTGCACTGTGCACTGTTGGTTCTGACTGCCCTGAGCATGCTCTGCTCTGAGCTCAGGGCAGATGCTACCTTCAGAGAGCTGTGCTTCCAACCGAGCTGTCACTGGGTGGCTCTGTGGGGTGTTCATTCTGGGTTTATTGTCTGCCTGGTTGTTTTTCAGGTGATGAAGGTGGAGAATCTGAACTCCTTGGAGAAGCTCTACAACTTGAACCTTCTGTAGCCAAAGCTGAGAGAAGTCACTTGATAGTGTGGCAAGTCATGTGTGGCAGTGAGTGAACCTGTAGGATGCAGCTGGAGACCTTAAACAGAAAAAAAAAAGCTTCTGCATGTTTTTTAATTTGTGGAACCTGTTTCACTACATGATGTTGGAGCCTTTCTTTGCTCTTTAACTTTCTGTTGCAAACCTTCATACTTTAACTGCAGGAGTGAGCTTGTGCTGTTTTACCGCACCCGTGCTCCGTGGGCACTGCCGGGAGGTCAGATCTGTCTCAGACCTGGCACACAGCTTGGTGAGCAGCTGAGACCTGTGTTGTGCTGTGCCACAGCACTTGGGGGAGTTCACCTGAGTTCAGCTCTCTTGCAGCTGCCTTCCGCTGGACAATGCTTTGAATAAAACAGCAAAGTTGTTCCCAGAGCAGTAAGAAATTGGCAAATTCTGGGATGGATTGCTCAGGCTCATCCAAACGCTGTGTGAGGGCTGAGGCAGGCTGTGACTGCAGGTTAATTGGGTGCACTCTCAGAGTCTGGGTGGTAGGGGAACTGCAGAGAATTACAGTGGCAATGTTGACATAAAATCAGAGATCTTCACTATGGAGCTCCACAGCTTGGGTGCTGCTGCCCTCGGGCGGTGAGCAGTGTTGAGCAGAGAGGGCTTTCCTCTTCCTGACGTGGCAAAAACTTGGCTCCCGAGGTTTGTTTCTTGGATGGTTTACCTGGAAGCTGACTGTAAAATTCTTGACCAGGGGATATTTTTGTTTTTTCTTGTCTGAACTCTCTTTGTCCTGAGCACCAGAATGATCTTCTCTGCCTAGCTGGTCAGACTCATGAGGCACTACACGTGTGAAGGTTGGAGACCTTGATTAGAGCATGAGAAAAGACTGAGAGGTGCTACAGAGAAACGTTCTGCCCCCAGTGAGGCTGTAAAGGAGCTCCAGTGCCAGGCAATTAGGTACAAAATGTATTTTTTTGTAACCCACATACCCCATTTTGGTGTAAAAAGAAAAGAAACAGCATGAGCAGGTAGCTGACTCCCTTGCTGCAGCCAAGCAGGTCTGTGCCCACTGCCCTTCTCACCAGCTGTCCCTGTAGCCCTGAGGTGAGCTGGACACTGTCTTCCCGTTCACCTGCATCAGCTGCACACCCGTGGCCAGCACTTCATGGCTTCTGTGCTTCAGAAGGTTTTAAACCCCAGGTCTGTTCCTTCACTTAGGCTCTGGGGGGTGGAGGTGTTGGGGTCTCCTAGTGACCACCTGCATCTACACGCCAGAGGGTGGGACTGTTCTGCTCAGAGCAGGGAGGGGCAGGAGGAGCAGAGCAGTTGGAGAGCAGTGAAGAAAGACTCGATTTTAAGCCTGCCTAACCATTTTTATGCAATAGGAGCAGTTCTGGTCTATCAGGCAGCCATCTGGTTATCTATTTTCTTAGTTTTTTAACGGAACACATTTAGCTGAGGTCTGTTGTGTAAATACCTATTTAGGCAGCTTTCTCAGATGCATATCATAGCTGATAAACCAGAAGAGCTCCAGTCAGGTCTATTGGTTAGATTTCTATGTATAAAGACTTTTTAAAGCAACATATTTTGTACACAGCTGTTCCTCTCGTAAATATGTATCTAGGACATGAACTTCTGTAGTAAAAATCCTTATTAAAGATGTCTGATATCTCGGGAGTATTGTTCTCTTCCGATGCCAAGGGAGCATCTTCTCAGCATTTGCTTTCCATATTCATCTTTGATGGCACTCTTGGAGTGTTTTGACTGAAGTACGAAGTCTGGGAGCTTTGTAAGGAGTCTACAATCACAGCGAGCTGGGGGAGCACTCCTGGTGAGCCCTGCCCACGGCCGGGCCAGGGGTGCTGGGCACGAGGCACATCTGGCTTAGCACCCACCTGGGCCTCTCAGGAAAGTGCTGTGCAGAATCTTCACTGTGAGTGGGGCAGTTTCATTGCTTCTCCTGCCAGTTTCTTCTTTTTTTTGTCTTTGGAAAGCAGTCTTCAAAGTTGCTCCTCCCTGCTTGGCTGTCAGCTCTCTTGCTCCCAGGACAGAAGCGCACAATCCCCTCCCTGTCTGTCACCTGTAGCTGAGCTGTTCCCCACCTGCCTCGCTGCTGGCAACTCTGCACCTGCTTTTTGCCAAATGTACTGTGCCATCTTGGTGCCTTCAGGGGCCAGCTCCTGCAAAGGCTTCAGAGAATGTTTCAGTCCCCGTGCGGAAGGGTTTACGGACAGGTCAGCTGTTCACTGTGGGCACGGATCAAAGGCATTTCTCCTGGTCCTCACTTGAAAACCTTAACCCCTGGCCTCGGGTGCGGCACAGCAAATGAGTCCCTTTTGTCATCTCAGTGCTCTGGGATTCTTCAGCTCCGCTTTGAGTGCGGAACGAGGCACCCTAACCCCAGCACTGAAATGCCAACACTCCTGCAGCTCCCTCTGAAGAGTGTTTGTGGGGCCACACGTGTGGTTAAAGCACCTACACAGGAGCTAATCTCTTGGCAGCCACAGCTTGCCCATGGTTTGGAACGTTCTGAGCACACGCTGCAGCACATCACTTGCCTGGGCAAGGCTGTTTGCACGGTCCAGGTGACAGTGGTGAGCTGCTGCATCTTCCACCTCCCGTCCAGCGCAGCGATGACAGCCGAGCTGGCGGAGCGCGGACGCTTGCCCGCAGGCTGCCTTAGTCACCAGCAGCTGTGAGCCCTGTGCCACGCTGCCTGCGCCGAGGGAGGTCTGCCTGCCGGTGTCATTTATGTCTGTCTGAGCACTGCACAAGTTACCAAAGGGTTCAGCCTGACTTAGCACTCTTGTGAGCGGCCCTGTGGAGGGCAGACAGGACACGGTGAGCTCCAGCCTGGTTCTCTGGGGAGAGGAAATGTTCCTTGAGCAGGGTTCAGCCCATCCTGCACCTCAGAGCATTTTTCTGTGCACTAAATGTCTCTCCCACCCTCTAACAAGGTTAAGTTTCCTTTCTTGGTTTTGTTGCTGCACATCTCTCAATCTTTTAAGCATATTTTAAACATTTTATGTCTGTATCTGGACAGGTTTGTCTGCTGGACACTTTACGCTGCGTTTTACTTGCCTCTGTAATCCGAGCTGGCTCCCACAGCCTTGGACTTGCTGTCTGTTACAACTCGAGGCTTCTTTTCTGTGAGCAGAGAGCTCGGATAGCAGTGTAGTAATTTCAGTATTTATTTCTATTATTGAATCCATGGGGTTCAGAATGTAACTTTGTACATGAAATCTATATAAATATGTATATGAAACATCTCTGCTTCTGTCTCCTGTGTGCTCTCTCCTCCAGTTCAAAGGGTTTGAGGGCTCCACAGCTGGGGGTGCTGCACAGGCAGCAGTGTGCTGGGCCAGCCCCTGCCTGCTGGGACCCTGCTGCCTCAGGCTGGGCTTGAGCAAAAGCCCTGAAACAAAGCAGCTCCCTGCCTGGCTCCCAAGTGCTGTGCTCACACTCAGGCAGGCTTGAACCTGACCAGGACTCCAGAGAAGGCCCCAGAACTGCAGCTCAGGTCAGCAGGGGCTGCCCCTGGAGTTTAGTGTCAGGCTTTCTTAGCACCTTCCCAAGGAGCCACAGAGCTGCTCCGTGCTGCCTGGCACGGGCAAGGGGACACTCAGTGCAGAGGGTGAGCGCTTGGTGACCAGTGCATGGCCCCTGCAGAAGCAGAACCCTTGGCTGGGCACGGCTGTTTTGTTCTTTCCTGGCTCCTCTGCCACTTGCTAAACACCTTTGCCACAGCAGTTCAGCCTGAGCAGTAGGTGAGGAGCAGCCATGACACTGAAAATCCTGGAGGTAACCTCTGCTGCTGGGGAGTGCCAGGACCACCACCCACCCCCTGCCTACTGGGACCTCCCTCCTGGGCAGCAGGGAAGGGCCCAGGTGAAGCTGTTGCTGTGACACCTCTGGATGCAAACGCTCCATGTCTGCACCTGCAGGCAGAGGAATGGCTCTGGGTTCAGCCAGCACAAAGTGTCCTGCTGCCAGTGTTGTTGCAGCCTGAACTTGGATCACCTTGGTGCTTAAAAACCAAAACCTCTTTTCACTCCTTTCCTGGAGTCTCCTCACAGGCCTTTGTCCCTCCAGAGCAGAAGTACTGACGCTGCTCTCCTCAGGGCTTGCTCCTGGGATGTGTCCCCACGTGTGCTGTGCGGGTCCCATCGCTGTGCTGAGGTTATCCTGTAATGCTGTGGTGCGGAGATCTCTGGGAGTGCTGAAGCTCTTCTGACAGCCCCTCGGGTCTGGGTAAATCTGGTCTGAGAGAGAGGTGCCACCTGGAGCAGTGCTGGGGCAGGGCGCCATGGCCCTGGGACGCTGATGTGTGGAGCTGTCCTCAACAGCCAGGCCCCTGGGCAGGGCAGAGCTTTGGGAAGGTGTCTGGGCTGTGCCAGGCTGCAGGTAGCTGCTCGGAGCAGTGTGTCCAACATTCACAGCCCTGCAGGACCCGAAGGGGGTTTGGGGGGAGTTTGCTGCAAGTGACAGAACTCTGAGGGGTTTTTCCTGCCTTCCTCTGCTTGCCCTGTTTGAGCAGAGCAGTCTGCCTCTGAGCAGCTCCAGAAGTGTTGAGATCTTTTGGCCTCGGTGGTGGGAAGGGAGCTGCTGGGAAGTGAAGCAGGTTGGTGGTTGCGGTCTGTGACTGCGGGCAGGCGCCGAGGTGCGGTTGAACACGAGATGGTGCTCTTGGAATTCAGAGGCGAGATAGAGGCCTGGAGGGAAGGCACTGGAGTCTCTTCCCTGCCTTTCCACATCCACCTTTCCTCCGGCAGCTCTCCGAGGTGAAGCTGTTGTGGCAGCCGCCAAAGAGCAGCTCGGATGGTGGCTCTCAAGGTGGCTCTCCCTTGCCTTCTGTGCCCGGGGGCGTGTGAACAGCTCAAGGACAGAGCCTCTGAGCAGGTCGCTCAGCACCCACCCTGCACAGCTGCCCTGCAGCAGGCCGTGAAAAGCTGTGCCTGTTGGCACGGAGCGCTGCGAGCTGGAAGCTGCAAAGAGTTCAGCTGCTCCCCAGCCCCGTCCCTGCTGAGGGACCAGCACCAAACAAAGGAGCATTTCTCAGCACACTGGTTCCCCTCTTGCTCTGATTGCTGCCCCCAGAAGTCAGGTCCGGGCTGTGCCCGGGCGCCGCTGCTGGGCTCGGGTGGCGCTGCCCACGCAGGGGCAGGCAGGGCGCAAGCAGCAGCGCCGAAGGACCTTGGCGTCTGCCGCAGGAGAGCTGCGCTGCAAGAGGGACGCACAGAGGCTCCGCAGGGATCCCTGCTGTGCCTGAGGTAGTTCACCCTTCCTCACCACTGACCTGGGGGCACCGACGGGGCCCCCTGCAGCTGGGGCTGCTCAGGAGGTCAGCAGCAGCTTCCTCCTGGCACAGCAGTGCCCGTGAACAGCTTTGTTCGCCTCTTACGTGCAGCGGCGTCTGGGACCAGCACCAGAGCTCCCTTGTTCTCCTCCCACTGCCTGCAAATGTCTTTCTCTCTCCTCCCAGCCCCTGCTTTCTGACTACTTACATCTCTCTCTGGGCTTTGCCTTCTCAGCTGCTCATCCTGAGCTGACATCTGCTATCTGACAGTCCCCATGAGGGTTCCTGAACCCTGCAGCACAGGGCCCCCCACTGACCCTGCCATCTTCCCTTGCTCCCTGGCCCTCTCCTGAGGGTCTCTGCCCACCCGACTGCGACTGCCCCTTGGCTGTTATTTTTGCTGAGAGGTTTTGTTCTGCAGCTGTGATAACTTTCAGCTCATGCTGTGCTTTGCCTCATTTTAATATTGTTACTATCTCAAGCCTACTCCCTGTCATGCATTTGGGGAGTGGGCAGGAGACATCCAAGAATCTGGAGCCAAAAATAGAGAGAATGAGAGAAAATAAAATGATGCCTTTCAAGCTCTTCTGAGTCGAGCCAGTCTGGCTCTGCAGCCCCAGCAGGCTTCCTGGGCACCCAGGGGGATGCACTTCTAGCTGTGGTCACGCAGCCAGCACCCCTCTCCCCAGCCCCAGTGCTGTGCTCGTGCTGCTCAGGACCATGCTGGCTGTGCCAGGAAATCTGAATTCTTCTGAATCTCAGCCCCTGTGGCATCTGACTGGGTACCCAAGGAAGCTGGAATGTGCTGCTCTCTAAGGTCAGAGAATCATGGGATGGGTTGGACAGAATGGTTTGGGTTGGAAGGGACCTTTAAAGATCAGTCCTTGCCTCTCCTAGAATCATAGAATCATCATAGAATCATCCAGGTTGGCAGAGAGCTCCAAGCTCACCCAGCCCAACCTAGCACCCAGCCCTATGCAGTCAACCAGACCATGGCACTAAGTGCCTCATCCAGGCTTGGCTTCAACACCTCCTGCCATGGCCACTCCACCACCTCCCTGGGCAGCCCATTCCAATGCCAATCACTCTCTCTGACAACAACTTCCTCCTCACATCCAGCCTCAACCTGCCCTGGCACAGCTTGAGGCTCTGTCCCCTGCTTCTGTTGCTGCTTGCCTGGCAGCAGAGCCCAACCCCACCTGGCTACAGCCTCCCTGCAGGCAGCTGCAGGCAGCAATGAACTCTGCCCTGAGCCTCCTCTGCTGCAGGCTGCACACCCCCAGCTCCCTCAGCCTCTCCTCATAGGGTTTGTGTTCCAAGCCTTCACCAGCTTCATCACCCTGACCTTGGTGGTCACAGGCAGCTTTGGTACTGCTGGACCTCAGCTGTTCTCATCAGACTTCTTCACAGGAAGCCCCAAACCACCACAGCCCTCATGGTCTGCAACTGCTCTGGCTCCTCTTGGGCTCCTGATGGATTGAGCCATGGGTTTATTACTAAAACCTGTACCTATTCCACTTTGGCTTTCTATCTCCTGTCTCCCAGACAGAGATGTCCACAGCAAAGAAAAGGGCTCAGCCAAGGGCTGCTGCTGCAGGGATGAATTCCTGTTCCATCACAAGGTGATGCCTGTGTCAGAGGTTCCCGGGGAGCTGCAGCTAAGGTAATGAATTCTCTTCAGAGAGAAACTTTCCACTGGGTCACCTGCACAAAGTCCTCCATTGACAGAACCTAAACTGCCTTCAGAGGTGCTTCTGACTGACCTGGTCTGCACTGGCCTTGGGGTGGCACCTGCCTGCTCCTCTCTGGCCTTTACCCCCCTACAAGGGGAGCTGGATCATGGCTCGTCCCCTGGGAAATCCTCCTCCATGGCAGGGGTGAGAGGAGCATCGTGTGCCCAGCACAGGGTGCAGGCTGGTGAGGCCACAGCAGTGCCTGGTGTCAGCCAGGGGACCCTGCCCACATCTGTCCTGGGTGCTGGCATGGCAGGAGGCCAGGACATGGTGCCGGGGCTGTTACACCCCCAAGGCTGTCCTGTTGGCCTGGCTCTTGCTGGATGCCCCAAGCCACTTCCACGTTAGTGCTGGCCTGTGGCTCTGAGGGGTCACACCAAGGTTAGGTTTGGCTCTGCTGCTTCTGCTGCCAGCCCTGCTCTCAACTTTGTCTCTCTCCTTTTGGCCTTTTGTTTTCAGTTCCTCCTTGCTGTTTCCTGGGCTTGGCTCAGGCACCAGGGGTGAGCAGCTGAAGTGTTTTTGCCACATGTGGCACAAGCAGAGGCTCTGAGGGCACAGGGGATGGGCATCGTTCAGCCAGCAGCTGAAATTCAAGTGTGTGGCAGCTGAGCCCAAAATCTGAGCCTGGGCCCCAATGGCAGGGCCTGGGTCCCTCCAGCTGCCCTGGCACAGCAACTGCCATGGGAAGGGCAAGGGGACAGCTGCTCCTCTGGACACAGTGACCCTGATAGGTCCCTCTCAGCCATTTCCAAATGCAGCTGAGGGCACAGAAATGGGGGTCTGGGAACTGAAGATGTTTTGGCAAGGGCAGGTGAAACCAATAGCTAGAGGAACTGGCTTGCTTGTCCTTTGATTTTGAAGTGGGTCATGAAGGACATGTGCCACAGGGATCCTCAGGTGCTACCAGCCCCAGCAAGAGCAGGTGTTCAGCTGAGAGGTGCCCAGGCAGACAGGGCTTAAGCAGAGCATTCAGGTGTGTGCCCATTGGAATGGCATCCGAAAGCAAGGCTTAGGAACCAGTTTGCACTGGGCAAGCACCTCAGCTCCACAGACATCTTCTGCTGGGAAGGAGAATCTCAGTGCTGAAGAGCAGGATGCAATCAGTTACCCCTTGCAGGCACCTCTGGCACTGCCCTCTGGGCTTGGGGCTTCTTTTCGTGTGTGGTTCCTTATCCTTACTGCAATGCCAGCAGTGCTCAGGCTTGCCATGACAAGGTCAGGGACAGGTCAGGCACACCTCAGCAGCCCTCCAGCTTCAGAAATCCCAGGGGGCTCTAAGGCTCAGCATCTGCGTGGTCAGCACAGGGCTGGTGCAGAAAGGAGACCCAGCTGCCCTTCACCCTCAGCTGCAAAGCCCAGCTCCCGGTTCTGCCTGGGCACTGAACTGAGGGAGCTGGCAGAGAATGTGGCCTGTGAGGCTGCTCTGCCCCTGCAGCATCACCCAGCCCTCTACTGAGTGATCTCCTGCCTTGCCCAGCTCCTTGCCCTGTCCTGCCCAGCTTCTCTCCTGCCCAGCAGCAGCCCAGTGCCCATTGGCACTTGCTGCCATGCTCACCAGCCTCCTGCCTGCCTCCAGGCAGCTGCCATGTGTCACCTAAGGCAGGGGCCAAGGCCCCTGGCCGATGGCCCAGGAAACACTTGCTGTCTTCAGAAAAGCCTGCGACAGGTCCCAGCTGCCTCCCTGGCATGAGGGCTGGGTGCAGGTCCTGGGATGCAGCTCAGGTGCAGATTGCTTTACCAGCACAGGTCTCTCCTCACTGATTTACTCACAGTTAGTAACAACAGTGTGCTTGTACCTAAGCTTCTGCTACCTCAGATGACTGCAGCTGAGCCAGAGGCTCCCACGCAGATAAGCTGGAAGCAGCCATGCCCTGGCTGCTGACACCGGGAGCAGCTGGGGGTTGGGTCTACTAGGTTTGCTTGCCTCTCTTCAGCAGCAGCCAACCCAAAAGCTCAGATCCAGCTCCCCGCAAACGGTGCTCCTGGAATAAGCAGCTGTTTGCCTTGGCTGGTTGCTGAAGGCTCTGCAGAGATATTCCTAGGTATTATTTCTGAACAGAGACTGACAGCTGAGAGGAGAACCTTGTCCAGCTCATGTGTCCAGCAACTTGGCACTTCCTTGGGCAGTGAGCAACCAGCAGGAGACAATGACAGAGGCAGCACTGAACTGGGGTTGGAAGGAACCTCCACCACTCTGCCTCTGTGGGCAGCCTGCAAATGATCTCCACTGCCACTCCCAGAGTTTTTAAAGGAATCTGTGAGTGCTTCACCGAATCCCCTGAAACAGCTGGAACTGAGCAACAAACTCTCAGTGGTCTCCTTTGGGAAATCCCAACCCCATCCCTACAGGGAGTAGAGCTCCAGGTTAAACACGGCAGGAAGAGGCTTGGGTTTGTGTGTGGGGTGGCAGTGTGGAGAGGATCGTTGTGGTGTGGGTCTGGGTGGGCAGCACAGGAGGTTTGGTTACTGGTATCTGGGAGGCTCATCTGGCCGTGACGGTGAACGGAGCTGTGAGCTGCCCGAGTGCTGCTCCCAGCGGTCAGCAGCAGGCTGGGAGGGGGAAGGTGAAGGTAACAGAACCCAGCAAAGGCTCCTGGTGGTCCCTCGGGGGCAAACTGTCACTGCGCAGACTGCAGGGCCCAAGTGTGTGCTCCAAACCATCTTTGGACCAGCCATAGTGCAGCTTGGGGGCGGGTCAGCCCCTCCTTGCTGAGGCCTCCTCTGGCTGGCATCCCAACTCTGCCCCAGCTGCAATGCCCTCTGCAGGCACGATGCTGAGGACCCTCTGTCCTGCAGAGCACCTTCAAATGACCTAAGATGGGCTGAAGGGAAGAGGGAGGAGATGGTGAAGTCATCACCACAGAACCAGGGGCATGTTGCCATGATTGCAAAGGTAACTGCAAGCTTGCAAAGGATGGGCTGAGACCTGCCAGTGAGCAGCGGCGCTTGGTCAGCAGAGAGAGCTGCTGACCTGTGCCCAAGGAAGGAAAAGGGCCACAAAGGGACTGGAAGACATAGCCAAGAACTTGGTAGGGCTACAAATCAGGTTCTCCAGATTTAACCTCTGTCAGTGGAGCCACTCTCCTTGCCTGAGGAGCTACACAATTTCCACCTCTGTTGCCCAGGCTCTGGCATCGTGTGCCTGGGGCTCGGTGGAGATTGATGATGTTTATGCTGCACAGCAGAGCTTTACCAGCTCACTGTGGGTTTCCAGGAAGAGAGGTTATTTCCTAAGCCATCACGTAGGGCTCAGAACAGTCCAGTAAATCAGGTGATGACTGCCCTGGCTCTGCTTCTCAGGGCATTTCTTGAAGGGCAACCGTGGAGCTCACTGTTCTTCAATCAAAACACAAAAATAGCCAAACCAGCATCAAGTGAATCACAGGAGCTGGCAGAATGGAGGCAATAAACAAAGTTACAGCAGCCCAGTAGCAACATCCTGTTCCCCAAGGGGGAGAAGCCGTGGCCTCTGCTGCCGAGACACCAAGGCTCTGGTCTGCCAAGGCTTTGCCTGTCCCAGAAAGGGAAGGGAGAGCAAAGGCAGGCGCGGCACAGCGAGAGCACCGAGGGGGAGACGGTGACCACACTCAGCAAGTATCTTGTGCCCAAAGCTGGAGCTGGTGACCTTTACAGAGCAGGATCCTGTGTCTGCTCAGGAGGCATTACATGAGACAGGCTTCCCCTGGCTGAGGCAGCAGGAAGGACTCGGGGCAGGCGTGAAGGAGGAGATTCCAGGCTAACCAGTTAATGAACCTGGGCAAGCCACATGTGGGCAAGGGACCCAGCGTACAGAGCAGCTGCAATCAGAACTCTTTGCTCCACCTGCCAGCCTGTGAGCCGGTTGCCATGGCATGCCTGGTACAAGGGATGTGCCATGTCCCTTGGTCCCAGTGCTTGGCGTGCCACAGAGCCAAGGGCAGAATGTGAATGCCTTTAAGGCAGATCCAGATCAGCTGGGGTAGTCCCCAGGACACTGGGAGGAGTCCTTTAGCTCCTGGTGAGTGGATGGCTACGTGACCACTGCCAGCTTCGCAGCTCTGCAGTGAGGGACTGCAGGAACCCATGGTGCTCAGCCCAAGGCTTGGTGCTCTGCAGCCGAGGGTGGTGCTATGGGCACGTCTTGCGTGGCCAGGTGAGTTCTGAGTGGCATTTGGAAGCCACTGGAGCAGAATGCTGAGAGAAAGCCCTGTGAGCTAGCTGGAAGACTGACATTAATTACCCAGTAATTTTCTAGCTGTGATCCAGGAGCTACTTGTTGCTGATCTCCAGACAGATGGCTACTCGCACAGGACAGGCTTCTCCTCTCTATTTCCATCTGCTATATTTCATTAAGGCAGCCAGAAATAAAAACATCCCTAATGTTATTTTTCCATGGAAGTTGCTGCTGGAGCGATTGGATGTGACTGTGAAGAGGAGTTTCCAGGCAACGAGATTTTCTTAATTAATTTGTGAACCTTGGCATGAAAAGTGACTCCCAAGCCCTACGGCAGGCTCATGAGCACTGTGCTTACCTCTAAGTGCTGTTGATCTGCAACAGCCAGCTCCGGGCGCTTGTCACTGCTGTAAGGGGAGGAAGGAGGCTGCTGTCTGTCCTGAGCGGTGGTTGTTACCGGGTTTAGGTTCTAATTAGTGGTAGATGGTGTCTGTGAAACGGAGATGTAATCACATAGGTGTCCTTTCCATCTGCACAGCAGGACCCAGGGACAGCCTCTCTCGGATCAGCACAGTGCCCCTCCCGGGGAGCAGGTTTGGCTCTGTCCTTCCCACATTGTGTGGCTCTGTCCGATGTGTCTTGTGGGTGGCAAGGCTGTGTTCCTGCCCATGTTGCTCTACCAGTGTCAGCGTTTTGCTCCTGGTGCATTCCAGCGTTCTCCAGGGAAGCAAAGGTCCTCCCTCCGCAGTCTGCAGTTTGCTTTTCGTCCCACTCAAGTGTTGCTGATCTTGTCTGCTCCTTCCACACCCTTCCCTGTGTCAGAGGCACAGAACCTCTCCCTTCTTCCACAGCAAAGCAGTTTTAGCATGTTTTAGAACAAGGAACTGAGAGGTGGCCCAAACACCCCAAAGTAAGTACAGAAGCAAGGAGCAGCAGCCAGAATTAGCTCGGGGTGGTGAGGAGCTCCAGCTTGGTGTAATGGCTTCACTAATACCTGGTGTCCAGAACCTGAGATGAACCCTGGGGCTGACATCTCAGACTTGGGCTCTTTCTGCTCTCAACTACACAAACTACTGCCACAGACCTCCTGAATGGCCACCCCAGAGGTGGCTTCTGAGAGATGAACTTTGTGACTTTGCTGTACTTTCAGAAGTCTAAAGCAAGACCCCATGTCAGACACCACAGCTCGAAGTGCCACTAGTGCTGTGTCTTAGTGACACTGCCTACAGCCCAGGCAAGAACCTTCCTTCTCATCCCTCCTTTGTTAGCTGCTTCTGCTTAGAAAAGCAGGCAATTTCCTAACCCTCCTGGCAATGTTCCCATGAGGAAATTCCCGCTCCCAGGCTGTGGCCAGGGAGTCAGCCATGCAATCCTTCCTTCTCTTGGATCATTCTGGGGGTTTCATTTGTTCAGGTACTTGCCACTTACCCAAGTCCATCACCCCAGGATAACCTTTGGCTCTTTTCTTGTGCCCATTCCTTCTCCTCCTCTTTCCAGAGTGGTTATTGGAGTTCTGCCCTGAGATCTCACTGACCTAGGCCTCAGTTTAGCAGAGAATTTTATCACATGCTTCAGAGCAATTGGCTCAGACCTTCAGTCTGTAGGTATCAGCCATTGTCCTGGCTCTCGTGGCTGCTGATGGCTGCTGAGCGCAGACCTGAGCAGAAGCTGAGCTAGGAGGGCTGCACAGCCTGGTGGCTTGACCTTTGAGCCCTCATTGCCTGCACACAGCACTGTGGAGGTATCAGCTCCATGGCTCTGACACATGGCAGGCTTGGGGTACCTCTGCCCCACCTCACCACCACGGCACAGCAACTGAACTCTGGGCGGTCTGTAAACTTTGCCTTGGATATTGGGAGTCCTGAGCCAGGACTTCATGATGATTTCTTCACCCTAGGGGCAGAGAGGGTGGCTAAGGCTGGCAAACAGCAGTGACTGCCTCCAGCCCAGAAAGCAGTCAGCCCAGTACTCCTAGAGCCAGCGTTTTACTCTGCCTAAACCACAGAGGAGCTGGGCAGAGCAGCTCCTCGTTTTCCTGTAGGGCCTCATCAGATCCCTACAAGGCTTAAGGAGAACAACTAAAGAAACAGAAAGCCACCAGGCACTGTGCTTGGAGGTTTTACTTCCAAAGCCTGGAGCATTCAATTCAGATCACATAAAAATTCCAGTGGTAAAGGGTGGAGAAAAGTGAATGTTGAATGAAGACTTTTGTTCCCCTGAGCAGAGCTGAAATGAAGAAGAATCTGGGCTGTGATGATCAGATTTCTGCTGCAGGTCGGAAGTTCAATGGATCATCAGATTTCATGTCATGAGGCTGCTCTGCTCCTAACCGCAAGCAGCCAGGCCTCTACACACCCATGGGCCGCTGCTCTGTGCCCCTTTCCATAAGGTCTGTGCTACAGTCAGAGCTGTAACTAAGTCAGTCTGAATGCGCTTTGCAGAGCGAGCGACGGGCGAGCAGTGCCAGCAGCAGCGGCCAGCAGCAGCCGGCTCAGCTCCTCTAAGGTCCAAGCCCCATGGGCTAAGGCGGCTGCTGCTGCCGCCGACAGGTCCTTCTGCACCAGCACTAAGCTGCCAGCCTCTGGCAGCTGTCATCTCAGAGCTGCTTGGAACCATGGGGACAGAGGAACCAACACCTTGAGAAACATGGTCCAAGGGCCCGGGCTGGCCCCCAAGGTCAGCTGTGGAGAACAGGGCTGAGCTAGGTTGGTGCTGCAGGTGAGATGGGATCTGCTGAAGCAGTGCTCTGCAGCATGGGTCCTGAGATCCTGCTTCATAACCAGGTGAATTATTTATGCCTCTTAGGGAGAGAAGCTGTAGCCAAAGCTCAAGCTGAAATGAAAAACCCAACAGCTTACTACTTAGCTACTGACTGACTTGGTGAATAATTCAGATTCATCAGAGACATCCTTGGTGGCCTCATGTGACCTCCCTTGACCACCCTTCATCTGCAGGGCTACAGGAGGCAGAGAGCCACAGCACAACTCTGACAGAGGAGCCCCAGCTGGTATGCAAGGATGGTGTGGGGCAAGGACTGAGAGCCAGGTTGGGGCATCTCATGCCACCCCAATAGCTAATGAAGGTTAACCCACCCACCCTAAACCAATTTCATGTGGTCTGTGTCTTCTGCAGAGCATCCTTCAGCACACCCCTGTCTCGCGTGGTGATTAGCTCTCAGAGAAGCATTATCCTGCATCCAGGACTGACCATCTTGTGACCTCAGCACATCATCTCCTGAGCGTTTCCAGACCAAGCCCAGGGTCTCAGCTTTCAGCCTGCTCTGCTCCCCCGTGCTGGGAAGAATGAGGCTTTTGCTGCAGGACAGCTCTGGAGAAGAGTGCCAGGCAGGAGCAGCAGGACTGCACAGAGGCCACCTCTGTGTTCCTGGGCTGCGATCGCCTCCGAAAGCCAAGAAACCTGAAACTGCGGTGCAGGCGACTTCCTCCGGAGCTGGAGTCGAGCAGGGCTAATTTTAGCCACCAGGCACTATGCAAATCGCCCTTCTGTGCCCAATTCGTTTGCTGAAGTGATGACTGCCAGACCTGCTGCAGGGCAAAGGCTCTTCAGATGGGTCCTAAAGAGGCTTGAAAGCAGCTCCTCGGTTACTGCTGCTGCATTTCAGCTGGGGGGGGGGGGGGGGGGGGGGCTCAAAGACGCCCCGCTAGAAAGCAGCCTTTCGATGGGGAAGGTCAGATACCGATTTGTAGCTGGCCAGAACTGTGCGTGGGGTTTGCAGCAGGCTTTGGTTCTACACGGAGGTTTTCCTTTCCCCCAGGCACTCCCCAGACCAGCTGCACATCGTGGGCCCGCAGGAGAGGATGAGGTGCTGGTACCTGGGTCACACCCAGCATCTCTGGAGAATGGCAGCAACTCACTGCCAGGGTTTGGTTTACTCTCCAAACAATCCATGCGTTCACAGAGTGCCCTTCACCAGGGACCGCTCCGGCTCCTAGGAAAGAAGAAACTCCTGCAAGGTGGTGGCTGGGCTGTGACCCGTGGCAGTCGTAGGAAGACAGAGGCAGCAGAGGAGCAGCAGAAGCAAGGCAGAGCACATTTCCAGGAAGCCCAAGCTGCAGCTCAGGCAGTAAAGTGCTGCATCTCTCGCCAAGATCAGAGAGGCTCAGTGTGCAGGCTTTGCCCTGGTGTCTGTCACGAAGCAGGCTGGGACTGGACTGGTCTTTGTAGCTGAAAGAGCAATTCTCCCTTACCCCTTACCAACTCTCTGTAGATGGCTTCAGACACTTCCTTTTCTTGACATTAAGAATAACCACTTCCAGGTTTGAGGTCTTGCCCATAACTTTCAAGGTGTTTATCCATCCACAGGTCAGCCTGGAGCCAAGTTTGGAAAGACACTTTGAATCCTGAACCCAAGAATGAGGCAGGAGAGTAGAAGCAGGATCTAGGTTACAGCTGTGAAATGAATTTAAGAAGCACTCTTATGTTCTGTGGCTGATCTTGAATCTGGCAGATAGGTGCTTTGGTCCTAGGGCTCAAAGCCTGGTGAGTGAGTGATCAGAATTCCCCCTTGAAATCTGCTGCAGGCTTTAAGAGGAACCTGGAGAAAAAAAAAACTGCATAGCAAAATCTAATTGAGATACAGAGGTTGTGACATGTCCGAGTGCATTTAGGGCATGGGAGTGCCCTGCACTGCACTCGGAGTGCAGGGCCCTGCTGCCTTCTGCACCTGCCCCGCCCAGGTGGATGATCCAGCTGTGTGCTGAGGCCAGCTGTGCTCACACCACTGGGCTGCAAACGGGTACCTGGAATCACTGCACTTACAGCACGGGGCATCTCCCCTGCCACCAGAAGGGTGGCACAAGAAAAAAAAGGTCTTTTCCATCCTAAAGCCTGGGACAATCCCAGTGGAATCCAGATCCCTTGCTGTGGGGCAAGTCAGGAGCTGGGCAGCCACTGGATGTCACTGACTGTGCACGGAGCCTGCAACCGGGACGGAGGGAGGGAGGGCTCTGAGGGGCTGGGAGCCATGCAGAGGAAGGAGATTCACCTACTCCATTCACAGGATAGTCTTCAAAACGATCTGCCGTGGAGCCGTGCCCCAGCCCCAAGCCCATGGTGCAGCAAGAGCCCCTATGGAGCAGATGCTGTGCTATGGGTGTTTCACTGGTCCAGCAGCCCTGCCCCTCTCGGCCTGGCTGGGCTCCACTTCTCTACATTCTGTGTCACTTCATCACCCTGCAGCCTCGTCTGGCATCTGACCTTTCTGCTGCGCTTGTCTGCAGCAAGGCAACCTCCTGCTTCGCTTCTCTCGGGGCTCCACATCACTGCACATGGCAGGTGGAAAAGTGTACCTGGGAAGGAGTCAGTTGTGAGACTAGGCATAAAAACATATCAGTGAATAGATCAGGACCCACTTGAAGGCCTGCCAGACCTGCCTGAGCACAAAAACATTTTTCAAGGTGGATATTTAACTCCCACTGGCTCCTGAGAACTCAGTGATTGCAGAAAATCCTCTTTTGCTTTGCACAGTGGAGAGAGACCTGAGCCCCCGTCCTCCGCTGCTGCAGAGTGCCCTGAGCCAGGCTGCTGTGATTTATGATGTGACACAGAGTTTGGAAGTTATGAAGGAAGAAAAGGAACATTTCAGGTTTCATGCAATGGCCTTAGATGGATTTAAATATGTGTGGACTGGAATGAGACTGTGACTGCAGAAAATAAACCCCGCTCCAGAGTGGTTTAGCACCAAGCTCTGGTGCATCCACGAGCACCAGAGCTTCCCCAGGGGTGACAGGAGCTCTGCAAGTGCAGCCTTGAAGGAACCTGAGAGGCCTCTTCCCAAAAGTGCAGCTACAAGTTCCATGCATCTAGCAGGGGTTTGATCTGTTGTCTACCAACGTGAACTGCTGCAGCATAGTAGCAGCTCTGGAATGATGGTGACGCATCGGGGCAGGAATGGTGGGGACACAGCGTGGCTGCCATGTCTGTGGCTGTCAGACAGCAGATTCCTTACAGCTGTGACTGTTCTGTGTCCAGGAGCAGAGGGGAAAGAACCTGCACTGTGCTCAGCATTGCTACAACTGCTTGTTCCTGCTGCTCTTTATGGTACTTGGATATGGAACGTGGATATGGGGCTGTGACAGTTTGGGTCTTCCCCGCCCCCCACACTTTAGAAATCACCCAGGCTAGACTCAGCAGCTCTGGAAGTTGAATGAATCTTATATTTACAGCAGCACAATATACAAGCAGCTATTTACAGTATATACAGTTATAGACAGAAATAGACAAGGTAAAAGGCAATACAGAAACACAACTCCCCTCCCAGAAACCTGAGTCCCCAGGAGGGGCTCCCAACCACCCCTGCACCTTCCCCCTGCCCCTCTCAACCTTACCCCAGTCCCAAGGAAGAACAGAGGTTTGGCCAGTGGTTATGAAGCAAAGTGGGTTAGGCCAAACAGGAGGGTGAGGTTAGAGAGATGCAGCTCAGCCAGCAGCCCCAGCGAGAGTGGTGCCGAGAGTGTTCTCTGATGTTTTTGTTTCTCGTGCCTGTACATCTCAGCAAGGCTGTGAGCAAAGCAGGCATCACCCTGGTTTTCTTTCCACAGCCTGTAATCTGGTTCTTCTCACCAAAACATTCCAGCCTGCTTCAAACTAGCACAGGTGATCCACAGGTACCTGAGATCAGCTCCAGCGAGTGACAGAGGACAAGAGGCAGCTGCAGCCAGTGCAAGGGCAGGGCTCCCACCAGCTGGGGTCTCAAAACCCTTGATGAAGGTGAAGAAAACGGCTTGGTATCACAGCTTCTACTGATTTCACTCCTGTTGGAGCTGTAGTTAATGTTGAGGTGATTAAAAAATAAGCTGACTTGATGCAGAAGCATCATGCAAGGAAAACAGAGGCAGCTCAGCTAAAATTGGTTTGAAAATGCTCATTAATTAAGCCAATGTAAATTTGCATAGATGTGGGCTTGCTAACCTTCTTTTCTCCCTCTTCCTACCTGAGTGGGACTAATTACTTCTCTAATTAGAAGGTGGTGATGTGGCTTTGGAATCCTTGATTACAGAGGCACTTCCTGATCTCCCTGGTTTGCCTGGATCCAAGCAGGGGAAGGATGCTCTTCTGGGATGAGCTGCTGCTCTTTCTGGCTGCAGTCTTGACCTTAAAAAAGGAGAAGAAGCCAAAAGTGAGTAAGCTGAGCTATTTATAGTTGAGCTAATTATTTTGACGTGGTATGACAGCAGTGGAGTCTGTTTTCTCTTCACTCAGTTAATGGCAATGGGAAAAGCACTGGGTGCCCTTTGAGCAGCGTTCCCTGGCTGCGGTGCCAGCCTTCGCTGCAGCCTCTAGCGGCAGTGGGGGCCCAGTGCTGCCCTGTGCTGTTGGGGAGAAGCTGAATGGAGGTTGCTGTTAGAGAAAACAATCCACTACACGGTGGGGGAAGCAGCACGCAGCAAGTCTGCACAAAGCACCACATAAAATTATACAGGTCACAGCTTGGACATCTTCTGAGGAGCTTGAGGTGGTTAAGGACTGGCTGATTGCAGGTAGGGAAACTGAGGCAGAAGCAGCTAAGCTGGCAAAGGCTGCAAAGCAAGAAGATAGCCAGAGAGTGCCAGTCTTGGTCCGTGGTCTCTAGGCTGCCCACAGGAGCTTTATTTCCACTGTGCTTTTCACTGCCTCCCACCTGCTTTTGTGCTGCTCCCATGCACAGGCTCTGGGAGAGAGCCCTGCTGGGCAGCAAGCAGAGCTGGAAGGTGGAGGGAGGATGTCTTGGTCGAATGTTTTTGTGCCTGATACTAAAAATTCTGCGGTGAAAAACAGGCCCTGAGCCCTGCAATGTGTTCTCTGGGTCTCTGGGGCAGGCAGTAAGAGCAGCTATCCCTGACCTCTGTTTTGGAGCTGGACAAGCAGCTCGGCTGGTTGCTCTTTGAAATAACACCGATGGAGTGGGTCCTGGTCTTTGGCCAAAGCAAAATCTGAGGCCCTGAACCGTTGAGAGTTATCCTGGTGGAAGAGCACTTCTCTGTTGAAGCCTGGGTCGTGTTCTGCTTCCCAGGCTTACCAAATCGCCTTCCCTTGGGGTGCTCTGCAGCTTGTCCCTCTCCACGACCACAAGGCCCCTGCCAGAGGCTTCGCCGTGCGTTGCAGCAAAAGGGCAAGGAAAGCAGGACCTTGCTTCTGCTTTGGAAGCTTTGGCCTGGAACCCCTCTACCTCTGGGCTGCTTTTGGTGGCCTTTCAGGCTGTCCAAGGTGCTGTTTGAAGCCTTTGAGCGAATGTCGCTGTGGTTTCGCTTTTCTTTCTCCGTTCCAAAGGTGTGGGTCAGGCAGCTGGAGGCACAGCACCGTGCTGATGGGCAGGCTCTGGCTGCTGCAGGCTGCGCAGGGCGCCGCAGGGCACCAGCTGCTATCTGCAGGTTGTTTCCTTTTATGCCCAAAGGACACAGCCAGTTCCTCAAACAGGCATTCGTGAGAGCCTCATTCATGGAAGTTTCAAAGGACACCTGTAGCTCTGCCTTGCGAAGCCCCAGCAGCCTGCCCAGCCCTTGCCAGCTGCGTGTGTACCCACGCTAAACGACGGCTGGGGCAGCGAGGCTGCCACCCAGGTGTCCTCTGCGTGCAGAGTTCAGGCACTCTTGCAAGGTGTGTCCCCTTCTCCCTGTTACAGAGAAACAAACTGTGAAGCACTTGGAGTTTTGACTCCAAGTCCTGCCTTATTGTTCTGTGCAGTGTAGTGCTGGGGGTTGCCTCCAGGGCTCCTGGCAGCTCCTGCAGTGCACCCTTGGTGCCAGAGGGCATTTGTGGCAAGTCCAGACATCGTCTGGCCACTCTAAAGCCCACTTCTGTGTTTTGTGCTGACACGGTTTGCTCCTGCTCTGACATGCTTTGGCATCTTGTGCCCGACCTTCAAGATCTTTCTCCTGAGAAGGAGCCTCTTGGCTGGCAGGAGAGCAGCATTTGAGTGCCTGGCAGCTCACTGGTCACTGCTGACCACCCAGAGTGTTCCCTGTGGGTCATGAGCAGCCTGGCATAAACTCGAGGTACTGAACATGGCCCCAGATCAGGACATGCCCAGCTGAGGCAGGTGCCCAGAAGGCAGCGGCATCCCACAGGGCAGTTCTGGGCAAAGGGATGGTGCCTTGGAAAGCCACCAAAGACTGTGCAGTGAAACTGCAGCCATCTGTGTGCAGGGAGGGTAATGGGCTCCTAGCCACTGATCTGGTGGCCTCTGACTGTCTCCAGCCCCAGAGTCCCTGGGGAAGGGTGAAGGGGACTTGCTCCAGGCTTCACCGGCACAGTGAGACATCTCAGAATCAGGCTCATGCCACGCTTGGGCAAGTGGCAAACAGACCTGTCTGCTGCAGCTGGCTCAGCTTCTGCTCCTGCAGGAGGGGAGCTCTCCTTTCCACCTTCCCTCCCTGCAGTGCCATCCAGGGAAACAAAACGCACTGCTAACATTGCTCTTTTCTCCTCCTACGTGCAGGCTCTTTCTGGGCTCTCTATTGAGCCCCATCCCACACAGGCGTGGGCAGGCACAGGCACACACATCGCAGCCTACAATTCCTCCTGTCCCTTGGGAGCAGCAGGGGCTGCTGAGGGGTTGTTTTTGTTCTCTGCAAGGGCTTTGGTGAAGTGACCTCTTGGTCTCCAACCCGAGCAGTCAGCTTGTGAGCCAGGTAAGGGCTGGGATGGCAGGCACCACGAGTGGGTGGGAATGGGCGCAGCAGCCTGTTGTAGACACTTCCCATTGATAAAGCTATGCTCAGGTGCAGCCACTTCTACCAAGAGGGTTACTAAGGAAACAAGGAGCCAATTTCTGGGAAAAACTCAGACACTTCTAATGAGCAACCAAAGCCACCCTTGTCCTTCAACTTCAGAGTCTGTTCTTTGGCCTCCTGTAACAGCAACTGCCTGATCACCAGCACTGCCACCACACTGCTGGCCCGGTCCTGTCACCGTGGCAGGGTGCTGAGCCTTTGCCATCAAACACACAGGCTCTGAGTCACTCCTGCTGGCAAGGGAAACAGGAGAATCCATCTGGGCATAGAAATCATAGAATGTCAGGGGCTGGAAGGGACCTTCTGACTAAATTGCCATGCTCTGCCATTTCCATGTTTTTCTCTTTCCATGGGAATGGGTTGGCTACTCCTGAGGCTGCAAGGACAAGAATCCCAGACACTGCAGAGCAGTTTCACTCAGAGCTCAGCAAGGCTGCTGCAGGGAGAGCTCTGCAGAGGGTACTCAGCTTCTTCCCATAGCCCCAGCCAAGCCCCTACCAGCCTTGGGGCAGTGTCCCCTGCACCCAGCTGAGGCTGTGGGGGGACACAGTGGTGATGTCAGCAGGCATAGGAAGAGCAGGTGGTGCCTGAAGGAGGAGGTCTGAAGGCACAGGAAGAGGCTAGACTCGCTGCTCTGGCCACTTGGTGCCAGGCTTGGAGGCAGGGTTTGCAGTGCTGGGGATCAGACTGGGTAAGGGACAAGGACAGTGACCTTCAGCTCTCCCACCAACAAACCTGAGTGAGCTGTGGGAGAGAGCCTTCTCCTCGGGCACATGATGGCACCACACTCAGCTGCAGCAGGAGGCACTGCTGGGGCTGTCAGGAGAGCCTGCTGCATGGCACCAGGAAATCAGTGTTTGGCTGATTTGACAGAGTGAAACCCCCAAGGAAGGTCACCCTGTGCAGTACTGGACCTGGGTTTTTTCACATTAGGGTGCTGGTTTACAGAGGTGGCAGCTGGGCCACAGAGCACAGTCATGGCTGCTAATTTCCACTGCTTCTCGGGGGGAAGAGCTCCCCTGACCAGCCCCGTGTGACCCCAGAGTTGTGCGCAGGCGCCGCTGCCCCGCTCCAGCGCCAGCTCCACCGCCCGCTGCACCTGCCGACCCTCTCGGGATCATGGGGGGGCAGGATGAGCAGGCAATGGGAATGTTTTGGGAATGAGCCCCAGTGGCATTCCCTCTGGGATCCCAAATGGCACAAGCAGCCTGGCTATTTGCAGTGACCCCAGAGCACAGCCCCAGCCCATCCAGCCCTACAGCAGCTGATAACCAGGACGTGGAGGTTCCAGTGTCAGAAACTCAGAGCCCCCCCACACAACAGTTTGTACCCAAAACACAGCCAGGGTCTGCCCAGCCCCAGCATATGTCCTTGCCAGGAACAGGCACAGGTGACACCAGCACATCATCAGTCCCAGGCTGATGGGGTTGAAGAGCTGCAAAATCCTTGGGTTTACCCAAGTAAATGGGGAGCAGCCCAGACCCACTTGAGCCCTCAGATAGACACAGCCCTGAGCCCTGCCTGGGAACAAGCAGCTAGAGCATCTAACTGAAAACAGCAATGAAAAACGTTGTGGGTATTGCTCCTTCCATGAGGAGTTGCTGCTGCAGCAAGGAGTGCAGATCAGGGAAGGAAACTTCTGCCCTTTGCTTTCAGCCACTGAAATCCAGGTCTGAAAGTGAGCGTTCTGGGGGTTTTAATTAAAAAAAACAGGCGTACCTGGGCATTGAGAGTGCTGAAAGAAGCGTTTTGAAACCAAAGCTAAGCTTTTAAGCCTTCAAGAACTGCTGGCAGAGAGCAAATGCTGCCTCCTGTTCATGTGCTGAGAGTGAGGGCTTTAACTTCAGCCCTGCTGAGAGGCTCCTGTGAGCCCACTCTGCCTGGCTGGAGCCATCTCCACATCACCTGAGCCTGAAGGCACAAGCCCACAACTCCATGAGTTTTTTACAGCCATTTTTGTATGTTTCACTTTTCCACATACTCTGAAGTTTGTCGTCCAGCCTCTGTGACTGGCTCTGGAAGCTGTGAGGGGTTTGCAGCAGGTGGGTTTACCAAAGAGCTGGCATGGAAGCCCATCTCCTGTATGGAAAGGGTCGCTGAGAGATGGAGCTTGTACTCCAAAAGCCTTCCTGAGACTCTGCTGAGACTGCCAAGCAGGATTTCCCTGCAGCAGCAAGTGTTCTGCCCTGCTGCTCCTGGGGCTGCCCAGTGCTGTCACTAAGGAATGACTGAGTCCTGAGCTCTGCTAAAGAAAGAATATTTTCTTCTTCAGCTCCTGAACAGCACTGCAGGGACCATAGACGAGAAGCAGGCAGTGCCAGGCAAGCACTTGGCTGGGGGTGGTTTGGGGGTGTCCTCTCCCTGGGTACAGGCACCCCCCCCGCCTCACTTGGCATCAGGGTCAGCAGCTTTAGGCTCAGAGCTATCACAAGGGCAGCCACAGTTCCTTGGTTTGAGTCCCTGAGTTTCTGCATCCAGGCTCCAAATCAGCCCAAGCTGACTTGAGATGGTGCCAAGCTGGCCTGAGGGTTGAAAGGCAAAGTCTGCCCAGGAAATCTCCTGGTGAGCGTCTGGAGAGGGCAGAGGGGCAGTGTCTGTGGTGTCTGCACGGCACTAACTATCTGTGTGCTTAGCCTTCCAGAGACTCACAGGAAGCCCAAAGGTCCACACAGGTTGGCTCCACTCCCTAACCTTCTTGGTGCTGAGACCCCCAGAACAAGCCTGCTCCAGGACTATTGCCCTCTGGGGTGCCTTGTCTCCCACCAGACCACTCCCCTGGCACTGAAGCTGATTGAGCCATCCCCACCTGGGGACAACGTTGCCATATGGCTGCTCTGGGGAGATTGGTCCCTATTGGGGGGCATCACCATCACCCCATGCCAGGATGGGAGCCCAAACCCCACAGAGATGCTTCTCTTGGTCTGAGGTGTGGAGAGGCTGAGTCCGGCCTTGCAGAGAGCTGGTTTGGCAGGACTGAGAGAGGAAGGTAACCAGAAAGGGGATCTGAGGTTATTTATAGGCAGAGCACCGGCTGCTGAGAGCAGCAACATTTGATCGGGGACCACCCCGGTGGAAGCCCGCAGGGTGAGGGGCAGCCTGCCCCGGGGCACCTCGGTCACTGGCAGGTCTCCCTGCTGCCTTGCCAAATCGCCCTCTCTGGGGCTGGGCTGAAGGGCAAACGTGTGAGGCTTGAGCTGGGGGAAACCCAGCGCAGAGCAGGTCCCCGGGGCTGAAGTCTCTTCCATTTGTATGCAAATGCTGAACTAGCACAAGGCAAAGTTTCTGGGTTTAAGGCTGGTTTGCGCAGTTTAATGATTTCCTCAGGTATCTGGGGTTATTTATGCCCATTCTCCAGAGGCTCCTGGCCCTTTAGGGTTTTTTAATGGCATTTTGTGAGCGCGTTTTAAATTAAACATTGATGAAAGACTCCTTGCTCGAGAGGAGGGGGCCGGAGGAGCAGGCGGCCAGCTCCGGCGCGAGCACTTCGTTATCTTCAGCTTAATTTCGTCCAGTAGTTAAGCACCTGCCTGGAGCCAGGTATGTCCTTACGTCCACCTCTGCTCAGCAGAGCCTGCAAACTCGTGGGGCTGCGCTCAGCCGGGGCCGGGGATGTTTCGCGAATGCTTAAGCACCCCCAGACCTGCAACCGGAGCAGCCCTGGCAGGTGATTAGCTGCCTGCCCTTAGAGCTGGGGGATCTGTCATAGTGCTAAGAGCGCTGTAAAAATTCCTTACAATATCCCATTTCTGGTCAAAGCAGGAGCAGCTCCTCCCTGGTGGCACAGGCTGCCTCGCACCGTTCCCGGCAGGGGAGGGAAGGAAGGATGCTTGCCCGGTGAGGGAAGCTCTGTGGCAGTGCCCACTGTCGTACTGCTCTATATTTGGATGTTGTTGGACACAGAGTGCAGGTCCCTGCCTGGAGCTTGTGGGTATGCTGGAATACAGATGATAAATGGCTCCCGTGATCCACTGGAGCCACTCTGCTGAGTGTGCCTGAGCCCTGTTCCACTCACTGCCTGTCCCTGTCGTGGTGCTTCCTCCAACAGCCTTTCTGTGTTAAGGCTTCCAGCATGTAGGTGTTTAGGACTAGACATAACTGGAGGGAAAGCACAGACCGTGTATGTCCTGGGTAGAGTCTGGTAGTTCGTCAGTCCAGACAGGCAAGGATCAGTGTGGCTTCCCTGGAGACCACCCAGTCAGATCCTGGGCATCTCCTGTGCTGAGCTGCTCTGGAACTTGGGAGACTGGCAGCGCCTGGACTCTCAAATCAAATTATCCTGGAAAGCAGAAAGGCTCAAAGTCCTGAGCCAGAAATTGGTATTTCTGGCCGTCAGCAACAGCCTCAGATGGCAGCGTCTGTAATCCAAGTGTGGATCCAGCACTGCAGCACGATGCAGTCCCCTCACAGCTGCCATGAGCACTGTGCCCTGGCCAGCAGGGGTGACACCATGCCAGGAGTTACCTGGTGCAGCGGGCGCCGAGCAAGCAGGGCTCTGCAGCCAGGGTAAGGAAATACTTTGCTACTGTTTGAAATAGAAACAAAAGCTCTGCTTAAGAGCAGTGCCCCCAACACAAGTTGCCCACGCATCCTCCCCACCGTCTGCTCCTGTGTCCCAGGTGCTATGGGTGAGCCTTTGGGTGAGGGCTCCCATCCTGTGCCGGGAGCCACAGGTGCACTGAAAAGCAAGAGCTGAAGTGGTGCTTTGGGTCCATTTGCTGCTGGTTTGGGTAAAATGCTGAGGATCCTCCTTCTCCTTCAGACAAAGCCAGCTGCTGACCACAGCACTAGCTCCAGGTGAAGGGCTGAAGCCTGGGCAGGAGAGAAAATAAATTAAAAAGTCAATGCCAGTGTTCAGATGGGGATGATCCAAGCACCACAGGGAGGATCAGATGTATTCCCAGCTGTCCAGCTGAAACTCATCCTTAGGATGGGACAAAGCTGAAGTCCAGACCCAAAGAGCTCTCAGGTGTTTTGGGCTTGGGAATCTGCTCTGGTTGTAACTTTGCAGCTGCCTCCCTGCCTGTCTGGTCCCCCAGTACTCGCCTTGCCTGTGCAGCTCCATCACTGCTGAATCCCTGCTTTTATCTGCTGAGGCACAGGGGACATTTAACAAATCCCATCCTTGTCAGAGCAGATCCCTGTGCTGTGAAGCTCTTGGCTATTCCTATCTTTTTAAAAGTCTTTTAAAAAAGAAGGGGAAAAAAAGTTGTTTGTGGTGCTGAGGGTATGGAACGAGCTAAAGCTTGGTGCCATTTTTAGCACTCTTGGAACAGAGAGAATTGGAGGAACCGAAAATATATGTATGCTTAATCGCCCCCAGGAAAGGCTGCCATAATATTTTGGGTTGCATAAGCAAACTAAATTGGAAATCTGGAATCTATTCAAGACCTTTTGATCAGGGAGCTTTGCAAGTGCAGAAAAGTAAAAACACAGACAGATGGGGATTAGAGTTGAGCATCAGGAGAATAATTTCCTCTTTTAATTTCAGTTCCGCCGACACATAAAAAGCTTTAACAATCCCCTTACATAACTGCCTGCCCCGCAGCAGCTCCTGCCCTCAGCCCTCCACTGCCTGCTTTGGCTGCACCCAGGTGAGAGGCTCCTTGCACAGCAGCCGTCCTCCACACGCCCCTCCAGAAACCTGGGCAAGCGTCCTGGCCAGAATTAGAACCAGGTGTGGAGGCTGATGGGGGCTGCAGGAGCCTGCTCTGAGACCCTGCTGGGTGTGCAAACCCAACCCACGGCCCCTGGCAAGCCCCAGCCCTGTTCTGTCCCCCCCTCTTTGTTACCAGATCAGCTTCTGTGGGAGCACAGGGATTAGGCGGAGGAGCAAGCAGAGAGATCTTTGCCGATTGTTTGACATTGGGAAGAGCAGCCCGTGGCACATCTGGAGTTACTCTAACAGTAAGATCTCCAGCAGCAGGCACTGCCACCGTCGGAGACTGGCAAGATGCCCCTGAATCTGAGGCTGCACAGGCTGGGTGAACCGATTGGATTTCTGCTCCTGCCTCCCCCAGGGGAGTCCTCTGCACACAGTGGCTGATGTGGAGTGATGCAAGGAAGCACTGAGAGGAGGGTCTGAATAGGACCACTTACATCTTGTCATCAGCCAAGTGGCCATGACTGCTGAGCTGGTTTTGAGCAGCCTCTGATGCCCCAGAATAGCCACTTAAGAACTCTGCCTGCTGGGATCTGCTCCCTGGACTGCTGATGTCTGCAGCCTGTAGGTAAAAGCCACTTCTCCCAGAGAGCTGAAGGGGTTTGCTAGCAGCTCCAGCTGGAGTGACTTTCCTTGCATTTCACTCTTGTCAGGTGAACTTTGGGAGTAGGGCTGAGGTTCCCCAGACACTTCTGCTTCTCTTCACATCAATTAACCTCACCCACAGGCAGGCATCTGTATTGCTAGCAGTGCTCTGTGGCACTCTGCATGGGCAGGAGCTCAGAGCAGCCTTCAGGAAGCCTCAGCAGCAAAAGCAGAGCTTTTCCTCCCACCATGAGAAATCCCAAACTGGCCAAGACAGATCCTTGGAGGTCTCCCACCACAGACCCCACTCCAGCCCCTTGGGGAAGGGTACTGGGAGAGAATCGTGACCTCCTGGCTAACGGTGTCAGAGCGCAGACTGGAGCTGTGTGGAGGCTGCTGAGTTAGGTGCCATGCTGGGCTCAGGACCTGGGAGCAGGCATCTGTTTTTCATACTGAACCCCTGAGCAGCCCGGAGCCCTGTCACCCACTGGACATGGGGACCGTGCTCGGGTTTGGGTGACAAAAAGACCACAACCAGAAGAGTTAGATGTGTGTGAGTGGTGCTCCCCAGGCTGATTTGCCATAGTGAATAAATAAAAATAAGGGAGAAGCATTAAAAATTCATCTTCACACTTGGCTGGCACGTCATTTCCATTCCAGTGGGCTACACTGTAGGTGCTCATGAGATCACAGGCTGCTATTTAGGGAGGAAACCTCTCCTTACATAAATGCCTGATTATGCAACTGCCATGGAAACCAGAGATGACAACCATGGATCAGCTTATCTTGGCCCTTCCCTTGGAGTGCAGGATTGTTCCTTCTGTTTTATGTTTTGCTCAAAATTTTAAGAAGTGATGGGTGGCTGCTGGCTGCCTGGCTGGAGAAGAAATGATTTATAGTAGGAGCTGAGCTGTTGCTCTCATGGAGTTGATTTGCTTTGGGAACTCGAGAAGTGCTTAAAGCTGCTGGTTGCATCCCACTGTCCTCACACCAGCCTCTAGCCCAGCCCTGAGCTTGTGCTTTTGAAGGTCCATTCCTTCCCTGCTCAGAGCACAGGCCAGAGCCTGTGCTAGGATGTTCCTAGCATTCTGCCTGCCCTTTCTTTAAAGTCCATCCCCAGACCCCATCGCCTTTCCAAGTGGTGCTCATTTCTCCGGGCTTGTGCCCCGCCACTGCATCCCTTGCTGCTTGGCCAGACAAATTCAGCTCCTCTGAAGCTGTTCTCACAGCTCAGCCTCGCAGCCACACTCATTGTGCTGCTACACAGGGAAACCAGTGGGGATTGGCACTTTAATCTCCTGTCCCTGGTTGAAGACCCCCCCCCAGCTGCCAGCAGTGAATGGCTTTCCTGTCCCTTCCATGTACTTACAGAGGCTGCGCTCGGCTTTCACCTGCCTGTGCTGTCGCCGATGGCTCTGGTCTCCTGTCCCCCTGCAAAATGGCTTTTTTTTGCCTTGCTTTGATTTTAATAAGCAGATTATATTGCAGCTTGGTTTCTTACCATCAGCAGGGTAAGAAACCTGTCACCATCTGTGTGGTCCATGCCAGTTCTGCAGAATTAACTGGGTTTAGACCAAACCCTTTGGGTTGTCTGGTCCCACCAGACCTGGCCTCATGGGAGGACGTGCAACAGTGTGAAGACTGAATGATTAAAGCTGCCAGTGGTAGCTGCCCTCAGCTGGGTGAATTGGTTCCTCTTGCCTTGTGTTTGCTGCTGGCTCATAGGGGTTTGTTTGCTGCTGTTTTCCCTGAGGGTGGTCTCCCTGCTTCCTCTTAATCCCAATGGTTACTGCACTCTCTTGTTCCCCTCATGTCCAACTCAGACAGTGACAGACCACTGCAGTGTGCATCTCAGGTTCTTAAGACCTGGTTAGGACCATGTTTAAAGAGCTTTAAGCAGTAAATGCTCTTTATCTGTATCTGGGCTTTGCCCTGTCTCCTAGGGCAAATTAAATTTAGGCTCTATCAGATCCCAGCAAAGAAACAGACTGCAGAGTTGAGGCTTCTCCTCTCGCAGGAGACACTAGACCCATCATGTAGTCGTTCCTTGGTGCCAAGCAAAAGCTGCCAGCTGCTGGAGAACAAAGAGAGAAGCCAACACCTGATGAGCAGGAACTCAGAAGACAAAAGGGCTCCGTGCTGAGCCCTGGGATCAGGAAGATGAGCAAATTCTCACTGAAGCAATTCGAAAAACTCTTTCAGCATGGGCATGGCTCCTGCTGGCAGCCCTGCCAGGCCCCTGGGCACTGGCCCATGACACCACACAACACCGGGGCCACCAGCTGGGCTGAACTGTCCATTCTCTAGTGGCTTTGTGATCATAGAATCATAAAATCAACCAGGTTGGAAGAGAGCTCCAAGCTCATCCAGCCCAACCTAGCACCCAGCCCTGCCCAGCCAACCAGACCATGGCACTAAGTGCCTCATCCAGGCTTGGCTTCAACACCTCCTGCCACAGCCACTCCACCACCTCCCTGGGCAGCCCATTCCAATGCCAATCACTCTCTCTGACAACAACTTCCTCTCACATCCAGCCTCAACCTGCCCTGGCACAGCTTGAGGCTCTGTCCCTTTGTTCTGTTGCTGCTTGCCTGGCAGCAGAGCCCAACCCCACCTGGCTACAGCCTCCCTGCAGGCAGCTGCAGGCAGCAATGAACTCTGCCCTGAGCCTCCTCTGCTGCAGGCTGCACACCCCCAGCTCCCTCAGCCTCTCCTCACAGGGCTGTGCTCCAGGCCTCTCCCCAGCCTTGCTGCCCTTCTCCAAACACCTTCCAGCACCTCAACATCTCTCTTAAATTGAGGAGCCCAGAACTGGACACAGTACTCAAGGTATGGCCTGACAAGTGTTGAGTACAGGGGAAGAATAACCTCCCTTGTCCTACTGGCCACACTGTTCCTGGTCCAGGCCAAGATGCCATTGGCTCTCTTGGCCACCTGGGCACACTGCTGGCTCATCTTCAGCTTACTATCTACCAGTACCCCCAGGTCCCTTTTTTCCTGGCTGCTCTCCAGCCACCCTGTCCCCAGATGAGGACAAGTGTTCAGGAGGAACTCCTCTAACTAACTGAGAGGAGAGTTGTGGAATCTCCAGGGCCAGGTCAGTCACCATTTGGGGTTTTTGTTCATGATCTGGTTTGGTTCTCCCCCGAGGCACTGATACCAGGAGCTGCCCCAGATACCAGGAGCTGTTGCAGTGGGGCTCTTTCTGTGACACAGGCCTCAGCTGACCGGCAGTGGAGGGACAGTGCCTATGTCACAAAACCCAGGGCAATGCCTTCCAGACCCCACTGCACTGAGACAGATTTGACTCCAGAAAATTCAGCCCTCAATCTCACCCTGTTTACCTTCCACCACCAAGAAGCTGGTGACCATGGTGCTTATGAGATGATTTATAAGACCAGAGCACTCCAACTAGTCATCTTAAATCACAGCAATTGCACTATATATAAGCAGACTTTTTTTTTGGAGCAGGTCAGATGAGGTCCAGCCTCCTCTTCAAGTATTTAAGAGAGCCCTTAAAAGTGCTCTCTGCACTTCTCAAAAGAACAATCTGCCCCAGGGAGAACTTGCTTGGTCCCCTCCCCAACGCTCCTCAGCAGATGCCCATGTTGCTGCCATCCCTGCTTCCCCCAGCAGACATGTTTCTGCAGGAATTATCTCTGAACTCCATCTGCAAGAGCCTTCTACATTAATTCCAGCCTAAAATGAAAGGCAGGAGGACCAGCATATTTAATAGGATGGAAAAGGCAAAATGAGAACCACACAGGGATCTGGGAGCTTCCCCCTGCATGGATTCCGGAAGGGGCAAGGGGCTGGCAGCAGGGCGGCAGGCGCAGAGGTGCTGCGCGTTCAGCGCGGGCGCTAATGACATCTCCTCTGTCTAAATGATGTTATCAGGAAACATCTACATTGTGCGCATGGCTCGAGATTACACTGAGAATAGAATGTTCTCTGCAGCGGGAGCACGGCTGCAGTAAATCAATGAGGATGCACTCAGGAGCATCAATTAAAGGTAATGCAAGTCTTTAGTGCAGTGTCAGGGAGCCAGCAGGGTTTGAAATTCCTGCTTTCCCAGCCCTTCCTCTCTCCCTGGGAAAGCGACACAGCAGAACCACTCAGAAATTCATAAGGTTTAAAAATAAGATACTTGTCTCCTCTTGTTTGTGCTCCCTGCCATTTCCCAGCGTGGCAGACAAGCATCACGTTTCTCTTCAAGAGATCTCCAACTGCTGCTGGGGGAAGGAGCTGCCCTGTGCTAGTGCCACCAGTCGAGCGCCTTGGTTTCAGGGCATCTGCTCGGGGACACCTGCAAGCTGATTGCCTGAGATGCCAAGAGCCAGTCGCTGCTTCCAGCAGCAGAGAGTTCAGTTTTCCCAGCCCTGCCGAAAATCAGGTCCCAAGGATCTTTCAGACCAGCACCTGGAAAATCCAGACTCTGAAAGTTGCCTTTTGAATATAAAATAACAAATCTGCAACAGGAGTGGGAGCAGACTCCAGACCTTTTGCCTTCCTAGGGCGCACTGCCCGCTGCTCGTTAGCAGAAGATCTGGCCACCTTTGGGCACAATTAGCAAGGGGATATACGTAAGTGCCATCATCTCCTCTGGTCCCAGCGGTTTCCTGTTATTGAGAAGCACGGGAAATTAATGCAAAGCCTCCTCCAGCCTATTGATTCTGGGCCCCTTTCACTGACATTAATCCAAACGTGAAACCTGAGCCTAGGTTTGAGCCTTCTCTGTGCTCAGCGAGGATCATGCACAGGGTTCCTGCTCAGGCCCATTTGTTACCTCCATGACACTCGTCCATCATCATGGTTGTGACGGTGAGAGGTGGAAAATTTTCCCCTAGCTACTCAGAAGAGCAAGGACCTTACCCGAATTTATAAGCGCCTTCAGCCGAGCTAATTATTCAGGCAGGGGATTTTTCACTGCGTGGAGCACAGGCGAGCAGATTTCATTCATAACTGAAATGCCAAACAGCTTTAGCACCTTTGGGTTTCGTAACTTATTGTATTAATATTCAGGTGGAGTTTTTAATTTTGGGGGGCTCTGGGTGGGGTTTTTTTAATGCTTTTTCCCTCTGGGCAAAAAGCTGCTCCCTTTTCGTCAGAGCCCCGATAATGAATTGCCGTGCACAAAGGCGGTCATACAATACGCAGCGGCGGCAGCGCCAGCGAGAATCTTTGGGAAGGGTTTCCATAGAAACATTGACGTCCTGCTGGCGAACAGGACACCGAGTTCCTTCAATGGGAGCTGTGGGGTTTTAAAGGAGCAGCGAGATGGCAGAAAGCCAAGCCGGCAGAGCTATGACTCTGCATCTCCCAGCAGAACAAGGCGGGTTGAACCGGTGGGAGGCAAAAAACCGCAGCCCATAACCCAATTACCCCGGCGTTATCAGGCTGCCGGGGCTGATGGCTGCTGCTGGGACCGTGCCGAGTGCAGCCTGGTAAATAATTGCAGTGCTGGCCACAGAGCAGGGGAGCCTGCAGCCAGGAATCATAAATTCTCGAGGCTGTGAGCGAGCAGCTTCTAAAAAATCTTGTCACATTTTGTCATAGGTTCCATCCCCAGAAGCCCTAAACCCAGCACGAATCGGTGTGACGCAGGCACAAACCTCCCAGGGCCAAGCAAGGTTGCACCCCGGCGCTGCGCACCCTCCCCTGCCTGCCTTGCCATCAGACAAGCGTTCGCTCCTGTTCCACCTCCGGGTTTTAAATAGCTGCGTGTCTACACCGCGGCCAAGCAGCTCTGTCTGCGAGGGGCTGCTTCTGGAAGGGAAACAGAGGAAATGCTTTTGCCAGAAACGCTGTGAGTGGTGCAAGCCAAAGGGGAGCCTGCAAAGGCTCCGCCGCCCAGCGCTCCCCCGTGGCTTTGTTGGGGCTCACCAAAGGCTGTGTTTCGGAGCAGCCTTCAGATCAGATGAATGAAGGTCCCTTCTTGGGAAGGTGTGACCACCTCCGGGCCCCTCCGGCGCCCGGGGACACCAGCTGGAGCCTTGCCACAGGCTGTGAGGACCTTGGCTCCAGACCCGGAGCCAACGTGCCCGAGCCCTCAGCCCAGACACGCGAGCAGCCGTCCGGCACAGCCTGCTGCTCCCAGCCCTCACGGCTTCCCCGGCGCCCTGCCTCCGAGCTGATGTCTCTGTCACGGTGCAGACAGCTCCCTGGTGCTGTCCCATGCATCCCAGTCAGCGTCTCGTGTGTGTCGCCCTCCCAGACACCCGAGCATCCTTCCGTGGCTAGTGACACCAGGTGAGGAGCACCTTTGGGGCTCTTTCTCTGATTCTTTCCAGTGCTGATCTGGCAGAAGTGATTCGTTGTTTACACGGCAAACCCTTGTGGTATGTGGTTTGCTCTGTGAAGCTGGCAGGAGGTTGTGTTGCCCCAGAACAACAGGAGGAGGAAGTTCTACACAAAGTGATTGGCTTTGGAATGGGCTGCCCAGGGAGGTGGTGGAATCGCTGTCCCTGGAGGTGTTCAAGACAAGCCTGGATGAGGCACTTAGTGCCATGGTCTGGTTGACTGGCTGGGGCCGGAGGATAGGTTGGCCTGGATGATCTTGGAGGTCTCTTCCAACCTGGTTGATTCCATGATTTCTAGGACAATGTGGAGCTGGGATAGAGCTTTGCTACCTGCAGGATGGGTGCTGTGGTCTTGAACCAGCTGCTTCCTTTCTGCAAGAGAGTTTATGCTACTGAAATTATCTTGCAGTTTTGTATATGTGGGGGTTTGTGTGCACAGCTTAAAACCTCTCCCAGGTGAGCACCAGGAAACACAAAGCATCCACAGCTCCATCACAGTTTATCAGGAGCCTCAGGTACCCTATTGCACCTCTTGCAGTCTGCTCCAGATACTCTTCAGTAAGGCTCCGAGGGCAAACAGCTCTCGTGTGGATGCTGACCCTCCACTTGTCCTTCCCAATTCTCAGTAGCAGGGCTTTTTACACTGTTTTGTTACAGGACTGCAAACTGCCATCAAAATTACTCAGTTTCAGATCTCTACAGCTGTGATGCGGCCTGCAGCTCTGGTCAGTTTGACAGCAAGGACATTTGTTCAGCGGGCTCCTACCAGGGCGTCGGGTACAGGGCCCAGGGCAGAACGTTTGCTGGTTGAACCCTTTCAGCAAGCTTCACTGCGGGCACAGGAGGGTGGAGAAGTCAGCAAGTCAGAGGATCTCAAGAGGTGGCTTGAGTTTTAGGGACTTATCCAGACTGTTTCCAAAGATGATGGAGGAATTACTTTTAAAGAGAAGGGACGAGAGGGTCAGAAAGGTTTCCACCTTCCTAACTGGTGCCTGGCTTTTTCCATCCACTATCCTCAAAGGACTGTTCTACAGAATAAAAAAATACTTTATCCTGTTTTGTAGATTTAAACTTTAGAACCCAGGCCCAGTTTCAAGTGAGAGCTGTTTCACTTGAGCGCTCTATCCTTACTTATGACTAAGGTGAATGTGACGGCTCATTGTTCTTCCTCGATTAGCATCACTTCGTGAGGTGCTCAGCCAGCACAGTGATGAACTTGATTAAACACCAGGCAGGCTGAATTTGCATGCACAAGGAAGGGCAGAAGCCAAACCTGACCCACACACCCACCACAAGGCAGCTGGGGCAGAGGTGGGGCAGAGGACAACACCTGGTGCTGCTCTCTGGAGAGGCAGGGACTGAGGCTTGCCCAGCGCCAGGCTGGGCCACCCGTGGTGTATGAAACTTGTGCCCTGGCAAGGACCCCTTAGTGCCTGCAGAGAGTGCATAATGACACTGAGTTGGGAAGAGCCAGAGTTGAAGTAGGGGACACGCTGGTGTGGCTGCAGCTGCAGCTCCGTGCACTTCGATGTGGTATTTCTGCAAGAGGGAGCAATAAGGGGAATTATCTCCTTGACTGCTGTTAAACTGGTGCACTCCAGCAGCCTTCAGCTTCTCCTAAACCAAATCTTATTGCAGAGCCTCCCTTGCCAGAGGTGCCTGCTCTGGGAGGTGCACTGGGAGGCAAACTCCTTATCCCTTAAGAGCTGAAGGACACAGGTGCTACAAAGCTGCTCTGAGAAGCATGCACAGTGTGAGGGGCTGCAGTTATGCCTCGCTGAATCCATATAGGCTTATGGTTGGTGGAGAGATGCTGTGAGTAGATGTGGTGCTGAGGGACGTGGTTTGGTGGTGGGTGACATGGCACTGTGGATTAATGGTTGGACTTGGTGGTTTTGAAGGTTTCCTCCAACCCACACAATTTTGTGATTCTACAAAGGTTTCTGCAGACTGCTTAAAACATGCATTTGACTTGGAAAGAGAGAAGAGAGATGATTCCCTTCTCCAGTGTCTGGTAGTCAAGAGCTGTCAGCCCCTCTAAAGATGTTTGCATTCAGGCAGCTCTGGGATCCTGCTTACTAGCTGCACCAGGAACATCTTCTCTGCACCCGAGCCTTACATGGCTGTTCCCTTTAGGTGGAGTTCATGGAGAACTGCAGCCACGGGGACCCAGCAGCCACTGTGCAGGCCCACTAGACAGAGCCATCCTTTGGACTCAAGCCTGTGCCAACAGCAGGGACTTTGCATCCTCTGTGCTGTGTGCTTGAGCTCTCCTTCCAGCAGATCCTGCTGCTTTTTCACATCAGCTCCTCTGCTGAATCTGGGACGTGGGAGATGCTCAGTCCTGCCTTCCAGATCTGCTGCAGTTTTGTGACACACCAGCAACTACCATCTGCTTGCAGCCAGTGGCATGCCATGGGAAAAGCCTTTCCAAGGACTCTGAGTCCTTGCTCACTCCTAGCAGCAGAACACAAAATATTTCTTCCAATAATGAAAAATTAATTCCCAATTTAGCCTTCCAAACGGTGGCACTTGGTGCCTCAGCCCTGATACAATCCCCTGGCAGCAGCCCTTTCAAACACCTCCACTCTCTATGAACAGCTGAAATCTGCCCAGTGAGGGGCCCATGGCTCCCCACGCCATGCTGGAGATCCAGAGCTTGTAGCACAGAACAGCAAAAAGGGCCCAGAGGCTTTGTTAAAGATGAGAATGTGATCCCAGCAGTCAAAGATGCCCACACCAATTGCAGCCATCTAGAAAAAATAGCATTATTAACCTTCAGTTCCAGCAGCAAAACTCTTGTAAATCAAGGAGGTCCAGCAAGTAACCAGGGCAGGGAGCTTGCACTCGTGTTTTGTCACTGTCCTTCAGGAGCACATCAAACCTTCATTTCCCTTCGTGCATTGTAGCCTGGAGGTGTTAGAAGAATCAGATCTGATCTGGTGGCACTGATGAAGGAGAACCTCGCTGAGAGGAGCGGAGGAGTCTGTTGCTGCTCACACTGCAGCGAGGGGACGGGACTAGCTTTTCCAACAGGGATTTCCTTTATCCAAATGGCTCGTTAGATTTTAGTTAGATCTAAGACAACAGGAGGTTTAAGTTAAGTAGATGGCAACAAATCAACAGGCTTCACAAAGCCATTAAGGATCTCTTTCTTCAGATGCTTTGCAGATATTCTTTTGGCTCTTGGTGTCGCCCGTCAGTTCCGCAGCCCCTCAGGCTTCACGGTGTGTTTCATGTCCCACAGCATCCCGAGTGGATTCCAGAGAAAGAGCAAACGGGACAGCAAGCATTTCACCCAGATCTTTGCCTATCATAAGGGGGAGAAGTACATCCCCTTCTTTATCATACTGCTGCAGGGAACATATGGGCTGTGGTGATGAACTGCAGATCTGAATTCCAGAGACTCCAAAGCAGTTTGATTTAGCCCATAACAAAATCTGCGCTGGGATTTCGTAACAATGCCTTTTCATCTGCCTAGGAGGAGGGAAACGATCCCCTGGGAGAGAGTTTGCTCTGTCAGAAGTTTTTGGGTGGGTGATTTTTTTTTATCATCTGTATTGAAGCTTTTAAAAGCATATTTACAGGCTAAACCTCCCTGAATAATCTCTGCACGCTTTTGATTGTGTACCTTGGAGTGGAAAAGCAGGCTGCAGCGGGGTTCAGCCCTCTGACAAGAGATAACTGGCTGTGAATTTTGGAGATCCTCCTTGGCGTGCGTTCAAGCCGGCGTTAACGAACCCGCCCCGTGCCAGTCCTCTGACTCATCCCAAACGGCAGCTTCTGACACTCATCCCATCCCTCACGGCCTTCTCTGGGAAGAAAACAAAGCAGCTCCTCCCTTCCTTCCTGAAGGCTCGACTGCTCGACCCGCTGCATCTTCTGTACCTCCAAGTGTCTAACGTGGGGGCTGCTCTGGGGCAGGAGGCTTGTCCCTCTGTGATTCATCTCTACTCCCTAGCCTAGGTCCCTGGGCAGCTCCTGGTGACCTCCTGCCAGCCCCACTGTCGCCTTCAGGGCCTGAGAAATTCTTTGCAGCCAGTAAGTAAAATTCTCTTTGCGCCTCTGGTGCAAACCTCTTTGAAGACAGCTCCGTGCCAAATGCAGCACCATGCTGCTTCTCGGCTATTTATAGCACTCCGTGATCCTTACTGGGTCCCTTCCAGCTCACTACATTCTCTGCTACACGCAATCTGTATGTGAGTTGCATGGTGTGTAAATATCCAGGTGGCCATTGTCCAGAGGCAGGCAATGTTTGCAGGGCAAAACGCTGCTCAGACACCAAGGCTGTGCAGGACCTCCTGTGTTGGGCTTGCCCTTGGTCCACTTTCATTCGTGCCAGTCGTGGGAGGGCAGGGGGTAAGGAGGGAAGGGCAGGGGCTCAGCTGCTCCAGCTGTGAATTTCTTGCCCTCTGACAGTCTGGGGGGTTCCAGTCCCAGCTTTTTCCAAGCACAGGCTGTGCAGCAGCATGTGCCACATGAAATCTCTGCTAGCTAGAGCGCGAGGTTTGTGATGCAGTTGCTGGTATTTCATTAACCTTTATCTTGACAAGTGGAAATAACATGCTGTGATTCAGGGTAAATCTTTCACTTACACAGAAAAATGGTGCCAAGAGAAAGTAAAGGAGCTAGAAATTAATAAATACAAATCTGGATAGCAAGAATAAACTTCCAGCTGGACTTGTCCCCTTGAGCGTGTTTTGGATGTGTTGGGCTGTCCTTATGATGCTCTGCAGGGCACGACAGAGCCATGGCTTGGACCATGCTCAGCAGTCCATGGGTAGCCACAGCCTGTATCCCGGGGCAGGGCTGGTCCCCCCAGGCTACTTCTCCTGATTGTCCCACTCAGATGAAGACATGAGCCTCAAGGATTGTTTAACCCCTCCTGGAATGTGGCCCCTCCATGCCACGCCGAGTCTTCAGCCCCGTGGTCTCGCTGGGCAAATCGCTTCTTGCACTGCTCACAGGCCTCCGCAGCCCCGCTGATGTGAGCCTGTAGATGCTAACCCACCAGAACCTCAGAGAAAACCATTTTTGCGAGGGCCTGAGCTAAAAACAGCCTCTCTTCGCCTGCAGACTCGCCGGTGGCCAGCAGAGTCCCCCAGAGGAGATGCCAGCGCTGGTGCGCAATCGGCCGCGGATGTTTTCCCCCGCTTGACAGCAGCTTGAGTCACCACTAGTTTGTTTCTTTCGTTGTTATTTGTGTTGCCCTGATGCCAGGCAGCAGATCTCGGTTATCGAGCACAGGGTTTTATCACCATGAAACAGGAGAAAGCGTCCTCTGAAATGCTTCCAGACTCAAGCAGCAGGAGGGCAATACCAAAAACCAAGCTGCCTGCTCGCTGCTGCCCATCACTGGGGCTGCAAACCTCCAGTGCCGTTCCTGAGCTCAGCACTTTCACTCACTTCCAGCTGGCCTTGCCCGCCCCTGAGCTGAGCTCCGAGTCGATGCCCTCCAGCTTTCCAGACACAGGCCCCTCCTGCTCTGGGGAGCTCTCGCTGCTGGCAGAGCCTGCTCAGACCCACAGCTCTCTGTGGAGACAGCAATAGAACAAGGGGACACAGTGTCAAGTTGTGCCGGGGCAGGTCTAGGCTGGATGTGAGGAGGAAGTTCCTGGCAGAGAGAGTGATTGGCACTGGAATGGGCTGCCCAGGGAGGTGGTGGAGTCACCATCCCTGGAGGTGTTCAAGAAAAGACTGGATGGGGCACTTAGTGCCATGGTCTGGTTGACTGGCTAGGGCTGGGGGATAGGTTGGACTGGATGATCTTGGAGGTCTCTTCCAACCTGGTTGATTCTATGATTCTATGATTCTATGATTTTATGATGTGAGCACGGAGAACAGAACATGCCAGGTGGGCAGGAGAATGCAGAGACACCACAGGTGTGGCACAGGCCACCTTGCTCCATTTGCTCTGTCTGTGCCTTCCTCCAGTGAGTGGCAGAACCCTGTACAGCCAGCTTCTGCTCCTCTCTTAGATGAAGTCAGGATCTATTCCTGGGCAGGGCTGCCACAGAAAAGATCCCTCTGGAGCTGGTATCTGTCAGGGATAAAGTCTCTCTCAGGCCAGCATCTAGCGCTGGGCAAGATTCCTACTGTTTGTGGTGCATTTCAGTCTCCTGAAGCTCTTGCTATGCCCTGGGTATTGTTGGTGCAGGGACCAGCCCTAGCCACCTTCATGCCTGCAAAAGCAGCTGCACATCTGTCCCTTGAAAGCTAAGACCCTTACCCTGAGGGGTCTGATAAAATAAATGGGTCTAGATCCAGCAACATCAATAGAAACAGAATTGTTCCCAGATCCAGAGAGAAGAGTCAAGGATGAGAATGTCGAGGAGCCAAAGGCTGGCTGGGAGATGAGTGCAAAGCAGCCCTCTGAAAGGTTTGGGCCTCGATGAGATGAGTAAGATGGGACTTGGTACAGACAAAAGCCATCAGGAATGGCAGAACATGAGATGCAGATAGTGAGAGGAGAGAGAGAACAGTTGGAAGAGGAGGCTGTGAGGAAGGCAGGTAGAAAGGGGTAAGTTTTGGCTTCCCAGTGCAACAGCTACAGCCACAGGCCAGGCACTGGGCACAGTCTGCTGGCTATAGAGGAGCTGTGCAGAAAGCCTCCCAGCTGCTCCCAGGCTCTCTGTTGGCCCAAGCACTGCAGGCAGCTTCTCTAGTTCTGTAAAGTGGAGCCCAGATGGGTTCAGCAGTGGCAACTGCTGCCTGAGGCTCCCTGGGGCCTCTGAGCACCCCAGCATCTGCTGACAACAGCCCTAGAGTGGAGCTAAGAACATGTTGAGTGCCACCTCTGTGGCAGCAGGATAGAGTCATCGTGGCAGAGCTTTTAGGCATGTTCTGGTAATCCCATGCCCCCAGATGAGATCTCCCAGGCTGGCACCACACCCACCCCAGAGTGGCCACAGCACCTTCCCACAGCAGGCGTGCAGAGGGCTGAGGGCTCCTTCAAACCAAGCTCAGCTCACAACCTGGCTTGGGAAGACATGGCTGGGCAACCAGTGGTGTCTCCTGAAAGACATCATCAGTCCTTCTGGAGCTCCCTGCCTGCTTGCTGGGACAGTTCTTACTTTCTGCCAGTCGCGGCTGTGCGACAATGGATGGTGTCTCTTGATGAGGAACACTCATCCCCTGCTGTCAGTAGCTTGTCTCAGAAGGGAGAAAATTCCCCAAGCCCTATCATATCAGAAAATGAGAAAATTATCAATATCTAAAGTGTCTGTGGAAAACACGAGCTGCTTCTCATGCTGGGAGAGCACATCTTGGTGGTGAAGTCCTCTAAGTGTGAGCAGCTTCTCAGATGTTCAGAAATATGGATGATCCCAAGGCACTGAAGCAGCTCACCCTGGAGTTCTCTGCCTGCTACAAACACTGCCTGGCCCTCTGCAGCCACCCAGAAGGCTCTGACAGAGATAAATGGTCCTACACAACACTCTCTGTATTCTGAAGCAGCCAGGATTAGAAGGCAATGTGGACACAATAGGCTCTGACGGGTGCCTCAGTGTTGGGAGTTAGGATCGAGCTTTGGTGCCTGAGATAAGCTCTATGAACACCTCAGGCACTCCTCAGCTTCCTCCCACCCAGTGCAGGAATAGAGAAAAACCTGCCCATGGCTGAGGCTTTGAACAGGAGCCCTTGAGCACAGTGAAGCTCTGCTGCAGATTTCCACTGGCCTCGTTACTCTGCCCCGGGGAGGGAGCCGGCACTGGGGCGGTGGCAGCAGCAAGCCCCGCAGATGCCCTCCCCTCCTAAGAGCCAGGCACAGCTCCTGTGCTGTGCAGGGGCCTGCGCTGTCATTGCCCTCAAAGCAGTTGATTTTGGAGCCAGGTTCCCGTGGGCAGTCTAGGAGCAGCTCCTACCCTCCCTCAGGCTGTCTGCAGACTCCAGCAGCCCTCAGCCTTTCTAGCTGCACACATCTGTCCCCCTGCTTTGGGCTGGGACCCACAGATGTGCATCTCCAGATACTGAGCACAGCCTGAAGCAGCCAAAGCTGCTGCACGCCACAGGAGCAGAGGTGTGAATCAGCTCCCCAGGCATGCAGAAGAGTCGTTTAATTCAGACCTAAACCTCATTAATGCTGCCTGGGATGGCAGGTTGGAGCCTGGGCAGCCGTGAAACCAGCTGGCTTGGGGCACAAGGGGAAGAGTGTGGAGGAACTCACTGGTGCTGTGGCAGGACTCCCAGTTAGATCTGAGCCTGTTCTGCTTACCTCTGTTTCCAATATCTGTCCCTTTTGCTTCCATTGTTTTATTTCCCTATCAGATTAGTTTGTTCCTTTTGCTGTAGCTTTGAGCTTTTGCAGATGGATGGAACCCAGGGGATCTGAGCATCAGGACTGCAGACAAGGGACAACACAAAAGGGCAGCTGATGCTCAGCAGACACCACAAACCACTTTAAACGTCTGCTGTTTATCAGCTATCACTGAGTTCAGTGCAGTTCCTGCATGGCAGAGCAGGGCTGGGCATGTCAACAGGCTGGCACTGAGCTAAGCTTAAGGGCAGGGCACAGCAGACCTGCCCCGAAAGCCTTTCTCAGGCCGTTGCCACCCGGGGAAGGTTGTTGAAATGTTTCTGTGCAGGAAAGGCGGATGTTGGCAGAGCTCTGGGCTTTGGAACCATAGGACAGTGGATGGAGCTGTGCAGGTGCTGCTCCAGGAGAGAGAGGTTCAGGGTAACCCAGGTGGGTCACACACATTGGGTTCCTCTTCCTCTCAAACCAAGGTGTGCTGGGACCCAAGGAGAGGCAGGTTTGCTGAGTCAGAAAGGGTATTGATGCTCAAGCTGGGAACGAGTCCTGCTGCCCTGCTTGTGGACTGATCCCCAGTGACCTGCAGGGACCGCAATCCATCTCAGCAGGGTGCTACATAGTGTCCACTCCGCCCCTCAGCTGCCTACAGACACCAAACAGGGCACTCTCAAACGTTTTAGCAAGTGCCTTCTCCAAACGTGTGGTGGGACTCCAAAGGGAGCTGCTGCTTGCCTGAATCCGTGCAGAGCTGCTTGGATGCCCCAGGTGAACGCAGTGTGACTTGCCCCTGCTTCAGTCCCTCCCTCCCCTCTCTTCTGCAGCTGAGCAGAGGTTTCTAATTGAATCAGCCTTCCTGCCCCAGGCGAAGGGAGTGGCTTGGAGAACCTGCCCGTGTTTTACACACCCAATGTCTGGGTCTGGTGAAAAACCCCAAACGTTGCTGAAGCTGCTTGTGGTCTGGAGGAGGGGAGGGTGATGCTCAGGAGATGACCTTTGCCCTCGTTTTTTCAGAGTGAAGCCCAGACCATCGGTTCTGCTGTTGGCAGAGAGAAAGCAGCTGGGCTGAACTCGCTTTTAAGTGAACAAACATTGGGTTAACAAGTTACCGCTGTCGATGATGCGGTTAAAACCGAGCTCACATTAAGGGCCAGGCGAGTTTGAGTAGAAGTGCCTCAAAGTGGCTGTCAGAAAGGTGAGACAAGCATGAGGCTGCTAGCAGACAGCTTTTGTTGCTTAGCCCCATCTATCTAAGAAGGCTGAGAACTACAGAGGATGAGCGTGGCTGGCAGCTGAGGAGGACGGGGATCTGTTCGGCGGTGATGGGGAGGTGCAACAAGGTATTTTTTCTTGTTTCTTTTTGCCATCCGTGCACTCTTTAATTCTCTCTCTCCTCTGCTACCTTCCTGCTTTTCTCCCTTCCCCTTCTGCCTTGGTTTACTTCTCAGAGCAGATGATCTCCACTCACCACCCAGCTTAACTCCAGTTTCACTATCAAAGATCATTTAAGCTGAAAATAGCTTTTAGTGAGTCCTGTCACAGCCCAAGAGCGTCTGCTCAGCAGGCAGGAGCTGCAGCTGCCTCTCACCACCGTGCTGCAGGGTTAACTGCATGCTGATGCTCTCAGTGCTGTAGCCACAACTTGGGAGGGCAGTGGCCTCCATTAGAGGTGGTTAGGGACCATGGCAGAGGCTGATGAAACAGGGCAAAAGGGCTCAATAAGGCTGGGCAGAGCAGCCTGCTCTAGGATGAGATGGATGCTCACATGGCATGGAGAAGGACTCTTCTTTGAAGTGGCCATAAACTCTTACTGCCTTGTGTCGCTGCAGATGATCAGGAGTGGCTAGGGGCAATATTCACTGGGGTACAGCATCCAAACTCCTTAGTGAGGAGATCAAGCCCTGTACTGCTTAGGGCTACAAGCTGCTGCTTGACAGTGCTAAGCATGGAGTAAGGATGCTCCTGGAGCAAGAAGGTGGATGTTGGATGCCTGCCTGCCTGCCTCCCTGGGCGGGGCGAGGGAAGGGCTGCATGAATCGGGAGCAGACAGTGCCTGCAGCAGCCTGTGCTCAGTCTTTTAGTGACCCCCTAAATGTTCCAGAGCGCCTTTACTTGAGAGACTGCACAGACAGGGCAGACTGGTGCAGGGGAGGACCATGAGTTGGCCACGGCTGTAAAGAGTCCTGAAGGGGAGTCTGAGCAGAGATTTCAAAATCTGCACTGCACCTGAAAAACAAATTGCCTGTGGTGATAGCAGGAGGTGCAAGGAAAGGCAGAGTTCAGCCAGCTTGCACTGCAACCCGCTGTGGTGGAAGATTTGCCAGGTGGCTGGCAGAGAGACTCTGCAAGTGGCTTTTTTCCCCAGCCATATCCTCATCCATCAGGTAGTCACTCTGGGTGACGCTGCGGAGCGCTGCTCTCTCCTTCACCTTCCCCTGCTTCTGTCGCTTTCCAGCTGATGTATTTCTATCTGGAAGTGACACAAGTGGCACAAGTTCTTTGTTTCGTTAGAGATTCCTTGATCTAAAGTTTAACAGATTTGTCTTCAGAGAGATCAAAGTGCATGCCTGGCATCCCTGGGTTTCTCTGGCGTCAAGTGAACCTGGAAAAGACGTTTTGCTGCAGAGCAGTAACTGGTGGTGACTGGGTTAGAGCTGGACACTGAGTTCTTGGGTGATGCCACCTACCCAGGCTTCTTAATTGTTATTTTCTCAGAGGTGGAACAAGGCTGGCAGAGCTGGTGCTGTCAGCTGCAAGTCAAGGTAAACCCTGGTGCCAACCGCAGGCATGGAAAATTACATCCACTGCCCAGCAACTCACAGCCAAGCAAGCAAAATGCGATTTGCACAGCTGAGTGGAGGCATTGTCAGGGCACTAACCTAGGAGCCAAGCACTCCCAGGCCCATCTGTCACAACCTGTTGCTTACTCCTGGGAAAACTGCAGATCCATTTCTCTGTTAGAGGCTGTTAATTCTGGGTACCTTATTTATTCACGTGGGGTGTGAAGCTCCACGTGCTCTGATTTCTAGACTAACAGTGGCCTGCTGTGACCAGGACAGAGCTGCCTCAGCTCCTGCTGCTGAGGGGCAGTGGAAGCCCCTGCTCCCCAGCTCAGCTCAGGTATTCCAAGGATTAGCAAGCCACATACCCAGCCCTGCTGGCTGTCGCCTGCCAGCAGCAGCAAGGACAGGGCAAGTGCAGGCGCTCTGAGGATGTAAAGCTGAACAGCTCATGGAGCGTTAGCACGGATGCTTGCAGTGTGTCCTGGATATGAATCATCCTGCTCTTTCTGACCTACTGTCCTAATTGAGAGCCATTTATTCTTGAGAAGCTCCTCACTGGCTGGGCCCTACCTTTCTGCAATGAAGCAGCAGCCTGGAGCTGCAAGAGCTTGCCTGGCTCCCTCATTATGTGACAGATGAGAGGAGATCTAGCAAACTGACCTGCTGAATCATGGATCCTCCCCAAACCTGACCCCAAATCCCTGCCCCTTTGTTTTGCTGTTTTCTGTGGCAGGTCAGGTCAGGACATGGCTTTCCCATTGCCCCTGTGAATTTTACTGCTGTGCATGTTCCAGTAAAATCAAAGGCCTTAGAAAAGGGATTTTTTTTTTTTTTTTACCACTGCCTCTACACTCATTAGTTACAGTTTGGAGCTCAAGCCTCGGGGCAGGACCAGCAGAGTTTCTTCTCTTTGATTAGGCGGGCACTGCTGCTGCTTCAGAAACCTTTGCTGCCTTGTGGATGGGAATGAGAGCTGCTTCAGCCTTGCTCCTCCAGCACGTTTAAGAAGTGTCCTTCCCTTCCTTCCCTGACCATCTTCTAGCTTGCTGTTTGTTAAAGAGGAGACCGCCTGCTTGCTTCCAGATCCCACGGTGACAGCCTGCCAGGTCACCTCCCTTGGAAGAATTGCTGTCTGAGGGCTTCTCTTCCCTGTGGAATCAGCTCAGGCTTTCAGCTGAGGGTGCCCTGCCTCCCTGCTCTGCCCGTGCTCCTGCCAGAAGCCTGCTGGTGAATCGCAGTGGTGCTGTGGGCCAGAGGAGTCTGAGTGCTGGAGTCACTGCTGTGTCTGCTGCCATGCACACCTTGGGGTGCAGCCCTCGCCCTGCAAAGCCCCAGCCCCTTGAGGTTGGTGATGGTCTTCGCCCAGGCACTGCCCTGATTCAGCTGCACTGGGGACATTGCTGCTGTCCCCATTCAGGCATTGCTGGGACAGGCTGCTGTCAAACTCTCAGCAAGAGCAGTCTGGAGGGGAATCAATATTCCTGCCTGAGCAGCTGGTTTCTCTCAGCAAGAAAAGAGATGTTCATAGCTAGCTGAAAATTAAACCAAGTGCCACCACTTCTGTGACTGGCTTCACTTCCAGACCCTCCAACTCAAGGCTGCTGTCTTCTGCAGCCTTGTGGGTGGGCCTGCTGCTTAATAATTGCTGTTCTCCCAATTACTGAGGCCTTTGCCTTTCTTCTGCTCCTTCTTGCCACCACCTGAGTGACAGAAGGCAGAGATCACCCAAAGGCATGACTGCTGGTTTTCTGGCCACACTCAGCTAAATTTGAGCTCTCTGCCCAGCACCCATGGCTCAGTTCACCTCGGGTCCCCGGCATTGCTGCTTAAAATTGCTCTTCCTCCAATTGCATTTCAGACACCGAGAGTTGCTCTGTGTCTAAGGACAGCCACAGAGTTACACCTCCAAGGGGACTCTTGTGGGATGAGACCGAATTTAGGAAAAAGAGGGTGCCCCTTGACAACACCTGGGGTTGTGTTTTCCTGCTGGTGTTTGCAGGTGCAAGAGCCTGCTCTGAGCAGCCTCGGATGTGTGCAGCCTCGGGCCTGAAACAGTGGGAATTTGTGGGGACGTGTTTGTGAGAAGGCACTCGGAGCCATACAGGCTCAGACAGCAGAGGGTGACAGCTGGAGCTCAGAGAGTGGCTACGAGTATGGAGAGCCTAGAGCTGCAACAGTCACAAGGGAAGCCACTGTGCCAGCCAGGATGAAAGATGAGTTTCAGCAGAACATGATCAAGATAACAAAGCAGGGGGAAGACGTCTTGTGACAGCAGCTGGATCTGTAGCATCCAGCCTCAAATAGGAGCATGAAACATCAGTTTGCTTGGAGGAGAGAAAAATCAATCAGCAGAGTTCCCATAGGCTTGTGAGACAACAGAATGCTCCAAGATGTCCTGGAAGCTGCACCGTTTACCCTGATGGGAAGGTGAGTCAGCACTCAATTGTGCTCAGGCAATTCGATATTCAGTTTGCCGAGCGTTGGCGAGGAGGCAATTTGGCTGATGTGGCCATGCAGCAGCATCATCTCCTCACACATCTGAGCTGCACCAGCTGCAACACAAAGCATGTCACTGCCAGCGCTCCTGTGCCAGCGTCTGAGACAATCATCCTCTAGGATCAGGAAGAACTCTCTCCTTCCAGTTCCAATCCCGGAGCAGCTGTGTCACATGGCTGGTTTGTGCCTTCTCCCGGAGCTGCTGGCTGCGATGGCTCTTGAGAGCAGACAGAGACACCGCTGTGTGCAGGCACTCTCTGAAGTCCTGCACAGTAACAAGGGTGCAGGAGACCCCAGCTCCTGCTGCTGAGTGGCTTGCAGAGAAACCTAGAGCAGAGTGGGCTGTGTCCATGTACGCGTGGGAGGACTGCTCAGTCTGTCCGTCACATGGCAAAGACCTGTGACCAGGAGAAGAGAAGAGTCTGTGTCCTGTCCCTGCTGCTGCTTCACTGCCCAGCCTGCTCAAAGTGTGGCTCGCTCCATCAGCCACGAAAGCTGTTGTGCTGATCTGACCTGCTGCTGCATCTTTGGAGCAATTACACACTTAGGATTCAGAAGCTGGAGAGGAAAAGAGTGATTTACTCTACTTGAACCAAGGACTTCAGCTGAACGACCATTTCAGTGCCAGTTGCAGTCTTCCATAGGTGCCCAGGGCCCATGAGCCATGTTGAGAACAGGCTGCACAGACTGTGCTGCAACCCAGCCTCTGTGTCTCAGGAGCAAGCACACAGCTTGAATCTTCAGTCTCCTCCCTTACTTCTGTGGCCATGACTCAATGGACCTCTATTGAGAGTTGAGTAAGGCCAGATCTGGGGCACAGCAAATGCAAAGATAAATTCCCATTGGTTTGTTGTGTTTTTTCCCCGTGGACAGTACCCTCAAAGGTTCAGGGTCAAACCTTCAGCTGTCACAAGCTGGCATCGCACCACTCGCCCAGCTCTTCACGTCTACACAAATGCAGAGTGACTAGGTTTCTGCTCATCTAGAGAGGCACTCTTGGGGTTTTATTAATATCAGGGTAGTTTTCAATGCTCTTCCTCTCATGAGAATGATTTTCAGACTGGATTCATCAAGGCACTGACACCTGAACTCATTTTACTTTGAAGTCACCATCACTGATATTGTCACAGCTTGTCAGCACAGCAGGCTAATTGGTGCGTCTCAAACCAATGCTCTCTGACCCAGTATCAATAACTGCAACCTTTCTCTTCCCTAACTGTGACACTCTGCATGTCAGCCAGGAGTCACTAAGCCCTCAAAGCCCTAGTAAAGTGCTGGGGTCTGCACAGAACACTGTAAGTGATAGCAGCAGGTCTTGAGAAATGAATGGAGCCACCTTCCAACTGACAAGCTGCGGCATGTCCCTCCTTCCCCTCTCGTTGAAGACATCTCTGTCTTCTCCTGAAGGTCTAGAGAAGAGTGTGGGGTTCACCCGACCCCTACTACACAGAAACAGACCCTGGTGGGAGAGGGAAATGGTGCAGCGACTTACAGGACATCATGGCTAGCAAGCAAAAGTAGCACCAGCTGGATCTTTGCCTAAGGAAAGCTGAGTTTGCATTTACTTCAAAGGGACACCCTGGTAATTTTCAGATCATCTTTTTATATCCCAACTGAAGATAATTAGGATGCCAAAAAATCAGCAGAACCTCTGTGTTTATCAGGCATTTTTGGTAAATAGATGCCCCTCCATTGCTCCTTCTTCCAGTTTAAGCAGCCTGAGGCAAAGTTATTTCCTCATACTCTGTTTTCTCACCTCTAATGCCTCTTCTTTCCCATTCAGTATCTACTGAACAGCTTTTCTGGGTTTTGCTTTTCAGGAAAGAGATTTACTCATCTTCCAGGAAATGCTAAGTACACAAAATTCTGGAGTTTTTAATGAAACTTTTCAAGCTGCCTTCACCTATCGTAAATTGAGAGGGCAAAGGATCAGATCCTCATCTTCAGTGACTGGGTTTGATCCTCATGAAATGATCAAGGCGAGCAGTCCTTACACTTTAAAAGCAGCTTCCAGTTTCTTTGCAAGTGTTTGTGAATCATGGTTTGGAATGAGCACAGTAACGCATTTGGGGCTGATTATCTGAACAGGGACACAGCTATCAGCTGGGACAGTCCTGACCCCATTGTTTTACCCACCAGGTACTGCAGAACCACCCCACATTAAACTGGCAGGATCCTGGCCAAAAGGGGAGCTCCAGGGGGAAATAGCATTGGATTTTAATAAAGCTTTCCTGAAAGGTCAACCTCTCTAAGGTATAAATCAATCTTCCTCCTCCTTTGGCCCGTTTATTCACAGCTATAGAAAGCTCTGATCCTTCTCACTTTCTCCCCCCTCACCCCTGATACCATCCATATCTACCTACCTGCTGCTGTTATTTTTCTCAGCAGTTTTACTCTGATTCCTCACCCTTCACTTTGCTCTTTTCACCTGACCTTCTCAGGACCTGTAACCCCATCTCTTATCAGGCTCCTCTTCAAGAACAGATCCTGCCTCACATCAGCTTCAGGACCAGGGGGAAAAAATCCTTTTTATTAAATCTTGGAAGGTGGCTGAAATTTTGGGAAGGGCAGAGCTTTGCATCAAAGTCCTGAGTAAAGTGTGTCAGGTTTCTCCTGCTTTTATTCTTCCTTCTCAACAGGCAGCTGCCTTGTGTGTCTCACTCAGGCCTCAAGTAACTTTTGCCAAGTAAGCTACGACACCAGCAGCCTGTCCCCTGGGAGAGGATGGTGTCCCTGCACGCTCTGGGCCCCTGCAGATTTGTGTCCTTCATGGGTACAGGAAAATAACCAAATCACATCTTTTTTTTTTTTCTTTTTCCTTGCACTTGAGTCACTAATACCTACAGAAGTACCAGCTCAGGAGGGCTTTTTGTCACAGTATACAGAGTCTGCATGAAGCTGGAGGTACCTGTATCTGGAAGCTGCTTCCTGATACTTGGCAGCCACGCTCCAGCTCCTGACAGCCAGGTTTCCACACGCTCCATCACTGGAGCTACCATCACCTTCCACCACGGAGCAGAGGAAGGGGTGCTGCTGGTTTCCACTTTGCCTGCCCCGCTGAGCCGTGCAGGACAGGCCAGCCCCAGCACAACCCCTGAGAGGCAGCAGGAACTTGGCCGATCTGGGCTCCCAGGGCAGGAGGAAGGGTGCTGGGCTGTACTTGCCCCCTCTGCCGCACCTCCTTCTCCCCCTTTAACCACAGTATTGTCCTCTCTGCATAGGTTACTGCTCCCACTCTGTGCCAACACAAGCTGCACCTCTGTCCAGACCCACAGAGATTTACCCAGGTCCTCCTTCCCTCCATCCCATCCCTGCATGCTCCCACAAGGCCAGGACTCTAATCCCATTCCTTGGAATCCCTCAGCACCTGGAGAGAAACAAGCGTGGGCAGAGCCCGGGCTCTGCGGAGCCAGCAGGCAGTGCTCAGCCCGGTGCTGGCTGTGGCTGCTGCACTGGGACAGGGTCCGCGGTCAGGAGCCTGGCACACATTCTGCCTGGGCTGCCACCAAGCTGCACGCACCCGCGCTGGGCAGCGGCTCTCAGATGGAAAGAGCCAAGCACTGGCCCTTAGTGTAACCAGAGATGGGCTCGGGGCTCTACTGGAAGGTGACCTGGCTGAACAATGCCTTACGAACTTCTCTGCTCTGGCTGAATTCTGTTCTCAGTGATTCCTTACTCCATCAAAACATTTCCAGCACGTTTTGTGGTTCCTATCTGAAACAAAGCCTTTGTGATCAGAGCTCCTGGAAGTGGGGAATGTCTGATAGGTACAGCCTCATTTATGGAAAAATCAGGGCTTAGGCTGGTGGTGTCAGAGAATCCACGTTAAAATCACTGCTAAGGTACATGCTGGAGGGCAGCGAGGCTTGGCTGCTCACTCGGATAGATGTGGAGAAGAAACTTGTCTTAAAATCAGCAAACAGGTAAAATTGGGCTAGAGAAGGATGAACACAACGGGAAAAATAACTTTTATTTCTTTTCAGAATCAGAGCCCAGGCTCCCACACTAGAGCTACTTCCTATATAGCAAAATGGCAAAAAAGAGCCTGTGCTATTCCAGAACTGTGCTTTACAGAGCTGCACGGCCACTGTCAGGATAAACCTGTATGGAACAGCAACGTTCATTGAGCAGAGAGGAGGAAAAGGACCAAGACAGTGCTGGAAATTTTGAGTCTTGCTTTCTACAGCTCTTAAATTCTCCCCCATGCTGATACAGGTTAGGAAAACTTTTCTTAGATATTTTTGTTTAAACAACCTCTTAAATAAACTGTATTTTGGCCTTTGTACTGATCAGTATATCACACTGATCTAGACTAAAAGCACTGTTAAGTATTTAGGGAACCAAACTTCAGTGTTTTAGTGGAAGAAAGGTGGTCCTTTTGTAAGGCCAACATAGCCTCTGCAAGGTGTGGTGGAAGAGTAGATGTTTGCCAGTGCAGAGATCTTGGCTCTGGAGATGAGACTGCAGAGCCCCAGCCTGTCAGAGGTGCAGCTGTGCTGTTGCTGGTGGCTGGCCAGCAGCACAGAACACGGCTACCAACAGGGGAGAAGATCAAACCCCTTCTCCTTCAACAGAGATTAAAGAAGTTTTACTTCTAATCTCCTCCTGCCTCCTTGCCATACTCTAAAATACCCCTGTTGATTTGCTCTGCTGGGGAGAAGAATCGTCAGGGCTTGTCAGCAACAATGAGAATGTTTGGGTTTTTTTTAAGATTAATCTTTCAGCTGACTTGAATTGGCAATATGAGTAAAATTGTGCTGCTGGAGTTATTTCATATTGATTGCATTGTTAAAGATTTTTCTAGCAGGGCAAGGTAGACGTTTTGTTATTGCTGTGTATTAATCACAAGGACTGAAAAATACTGCAGGTTCTGGCCTCTTCATGGATGAAAAAGCCAGCTGGGGGTTTAAGAAGCAAGTGATCCTGGATCAGACTCCAGGTTTAAGTGCTACTAATTTAATGTTGCTACAGTTTGGCCACCTGCTTCTGACGTGTTCTACGTGGACGACGCAATGATTACAGCCGGCTAAAGGTCAACTGTTTTGCTTCAGAGATCAGCTGCAACTCTCCCTGGGCCAGGGGAGGTGGGCTTGGTTCTGCTGACCCAAAAGGGCCATTCTTAGGGCAGTCACCTGTCTCTAACACCTCACACCAGATGTGCTCAGCGCCACACACTTGAGCACTGACTGCCTCAGATGCTTCCTTTACATAAGCCCCAGAAAGTACATCCCCACTTCCCCAGCTCTGAAGGATCCCGCAGCTGCCTTGATTATAAATGCATTAGCTCTGGGTATTTAATGCAGCTCTTAATGCCTCTCCTGTACCGCTAAAGCCATTTAAAAGCAACCCTCTGCTTTTACAACCCTGCTTTTTTTTTAGCAACTCAGCAGCAGAGTTGTTGGGTTTGTAAAGCTCCTTACAAAACCTCACCTGCAAAGACTGCTCCACACAGCTATGCGGCTTCCCCCACTTCAAAGGGAGCTGCTGCTGCCCCACCGGCCCCGGACTCAGCGCGGCTGTGCGCCCAACGCTCCCGGCACCATGCCTGCTCAGCGCCAGAGTGCTCAACGTTTGCCGGTCTAGGGGGATTTCACAACTCTAACCCCAAAAAAACTCTATTTGTCTTTTCACCTTATCTGTCTCGGTAGCTGTTTCACACTGTTGCTTTGCTTTCATGGGAAGAGTAACCACAACTTGCTCAAAACAATAACAGCACTTCCCAGTAGTTTCCCAGCTGCCAATGCTTATCATTTGATCATCTTCGTACTTTGTTTTCCAATTCGGGTGCAGAGTGATGGCAGCTGAGCCTATTTAAAGTGGAGGTCCACGCAACACTTCATGGCTAAAAACAAATGAAAAATGGGGAAAGAAATAGTAATTATTTGGAGTCTGAAGATCTTTCAAGCTCTTCTCAGTACTGCAATCTTAGCAGCATCCACACTCATACATGTGAGGAAAAACTATGTCGTTTGCTAGAATTTAGGCCTTTCTGGCCAGTTTTCACTATGTAAACTCCCAAATCTCTCCCTAACATTTCCATTTCCATTCCCAGGCTCTTGCCTCCCAGAGTTTAATCGAGATTCTGTGCTCCAAAGGGCAGGTGCCGGCACTAGTGGCCGGCACTGCCAAACCTCCCCCGAGGCCCGCATAGCATTCACGCCAATATGCTTCATTGCAGTTAAAGAGGAAAAGACCACCACCTCTACAACTTGTCGTCCCACACCCGGCCCCGCTCGCCAGTCCCAGGCTAACCGTGCCGACCCCGATGCCAGACACGCCCGCCAGTGCCATATAAAGCGCAAAGCCCGTGATGCTGGAGTGACCAAGGGCCTGCCTTTCCGGCTCCGGACCATACACGTTTCTCGCTGCAGGAGGTGGCGGCGGCGGCGATCCCGGCACCCCCCCCGGCAGCCGCCAGATTTAGCCGTGCCCCACGTTAAAACAAGGCCGAGATGCGTGGCAGCTCCCGCCAGGCCCAAATCGGGCTCGGCAGCACCGGCAGTGGGCCAGACTTCTGGCGCGGGCCCCGGCTGGACCGAGTGGGCCCAACGGACCTCTCGCGGCCCCGCGGCGGGGCATACACCCGCCCGGCCTCCCTCCTCCCCGTTCTCCCTTTCCCCCGGTAACTTTTTTCACCCCAAAACTGGGGGCGACTTCTTCCTCCTCGATACCGAGTGACCAATCAGGCGGCTACCGGGGCGGGCAGGCAGCCAATGGGGTCAGCGTCGCTACCTGCGGAGGGGTATTTTTAGCCGCCACGACGGGGGAGGGCGGCTGCGAGGGGCCAGCGGGAGCAGCGCGGGTGACACCCCGCACCCCCTCCTGCCGCCGCGGGGCCTCGCTGAGCGGTGGCCGCTCCCTCAGCGCCGCTGCTGGCTGCAGGACAGAGCCTGGACTTGAGCGTGAGGAGCCGCGGGGTGCTCCCGCTGCCGGCCCCCGCTGAGCCGCACCGCGGTCCCCGCAGGCCGCCGCAGCGGCGGTGCTGGGAGATGTAGTTCAGCACCCGGCCGAGCCCTACCCCGCAGAGCCGAGGGGCGCCGGGGCACGCTTGACGTAAGCGGTGACGCAACGGAGCTGCGAGGTGGGGCGCGCTGACGTCAGCGCGCCCCTCGAGCCGCGGGAGGGGCGGGCGGCGGCGGGCGCTGCGCGGGGGGCGGGCGGGGGGCGGGGCCGGGCGCGGGGGGCGGGGCGCGGGAGGCGATATTAGGGGGCGCGCGGCGCGGCGGGCAGGAGCGGCCGTGTCGCGGCGGGCGGCGGAGCGGGCCCGGCCTGGGGGTGTGAGCAGCGCAGCCCTTCCCCCCCTTCCCTCCCCCCCCTTTTTTTTCCAACCCTTCCCCTCCCTTTTTTTTTTCTCTTTCCTTTCCCCTCCCATCCGTGCCGAGGGAGCGGCTTTCGGAGATGGGGGTCGGGTGCTGAGCCTTCCCCCTGCACTCGCACCCCCGCCGGGATTGTTTGCACTACCCCCGCACACCCACCCGGGTGAGTACCGCTCGCTGAGGGCGGGGGTCGGCCCGGGCTGGCGCGGGGCTCTGCGCTGGGGGCGCTCAGGGCCGAGGGCAGCCGCTGAGCCGGGCGCGGCCCCGGCCATTATGGTGAGGGGCTTGAGGCAGCCAACCGCTCGCCCCCGGCCGCCGAGGCAGCCATCGCCCGGGCCCTGAGGCGCCCCGGCTTCTGGAGGGGGGGTGCCGAGGCGGTCGCGACCCCGTGGTGCGGGGGCCAAAGCGGGCACAACCCCCTGGGTGGATCTGGGGTGTCGTTGAAGGGCATGGGAGCGGCACAGGAGCCGGTGGGAAGGAGGACATGGGGCTGCTGGCAGCGCCTCTTGGCGAGGGCACGGCCCAGGAAGCCGGGCGGCGAGAGGGTCTCTCCCAAGGCGGTCTGGGAGGAGTGATCGCTGCCGGCTGACTAAGCGCGGCTGCTCACCGGGCCTCTCCGGGCAGCGCTAGCAGCTCCTGCGGCTCCCTGATCGGCGGGGGGAGACTGAGTTCGCCGGCCCGAGCTGCTGGGCTGGGCGCTGGGAAGAGAGTGGCCTTGCAGCATCCCCCCTCACCTTGTTCCAGTCATCTCCTTTCCTGTGCTGCTTTTTTTTTCTTACGGGCTCAGACAACGCTCGTCCTCCACTTCCCCGGCTGCCGGAGCTCCGGGGCTGTGAGCAGAAACATAATGAGAGCCGACTGCCTGGTTATGTAACTGCGCCCTGCTCCCGGCTGCTGCCCTCCGCCCGGCCTCGGGCTCGGCGCCTGGCGAGCGCTGCCCTCTTTAAATGATAATCGAAGGAAAAGAAATTAGAAATTGTCAGACTGATTTGTTTGATCAGGTGCTTGTACCGTGCATCAGTTCTGGGGCTTAGAAAAAAATTCATCCTGTCTGCCTGGTGTTCCTTGAAAGGATCATTTCATTCCTAAAGGACATGGAGGAAGGGAAACAAACCGGATGGATTCATAAATCATTTTTAAATTACCCTTTTAACCACCCAATCAGCTTTCCTGTACTGATTGTGTCCCTTTTGTAAATACCTTCTGTTTGCCCTTGATCTTTTCCTTATCCCCACCCAGTGCTGATCCAGCAAACGTTTAAAGGTCGCCTTATCATGCAGGCTTTCAAACTGTTCCCATGCCATGTTGGGGCAAACACTAGTGGCTTGGAAATAGGGCTCTGGGCTTTAAAAGGAGATTATTTGGAACAAGAAATAAAAAAAGCATTGTGTTCATGCTGCTAAAGGACTTTCATACCGAGTTTGGTTTCTCTAATCT